>NC_134577.1:21402500-22715000 GCF_050947875.1 Dermacentor variabilis
GTAGGTGTTTCGTGGTTTCAAACGCAGCGCTACGATCGTTATACTCTCAGGATACGGTTCAACCACGAGGTGCTCAGACTCGACAAGGACGGCACAGTCAGGATCCGCGACTCGGCGGCAGACCGCGAGTGGGAAGAGACCTTCGGCGCCGTGCTGGTGTGCTGCGGACACCACGGGACTCCGCTGATGCCTGACGTCCCGGGTCAGGAGTTGTTCCGCGGCCGGGTGATGCACTCCCGCGACTACAAGGACGTCGACGAGAGGGTCCGGGACAAGAACGCGGTCGTCGTGGGTTGCGCCAACTCCGCGATCGATGTGGCGGTCAACCTGGCCTCCGTTGCGCGGCAGGTTAGTTTTACTGCGGCCAGCCACATCAGCTGAGAGCTCGGGACAGGGCTTACTCTGTGCATCCGTACATTCCTTTACGCTGCGGCGCGCGTCTTTGTGTCTTGCGTTGTTATTTTTGTTTGATTTTTTATAACTGTACGGTAAGTGGGAAGGTAGGCTGCATTAGAAATTGAAGCTAACCTGTTCCTTATATCGCACGCACACACATTACAAACACGACGAGTTTCGTCGTGTTCGACGAGTTTTCAAGTGTTTCGACGAGTTTTCAAGTGTTCAAGACAAGTGTTCAAGACAAGTGTTCAAAACAAGTGTTCGACGAAAACTCGTCGAACACTTGACTATTACAAACACGAACACGCAAGCCTACAAAAAAAAAAAGAACGTAAATGTAGAAATGACAATAAGTCTCGAAGAAGCGATCTATATGCACCCTGGTAACCTAACAGAAGTTCGTGGTGTCTTTGTGACAATGCATTGTTTACTTCGAATTGAATTCTGCGGCTTCACGCGCCAAACCCACGATTTAATTATAGAGGCACGTCGAAATGGAGGGCTCCGGATTCGCTTTGATCACCACGGAATCTTTAACGTGTTCCCGATGCACGAGACACGCTTCTTGCATTCCGCCCCTATCGGAATAGGCCGTGTCGGCCGGGATTCGATCCCGCGACCTTGTGCTTAGCAGCGCAACACCACAGCCGCTAATCCGCCGCGACGAGTTCGTTTACTTTGCATAAGATAAAGATACCACATACAACGTTTTACTGCTACGGCAGTGCAGAGCTCCATACGAGGGTTTTCCCTGTCCAATCCACTACTCTATGGATGGCGTCATCAATCCGCCGTCCTCCTCGTCGTCGTTGTCGTCGTCGTCGTCGTCGTCGTCGTCGTCGTCGTCATCATCATCATCATCATCAGTGTGTCCAGGTCACGTCATTGTAGACATCACGCCGTGGGCGTCGTTCTCTCCATTCCATGTCGCCATCTTTTTCGTCGTTGTACATAGTTCGGGGCGATATCACTGAATTCCGCGAGTTCTGCTCAAAGTTAAGTGCAAATTTGGTTGGGAGAGCAACTGTTGTTGCAATGAATGAGTTCAGAGCCACAAGAATGGCTGGTCAGCTGTTTCTTCGTCGTCGTTGTTGTGGTCATTGCTGTAGTTGCTGCTGCTCTTGATATGGTACAATCGGTTCTGTCCTAGCGAAAAATTATCACACCCCCCCTCCTTCTGCAGATAACGCCCGTGTTCCGTGCATTGGGTGCATGTTAAAGAACCCGAGGTGGTCAAAATTAATCCGGAGTCCCTCACTACGGGGTGCCTCATAATCATACCTTGGTTTTTGCACGTAAAACCAAAGAATTCAATTTTAACGTTGCATGTTACCATAATAATACATTTATGAATTGAATTTGCCGAGGAACGTACAGCTCACCGATTCCATGATTCGAAAAAAAAAACACGTTTGCTTCATGTAATGAACATATTTGCATATTCAGGGAGCGCTGGTGCTCCGAGTTGATATCAGAACCAGAAGCTTAGATTAACAGTTGGCAGAACACAAACACGTTTTTCGTTACGTTAGGTAGAGCAACTGAGTACTCAATACATCGTTGCTCTCTATCTGCAGGTCTTTCTGAGCACCAGGAGGGTGAACTGGATACTCCCGAATCACTACCGAGGAACTCCGTTAGACGAGTACGCCTTCAAACAGCTGAGACTGTGGCTGTACAGCTGGCTGCCCAGCTCCTACTACTCGCGCTTTCTCACCACCATCGCCAACGAAGCCTGGAACCACAAAATGTTCGGCCTCGAACCTAGCCACGACATCCTCACTCAGGGTCTCGTCGTCAACAACTACATCCAAGGCAAGTTGCTGGACGGCACCATCAAACCCCGAGGCGCTCCCGAACGATTCACCGAAACAGGTGTGGTCATGGACGGCGTCGAAGAGGAAGTGGACACCGTCGTCTTCGCCACGGGCTTCAAGGCAGACTTGCCTTTCCCGACGGACGCGTTGCCGCAGAACGGAGAGAGGTTCCTCCTATACAAGATGATCGTTCCCCCAGATAACCCTAACGTGGCGTTCTTGGGTTTCATCGACGCGAGCTCGAACATGCTGCAGGCCTTCGAGATGCAAGCCCGCTACATGGCCCTGGTGCTGTCCGGCAAACTACGCCTTCCGTCCAAGGAAGCGATGAAAGCTGACGTAGAAGCGACACAAAACAAGATAACCTCCACCTTCATCCCCACGACAAGGCATGCTCTGATGATAGATCGGGTGCGCTACGTCGACGACCTAGCTGGCATTATCGGCGTGAGGCCTAGCTTTTTTAAACTGTTCTTCACGGACCCCAAATTGTACTGGACGCTGGTTACATCGCCATTGCTGAATTATCAGTACAGGCTACGGGGACCTCACACTTGGACTGGAGCTCGCGATGCCATATTGGGATACAAGGAACGCATGCGCGCATCGCTGACTCGTCCTGAAGCGGGTGGCAAAAGGCCCTTCTCTCAGCACCACTTCAAAGCCGGCATAGTCGCGTTTGTGGCAGCAGCGACATCGTCAGCGTGGTACCTCGGAGCGTTTTTAGGTGCAGCAGACGGTGAAAAACTGTGACGTGCCCTTGTTACAAGTGTGCGTATTCGCACAAAGACAAAAATGTGCCTGCTTCGCGACGTAGGGAACTACAGAAAAAAAAAAAACTCAGTGCCCTTCCACTCTGTGAAAGGTGACCAGCGAGGCTGTGTATGCGGGCCCCTTAACGGCGAACTGCGCTTCCGCCGCGGGCCCGCCCGGCATTTCACTAGAGTGTTTTAGTTGAGCGTGTTTACGCTCCGCTAAGCAGCTAAGCGGAGCGGAAGCGCGAATGCGCATGCGCCGTCCGCTTAGCCGTAAGCGGGCTAGCGGAGCGAGGAACACGGTACGCTTAAAGCTGCATGAGCGGAGCGTGCTGCGCAGCGCTTTGGCTAGCGTTGGCGTCAAAAAGGATTGGATTGGCTGCAGAAAGCAAGCGCGCTGTCTATCACGTGGCGTTCCCCAAGACGGCGCTTTGTTTTCCATTGGATAAAATGGACCGGCAACGCATTACAAGCGCACGTCTAGATACATCATGGAGAAATAAGTTATACATATACATATATACGTTTTACAGTATAAGAGTGATCAATAGGTGTTTTTATTTTCTTTCATTACCCTGAATTTGGCCAGGGGGCACTGGAACTACGAAAAGTCTAGGGTGCGACGCGCGCGCCCTCTCGGGGGGTGGAGTCATTCTGTGAAGGAGTCAGTGCCGCCTTGCGACCGCCGGCCGCCATTGCGCTCCCCACATGTCGTTGCGGTCGGTCGAGAGAGACACGTGCACGGCGTTTTCTGGTCCCAAGTGCCCGGTGTTGCGTGCCCCAGTGCACGAACCACTCACGGAATGACTGGAAGAAGCACTGACTTCAGTTGAGTGCAGCATTTTGCACCATATTGGTGGCTTTCTTGTGAAAGGAATTTGAAAAAAAGCTAAAAACTGCGAGCAGTGCAGAGCTGCAACGTTGGGCTCGACGAGCCATGAGCATGCATATTTCACTGCACTAAAAGAGTATGTTCATGATGGTAAGAACTTATGTTATCCGAGCGATGAAGTTATGAGTTCGCTCACATCCTGCGAAGAGCACTTTAAAACAATCACGTCCTGGACTGACAACCTGTTCACCCTGAAATCTCCTCTAAAGGCTGTGAGAGAATATTTAATCAAGAGGGCTCAGTGCAGTCTGGAGGCATGCCAGCGACACAAGGATTCTCTGGAGCACATGCTGATATCAAGTTATGCAAGAGTAAGGCTACGCATTCACCTGCGCCAGCTCGAAGCTGCGAGAATTAGTGTGCATGGAAGCAAGACATGCGCTGCAGTTAATTTGTAGTGAGTTGTAGCACTTGTTGTTCTTGAAATCCTTAAAGTTCCCGACCAAATAAACAAGCTATCACATTGGAAATTGCTATCTATTGAATGCACTTTTTCTCGGTGTTGAGAAGCCGTGTGGCCACTTTATTTTAGCAGCATCGATGACCGGTTTATAGCAATTACCAGTTGACAATATATTCGTGCAGAAAATATGCTAAACAGGGCTTTATAGTCACTACGTGAGAGTCGTGATTTAGTGCTATATAAGCCACATGTAAGGCACCATATAACCTGGTATGCGTTCAATATTTTGTGTATACCCTCATCTGCATACTTACAGTAGGGTAAAAGAATTCAAAACAAAATTAAGTATTACTATGGAAGCACTGCTAAACAGAATACGGCCACAAAATAAAACGTTCAATGAAAGCGCATGCTATATACTCAAGCTAAACAAAAAATGCGCCACAAATGGTTCATTTCATAGTATTATTATTGTGTAATATCCCACAGAACAAATATAAATTACGTTTCGAACTACAATGAAGCAATAAAAGCGGCCCGGATGTATAGGCTCCGTAGCTATCGCGCTCGACTGCTGATCCTGAGGACGTGGGAGCCACCCAGTCGCTGCGGCCGAGTTTCTATAGTGGTTAAACGCATGGTGCTGTGTACTAGTTCTGTATCGGTGCATGTTAATAAAATCTAAGGTAGTCGAATTTCCCGATGCCCTCTACCACGGATCCATCACACCCGATGCTACGAAATCACAACGAAAGGGCGTGGATGTGATAGTGGTTGAAATATGCGACGTTAAAAAATTCGCAAATGTCAGCACAGGTAACTCGGACACAAAGAGGTAAGACAGACAGGTAACACATACACAAATGAAAAGCTGCCACATTCACTGCAGTTTCCGTGACCCCGAAACAACCATTCAACATTGGTAGAACATCACTTACACACGGCCTCGTTTCAACCGCAGAGTGGTTATTTGACTGTTACGATCATTGCTTTCTACTCAGCGGTGCAGCATTCAGCCGTAAATGGGCTAACTGACGACTGATTCGAAAACAAGATTTGAAAGTAGGGTGTGCGATGACAATTATTCTTTTGCCCCGTGGTGGCACGCGGTTTGTTGAACAAATTCGGGTTTCAGCTGGCAGCCAAACAGTCTTTACGCTTTGGTTAAAGGCACGAGACTCACACACAGACACAGCGAAAGAGGGCGGGACTCGTGCGTGCGTATGTTTCGTGCCTTTAACCAAGGTGAACAGTCACCAGCTAGCCCAACAAGACATTCTTTTAAGGACCCGCCGTGGTTGCTCAGTGGCTATGGTGTTGGGCTGCTGAGCACGAGGTCGCGGGATCGAATCCCGGCCACGGCGGCCGCATTTCGATGGGGGCGAAATGCGAAAACACCCGTGTGCTTAGATTTAGGTGCACGTTAAAGAACCCCAGGTGGTCAAAATTTCCGGAGCCCTCCACTACGGCGTGCCTCATAATCAGAAAGTGGTTTTGGCACGTAAAACCCCAAATATTAAAAAAATTCTTTTAAGGCCTGCGCGGCTGGCGTGGACGGCAGTTTTCTGCTGCCAGTAAGTCCAGTTGGAAATTCCGCCTTAAAAATAAAAAAATGACAGAATATTAAATTGATACCTTCACACTGCTGATGCGAAAATTTCGTGTTCTCGACATATCATTAAAGCAGCACACGCTATCAAAGCGAACTGTACATGCAGCTGCGCGACGCCCGTTGACTGCCTTTCCTATTTACAGGTGCAGTTGAATATCAGCTTTTGTGCTGAAGCTGCGCCTTAATAGGAAGCGTTGGCTCGGGGCGAACTCTGAATCTGTAAGGAGCTCCATATGTAAAACCCAAAGAATGCTATTATGAGACAACCACGGGACAAATTATTAAAAAAGATTGCCGCAGTTAGGAGAGAAAGTGAAATTCTAGTGACTCAAGAAAGCAGAATTTTAGCTGAACACCAACATTTCTCTTGTACAAAAATTCTCGAAACTTCGTACGTGTAAACACGAATTTGAAGCAAGAAGTATACAAATCCTTAAGTCTGCACCAAACATAGATACTGCGGTTCTATAAACTGAGTCTGTTAGAGCGTATACAACGGACGAGTTCGATACATGAATATATAGCTTATGCACACTTTTACGACGTTTACGAGGTCTTAGGAAACGTCCAACTAAAAGATTAGTGCTATATTTCATGGTAGTATATACTACCTGAATTTTTTCCACGTTATACAGTTTGATGGGTGCAGTTCACACAACTGTGATGCAATTATTTATTACCGAGTTACAGAGTTGAAAACATCTTAATCGAGTTTATTTCGATTCTGCGATTTTCAACAATGTGTCTATAGAAAGAAATGACAGCCTAAATAACGTTCTGCTTCTACAGTCGCTATATGTGAACTTTTTCTTTTGGGCGTAACAAAGTTCATCAAAATCGATGCAGTGATTGCCGTGAAAAACAATTTCTCCGTCGTTCCCGTGTATTTGAATACGAGCTTCTAAGAAAGTAGCGTGTCAACGGTCTTTATGGTCTACGCACCTCTTATCGGTGACCATTAGTTTCTCCAAGCACGTGAAAAAAAAAAATTTGGCTGAAAAACATTTCTATACTTCACGGAGCTGTTTGCTTTACAGATGTCTAGCCAACGTAGAAAATGAAGCCCAGGGCCGTAATTCCGCAAAGGAATGGTAAACGCTTCGATGCGAGCGCGGCGAACGGGGCTGGCATCGAAGCGAGAGTAGTTGAGAAAGCCGAAACCACCACGGGGGGGGGGGGGGGGGGGGGGGAAGCAGGGGCGGACACGTCAGTGGTGGTCACGAAGGGGCTACCGCTGACGTGCCGGTCGCGGTAGAAGACAACAAAGAGAAGAATGAGGGCATCGCGACCCCAGGTGCAGCTTTTGGCGGCGAGGAAGAGGATTAAGCAGCGTCAGCTTGTCATTGTTGGGGATTCCAAAATGCGTAAAGTACAACCGGCGATATAACAACGAGGGCAGATGCAGGCGAATGAGTCCAGGATTAGCGCGCTTACAGGAAAACCAATTAGGAAGGTGATAGCAAAAGCCAAAGAACGCATGTGGTACACAACGGAGGAGAGGCATCTAGTGGTGATAATGGGCGGAGTGATTGGCGTACGGCGAGGCCGAGGCGCAGGGATCGCGAAGCAAGCTAATAGCCATAGGAGGATATCTATCGAGGTTGCCTCTAGGTATCTAGAGTATCTAGGTATCTACCTATCTATGTTATCTATCTAGGATACCTATCTGCGAAAGAAGTGCAAATCGCAGTGGGCACGGTTCCAGAGGATGAAAGGCAGGGGTATACGCAATTGAAAGGGCAGTGCTTGCCGTAAACATGGAAATTTGGACGCCCCCTGAGGCAATGAATTTTACGGTCATTGACATCAGCCGAGAAGTGCACCGAGGAAGCCGCGAAGGCACTTTTTCGACAACGTAGACAGGGAGTAGTCATGGGATATTGTCGAGCACGAAGGCATAGATGACGATTTCGTGTAGCTACTGAGGGAAATATATAAAGACAACCGAGTACAAATTGTATGGGAAGGCCGAAAATAATGAAGTGGCGGAAATTTGCCAAGGATTGAAGCAAGGATGTCCACTGTCTCCATTCTTGTTCGCGCTTTATGTTAAGAACATGGAAAGATGACTGGAAAACAGTGAATTACGGTTTGATTTATCATTACATGCGTAATGGACAAATGGTACAACAGAAGGCCCCCGGACTTATGTATGCGGACGACCTAGTGCTACTGGCGGACAATGCAAGACGTTTAGAGACACTTGCCCATATCTGTGGCAACGCAGCGACAAATCTAGGCCTCATGTTTAGCACAGAGAAATCGGAAAATATACCGTTTAATGAAGAGACGAGTAAGCGCGCGGTGTCAATTCAACAGCAAGCCATTCCCATGGTCAAGCCGTATAAATACCTCGGCGTATACATGAACGAAGGAAAGACTTACTGACCCAGAAAGATAATCTGAAAATAAAAAGGAAGCGGAATGCTCTAATAATGAAAGTGACACTTTGGGGCTACGATATATATGAAGTGATGCGTGGAATCTGGAAAGGAATAATGGTGCCAGCGCTAACGTTCGTAACTGTCATTCTATGCTTAACAGCGGATATATTGACGGGGCTGGATGGTAACCAAGGATCGGTAGGCCGGTTGGCTTTGGTAGCCCACGACAAAACCACCAATGAGGCAGTGCAGGGGGACAAGGATTGGGCCTCGTTTGAAGTCAAAGAAGCACAGAGGAAAATTAGTTTTCAAGAAAGACTCCGGAACATGGATCAAATTTAATGGGCGGCTAAAGTGCACAGATATCTGTACCTGCGTGGACACAGAATGGAACGTGGACACAGAATGGAGGAAGATGTCAAGAAATTTGGCAACCAAGTACAGGGCAATTGGAAGTGCAAATATACAACCTGGAGTCTTCTGAAAGAAGGTGAGAGAAACAGAGACAGTGAATTGGATACGAAGAAATAGAACCTAAAAAAGATCATGGAGGTTTACAAGAATTAGAAGAAGCAAGGGAAAATCTGTACGATAACACAAAGGGCAGTGAATTGCTATTTCAGGCTCTAGCTGGTTGCCTAAGAAAAAAAAAACATACCGGACCAAATAGTCGCAATAAGGTGAGACGTGTGTATGCTGCAGCAAAAATCTAGAGACCACTCAACACGTGCATATGGACTGCGAAGGTGAGATCCCCAGTGAGACCCGTAGATAACGTTCGCGTTACAGAAGAGCTTGGATTTAATGTGGACGGAAGCATCATGCGGTCATCACTCGAGTTAAACAAGAGACGTTTAGAGTGTTGGTGGAAAGAATGCAGGGAAGAGACTGATAAGACCGGACATGTTACAGGCATAAGTAGCGGTACGAGGTAGATAGAGAGGTTTTGAGGAAGAAAACAAGATTAAGAAGATGTTTTTCTTTCTAGCATTTTTGTATGCATGTATAGCATACCTGGTTAAATCAAACAGCCTAGGTGACTGTTTGTCACCGCCCGTTTCAAAGTGGCTGCCAATAAGTCATCATCGCCATAATCATAAAAAAGCGCCAAGTTTGAACGCCCCGAAAAAATCCCGACCAACTAGAGGCTAACAGCTTCGCTGTAATACAGTCGAACCCCTTACGAGTCGTAGCACGTAAAGACAGCTTAAGTCAAGTCACGTAACGACTTACATTCTACCCGGTGAAGACGGGACGAAGGGAAGCCTAAGCGCGCAGAAGCGCCAAGCGAACGTGCCCGCAAGTTTAACGCACGACGCGAGGAACGCCCCGCAAGTATAGCCACGCAAGGCACCCAGTTTCGGTCCCCACTTCGGGTTCCGCTACAAGCGTCTTGCACAATCGAGCGGTTTCGTCGAGAAGAAGCACTACATGCGGCGGGATCTACCGATACGCAAGCTTAGCTACTCGGGGCGTGCCCAAGCTGCACCGTTAATAAAGGGACACGCTTCTGGGAAGCCTACAAAAGAAGAAGCCTTCACATGTCGGCCCGCAACATCTTACGTTTACAGAAAGATCAACTGCAACCCGCAACGACGCTTCACGTCCATTTTTTTTTTCATTTATAACAGAATACTAGATTACTGCAGTGTGACACAATACCCCAGTGATAATGCACGAGACGCCCAGACGGATAAATCGCCAGGCTAAAGCCTGGCGATCGAGGCCGGCGACAACCACCACCACAACGCATAGAATAAGAAGCACCAACCGAAGATGCGAAGCACAGTGCATTGGTAGGCGGAGCGGCAGCGACTACTGTATAACCGGGTTGCTGCTATGGACGCGTGTCAAATTTCACTATGTTTGCGTTCTCTGCGAACTAACGAAGGCGCCGCTTCCTTCATTTCCTGTGAGCGAATCAAAGCTGCCAAGATGGAGAATTCAATAATGCGGTGGTAGCTCGTGGTTTGTTAGCAACCTGCGTTGTGTACCTGAATGTGCCGAATGGTGTTAATATTCTCATATGCTTCCCGTGCAATGCAGTGTAGTGCAGGCGCGTGCCTATTGCAGACGACAACGTGAGACGGTGCGAAATGGCAGTTTAATAAATACCACTCATTGAAGCTGTGTTTAGGTCTGGAACTTACCGAGTGTCTGCGCAGCCGTACAGTATTGGAGCCCTTCGACCACCAGTACCAGTGTTGCAGGTCATATTGCACGTGACTCTACATGGCAAACATGTCGCCGAGCGTACAGTTGAAGCGTTCCGTAAGGCCATTTATTTGAGGATGGTACGCCGTAGTTGTACGATGAACAACGTGGCACTCTTTAAGAATGGCTTCAACTACTAATAATAAACCAGGGCACACAAAGACGAATATACAAGGAAAAGAGGCGGTGCGAACGGCACGAACGGTAACAACTCTCCTATCAGTTGGCGCGTTAAATGTGCGCGCAAAGCGGGAGCTTCGCATGATTTGCTCTCATGGCGGCCGGCCATCTATGCGGATGTACGCGGACTTTAATTGAGAGATTGAAAACCAAGGCAGACAACAAGTGTGACATGGGTGCCGACGCTGTTTTTACAGCCAGATGAGATTCGGCCAAGCAACCGCCACCATGTCGTGTGACCGACAACTGTTCGATTACTGCGGATGACCTTAGAGAGTGCGAAACGCTTGCCGCCGATATGGCGCAATGCGCTTCTTTACTTGCGCAATAGCACTCGAAGCACATTTGTCGTTCTCGCACTAATCTTCTTTCCTTTCGTCTGCATTCCTTCATCCGCGCAGTCAGACCGTTCTTTCAAAGATGTTTTATTGTTATACCTGGTGTCTAGCAGAACAAGCAATACGATACACAGAGAGACGAGAAGGGCGACACATGCGATCGCTATCTTCGTGTATTCGGTGCGGCAGCTGCTATCACTTTTTCTAAAGCGAAGCTTTCTTTCTTTATGCTTCCGAGTTCGGATCAAGTGGCTGCTGCCTGCTGGCTCGGTCCAGCGTCCTTGGAGACATATTTGTGGATACACATACAAAGCGTATGCATGCGCCGAATGAAAGTACCAGCGAACGGGCTTACACGTATAAACACTGTATGCCGATTGACAATGTAGTGCAGCTAAGCGCCACCTCCGTTCTACGTAACAAGAACAACGACAAAAATACACTCTTACATAAGAACTGAAGTAACGATGTCGGTTGATAGGTATATCTGAAGCACATTAGCCTGTTAATGGAACAGTGGATGATATGTATTTAACGGATACATTTGGTACGTGCCACTAAGTCGTCAAACTGGCATCCATCTGTGAATAATTTGTCATTTTGCGAACGATCACTTCTCGGTTGAACCGGTGGACCCAACCCGAGAGCGCTGCATAAATAAATAATGTAAACACCTTCGCCACATCCGCCGCCATCAAAGGCGCACAAACCAGGGCAGTCTTCAACCATCCTCCATTGCCATGTCTTTGTCGTCTTCGTTGTTAATTAAATTCGACCAAAATGAAAAGTTTGACTTTTCGAATAGAGCCCGCTATTTCAATGTTGCAGCTAGAAGGAAAGCAATAAGCAAGACAAAACGAACAACAACTCCAAGAAGAGAAATGAACTTTCAATTAGAACAAGACTCCGTCCTGGAACAATCAGCATTCGTTGTGCTTTCTTTGGCATGATTCTCTGTTTTCCCGTTATAGAACTGAAGTTTATAGAAGTTTATTTACACACGTAAGTACACTGATGTACGTAAGCGGTGGGGATGGCAGGATAAAAGCTGCATCACGGCAGCTTGACTGCTCCTACCTTCCCGTGATGTTTAACGAACAATATGTTTAACTAACAAATAAGCGCACAGCGAGGGCGTCCAATCTAGCAACCTTGATGCCATGAAGTAGTACATACGAGAGTTTACTGGCCAGTTGCCTGCTTTTAAAAAGACGTTCCCCATCCACCGACATGGTCGGAAGCGGCGCTGGCTAACACTTCCAGGTCTAATCTTGTACACATAAAAAAATAATAAACAAATTTGACGGGATGATGTCCGCCTGGGTAGCGTAATTGGTAAAGCAGCGCACGCATTGTGTACAATGCGTGGGCTTTCAGTTCCTAACTGCGGCAAGTTCTATTTTCATGCGCTTTCATTTCCATTTTACCTAATATTTTTTTATATTACAATAAAACAATCATTTACTCCTACACTCTTTGTGGCGTCATTGTCTGTTTTCCTCATGCGTAGCCCCTTTAATGAAGCCGAGGGCCTGACGGGTCATCATACCTTTTCCCTATTCTTACGTCTTTGTTCTTGGAGTACAGTATATGCGAAGCCCATTTCAAGCCCAATCCGAGACCTAATTTGCGCTAATTTTTCACGGAGAAGGATAAGTATTCCTTAGAGGTATCTCTCAAACTTATAATATATAATATTGCATTGTTCCGTCGTAAGCGTTCCTTTCTTTTACATTTCGTCATGGGCTTTTTTGTTCTTCATTTGGGATGACTGAGACAACTCCGTGCGACTGTTGCGGGTGCGAGGAGTCTACCGAACAACTCTGCATTGGTCCCCACTAGGACAACCCGCAACACCTTAGGTCACCTGGGCTCAAGATTATTTACGGTGACAAAAGTGTTTGCACCGTGGTCACGTACCTCACAAGCCCAGGAAGTGATGCGCGCATTACTGCAGTTATCGTAGTCGAGGGACCTCAGTAAGCGACTGTTCCGACGTGCACCTACAGATGAAACGACACTCCTTTTTTTTACCTTTAACCCCCTTTCCTCTGCGTAGGGTAGCAGACTGGGCGCGCATCTTCACTTTTTTTTCTCTTTCTCTCGTTGCCTCATTAGGTAAAGCCAAAGCGGAGTAACACGGAAATAACTGTTGCAGTTGACTGTTGCGAATAACTAGTTGACTTTACGAGAAAAAAGAATTGAGCTGGGCAGGCCATTTAATTCGTAGGGTAGTTAACCGGTAGACCATTAGAGTTACAGAGTGGGTGCCAAGAGAAGGGAAGGGCAGGCGAGGACGGCGGGAAAACTAGGTGGGGTGATGAAATTAGGAAATTTCAAGGTGCAAGTTGGAATCAGCTAGCGCAAAGACAGGGGCAATTGGAAGTTGGTGGGGGACGCCTTCGCCCTACAGTAGACGCAAAAGTATGATGATGATGATGATGATGAACTGTTGCAGCGTAAGCGTGAAGAGCAAAGCGCGGAGCAAACTGATGAACTGCACACGGTACTCTGTGGCGTCACTGCTGGGTATAGAAGCGCCGCGTTGATTGACAATATGTAAAGGCTTTTCCTTCAGGACTGTCTTGCTTGGCCGACGCTATTTCAATCACCAAACCGTATTTAGCTGCCATAGTATCTGAGTCGTTTTAAGGCACCTCTGTCCCGGTTTTTGCGAAAACAAGAACAAGTGACTGCTTCCACTCGACTTTAAGGCGCACAATACTGCTTGCTAAGTTGCATGCTAAATGAATTTGTTAATAGTGTATAAACCGCAACCATATATCAGTAAGCATACATGGTATATACGACACGCCGTTGGTTTGTAATGAAAGATTCGTTAGTTTTACTTTGCACTCTACACAGGTGGAGAACAGTAGGTTTTGTAAATGTCGCAAATAATGGTTTCTTTTTTTTTTACTGAGATGAATATAGATAGCAGAGTTATCGCCGTTTGCTGGTGATGGCAACCCCTTTTCACTTGGTTAATAACATGAAAACGTAAAAACATGTAACTTCGAATTTATTCGGCCAATCGTTTGGGGAAGACTAGGGATTGTGTACATCAAATACTCGATTTTAATAAAGTTTTCTAAATTAAAAACTTCAAAAGAAAATGCGGATCCCACCCACTATGGAAATTGATGTAGGCGAAGTTTTCTCTGCTGTTTGCGTTGATTGGACATTATTTGACGGTGATGTTGACGGCATACGACAGTCATGAGGTGATGGTTTGTGCACATCACTTGTGTTCGTCTAGTGGTAAACACAAAGCACAGTGAGAACCGTTTGCTCGAGGCGTAATTGTGTCCATTGTTCGTAGTCTGCGAGGAGGATAGCACTGTCACTGCCTCACACAGCCCATCGCATCGTGGCTGAAGTGTTGGATTTCTATACGGTTGCTTGCGTAGTGTCGTCTTGACAATGTGGCGCTTTAATGCAGCTTCTCGTCAGCACGTGCTGCGTCAGTTGTTCGGACGGACAGTGTTCGGATGTTTGTGCTTCAGAAATAGCAGAGACGTTCCGTATAGCATACCTATAATTGAAATTGTAGCAGTTCGTGCCCCACTTTAGCCCTGTCTAGTAATAGCGTTCTTTAATTTTATGACACCCCAAACGAGCCATGCTTTCTGACAGCGTCTTTCCCCTATCACGCGATCCTCCCATTTATACAAGGAACCAAGAGTGGCAACGTTGTTATCACCCGTTGGGTGACGGCGTTGACTTTATCCATTCTCTGTCTCCTCTCTGTAGCTGGTCTACCGTTCTTTCTATCATTTCTCAGGAGTGTTGCGCGTGAGTACAAAGGTAAGCTCTGCAGCTTCTGCAATGCTTTTGCGGGGCGCTCACGCCTAATTAAAGCCGTCCAGAGGGTAGTGTGTTGACGGCCAGGGAGTTCCAGTGGACATTCTGGCAACGTCCAGAAAGCTCTCGTTAGACAGGTCGCATTGACTCTTCTCCCGCGACCCTGCCGTGTACATTACACACGTTCTCAACCAACCACAGACGCGGCATGCCAGACAGCAGCAGCAGTGTAAAAGTCGAAGGAGGAGGCAAAGAAAGCTTCACCTTAGAAATTGTGCGCGATAAGGCAGTATCGACACATCTTTAATACTGCATCACGTGCGATGCTTTCGGAACCTTATCTCCACTGTCACCAAGTACGCCCTTTCAGTCTGATTCTGCTTTCGAGTGTCGTGTAGGGACGGCGACACCCTGAAGTCACGCGTCCAACGCCGCTTATCGCAAGCCGCGTATAGCCTCGATCTCCATTTATGGGCTGGCAGAGCCCATTAGTGCCCACTTCTCGATTATGTGTTTGTTTCCAGTTCCTAGCACGTGACAGACGAGCTTGCAACAGGCAGCAGGCTTCACCCGTAATCTAACTCGAGTGTACACAGTCCTGCAGATGATAAACAAGTCGTAAGGAAAGAATCAGCGCAGTCTAGGCTTCCGAAAGTTATCTAATCGTGCACATCCTCGGGTAGTGACGGAACAACCCGCTTTTCCTCGTGAAGGATGTCTCGCACCGCTTCTAGTCTTCGCGTTGCTCAAACGACGGCGTAGCGCGCGCGAGATGAGGGTCGCCGTGGTAGGCGCCGGCTGCTGCGGCATCACGGCCGTCAAGGCATGTCTCGAAGAAGGGCTGGACGTGGTATGCTTCGAGAAGGCCTCCGACTGCGGCGGGCTATGGTGGTACCGGGACGAGACGCCCGAGTCCGGTACGGGCACCGTTATGCGCTTCACCGTGGCCAACACGAGCAAGGAGATGTCATGCTACAGCGACTTCCCGCCGGACAAGGACGCGCCAGTGTTCATGCCCCACTGGCAGACCCTCAAGTACATCCGCAGCTATGCAGACCACTTCGGAGTGACCCCGAAGATTCGCTTCAACCACGACGTGCTCAGGCTCGACAGGGACGGCACACTGAGGATTCGCGACTCGAAGACCGGTCGCGAGTGGGAGGACGTCTTCGACGGCGTCCTGGTGTGTACGGGGCACCACGGATCGCCTTCAGTTCCGGCCATCCCTGGCCGAGAGCTCTTTCGAGGACGTGTGATGCACTCGCGCGAGTACAAGTACGCCGACGACTCGTTTAGGGATAAGACCGTGGTCGTCGTGGGATTCGCGAACTCTGCTCTGGACGTCGCTGTGAACCTGAGCACCGTAGCGAGACAGGTAAGAGTCCGCGTTATTTATACCTGTGATGCCCCAAGAACTGTTCCACATCAAAAAGCAAATAGAACAGCTCATTATTTTGATTTCTGGCCCATGGAGAGTAAATTTCTACAGAAAAGAAAGTTAATTTACACGAGGGCGAACAAGAAAGTCTTTATTACAAGTATACTTACTATTCTACATACCTTACACTTTTTTCACATAGTTCCCACACAGGTTTTGACATTTGTCCCATCGCAGCACTAAATTTGAGATGCCCCTGCGGTAGAATTCGCCCGGCTGACTGTGGAACCATTGCCAGGCTGCTGTCTTGGCTTCATCGTCGCACGCGAATCGCTGTCTAGCCAGGAACTTCAGCGGGCCCAAAACGCGGAACACCTTTCCCCATAAGTGGGCTGCATTTCCCTGTGGATTTCGATGGGCGTTCGTCGCTTGCTCCATAGAAAACGAATCACACTTCGTTGCTCGTACGCCATGGACGTGTGAAGCACAACCGCCCTCTTCAACAACTGACAGCAGCGCCTTCCCGCAGAGCTACCGGCAGATAAGACCGGGCCGGTCCAAAAAAGATCCACCGCTGGGTATGGATATGCTGACTTCGCATTTACATTCATGGTTTGGCTAAAACAATAGGGGCAGAGACTTTCTGATTCTCCCTCGTAATTTAGTTAATATAGTAACTAGCACCAGCGCGTCAAAAACGCTACTAGTCTACTACAATGCAACGATTGTCAGGAAGTCCAATGACAGACCGTTGAGGGAAATCACTGAAGTTGGCCAGATAGGCGCACAATTAGCCATGTGCGTTTGTGTCCCGTCAGTAGCACTGAGGGATAAATAAATACGTTATTTTAGTCGGCGTTAGTGTTTGGGGAACATTTGTGTGCAAAATCTGTACGAGCCTTGTATTTACCTTGTGTCCACGCATGCGCTCCCCCGTTTGCTTGGAAACTATTCATCAAATTTTAGTTGTAAGTGAGCGTCTTTCCTCTCCGCAACGTTTTCTTCCGCCCTTAATCTGCTCAAAGACACGTGATACACCAACTGTCACAACACTCCAAGATTCTGCTACTGTCCGCTTTGCGCTAAGTTTCCGGTGCCTAAATGAAAATTTGGGGGTATACAACTCAGCCTATAGTATGTATTTCAACGTCAGGCGATTCACAGGATTAAACTTTGCCTGACAAGTTCATTCAATTAACTAAAATATTCATACATAACGAAGATGACGGAAAAAGTATACCGCGTCTGTTGGCGTAAGGCTTCTCCCGCATTTTGTATAGTAACAGCAAGAGATTGTGGGAAAAAAAAAAACTGAGGAACGGAAAATGTCCTGTGCCCGGTAGCCAGATTCCAACAACAGCTTTACAATACAAGTTGCAGTGTGAGCTATTGAGTGACCTTCACAAGCGTTTCCAGAAGAAAAACTACTAGGCCATACCAAAGCGGTTTCGGAGCAGTCAGCTCATGAGACTCACGGGACTTGATTAATGAGGGATGAGCCGTGAGAAACATAAAAGATGGCGGGATAAGGCAAGACGGTCTTTGCTACGCAAGGCTTTGCCATAGAAAGCTTTAGCTTCACAAGTAATGAATGGTAAAAAAAAAAAAGTGATCTGGTGCGGAATGTAGGGTTTTAAGGATGCGAGAAAAGTGCGACGGGAAAACGGGCACTACATTTCGGTTCACATCTCATCAGTGGGGCAAAAATTGGTAGATGGCTGAGAAACAGCTTCTGGCACAATTTAAATCTTTTTTTTTTTTTACACGTGCTAGTGCGCGCTAGCAATAGCTTGTGTTTTGTTATAGATTTTTGACTAGAAGATTGTGGGAAACGTAGCGAATGAGCGCTTGTACTTTAACCCCACCAAAATCTATGGTATCATTTTTTTTTTCACACGCCGAGTTTGACAGCTCAAATGCTAATCTAATGGCGGGAAACTTAACGCAATATCTGTAGCAGTGCTCCTACAAGATGCTAAAACAAGATATTAAACTAAATAACTACTATAGCAATCATAATTTACTGCAAAACTATTTCAGTCTCCATAAAAAATCTACTCTCCATGCCCAGAAATGACGGTGACCGAGTCGTTCTAATTCTGCTTGACGTCTAATGGCGTTTGCGCTTTGTGGAGTTCATATAAAAATTAGCCGTTCGCACATAGCTAAGGTTGACAGCACCCGCCGTGGTTGCTCAGTGACTATGGTGTTGGGCTGCTGGGCACGAGGTCGCGGGATCGAATCCCGGCCACGGCGGACTCCATCGCCTCCATCGAAATGCGAAAACACCCGCGTACTTGGATTTAGGTGCACAAGTTAAAGAACCCCAGGTGGGCCACGGCGGCCGCATTTCGATGGAGGCGAAATGCGAAAACACCCGTGTACTTAGATTCAGATGCACGTTAAAGAACCCCGGGTGGTCGAAATTTCCGGGGTCCTCCACTACGGCGTGCCTCATAATCAGAAAGTGGTTTTGGCACGTAAAACCCCATAATTTAGGTTGACAGCGCCTTCTGTTTCTTCGTGCGCGCGCGCATCAGCGACAGTTGTGGACACCGTCACGCACGTTTGCGGCGCGTGCTCTGCATTGTGCAGAGGCGGTAGCCCGTTCGCGGAAACGACAGTGAAGCACGTGTCCGAGCACGCACAAATGGGCCTGCTGCACAAGCACAACAACAACGATGGCGATGGAGCCCGTTACGAAACCGCCCTCCCGCGAAGAGGCAGCCACGCTTTTACATTGTCCCCCCCCCCCCCTCCCCCACACGCGTCTTTATTCGCACAGACACTGCTGCCGCATTCACGTTCACAGGCATTCGTCGGAATGAAGCGTGATCGCAGAACTTGACTTGTTTTCTGCTGCGCGAGCCTTTTTTTTTTTTTTTCGCACTGTAGTATGCGTCGCACCAGGCACGGAGCTCAGCGGCTGTGGCGTTGGGCTGCCGACGTCGCGGGTGCGACCCCGGACGCGCGGCGGTCGCATTTCTGTGGAGGGCAAAATGAAAAAAAAAAAAAAGAAAAACGCTCGTGTACGATTGCGTAGTGCTTAGTGTTAGGTGCACGGTAAAGAACCCAAGATGGTCAGAATTATTCTGGTGTCTCTCCAGCACGGTGTGCCTCAATCTTGTCGTGTTTTAGGCACGCAAAACCGCAGAATTTATTTTACCTTTAACTTTCCCATGCGTCACAGCAGAAACACTGACACGCAATTTCAAATGACCTGTCATTAACAAGGAAAAATACTTGTACATCAAGAACTGCCGGACTATTCTTTACTAAAGTTTCTTCTTCTTCTTCTTGTTAAAGTGCAGATCGGTCCCTCTTTGATAATGAAGGGTAAAAACTGCATTACGAAAAGTGGCAAGTGCGCCTGCTATCAAAGGTTTCTCTGAATGAGAGGCCGTGCGTTAATGTGTCGGTGTTAACGGTAAGGTCCTTAGGGGCAGGACAGATGCTGATATCAGAGATACCGCTCGCAGAACTGAGGGTAAATGTACCAGCGCAGTGAATCCCAGAAACAACAAATTTATGACCTTCCACATTTGATTTTGGTCAAATTGAGACAGGCCTTTAGAAAAGTTGCTGGGGCGAGGAGTGTACGAACGTTTCATCGTAAAAAGTTTGTCTATTTCGATTTCCTCAGTAGCAGCAACTTTGGGTAAAGCTTACGCTCAATTACAGCAGTACGCCATTTTTACACAATCCTTCCGCATATTTTTAAGGGGCGTGCTTAATCATCATCATCATCATCATCATCATCATCATCATCATCATCATCGCCAACATATCTGTATGTCCAATGCAGGTCCAAGGCCTCCCAGCGATCTACGATTATCCCTGTCTTGCGCTAGCTGATCCTAACCTGCTTTGCGGGTGTGCTTGTCACGTATCAAATACCCACATGAATCCATCGGACTACCCAAATAAGTGCGCTGACATTTTCTTGTGCGCTCGAACGCAGGTGTTCGTGAGCACAAGACGAATCAACTGGGTCCTGCCATGCCACTACAAGTCCGTCCCCATAGACGTGTACGCGTACAACCAAAGTCGACTCTGGCTGTTCGGCTTGCTTCCCCTCTCCTGGTATAGCCGCTTCCTAGCAAGAGCGGTCAACGACGCGTGGGACCACAAGGCCCTCGGCGTCCAACCCAGTCACGACATGCTGAGCCAGGGCCTGGTCATCAACCAGTACATCGACGGCAAAATCCTGGACGGTACGGTGAAAATTCGCGGACCACCGCAAAGATTCACGGAAAACGGGCTCGTCATGAACTACGTCGAAGAAGACGTGGATGCCGTCGTTTTCGCCACGGGCTTTACGACCGGTTTGCCCTTCCAGACCGACGCCCTCTCAAGAGACGGAGAACGACTTCTGCTTTACAAGATGATGATTCCACCGGCGAACCCCAACGTCGCGTTCCTGGGATTCGTCGACGGCAACGCCAACCTCCTGCAGGCGTTCGAAATGCAGGCTCGCTACATGGCGCGAGTTTTCTCGGGAAAAGTGAAGCTGCCTTCCAGGGAGGCCATGGAAGCCGACGTGGCAGCCACGCAACAGAAGATGAAATCGTTCTACGTCCCAACGTCCAGACACTCCTTGATGATAGACAGGATTGCCTACGTCGAGGAACTCGCAAAAATCATCGGCGTTAAGCCCAACTACTTTAAGCTGCTCCTCACGGACCCGAAGGTGTTCTACGCCCTCGTGACGTCTCCTGTCCTCAACTACCAGTACAGGCTGGAAGGACCGCACTCCTGGAAAGGAGCTCGCGACGCAATCCTGGGATTCCAGGACAGGATGCGAGCTCCGCTGCAGCGCAGAAACGGCGAAAACGGCCGCCCGTCGTCGGCGAACTGCGTTACCGTGGGGAAGCTGTCCACATTACTCGTTGCCGTTGGAGTCTCAGTCTACCTGATTAGCGGTTCGCTGAAGAGTGCGCAGCAAAACGCTTCTCTCGCATGTGAAATGGTAGCGAAGCGTTTGCCCCTATTCGCTGCTACCCCCCTGCTCTACATAGCAAATCGGATGTCACCTACATAGTGTAAGCATTTCCTTTTTTTTATCTTGTCTTCGGATGTCACCTACGTAGTGTAAGCGTCTCTTTTTTTTTTTATCTTGTCTTTCACAGAACAAGGCGCCGCTCATCGGTGTTTGTACTTCAGCTGCAAGTTTGTGTCCACCTGCAGGGCATAGGAAGTGCGTACGGATTGCCTTCGCTGAACCAAGAATACCCTCTGCAACGTATGTAACTGCAAGAGTGTATAGTCTAGAAACTGTACTGTTCAGCTTTCTTCGAGATCTCTGCGGGCCCCTTTATCGCACGCGTATGCCTACGGTGACACTTCGCTATAACACTCGTATGGTTGACAGCCTCAATGAAACAATGTCCATTATTTGTATATTGTCTTCCGAGACCCGAAAAATAAATAGATTGACCGATTCATATGGTCGCAATTAGAAATTATTTCTTTCTTTTCTTCAGCAGGCGAGTCGCCAGCTTTAAGGACTACATAGTTGTGATTATCTCGCACTTGTCAAAGAAACGGCGTTATCTTGCCATCTTTCGCAACTTTAGATGGCAATTTGACGCAAGACATAACCAACAGTGACGTTGTTTGTGGCTGTGAAAGAAAGTATCTTGTTAATTTCGCCAAGGAACAGACTCTAGCAGGGTCTGTGCGTTTTCATGCACTGCAGTGAGTCGTTGTCGCAAGCTCGTCAAGCGAGCTCACGTAGTGGGGGATAATGTTCTTATCTTTTATGACAATATATTCCTTCTGCCCATATTGAGCCGCTTTGTTAGGAGAAGCATTGCTATTACGACATATTTTCTTTTTTTTGCTTTGCCGAAACGTCACGTACACAACAAGAATGGTTGCCCAGAGAAAAAAAAAAACGAAAAGAAAACGAAAAGAACAAGACAGCAGGAAATACGCAACGTACACCACAAGTAGCTTCACTTCGGACACGTTAACATGTGTAAAAATCAGGGTGATGTGGCCTATAGGCTGCTTGTTCAGTGGCTGCCAGGGTATTGTTGCTCGGAGCAAATGTCGCTGGCTAACTTGAACATTTATAACCAGAACTTTATGAATTATAATTTAGCTACGCGGTACTTCATTTTTTCCCCGTATTGTCTCTTCAACACAAGTACACATCGTCACGCACAGCGGTGTGTGAATTCGAGAACGAAAGAAATAAAGACGCGCTGGAATACAAATCTCAAGTCGGCAAGCGATAGTGGCATTCCAGCAGGAACGCTTCACGAAAACAGCACTCACTCTTCCCGGCTGAGCTTCCGCAGGCAGCGCAGACAGAAGGACGAAAGCGGCGCAGATCACCCACGGAGACGCCAGCACAAGGAGTCCGGTCGAAGATGCCACCATCGTCGCCGTCGGCGCAGAATCCAAGCGCCTCCTCATCACTCCGCCACGCCGTATAACAGGGCGACACGTACGGGAAGATGACAGAACGGGCTCCGCGTCTAGCTCGCTTCTCCGATCGACAGGCGGAAATGTGAGCGACTCGCGCGCGCGCGCCGAACGCCTTTCACGACGTTCTTTATATAACGGCCGTCGAGTCGACGTCGTCGTCACAACCGGCGTCGTCGTCGGACGGACACACACGCGAGCACGCGGATCCCAGCTGAGCAGACTGACCGAGCGTGCGCAAACACCGGGTAGCGGTCACTCTCTGGCCGGCCAGGACCACGGAGGGGAAGGACGTCGTGGCGGCCGGTCATCTTCATCTTCGTTTTCCGACCTCCCTCACCCCCGTCCACTCGCTCTCACCTTTTTCCCTTTCGCCGAGGAAGAAGAGCGAAGGTGTTGCCGCTGCCAGGAGAGAAGAGGTACAGGCTTCTCGGGCCTTTCTTGCTGCTTTCTCGTTGCCTCTCAAACTCGGGTGATGGAAACTGGTCCAACGGGACTTCTTTTAAAGAAGGGAGGGGGGGGGGGGGGTAGCGTCCGAAAGAGAGGGTTGTCTGCGATGGTCGCTTCTTCGTTGTCTCGATTTTCGCTGGAAAGAATAACCCTCCTAGCAGCGTGCCGTTACTCTTTCTTTCCAGGCGAACTTGGTGTGGTCGCGAGGGGCTCTTTGATGCGGGTGACAATGTAAGGTTTTGGGTGGAGGCCATTTCTTCTAAGTCGATGATCCTCCCCTAGAAAAAAAAAGAAGACGCCTTTTGTCGAGGGGTTGAATTGTCTTGGCAGAGATTATTGTTCAGGGTCGCGTATTTGGAAAGAGCGCTAATCGAAGTTCAATATTCAATTTCTATTGTATTTACGCCGGTTCAAACCATTTTTTTTCCTTCTTCCTACGCCAAGAAGGTCACGCCTGAAGAACAAAGCTGTATACGCCCATGTATTTGTGAACTAGCGACGAAACTGCTATGAATGGTGGTTTCCTTTTGACGATGATAACAGGAACGGCAGGTTGGCAGGCAGTCGTATAGGACACGAACTCCTCAGGCTGATGTTCTTGCTTTCTTTTTCTTCTAGCTAATAAAAATAACAATAGTAAAAAGGCGACGTCATTCTGACGCCCGTATTGCTGTAAACTATCAACAAGTCCAACTTGACTACAGCGTGCTGGTTACATGGGAAGCTTAAATATGCCATTTGAAACCAATCACAAAAATGAGTGTAGCTTTAACGATATTTTTTCGTCTTTAGTTACACTAAATGTTCGTTAGTCTATTACATAGGAAAGACGTCACGATAAATGAAAGAAAACATAACGGGATTTTTAAGGAACAATATGCGAACAGAATGCTGCAAGAATCCTGTAAATGCAAGCGAAAGACTTCACCAATGAACTACACGAAAGTTTAGATCGATTTATTCATTATGGATTGAAAACGCTGGCAACAAGCACGCAGTATGGCCTAACCACGTCTGGCTTGACTGATGTTCTCGGCAGGTGCTACAAACGAGCACAGCAAGGAATCTCGCGATGTCACGTCACCTGCGGACAGCGGATGGTGACAGGCACGAAATTGTTACGTAAGCTTCGCGCGACGGATTTCTGTCGCGATGCCGTGTGAGGGCAGCTTCCGTCGTTGACGCGAAATTGGTTTAGAGAACTCTGATCGCGTGTGTATTCGCGATACACTTTGATCACCTCTATAGAGCAAGGGTACACTACTCATGTATACATCATTGTCATGTACACAGTCATTGCCCAAATTACTTTAGGTGTGGCCGGATAAAGACACCACCGACCAACGCATCAGCGCCGCGAACTGCTGAGAGGTCTTCTGTATTTTCGAGAAGCATGCAGCTAATCTATACTGTTTCACTTGAAGCACATGCTCGTTTGACTTAGCGTTCGGCTTCATTTTGACTCAATGGAATTCTTTAACGAGGACCTAAATGTATGCGCGTGCGAGCGCTTCCGAATTTTGCCTTCACCCAAATGCGACCTCCGGTAATCGAACCAGAAATCACGTGCTTGTAGCGGAACGCAATGGACACTGAGCCGACACGTGTTATTTGTGTGTCCTTGCTTTTTCGTGTACGATTGACCGCCCCACCCACCCACCCATTTGTTCGTCCATCCCTTTCTATGAATTTGTCAGTCTTCTTTCTTTTTTTTTCAAGATAAACTGAGGGTGGCAAAAATTTGTTACAGAAACATTTTTATCACTGCAATGAGTTCTCTTCGACTGGAGTAATCATTCTTCATCGTTCTGGGACGTCACTTAGTTCGACGCGCTTACGTAAGTTGTGCCGAGTGTCCACATCGCTTGCCATTCGTCTGAGCAAGCTGTACGCCTCAGTTGAACTTATAGCCATGTACAGTCGGCGACACCCTTGCGTAGAGCGCGGGAACGGCGGCTGCCGGGGCGCTCAGGAGCCAGCCAGCGACGTCTCACGGTGGCTGATGGGTCCAAACAACATAGGGTTCAATGTTGTCATCAACTCGAATTAACGAAACCAACTCAGCCGAACTCTATTTAACGAAGTTTTCCCTGAAATAAATGAGTAAAATAAAAGCAGCGACTTCTTTCTAATTTCGACACAGACTGGTTTTTCTTCGAGCGTGCACACTAAAGCTAACGCGTTAAAGCATCTAGGCGCCCTAGACCCGGCTCTAGCCTTATTTTGACGAGGCTACATGCCGCGCCCATGCGCGGAACTCCGGACTCAATACCACCTCCGCAGGAGCGGCGGTGGTTGCTTTCGTTATTTTATGGTTTGTGCCATAGATGGCTGGAGTAGCGGCAAATACGATGCCGCGGGGTAGCTTTTGCGTGACGCTAAGTTACAATTTTGGATTTCGAAGGACCGAAAACTTCCTTTCTGGAATTTACAAACTTCATGGTTTAACGAAATTCGAGCGCGGTCATCACTTCGTTAAACCGAGTTTCAACTTTACGCATAACCTTTCATGTGTCCTGCCCTGCATGCGCCGTTCCATTGTACTCGCAATGCCAGTAGCCAACTCAACTGTCCGCTGGCATAATTAGAAGGTGCTCAGTGCATCCCACATTTTGTACAGCAAACATGGGCACTCAGACGGCGATTATGTAATGGCGCCCGGCACACCAACCCCGCATCTACTACAAGCGTTATTACTGTTCTGTCTCCTCTGAGTCAGATGCGCAATCAATCCGGATTTAGTCTCAATCACTCCCTACCACAAGCGCTGATATAAGTCCAATCCTGTATAATCAAGACGAGCATTAATTACCCACCTGTATGTCAACGCCGTCTCCGGTGTCAGCGGAGCGTATACACAAATGACTACGACATAGCTGGTCGGCTTTCCTCAAACGTGTACGCCTATTTCCGCCTGAAAGAAAACCACTGCGTATAAATTGTGCAGTCGATCTCAAGAACGTTTTGTACAGTTATATAGTTATGCAGTTGCAAGAATTGAAGGGAGTTATTATATCAAACGAGGTCCCAGACACCAGCCCAACTGTCCCCCGCTGGATACACCTCCTTTCGAAGTCCGGCGTTTGCTTTCCCACCGACGCGCGCTCATTTGGGTGCCTGATTACACGCTGTCCTCTTAAAGAGTGCGATGCTTTCGCCTCTCCTATCGTTTGCCTTTCAGTTTCTCTCGACTGATGGAAGCCAGCGCGGCCGGCTGTTAGGGGGAACGCGATCGTGCCGAAGCAATACGTACCTGCCACAGGCTTTCCCCGACTTCCGCTTTGAAAGGCGGCATGACCAACCCTCCCGCCGATTCTTCCCGCCACCCCGGTTGCGTTTACTCTTCTTTTTTTGTTCATTTTGCTTCTTTGTTTTGACATCATTCGCCGGCCTCCGCGAAGCGCATGAACGCGCGTGGACGCATCGCGGTTTGCTCGTCCAATTACACCGTCCTCTTCCGAATGAGCCGGGGCCGGTTGGTGCAGACGTCGTGAACGTTCGTTGTTGCAGACCGCGCGCGCCTATGCGGTCGCCATATTTTCAGTGCGCCGCGTGCCAAGGACCGCTAGAGCGCATACAGAGACTAATGGTTTGTCTTCTCTTCACTTTTTCTTTCTCTCTTGTCATCTGGTGTCTCGAGCAAGAAGCGGTCGAAATAAAGGGCAATACCTTTCCTTCTTTCTTTTTTTTTTTCGTCTAACGATTTGGCCTCGGCGACCACCTATAGGCTGCTTCCGAACGATCTTCCTACTCCAGCGTTTACGTTTACTGGACGCAGGGTTCGGTTTTTTTTCTTTTTTGTTTGTTTGGACGGCTGACTGAAGCGTAACGCTTCAGTTTTTTATTACTGCAGGTGAGGCGCTTCCTTCTTCCGAATAAGCCGTGATTCCCGCAGGCTTACCTACCGGCGTTGACCGACCTTTCGCTTGACCTGCATTCTATCCTTGGACAGCAGCTACTGCTTCCGTCCAAGGAGCCTCTGCAAGAGGCATCGTTTAAAGTGAGCGTGCTTTTGTTTGTCCAGCTGGCTGAATCTGTCATCGCTATATTTCCGTTTGGTCTCAGGTCAATACATCAATGACAGGCACGTTGAGACGAGAATTTCTTTGGCATCCGCTTTCGTTGAAGCCGATGATGGGCTGGCGTGACTCACGCGGAAGTTTGATCCAATCACTCTGGAACACTATTGCAAGCTAGAACGTTTGAAACATTGTCGACGTTGTAGAGTTAACAAGCGCACACCTTAGACGGGACAAAAGAAGGCAACACAGGATAGTACCTGTCCTCTGTCTGCCTCCGTCAATTCTGGGGACGCGCTGACTTGAAAGCTCAACGCTAATAACAAATACAGGCACACAGGTTTACAGGACAAACCTATCTGTCTCGATTGCGCCTGTTGTGATTTCAAATCGGCATGTTCTCAAAGATACCGTGAACCAATTAGCCCCATTTATTGCTATGCTGCTTTATTTTACCCCACTTAAGATCGGCATCTGTTTAACCTGCGAACGATAAAAGTGGAGTGGAGATCTGATACACACAAGACAGTAAGGGACATTAGGACAAAAGACGCGGAATGTAAGACGAAGACCTGCAGAAAGAAAGGTGCTGATGGAGAGGAGAATGTAGAGAGGTATTTTAAAATGTATTTTTGTCCTGTATTCTTTTTCTTGCCCAGTCACTCCGCTATGCATCGGAGCCAGTGGTCACCTTGGCTTCCGCATGGCGTACAATGAAGGATAGTTGACGTGACCCTAACCGTACCCCATAAACTGTGATTACCTACTGGGAAACATGCGCCATCTCAGTGATCCCCGGTTTGGGCGTCACTGGGCTGGCACTGAAAAAATACAGGAGGCTACGCTGCACGACTTAAAACATGCAATCAACAAGGGGGCGCTTGCAACTGAAGACCGTGACAAACTTCGCCCCACTTTCCTGTTCACTAATGATAACAATGTGGACATGGGGGTACGCGCGAACAACGTGTACACCGACGTCTTGGACTAAGAGTAAACATGGGTGTGAACGCCTTTCTTTTCTTCAGCATTATTGGAGTCGCAGACCAGGGCACATTCGTGGACAGAGGTACCAATATCCTTTTTTGTGAGTTTTACCTATGAAGGACTGCCTCTATAATTTTCCATACACCTTATATCTATCAAAGGCGTATCAGGAGTGTAAACACGGATCTCACACGATTGGAAAGGAGCGGATAAATAACAGGCCCCTGTCCAATGTTGGCGTTCCGACTAGTGACTCATCATCTTTATAGGGCCTATTAAATATCAAAAGAGTGGCACTAAACTGAGGCTGTACATTTCGTTGATTTGCAGTCTTGCTGAGACTAAGTGCATGGCTGCGGAAAACCTTGAAGACGTTAAAGACTGCAGCTGCTCCGCATAGTGTCACCGAAACTGGAGCTGCCCAGAGGTCGGACAAACAAAACAAAGGTCGATGAAAACTCGTTTGGTGAGGTAGCGCTTGTTATAAAAAAATACAAGGGTTTTTGGGGTCACCGACCAAGACAAAAGCTAATTGACGTTTCGAAACCTACACGCGTTGCTTGTTCCCAATAACAAGACGTCAATGCCAAACATCAAACCTTCACAATACCGAAACGCGTATTAACTTTTGACTCGGTGAGTGACCAGAAGCCTTTAAGTGTCTTTTTTTTTTCGGGAACTAAGAATGAATAATAAAAGCTACACCCCCACAAATGTCGTTGGAGAAGCGTGAACATGTCCTGCTGCTACTGGCTGTCCCTTATTACGTGATTCGCTTTTGTTCGCGGCAACGTAACAATCATCCGATGTTTTACAGGATTCCGGCCAACGAAGAATAACCGGGCATGTCGTCTTCATGCGTGCAAGAGCGATTTGGCACAATCGTAGGCTGGCTGCCGAGACCACCCGAGTTGTCAGGATTGAGCTTTCTTTTTTCTTTTTTCTTTTTTTTTTGTGAGTTAGCCAGAATCAGCGTCCAGTGGTAAACCGCGTGCACTCTAGTTACGTGTTGTTATTTCGACGTGTATTTTTTTTTTTTTTTACGTTTTGTCCTCACAGGACTGGGCTGAATTAGTTTAAAGGCGAATATTGTCCGCTTGCAAAGCGTTCGAAATTAGAAATGGCACGGTCGACGTCTTAAGCCTAATGCGATAGGTACTGTCTTCGCACATTACGTGGCTAAAGAGAATTTTCACTTTATCATTGTCCTGTGCCACTGGCTTACTGCGAAGAGTTACAGCCCGACGTGTGTTGTTGTTTTTTTCTCTGCACGGCACATTGAATATACCTCCTATCTGAGCGCTTGAAATTCGTTACAAACAGAAATCGAATTGAAACGGAATTTAGGTTACTGTGTGACAGAACGAATAGCTCAGTGCTGCACAGTGTTAGCACGCCAGCCTGAAGCTGCAGCGTGCAAAGGCAAACAGAAATAAACAGACAAGGCGTAGTGCATTTATATCATCGTACACACATCATGCATCACAAACCATCCGAGATCAACGCTTTGATCAGTTGCATCAACTTAGTCGCAAATTTCTCAAAACACTTGGCAATAGCAAACAGTTAGATATGACACGTTCACAGAACTCCTCATTGTCTCAATCTGTTCCAGGCACTCCTGCAGCCTATCGGACGTCGACCCGGGCTGATATATACTTGCAGATCCGTTCACAGACTCTTCGAGGTTCGATACCCTTGGTTACTATGCCTGTACTATTACGCCTATAGTATACTAACATGCCTATACTATACTATTATGCTTTATTTAGGATGAACTCAAGTTTGAGGACGCACCAACCCAACTATAGTGCCTGAATGGTTATGGTGTTTAGCCCTGCTTGGATCAAGGGCGAGGGTTCAGTTTTTCTTCCTCGGCAACCGCTCTCCAACGGGCGCAGTGTCCAAGAGACACCCATTTATCAAGCAGTACGAGGCACGTTAACAAAAACCAGGTGCTCAAAACTATACCGGCGTACTCCTCTCATAGCTTCTCTACAAATAAAATAAGAATCTTAAGTCCCACATCCGATCATCTCTCAGAAACATACACGGGGGCCTCACGTAAAAACTAGTATATATATGACCCCCTACATATACGAAACTGCTATACGATTATATGGAATTATTATATACAAGTATACGATGCATATTGGTCTTTTTGATAGGAGTGAACCGCTTCGGGTCCTTAAATCTCAATCAATCGATCAAGTTTGAGGAAATTCGATAACTAAGACCTGCATTTTACGCCCGTCACCTACCAGTTTCTTCGACTGAGCAGCCAAGGATAGCTGGGCCTTGCACGCCTTGCACTTAAACCAGATACACGCTTTAGATGTGGCCTAGTTTGGGGGCGACAGAATGGGCCCCTATAGCAGTCCCCTCTGCGACGCCGCAGAGTGCAGATCAACTGCAGAACTGCGCCGCGCTGGTCGCCATTGACAGGTGACTCCTGGGCTTGTTGTACCTTGACGTTCTCTTCTGTTGTCTCTCTCTCTCTCTCTCTGTGTGTGTATGCTGCAGCGTCGTACTACAGCATACGCGCATTTTTGTTCGTGTCAAACGAGTGCCCGTCCCCTTGCTCTTTAACGCCCGCGCGCCCCTGTTTTTTTTTTTTTTTTTTTCGGCGGGTTGGAGGACGCCCGCGTTCCCCGCGTTGAAGCTTGATGGACGTGCATGATACGAGGTCGGCCAAGGCTATGCAGCCGTCCCAGATGCCCGGGCGGACGGACACCGTTGACCGGTCCGCGCCGTAATGAAACATTCTGCCCGAAAAAAAAAAAACAGAAAGAAAACGAAAAAAAAAAGAAAGTTGTTTCTCACGCACGCCTTCTCCTTTTAAGGGGGGGGGGGGGGGGGAGCCCGAATCCACGCCGCGCATGCCATAATAACCGCGCGTCTCGGGCGCTCGGGAACCGTGGCATCGAGATACACGCGCACGAAATGATGCGGCCAAATTTCGCAACGCGGCGTGTTCCTGGAGCGTTTAGAGGGAGAGGAGGAAAGAACAAAAGAGCTCGCGCGCCCCGTCTCACGTGGCCGCGGCCGGCTGTCCACGTGTTGAGGATCTCAGCTGTACACGTGTATATAGTACACTACCCTGTGGGAAAATGTACATGCCAGCAAAGTGAGCAGCGACGCACGCTTTGGATGTAGGTAATTTTGAGGGCCTCTCGTGGTGGAACAGGCAGCTACGGAGCGATCGTTTCGAAGAGCGGTTTTGAGGTGCCCGAAGGAAGTCGAGCGTGTCTTTGACGACGTGCATATGTATTGCGAATATTTCAAGTGCCGAGAGAAATGATGATAAAAGAAATCGGTAGCTCAGTCACGGATACGGCATTATGCACTACTGAGCACGTGGTCGCAGGTTCGATTTACTGCGGCGTATCGACCTCATTTCGAGAGAGGAATTTCTTTCTCGTTGCGTTAAGTATATATATATATATATATATATATATAACATCGCTATGCCGCTATGCGAGAATCGTCATGCACCGAGGGTGGACGCTTAGGAAAACTCGGATAGTCAAAATTATTCGGGAGCCTCCGCTAAGGCGACGCACTCATAACTAAGCCATGAGTCCACGACATGAAGCCCAAATAATTACTGTTAAACGGTATAAATGTGTTCGAATACAGTGCTTCCATCGAACTTTCAGGCTAAAGCATCTTGTCATACATTCTGTGGAGATAAGACGCTTCAGCGATTGTTCTTTTTCTTTGACTACGCATTTTCATCCGAACTCGTCTGATTCAGTGTGCTGGATGATTTTAAGGCGAAGCCCGTGCCCTTTACAAGAAACAAACGCAGACGTTAGTGAGATGCTATTAAAACCGCACAGGTGTGAACTAACATTTTCCGATTTGAGTGGTAGGTGAATGGCGAGCCACAGTAATTTTCTCGCGTGATTCTGCACGCTACATCCTTGCCTTAAACTGAAACGCCATTGCTGTTGCAGATTACACTGCATATTTGCAGAGAATACATTATACATTCACCTGTCGCGGACGTTGCTATTGTTGAACATTATTTGCCTTCGTTTTTCTCACGGCTCATTGCCCCGGCTACTGGTGTCGTTATTGTTTTTATTTTCTGATTGATTGATTAAAATTTCGACATCTTTGTCTGCGGCACTTCTAAATGCGTAACCCTATACCTAAGCCGAGACAAACGACACGAGAAAAAGAAACAAAGCCTTTCAGGGCCGGCACAGTTGAATCAAGCACAAAGCCCTACAAGCATCGAAACGCTTTCTGAAACGATGACAAGAATGTACAGCTAAACGCAGCCAGCAATCGACACGACAAACATAGAAAATACAAAAAGCAAGAGCCAAAGACGAAAGTATTTGTCGATATCGCAATGTAGCTACCCGCTACGAGACCTATCAACGATGCAACTATCGTTTCTGACGCTTTTAACTTACACGAGGCCCTCGATGCGAGACCGCGGCTGCCGAACCCCCAGCAGCCCCCTAAAATCCAGTCACACAAATTACGACCAGCGATACGAACTAGTCCAGAGCAGTCAGCGTAATGCTTTATTGTTTCTTTGTATTGCACGAGAAAAATATTCCACGCGCAGCCGCATCGTACACTCGCTTTAAAGCGTCTCCCGAACGTTCCGCTCCAGCGCTCCGCATGTTTCGCGCGTCGCGGCTGCAGAGCGTGCGAGCGCGGAAGCGCGTTCCACCGCGAAGTGGGCGCGCCGTTGGAAGCAAAACAAAAGGGGGGCGAACAAAGCGGACCGCGCGTCGCCGATGCGCCCGGACTGGGGCCCCACTTTCCCCTCGCCGCCTTCTGACGCGACGCCACCCCTGCGCTGACCCCCGCGGACACGCCGAGGCAAAGACAGAGGCGGTCGCCAGGGCGCAAACGGGACGTCCCGTCGAGGGGAGCGTAGTTTTCAACACGTGCGGAGGAAACGAAGATCGAGCGGGAGGAAGAAGCTAGCGACGCGCTTGCGGGGCGGGTTGGACGGCTGTCGCAAACTGCACGCCGATGCTGCTGCTGCCCCTACGCTCGGTGCGGAGTGACGGCCGAAATCTTTCCGGCGGAGGACACGTTGACGGGCGGACTTTGCGCGCAGTTTTATTACGTCGCGGAGAGGAAGCGCTTCGTTCTGCACACATTGCGCGCTTGTCCTGTTTCGGCGTTTCGTTGTGGGAAGTGACAGCCATCTTGCTGGGGACTGCGGGAATGGCTGAATGAACCACAGAGATAGCGGCCACTGTCAGTTGTTATCGCATGCTTGCCGGACGTTCGCAATCGCTAGTCAAGTCAACAGACTCTGCGTGAGCATCGTCAACAGTTGGTGACGAAGGTCGACATTACGTGTTCTCGATCTAAACGGGGATGCTATTCAGGGTTCCCTTTCTGTACATAGCCAAATTCCACCTTATTGTCGAATTCTGCAATGGTGGCATTTTGAGCTAATCAGGGAGGCCGCAGCAGCCCTCTGGAGCAATCAGAGCTGACAAGGTGGCGAATTCGACGATGCGGCGGAATTTGGCTTGTCCAGAATAGCACCCTATAAGCAGTTGTGCGAGAGGAAAAGAGTGTGGACAAGACCATTCTCTCAAGCGCCGACTTACGCTCAAACCGCACATCGCACGGCACACGTGCGGTCGTGGGAAAGAACTTCACGTGTCGCACACAGGTGCACTAATTTCGGTTTACACTGGGGCCGCACAAGTAGCGTATACCAAAATTTGTGCACATGCGTGCCACATGCACAATTTCTCGCATGACCACACGCGTGCGTCAGCCATGTGCTGCGGCGTACGGCTTGAGCGTAGGCGCTGTCGCACCTGCGTTCAGCGCAACCGCACCTAATCTCAACCCCGGTCACGACCTGTCTCCAGGGCCCGTGCAGGGGTTGTGGATTTGTGACGGGGCAGCTGACGACACAGCTATTACGATCGAAGCATACAACGAAAAAAAAAAAAAATACGGCACTAGAATGTGCAGAAATATGGTTGTAACTCTGGCAAGAAAATTATTAGTGTAATTATGCTTTAGAAATGCACAGGTAACTCAATATAGTGCGTTAAACACACAAAGGAAAAAAAAAAGAGGAGAAGTAGCAAGAATCAGTGATGCTGCGGCGAAGGCGTTTCCGTGTAGGATGACTTAAGAGGTTCGTTGCGAAATTCTGAGCTACCTTCGCAGGATGCAATGATATCAGGAAATGACTTCCGCCGTGTTACAGCGGTGGCATAATGAGCTGTGTCTTTTTGTGCTGTTTCGGTTATATTAAGTTTTGTGGCTTGTGTGCGTAGAGAGAAGGAGGGAAGGCAGGGAGGTTGACTCGATGCGAGCTTTCGGTTTGCCACCCTGCACAGCAATGGGAAAATAGGGGTTGCAAAGAGACAAAAGAGCGCAAATTCCAGAATAGCTCCGTCGGCCCCATGTCGACAGCGCAAAACAGAGGCAAGGCAAGCAGGTTAGCAAGAAAAAAATAAAAGAGCCCTGTTTGCTACCCTGCGCGTGTGGTAATAGGAAAATGACTCTCAACAGATCTGGCATGCCGAAGTCAATGAGAAAGAGAGATAGAAAACAAGAAATGCGGAGAGGTTAACCAAAAGAAGGTCTCGTTTGCTACGCTGCGTTGGGTAAAGGGAAGTATAGGAACGAAAATAGATAGATAGATAGATAGAGAGAGAGAGAGAGAGAGAGAGAGAGAGCAGACAGAGCATTGGTTGGAGCGCGCACCTGATGTTTCACCGCAAACCGTCGCACTTCCCTTCCAGTAGCGCGCTCCGGGTATCAACGAGCTCGGAAGATGTATATCGATACGCTGCGATATCCTCCGCCTGCGTCTACATTGCGCCGGCCGGCGTTACGCGGCGTGCCGGATGGCCGCGCACAACGACGTCAGTCACGGGCCCACGGCGCTGCTTCCTCGCCGAGAGCACGATGCGACCGGAGAGGGGGGCCGCCTTAATTTAGACGCAACCGGATTTCTCCGCGCAGCTGCCGAAGGTCTCAACCAGGAAGGAAGGAAGCAGGCACGCACTGCCGACACCGCCGTGAGCCCCGTCTGAGATAATCTCTTGAAGGGCTGTGCGCGGTTGTGTGTGTGTGTGTGTACACGGCACACGTAACTCTTCTTTCCGACGGGGGCGGCCGAAGGTGTTCTCTGGACCACCTTTTGTGTAGCACGCCGATTGGCTCTGGATGAGCGCGGAAGGGGTACCGCGTTCGCGCGAATGTAAGTGCCCTGCTGCTGCATATGCATGTCTCACGGGTTTCCTTTTATTGTCAATCTTACAGAAAGGGGGGGGGGGGGAAATCGCACTGAAGCCTGAACGCCCCTTAACTTCCAAAAGTATATTTTTTTTTTTTGCTTTAGGTAAGTAAGACACATTTTCTAGTAAGGTTATTGTATTTCTAGACGGCGGAAACGCGTATCCATACGAATTCCATCGTGTTACGTACCCAAAGATTAAACAAAAGAAAATGAATAGAAAGAAAAGGGTTTCCGCCCGTGATGAACTGAAAGCTACTTGAATCGTACAGTGCGGTGATTTATGGCCTTCGGCTAAGACATTACGAAAAGGCTTGTCGGGTTGCTCTTGACAATACTAGCAGTCTTTTTTTGCCGTCGTCAACACCGCAAAAGCTAATGTCATTCGAGCACTCATAAGAGATGAATAGTACACGCTCATTAACGTTTCACACACACACACACACACACACACACACACACACACACACACACACACACACACACACTCGTACGTGCGCGTTCGCTTCATAACAGCACTATAACAAAATGTCCCGACTACAGAACTTTACCTGTTGCTTCCCAAGATTTCCTACGAACCCGAACGGCAACAAGTGGAATGTTCTACTTTCCGCACACCACGGCTGCAAAGACTGGCAGTTTTGCCTCTGCGAACAGCAATGAGAAAGCGTTAAGATCGCGCCAATGCGGTAGTATGCCGAGAAAGAGCCGCGATAAAAGAATCAAGTGCCAGCGAGGGGGCATATAGCGTGCCTTCCTTCGAGGTGCAAAACCCGTGGGAAAGAGGGCGCCGGTTCACGCGGACGCTTCGAAGGGGAGGCCACCTGTTGTCGTCGTGGATCGAAGCAACGCGGTCAGATCGGCGGCGGTGGCGCGGAATCAGTTTACTGCGGGTCGCTTGGCCCCCCGACGCCCACTCGCCCAAATAACCCCCAACACGTACACGTGTCGCGTGCTTGTCGTGCGCGCGAGTTGATGCCGATGGTTTCGATTTCCGTAGGCTATCAGAAGCGGCCTCGTGTCGCGTTGCATTGTACACACACCGGGGCGGCAACGAAAGAAACGAACCAGTGCAAATGGGACTCTGGGGTATTACTTCCTATTCCGCCGGGTCATCAAAAGGCACTGCTGTAGATGTGCGTGACCGCGTGCCCGCAGTAGGCACTGTTACAGATCCGGGAAGCGCGTTCCAGAATGCCAGATTCGGTCCATATCAGAGAGCAGCGACGACGGGCATCCTTGCGCCTGAATACGCAGCACGAGGGGCCTAATCTGTAGATTAGTGTTTGCAGTGGCGATTACGCGGTCACGACACGCGGTAAATAATACAGATATCTGCGTTGATATCCGTTTGCCAGCACAACTTTCTCGAGCATTCTGTATTCCCAGAACAGTGCGTGATTGCTATGCACCGCCATTAATTGAAACTGCATTGCCGTATAGACAGGAGTCAGTCTCGAATGCGCGTGATCGAGTTAACCGGATTGCACTTTTCCTGTTGAGTTTATTGCAAAACAGGTTTTTCACATATCATTTCTTTATATGGTGGTTTATATGGCTGTACTGGTGTCACATCACGTTATCATCCTCTAACCATTGTGCAATTTAAAGTTAGCGGAAAAACTAACCACCAAATAGCTGCCAACATTTCCCGCAACATCTGAATAAAGCAACTAATCTTCCTTCTTACTGTCTTGTCCCCTATGCTCACATCTACCTCGTTTTCTCTTGCAGCGGCAGTGAATACATTGTCTTTTGCCGATTGTAGCCTCTGAATATTTATCATTGCAATGAAAAGAAAACGTGACCTTACACAGCGTTTACCAACACTCATAGTCACTTCATACGAAATGTTGGATGACAGTAATAAAAGCGCAATATGAGCACGAGAAGTTTTCGCGTGGCACTCAACTCAATTTCACAAAACAGAATGTCCACGCTCGCAACTGCGTAGACGTCTAGGTGCATGCACAGAAAAACGCGATCGGACAAGTCGGCACAGTGCTACACGAAGCTGACCTTTCGTATGCCACAATCCAGATTTACCAATGCACAATAATGAATGTCACCATACAGCTTTCCTCTATCGTGATTGCGTCGCCAAGCCACCTCGGCCTTCTCTTGAGAACCTAAATAAAGCACAATGAAAATGAATAAAGCTACTACTCGAATCTCATTTCTCCGCCGCACCACATTTCATCACGTGCTGATCGTGTTAATGTAAGGTAGGCATTGACGTATTTATTACTAAGTCATCTATTCAGTCATTCCTGCCTCGCATGTCGGAAGAGTGGAACAATCTTACCGCCGATATCTAGCGACCAGTAGCAATGAACATTTTCATGCTGTATTAGCTAACAGTTTATTAGCAGGAACACTGGAAGCGTGCTCCAAATCAAGCTACACCTGTAATTTATCCTTGTATTTGTTTGTTCCTTATTATTTTTTGTACCAACACTGTACCTACTTTAATGCCCTTGGGCCCTGAGGGTAACTGAAATAATAATAAAATAATAATAAAACTATCAGCTACTGACTACACATATTGAGGGTAGGAACCAACAACGTGTGAGTTCAGGCTATAAGTTTGTGTAGATCCGGGATCTCACTTGTGTTGCGTTTCCATTCCTTTTTTTTTTCTGAAAGTAATCATGAATACTATTAGGCGAACAGGGTCTGGTAAGTGATTTGCCACATTTCCTAGCCATATGCTGTGGGTTGAGATTAATGAAACATTGTTCCAGCGCACAATTGAACACGGACGAGAAGACGAGGGCAACAAGAACGCCTTCGTGTTGTCCTTCTCTTCTTGTCCGTGTTCAATTGTGCGCTGGAACGATGTTTCATAATGCCAATCACAACCAACTAGCCCAGCTGTCCATACTTAGCGTTGAGATTAATGTCTGGAGCTACTCTCTTTTGAGTAAAACCTACAAAACACTAGTTATTATTGCAATTTTTCACCGTGTATGTGCGTTTGCTTTTCTTTAGTTTGATGTAATGAGGTTCTAGCGCGCACTGCCTGCTTGCGACGGGGAGGCCACAATCTCTCGTCTCTCGGTCACACACAATCCCTCGTGTTCGTTTGTCTTGCTTATTTCTTCGCGTTATACGCCCTTGCAGACAAAAAATAATGAAATACGACCTATAGACCAATCATCCCCGCCACAATCACCTCACGATATGACTTACAATGGCGCTGCATCCTCACAATCCGCTTAACACGACGGCGTCGTTTCTCTTCTATAATAAAATCGCCTGCAGATGAAGCAGCCGTTTGAATGTATTCATTAATAAATGGCTCAGCTCAATGCCAATCACACTGAGCAGCCTCTTTCACAGGGTCTTAGTCAGCCTCATCGCAAATCCCAATTCTGCACGTCTCTTTCGCCCGGCCATTCTCTCACTGCCGCCGTGCCCGAGCTGCTGCGCTTTCATCCTTAGCACATCGTCCTCGGTAATCTTATACCGGCACAGCACGCACAGGGCGGCCGTTTAGACGCGAACAGTCGTGCACGCATAAAATCGTGCGCAACGAAACATATCCAAGAGAAGAAAAAAAAAGAAAGACAGAAAGAAAGAAGAGATACCGAGACAAGAAGAACACGAAGTCCCGGCCGATCGCCGTCTGCAACGAGGAAAGAACAAGCTTTTTTGTCTGCCAGCCCAGGCCTCGACACCGTCTGGCGCATCGTTCCGCTCGGCTCCTTAAAGGTCCCTGCGTGTTCGACCGCTTGACGCATACGCCGTCGCCGGAAAGAAGGCTTTCTGGTCGCCGATATTGGGTAATCGCGGCGCGGATAAGGGTGAAGGGAAATGATGAAGAGGCAAGCAGATGCGGTGGCAATAGCCCGGCGAAAGGCGACGATTCTCATTAACCCTGCAGCACCGGCCGTCTCTATACTGACCCATTCACGCCTTCGCGTACAGCGGTGGAATCGAGACGATGGATGCGTCGGGTGTCTTTGTGGCACGGAAACACGTTCCTTTATAGTCACCTTGGAGTTTGCTTACATATTAATGATATTAGGATTCTATCACATTTAAAAACACACATAAAAATATCGTATCTTTTTGTTCACTATACTGTGCACAAGAAACACGTTTGGTCATGGATATAGGGTAAGCGCGGCGCGAATAAGCGAAGGGAAATGATGAAGGGGCAAGGAGATGCGGCGGACCGCGACTGACCCCTTGACGCCTTGGCGTAGCGGTGGCACCGACGATGGATGCGTCGGGCTTCGTTGTATAGCCTGTCTCTGGCACAGCGGCCGAAGCTTTTTAATCCGATAACGAAGAGAAAGTCCGTTGCTGCGTGTGGCGGGACAAAGGAAGCGTCCGCCTCTTACTGACTGTTATGTATAGCTAACGTCCTGTAAGAAGCTGCCTCTTTTTTTATTGAAGAGGTTAACATTAAGTAGGGCTTTTCCGAAAGCGGCAGGAGCGCGCTCGAAGCACATTCGTGGCCGCTTCCTCGGTCCTGATGGGTTATCTGGACCAAATACAGCTCTTTCCTCGTCCATTATTTACTGGCCGTTCTTCTTTCGACTTGTGGTGCTGTATTCAATTAACTACAAATGCAGGTAACTTCTGGAAGTTGTGGAGGTCGCCAGCTTCGTACTTCAATTTCGGGCAGCACGTGGCCGTTTCTTGCATGTAGCCAAGGGCTTTCTTAGTTTTAGCTGCACATAATGAGATGCTGCCGCCTGTAACCTGATTGATCCATGTGGTTTGAAGGCCCAAAACAACTCTTCATGGGGTTATGATCAGAGACGCGATAGAGAAGGGCTTCGAAATAATTTTGACCACATCGAGTTCTTAACTTCATGCAAGTAGGTGAAGCCGGCTATCTTCCCTGACATGAGAAGTGTGTTCAAATCGATGAAAGGGATAGAAGAAGATAAATGACTCACGATGGATGTCGGCGGTAACGCGTTTAGCACTGAATCAATATAGCGACACAACGTACTGCCACAGTCAAAATAAGTTATGCAGGAGGCGTGTGCTGATCCCTCTTTCGTGCTTTCCCAAGAACCTAACGACACTCGGCGCCATCTAGCGTCATCGCCGCGAAGCCTGCGCGCGTGGCCTTCGAGATGCATGGCACACCGGTGCGTGCGGACGCTGAGAAACGCGTCGTGCGGCAACCGTGCTCCTCTCCTGCGCTTCCTTCTGGACACGCTGCGGGATCTAGTGGCGCTGCCGAGAATTCCGCGGGTGCATGGCCTCCGAGACGAGGGGCGTGGCGCGCCGGTGCTTGGGAACGATGAGGAATATTGCCTCGCTTGCCGCACACTCAGTGGCACGTACTCAGTGACTCAAGTTGGCGAGAGGTTCATCGAAGAGTGACACATACGTAGTGAATTCATCGCACAGCTAGTTAAAGTGTTGTCGTGAAAGGCGTTCATTGAAAAGCGGCACACAAATTGCATTTGTGGCGCACCCTGCTAATGCGCTGGCTTGCTGTCCTTGAGAAACCATTGTGACGCGGCTAGATTCCGCTCAACATGTGAGAAACATTCCCATTGGCAATTACCTATAGCGACCCGAGTCGGCGTCAAAGGCGATCGTTGAAGAGTGGCAGGCAACTACTGGCACATAGCCAGTGCTCCAAGTCGGCCTCAATGAGTCTCTCCGAACAGAGATATAACTACCGAGTCCCGAATCTGCGGTGACCCACGTCGGTGTGAAAGGGGTTCGTTGAAGAGCGGCACGTACGTGCATGTTGCCACACACTCAGTGATCCAAGTTCGTCCGATGGTTGGTTTCGAACCCTGTTCCGTCAGCACAGCAACTCCGATGCGCTACCCATTCCACAACGGACTGCCCAGTGATCCAGGTAGGTGGAAAAACAGTTAGATACAAATATACATAGATGGATACATAGCCCCCGGAATTTGCGTTAAGTACCCTAAGAATGCTAACGCTGTAAAAAGAAACACAGTTGCATCAGTTCTAATGTTCACGTACAAAACAAATGTTCCCGGGCACGCACAAATAAGACCTCGTCATGACTGCCACATTCCAAGCTCAACAATGGCGAACACGGTTTCTCCCTATTTACAAACTCACTGGAGCGAATATTGGTCGCACAAGGTGTTTATCAATAGCCGTAGTTATTGGTTAGCAACTGTTTAGTATTTATTATATTGCTACATTCACCAAATGCGAATTTCAGTGTCTTGCGCCAATTAGTAGCTGCATTGTTAAAGCGGTTTAATAGATATTAAGTCACCTGCTTTGTCCTAGGACATATGCAAACAGACCTCATCGATGCTAAGTTAGAAAGTAAAAGCAAATTGGGCATGAACTATAAGAATAAAAGACAAGCTTCGGACTCTTGCTTTAAGCTGCGTGTCAGGGCAAGGCAAACCGGTGTCGTCCGTAAACAGCTGTCAGGTATAACGTGTTAGGTAACCGTATTGAGCTATTAGGTAAATTGGGTGCTAGGAACCATCAGTTAACGTATTGTTTCTTGTTAACGTCGTCTGCTAGAACAGCTGCGATTGAAGCAGCAAGGCATGGTGCGCGCCGTCAAGGTAGCACGCATATTGGCACGCCACACACTGATTGCGTGTTCGCGATCACCCACACGAAACCTCTTACTACGCTGTGCTGTATAGCAGAAGGCTCTGAAAAGAGTCGACATTGGCGTGCGTCCGGTATTCATGCATCAAAACGGCTGTGCTAACTCATTTGCCGACGGGCGTGAAACGACGTCACTTCACCGACGCGTGACATGACAGCTTGCATTGTTTGCTCCCCAATGAGTGGGCTTAGCTGTCTGCGTGACATCCCCGCAGCGGCAATGAACGACACAAGAGACATGACGACACACGCGGACACTCGGATAGTGGAAGTCCTTCTCGCAGAAAATTCGAATGCATAAGCATGGACCAAACCTGCGTGCACGCATGCTCACTTACGTCGTTTCGTTGTTCACTGCGTTTCAAACGCTACTGCCAAGAGTGAAATGGGTTAAGGAGTGCTTCTATAGCCTACGCAGGCAAACCAACACACGGAAGCTTGACTTTCTCTTGGTGTGGCTAAGAACATGGTCACGGCTGCTCAGGTAAAAGACTTCAGGCGTTTAGGTCTCCACTACAACCCTTGCTTCTGTCAATATTACACCTTCCATTTTTATTTACTCAGAGAGGACACAAACAGAAGGAAATAGTAAAAAATGAATTAAAAAGGGGCACAGGAGGAAGCCGACCTTCTCCTCTTCCAAAATTAATGGCCAGTGGGTGGTACAAGCCACATAGTTTGAAACAGCAGGGGCACGGGAAATAGTTGATCGCAATGTAAAACAAGCACTTTGCTTGCTGCTTCGCTAAGGGCTAAACAATTGCGATCGACAGCACAGTCGGTCCTCAAACGGTTCAAGGTGACTTGGTTTTCGACAATGCTGTCATGTTTCGCTTCGTGCAAAATTCGCCGACTTGCCTGCTCTGTTTGGCTCAAGTGCTCTTTGACTGGCCGAAGCAAAAAAAAAAAAAAAAAAAAAAAGAAAGAAAGAAACACGGCGGAACCTCCCAATATGGCGCTATTTGATGTCTGTCCAGGACAGTACACACTCACAAAAATACCCATACAGCAAGTACCCCCATGCCCTTCGCCAGGGGACATCCCTTCCTGCTCCTTACACACATTCGTTTGTTCGCACACCATATTCCCACTGCAACAACAGTTTTGACGCGACTTGGCAGTCGCTACGGCCGGATTGGTTTGGACTGGTACAACTTGGATTGCGACGCTCTGTTTTGAGCTAGCATACCCCATGGTCCCACGAAACAGGATTGCTTATACCACGTGAGATTCGGACTCTCCTGGCCGTTTAAAGCCAGGCGAACAGCCATCCTTTCTCCTCCTCCTGTCCTAAACATTGCTTGTGTGGTTTTGCTTTGTATTGTTCTTCAAACATCTGGACGCTTTCTGTGTGTCCCCTGCCCCGATTGTCCGTAGGCGCACGGGTCCAACCAGGGCGTCTTTGTCTCCCGAAGCGATGGCTTTGAAATATAAGAGGCCAACGACGGGGCGCCGCGCGGTATGAACAACCACCTGCAGCAGTTGAGGACGGCAAAATGGGAGGCAGCAGTTCCTTCGGACTCCCGGTGGTCGCTGTCTGCCCGACAAAAGAGACCGCTCACCGGTCAAGCCGAGACAACACGTCCGGGCGAAGCGAGAGGGACAAAGTGTGCAGCGGCGGCTAGGCTTGCTCACCGGAAAGCCCGCGCTCCAAACAGTAAAGCACGCGCGGAGTGAAGCAGAAAAAAACCCAAGAACAAGTACAAAACACGTAGAGGTGGACACGTTAGAGACAAGGTGCTCGGCACGAAAAAAAGAGAAGTGCGCCGGACAAAAGGTAATAAACAGTGACCCGCTTCGCGACTAGCTGAGCGTTTCCGTCTCCTCACGGCGTTAAGCCGTATAGCTGAAAGCTGACGCTGGTTGACCATGCATGCTACGGGGTCGACGCAGTCTGTCAAAAGAAATAATAAAGAACGAGATAAAGTTTGTTGCTAGAAGCACACAACATGGTTTCGTTTTCTCCGTTCCTTCGTCAAGTGCCCCAGGTTACGGCAGGGATCTCTAAACACAATCTCCCTGGTTTTCTCTCTCTTTTTGTTTGTTTTCCTCTTAAGCGATGCCAAGCTTCAGTCATGTCACCATGTTTTCCGTAGATAAGGACAATATTATTTTTAATCAACCCAAGAAATTTTTATTACATGATGATGAAAAGTTTATACGGATATATTCGAACCAATAGTCTAAACGGCCAGTGATTGGTGCAATGAAAACAATGACTTTAGATACTGTACAAGCAGTTAGCAGTTCTAAACGAAAAACTACACATTTAATAATTAGTAAACAATCATTTGTGCAACATAGCCAACGTCATAATGATCAGCAGAAAAGCAACCTACTGAAATAAAGGAATTGCACAAAGCGTATGACAAAAAAAAAAAGAATAGCGGTTTCAAAAAAAAAAATTCTGGCGTTTTACGTACTAAAGACCACGATCTGATTTTAAGGTGCAGAGTAGGGAACTACGGAATTATTTTTGCCACCTGCTGAGATTACTTAACGGGCACCCAATGCCCGGTTCATAGGCGTGTTTGCTATTTCGCCCCATCAAAATGCGCTTCTGTGGCCTACACAAGACTTTTTACGTTCCCCAAAGCGGCTGTGTTCCCGACACAGCCTGCCCGATGTTTCTTTTTTTTTTTTTGTGATTATGGAAATACTGCCTCACTCTAAACATGAAATGGAACCTTTCCAACGAAGATATCGGCATATTTCCCACGTGATGCATGAGATAGAGAGTATGATGAGAAGGAAAGAAAGCTAACCGGAAAAGAAATGCGATTGGCTACCCTAAACAAAGGCAAGATGGGGGACATAGAAGGACGGGAGAGATAAAGAGAAAGTTTCATGCACGATGTTTGCACCGGCTCTTTCCATCGACTCCGGCGGAAACATCGTGCGGTAAAGACTAATCCTACAGGCAGGTATGTCGTAATTAAACGCGTCTTCATAGCCTTCTGCCCCGACGAACGGTGAGGTCGCTGTCTCCTTCTCCGCAGACAAAACTCGGTTGTTCAATCACGCTGATGCGATGGACAGCAATTGCCTGTGTGAATCAAACTGACACTCACACTATACAGCTGATCCGTGGTACCGACGCAACCGAAGACAGCGCACGCATTGTTGTCAGCTATTCGACAATGACGGAGTGACAATGACGGAGTGACAATGACGGAGTGACAATGACGGCTTTCGCAAATGCTGCGGATAATGCCTACGGATTTCATAGGCTGTGGCTAACGACAAGGTCTCCGATGCGGAACTATAGATGGCCGCAATAATGAGGAAGAACTGAGTCGTCTTGGTCACCTCCTTCATGCTGCGGGTGCACTTTTGGCTCATCATCGCATGCATTAAACGTGATAAAAAAGAGATAGATAGATAGATAGATAGATAGATAGATAGATAGATAGATAGATAGATAGATAGATAGATAGATAGATAGATAGATAGATAGATAGATAGATAGATAGATAGATAGATAGATAGATAGATAGATAGATAGATAGATAGATAGATAGATAGATAGATAGATAGATAGATAGATAGATAGATAGATAGATAGATAGATAGATAGATAGATAGATAGATAGATAGATAGATAGATAGATAGATAGATAGATAGATAGATAGATAGATAGATAGATAGATAGATAGATAGATAGATAGATAGATAGATAGATAGATAGATAGATAGATAGATAGATAGATAGATAGATAGATAGATAGATAGATATGGGCTCATCTTTGTCCTGAAAGCTTATTCCTAGGTCGGCTCGCTAGCTGCCTCATGGAGCATTTAAATTCGGTGTTTCTTGCGCAGCTTCCTTCGTTAAAGAAAGACACAATGCCATCAATCAATTTGCGAAGGATAGTTCAAGTGCTGCTTTTCTTTCCAAAAAAAAAAAGAAAGAACGGAAAATAAACAACTTTCTGTGGGCGTAGATTTAACACGTTGACATGTGAAAAAGGCCGATGCGGGCCAAGTGCGCCGAAATCTTGTTCAGGGCTATTTTCAATGCCCACGTGCAACAATTCTGTCGTCATTTACGCTCTGCAGCAGCGCGACCGTTGTGAACACGGAGACCACTCTCAAAACTGCCGTTTCGCGCACACCTCTTCAACCGTGCAGGCGACGAGGAACCGGCTCGCACCCTGCCCCCACTGCTGCCCGAACCGAGACAGGCGTTCGCCCTTCTCAAGCAGGAGAGTAGGACAGGACGCACTCTGGGCTCGTTACGGTAGCGATATGCGTCGCACATAGGCCGCGTCGGCGTGAGAGCTGCGCCGAAACGTCGCGCTTCATGCAAAAGAGATGCTCGTCGCAACCGTAACGACCAGTCGCGCACCGACACCCCGTACCTACCCTTCTCGGAAACCCCGTTCGTGCGAGGGGTGGTCGACTTCCTTCGACGCCCTTTCCTTCTGTCTCCGTATCTTGTTTTCCTTCTCAGTGCTCTTCTCTCTTTCATTTCCAGCTGACTTTCCTTTGTTCTTTCATTCATCCGAGCTTAAATTCCCCTGGTTCTTTCTTTATTTCCTTCCTTCTTTCCTTTAAGTTTTGTTCGTTCTCTCCGGCGGCGTCCAGCCGTTTTGTTTTTACGTAGCCCCCTCGCCCCTCGACGACAACTGCGAGTCGGAAGAACGGCCAGACAGACCACTGCGGAACCACGCGTAGTGCATACTGCGTGCAGTGTCCGGAAGAGACGATACGGATGGCCAAGGCAGAGAAGCGAGCGGACCGGGGATGGGCGACCTACAATTTCGAGAACGGAGCGAAAAGAAGTAAAAAGAACACACACAGAGGCAGGCAGACGAACGAGCAGGAACCAGACTACATTCGCTCTGTTTCTCTCTCTCTCTCTCTCTTCGCTTTCTTGTCTCTTACCTTCAGCGCTCATCTTCTTCTCTTGTCTCAGGCCGCAGTGGTGTACGCGACCAGACACAATAGAAGGGCGCCGCCGTCGACTACTGCGGTCGTCGTTAAAAAGAGCGACACAATGGCCGCCCGCCGGGCTGTCCAATTTGCAAGAGCAAGCGCCGCGCGCTTCCTTTCCTTCTTTCTTAAAACCTCCCTCCCCCTCGAAACCTGCTGCCTACTCTCCAGTGGCCAGCATGTGAAACTGATGATGATGATGATGATGATGCCAGTAACGTTGATGTGTAATGGCACCCTCCTTCAAAATATGGTAGCGCCATAAAGTTTCCTACCAAACTTACTAGATGAAACTCCGTATCTGCAATGCGTTCGGCTACCCTGAGTAGGGCCGTAGCCAGAAGAGGGCGGTGGGGGGGAGGGCTGGGTGAGGACGCACGTTCGGCAGAGAACGTCTTCGCCGGGTGGTCCTTGCTATACAGGGGTTCGCAATACATATGAAAGATAGGAATGTGGCAAGGGCACAAGAAACGTTTCGTTGTACATGTTGTTTCGTTGTAGTGGTGTTCTTTGTAAGGTGGTTCGACAGTATTCCGAACTTATCTTGCTTGTCTCAATCGCTGATCAGTTAGCGCTTCAGAGAAGTTGTCAACGGCTCTGGTTGGGTGAATAAGTTGGCGTTCTATTACAAATGCAGAGTCGTCTCCGATTTCTTTTTGTGCAGCATACACATGCGCCTCGTCCTGTAGGAAATCATTCTCGCAGATATATATATATATATATATATATATATATATATATATATATATATATATATACCGCCGATTGACCGTCAGCGCCCTCTCTATGGTAAAAAAAAAACGGAAGACGATTGATGAAGCAAAACTTAATAATGGGTTCTAACGTCTTAGAAATTATGCCGATCAGGGCGAAATAACTAAAGAGAAAGGCGCTCGTTATGTGCACGTTAAAGGACCTCCATTACAGCATGCTACATAGAGCCCTGTGTTGCTTGCGGAACCTCCCGAAACAATCGGCAGTGGAGACAGCAAACGACAACGTCGCACCGCGAGGTTTACATTCTCGCTTTACGACTGGACGAATTTTTGACAGCCTAATCTTAATCAGCCTATCTCCCAATCGCATCATCCCGCAGAAGATAGAAAAACAGGAAAAACGGGAACAGCTCGTCCACCGCTAACTCTGTTCCACCGCACTGGCCCGTTTCACCGATCGCCGTCTCCGCCCCGCCACATACTTCGCTCACCGGACACACCGAGCGTCGTGCAAGTTACTACGCTCCAACGTCGGGGTGCTCGCCGAAGCGTTTACTCGGAGGAGGCGAGCCGCTGTAATAAAACGCGCACGCGGAAATGAAAGGGGTCGTCCTGGACAATCGTTTACGTGCCGGCACAAAACAAAACAAAAACAATGTTGGAAGGGGATCGAATCGGAGAGAACGCTTTGTGATTGGATTTGCTGCACGTGTTTTCCCGCCTATTTCCCTTAGTTTCCTGTTCCTTTGTTTCGGTTTGTTTTCGCCCCGGCCTCGTCTGCTCAGGTCGCCGCGCGCCGTGTTGCCCTCGCCGTTCTCCCTCCTGCTCTGCCCCCCCCCCCCCCCTTCAACCCCTTCCGCCCCGAGGCATCGTGCTTTCCGTAGTCTTTTACTGCAAGCCGGGCCCTCTCGTCAAATCAAACTCGTGTGCCAAGAGGCAGGTCGTATACGTACAGCCGCTTTCCGAAAGAAACTTAATGATACCGTGTCCCGGCTTCGGGCGGGCTGGCTTTATAGCGCGTTCGGCAGCAGTCTTCTATCGCCTGGTCGGGTGCCGTCCCAGCATTGACAGCAAGCGAGCGTTTAGGGCGAAAAGCGTTACGAGGAATCAAAGGAAGTTGCGTCCAATTTCTCTCGTCTTGTATTACACAAAACCTAGGCGGTGAAAATTAAGCCGGGGCACCCCGCTACAACGTGCCTCATAATCAGATCGTTGCTTTTGGCGAGAGAACTAATTAATTTTTTTCTCTGTTATTGTTAAACCGTTGTCACTGTAGAGTTACCCACTAAAATTACCAGCAGAAACTCGGCTGCTAAGATTGTTCGGTTAAACGCGAGAATGACTGTCAGTACTTAGAGTTATCAGCTCCCCAAACTGGTGCGTCCATAGTACGTTCGTGTGGATTTGTTTCTTATAATTTAACTGCCTTTATTCGGATAAACTTCAAGCAACATTATCTCTCTAAATGCAGAAGGCAACGTGGTCCTGCACACATGCACAATGATTGCGAATTGTACTTACAGCGCAATATTTCGTCGAAAACGATAGGTTTGCAAAACCACAACCCTGCTTGAAGCCGGAAGGACAAGCTTTAGGCAAACGCATGTAGCACAACAATCATTACCAGAGTGACTGAACCGCCATGCTTCAAGCACCCACAGACAATAGCGCTAGGGTTCGCTATACTAATTTTTTAAAAAAACTATTTTTTTAAATAATAAAAACAAACATCCGTCGTGATTTTCCTATCTGCGCAAGTTTGCTACAGTGACGATTAGGGCCGCTCCTTCTGTTTTGACGATCACGTACACTGCGAGCTGCGCCTTCGAGACGACTGGTTCTACGCGGTTGCTTGAAGCAAGGGATTTTTGTCGATTTGGTTCCGTTTCTTTCCCTTGCTTCAAATGCGCGCCTCGCAGCTGCCTCGCGACGGAAGGAGTTGGCTGTCAGCGAAGGTGTGGCGTGTGTTGGAAAAATGCGGTCGCGGAATCACTGTAACTATAGCAAAGTGACGTCGCGGGCTGAAGGCCTCTCCCATTGGCATTTCGCAGCTGGCTAGGCGTACGTTAGATCACTGTTGTAGCCTAGTAAATTTGTAGCCGTCGTTCTTGTTGCTGTCGTTGTGCGTGGCCGGATGCCTGTTCCATAACCTCGTCAGATAACTTAGCTTTAAGCTTCATTCTGCACAGAATAAACGACGTTCTTCTAATGTGATTAGCATTTCTTCGGTACTTCACCCAGTTCGTGGTGTGTCTGTCTGTCCGTTTGTCCTCCGCTGACTTCTTTCACACCTACTTGGGTCACTGGGCAGACCATGGTCTACTGGGTAGATCATGCACCGACTCGCCCAAGTTTACGCTGTAATGGTTAGAACATCCCGCTGCCGTGCTGGGGGCACTGGGTTCGAATCTAACCGCCAGACCAACTTCAGTCACTGCGTATACGTATCTGGTTATACGTCACTGGGTATATGTCACTAGGTATATGTCACTGTTGAATTGACCTGTTTCGCGGCAGCTTGGGTCACTGTATGTATGCGCCACCCCTTACGCGCCGCTCATCAATGCAGGTTTGACGCGATCTTAGAAGCCGGCCATGGCGTCTGAAAAACGCGCAGGTTTTAAGGTGTTCACATTGTGCTCTTCGCAGCGCCCGCAGGAAACAAGCACGAACCCACCATGTCGTGAGTGTTGTTTGCTAACATTCTGAGGCTTGGGACCACATTTGGAAGATTATATGACACGTCTTTTACTGAAGAGAAGATCCTGGGACCGTGGCCCCGTGCCTCTGCTATATGAGCGCAGCCACAAAAGCGGTGCTGCGCTTCTCAAAACTCACAAGCCTATATGACCACTTCTAACGAACTGAATAATGAACGCTTCTGCGTGTGTGCATGTCACTATACTGCTCTCCTTCCCCTAACTTTCTACACCTTTTTTCTATCTGCCCAGTGCTCTGTAGTCAACTAAGCTCAGCCTTGTTAATCTATCGGCATTCCCTTTAACACTTCTATATATATATGAACGCTGCACCGATGATGAGTTGAGTTCCTGCGACGTCCGCGACTTGTTTTGCACATTAACAGGCAACAACCGCGGGATAACGCTGCTGCATAATACGTTGGGCACCCAGATAAAAAGAAAGAAAAAAGACGAAAGAAAGAAAATCGCGTGACACGTGCGTCCTACATGTTTGAGTTTAGTTAACGCAGACACAAGACAACAAACACTCCATCTACGGCACCACCAGCGTTGCTTCTCGCCCGTTCTCGAAAACCACTATCGCGGAGGGCCCCCCCGGAAGGGCCCCGAGCGTCTGACAAGAGTGACGCGTCCGAAGTCGAGCTGTCGTTGCAGCGTTGTCGTTGCAAGGAATCGCAGAAGCGTCCCGCGAATGGGGCTCCCAAATAAACGCCTAGGAAATGCCCATACGTGTCACACTCTTCAAAGCCGCGTAATCCACGACGACAAGGAAGCTTAGCCTCCGGAGAAAAGCTGATGGCAGCGGTCAAACGGGTTGTCTCTATGCTGCGGGTCTTCTCCATCCTACTATAGTGGCGTTAGACCGGAATTCCGTACTGCAGATCGTGTTCTTTAGGCGCCCGTATACTTCTAAAAATTTTCACTCTAAGAAACTAGAGAGAGAGAGAGAGAGAGAGAGAGAGAGAGAGAGAGAGAGAGAGAGAGAGAGAGAAGTAAAGGGGCAGGAAAGTCAACTAGGTTGCAACGGCTCGGCTACCCTACATTCGGGGGGAGGGAGAAGATGAAAGAAATAAAGAAATTGCGGCAGGTCAAACGCATGATCTTAGAATCTCTATACAGCGAAGCTTTGTTTGAACGCATAAATGGCGCCGAAACCCGTGTTAGTTTCACGTGACAGTGCAATGCATGTGCAAGGCAGTACCGAAGGCCCTAGCCCAAACCACATCGTCCACGTTACAAGGTGTTCAAAACGCCGCCCCTGCGCAACTACTCGGGATACACGCCCGCATGCACTCTCGCGCACACGTGTAACGCAATGCGACAGACGCGGCGATCGTCTCAAAGACATAGTCAGCGTCGGCACATAGAAGAATACGTGCGATTGTGGCCTAATAGAGCACCGGGTAAATTGTTGTATGGACGATGAATGTTCTCCTCGCAGCCACTGCCCACTGTCCTCAGTTTGAAGCGCAAAGGCAATCTATGACCAACGGATTCAGGAAACTATAGATGATCGTCTTCTGAGTGAACGTACACTACTAGAACACCGTACCCACCGAATATTCATCATAGAAGATTCATCCTTCACTACGGTAAGTTCCAGTTACACCTGAGATGATGAGATAGGTCACCGCTGGAAAAGTGCAGTGACTACTTGCCACACATAAATATTTGACACGAAAGTTTGACAGCTATACACTCTTGAAAAAGCAAACACCCTTTGGGTCGTGTCTTGTCCCACAACGATAATCGTCATCTGCCTTGACCACATTTCCTTTCTTTAACGCTGCGAGTCGGTACTTCCAAGTCACGAACCGCTTGCGCGTTATCAGCGCGACACAGTATTATCGACAGGAAATTAGCGAGCGCCGAGCTTTCAAGAAAGGAAACCCAAGCAAGGCAGGTGACGATGATTCTTGTGGGACGACATAAGCCCCAAAGGGTGTAAGTATTTGTAAGAGTGTATAAGCAGGAAGAAAGAAGTATATATATATATATATATATATATAATTGCCATTAAAGTTTATTCCGAACAGTTCTTGCGTAATCTGTCGCAGCTATCGACACGTTTACTTGCCACAAAATCGCCAACTTCCAAGAAAGAAAACTTCACTTGTGTTCCAGTGATTCGATATTGCCCTCTAAGTGTGAGAGTGTTCGCCATGGAAGGAACCAAGCACCTTTTGTACACCCATAATGATGTTATGAGTGACCGGGGTAGTTGGAGAAGTATGGGAGAGGCCCTTGCCCTGCAGTGGGCGTAACCAGGCTGATGACGACGACGACGACGACGATGATGATGATTAATTATGTTCAAATGTTTAGTGTATATTGAGCCGACTGGTGTAGCTTATGGTGCAACCTACTGCGTTGGATTGGTCATGTATCGGGTGGTGGCATGAACAAAATTTTTATAAGAGAGATGATATTAAAGGGATATTAATAGTGAATGTATAAACATTCCTAATAAAGCACTTTAAATCTTTGAAGTATGGCATCAATTTTAGTAAATATGTTAAACACGAAAGCAATTACCTTATTTATATCATAATGAGAACAAATTAAGAAAATTAACATGGCACTTTTTATATCATTTATAAAAAAGAACGGCGAATCACACAAATTCATGCTGCAGAAAGCTAGTGCAAACAGCCGTATAAAGGGACAATCGCATGGAAACCAGTCTCTCACTGATCTACTAGTCGCTCAGAAGGATCTACTTCTGTATGTTTCTTATTTTATTTTATTTATTTATTTATTTAATATTTCTTTTTCACCTTAATTTTTTTTTTGCGAAAAGATAAACGAATAAAGAAACTATGGAGAGAATTCCGTGTTAGTGTTATCGTCAGCACACGACAAAATAAAATTTGAGTGTGCAGCAACAAAACCAAAATTACACCTGACTATGCCAACGGAAGTTGAAAAAGACAGAGAGAAAAGGCTTTTTAATAAAAAGGAGACGCTTCTCCCAGCGTATCTATAATCACCAACATGTTGCTCTGCGTGGGGAAAGGGATGTGTAATTGAGAGGCCCTAAGAGTGAGAGGACGGAAGAAAAAAAAAACACGATATCAAAAGAGAAACAAGTTGGAAGCGAGAAAAGGTGAACCTCAAATTTTGACGTGAAACAACGTGAAAATAAAAGTTCGGTCATTCTAAGGGTAAGAAAAGTACAGGTGAAAGTAGAAACAGTCGGAACAGGGTGGAGCTGTGGCCGAACTCCATCCCAATGCCCTCTATAGCAGCCTCAAGGGATTGGATTACGCTTGCCCGCAAGGCCGGCGATTATGAAAGTTTAATCCCAATGCCTTCCAGCAGCCGTGCAGCCTTACGGTTGTTAGAGAGCATGGGGATATAGTTAGGCCGCTACTACCGTGTATTTTTATCCGCACCAGTCTCTTGGGGCGCTGAACTTTTGAACAGAAAAGCACGCATATGTGGCGTCCATAACCCGACATCTGTGACGGTGTTTCCGGCTCCCGCAATTTCTTCCGCCGCATGCAAACAGCAAAAGTGTAGCATTTGAAATTTGAGTTTTTACAAAAATCCAGAGCGAGCGCCACCACTGGAGCGTGTATTTGGTTACCACCTATTCGAGGGCAGATTTATAGTTTGCGGGGTAGTGCTAAAGCTCAAGAACTAAGGAAAGCCAGATCATTCTTGTACCATGCCTCGAACGTTCTCTTTCTTTACGAGTTCTTTAGTATTTTATTTTCTTTGCAACAGAAGACCACAGCGCTTGGACACAGGCGCGACGTAGGCTGTATGCACGTATAAATAAGCCTCTCACACTGTATGTAATTTTACACTGCTCTTGTCCGCCAAATGTTTTAACCCATTCCTGCCCACACCAAACACGGATTGCGGTATGAATGAATGTATGACTGAAGGAGCAGTCAAACGACGCAGAGCCTGGATAAAGGTATCTCAGTTTATGACTTATTCAAATCGGTGATCGAGCTTTGCAAAATCGTTGTCCCACCCGGTAAATTTTTTAACACAACCGTGTAACCGAAAGTTCCCGAAAGCATCGATTGCCGCAATCGTAAAGCAAACATCATTACCAATGGAGTATGTATACACATAGGACGTTCATGAAAGTCAAAACAAACTGCAAGGGCTTGTACTTTTCTTGCGGGATAATAGTATAAACAGAAGTCGGGGCAGATCTTGTCAATTTGATAAATCCCAAGGAAGCTGAAATCACGACAATTTTGCATCTCTCTTGTCATTATCCCCACGCCTGCTCGATCATTTCGTGAGTGACACGGCAAACGCAATGGTGCAAACTTGTTAGGTTAGCATTGAGTTAGGGCCAACCACAGCAAGGCAAACTGACCGAAGCGCATTTCCTGACGTGACTACTGAAAATTGGCGGGCTGTAGGCTATATAGTTCCGCAAATTACCTCTGTTTCAAATTGTCTTATAGCGAATACAGCGGTTAGCGGCGAAGAATGAAAATTGATTCGCCAAACTGCACACCGGAAAAGCTTAACAACCACTCTCGTCTGAAAGTGGCTGATGACCAATACGAGCAGTGAGGCACGGAACACCGAGTGATGCGCCTCCTTGACGTTTCGGCTTCACGACCCCCGCCTCAGAATCGCCATTGGTTCATGGACGGGTCTCGAGTTCGAAAGAGTCGCTCTGGAGCGGGGTTTCCGTTTCCGGATCAACAGTTGCCTCAGCCGAAATCAATTTCGCGCCTTTCGATTACAACCCCCCCCCCCCCACCACCACCACCACCACCGCGATTGGCTACTTACTGTTTCCATTCGTTCAGTTTCTCTCATTCGCTTCGCGCTCGCTCGCAGCCGAGCCTACATAGCCAATCATGCGAAGCCGCTCGCGTCGTGACTTTTCTTGCTAGCCTATTATCTTTGCTATTAGGATTCGACCTAGCTACAAGATTCCCTTTGGCGCACGTGACCCGTCGGATAGCGCCCGACAAAAGAAGCGCCCATTACGAACGGTATTTCGGTCATGGCACACAGCGATGCGCCGCTTATTCGCGCGGAAAGGAATTAACCAATCTAGGGTTGGCAGGTACCTGCAACTGTGCAAGGGCGCTTTGTAAATCTTGCTTTCGGGGGCCCAGGGACGCATCTTTCGCCCGAGGCGAACGTAGCCACTGTTGTCTGCACACACACACACACACACACACACACACACACACACACACACACACACACACACACACACACACACACACACACACACACACACACACACACACACACACACACACACACACGGCTGGCCCACCAGTCATAACGCCCGATATATATCATGCAAAAGACAACGTATGTCTTACCCTTTTCTCGGAAATTGTACCTCCGAGGCCAGCGCGATTCCTACAGTATATAATACACTATTGTTTGCGTTCCTGTGTGCGCGGTTGCGTGCACGCGTGTGTGTGCGTGTGTGTGTGTGTGTTGTGTGTTGTGTGTTGTGTGTGTGTGTGTGTGTGTGTGTGTGTGTGTGTGTGTGTGTGTGTGTGTGTGTGTGTGTGTGTGTGTGTGTGTGTGTGTGTGTGTGTGTGTTCTTGCTTCCAACGAGAGGAATATATAAATAACGAAAGGGTGCTGAATCCACGTTGCCATTTCAAGGGCTAGCTTCACTATGTGAGAGTAGTGGCTGGTTAGCGCACGCGCAGACAAAAACTGAGAAGTAAGAAAGAAAAAGAAAGAACGAGAAAGTGAATTGGACACGCGCATTTGTTCATGTCCAGGTTGCCCAATGTCAGCTAATTCCACAAGGCAGCTTCCATCATGACCCCGTCCTACTATCTTTGGTATTATAGGGTTCACCGAAGCCAGAATCCGACACTCACGACCGAGCGGTCAACGCCAGACAAAGAGGCCTATTGAGAGTGGTATTTCGGTCACGGAACGCGTTTTGCCTTGAAGCTTGCGAACACAAAACAAATCAATTAGGCGGGATGAAAACAGCAACTCTGAAACGGTCTTCGAGAATCCATTTGCAAGTGCGATGGTTCACTGACGAATTACGTAGACCTGCGCGGACTTCCGGTTCGAGCAATGATGCTATAGACAGAGGAGCCGGAAGAAAAACGAAAACAGTTATTGACGTCACAAGCAAAAGAAAGCGGATGCGAGGCGATGCACATTTGTCCATGCGAACAAATCGATTACGATGAGGAGGCAAAGTGTACGTATGTCCGGTTAACGTTTCAAAGCATGGCGGTCGTCGCAGACAACCACCATCTTATAATTCTTTTTTTTTTATTTTATTCGCAAACCTTTTCCACCAAATTGCCATCAATCTGCACAGTTAGTCAAACTTATTGCTCATAATTACAGAAAAGTAACTCTCAAGCTCGGCCCTAACAACGGTGGTATAGTAAGGTACTGTGCCAGCTCGACGTTACCAAGAAGCTTTAGTTATGTAGAGTAACGATGTTTCACACTCTTCTTACAGATAAAGTTTAGCCCTGGAATATGGTCATAGGTTTTCTCATGGCGACATCCTTGTGCATCTGAACGTCACGGTAGTTTGATTCAACAGCCACATGAAGCAAACAGACAATGTTGGCTTTATTATCTATTGACGTCATACGGTTGTTAGTTGCTGATACTTATCCGAGATAGGTTGCCCTGATCCCTATCACGGTGGCATGGATGGTAAAGAAAGAATTTCAGTTTAATTACCATAAATTGTCTACTTCTGACATCCTCAACATACTCTAGCGATAAGCTGTCTTTCTTTCTTCAGTGACATATCGACGACTAAATGTATTGTGCAGCGAACAGTCGTTCTGAAGTATTGCAATGCCAAACGCAGTCAGCTTGGCCATGGCATAAGCATTTATTCCTCAGCCTTAGCCAACTTTAGCGTTATAGGATCTACGCATAACAAGCAAAACTCGCACCACACAACATTATAAAACCTGCAAGCCGACTCTATCGTCCCGCTTTTGTTAAACTTGAATCTATATAAGAGAAAATAAAAGCAGCAAAAGCGTAACCGCATCAAAGAAGAGTTTCTGTCAGATCGCAAGTTGTTTAGCTTAAGATGTCGCATAAGAGAGGTCAAAGGCTACGAAACTACATTAAGTAAATTGTGGGACTTAACGGCCCGAAACTACGCAGTGGATAATGAAGGACGTTAGTGGAGGACTCGGCATCAACTGTGACCACCTGGAGTTCTAATGTCCCCTACTCACCCCCATGAACACTGCGAGCGCATGCATACCCCCCCCCCCCCCCCAATTTAACACGTTTTGTGCGATCTGAAAAGTGTAAGGTTGCATCAAAAAGTACAGCGAGATCGTTGATCTCACAGAACGTACGCAATAATGATACGGAATCTGCAGAATAAGAAAAAGAAATGCTTGCTGTTTTGCTTGTGCAAGTCATGACTTTGGTCTCAGCAGCATTCAAGGTGAGCTTATTATTTTACTATACTTACTTATAGCTTACTACATCACCATTTAGAAAAACAAAAACAGGTCGTACTACAAAACGCGAGATTCAACAGTAAAAATTTCCTTAAAAGTCTTGATGTAATCGGTATACAGAAGGAATGAAGAATTCCGAATAGCGGAAAGAACGTCATTATAAAAATGAAGAAAAGGAGTGGTATCAGTACTGATCCTTGGGGGACGCTGCTAGTTGCCATGTGGGAACACGCTTGGCCATTCATGTTAACAAAACACAATCTATCGAAAAGATAACTGCGCAAGAGATTGACAATTGACGAGTCAACGCCAAAGTGCGCAAGCTTGATCAGAAGCAGTGAGTGGCTGAACACATCAAAAGCCTTGCTGAGGTCACAATAAATGGTGTCAACTTCGCCCTTTGAAGTACCGGCTGTTGTAATCGCACCGCTGGCGCGAGTTGTTGGGAACTCGGCGCTGACGCCCGTTGTTGCACCTGGGTCGCAAGCCCCAAGGGTAGCGTTGGCCTGGCGGCCTGGGGTACAACTGGAAGCATCCGAAGGTCCCGGCAAAGCATGAGTCGACTGGTAACAACAAAACAACTTGTTTATTCTAACATCGCAAAGAGTTGGCGGTCAGGTTGACCGAAGTAGAGAGACGGGAGAGCACTTTACTCAACAGAAGAAATCGGAGCCCTCTTTGGCGTCCGGGGGCAGCTGCTTTTATACTCTCGCAGTTGAGGGCAAGAAGGAACCCCTCTATAGACGAGCACGTGACTGTGCCGCTCGGGCACAATGGGATAAGGTGGCGCAGCCGTCGTGCCGGCGCCGTTCGGGCACAATGGGGAGGAGAAGGTGGCTCGCACGTCGTGTCGGCGCCTGTCGGGCACAATGGGGAGGAGAAGGTGGAGCAGCCGTCGTGTCGGCGCCTGTCAGACCCCCTTGCTTCACAGTTGTTGGGAGCTCCTCTCCCCGGCTGCCGCGCTTCGACAAGCGTGGGCACCAATATGCACATACACTCACACACGCACATGAAGACACGTGGCATTGGAACATGCCTGGACGCGCTTGGCAGGGAGGCGTAGCGGCGGCGCCGAACGGGCCAAAATGTCTGCCGCTTTGAACGAAGCCCCGGCGTCCGTTGCATCCGCGCCGGCTATACCGCGCGTCGTAGGCGAAACGTAACACGGCGCGGAGATCTGTTTCAAGAAACCTGCGAAATTTGCGATAGTGGTGCCGCGGGGGAGCAATCCATGCTGATTCGGAATCGACGAGTAATTGTTTACAGTAAGAGACAACATGTTGTAAGAACAAGCTCAAAAATCCTAGGCGTGGCACAAAGAAGAGAAATCGGGCGATAATTCGAGACATTGGTTTTACAGACGCACTTAAATACAGGAAAAACCCGAGCAGCCTCCCACATGTGAGAGCCTTCCACAGTCTTCCACAGTATTCAGAGAGTTAGTAAATATATATGTCAATATTGGGGCAAACATACTGCCGTAAGCTTTCAGAATTGCGGAGCGGATGCCATCACGGCCGCAGGATAGGGAAGGCTTCAAGCCCTTAAGGCATTCGCTGATGGGCTTTTCATCGAACAACACAGCACAAGATGTAGGAGCAGTCGTGTGCTGCTGACTGACGCCATCGTTGAAACCCTATGTAATGATGAGAAATGGGCAGGAAAACAATCCGCAAATGCTTCGACTTCTACTCCTCTAGAGTGGAGCAGGCGAAAACACTCTCCACGTTTACTAGAGCGCTTGCGGATATCTTTCCAAAGTGCCGCCGGCTGGTCGGAGGCGCTCTTCTCCAAGAATGCAATATATGAGCAGTGATCCCGCTTACAGAAGCGTTTGCAGAGAGATCTAAAAAGCGAAATTCTTCTAAGACCGCACTGTTCAGCTCGAAGCTGACAGCACAACTCTGGGCCGTCCAGCGAGCCGAGGAAGCCGCTTCGAGACAAGGTCTCGGAACCGCGTCAGCGGCGGGTGCCCAGACCCACTAAAAAGACGCCGGACTCAAATCTTTTTGATTTGAAAATAAAAGATTACGCTCTCTCTCTTTCCTCTCATTAAGCATAGGACTCCTGGATTTACGGTGCATCTGATATTTATATTTCAGGGCAGTTATAAGTTCAGATGAGAACCGGTGAGGATATTTAGAGCGTTTAGGAATGTACTTGGGAATGTATCTGCGCGTACTGCCCTCAACAAGGTTCGTAATTTGTTCTACTTGGTCATCAGTATTGCTTTTGTTTGTAACCAGTGGCCAATCGGTGGTGGACAAGAGATCGTATTAACCATAATCCCTACGCTCGAAAACAGAGCGAGAGGATTCATTAATGCCACTGGAGGAGCTCTGCCTCAGGGATGAGACAGGCAGTTATCTTCAGTGAGGCTGAAGCATATCAGGACGCACAAGGGAAATGCCAGAACGAGAGACATCTATAACTCGAGCATTCGAGAGGCAAAAGTCTAAGACGTTATCACAGGAGTGGGCGATCAAGTTATGTTGCTGAAGTCGACAGAAAGACAGAAAGTCCAACAGGATGCATTTGTTCTCTGTGTCGTGATTGTAATGCGAATATCTAAGCGTGTTCCATTATATTCCAGGTGCACTGAAATAACCAAGAAGGATTGCGCTGTGCTTGTTATGGGAAGATAAGACAATTTCAATAGAATAGTTGACTTCATCAAAGAAGTTCAGGCGCTTAAGGACTTCATCGTCCACAGCTTCATCAGCGCAGACGTGAAACGAGGCATACGAATTATGCCTCGTCTTGAGGCGTGTTCAGGCAATGGGCGATACTCCGACAGTTGAGAGATGCGCAGTCAGATGACCAAACGAAGTTTCATGAGAGGGCCTGGGCACAAACATGAGTTTCGGTCGCGGGACGCGTTTAACCACCGATATATCCTTGTTCTTCCCAGCTTCAAAATAGGCAGGCCGACGTTCACTCCGTGTTGCCTTGGAGAGATGGTTCACGGGGGCAGCCCTGGGCGAAGGAGTCCGGACGGTCGCAGCATAAGTGTTCTTGGACGGTTGGACCGGCAGCACAGCGTGGAGAAATGGGCGGATACGGCTTGCGCTCAGTGCCAAGCTCATCATGCAGGGAGCGCACCCTCGACCCGTAGTGCACCCATAGCCCCAGCCTGCTGTGCGGATGCCAGTGCGCTTTTTCCCTGCACAGACGCTCGTTTTCACTGCGCAGCCGCGCCACTTCATCGCCGAGGAAGGACATTCCCTAGAGGGCCTGAAGGAGAAGGCCACGGAGGGCAGCCATGCCACCGACCGTCTCGAAACAGGTCCGGACGAGAACTCCCCGTGGAAGGGGTCGCAGATGGGAAGCAGCGGGCGCGTTGGCGTCTGACCGCTGAAATGCCGGTGTTCTGGCACAGGTTACGTGTGAAAGCACTCTCGCGCGACTTCAGAAGCTCGAGATCCTCGTCGGGCTATGCAAATACACTTCACGTGTGCACGTCTTTTTTTTTTTGTGAGATACAGTTATGAAGCTGTTGTTTGCCGTAAAAAGGCCGGGAGCACAGAATACAAACAGTCCGCCATCTTGCGAATAATAATAATAATAATAATAATAATAATAATAATAATAATAATAATAATAATAATAATAATAATAATAATAATAATAATAATAATAATAATAATAATAAAGATGTTTATCATAGTGCCCAGGAACAGCTGTGGAGCCTTCGTACTGGTGCACTTAAAAAAGTCGTACGCGAGAGTAAATGTACGGTAACCCGCCGTGGTTGCTCAGTGGCTATGGATTTGGGCTGCTGAGCACGAGGTCGCAGGATCGAATCCCGGCCACGGTGGCCGCATTTCGACGAAGGCGACATGCGAAAACGCCCGTGTACTTAGATTTAGGTGCATCGTTAAAGAACCCCATGTGGCCGAAATTTCCAGAGTCCTCCACTACGGCGTGCCTCATAATAAGAAAGTGGTTTTGGCACGTAAGACCCCATAATTAAAAAAAAAGTAAATGTACGGTAGGATAAATGTGATTGACAAAATAATGTGAGATAGGGGAACGGAAACAACTAGGGAAGCATAATACGAAGAGGCGTGCGCAAAAGGGAGTTTATCATACCATGATTACCTACATATAAATAAAACGCAGGAAATGAACTCTGGAGTATGTCAAAACAGGCAGAATACTTATTACATGTTCTTTGGAGTCGAGCAATAGGACAGTCTCTAATGCAACACTGCCGTGCACAAAACGCGGAATGCTGAAGGGTATACGATTGCGACACGGAAAATTGCACATGATTAAGAAGCTCTGGACAATGTATAATGCTATGGACCACGTTATATAGAACTGAAGGTCTGATTCAATACCTCTTGACTAGGCCAGTTTCGTGATATTAATTTTCAAGGAGTCCGACGAAATGCGTTGTCGTTCCAGTTACTTTTGTGTTTCGATCTATAAAACAGCGTTTTCTTGAAAAAGTTGAACAGTGTATTCTTACCGCAAGTTTGACGGCGCACGTCTCGAAAGCGGCGCCATCCTCAGAATTTGTTCTAAGTCGATATGTCCTGCATACTCGCTAGCTACAATTCGTAGACTGAAATATGTGGCATAAAGTGATTAATTAAGTCTTAATTAGCGTAATTATGTTAATTATTCGTTTAGGCATTCTGATTTTTCCGACAAGTAATGGCCGCCTGATCAAGTAATGCAGATCAAGAGGAAAAATTTGTGCTACTTGCCACTGGCAAATATTTAAAATTTTATGCAGCTAAATAAGAAAACACCCTTTATATACACAAAACACTACACTCGTACTAATAACTAAATAAAAACGTGTACATACATAGGCTTTCTACATTCATCACAACTACAAGTTATACAGCTCATAACAATCAGTGGCAGACGTCTCATTGATCAATTCACAGCCGCCTGACCATACGAAAGTACAGTACTGTTTTTACTGCTCGTGGCCCATTCTAGGCATCTTACCTGGCTCCTAGAGAAGTTTCCTCTACGAATCCTGTAGTCTAGAGAAGGCGCTGTCGCTACAAGTATGTTCGGCTCAGACGCGTACTGACGCTCAAACAGAGCACATGTTGAACAGTCTAAGGCGCAGAACAGACGCAACAGTCAGAATTATCCCCATGGCCAATTTTAGTTAATTATTTCAGCGCACATGCGACGCCACTTCTCAGTCGATGTAGCAGCGTCTCGTCGAATCTTAAGGGCAGGCAGAAAAGTTGAAACCCGTGTGCAGCTTCTGCAGCTGGTCGTGGCAACGATTGGGATCCGCTTAATGTTTACGAGACGCAAAGCTGCGACGATAACATTAGAGCTGTCTTTTGCATTTCACATAAGCAATGCGGAATAATTCCAGTGTTTCACACCAGGCCATAAGAAAGCCACTTAGTGAGGAATACATCTAATTACTATTGCATGCGATAGCCTGTGCATATGGCCTTGGCAAAATAGAGAGCTTTAGAATAGGGGCCCCAATATTTTGGGGCCCCAAAGAGCTTTGCGGGTGTTAGCGTTAGGGCGCACAGGAGTCAAGAGTTTTAGAATAGGGCTTTGCGTTTGCGGATAGCGTCTTGCGCTGACAGCGCCACTACGGCGTCTAAGAAAAACGATTAAAAATAATTAAATAAAATATACCATTTTATGATATGAATAGTAATTTTGACTTGCGTGTATTCGCGTTTAATTACAATTTAGAGGTTATTCTTCAAGCAGCAAACAATTAGTTGTGCTTAGTTTTGAGCAACAAAACCAACTTTACGTGCCTTCACCAGCTAAGCTTAGCCGCGTTAGGCCTACGAGATATAAAATCCACACTCGAATTCGGAATCAGCGGCGTCTAATGAATCAATCTTCATAACACACGCTAGTTGAGAGAAAGCGATAACTGCAGTCACTTCTCCTAGCTTGCGAACTTCACGCGTTACCGCGAATCGAACCCAGTTTGGTGCTAGGTTAGAGCCGTCGCTTCGATGGGTGCCGCCATGTTTGTTGACGCAAAGCTTTTGGGAACGCTATTTGGGCTCCCGCTAAATCGGTGAAATAGCGTTCCCAACGCAAAACCCAAACGCAGTTTGTGTCTCGCGCATGCGCAGTGGCTTCGACGCTATTTCCTTGGGGCCCCAAAACGTTTGGGGCCCCTATTCTAAAGCTCTCTAATGTCTGCACGTGTGTGGCGCCTTGAAAGCTAGCTTCACTGCACTATGAGTATTTGTGAGGTGAAGCGCGCAACTGTAATTCCCACCTTCGCTGAAAACTCAAACACGTGCTATGGTAAGGAAACGCAGGAGCTTAACCAGACGTACGTCCGATGTACAACCCTGTGCTGGGGAAAGTAATAAAGAGACGGATAGAGAAGAACAGATATAACACTAGCTGATCGCACTTGTAAAGGTGCATACCGAGATTAAAAGAGGTCGCAGAGTTGACCTATCTTTAGTAACGCTCTGGCTACTTTACAGCGAAGCTGTTTATCTGGCGGACCTGTATGAATGAACCGTATGCGTTGACTCGTAGGGGGTTTTCTGGACTGGCTGACGTCTGTAAAATGAACAAAAAAGAACGCGGCGCGAACGCCGAATAGGGCATAAAAAAGGAAAAAGAAGGAAGGACACGTGAATTGCCACCTCCTTCGAGTTGTACAAGGGAGAATTCCAAATTCAAGAGACTGTTTCTGGACGCACAGTTTGGCCATAGTTGCTCAGTTTGCGATCGACAATTTCGCTGGCTAATCCGCCACTATATGAATGGTTCTTCCCCAATTTTTTTTTTGTTGTTGTTAATGCGAAGCATTTCTTGGCCAACGTTTTCTATTTTGACAGTATATATCTATCTAGCCGTCTGTCTTGGTGCTCTCATGGTAGTTTTGTTAACTTGATATGTAGCAAAATTGGCATAGTATGACAAGAGTGTATGGCGAACATATATGACAGGTCATGACACGAATGTCACGACATGCGTGTCATGTAGGTCATGAAACATCCGCCTACGTCTCGGTACTCTCATGGTCGTTTCGTTAGCTAGGTAGGCTCCCCGCACACTGCTTCGCATAACCTCGATTTTCACAGGGCGTGGGATCTGCCAGACTTTTACGCCAACTACGCCCCATGCTGAAACGATTTTCGCCTCTGAAAACGGTCTTTGAGTCCGGCCTTCTTTGCTATCCTAGGCCTAATAAGGCGCACTTGGGGCTCTTAGAAATCCCACGAAGGAGATGAACGTCTCGCTGCTGGTTTACGACTTGATGAAAAGCAGTCTTGGTGAGTGACAACTTCTGAAAATGTATAGTCTTCGTGAGGGCAAGAGGGCCAGGATCCACTCGAGAGTGCGAAAGAGATAAGGCCATCAACAGCAATGCATATTAAGATTGGATGAACTCAGACGAGCACTGTGCCTACATAAGTTGAAGCACATCGAGAAATTTTTAAGAAAACGCGCTCACTGAAAGTCATATAGAAAACAGTGGCTATGAGAGGCAACACAACTGAGTGCTGTGGGTTAATTTTGGCAACTTGAAATTCTTTGATGTAGAACCAAAGCTCGGGAAACGAGCGTTTTTATTTTCTTTTTCTTTTGTAATCTAGCTGTCCTCGCCGGCATATTACGTGGGGCTGCCTTTTATAAGCATATTTTCCCCACCATTTCTGTCCCACATGCGAGGGCACATTACAGGAATAGCGCGGACGCCACTACGTACAGACCAATGATGAAGCGCACGAAAAATGATAAATGAAAAGAAACACTACGAGATGCGGCCCTTGGTACGCTGAATTACAACCGCCCAAACCTGTACCTAGTCTTCGTGATCGCCGACTTTTCTATACGCTATCGTCTGTTATGCTGTTTAGTATTCGTTATGCAAGCTCCTATCAGAGAAGCGCAAACTGGCAGCAAGCGCTCGTCGGTGCGCGCAAGTGTATGGCGGCGGAGCATGCCCTAACATGCGACAATCGGAAACACGGATATTTTCTTTTCGACATCCCGCGTGAACTCATTATTCGTTTGTAGAAACAGCAGTTATCAGCACTATCTAATACGTCGTGCGCTACCAACGCTGAAATTTAACGCGCCAACAGCAGAGCCGTATCACACATCCTATATAGCGAGCGGAAGAATCAGTTTTCGGTAGCACGTGCTGAGGTTCCGCGTAGGCAAGTTCACCGCTCTTCTTGAGGAACATGAGCCCAACATTCACGGCGGGTGCACGGGGAAGCATGTGAGGCCGAGCCGAGGGGATGGCGCCGTTAAGCCAGAGAGGAAGGAAAGAAACTCCGTCATCTATGCCTGTCTCCTCGCGCGCACAGCGTTGGAGATCGCGTGGCGCGTTGAATTTCAGAGGCGCGGCTAAACTTGAAACGGCGAAGGGAGCGGCAGCGCGGAACGCTCGTCGCGGGACAAGAACGCGCGCTCCCCGTTGCCGGCGCTCCTAATCACGAGTGAGGCAACTGCCAATCAACCTGCGTGCGAGCCTTATTTCGTGTAATATTCGAATGCTTTTCTATCTCTGCCAATGCTTCGCCCTTCGGACTAAACAGCCATCTGTTTATTATTACTTTATCTTTTTTCTACTTGTTGCCGTGGAACACGAAGAACGGAGCAGCCGAGGGACTCGCAACCCCCTTTCTCTCTGCAGCAACAGAGTTAGAACGAAACACATCCACGTTCAAAACGCCCGCGCCACAGCCACACGTCGTGCGCCACCGAATACGCGCTGACTCGTCTGGCAACCACCTCGGCCGCCCAGAAGCCGTCTCCCCTCCCTCTGGCGCGCCTCGATTCCCGATCGAAGTCCCCGTCCAGTGGTTGCCGGGTTGGGCAACTAGGGGGTGCCCATTACACCGTCGGAGTCAGCCAGCGAGCCAGCGAGCAATCATCGAGCGTACAGTGACGACAACTGCGGCGACACGGCGGCGCAAGCCAGCATGCCAGCCATCTGAGTGGGGAATCCAGCAGCACCGTTATCGGGGGACGCCCTTTGGAGAACTGGTAAGCCGCCTTCTCCGCACCGATAGACACACGCAGAAAAATGGGAGGGACAAAAAATACAGCCAAAACAATCTTCGCACGCGCGTGGCTTTAACGCAGCTGGGATTACGGCAATAACCTGTCAGGCTTTTCCGCCCTGTTGAAGCCAACCGCCTGCGTGCATGCGGGTATTTGCGCATTTTGTTTTCCCGCGAAGGAGGCAATCGAGAGGGCTAGGAAGGGGGCGGGGCGCGCAATTGCTCGCCCCCTCTGCAGCCTGTGGCCTCAAGAGACGCCGAGAAAAGTCCGGGTAGATCAGGTGACGCGCGCACAAAACAGCGCGATCGAGTCGCGAGGTACTATCCGTGCAGCATGCTGAAGACAGACGGAACACGTTGCTATGCGCGGTGTTGACCCTCTTTCTGGTGCGTGTGTTGACTATTTCGAACTACGTATAAAACGATGAAAAGGTGGGCTCCACGATCCTTTACGTGAAGGCGCACAGAGAGGTACAGCATCCCGTGCGGTTGGTAGGTGGGCGACCTTGGCGATTTCGTGACAAGTAGGAGGTTGCGATGCAGGCTCGTTGAATGCTGGTGTAACGAAAACGAGACCAGTGCACTAGAAGAGCCCACGGACGCGCAGCCGCAGCGTCCACACGCGCGCAGACACGGTGTTCACGCGTTCCCGTGTCCTAGATTGTGCTGCACTATAGTACTTCAAGTAGGATTTTTTTTTTTTACATCCCCTAGGAGAGAAATCACTGCGGCGCCGCAAATATCCAATAACGATTGCGAAGTATTTGGGCACTGTGCTTTGTGCATTAAGCGGCCGCTTGTTATTGTCTTCGTGCGCGTGCCACGTTTGGCGCATTTTTCGTTGAGTAGAGGCGACGACAAAGGCCGAGACATATGGATCGCTACTCTGCTGCAGCTTGGGCCGTTATCGACAGTTCGGAAGGTTATAAAAGTAAGCCGGTTTGCGTTCACTGTAGGAAACAACAGTCGCATATACAGAGCAGAGAAAAGAACACTTCATGCGAGGAACAAGAGAGCTTGCTCTTTTCTCGCTGCTCTGAAAATTGCGCACATGAATTCTAGGTTTCCCGTGTGTAGGGTTAAAATGCAGCCAGACGCGCAGCACATTTGTTGTTGTTGTTACTGTTGTTTTTGTTGACTCAAATAATGGCTGACACAGACGAGGGGGATTGGCCTCTTGAAGTTAATGAAAAGCGCACGAAACAAAAATAAATGGAAAAAAATTAAAAGGTAAATATTTTGTAACATAAGGACAAAAAATGTAAATAAACCGAATGCGTCGCAAAATAATAATAATAATAATAATAATAATAACATATATATACAACACAATTACTTGAAGCGAAACCTTCGGAACGCTTCAATGAACTTAAGCAGAGCCGCTATCGGGGAGTTATGGCTGGAATCCGACTGACACGCACCAAAGCGCAGTAGGTTTGACGTTCATCAACTTAATACTAGATTGAAGTTCGAAGTTTATTACAAACTTTCTTGAACAGTATACGTGTATACTTTAGACACTCTCCGGGACCCAACGATATTGTTAAGGGTACCCGAATGATTCCAATACCATGAAATCAATTTCAATTGGAAATATCTGAAACAAGAATTTTTAACAAGTTTTCACAAAATAAGACTGTACATGCCTGAATATGTAATACAACAAGACAGTATATATTAAATGGCAACTAACAAGGTGGTTCCTGGATTATACATAGTTTTAAGGAAGAAAAAAAGAAGCAAACTGCAGGTAATTATGGAATGGATTATTTTAATTTTTCAGAAATGAGTGAGAGAGTCGGAACGAGAGAGATAGAGATGAAGGATAAATGCAGGGAGGAAGCTTTGCATTACTATTATAGCGATATTTTACATTGTAGCTCCTGTGAATTTTAATGTTTGGCTGCCGTAATTAGTGTTTATTGGAGGCAGCAAAAAGCAATGACGTGAAGTGTGCCCTTTAGTATGAGGTCACTGACGAAGGAACGCTGTCGTTCTGGGCATTATTGTAATCTTTTCTTTTTAATTTACGAAGTCACCATTTTTATGTCATTAAGTTGAGGTTGCTGGTAATTAGGAACGTGCGCTTCTTGCTCGGACGCAAAAGCAAGGTAAAATGAAGGAATGCTGGTGCGCAATATTGGCACAAACTCTGGCTACGAATAAAAAAAAATAAATAGAACGTTTGCTATGACATTTTTTACCCTAAAGCATCTAGAGCTGGTGCAGCTTTCTGCGACAAGGGTCTCCGCCACACACACTGTCTGTGGAAGATGCCCGTGGAAGAACACCCAAGCTGCGTCTTCTTATCTTGTCTTCACGTGCGTTTGCAGCGGTAGTTCATCTTATCTCTCCTGTCACGGTTTTTATCTTCTGTTGTGTAGTAGGACTATAGTCTGCTACGATGCCAACAAGGCCTTCAATACCCTATCAGCGATCTAAATTATGCCTAGCGCGGCCGGAAGAATCACAAAAAACAACCGAACCGATGTTGAGAGACACCCAAGCATAGTATACGGCTCAGTGAGTGCTTCCGACTCGGTGTTGTTGGAAACAAACTTGACTTGACTTGACTAACGGCAACGAGACTATAGCAAGTGATGCCCGAACAGCATCATTACGAAAAAGCATCTCTACCAATTGTTGTGATAAACCAACCTAAAGTTTTCAATTCGCCACATATCATGATCCGCACATATATCTCACAAACGCGCTTAGGTTTACCTAAGCGCGTTTGTGCGTTACTAATACCTATATACTCAGACACTGCAGATGACACGGTGGCTATGACGTTGTGCTGAGGAGCACGAGGTAAGCAGGTTCGACTTTCAGCCAGCACGGACACACCGGTACCACGTCGTTAGGCGAATACGCTGCTGTATCGAAGATTTCTGCACATCCCAAAATAATCTGAGAAGGTTCAAACCAATCTGGAGCTTTCCAGTGCGCCGTCGTTCCCGAATTCATTGAGAGCTGTGGTACGGTTAACTGACTTTTTTGATACTTCAGCTTATCAACACCTGACGGTCTACGTCTGTTCGACGCAACCAGACCACGCCAATTATTTGGTAGTCAACACAATGCACGCAGATATTTCAGGTAAACAGCTTACTTTTGCTCTGCACTTGGGTTTCAATGTACAATAGTACTTTTAAGTATATTGTTATGTTGATTTGTACATTCTGACTATAGAGACATGATTTAAAAATAAAGAAACTATTTGCGCTTCAGATTTTTCTCCCGACGTTTCTACGGTCTGATCACGAGACTAAATGTGTTCCAAAGGTGCCCGCATCACACAGACATCGGCCGTCAACCGGGAAATCCGTGACGTGAGTCACCGCGTTCCCGCGACAGTTTCGTACGCGCCGTTGATAGCAGCGAGCCGGCGGCCCCAAAACGAATCGAGTCACGTGCCTTACCAGTCTACTATGCCGGAAAAAAAGCGTTCTTGTAAGTTTTCCGGATGTACAAAAGATTTCTTTCTACGTTTTCAGACAAAAGATACTCTCTTAATGCCTCACGACTAATATGTGCTTGTAATTTTCATATAACTAACGGCAAACTTAAGTTGTGAAGTTAGATAAAGTGTATACATAAGGAAAGTGTTGAACATTTGCTGGCTTCTGTGTTACAGCATGCATGCTACTCGCCCTTGTCATTTTTTGGTCGCTGAATTTAGCGAGCTATGAGAGTGGGAATACCAGAAGCCTCCCAGGGCGTATGTTTGTGAACAGTGAGGAATCATCTTAATTACGCGCTCACGAGGTTGAGTTGCCATGCTTCGCAAACGTAAAAGTTAAACTTTCCTCAGGAGACGCTTGTGAGTGAAAACAACGGCCAGATGAACGAATGATCGATTAGTATGTGAAACAAAATCACCCAAGCCACAACCGTCGGCGTTCCAGCTGCGCTGGCGCTGCGTTTAGCGCCTTATGCTGCCGAGAAGCGAGGTTGTGGCACCGAATCCTGGACGCAGAGGTCATTTTCAATGAGAGAGAGAGAGAAGAAAAATTGGTTCGTGTAATTCCACCGTCACTGTTGCTGCAAAAGCTCCCTCCTCGGTGGAGCATTTGTTATTTATATCACTAGCTTGTTAATCTCGTGCGTCTTTATTTTTGTTTCTGCTAATACTTTAGTACTTTGTACCAGACTGTAAGAGAGATCGAGAGAGAGAGAGTGAGAGAGAGAGGCTCGTTAATGAAACCTAGAGAGATCGGTTCGGCCTAGCCTGCTGTTCCATATGAACGCAATGACGTATAATATGACGCGACACCGAACGCACCACACTCACACAACACGAACAATCAGGTACATCCAAAGCTGATTACACTTATCTCTAATGCCAGTGTGTCGGAGGAAAGTGAGCGACGTTTCCAGAGTTTTTAGCGCAGACCGAAAAAAAAAAGAGAAAGAATACAGCCGGTTAACTGTTTGAGTAACTAATTCAAGCAATATTATATGCAGGTTCTTCGAGCGAGGGTGTCGCGACAGTGCGCGACGTCTCGATGAGCCAACCGTGATGGCGGCCACCGAAAACGACGACAAGTGTCGCGCGCACGAGCTGTGGGTGAGAGTGACGACTGGCGACGAGGCAGAGGCAGGCAGCTGCAGCCAGAGCACGCGGGACTCCTGGTGGCGCCTGATTCGGCAGCGGTACGGAGACCCCTCGCGGCACCACCACGACCTCGACCACCTGAACCAGATGGCCGAGCTGGTGGCAGAGTACGCCGATCACCTGAGCAACCCAAGGGCCGTCGCACTGGCGCTCTTCTTCCAGTAGTGAGTGCAATCGTCATCATCATCGTAATGTCATCATCATCATCAGCAGCAGCAGCAGCAGCATAATCACCACCAGACTATGGGTGCTATTCGATAGTCGGGTGCAACTTTAGAATTCCGCCACACAGCCGATTTCACCGTCTTGTCTATTCTGATTGGCGCACAGGCCTGCCACGGCTTTTCTCTGATTGGTCCAAAACACCAACGTGGTGCAATTCGACAACGTGGCGGCATTATGACGATGTGAAAAATAGCATCCCATCGCTGCGTTCCAATACTCGCTGTAGATGGCCAGTATTGTAGTAAACAAAGCGGACAGCGGCCATCTTGAAGGTACACTAAAGCGAAACAATAAATCAGTTGAGACTAATAAAGCATTGTTTGAGAACCCTGCAGGCAGTCATTTCAAAATAATACTTCGATTATTAGATGAGGAAATGAAGGTTCAAGTATCAGTATTTGAATTTCGCGCCGAAACCCCGACGAAGTCGGGTTTCGGTAAGTATGTTTTCGCATTTGGGCCGCGTTGGCTCAGTAAAGGTTCCCAAAACTTGCGATATTTAATATTTGGTTCCTTTAGAACACAATGTAGTCAATCTGTACCGCTATATAGTTAAGTAGGCCCCAGAAGATGCTATCAAGATCCATGAGGTCACAGCGAGCAGGTGCGGGAACTCTAAGGAGGCGTCGCCACCCGTCTTTCGTTCTTGCCTTTTTCTGGTTTACCAAGCGTCTTATCGTGGTAAGAGTGGTGTTTTTTGGTGTCGTAGAACGGTAGTTTACTGATGCCGAAGAAATCATTTTTTCTGTTTAGTGTCCCTTTAAGACTTTTTTTTCCAACTGTGACGGAGCCGACAAAGAAAACAGCTTCGCGAAGACAAAATTGAAGTCAAGAACGATGCAGGATTCTTTGTTGTTGAGACAAGATGGCGCCCTAACAGCCAAGGCAGCTTGGAAGCTCGGCGGAAAACGTAAAATTCGTCTGCGCACGAGAAAGCTAGTCAGGCTTTCTTTTGCACTTAAAGAAGGCCACGTCGTGCTTATTTTGAGTTCGTGTTAAAATCCGCATTTGATATTTGCTTTTTCTTAGCCCTTTTCTGTCGACATGAGGTCGCGTCACATCGCAGACATGTTACATACAAATGCATTCCAGTACTTGGTGGTCAAAGCTGTCATCTTAGCACTCGACGTATAGAGGCTTCAACGCTGGCCACATTAGGAAAGCAACCCGTGTCAACTGCAAGACGGAGGCTTCTCCCAGCGACGACCAATGACCCCTGTCTGCAAAAACATTCGTGTGCTTCGATTTAGGTGCACGTTGAAGAATCCCAGCTGCATGCTTAAAACTAATCCGGAGCAACTCCAGTACGTCGTATATCATGGTACTGTATTTGTTTGGAACGTTAAACCGCGTGAACCAACCAATCAACTCCGCTATTTTGTGAATTTAGTGGTGTAGTAATGCATACCGATGTCGAAAGGCGGTGCTTCTTTATAGTGTCAGCGCAAGCAGAGTAGCTTGCACGTGGCAAGCGGTATTGCAGCGTGTTCTTGTTATTACGTTCAGAACGATGCGCTGCATTAAGAGTTCGTTAAGCGAGTCCCTTCCTCGTCTTAGCACTAACAGCTCGCCGGATAAGTCAACACGGCTAATGCCGTAAAATTATTACGATTTGTGCGGGTTCTCGCCAGCTTTTTAGCTTCATAATACGTTTCCACTGTGCTCGAGCGTGGGTGTCTATGATTGCTACAACTCTATGAAACTGATTCGTTATATCTAGTTAGTAAGCGATAGAGCAGACTTTTGCCGCGGGCGTTCCTAGAGTGTCCCCAAAAACATCTGGATATTCTTCCACTGTGTGATTAGTGAAATTTTTCTTCAGGCATTTCATTGCGGCCGAAACGTTCTGGTGTGAAGTTATTAAACCCATTTTCGCGGCGGTTCTACGGATCAGCGGATTGAGGTCATCTTTATAACCACTACGAACTCAGCTAGAGGTCACAACCGAAAACGGACAGCGGCATTTGGTACAATTTGGCTACACGGCGATAAGAATATAGGAATATATATATATATATATATATATATATAGTGTATAAGGTATGTGTAGATATAGAAATAGAGACGGGAGAGTCGAAGAGCCGGACGGCCTGGCTAGAGTATTATTCTAGGCCACCCTAGCCAGGCGTAATTTGACATATATTTTGTCTGCCCGAAGTTCGTAGAGGAGGAGGGTCACGGAGACGGAGAAAACGAAGAACGAAAAAAATAATTAAAATGCTATACCAGCGTGAAACATCGCACGAGATGGTAGCGCCATCTCTCGATACTTATTGTAAGAGGAGCCACTTGCTACGTCCTCCGAAATTGTGAGACCTGCGCGCGCAATATGGGATGCCATGCAGTTGCCCTTTTCTAAAATGTAAACTCGTTTGAAAATTCCCGCGTGCATAACAGCAGATTGCCGCACAGCGAAATGTCGAAATCCAAACAACACAGACGTACGTTCACAGGAAGATGGAAATTCGAATGGATCAATAGTGGTGGTCCAACAAGGGATCATCTCTCAAGCTGGGTTCGACGTTTCGACACGCCACCTTAGTCGAAGCGTTGGCTCTCCTGCCCGAGGCATACGTCAAGCATGTTTTCGAGTAAAAAAGGTAAAGAGTCCCATACAAGTGACGCTCCTCAGTCACTCGTCTCGTCAACTTATTGTCGCTTGACTAAAGCTTTCTGAGCGCAGTCTTATCTTGCTGAACAATTCGTGCGATCTGATAGATAGATAGATAGATAGATAGATAGATAGATAGATAGATAGATAGATAGATAGATAGATAGATAGATAGATAGATAGATAGATAGATAGATAGATTTACTATCCCATAGTGAAGGAAGGAAAAGCGGGAATATAAACCGGGGGAACAGAATGAAGAAAAGAGGGAGCGAGTGAACCTGTCAACATGCCGAAGGATGCGCAGGGCGCCTATAAATTGTCACTCAGGCGGATGCATTTGACTTTTCGTTTTAATGTGTTGTGACTTGTCTATTTTACATTTATGAGACGTGACATTATGTACAAATGTGTTTTTTGGTGGGATTTGTGTGGTGAACTGTTTCGGTGAATTAACGTCACCTGACTGACTTTTCCGTTGTTACCTTCCTTTTCATAAGTGCCGGCTTGTTATGGCATATTCAGTATATACTTGTTCTATGAGAAAGCGAGTTATCGGAGCCGCCTAAAGGCACCAACTCCTCCTTAATGACATTGTACAAAAGAAAAGAACTGTACTATGCCAGGAACAGAATTCCATGCCAGCGACGCATGTTTCCACGGCCCGAGTTTCCCTGACTCAGAAAATCATATCGAGCTAACCTGTTTACAATCTTTCCCGCTACGAACCAACCTACCGCTTATGGCTGGTAGTGACGTTTACGAACGCTTACTCTTACCTTATTACAGCGAAGCTGTATACCTCTACCGTCCAAGGAAATTTTCGTGTCCTTGGCGTGGTAAGCAAAAAACTCCCGATACGTAGGCCGATCCCGGAGATAGTGCAATGCCGGGCCGACCCGCGGCGGAGGTGCAGTTCGCCATCAAGGGGCCCACATACACAGCTTCGCTGGGCATCCTTCTTCACAGAGTGGAAGGGAACTGAGTTTTTCGGAAGAGCCGATAGCCCGACGTGCGGCTTATGTAGGCGCGAGTAAACCACTAAACTCTTTTATGTACTCGTCCGTCATCGATACGAAGTCCAACGCCTCTATCTCCGATCTGCCCCAGGAGTTACTTGTTTTCCTTAGAACCTCACTACAGCACTTGCTTGAGCGGCGATGTTTCCTTCGTCGAGGCGTCACTGACTGCGTGCGAATGCGCACGTGTCTCTCCCACTCTGCAGCCTCGAGTACGACCCCAAGTCCCAGGATAACGAGGAGCGTTGCATCGACGCCTTCCGGCGGTTCGCCGAGGAGGCCCGAATACCCACGGTGCGTGGCTTCAGTTTAGCAGTCCCCTGGAACTGCGCTCTTGACCAATAACTTTCCGCGACGCTTTCACACCTGCGTGACGTCACGTTTAGCGCGACGCCTCGCTGAAGCGACGTCGATGCGCTCGAAAATTACGCGACGTGGGTGGAAAGACCACGATATCAGCGCGCCGCTGCATTCGCCACATCCACCTGTTGTGGCTTAACTGATGAACGCGCAGCGAAAAGGATATATACGGTCGAACGCCTTCACAACGAAGCGGGACCCGGAATGTCCTTCGTTATACAAGTCACTGCGTTATAAAGGTCGTGTCCCTTGGAACACTAAGTAAGGCAAAACAAACGTGCTGAAACATGCTAGGTATCAAACTTCATTCTGACCATACCAAGACGACTGCTTTAAAAAATCGGGTTTTGTTTTGTGCACTCACATATTCAAGGAGCAATTGACCACCGCTTACTTAACGTTGTCGAGGGAGACGCCGGACGTTTATAGAACAAGGCGAGAGGGCGCTGTAAATCCCGGCTGTGACGCAATGAATAGCTTTAATATGTCGGCAGTCGAGAGAGAGAAGGAGAAACATTATTCAAAGTCCTTGCTGGAGTCAAGGGAGCCGAGGCCTCGTGAGTGTCCGTTGACTAGACTTGTACATGTTGCCAATGTAAAACGACGGGACGCGTGGATGATTTCGCTAAACAAGCAGATTCGCTGTAACATCATTCGTTGTAGTGGCGTTCACAATACAAATGCAAGCTTAGACCACGTTGTTCTCTTTCGTCATACCGATCATTTTGTAGTAACGGCGTTCAATGAAGTTCGACTGTCATATAGGAAGTGTTTGATAGAAACTATGGCGTCTGGCTTTATACGAACGTGCTCATTTACCGGCATTAGCTGGTGATACGAGAGTTTCACAATCACGCTTGCGCGTCGCCGTGTACTACAGCGATACATTAATGTAGCCAAGCACTGGCACTTGACGCGATACCTTGTAAATATTTGCGTTTCCATCACACGGCGCCTTTGAACAGGCTGTGGAGCATGACGGCACCTAGAGAACAGCGCTATCGCTAGTTTCGGTGGAGCATACATAAAATCCTGATCAGGAACCACCGCCGTACTATGTGCAAGTTCGGAATGCCGTGCTGATGCTCAACCGGTAGGTCTATTCATAGAGTTTCGTACAAAAATTGGCAGTTACGCCCGAACGGTGAAGCACTGATGTTGACAGCAAGGTTTAGCGTTGCACTTAACTTCACGGATGGTGTATATACCATGTATGTAACTGTACGCGGGTCCGACAAACACGAACGCGACATAGGCGGGTGTGCCAAAATTTCTGGGACCTTTAAAAAAGCTTTAACACGCAGTGTAGGGCCTGTAATGACACAGCAGAAGCACCACTACGATACCCGCAAAGAGCCCCACACCAGGAAAATTACGTTACTTACCGGTTTGGGCGCTGATATTCTTTTGCAACTTTAACATTTCATGATCTGAAAAAAAAAAGATACAGATAAAATACACGCGCTGTGAAAGTTGTAGGGCTGCCATTCTCAAAATTTTGAGGAATGTCTCAGCCAAGGACGTAGGATTTTAGTGATTGAATAGTGTGGCAACATAACCCGCATATACGACAGGCATAAGCATATAGCATGCATATAACAATATATGCGGAGCCCCCCGGCGATGCCGACGACGACGGCCAAAATTCACTTGGAGTGTCCACATATTTGCTATCGCAATAAAAATTACTTAAGGGAACTCTGGCATTAATGCCCGCAAGAGTACTACTCTTGATATTGACAAATTCCGCATTATTGTCGAATTCGCCATCTTTCCAGCTGATTGGCTCAGTATGCAGCTATTACGAAATTTGATTATGTCCAGAATGGTACCCCGGGAGCTGTGATATGCAATACTGTGATATGCAAGATTAATCGGGTGCGGAGAGTAAACACATATTTGATTGCTTTCTACGATTAAAGAAAGAAACTATATATTGCTTGGGAATTTAGGGCGGTAAAGGTAGATATCACGTAGTAGACAAAGCCGCAAGAACTTCCATATATTCGCAACGACGAGGACCAGACAAATCCCTACGCTATCCATCATTCTCATCGTAGGTGACTGACCGCTGTGCCAGAGTTGTCACTGCTAACTTCAGTAGGAAACTCCGTGGGTCTATTGCGGCCTCCGAGAGAGAGCGCATCTGTCGCGCGATCTCGGAGGCCACGGATCTACGTATTCACCTGCTTAAAATGGAACTAAATTCGCCCTTTTCTATGCTATGTTCTTTTCTCTATATTCAATGACGTAGCGAACAAAGGATGAGCACGCGTCTTGTGTCGCTGCCTCCCGGCACGCATGCGCAGGACTCCGAGCTGTACCTGTCGGTGACGGAGTTGATCCAGCTGACAAAGCTTCACAGCACGGAGGAACACAAGCAAGAAGGCATGTACGGTCGAGAGGACAAGCACTTCTTCCTCGACTTTGACATGTGCGTACTGGGGAGCAGCCCCACCGGTGAGTCAACTTCGCGAACCCCGCACACTCCATCACGTGTGCTCGCTCCCTCACTCACTCACTCGTACTAGATCAGCGTGAATTGAAATATGCACAATTTCGAAACTATGACAATGCGTTTTTCCGTTTCCAGCTTCACCTGAACTTGTAACAGTGGCTTATTTCAGGCTCCAAAAACGTACACTTTGGAGTATACTCCGGGTTTAGGAACCGGCTGCAGATCCATTGCACGACATACTTTCATGTAATAAAGCGTTACTTCCATATAATTATGTTTCATGTAATTAATACTTTGATGTAAATACTTTCCTGTTCACGTAAGTTTCAGTTTATGCTGACGGCATTCACACTCGCTTCCTCGTACTTTTAAGATCCCACACTCAGTGTCAAGCCACTCATCTACGCCCTCACTCTTCATATTCGCTGGCTAACGGGCTATCGCATTCCCATAAAGAGTCAAGCCCCGCGTACATAAGAATATAGCTTGACTTGTGAGCAAGTACGTTGATGCTGTCGAGCTGGGTGAACTAACTTAGGCTCTTCTATAGCTTACGTTGGCGCTTAGCATTCTGGAAGTATGTACAGCTAGCTGCATCAGCGCATATTATGCGATGTAAGGACATCTTTCTGTTAGATGAGAAATTATTACGATGATAAATTTATGTCGCGTTGTCCGTGTTGCGGATGGTCGATGCAACAGCACAGCGTATCCACGCTTGTTGTCATTAACCAGGCAGATTAACAGCGACAATGGGATAAGCGATCTACTTTCGTAAGTTACTTTAGTAGGGCTTGCTTGCTGGCTGGTTGGTTCATACCTGAAGGAAGGTTAAAACTGCGAAAATAACGAGGATAAGCTGAAGGAACACACGAATATACCACGAGCGTAGACTGCCAACTGTTAAATTATGGTCATCAAAGCACAGGCTATTAAGCAAGAACCCAGGCACGTGACCACATCGTCGCTCACAATTGTGCAGGTACCATAAGAGAGAATTCTGCAGAGTAACTCTAACACTGCTTGCACCGAATAAACATCAGGGAAAGAACGTGAACCACTCTATGCTACGCAAAAGAAATTTAAAATGAGCGGATAAAAGAAACAAAGACAGTACATGTCTATTGAAAATAACCGAAGTGTAGGCGATAAGTGAGGGAATGAAAAAGCGCGATGCTACTTACAAAGTGTGGTTAAAACAAAGTCAACACGAGTGACGAAAAAGGGGGACAAAAGACTACGAGCATGTCAAAGTGAAACACAACAATCAACCCAAGTAAAGGCGAAGGTGATAACATTAAAAGACGTGAAAACTTGTGGAAATGGCACGAGGGGAGAGTTTTTCCAATTTTAGTATCTTTTATGTGGTCATTGTCTGTTTTTACGCAACCATTTCAAAATGCTTGAGTATACACTAGGCTCATGTAAGGCTCTGCAAGTATTTTCTTGTGATCCTGTAGTGAACTTCCAGATTTCTTTCCTATCTCTCTTTCGCTTCTTTCAGAATACAAAGACTACACGGAAAAGGTGCGGCTGGACTACAGCTTTGTTCCCGACGCCGTCTACAAGAGCCTTCGGTCAAAGGTAAGTCATAGGCGATGTACGCAACTTCGCTCTGCACGTTCAAGTTGCCAACTATGACAAAACGAGCCGATATCAAAGGACGTCAGAATATCTGGCCTATGCTCCATAACGGTCCTGTAGCAAAATAGCACCCTTATAGCAGAATGAACGGATCACTGTGAGCGTTACCAACATTTCCATTCCTATTATTTCGGAGCCTTAGTCAGCATTTTCTTTTGTAATCTGCGCAATTAGTCATTGATAATTAAAGGCTAGCAATCGACATTTACCAGGTACACGGTTATCGAGGTTTCAAAATTCACACATAGCGCCGTAAGACACCCCAAAGCTGCGTTTCTAATAAACCAAATTTTACACTGAAATAATCCATGGGACTAAAGGTGAGCTAAAGTTTGTACATATTTGGTAGTGAATAGCGCTAACACAGAACACACTATTGTGTCCAATCTCTTTAATTTCAAACTCGCATTAGTTTCGATGCCTCACTCAGCATGTTTATTACCGAAGTAATTAAAATTAAATTAGGGTGTTTTACGTGCCAAAACCCCTAATTTCCGGAGTCCTCCATTACGGCGTGCCAGACTGATTATGAGGAACGCCGTAATGGAGGACTCCGGAAATTTCGACCACCTGGGGTCCTTTAAAGTGCACCTAAATCTAAGTACACGGGTGTGTTCGCATCTCGCCTCCATCGAAGTGCGGCCGCCGTGGCCGGGATTCGATCCCGCGACCTCGTGCTCAGCAGCCCAACACCATAGCCACTGAGCAACCACGGCAGGTTATTACCGAAGTATGAAATTTCCTGATGAGACAATGAGCATTTCTGTTACCTTTGTTGACCGTTACCAAACTTGTTAGTTCTGATGAGCCTGTTTTAAGTATCCAAAGTATTAGTGTGTCTTAGTTTTCATCAACGACTATTTCACTTGTTCTTCTTTCGTCCTTATGAATTGAAAGGTGCACATGTATGGGTTACCTCTTTTCGTGTAATTTCACTTCTTTCTCGTAATGCCTGTATTTATTTGTAATGCAGTCGAACGCCTCTGCAACGAGCGCTAATAGAACGAAATGACCTATACAACGAAGGAATAATTATGTCCCGCTTCTATTTTGAGTGGTGCGGTGCACAACCTTTACAACGAAGTGACATGTATAACGAATGATTTCGGAATACCCACGCACTTCGTTAGAAAGGCTTTTTTGACTGAAGTTTGATTTTTTGTGACATTTAATACCTGTTGCTGTATGTAGGTCTCCTAGATCCTGTCAAGCTGCTTGTGACAGTATTTTGTATGGAGGACAAAATACTGTCCTACTCCATTCGCATTCTCCATTCGCATTCGATTCGTCTCGAAACTTCCTATTAGCGCACCCCTATTCTAATGCACAACAGCCTAGTAATGCTTTCACGTGCGCGCAATAACTGCTTTCGCGTCATGTACTTCGCAGGTTCTGCGGTCCTTCCTGCAGATCCCCAACATCTTCTCGACGGAGCCCTTCCGAAAGAAATACGAGGAGCGTGCAAAGAGCAACATTAGGGATGAAATAGCCCAGCTGGACACGTGATGGGCTGAGCCAAGCAAGACGAAGAAAAGAAAGAATGGACATTTTGTAGCCGCGCTTCGCCTTTCTTTTTTCTTTTACATATATATACATATTTTGTCGCATTGCGCGAGGAACAGATGTTTCAGTGATACCGCAGAAAATTATGCACAGTGTTAAGTTTTATTGCTGCTGTTCATGGGGGTATTAAAAACAGCGTTAGATTGCTCGAAAAGATAATGATATGAACTTGGATTTACGCAAGGTGAAATAGGGATGTTACTCATCAAAAAGGGTCGCTCTCGCAGATGAGAAGGCACTCATTTCAGACTTTATGGTGTCGTCAGCGGTGACGCAGACGTCATTTGGACTCTAGAAAGGCAGAATATATGCGGATGTTGTTGTTCATTAGCTGCGAAGGGAGAGTTTGGCTGCTAGAAAGTCCGCTATCCCGAAATCGTACTTAACCGAAATAAATGTGTTCGCGCCAGTTTTAAGCAAGCAGTTATGCTGTCCTTTTGGACATTATGTCCTGTTATGGTTTGAACACAGCAGTGCCTGCTATAAACCTCAACATAATACGGTCCATCTCGGCCATTTTTTTTTTCCTGTTACGACACCGGACCGCCCTTCTAGCCCTGCGTATATTGAGCGAGGATTACATGCAAGCCTCTTGCAAATCGCTGCACGCTACTTTTCTCTTTCGTTTTCCTTCTTAAGACTTCTTTTGTGGTATCCTCTACATTTTCTTTTTCCCGTTGTTTTCTTTAGCGTATTTTGTGGCTACACAGAGGCCATGTTCTCGCTAATTCGCAGCAGTAACCAATAACGACGACCCTTTAGGCTGAGTAAGTGAGCCTAAAGAAAAAAGAATTTCAAGGTAGGGACGGGATGAAGGAAGGAGGAAGAGCGAGCTTCTTCGTTTCAGTGTCGCCACTTCTGAGGCTATAGGGAGTATTCAAGCGAAGTCTAGGTACGCCATTTTCAAGTCCTACTCACAGCTCACCTTGTGCTGTTGGAGATAAGCGGATCGAGACGATGCTCACATTTTCTATTCGTTCTTTTGCCTGGCTGGCTGGCTTTACAACGATACTGCGGCATCGATGACGTCAATGCATACCTCCTGTATTCTCTGTTTACGTCGTCACTTCATGCCAGTCTGCGCTAAATAGTTCAACATAATACACAGGCGTCCCATCGCACATGTGAGCCACCTGTAAAAGCTGCCACTGACACCAGTATGGGTGCACAGCGTTCTGTTGCTCGGAATGCCTTGCAAACAACAGGTTCCAAACTAAAACATGTTTGCAAAAGTGTTTGCAAACAACAGGCTCCAGACAAAAACACAAAGATCAGTTGGGTACATTATACGCACGCGGAAGCGAGCCCGCGAAAGTATGGCAACTGCGATAATTCCATGCACATGACAGTGCCCGATCGAGGCAAAAAACTTGGCTTTCGTTGAACGGCCACTAAGGATACCTGCACTAGTTATTGCCTATGTAACAATAAGGAAGAACGGGAAAGAAGGCGCAAGGGAGTTTCCAGTGCGTTTACAATACTAAGCAGCTGTTGTACTTGAGCGACATGTGTACTTTGTGTGATAGGTAAGCGAGTGCGCTTGTCTGTTTGCTTGGTAGTACTCGGTGCTCGTGGATTTGTGTGCTTACAGTCGAAAGCAAACTTGTACAGATGATACTCACGAAATATGTCTGTCAGCGCAAAGGATATAATTTTGCTGCACACGCGCGTCGCAGTTGATGGGGAAAATCATTATCGCATTGTGAACGGAACTACGTATACATAGCCATGCATCCCTCCCGCTCTTGGGAAATATTGTTGTTACTGCTCACTAATATACAACAGTTATATGCGAGTATGTAGTTCGTGCGGTGCCTGACATAACTTTGGACGCGGGGAGAAGAAAATGTAAAGATACATTTTGGCCAAGATAAATTTATGAGGAATGTTTAGCTCGGGAGCTCCTATCTAAATATATGGCAACGGAGAAATCGTTTTTCTCAGCATCTACGGCACCAAATTTGATTGGGTTTGTTACACATAAAAGGAAGAGAAGACTATAGTGACTGCCGAAGGCAGATTTCTTTTATTCAGGTCAACTATATTTTTTTACAAGTGTTGAAAATCGCAAGAAAAAAAAAGAGAAAAGAGAGTAACTGAATACTACATACAATGGCCTGTCACTTCGTATGACAGTGACTAACACGAAGCCAAATCCCTCGGATCCCCCCAATTCTAGCAGCTAAAATTTTGATCTGTTAACTGAAACACAATTGTTGATATGAAAATTTATAAAATTCGCCTAATGATACCTCTTAAGCAGACAAAACTTATGCATTATACACCGTTCTCAAGAGTACCACTAATTTGCGAGCAGTACTTTTGCAACATCGTCGTATGTATTGTCGCAGTTACACGTAAGCTATAAATTCATATATCAAATTTGTTCGTTTTAGCTGCCCTAAGAAGTGCAGTTTGGAGAACTGCAATATCATTTTTTCGGTGAAGAGTTACTGATTTGTAAGGTTCATGCTTCAATTTTTCAAAGACTTGCCGATTTTTTGCAATTTTCCTAACGCGTACGAGGTCATAAATGAAAATTCTGAGTGCTAGAGTTGTTTGCATTTCACTTTCTTTCGCAAATGCGATAAGTCTTGCTCAAAGCGGTCCAACGTTTCGAATACGGAAATCGGAGTTTTTCCAGAGCTAAAGCTTCCTTTTAAAAACAGTGCTTGCCTGGTTGCGTAACACACAGGGTTACGACCTAGTTTTTCTTTTTTTTTTCCTGAATGAGGTTCACCGAATAATTAAATATTCTGATCATTATGCGGTAATATTGCCGTTAACCAACGAAATCAAATAAGAAAAGTATCAACCCTACAGACTTCTGCGAACTCTCAGCAATCGGATGTAGAATCTGCGTTATATATATATATATATATATATATATATATATATATATATATATATATATATATATATATATATATATATATATTATGTGACTGCAGAAGTTATGTCAGACACAGTTAGGTGCGGTGCAAAAGCGGTTATTTCTTTCTACGTGTTCTGAGCGTTTATATATATATATATATATATATATATATATATATATATATATATATATATATATATATATATATATATATATATATATAACTGCGGTGCACTCAACTGCTTTGTTACGAAGTGCGTTTAGTAGAATGAGTGAATATCGTATTTTCGTATGTTGCACTGAGAAAGAAAAAATAAAAGACAGCTTGAGTTGGCGCATTGCTCATACTGCATATGACATCACGTATTTGCAACGAACGCCTGCAGCAAGCGACGTTCCTTTTGTAAATGGGTGTATTTAATAATTCAACTGGTAAGGTCAAGGCGTAACCCAGAAGTCGGGCGACGCAGAGCAGGAACCGTGCCAAGCGCTGGCAATCTCCGGCTGGCCCATACCCGCCGTGGTTGTTCAGTGGCTATGGTGCTGGGCTGCTGAGCACGAGGTCGCGGGATCGAATCCCGGCCACGGCGGCCGCAATTTCGATGGGGGCGAAATGTGAGAACACCCGTGTATTTAGATTTCGGTGCACGTTAAAGAACCCCAGGTGGTCGAAATTTCTAGAGTCCTCCACTACGGCGTGCCTCGTAATCAGAAAATGGTTTTGGCACGTAAAACCCCATAATTTTATTTCTCCGGCTGGCCCAGTGGTTGCACTGCAGGTATCGCACAGACGATCTGGCTGGCCTTGTCTGTTGTAAAGTTTGGAGTCGGGCATGAAATCGATGGTAGCTGGCCCATGCTGTCGTCCAACTTATCCACGCTGAGGACGTTGTTGAAGGGAAGGACTGCTTCTCATCGAGAACGAAGAATATGGGTTTATTTACAGTATCTGCATAAGGACGTTGCAAATTATCAGTCTAGCATGACTGCGAGAGAAAGCACACTGAGCAGCCGCACAATAGCTGCTTATAAACACTTTGTCTTCCCTAGATCCCTAGGTGAGGGAAAAACGGCCGTTGAACGTGCTGCAAGCTCGGAGCGTTGAAAGTCGTCGTAGCCGACCCGCCTCCGAAGGGGGGGGGCGCTTACACACATACATTCAGGTTTAACTGACCACGCCGAGGTGAGGGGGTTCTTGCTGACACGTGTCTTGCCTCGAGCAGACGCCTCTTAATCGCCGAGCGGACCTCGCACAGTGGCCGCCGCGGCTGTCCATTGTCTGTCGTCTTCAAAGGTCCGTGAGAAGGCACCGCAAAGCATCTCCTAGGAATTCCCCCTGCTTCAGTCGAACCGTGAAAGGCGTTGGTGATCCCACTAACAATATTTCGTCCGCCGACCGCGTTTAGTCATAGCGGCACCGAGGGGGTGTTGACGGGGCAGATCGTCGTCCGTACGAAACGAGTCACCGCGGCAGACGGTGAAGGCTTCCGTGGTCTCTTCGGGGAAGCTCGCCACGCTAGCAGCTGCAGCTGGCTGAGGAAACTTTACATGTCGGCACCTCTGCAGGCCATTCCTAACACCGTGGGCTCTTCTGCTTCCTTACAATATGTGTGACAACCATAACGAATACGTTAGTGAATACAATTTGCCATAAAATAAGTTCCGTACAGCGGCGTCGTGTGATATCCCCATTATCCACACTGTTATATTCAAAGTATTATATCCATGCTACACCGGCGTATGGTTATTCGTCGTATATATCCATACGCCGGTGTCTGCGCGCCCTGCCAGCACGGCTGTTCTGTCGCGATAGAAATGGTTCGGTGTAGTTTGGTTTTCTTTTAATAATGTCGCTTACACACACTATGGGTGACTGGGCAAGAATCGCGTACCCGTATTCACACAGGCAGATCTGTTCGTGAGAGCAAATACCAGCCATACGTGATGTCGGAGATTGTGGAAGAGAGATACGAGAGAAAGGAGGAAAAAATGAGAGGTTAACTGAATGAATATAAAATCCGGTTTGCCACCCTAAGCTGGAGTACGGGGGCGGGGGTAGAAAGGTAAGAAGAAAGCAGAGAAAGAGAGCAAAAACACACGACAACGGATGGTCACGATCACAAGATACCGTCACAGCACAAGATCACTTCAATCTGACAGCCTTGATGCCATTAGGGAGCATACGAGAGTTTATTATTCACGCGCATGCTCTCCCAAGTTCACGTGTTCCGTGACGCCATCGTGCAAGAAAAGGGCATTCCAGATCCGACCGCTACGGCTCTGAGTGGCACTGGCTAACGCTGCCAGGTAGAGTTACTGTATATGCTATACAGCATATACAGCAACTCTACTGCCAGGTAGGGAGCCTACATGCCGGGCGACATGTAGGAGGCGCGACATGTAGGCTCCCTACTGCCAGGGTATAATAGCAAGAGCTTGGTGGCGCAATCCACCACCCCGTTCCAAAGGGGACGCTCATAACATACATACATCCGTCCGTCCGTCCGTCCATCCATCCACAGCGCGGCTAGATCTAGCAGACGTAAATACCCAAGTTTGTGAACGAACTGATGGCCGTCTCTCCAGCATAAGTGGTGGTGCATCGCACTCGTAATGAGAAGGTTATGGGTTCGGTTCTCACATGCGACAAATAATATTTTCGTCCACTTTCGTTTCTCGTTCATTGTTTTCTATATTTATGCTTCAACCACAGCCAATTATCCTTATGTTTTCCTTCGCTTCGTTGCCTGCTGGCCCCGTGGTTCCACAAGGTCACGTGCGACAGTAAACACCAATTAGGGCAGCGTCCGTTTGTGCAGGTCTGTCGTTCTGAAAAACAGTAGCAATGCCCTTGTCGCCCTCTATTGACATGGCTTGCCAGGTCGGTATTCCGGAATGGTGTGCTCCGACAATGGTCTCGGATCAACGCAAGCGATCGTCTCTGTACGCTCTATCGAGGACAGTGACAATGAACGTGTTCCAAGGATCGGAAGTATTATCGAAGGTGGCCGGCGAATTGCGCACAGTACTTACGAAGGAACAGCTTTGTGAATTCGGTCTCGAATGAAAAACAGAAACGTATAGATGTACACGTGTCCGAAGACCAGAAATGGGGGACATCGCCAGACAACGCCTCTAGACGCCACCATCTGGAAACATATACGCGCTGTTCGTGGGAAAGCGTCGTTTATCGCGAAAAACTAATCAAAGAGGCCATATTTTAAAAAAAATGACCCCCAAAATAAGTTACGCACTTCTAGCCCCGGCTCGTATCATTATTTTACAGCGAAGCTGTTAAGGGCTACTTTCCCCACTATCGTTTCCGCGTGTAGACAAAAATCCCGAAGATTGTGCAATGCCGGGCCGACCCGCGGCGGAGGTGAAGCAGACAGACGTTAAGCACTCCCCATACGTGGACCGATCCCGAAGGTAGTGAAATGCAGGGCTGACCCGCGGCGGAGGTGCAGTTTGCCATTAAGGGGCCCACATACACAGCTTCGATCGTCATCCTTCTTCCCAGAGTAGAAGAGCACCGAGATTCCGTTTTTTTTCCCCTACCAAGAAACCCGTTCAAAAATGCGTGCGTTTAAATTTTTGAAGAACGGGAGTCTATTAGGAGGCCTTCTCTGTCGATTTCATGGACTTAGCTTGCAGCTTAACAGGTAGAAGGTGTTTCAGCACACTGTTCATATGGGTTATCTTGGTTCTGCTCAGTAGTTACACACTAAGAAAAAAAAGAGTACCGCTTACTCTTTTCGGAGAGTCTGGACTCGCCACGTATACGACACACTTTGTGGGAGACACGCGAACTCTCTTTCGGCAGAGAGTCCTGAGACTATCTGTGCTCGATACAAGGTGGTTACGTGACTCCGTACACAATAGTCATGCACACTCTCTTGTAGTAGTCTCCTAACCTTCTCAAAAGGGTTACACGACTACTGCTGAGGGAGTCCCGTTAACTATTCTGCATGAGTCAGACGAGTCAAGATAAAGGGTCACATGACCACTGCTCAAGGATTCGGGCAACTAGTCGTGATGAGTCTGACGACTCCAGCAGTGTGTGTCAAGTTACCCTTAGTGTGTGGTGCAGGACTCTTGCAAATAGAGTAAAATAACTAATCCATGTAAGTTGTTTGACTCTCGGATGGCAGTGTCGAGCCGCTTTTCAAAATGTGTCACCAACTTTTGCTGTAAGTACACACGACTACGGCTAGTTCTCAAGATGACTACTGTGAAAAGACAACGTATAAGAACCCATAGCAAACTTGCCAAAAAGGACGTGGCAGGTTAGCAACAATAAGTTAACATTTCATCACCCTTTGTTGTCTTCTGGAAAATTCAAATGTATTAGTCAGCACAGAATCACCATGAAAGCAAGACAGTTCTCATTACTATTAAACTGGAATCAATAGCCAACCAAGCGAAACAGCCTTAAATAAACATCCAATATGTAGCCTGCAGGTGCATATGCATGACACTGCAATGCAACTCAGAACCATAATGAGACCCCAAAATATTAGGTAACTCATGTAGAAGTTCAATTAAGCACTGCACAAGTCTCTAATGTCAAAACATTTATAAGTCAAACCTATTTCACTGTTCTTCGAGACGTGTTTTTATTTAGAACTTACGATTTAACATATTAAGCAAGTAAGCTACACATAACAAATAAAAAAGGCCGCACTTATGTACAAAGGAGACCCAGATAATCAAGCGCAATAAACAATATTTCAACTTAGATTACATAATCTATGCGTTACACTATGCTTGCTGAAAACAACTGGTCGGCAATTGATAATCCAATCTAACAGTAAGAACAGCTGTCTTACCTTATGGTACTCTTGTTGGCACTTTTCCCCCACAACTTGTGCGTGTTAGTGGCAGTTGAAAATTGATCTGAAAAATACCACATTAAAAAGTTGTGCATCAATTTTATTCTGTCATACAATGTGCAACAGTGTATAAAAGCTTCACGACAGATATTACAAAAATAAATACAGCAAAATTTATACTAATTGTTTATTTATGTTGACAAACATACTTTTGCAAGACGAAGTATAATAGCTGACACAGACAATTTCACAGATTGCAATATCCACTAATACAAAACCTGCCATATTGCAAACACGCTGACAAAATATGTAGCACAGGTAGCTGTATTTTGTTACGGCAAAGATTGCACATGAATAATGAGGACAAGGGAGGAAGCAGAACACATAAACAAACTATACCCAGCTGCATGCATGCAGCTGTAGCAATACACATGGTGCACCAATGTCCAAAAGAAAGAGGAAGATGTGAGGAAGGCTTCTTTTACTCGTCACAAGCTATCCTGTAAGAGCAGATTATGCACTGGCTGTAATCTACCCTCAGCACACACGTAAATAAGTTACATTAGGTGCCACATTTACAAATCACTCATACAATGTTCTTGTGATTGTCCTTATTCAGATTTTTAACTTGGAAAGCATGACTGAGTAGCATAAAGCCTCCCTACGGCTTGGCACATATACAGAAAGAAGTGTTTCTATAAACACTGGAAGTCATGGAAGGATGACTGACACATACCTCTTTTAATTCTTTTGTCTTTATGATTATCTACCACAGTAGTCTTTTGTAGAGTGAAACACATCCAGATAATACACTGTGGGCAACAAAGTGTGAATACCTGTTCTTGATTTCTACCTTTCTCTGGTGTCCCGCTAAGGTAAGATTGGTGCAAAAAATTGTCTTCTCAATGTATGCGTTCCCACAAAACAAAACAGGAGCAGATGATAAGCCACATTAATGGTGCGTGAAATAAAACATCTGTTCTTAACTTACCACTGCCATTCCAATCTGGTGCGATTTTCTGCTTTGTTGTGCACTCTAGCACAGGTGCTACGCAGTTCACTTGGTGCCCAAAGCAACTCTCACACCATAGCAGGATGTCAATATTGTTTTTCAAATTCTAAGCGAAACTCTGGTTATGGGGGACAATTGCAAACTTAGTTTTGCTTTGTATCTTCATAATGTTGTAGAGCAAGGTAGAAAGAGCAACAGATATTTATAATTTGGGTTGCCACTGTGCATTGCATGGATATGTTTCAATGAATGATAAAACTACGTGGTAGATAAACATATGAAAAATAAGAGAATTAAGCTCGAAGTCTACCATATCAGTAACTGGGAATATTATGTGTAATTGAAATTTTGTAATTCCCATTGATGAAGAAACACTTTTGACAATATGTGCCAAGGCAACTAAGTCACTCATGCTCACAAAGGAAACAAAATAAAAACAAGCAAGATTGCAAGAAGTTCCAACTTGCAACCTAAAGTGAGACACCTCACATGACTGACTTATGTATTTACTGAGCATAAATTACATCTAGCGCATAATCTGCTTGTACAAGATGACGAAAAATGAGTTACTGCTGCTTTCTCTCTGGGGAATTTGGCTCTTCTGAACACATGCACATTGTGTGGCACAGCTGCGTGGATGTAGCTGGGCACAGCTGTTATTCAGCATCAGTCTGTTTTTATGGACCTGTACTATTATCGTTGTAATTTATAATTAGCGAATAGCCTAACTATTGGGTTGATCAGCTCCATTTTAAACAAAACATACCGACAGATTTCCCTGTTTATCGCTAACAAAGAGATGGGTACATCATTTCAGATTTCAAGAAACAGCTGTGGAACAGAACAAATGCTGAAGACCGAAAATCTACAACGACCAGTACCTTTTTTATTAAATGCCATGTAATAGCTCTTTCTGCAATGAATACCATTATTATCAAAAATTGTAGCCTGAAAAAATAATTGGCAAATATTTACAAGAGCGACAGGGATTAGAACTGCACGTTAATTTCAAATGTCTTCTTAAACAAGATCACAATATTTGAAGTTTCATTAACTTCAGCAAAATGCTGACATCCCATTATTGAAGCTAGTCAGTGCTGAAGGTATTGTTAGCTTGTAGGAGTCCTCAGACTGGCAGCTCTGAAATATTTGTCACCATACTTGGTGGAACATGCTTTGCTCTTTCAGATATTACTTTGCCAAAAAGCCTTCTGTAAGCCTTGTGTGACAATTCTGTGTGGAAGAGAAATCTATTTGATCATTACTTTTTGGGTATATGTATCTCAGAACTGGTGCTAGTCCGAGTTCTTACAAAGTAGACTATGGAGTACTGTAATTTTAATGCCTGCCACTGCTATAAATTTCTGGTAGTGAAAATTGTCGCACTTTCATGAAGCAGCTATGTTCAATAATTAGTGGCAGTCACCGCTGAAACACTCAGTACAAAACACAACATAAATACATGGAGTCAAAATATAAATGTCCAACAAGGTCACGTCTCAAGTCTACATTTCACAGAGCTGTCTTTTTTTCTGTTAGTGTGCCAATACCAATCGCACATTCACAAACATTTTAGTATTGCACTTCTGGTAAATGCAGGAAAATTCACCGTCTTTAACAGAAGCCCTTGGGAAGACAGCCCAGAATCACTTCGACAAGAGGACTTGCCTTAAGCTTTGCATCGCTATGTTGTAGGTCACTGTAGCAACGGGAACGTTTTGCTGATTGAATATTACTCGAAATATTTTTATTATTTGTACTAGAGGTTTGAAAAGAGACCCAATTGTAGAGTGCTTCATGCAGATTTCATATATTCCATTAGCTTCTGTTTAGCTGCTTCTTGAGTTATGTCCTACACAACAGCAAAATATAGTCATATTTGCAGGCACTTTCTTGTGTATTAAATTTTCACAAAAAGCAGTGTGCTGCAGTTAACTCAACTCCCTGTAGACTGCAAGGTGCCGATATCTATTCAAATAGCACGTAAAGTTACTAGAAGTCTGCAAGATTAGTAGGCAGGCAGGCCTGCATACTAATCTTGCATACCTCTCATGTACTCTGAAAAAAAATTATTGAGAATACTTCAATAATTTTTTCACACAATAGCATGAGAATGAGCTTGTGCACTTATAATTGTCCTACACAAATTAAATTTCGCGTACACACTCTTCAAGATAAGCAGAACACCAATATCTAATTGAAATTGCAATCTGCAAAAATTATTTAAAGTGGCCTAATATTTTTTGCACAGTTCCAGAAATTGTACAAGCTGTTTGGATAGGTATCGCCACTTTGCGGTATACAACTAGCTAAATAAGATACAGCATGAAACTATTTGTGAAACTTTTATAAACAAGTGCCCATAAAAATATATTGCCACTATGTAGGACATAACTAAAGAACACCAGCTACACAAAAACCAATGACAATTCAAATCTACATAAAACTCCCTATGAATGGCCGTACATTCAAATTTCTAGCACAAATAATTTAAAAAGTTGTTTCGAGGAGCATTTCCCCTTAAGTGGGTGTCAGTGTTTCTACCAAAGGGTTACAAAATACCTTGAGGCATACCATAGGGAGTTTTATATATAGCACACACACGCATCTGCCTAAAAAGCCCCATGCCCTGCTTGCATTCCTTAGACATTTTTCTGCGTTCTGTTGTATGTCACCGTTTGCATCCCTTAACACTGACGGCGCAAACCCCAAAAAAACAGCCTATTAACACACTGAATCTTTAGGCTGTAAAGGGGTTGTATGCGAATGGGGGCAGCCAACTCTAGCATGAGAATAAAGAAATATTTATTCTCGCATTAATGAAACCAGTCAAAATATAATCTCGCAAATGTGGAAATGAATGCATGAAGAACCTTGCCGATTGTTACATTAGTGTCCCGAACAAGATCTTTTGATGTTTATAATTCCTAGTTTAATTCACTTTCCTATATTAACTGGGCTCTGACCTAGAATACTAAGTGTAGGAGACTTAACCCAGGCCTGGAAGCCAATATTTAAATCTGAAATAGACATTCATTCCCCGACCACATGGCACTGCTACGTCATCAGAAGAAGCATGCATCCATGGACATATAGTCTGTAAAATTATTTTTACATGATCTGTAGCGTTACTCTTGCACTAACAAATTCTGAAAATTAGGAAATACATCTGCTATTTAAAGCACTGTTGCAAACCCGTGTTTTTGAGAAATGCAATACTCAAAAGGTGTAATACAACCAATGTGTGCATGAAACCTATGCAGCTGCCTTTGACATTCGTCAGTGTGGCAAATAAGCCCTGAGAAATGCCAAGGGTATCATAGCTTTCATGTTTCAAACCTTGTATGCGAGTACCAGTATCTTTGCAGTGAAAGGAAGTCACATTATTACCAGACTCATGAGGGGAACTTATGTTTCTCTAGTTCAATATATTCTTTCTTGTGCTCCTATATCCTTGAGTTTTTCAAAAATAACGGGTGCTTGAAATAAGTGCTCTATATTGCTCTCAAATTTATCCTGCACCAGAGCCTGTGTTATGTTACATTTCTTGAACACATTGCAGTGCTGTAGATTATCAAAGGAAGAAAAAATGCAGTAAGTTCGCATTTTAGCCTTCTGTACAACAAGAATTAAGAACCTATCAATTACATCCACAAGTACAAAAGAACTACGAGAAACGGGGCTTAAAGGCAGGTATACATTAGAATAGCAGGAGCTGATGGTGAGAATTCTAAGAGAAAGGAACTATTAAAAACTAGATACTAAAGACACATATGAATTATAAATAACAAATATTTGCAAAGAATTTGAAGAGACAAATAGAATGTCTGTTCAAATCACTCCACCCCAACACTCATCCATGGTTCGATAAGTGATCACAGTCGGTGATGCTGTTTGGATAGATGAAAGTGAGGCACAGCTGTCAAATAGGTAGCACATGTAGAGGGGTCACCAAAGGTTGCACGCTGGTTGCACAGCAGGTTGCCTTGATCTCCGGACTCCCTCGACCCTGATGCGTTGAACCTGGTTATACGTCGTTTGCACGAGGCCTGGCCCGAGTGTGCGGCATGGCTTGGGTAAAATTTCGAGGCAACCTGAAAAACACAGATCCATATATTTAGCCCCAAAATATTCTGTACCATAGGGCAAATCTGAAGTTTACCCTCTGCACATAGCAGATGATGAAAACAGACACAAGTCACCAGACTCAAGGTATATAAATATGCAAAAGTGGAAATGAATGCAAAGAGCTGCTTATAGGATGGAATCCTTCATTTTGTCTTTTGTGGATCAATAATAGTATATTAACATAAAGTGTACATGACCCTCCCTATTTGTGTAGGTAGGCTATTCCATGCCAGCTGTTCCAACCTGGCACACGACCACTTGGAATTTTATTTTGAACACTGAGGGCCCTTCAATATAGAACAAATCTCAATTTCACGCAATACTTAAAGCAAAAAAAATTTTTACTGGCATAAACATTATGTCAAATTTTGTGTAACGCACCAAAGAATGCATCATAAAATGGCATAGCCAAAAATATGGTTCCTTCATTAAGAGGGCCGAATCTTTAACGACAATGAAGAGAGGCCTTACACCAAAAACTTAACTGCTTATTAGCCACGACTCAGTTTATTATGGCTGATTAAAAATGGACAAAATGGCTTATTAACTTTATTTTCATAGAAGTGACCTACAGCAAAAGCTGCAAATTTATGCAATCTATGTGTTTAGGACTTGGCCTGTGTGCAAGAATGGTATCAGAAAGATACATTATGCAGCAGTGCAGAGAGAGGAGGATGAACTTGGAAAAGAAGTCAGTTTTGGCGTACGTTTATCGGCCTACTTACCATTGAGGCAGCCCTAGTAAATTTATGCCAAATACCATGTATGAGAGTACGTTGTATTGTTTTTAAATTGGTAAAGCTTTATCAAAGTAGTTTTTGTGTTAAGCAAGAAAAAAATTGTACAAGTGGTCTCTTGTAGTTTCAAAATTTGCATCGCATTTCACCTAATACACATAGCCTCTTGGCGGCTAAGACAAAATGCATGGACTTGAGCATCCCTGCACGGATAGCAGGGAGTCTAAACTGCTTCGAAGTTACTTCTGTTATTGCTGAGTGACTACAAGCCATTTCACTCAAAAAGACGCCGCTTAATTACAGGTATTTACCTGAATTTTTCTGTCGGCTGTCAGCCTGCTGGCATCATCACTAAGACTGCCAACTCCCTAGTGGACATAGTCGGGACATGGTGGCGGCAGGATGCAGTAACAGAAGCCGCCAAAGGCTCCCAACTACCTAGTGGACGTAGTCAGGACAGGGTGGTGGCAGGACGCAGGGGTAGGAGCCGCCAGAGTGCACCTGCAACAAATTTGCACAAATGTTCTTAGTCCTACCATGTCACGATTTACAATAAAAATTGAGCTGTCTGTGTAACATGGCTACCAATACAAATAAAGATAAACAGTTAGGTCCTACAACACAACTAGAAGCCCGACAAAAAGAAACAGTACTTATGTTTATGAAAATCCAAACAATGAAACAAAAATGTGTAACTGGTTTGTGCATGGAAGCTCGGTTTAAACCTGAGCTCATACCATCAAGTGACCTGCTAGTCAACTGTAAGCCTGCCACCTTAAAATGTCATTGTAAATTCTTTTACATGCATTATGTTAAGCTTCATTAATACAAGTTCAAAATCTTTTAATATAAGTAAATCACCAAGGTAATTCAATTAACGAATTCCAGTGGTCGTTAATGCAACAAAGTGCAAGCTCGGAATGAAGCTGGCCAAACTGGGCAGTGAAAAATAACAATGTGATTCTCTACATCTTGTTTTCCTGGTTTTCGCTCTAGCACTGGAATATACAAGAATTTTGACATTCCTGATATTTCACCCTGCTAATTTTTATGCCATAATGCATAATACTTCAGCAAGAGCAATGATGCTTTCTTTTAGCTGTAAATAGTGATAGAACAAGAAAATTTATTGGAGCCAACGTTTTGAGAAGAAAAATCTTCTCTGTCGAAATATTGGCTCCAGCGATTCTTGTTCAACGGCTCTTCATCAGTTCACGTCTCTGTCTTTCTGTGTACCTCTGTACTTTCAATGTTATGTCAATAAAACTGTAATAACGGATCATTAGTAAATGTAGCTGATGAGGAACTTGGGCTTGTTGGTAGATAACAACAGAGTAACTGCGCAACGTAGAGATACGGACAAAGGAGGCTTGTGTGTGTTGTCTCTTCCAGCCATGTCTCCCCTTTGGGCGATTACTCTGTCTAAATGTAAAACTGTTACCCTTTGCACAATAATAGTAAAATGCATAAAGACAGGAAAGTGGACACAAAAATTACAACAAATGGCATCATATGCTAATGAGATATGCAAAAGTGCCTGCTACGATCTGTCTCACCCATAACGTGCTGGATAAGATGGCGTCTTCTTCTGGATGTTGGCATTTCTTGAATACCTAAAGTAAAGTACATTTCAAAATTACAAAAATACACAGAACAACAGCAGTAGCAGAAGAGACAACGCATTGTTTAGTAAAAGAAAGTAAACTAATCTCTGATACACCGCAGACGAAATTTCCTTTATTAAATTAGTAGAAAAATACACCACACCTCATCTCATTCAATGCTGTGAGCGTTTCTTGGTACAAGAAAAAAAGGTATTTCTGCATGAAAACAGTAAAATAATCATAGCCTTCTACTTTTACAAAATACGCTACAGCGACTAAGCCAACTACGGCTGTATATACTTAAAATTGTTATATGCACATTGCAATAGCCAAGACAGGATAAATTTGGGTTCATATGCAGCTCACCGGGAGATACAACTTTGCAATCAACTCATTTCTGCTTGCCAAATATCTGCACTAACATAAGACTACAAATAAAAAGACCCTCTTTTTCATAAAACACCGGACTCAAAATAGAAAATCCAGTAGCAATATTACAATTTCACCACATAACACAGCCAGGTTTTGTAAGCCTAGTAGGATGTACTATATAAATGTTGCAGCATATTCATGCTTTCAAATATTTACAACCGTGAAAATAAAGATTAAGTAAAAATAATACATTATATATAGGCTTAGATTGTGAGCTAATGTGTTTTCTACTTACAGCCAAATGCACAAAAAATTTGTTATCTTTCAGCGCTTTTAAAGCGCTGTGTCTGTTCGCTTGTGCATGCAGCCGCTTTACCGCTCTTAAAATTTCTGTGCTGCCACATCGCCTGACACTGCCGTACAGCGTTGTAGCGCTTTTATTATTCGCGGTAATATACCTAAAGCGCTAGTAAATCTTCAGAATACACAAGCTGCCTTTTCGACTACCTGTCCTCGCCATGTCACACTGGCGCTAGTATTGTATCTACACTTCAAGTTAAGCAGTACTTGATATTCTACGTATTTTTCGATGCGACAGGCCACTCGTCACTAAAGTCCTTAAGAACGGTGTTTCTCCTGGCAGTACAGCTTTGCAATAATTTCAGATGCTCTCCTGAGGCTTCCGTCGGTCAGTAGTATTTTCGCATACATACGCGCACGCATGCCTAAGAAACGTCTGTGAACTGCCAAGAGAAACGTGGCGCAAAATGTAGCCATACCGGAAGGGCCGAGTACGCGCCGTTTGTAAACTCGGAACAAAAGCTGATATGCTTACCTGAGACGTTAAGAGAAATATGGCACAGGTCACTCCCCGCTGGTAGTCGTTCGTATGCATCTGGTCGTCTCTGTCCGTTGCGATCTCCCATATCACAATAAAAGATGCTGTGCAAACCGCAGCACTTCGGGCGCTTGTGACGGTCCGGCGAGCTGCACTTGCGCGATGTCGGCAAAGACGAAATAGGCGACACGCTGCTACTGGCGGCGGTCCCCCTCGTCGCAATCACACAGCACGGACAGAAGCTCCCACCGTTACTTGCCGCAACGCCTGGTTGCAGTCGCCCCTAACGCGGCGATTTCAGAACCACTCAACGACAACGTACCCGCGCGTGATGCAGCGCAACCGTAAAATGGCGTCATGCTACTGACGGCTTCGGCTTTGGATCATTTTGTGTCTGCACAACTGGACAAAACAGTTGCGCTAGTTTCGGTTTTGTTTCCTTGCGTTGAAATAAAAACTGTTTTGCTCACTGATAATTTTACGTTACTTAAGTAATGTTCACGAATGAAACAGCCATGAATTTAACACGCGTCTTGAAATACCCGCTACGTTCACTTGGCAGAAGCAAAATTTGCTCGTCCGAGTGTGGTTGTGTTTGAAATATCTATCGCTGGGCTGTCGGAGCGTGCTCGAAGTGTGAAGACGCGGCGTAATTGTCCTTAATTTGCTTAGCTATAATGGTGCGGCTGCCCTTGATATCTGTCGAGTGCAGTTTGCTCTGACGTAAGGTAGAACTACAAAGCCACCCATGTTACTGAATGATCTAGTGCACCTGAAGCTGCCAGAACTCCGGTATTTCCTCCACAAGTTCTTGCGACTGTGTGCCGCGATCACCAAATGGGAGCGTAGTCATTTGGCGGAGATTTAGCAACACATTTTCTAGAGCTATCGTTCACCGCTATATCACGACATGGAGAAGCAGCGGGGTTGGTCCTTAGTGAAATTTTCTATTTATTGCGAATTTTGCGATAGCAATTATATGGACACAACCGTCGAAATATATCTGTCGGTGTTGCCGTGACCTTACGCATAAAGTCAAGTGCGATAAGATCCTATCCTGCGCATTTAGCTGTGCGCGTTAAAAGAAGTGTACGAGGGCGAGCCGAGATGTATAGTGTCTGAATGGGTGCCCCCCCAAGTATCTATAGGTGGTCACGTGATAAAACGCGCGCAAGCCGGGGAAAGGAGGCGCTTATTTAGCACGCTTCTCCTCTGGCCGTTGCTCTAGCCCGGTCTGGCGCCACTCTCGCTCTGTCTTGGAGATAATTTCCGATGGGTGCAAAGCGGCGAGGGGAGGGGGGGGGGTGAGGGGAAGGGCGCTTTTATTGCGCCATTTCAAGTTTCGGAGGCGCTTCGAAGGATGAGGCAGCAGCAGTGTTCTGTCCGCTCTGTTCGCGCCCTTCATCACGCCGAGGCTGTGACAGCGAGTGTTCGCGGTCATTGAGTGAAATCTGTTCATGTTTGCACGTGCGCGTGTGACCCCGTGCTTGCTAATTTACGGAGTAAGCGATTGTTTACTGCAGTTTATTCAGGTGATGAAACTACGAACCTTGGTTCGTGCAGTTGTTCGTGCAGTGGTTCATGCAGCATTGGGGGGAAACTGCTACATTTTTCTTTTTAAATTTCTAGGGGGTTCAAAAGCAGTGCTGCGTTCGTTAATGTTTGTTTCTGGTCGCGGAACGCAACGCACTCCGGTAGCCCAGTGGCTTTGGTGTTGCGCTGCTGAGCTCGAGGTAACGGGAACAATCACACCCGCAGCAGTCGCGTTCCAATGGGGGCAGAATGCGAAAACGCGCGTATATTGTGCATTCCGTGCGCGTTAAATAACCCGAGCTGCTGAAAATAAATCTGCAGTTTTCCATTACCGTGCGCCTCATAACAAGATCTTGATTTTGGAACCTAAATCCTCAAAATTTAACTTTACGTAGTGCAATTACATTTACAACCGACACTGTTGAGTGCGCCTATACTGAACTTGTTATCTCGTTGCTGTGCTCTCTGTAGTAGCCAATGCTATATTTTTTAGATTTACTTACGTTCAGAATTCAGTTTGACAAATCTGGGTATTCCTTAGCATAGGATGCCAGCGTGTGAGATATTAACAAACATGTTCAAGGAAAATCGATATTTAGAGTTCGATGTAATTGCAGAACATGACAAGCTTGACGAAAGAATGATACACCGCATTACAACCAGGACAGGAAACCGAGGGCCTGCCTAAAACATAAGACGTTATCCGGTATTTATTCTCCTGCATTTTAATCTTTCTCTCGCCAGACTCATCTCGAATATCAGAGGAGTCGCGATCTTGCACGACGACTCTTCGCGTGCTATTAAGAGTCAAACGACCCACACACAAATGTTGACTCTTGTTTTGTGACTCTACCCGCGCGAAAATGGGTCTTCGTAAGAAAAAAGAGAGTCAAGTTGCCGTGACTCACTTTTTACTCTCTTTTTTCTTAGAGTGTAGCACTGCGATTGCACTAAAGTGTATCGTTCAATTTGCTCGTGCTGAACTAACAGGGAAAAACGCATTCGATTAACGGTTGACGAAAATTGTAAGACCACTTTACTCACAAGGCAGCTGTGAACGTATTTGTCCGGTCGTTATTAGGTGGTGTCCAAAGCGCACCTACAGCGACAGCTGCCTCGCAGCAACGAAATCCAATGTCGAAGACCATGCATTTATGTACTGCATATGCACGAAACGATTGCAGGAACCGGAAACACTTCATGGTCGCCACGTTGCGGACTTCACCTATTTACTCAATGAGAAGGTAAACGCCGGTTGCAGCATGCGCCCAATTCGATTTCATATTTCGTTAAGAATCCCTCGTTTGGAGTATTGCATAGGGGTGGGGGTTCTACATGCGTACAACGATACACAATGTGCCCACACATCTTCACTGCGCGTAATACGCATTCAGACACACGGCGATGTTCGACGAAGAAATTATTTCTACGTTGTGGCAGTGCTAGGCAGAACAAATGTCAAAATCACTGGCCCAAGAAAGGAAAAAGAAAGAAAGGAAGAAAGAAAAAGAGGGGCGGTTAACGTTAGTAGTGCGGCTGCATGGACGGGTTACCTGCAAAGGATCCTCTGTGGTAAGGAAAATACCTGCTGGCGGTGCCAAGACACACAATGCGTCATGCAGCGAGTTGTAGTAAATCTTGTGAAAAAGAATTCGTAAGTCGATGGCAGTGCGGGGATGACAGTGTGCTTAAACCAGGCTGATTTTGAAGATGACACACTGACGTGATGGCTTCTAACGCATGCGTAATATGAGTAATGAATAAACGTCGCTGCTCGATTCTTGACAGACGCGACTACATTGATGAGATCATATTGGAGAAGCATACTCACATTTTGGACGTACGAGCTCTGGTACGCTAGTAGTTTCACGATGTGGGGACGTAGTGCAGATGGCTTTATGAGAGTTCCAGTGTTCGTTTAACGTCTGCAGCGATGTTCCATAAGCGTGCCAGTATAGGTCACTCGATAGCGTGACACACAGATATTTGAACCCATGTTTAAACCCTTTCCTGTCGACGCCTATTCCCACCGATATCCCACCACTGACGATCACAAATTCGCATTTTTGCCGCTTTCAGAGCGGATGGATGGATGTTATGAGCGTCCCCTTTGGAACGGGGCGGTGAGTTGCGCCACCAAGCTCTTGCTATTATCCTACCTAATGCCCTACCTACGTTAAAAAAAGAAAAAAAGAAAAAAAGCCGATATGAACCCCCACCGCCAAATTTTCTGACCACCTATTGCGAATTTTGCTTTTGTACGTCTCCGTTTTCTGACGTTTCCCTACTTTTCTTACACCAATCTTCCCATCGCCTCTTACTGATCTCTATTGCGGATATGTTTACTTTTCGCCTGCTCTCGCTGAATCCAAGGATTTCAAGGAGGCCAGTGGTTCCTAAATCGACCGCTGGGCAGATGTCTTCACATTCTAAAACTTGTTCAATCGCTTCCCTATCTTTACCACAGCAAGCACATGCTTCTTCCTTCTTACATCTCGCTTTATAAGTGCGTGTGTTACTTATTCGATGTGCGTGTTCTAAGGCATCCTGGATCTCGCTTCGAAAAGTAACGAGCTTTCCTTTGAGCGATGATGATGATGACGTTGTGGCCAACCCTTTGTATCGGGTGGACGTGGCAACCACGCCCAAGCCAGAATGATGCTCTATTGCCTACCTATCGAGCAAAGCAGGCACAGGTATAGGAAAAGGAAAGAACACCAAAAGAAAGAGAAAAGGGGAGAGTGCGCTACACTGATAAGCAGTCATTGGGGTCCATCCGCAAGTGCATGCCGCTCGCCAGCATTCAAGGCGCCTCTTTGTCTGCGCGACTACGGCTCTGTCTACACAACATGCACCATCCTCTCTACTCATAGAGTTTCTCACTATCTATAATGTAGTGAGAAACTCTTATGTCTCTACTAGTCTGATCGAAACCAAGAGCAGCCTCCAGAGATAAACCCTGCGCGGCAGATGGCCCGATGCCCGATCGATGGCCCGATCGGTACACAGGCAACGTCGACTTCGCTGCCATATTTCGCATTCAACGTGTTTCTTCTTCATCTTGTACTCGTTGCCGCGCCTGTTTTATCCAATCCGCCGGTGGGTTTGCCCTGATAGGGGAGAGAAACAGGCCATATTTACTTTCTATGCGGTATAGGCGCCTCACCCACAGCGTGCGCATGCACGTCGCTGACAAGCGTTTTCAGATTTCCTTGGGCAGCAGTGGGGGAACAGGTAAGGAATCATCCGTCAAGAAAAAGGTTAAGGAGACAGAAAGGGGTATTTGGAAAACAGAGATGCAAACCAAATCAGCATTAGAGACATACAGGACGTTTAAGCAAGAAATAGCCAAAGAAAATATTTACGATAAATCTAAGGGAAGCTCATTGTTGTTTGAGGCCAGGACAGGTACACTGCGGACTATAACGTACCGAGCCAGATACCAGGAGATAGACTTGTTGTGCGGGGCGTGTGGAGATGGAGGAGGAAACGGCTGAACACCTGATACTTGCTTGTAAACAACTTCACCCTGCAGTTGAATGTAACGGGGAACTATTCAAAGATTTGGGTTTTAAAGACAGTGAAAGTAAAATAGACTTTGAACAGGTAGAAATAACTAAACGGAGACTATCTGACAGGTGGATAATATCAACGCAGAAGTAAAGGAGTAAATACATAGGTATAATACCACTCAAGGCTAGGTGGCGCGCGCCGCCGCCGCCCGATTCAAAGGGTCGAGCCCCACCCACCCACCTACCCACCCATCCATCCATCCATCCAGATAGCTGCCGCCATCTAACGGGTGATATAGAGCCTATTCTATCAGATACGCTTTTTCTTTTCCTTTCTACGACGCGCGAATTTTAAGTGGCTTCGGAGTCCGACTTATGATAAAGTTTCCTACAAAACTTACTAGAGGGAAATGTCTTGTTCGTTTTGAAATAAATTAATTGCATTCAAAACAAAATAAGAAAGTAATTCTGGCAACCGTTGAGTAGATAATTTTTAGCACGGTTAGAGCTATTGCGATTTCGTAAACTGCGACTATACGTTTGAAGTGGTTAAAACCGACATAGAATATAAAATTTAGGAGAAACTTATCACTTTATTTACACGACTTTTACGAAACTGCCATTTAAAAACCAGTGGCGTTCAGTACATGCAAATAATTTTGTCTGCTAGAGCGGACGAGATTGGCATATTTACGTGCAACTACAGCTTCGTCTGCCCGAGTTTTGTGAAACTGGTATTCAAACATGACGTACTTTAGCCGACTGCAATTTTCATTAACAGCGCAAGAACGACAAAGGGTACGGAAGCAGAACAGAGCGCCGAAGTTCCAACAATTTCTTTTTCTTTTCTGAAAGCACCGCTATATACAAGGTATCCCAACTAACATAACATGCACCAAAATTTGAAAATATGTAAATGCCATGAAGTTGGACACAACCAAGGTAACGATGTTTGCCTTCGCTTGGAGATTCTCAGACTTTTTTGCATTCCGCCTAATTACAGTAGTCTTAATCAACTCAAATATTATTAAATGAAAAGTACATCAATGAGAAAATTGTAGAGCAACATGGAAAACTCCCGATACCGCTTTCTGTAGATGAATACGTGCTACATAAGAATTCGTTTCTTCAAACGTGATAGAAGCCCGTGAATGTACACGCAAAATTGCCGCGCAACTGGCCGCTCGAGGCACTTTGCGTGTATTCGCGGGCTTCTTTCACGCTCGGAAAAACATTTATGACGTAGCACGTATTGCGTAATAGAAAGCTGTATCCGAAGTTTTTCATGTTGCTGTACAATTGTCTCGTTGATACTTTTCATCTAATTGTATTTGAGAAGTTAATTGTCGACAATGTTGCTAAACAACGCTAACCGCATATGCTGGGTAATTACTTACGGCGTAATTTTTCCCGATCACCATCAGTAAAAATATATGTATATAGAACGTTTGTTTGTACTAAATTAGAATACTCAAGCTCTATCTAGGACCCCCAAAAGAAGACTACGCTTTCAACAATTGAATCCGTCCAGAATCATGCGGCTGGTTTCATCCTATCAAATTACTCTCAGAATCCCAGCTTATCAATGGAATGTATAGTTGAGGCAGTTCCCAGATATCTAAAGTCACAATTTGTGTACTTGTGTGAAGAGGTAGCCGTCGTAGCCACAATTTATTTAGGCCGGCCAGCTATGGTGCTGCGGGATCTAAGAGCGGCCGATACCGTGGCCGCTTAGGTTGAGCATGCTAGCGTGTTCTCTTCATGCGCTACATGCATGTCAGTCGTCTTCTTTATCGGCTCTGGATGCGCTAGTCGCGCCGTTACAGGTCCCCCATCCTAGAGCGAAGCACGATTGAAAGATGTGCAAAGGGGGTGCATTGTCTTGTGCCAGGCCCCGGACAATCAAGTTCAACGAATGGCCACAGAGGGCGAATAAATCGACCGCGCGCCGCTGCTAACAAAACCAGCATAGCAGGATCACTTCGGGATGCTTACGTTAGTTCCAACCTTGCCCACTAGAGGCGCCGTAATAGGCGCAATTTTATTTTACAAACTTTCTCTTACAATTACGGAAGCATTTTTATTACATAAAAATAGGTCAAAATTATCATTGCTAATTAGATATTTCACTATTTATTAGTAAGTTTATTGTTTCTTTGTCCCTATAAACGCCAACAGCGTTCAGCATCATCGATGCTGTGACCTCTGGCCTGGACCTCTGTGACGTGACCTCTGGCCTGGATTTAAAATTTTTAGCGGTATTTTCGAGTGCACGGCGGCACGGATTCATTCGTTCGTACACTCAGACTCGTTGCTTCTTTGTTTCTAAAACTACTTTATTGCGCTTCAATGTCTCGCGTTATCTAACCTGGGGTGAAGTGACGTGTTTGCAAGCGGACATGTAAGCCCTAAAGTTGGGTTTCGGTCGTGAGCCATTCGGAACACGTCTGCATTGCAACGGGAGCTGGATTTTGCTGCGGCTGACAACGGCAATAACGGCGAGTCGTTTAACACCGCTGCTTGAATCGTTATATAATATCCGTCTCATTAACTTACAGGCGGGGAAAAGTTAACGAACTAGATCCTGCATTACATATGGGCAGTCAGGATCTCAGTTGCTGTTTTCTAAGTAAACGTTTACTTGCGAAGCTGTTGTTATACACACACACAATCAGGAAGGAAAGAGCGATATCGGAACACGCGTCTCATTTTTCATCTTATTGTAGCCGTGGTCATAGGTGACCGAGTAGCCTTATCAATGTACAGCTCACATAAAACTTCTGTTTCGAGTCCGCCGGCAACTTTTTTCGTCCACAAAACCGAATAATCCTTTGGTAAAATGAAGTGAAAGTACAGAATTTAATGTATTAAACAGTTGCAAGCATGATAACTCACCCATATTTCGTACTTTTTGGTTCCAAATGTTCTTGCTGTTCAGTTTGGTTTACCGTAGGGCATTTATTTATGCAGTGGAGAAGCGGTGCATCACGTTCGTGCAGAAAAATAATGCACCAGTTCTAACAGCTTCATGAATTTCATGAATTTTCTTGTGGAACCAGCATTGTGATCTCTTCTAGTGTATAAATCAACGCACAAATGTTCTCATTTGTGATTTTAATGACACTTAAGCTGTTGACATGCATTGTAGTTAGGCAGACATCAATTTTATGGACAATAGCAATACTTATTTAACATGCTGCTTAAGCACCCTAGAACAGATAGTATACATTTGCATGGATTCTGTAGTCGCAAACCATTACAGTATATAAGTCACACCTTTTTGCATTTCATATTGCAAAATTGTGCTTTTTCAATTTCTGATTCAGTCAAAATTTCTGTTCCAGACATGCAGTAATGAGGACGGCACCAGTATAAAGCAACACGCTCTACGCACTAACTGGAAGCTGCTGCCTGCTACAACAAGGCTGTGTGGACGTTGCCTGCTATTACAAGGTAAACAACACGTGGTTCAGAAATAAATATGCTTGATATATGCTGTATTGGCTTGCTATTTTCAACAGATATGAATGTTTGTTCATATTTATGGTTCAGTGTAATTGGTTCAAACATGAAACAAGACACACATGAGTTTGGCTAATCTGTGCTGTATCTCGTCATCGTTCTGCCCCAACAGAGTCTATGCCAAGCACATCTTGGTCATCACAGGAGCTCCTATCTACACCAACAGGAATGGGCTGGAGCTGAATTTGCAAGGCTTTTACACCACGAACAAAGAAGCGCATGCAGAAGAATTTGGATGAGATATCAAGTCTGCAGAGGACTGTGCAAAGACTGAAAAGAGCTTCAGCCATCATTCCACCAGCACGGACATTTGGCTGAGTCATCCAGGTAACTCAAAAAGGACTTTCTAGAAATTCTTCGTCTTCAGGTGCACCTGCAACTTCTGACCAAGCACAGACGATGCCGGCCAAATGAGTTCCATCAGTGTGCCCTTAATCAGCTTCCTGGCCATGCCGATTCCATTTGTGTCAAGTGTCATTTTTCTTCCATAAATGCAAGCTTTTTCATTGCCCATTCTCCTTAGAGATCATTCATCCTCATCCAAACATAAAGGTCAACCGATGCTTCACTGATGCTTAATAATATTTGGGGTTTTACGTGCCAAAACCACTTTCTGATTATGAGGCACGCCGTAGTGGAGGACTCCGGAAATTTCGACCACCTGGGGTTCTTTAACGTGCACCTAAATCTAAGCACACGGGTGTTTTCGCATTTCGCCCCCATCGAAATGCGGCCGCCGTGGCCGGGATTCGATCCTGCGACCTTGTGCTCAGCAGCCCAACACCATAGCCACTGAGCAACCACGGCGGGTATTCACTGATGCTTAATACCAGTCATTGTCTAGTAGCCTAACATATCTGTAGCAGTATTTTCTAGTGTATGTTGTCATGCACAATTCCTCTCCTGAAATAGCTGATGCAGCATCGGGATGGGTCTTGCATTAACCTACACACCGTGTGCTATGTACTATTTTACTTTTCTTGATTTTAAAGCCTTCAATGCTTGCAGAGCAGAGTGGCTTCTCTCTTGAATGCAAGCTTTCTCAGTTTCCGTATAAAGCCTTCAATGCTTGCAGAGCAGAGTGGCTTCTCTCTTGAATGCAAGCTTTCTCATTTTCCATATTCCTAGTCTCGTTGGTGATTACTCTTCTTCCTCGATAGCCTGGGTCTTTGCGCAAGCTACATTGAAGTGATTGATTGCAGAATCTGGTTTTGTTGCCGCACTTGGTTGTGGTAACCGTGTTATGTTTCTCGGACGTGGGGGCCTGGTCATTTGCATTGGTAAGCAGTCTCTCGAGGTAAGCATTTGCTCCTGCAGTCCGCACAGCGACGTAGACTCCCACTATACGCACACTGTGACTGGTGCTCCCCATTCGTTCTTTCCTGCTGCAACGATGGGCAAATTGTGCTTGTGGCCTACCTCGGCCATGATTTGCTGAAAACTGAGACCAGCATATGTGCTTACATGGTTCGAAGTGTATGAAGTTGATAGCCGTATGGGTGGAAAGGTCCGCAAAAATGGCTGCCGAAGGTGATGCCCACGAAAGTGACTTGTCCATATTGAGACAAAGTGGGACACCAAGTGTGAGCCACACATTAGTGGCCCTCGAAATAAAATGAACGTGCAGCTTGGAAAGGAGTTAATGCTAAAATGCTGGGTAGTCCATGTCGCTGTGTTGGCTGCAGCAGCAGATGCCTGCGTCACCCGATAGCATCGCAATGCAAGTTGCTCATCTTTAACGGCGACTGCCGCTGCAAAGGTGGGACGCCCTGCCCAATCTGCTTGCGCCGCTGGTTGTCACTCGTTACCAGACCGCCATGTGCGACGACAACAGTGAGTCGTTTACGAGCTCGCGTCAATGATGCCAGCGTATCCCGATATGCAAATTTCATTTCTGCTATTGCACGAGAATGTACACTGCTTGTCTTCAGCCAATAAAGTCGCACATTCTGTTTACTCACTAGTGGCTGTTTGTATGGGCGTCATCAGAGGCTCTTTGGTCTCCTGGCAGTTAGAACGCACCGGCTACGCTGCAGTCGAGGCATGCCGCATAGCCGGCAGGGCGAGCACGACGCATACAAATGACAAATGCATCAACATTAACAAATGCAAATTTCTGAGAGTATCCCGATCTAACGATAATCTGCCTGTGTACTACTTGAATAATGTTGCTTTAGAATCTACTAACTCATATAAGTACTTAGGCCTACATATAACATCTAGATTAACATGGAATCATTACGTCGAATACATAATTAATCAAGCTAACCGCTTGATGGGATACTTACGCCGTAACTTTTCTCATGCTCCCTCTCCTTTAAAATTACTACTTTATAAAACCCTGTTACGGCCAAAATTAGAATACGCTGCAGCTATATGGGACCCTTACCACGAAAGCCTAATACATTCCCTTGAACTCATCCAAAACAACGCCACTCGTTTTATTCTTTGGAATTACTACCGTGGTGTGAGCGTTTCTTCAATGAAATCGAATCTGCGTCTTCAACCGCTAGCAACACGTCGAAAAATTTCCCGCCTTTCATTTTTTCATAGGCTGTATCACCACCCTATACTTCATCCAAAATTCATGTCGCTACCATATTACTTATCTCACCGTACTGATCATCATCATAAAGTTAGAATTGGTACATGTAACACGACACACTTTTTACACTCATTTTGCCACGTACGTCGAAAGATTGGAATGAACTTCCTTCTGACATTGTTTCCATTAATAACAATGATCATTTTCGAAAAGCACTAGCTAACAATGTACAATAGCAAACATTTGTACGAACTGCTCCTGGTGTTTTCCTTTTTCTTGTTTAATGTTACTTTTATATGTCATGTTCTATTACTGCATTTATCATACTTTCAGCTAACATTGTATAATTAGCAAATATTGTGTATAAGCTCATGATTTATTTCCTTCTTATTTGTTGTATAACCCACTCCCCTCTCTAATGCCGAAAGGCCCTGAGGGTAAATAAATAAATAAATAAATAAATAAATACGAGCGGATACAAGCGTACACGACAGGCGAGACGCGGCCATATTGAATATTTCGCTAAAAAAAAAAAACATTTCCGCTTCCTGTTTTAGCAGCGCCATCTGGCGTCCACCTAGGTAAGTTCCATGCGCTGCCGCTGCTTATTTTCGAACCACTGCGCAAGGTACAGTTTCCCTTCTCTAGTTGAAACTCGGCAAGCAAAGTTAAGGTGTATTGGCCAGTTGTTGGTGCGTGCAGAGAGTTCAGGCCGTAGAGGGGAACAATGCTGAATACAGTGTGGTCGAACAGCGTGCTTGGTGGCAGTGGTGTTGCTAGTGTCATTGGTATGTCGGGTTTCGCAACCTGGGAGAGATGCACCAGGCAGCATCAGCAGCATAGGTTGTGAACAAGGCACAGCCACAGTGATGCCGTAGTACGAAATGAATATCTGCTGCAGGTTCTCGTAGATACCCGAGCCTGTAGAAGTGTGAGCTCCAAAAAGGACTGTCTGGCAGCTCGCGGCTTGCGTGGATGCAGCGCAAGTGTTGGTCACTCAAGTTGTGGACGTAGAAGTTTCTCGAGCTGAAGAAACCAGACAGTGGCACTCCTCCTGCAACACTTCGTACGAACAATGAAATATTACATGCATAGTACTATAACACGAGGATAGAGCAGTGGCTCCCCTTGAACAAAGTGTGTGGAAAAGGGCAGAGAAGAGGGTTCCTAGTAGCACGTCGACAGGACCTGTTGGCATCCCAATTATGTTAATAAAGACATTGGGCCCAAAATTTAAGCAAGCATTAATTGAGGTAGTGAGCAAAATGATAACGGAAAGTAAAGTTCCCGATTGGTGGAGACTAAGCAGGATGAACATGATACATATACAAGAGAAAGGGGAACAAAGTCGAAATAAAATTAGCATATTTAACGTATGTGCTACCCAAACTTGAGTACGCATCATCCATCTGGCATCCCTCGCAAGCTTATCTCACTGATGACTTAGAAGCCGTACAAAACCGCACTACTCACTTCATTATGTCACAATATTCAAGACATATCAGCGTAACCACCTTAAAACAAACTTTGTCTCTTCCATTCCTTGCTTCAGGGCGTGTAACTTCTTGTCTTTGCCTTCTTCACACTTTTTTTTTACTTTACCCAGTCAGGAAACTTCCTCTTAAAACGCCCGTTCAGAACATCATCCCGTTTATCTCATACTCACCCCTTGACGGCAATAAAGTGACGGACGACGGCGATGAGCAGCTCATTCTTCCCCTATGCCTAACACTTTGTAACACACTAACGGATAATATTGTTTCCTGCAGCGACCGCAAAACATTTTGCGAAAAACTAAATGATTTTGATAATGCCAACGTAACCACCTAAATACCACACTTTTCTTATTAATATTTATTTATCGCCTCGTTGGTACTATTTATATGTTCCTTGTTCTTTTTATAATTTACTCTTTTTCATACCTATTACCATCAATGTGCACTTTCTTATGTTACTTTCTTATGAAGCTGTGTAGTCCTGATGTAAGCTCCCTCTTATGTAATGCCTTCGGGCCCTTAAAGTTGAATAAATGAAATGAAACTGAACAACTACCATCCCATAACAGTGACGCCAGTGGTTTACAGTCTAGTGGTGCAGATTGTAAAGGACAGACTGCAGGCTTGGGTGGAGGGTGAGCAGGTGCTGGGGGAACTACCAAATGTGTTCCGGAAACAAAGGAGGTTAGAGAACAACCTGTTCTCATTGATGCAGTGCATAAAAATAGCAGAAAAGGAGTACAGGCCCCTATGGCTAGCATTTGTGGATATCAAGGGAGCCTATGACAGTCAAGGATATCAAGAGGCCTTGTAGGACATACTGAGCGCACTAGATGTGGAAGATAGAGTAACTAATCCCTTTAAAAGATATCTATAAAAGTAACAAGGTGCTTATAAAATGGTAAAAAAGGTACCTTAGCCTATAGAGATACAGTGGGAGCTTAGGCAAGGGTGCCCTCTGTCACCTTTGTTGTTCGTGTTGTACCTACAAGGATTAGAGATAAAATTTTTCAAGCAAGGAGGATTGAACAGTCATTATCAGGGCTAATGTACACGTACGACATTGTATTTATGGCAGACAACAAAGAAGATCTGCAGGGATTGATGGACATGTGCAGTATAGGTTAGGTTTAAAGTTTAGTAATGAAAAATCGGTAGTCATAATTTTAAATCATAACCAGGGCGGCAAGCATAGGATACAGGAGGGGACGCCGGGGGTTGGGGATAAGTACAAATATCTTGGTGTGTGGATAAACAATGGGGCTGAGTACCTATTGGAACATGAAAGACTAAAGGTGGTAGGTATGCAGCTGTAATGAAAAATAGGGCACTGCATAATTACAATAGGTACGAGGTGGTGAGAGGGATTTGGAAAGGGGTGATGGTTCCTAGTCTGACTTTCAGCAATGCGGTCCTGTGCATGAAGTTCGAGCAAGGTTGGAAATTAAGCAGCGAGGGCCAGGTAGGCTTGCTTTGGGAGCACACAGAAGTAAATGAAATCAGGGGGTGCAGAGTGACATGGGATGGACATCAATAGAGGGCAGGAAAGCTAGCAGCAAGAAATAAATTGAGGAGCAATTGAGAGAAACGGTGGGAAAGCAGTAGGCAAGGAATGTTTTCAGTTACTTGTACAAGAGCATGCTGACAAAAATTGGAGGAAGCGAACCAGAAAATTGTCACGCAAATATATGGACAACAGGATGAAAGCAAGCCTTGAAACATGGTTAAATAAAAGGTTTAAAAAACAGAGGGGTCTGTAGAAAACAGGGATGAAGACGAAATAAGCGCTGGGAACATACAGAACTTCCAAGCAGGACATTGCCAAAGAAAATATATATGGTAATTCTAGGGAAAGCGCTTTGTTGTTTGAAGCCAGAACAGGACTATTGTGGACTAAGACGTACCAAGTCAAGTACGTAGGGATAGACATGCTATGTGGTGCGTGTAGAGAGGAAGAGGAAACGGCTGAACAGCTGATACTTTTCTGTGAAGGGCTGAACCCTGCAGTTCAAAGCAACGGGGTGGACTTTTCTAAAGCATTCGGGTTTAGGGACAGTGGAGGAAAAAAACATTAAGTGGGTAGAAATAATGAAATGGAGGTTATCCGACTGGTGGCTAAAATCAAGGCAAGAGTGAAAATTTCGCTTTCTACTAACTACAAAATACAGTACTAGTCAAGGCTAGGTGGCATGTGTCGCCACCCAATTCAATAGGTTCAGCCTCTGTCCGTCCGTCCGTCCGTCCATCAATCCATTCTTCTTTCCTTCCTTCCTTCAGGAGACCACACAATGGTGGAAGTTGCAAGCACACAGCATCGGAAGGCTCGCCTGCTGCTGCATGCGGTGAAATCTCGAATGTCGATAGCATCAAGGTTGCGATGGTCGGTGAAGGCATTTCGAAGGTTGTGCTTCAGGCGTCACCATGGCTGCGAGAGTGAAATTTGCACCTAGTGGAGATGGTGGAGAGCCTCCAAATCGGTGATGAGTGAGGTGCACCCGAACGAAAAGCACACAGCTTGCGGGAAAGTTCAAGAAAGGAGAGTGGTGTGCTGTAGAATAGCCAGAAGCACTAGTGCTTGGCCCAGTGAATACCCTGGCAAGAGTCGTCACACAGCTGCCTTCGAGATGAGATGGAGACTCACGGACCGAGTAGAGGTTTGATGCTATGGCCGGCGTATGCTGGCGATCAGCACGGATGGACGCAGGTGATGTGGGACGATAAGATACGTAATGATGCAATGGTTCAGATGGCGAGAGCTGTTGTGAGGGAGCACCTTTTTCACTGTTTCACCAAGTTTCACTGTGTTTAGCAATAAAATATTTTATATTCAGTGATTGTTTATCTCAGTTGTTCACATTCAATTGCACTTGGAAATTTCACTATTCAAACACTCATTATGCATGTGTCATTGCATTTTTCAGAATCAATACTGGACCACTGGTGAATTCTAGAATTCTAGACTGACACAACGGGTCCATCCTTCTAGAAAAAAAACAAGAGCATGCGCGACACATACATGTTCTAATATCGCTAGCGTGATAACGAAAATACCATAACAGAACTACACAGCTAATAATGTTGGTGTGCATGTTTCTTTGTTCGATACAGAGCAGATGTCTTTGTATACAAGTTCATTCCAGTCTGTAAATGAGTTTGTTTGAAGCACCCGTTCATTGCATGGGTTAAAGATTTTGTCTCTTCCAGGTATCAGTTCACCACTGTTAATAACCATAATTCATCCTTTATCCAAGTACACTCCGGCGTCTCACAAGGGAGCGTGCTTGGCCTTTAGCTTTTTCTGATATTTATTAACGATTTACCTAACTACATTTCTTACCAATCAGAATTTTTGCTGACGATTGTGTAATTTTCCGCCAAATTCGTTCTAACGATGATCACTTAGCCCTACAATGCCACCTCGATTCAGTAACACCATGGTGCTCTGCCTGGCTCATGCAACTGAACCTATTGAAAACAAAATTTATGTCTTTTATTAACTGTCAGTGTCGAACTGAAGCTGCTTATATGCACCTTAAATAATGCTACAACTGAATAGGTAACTACATACAAGTACCTGGATCTTCCCGTTCATTCAGACCTAACATGGACCCATCATATTAGCCATATTCTTGCATCTGCTTAGGTCTCCTAAAGCATAACTTGAAGCATTCTCCTTCTCATCTCTAATTACGGGCCTTCTGCACACTAATTAGACCTAAAATTGAATATGCTTCAGCTATTTCGGACCCTCATCAAGCTTATTTAATAAATAACACTGAAATATTGCAGAACCACACGGTTTGTTTTATTTACTCTGATTACTCACATCATACCAACATACCAGCCCAAAAGTTGCATGTTTATCATTTTTTCATAAGCTGCATCATCACTCAGCACTTCATAATGACTTTTTTCTTTTGCCTTCTTCCATCTTTGACCAATGCAACCACCCGTTTAAGGTTCAGCTCTTGTCATGTCGCACATTTAACTATGCACATTCTTTCATACCACGCACCATAACTGACTGGAATGCTCTGCCTCCACGTGTTGTTACTGCCACTGATCTTGATAAGCTTTGCAATCTGTTGTCTGCCTTAACTACTGCTTAACATGATGCATATATTATCTCATGTTTGAACTGTTTCTTTTTACTTTGCATTTCTTATAATGTAGATCTTGTTTCATTTCATTTTATGCTGTTTGGAAGACATATATCGGTATAATTTTTTACTACTGCCTTGTTCATGTTGCTACTTTTCGTTTTCTTTGTGCTTGTCGGAATTACAAGTATTTGGTACTTACATTCTAATGCTGCATGATGTGAGCAAAGAAATTTTTTCAGTGAATTTGTGGTATTGTACCTTTTATCAATTGCCTGTACCCCCCCCCCCCTCATGTAATACCCTCAGCCTTTAGGGGTATCTTGTACAAATAAAAAAAATAAACAACTGCATGACTTGTCTTGTAACCTCGCTAGCATTGCTCATAAGAGCTGCCATTAAAATAATAAACGACTCATTTGTAACAGTCAACTTCGCGCATCACTCGAAACAGATCACTTCGTGTGCCATTTACAGAATACACCAGAAGATCAAAAGTAGCCTTCCACAGCATTTGAGCACATTAATCTAATGACAGCGATGCCATTCAGGTTATGGCATAACACAGCAGGATGCTATGTTCTTCATTATTGTCTTACAGGACTGCAACAGGAGCCAAGAGCCAAGTGCATATTATTGACTTCAACCCAATACACGAAGCTTAAGAGATTACTAAGGTGACTCACATATAGGTTAAAAATAAGTTACATTCAAATTGAAGCTTGGTGAACTCCTCATTCTAAACCAATTGTTTTACTGTTTATTGAAACAAGAGAAACTACCTGTGTCAGGTTAGTTATGCAACATCTTAACAGACACTAGAACTGTGTTCGGAATCTGTAATTATGTAGCTTCTAAGATGATACAAATTCGTGAACTGAATCAAATTCTTTTCCTTTCAAGTGGCTAATTCCTTTCAAGTGGCTACCTTTTCAATTTACTACCTTTTCAAAATTCCTTTCAAGTGGCTACCAAAAGGACAGGAACAACTTCATTGTAGTCCATGGCAGAATTCAATAAGCCTGATAAGTCCTCTAAAGGAAGGCGGGTGCCTCGACTTCTGACAAAGCCGTATTCATTTAAGAGATCTGACTCTGATGACCCGAAACCACAATTGTCACCAATGAAAGGTGCTTTTCAGTAATTACTGCAATGATTGAACGTAGATAAATAGTGGTATAGTGCTGCACAACCCTTCTTCCTCCATGTCTTTATACAGGAAGCACACTTGCCATTTTCAAGCAATCTGGTACAAGTTGTGTATTCATAATAGTATTAACAATAGTCAGCAGCACAGTCTTCAGGTACTCAAAGCTCCTGTGCAATATGTCAGCAGAGATAACATCTGGACCTGGAGATTTCTGGTCATTGAAGCTGAACAAAATACTGCATGATCATGATAAGTTGAGTTTTACGGCAACAGAATACTGGAAAGATGATCCTCTGAGTATCTACTGTGGTAGAAAAGTCTAACAAGGCGTTGACTACAATAAAACAGTGGTTCGGTTGGGAGCACCCATGCTCTCTGAAGCAGAAGTGAAAAATGTGTCAATTTGGTCTACTGCTGTTATAGACCTTGATCAAAAATTATTACTTATTACGTCAGATAATGTAATACAATTACGACCAGTGAGTTCATTAACCAAAAGCAATGTTATGTGAATTAGAATGTGATTCCTTAAACGTGTGAACTTGATGGTGTCATTTTATGGCACCAAGCAAAGCAGCTGCTCAAAGCTTATGTAAAATGCATTTTGCAAAGTATAATTACATGCTCTTGCAAATTTGCTTTCTACTATATCTAATAACGTGTGCAAGCTAATCCAAGGACACTGTTGCTTCCGTTGCCTCAATGGTACTTAGCTTTTACCGGAATTTATGAATCCAGAGTAAACTTGAACATATGAATCATAGATGGAATTTGCAGGCATTTTTGATAAGAATGTGCTCCAATTGTAGTTTCTAAGAGATAAATAAAGCTTATGTCTACCAGTAATCTTAAACGTACAGTGACACTTGTACTTTGTGCATCATTAGCCTGTAATAAACGACAACCCGCAAAAGTGATCAGATCTTTCTTGTTCCACAGAAAATAAAACATCATGTTGCTGAGGTCATACATTGTCAAGGCATGAGGACAGCAATGTATTGCCTAGAAATTTCACATGTGAAAGACAGTTGATTGTAGGCTTAATCCCAACCAATACCTAGAGTAATACAAGTATTCACCTGCCGTGGTTGCTCAGTGGCTATGGTGTAGGGCTGCTGAGCTCGAGGTCGCGGGATCGAATCCCGACCATGGCTGCTGCATTTCGATGGAGGCGAAATGCGAAAACACCCATGTACTTAGATTTAGGTGCACGTTAAAGAACCCCAGGTGGTCAAAATTTTTAGAGTCCTCCACTATGGCATGCCTCATATAATCAGAAAGTAGTTTTGGCACGTAAAACCCCATAATTTACTGAGCACGTGCTGGTGGACGAGTTGGTTATGCATGATTACAAAGAAGGCGCCAAATAAAACAACAGATGAAGGAAGGAGACATGAGACGCGTAGGCACACTAACAACTGAGTGTTTTATTTCTTGACATGGGAATATATAGCTGCTGTCAAGGATCAAAACAACAGGAAGAAACAGGGCCGTGGGCGTATCTTGGGAGCGACACTTAGAAGTTATTCTGTATCGTGGCTTCCTTGCACGATGCAGATGACGGCCCTGTTTCTTCTTGTTGTTTTGATCCTTGACAGCAGCTATATATTGCCATGTCAATAAATAAAACACTCAGTTGTTAGTGCGCCTATGTGTCTTGTGCCTCCTTCCTTCATCTGTTGTTTTATTCGGTGCCTTCTTTGTAACTCATAATTTAATTTTTTTAATACAAGTATTCAACTGTGATTTGATATTCAGTTATTAGTAAGTTGATGTTTACATCACCATCACCATCACCAAATCTAAATGCATTTGTTCTGTGAACCTGCCAGAGGTAAAATTTGGAGGTCTATAAATTGCCTTTGAAAGAAACTGCAAAAGTTAGACGGCAGATACGCAGCTGATGGTAAGGCAATGCTAACAGGCAAATATAATCATTTATTCTTTGCAAACACAATAGAGCCACCACCCACTTTTATTTATGCGTAAAAAGCGTTTATGGTAGCCAGACTGCAAATATTGTTTAGTCAGTTCACTAGGAATGTTAATTTTGGTTAATAAGGAAATGTCAACATGTTCACTAATAATGCCATCAACTGTAAGAAATGCAGGCCGCTCTTTGTGAATACTTCTGTTAACATGGATGGTATTAAACTGACCTTAGGTATCATTATAAGTGCATTTCACAAGCTAATAAAACAAACAGTAGAAGTTGTTCATTGCCAAGAAAAAATACATATAGAGTAATCAATTTCTATGTATCTGTTGTAGCTAGTGGAAATCAGTGGGTTGCAGCACAGGAATAGCCAGATCACCCTCTTTCACGCATGTAAAAATTTTTCATTTCTTGATCCATGCAAACTTTAAGTTCTTTGCCTTTGCTGTTGCATATGTCGCCAAGAACAGTTTCCTGTAAATCTCGGTCAAATTTTCTGAGAAACACACTCTAGGTAATTCACCTCTCCCTGACAAACTGCAGCTTTCCTCGAGCAACGAGCCATCTGTCACAATGCGACAGTGGTAAACCTGACAATGACTGTTGCTGGTCCATTACCTAGCAATGGAAGCCTGTGTGACGCAACCATCAGGCTAGGGTCAAATGAGATGATGCTGAGCTTTCTTGATCAGTATTATTCGTAATGCCACCAACTAGATTTTCGTTAGGTTTTGCAGGCTTGCCATGTACTTCCAAGGCTAGACGAATTGCTGTATTGCCCACAGTCATTAATTTTGTCCTGCAACTTCATAATGGCCGACTGTTTGCTGGACACAGTTAACTCTAGAACTGCTAGCTGAGATGACAAGGATGTTGCCTTTGTGTTGGAAGATTCACAGAGAGCAAGCTCATCATAACATCCAGACATGAAATCAAATGACTGCATTTCTTCTACAGTTATCCGCAGCATTTTTATTTCAGACGTTAAAGCTAACGGTTAGTCTGGCTTTGCATGCACGAGGGAAACAGAAGCAAGCCGCTTATTGATTGAATACAGTGCAAACAATCGCTTGTTAATCACTGCTAACTGTGAACGTGCATCTTCCAGAGAGCATGTTGCTGTTCGACATGACTTGCATCACCACTTTTCACATTTTTTTCACCGCCACACAATAAACGTTGTGTCGGTTATGCCAAAGCCTTCATGCCCCAAGTGATACCAATCAAAGCAATTCATACATACTATGGATCTGCCATCTGAAGGAAGGCACTGATTGCAATGAGCACACTCACCATAGCATACACATTCATTCATTCATTCTATCCACCAGATAGCACTGGATGGCTACCTGAGATGAAAGCTGTACAGTATCTTGATAAAGGCCCAGGTAGCCGTTACAAGGCAGGTACAGCAACCAAGCAAGAAGCAAATGCAAACAGAAGCCGATATAGTAATGTAACTGTACTGCTAATAAAGTAAGTATCAATAAAGAATGAAATTAAGCAACTACTATGTGAAGCTTAAGCATAAGAAACATACACAAATATAAACTACATACATCAAACAACCATTATAGCATTTTCACAAAAAGTGCTCGCAATTGAGGTTCTGACATGTACTACTGTGTTTGCATTAATTTAGGACTGAAGGAAGATTTTGCTGTAGCACGTGTAGTTTGTAGTCTGTATGAAAGCGTGAAGAACACCACATGTCCATGCTCCGCATATTTATAGCAAGCCTATGTTCATGTAAGGGTGCCGTCAGAGCAATAAATTGTATATATGCAGTTGGTAGCAGCAAAGCAGAGTATATACAAGTACTAACTAACCCACACCAATACACACACTTTAGTACAGGCTTGTGAAGTGCTCGCAAATGTAACAATGATGAGAAATCTTGCCTTTATGACAAAGCCAGGCATCCAACGGCACCGTCTCGTATAAGAAATGTGCAGCAAACAAAAGCAAATAAATTCAGTTGATGACTTTCAGTAGATGACTGGGCTTCATATTCCAGGAGATAGTCAATGATGACGACAAACACCACCTTTCTTAGTGAAAGTGGCAACCATGCATAAGCAATGTAGAAGCTGCAGCAACACAGACACCTGAGTACCACCTTCAAAAGGGCCATAATCTGTGAATGTACTGGCGCACACATTAGATGTGAGCGGGTATGATATACCGGAAGTCATCGCGCTGTATATGGTACATCGTGTTACCATATGCTGCCTGTGGTAAGAGATTATCCACCTCCTACAGGTATACTATGACACCGCTGCAAAATGTGTGCCCACATGCGGGATCTGACTGAAGAATTTATCTCGCTTAATATGACGCTGACCAACACCTACAGAACTTGCTAAATCCTTTGAATAATTGGCTGAGCATGAATTGATGGGCTAGTTGGTGGGACAAGGACACTAGAAACCTTGAAAACAGATGCCACGCTGCAAGTCAGTAGCAGTTTTAAGGTTAAATAACTGCTAACAAAGCGTAACTGAGTGCTCTCCAAATGTTTGATGCTTGTAAAAATTGACGAGAATGGAAGATACCAGTGTGACAGAGGAACATATCATACTCACCTCCACCGTAGGCCATGGACCAACTGGCGACAATCGTCCGCGCCATTTCCCTATACCAGCAACATCCTAGAAGCAATAAGAGGAAAATTGGTGGACAGTGCCATCAACACAAACGCACATACCGACTAGCCTAGGGACAAACACACACACAATGATCAAAGGAAGTTCTCCACCATGTACCCAGGCAAAGTCAGATATTCAAGGAGCAAAAGTGCGGCTATGTCAGTTGGTATCCCCCCCCCCCCCCAGGGTGAACGGGAATGGCATCACGAGTGCCAATTTCACCACTGGTGATTGGTAGGCCAAACTCCAACAGTAAAAAACAAAGAAAAATTGAGCGTGCTTCAAGGGCAATGATTTTGTTGATGCGCGAGTGCAAAATGCCATCCAGCTTATTGTAGGCTGTGCACTCAATGAGCACATGACTTCCTTTGCGGGCGCCAACGGAAACCAACACCGCTGGCATTTATTTTTTTCAGATTGTTTCCCGCATTCAGATCATGTTTTCAACAACCTTCGCCTTCTATGTTTATTTTTTTTTACTCACAACACATGTGCAACGCATCCGTGTGAACATTTATCCTTTTCTGTTCAAGATGCACCAGTCAGCATGCCTTGCCACGCAGCTATTTTGTTTCGGCAAAACATAATGGTATGCAGAAAACTGGTTTATTAACTGTTTTTGTTAGCAACCTATCACACAGCAAGGGATTCAATACACAGCACAATTGTGTGAGCTGAGCATCTCTTTAGTCAGTACAAATGCACACATTCTGTACTACAATCATACATACACAAGACAGCTTGCTACAATTTCTCATAAACAGAAAATTGCTAAGGAGGCCATGTTTGTTTGCTGTGCACAACACAACCCTACCAAAGCAATTCTTGTTGCAACAGTTTTGCATGAATAAGAAGATTATCTAGAGGAGCAGATTCAGATTTTTCGCATACCAGTAAAAAAGCTTCCTTTTTTTTTGTTCCATACAACTGGTATATTTGCTAGTCCAAAATGTATGCTATACCTAGTCAATTTCCTGCATAGCTCTCATTGGGCTAACGTACCAATAAATATTCAGCAAATTATACTGAAAGTGTCTATAGTTCTTTTTTCATATGTGGTTTTGCTTCGCAATACAACATGTAAGACCACCAGAGCTTCACTAAATCAGTAACATTGCAAACTAGGTATCAATATGAAATTCCTTGCAAGCATATTGCAGGTGTTTCTTAAAGTTTCTAATGCACTTCGTTTGTTCTATCATCATCTAGGCATAAGTGGAACAGTTCCAAGACAATAACAACAAATAGCACCAAGGTTTTTTGTTAAGAAAATGTAAATGCAGGAGAAGCATGTGTCAATCGGTGGTTGATTGGCAGTAGAGGTTGGGCAAGGACAGAGTGATGCACAACGGTATTATTGAACGCACAGCTTTGGGACATTGAGAAATATCTTTTAAAAGCAATGCAAATCTTCTGCATTCAATGCATCAGAGCGACCTGCTCAGAACAATTATCTTTATAGAATGGTTTTCAAGACCTTCCTCTAATACGCTTAATGTACATTATGCACTTTCTTTAACAGAGCCTATAGGCACAGTTTCGTGAGACTTGTTTGAAGCACAGAACAGGTCTTAGAGCTGCGTTACGAGTTTTATCATTGGCTAGGGGTCATCCATCATGGGAATTTCGGTGTCGACAGAATAAGGAGGTCAAGGCAGTTCAACTTTTCTAGAACACTCGTTTCTGGCACAGCATGCTTTCTTTGCTTCAACCCGCCCCCTCCCACTTTTGCCATATTAATGAAACCACTGAAGTGAAGAGTGTCGAGCAACATTAGTAATTGCACTACTTTACTGAAGCAAGGTCAAGAAGATTCCAGCATCCAAAGATCCATGTATGGTAGCTATGTAATGATCTTTAAAGAGGCGGGCGCAGGTGTGGGAGCAATGATTGTCTGCACAATGAATACGCTGCACTACATTATGTAAATCTTGAAATATGCCAAAATGTTTGTAAAGCTATAGGCTAATCAGGAGACCACCTTAAGAACTATTGGAATTACAATGAGAATAAAACATCAGTAAGAAACTGTTTCGTAGCTTTCAAGCTCCTGGAGCTTTCCTTTTGCTGTGAACTTTCTCTCACGCTGTTTTCTAAGATCCGGATTGATGTCATCTATGCACAGTATAAGCTACGCATAGCGAAACTGCTGCAGCAAGTCTATGTGACACTTATTACAGCAAAAGATTTCTTTTAGTAGACTGTTATTTAGCTTATCGATCAGAACAGTGGACACACCACAAAATTATTGCACAACCACACCAAATACGCTCTAGAAAACATTTCTCCATGTCCTTCTCTTACTTCTGCGATAATGGAGTGTCACCTGCCACTGCAAGAGTTGGTAGACTCTGGGGCTCACATGATAAATAAACTTCTCTAGTGCTCCTCTCACAGAAATCTTTCAGCAGCTCTTTAACTTCGCTGACTTTCGATACCTTTGTGTATCCTTCCTCAGTTGGTTGATGACGCCTGTAGTCTCTCGTGAGTATATTTTTCGCTTTTGGTCTAGCTGCGGCGGTGTAGAACCTGTAAGGAGAGACACACCACCAGAACATATTGTTAGTCTAGTTGGCAAATTTTCGCCTAGTTGTTGTACACTGTGTAAAGGAACACTAGAGACAGGCACATAGGGCAAGCGCAGCGGCCTGTTTATGCTTGAGTGTCATGGTCCACTGTAAAGCAAATTCCTTCGGCCAAAAATGCGTGCGGTATGACATGGCTTCAATCTATGGAAACACGATATGAAAAATACTTTAGAAGAGTTAACTGCTGGGCTAGTTGGTGATATTGCACACTGAAAAGATTTTGAGCCAAAAAACAACACACACAAGAAAGACGAAATAAAGAAAGCGCCCGTGGTGTCATCGTCTTTCTTGTGTGTGTTGTTTTCTGGCGCAAAATATTTTCAGTATGCACGATATGAAAAGCCCGTTTATTATCAAACTTCAAGTGCATGTGATAAAGAAACAACTGTTTTCGTAAAATAGCACTTTTAATCCATGCAGGTCAGTTTTTATTAAATTTGGTTGCAGGATTTCAAGCAGAAATATGCCTCCAAAATTTAATAACTTGCAAGTTTTAGTGCTGCTATATATTCATGTAACATATGTTAAGCATGCATTGCCGTGGTTTCTCAATAGCTGGGTGGGAATGCTAGACATCAGTATTTTAGAGCTAGTTTTCTTGATTGATGATTTGATTCATCTTGTTAAGGATTAGCTAATTGAGCGTTTTATTGAATTTGGCTTCAGTTTCTTGCAAAATACCCGCACGAGGAAAACTAACTTCCAATAGTTTAAGGCTGCTGGGCATTGCAATTTGTTGCTCCGGAAGAATATCTGCTATAAAGCGGCAAACCAAGCTTAAGGAGACTACGACAGCGCGCAGCAATTACCGTCTTTGCCGTATCGTATGCTGTAGCGCCAAGCGCGGCGCGACTTTATACGAGCGTGAATTCGCTCATTCTCAGCGAAAACTGTTCGGCTTTTTAGCTTAGCCTATAAATCGCGCGCCTCAGACGAGCAAACGTTAAAGAGAAACCGATAAACACGCGGTTTCTTGCAGCATGTGGAGCAAATTCCGCTGCGTAAAGTCACCCATATGGTACCCGGCGCCGTAGCAACCGACGTGGAGAAGACAGAGCTCGCGTGCTCATGGATTGCGCTGTGCCCTGTCAAGCGGTTTCTGCACGAAAATAATAAACTACAGAAGGTCAGATTTGCAACCATTAATAACTTATTTTCCTTACCTTCATCGATCAGGGACCGCTCTCCCACTCCAACAGACGGCATAGCCTACCACAACAGCCTCGTATGGCAAGGTCGGCGAGGACCCTGATTTTCTGTGAAGTGGCCCGATCGAGCAGAGGCGGTAGCCGTGGTACATCTCAGCATCGCCAGGACTCCCCATTTGGCGTAATTTCGCCATATGTCACATCTGAAAAACAGGCAAAATACCACTTGTTCATGGTTAAAGAACACCTAGCTATAAATGTGAAACCAAAGTTGAGAGTAATATGATTCAAGCGACGAAAAAATTCTGTCCCTCTAGGCGCAGGTTGAAAAGTAAAGCGAATTTATGTCGTCACATAGCTAACTGCTAATTCAAAATGCAAACTGACTGCTCGTAATGTGTGTGTGTGTGTGTGTGTGTGTGTGTGTGTGTGTGTGTTTGCTTCTGCCATGTTCATGACCATTCAAATGTGGTAATGTCACAAAAAATTCGTCACCGGGATGCTCTCACCGTAACCACTTTGTGCAGCAAGCATTCAAATACAATCGGCAAATATAAATTGTAAGTTGTAAATATTCTACTCGCGTAAAAAATGCAGAGCAACCGCGAACATATACCGAAGCGAAATTTCCGCCTGCGTGTCAGCTAGCATCAATGGGCCCATATGTGCAACGGCAAGTAGTTTCAGTTTCTTACAACACCACAGAGAAATGCACCGCACAAACGAAAAAAAATATATTCACTTGAAAACAACCGCGGAAGATCTTTTGTTTCGTCCTAAAACTGTTCTGATAAGCTTCGCGCTTCTTTTTTTAGTAGCGACTGCAGAAAAAGTGTGCCTACCTTTCGTCCGCTGGGAAACGGGAAATTTTCGCCCTGCTGTTCATCATCGAGTGACCACGCCATACAGCCACGCATCACGTCTTGCGCTGTTTCCTCAATTTTTCCGACATGGCTGGAACATTTGCAGGCACAGAAAGTTTTCAACTACAAAGCAAACGAAAAAACGCGCAGGTCCACGGAAAGCGTCAGGAGCAGACGAAGCGAATGGCAGCCGAAGCGATGAGAGCGAAAGCGCCGCCCGTTGTAGGGGTGGGACACAACAAATGAAGCGACCAAATAAAGACAAAGTCGCCAAAAAAGGAAATGGCAAAAACACATTTTATTTGTAAATATAATTGCATCACTTAGCTTTATTGTTATGTAGGTTGAACATACAGAACCAGATATGCAGAAGTTATTGCACGCAGTGCACGGTCCCAATTGTCACACTTCTTCGTTTTTTTTTAAGAACTGAACTCTTTTTCGTGTCAAGAACGCAAGTTTGATGATTCTAGCGCCACCTCTTGGCAAAGGAATAAAGTGTTTATCAATACTTTTTTCCTACAAAACGACGCGGTCCTAATCACCCCACTCAGTGGCCACTTCAAGAAATGAACGCTCTTTCGGGTCAAGAATACGGGATTGAGGATTGTGACGTTACCTTTTGACGCAAAAATGAAGTGTTTATTAATAAATTTTTTCTACAAAACGGCGCGGTCCTAATCTTAGTGGCAACTTCAAGAAATGAACGCTCTTCCGGGTCAAGAATACGGGATTGAGCATTCTAGAGTCACCTTTTGGCGCAGAAATGAAGTGTTTATCAATACTTTTTTTGTACAAAACGACGCGGTCCTAATTATCACACTTAGTGGCAACTTCAAAAACTGAACTCTCTTTCGCGTGTAAAAAAAGGGGTTTGATGATTGTGGCGTCACCTCTTGGCGCAAAAATGAAGTGTTTATCAATACTTTTTTTCTTCAAAACGGCGCCGTCCTAATTGTCACACTTAGTGGCAACTTCAAAAACTCATAGAGTTTCTAAATAAATACCTAGAGAAAAATGTGGCGCTAGTGTCTACGGGGGTTCTCATCTCATCTAAAGATTGACTTCAATCTTTAGATAGCGGCGTTTGGTTGCGGCGCAGTAAACGAAGCTTTACTCAAATATTATCGCGTAAAATCTAATTTTATTTCTGCAGTATGTTACGTAATGTACAACACGCTACATAAACTTTGTATGACTTTGAGAGGGAAGCATGGTTTACTATGGTTTTACACCAGGACACACCAGGGTATGCATTCTTGTGCGCTTCTGTTCCTGATTTAACCACAGAGAATAATTATTTATTTCTTTTTGCAACATCAATAACAACCGTACATCTACTTCTATAAAAATACTCAACAAGTATTTATGGAAATAAAAATGTTGTATTGTGAGAAAGTGTTGCGCCCTTGAGCGGAATGCTACAAGTGTCATCTGCTACGACGCCTGCTCGCTGCAAACGCGAGACTTTTCTCGCAGACGACAGGCACTTGCGAACTCTCTCGCTCTTTCGAAGGACTGCGTCAGCTGTCATGATTGCTGAACGACTTCAAGTACTTTTAAGCACATCTGCTGCAGTGCTAGCTAGGACGCTATAGTGGCCTCCTACGAGTATGCTTCATCATATGTTATATTGACGTACCGCGTCCGAAGCGTTACGGCGTGGCTTTGCACGTACCCGTTTTGCGACACTAGACTACAGCCAGGAAGCAGCAACTTTTCCTACCACAAGTAAGTTTGTGTTCTCAAAGACCTAAAACACGCATTTCAATGAGCACATAAACGAGCAATGCATAATGAAGCATTCAAAAAAATTTGATTGTCAAGCCACTAGAAGTACAAGTGTATATGTCTTGTATCAATAGTGCCTTCTTTTTTCCTATTATGAAGTTTCATAAAGCAAGTAACGCTACAGTGCCAACCTAACCCACTTAACAAACCAAGGTCGATCCAAACACTCAAAACATGTTCTTTCAACGTTTACGATGCCGCCGCTTTCTCGTCAGGGCTTCGACGGCACACCGCGACACAAACATAGTCCCAGTCGCTGGCCCAGCGCGCTGTCACCACTTCGGGCAACAGTACAAAGGCAGTACAGAGATCTTTGCGTTGCACTGTCCCAGTGCAGGTTATAGCAATTGCGCTTGGAGCGAAACCAAAACTGCCAAAAAATACTTGTAGACTAGTTCGCTAGTCAATAGAATGCCAATCCGAAGCCTGTACTTCCCATCATTCCCATGATGGTTGAACGATCGCAGCGCCAGATTTGCCTCTATGTATACTAATATAATACTCTATGCAAAAACTCAAAGCTCTATCGCGTCAAGAACACGGGTTTGATGATTGTGGCGTTACCTTTTGCCACAAAAATGAAGTGTTTATCAATACTTTTTTTCCTTCAAAATGGCGCCGACCTAATTGTAAACTTAGTGGCATCATCCAGAACAGAACGCTCTTTCGGGTCACGAACACGGGTTCGATGATTGTCGCGTTACGTTTTGGTGCAAAAATGAAGAGTTTATCGATACGTTGTGGAAACAAAATGGCGTTATCCTAATCATCGCACTCAGTGGTTTCTTCAAGAACTCAGCGCTCTTTCGGGTCAAGAACACGGGTATGATTATGCTAGCGCTACCTTCTGGCGCAGAACTGAAGTGTTTATCAATACTTTTTTTCCTACAAAACGGCCCTATCCTAACAATTATACCAAGTAGTTTCTTTAAGAACTGAGCGCTCTTTCGGGTCAAGAACACGGGTTTGATGATTGTAGCGTTTCCTTTTGGCGCAGAAATGAATTGTTTATCAATACATTTTTGAAACAAAACGGCGCTGTCCTAACCATTACACTCAATAGTTTCTTTAAGGACTGAGCGCTCTTTCGGGTCAAGAACCATGGGTTTGATTATTGGAGCGCTGCCTTTTGGCGTAGGAATGAAGTGTTTATCAATACTTTTTTCCTACAAAACGGCGCGGTCATAATCGTCACACTCAGTGGCTCTTATTTAAAAAATGAACGGTCTTTCCGGTCAAGAACACAAGTTTAATGATTGTAGCGCTGCCTTTTGGCGCAGACATGAATTGTTTATCGATACTTATTTCCTACAAAACGGCGCGGTCCTAATCCTCACACTCAGTAGCTCTTACTTATGATATGAATAGTCTTTCGGGTCAAGAACACAAGTTTGATGATTGTACGTACCGCTACCTCTTGGCGCAGAAATGAATTATTTATTGATAATTTTTTGAAACATAACGGCGCTGTCGTAGTCGTAACACTTACTGGCTTCTTCAAGAACTGAACGCTCTTTCGGGTCAATAACACGGGTTTGATGATTGTAGCGCTACTTCCTGGCGCAGAAATGAATTATTTATTGATACTCTTTTTATACAAAACGGCGGTGTCCTAGTCGTCACACTTACTGGTTTCTTCAAGAACTGAACGCTCTTTCGGGTCAAGAACATGGGTTTGATGATTGTAGCGTTACTTTTTGGCGTAGGAATGAAATGTTTATCGTTAGTTTTACTTACGAAACGGCGCGGTCCTAATCGTCACACTCAGTGGTTCTATTTTTAAAAAATGAATGCTCTTTCGGGTCAAGAACGCACGTTTGATGATTATAGCGCTACATTTTGGAGGAGAAATTAATTATTTATTCATTCTTTTTTGAAACAAAACTATGCTGTCCTAATCGTCATACTTAATGGTTTCTTAAAGGGACCCTGAAACGCTTTTGACGATTTTCTACAAACGTATTGAGTCGTTAGAGTAGGTCCTTCTGATCATTAATTGACACATCTAAGTGCTCCGCGTAAAGCGTGTAATTTAGTATAAGGTTTTAAACATGCACATCGCTGCCGATCGCAGCGCACTGCTCGGCGGAATTTTAAGCCGCCCCTACCCATATGACCGAAATCACCCATACGACGTCAGTGGGGCGAGCTATCCGATTGGCTGACAAGGGTGCGTGATGGATAATTTTTCCAACTTTATGGTAAACAAATGATCTTTGTAATAGTTGGAATGTTAGTTAATTTGTTTTTATGAAAAGAAAATAACATAAAGAGAATGCACAAGAATAATTTTTCAGTACACTTAAGCACTTCCGGCACACAGCGTGTGTCGTCTGCTTGTGTTACAACGTACTCAATTTTGAAGAGAGCTCCGCGGTCAGAGTCGGTCTCAGTCTTTTCGCGAGCACTATGATTCGACTTCGTTGCCTTGTGTACTGCAAACGTAGCGACTGGCAATATGTCAAGCTGCGACATCGTGTCCCTCTGCAAGGCAGCGTACGAGCGAACTGGCTGCTGCGCATCGGACTGCCGCTATCCGATTGGCGCCAGGATTTGCGCGTTTGTGGCCGTGACTTTACACCGGAAGATTACTAACGCAATAGCGTTTCCCGAGTCCGGTATTAGGGAAAACGCAAGCGCAAGGGGACAGAGTCTGGCCGATTGACTTTGCCGTAACGGGATGAGCCATGAGATGAGCAGAAGGGCAAATGCGAATGGTCTGCACGGTGCAGCCACCTGGTGGCACAGAGCTCAACCATACACAGTAGCAGCAACGAAGTGTATTCTTCTTTGATGCTGGTGTGTATTTTTCACAGGAGTGTAATCATGAACACGTTGTTTTTTATAAATGTTTAAAATGTTCTACACTTGGTTAGAGCAATATTAGCGCTTTGTTTGGCTGGTTAAGCGCTGGACCAACAAGCGTATGGACCGTGCAGACCGATCAGGCCGCTCACGTACGTCTACGCTAAAGTTCCTTCATCAGCTTGAGTTTATGCCTCCAGTGATTTGCCGAAATGACCAGCTTGCCTGTGGTTACCGGAATACAAGACACGTTCGGCGCTGCGACAGAATGCTCGCAACGCACGCTGCTTTGATAGCTCTCGCTCGGGGTCGACGGCCAAGCGGCTAGCGGAGCGGTCTCGCGCGGGCGGGCTCCAAAACAACCGGAAGTGGACGATGTGACGTCGCATCGTGACGCTGAACCAGTGAAAGCGGAGCTTAGCCCCACTCGCTCGCCGAACGAGTTGAGGAGGAAAAGCATGGCTAGGGAGGAGGGTAGCTTCTAATCGCTTGTAGCTCGATTAATACGTAACGCTTCACTTAAATTATGGTGCGAATGTTCTACTTAAGCTGTACCCTACGCGTCTACAAAATTTGTCCGAACCGTTTCAGGGGCCCTTTAAAGAACTGAACGCTCTTTCGGGTCAAGAACACGGGTTTGATGATTGTAGCGAGACCTTTTGGCGCAGAAATGAATTATTTATTGATACTTTTTTGAAACAAAAGGGCGCTGTCCTAGTCGTCATACTTACTGGTTTCATCAAGACCTGAACGCTCTTTCGGGTCAAGAACACGGATTTGATGACTATAGCGCTACCTTTTGGCGCAGAAATGAATTATTTATTGATACTTTTCTGAAACAAAACGGCGCTGTCCTATTCGTCACACTTACTGGTTTGTTCAAGAACTGAACGCTCTTTCGGGTCAAGAACACGAGTTTGATGATTGTCGCGCTGCCTTTTGGCGTAGGAATGGAGTGTTTATCAATACTTTTTGCCTACAAAATGGAGCGGTCCTAATCGTCACACTCAGCGGTTTTTTTCTATAACTGAATACTCTTTCGGGTCAAGAACGCGGGTTTGATGATTGCAGCGCTACCTTTTGGCGCACAAATGAATTATTTATCGATACTTTTTTCCTACAAAACGGCGCGGTCCTAACGTCCCATTCAGTGATTTTTTACAAGAACTGAACACTCTTTCGGGTCAAGAACGCGGGTTTGATCATTGTAGCGCTACCTTTTGGCGAAGAAATGAACTATTTATTGATACTTTTTTCCTACGAAATGGCGCGGTCCTAATCGTCACACTCAGTGGTTTTTTTCAAGAAATGAACACTCTTTCGGGTCAAGAACACGGGTCTGATGATTGTAGCGCTACCTTTTGCCGCAGAAATGAATTATTTATCGATACTTTTTTCCTACAAAACGGCGCGGTCCTAATCGTCACACTCAACGGTTTTTTTCAACAACTTAATACTCTTTCGGGTCAAGAACGCGGGTTTGATGATTGTAGCCCTACCTTTTGGCGCAGAAATGAATTATTTATCGATACTTTTTTCAAACAAAACGGCGCGGTCTTAATCGTCACACTCAGTGTTTTTTTTTTTTTTTTTCAAGACCTGAACAATCTTTCGGGTCAAGAACGCGGGTTTGATGATTGTATCGCTACCTTTTGGAGCTGAAATAAAATCTTTATTGATACTTTCTTGCTACAAAACGGCGCTGTCCAATTCGTAACACTTACTGCTTTCTTAAAGAACTGAACGCTCTTTCTTGTCAAGAACACCGGTTTGATGATTGTCGCGCTGCCTCTTGGCGTAGGAATGAAGTGTTTATCAATATTTTTTCCTACGAAACGGCGCGGCCCTAGTCGTCACATTCAGTCGCTCTCTTTTAAAAAATGAATGCTCTTTCGGGTCAAGAATACAAGTTTGATGATTGTAGCGCTGCCTTTTGGCGCCGAAATGACTAATTTGTCGATACTTCTTTAAAACAAATCGGCGCTGTCATAATCGTCATACTTACTGGTTTCTTGAAGAACTGAACGCTCTTTTGGGTCAAGAACACGGGTTTGATGATTGTAGCGCTACCTTTTGGTGCGGAGATGAAGTATTTATTGATAATTTCTTGAAACAAAACAGCGCTGTCCTAATCGTCACACTTGCGGCTTTCTTCAAGAACTGAGCGCTCTTTCGGGTCAAGAACACGAGTTTGATGATTGTAGCGCTACCTTTGTGCGCAGAAATGAATTATTTATTGATACTTTTCTGGAACAAAACGGCGCTGTCCAATTCGTCACACTTACTGGTTCCTTCAAGAAATCAACGCTTTTTCGGGTCAAGAACACGGGCTTGATGATTGTAGCGCTGCCTTTTGGCATAGGAATGAAGTGTTTATAGATACTTTTTTCCTACAAAACGGCGAGGTCCTATTGTCCCACTCAGTGATTTTTTTCAAGAACTGAACACTCTTTCGGGTCAAGGACGCGGATTTGATGATTGTAGCGCTACCTTTTGGCGCGGAAATGAATTATTTATCAATACTTTTTTCCTACAAAACGGCGTAGTCCTAATGCTCACACTCAGCGGTTTTTTTCAAGAACTGAACGCTCTTTCGGGTCAAGAACACAAGTTTGAGGATTGTAGTGCTACCTTTTGGCGTAGGAATGAAGTGTTTATCGATACTTTTTTCCTACATAACGGCGCGGTCCTAATCCTCACATTCAGTGGCTCTTATTTAAAGAAATGAACGGTCTTTCGGGTCAAGAACACAAGTTTCATGATTTTAGCAGTACCTTTTGGCGCAGAAATGAATTATTTATTGATATTTTTTTGAAAGAAAATGGCGCGGTCCTAGTCGTCACACTTACTGGTTTCTTCAAGAACTGAACGCTCTTTCGGGTCAAGAACACGGATTTGATGACTGTAGCGCTACCTTTTGGCGCAGAAATGGATTGTTTATCGATACTTTTTTCCTACAAAACGGGGTGGTCCTAATGCTCACACTCAGCGGTTTTTTTCAAGCACTGAACGCTCTTTCGGGTCAAGAACACAAGTTTCATGATTTTAGCGGTACCTTTTTGGGCAGAAATGAATTATTTATCGATACTTTTTTGAAACAAAACTACGCTGTCCTAACCGTCACAGTTACTGGTTTCTTAAAGAACTGAACGCTCTTTCGGGTCAAGAACACGCGTTTGTTGATTGTAGCGCTGCCTTTTGGCGTAGGAATGAAGTGTTTATCGATACTTTTTTCCTATAAAACGGCGCAGTCCTAATCGTCACACTTACTGCTTTCTTCAAAAAATGAACGCTCTTTCGGGTCAAGAACACGGGTTTGATGATTGTAGCGCTACCTTTTGGCGCAGAAATGAATTATTTATCGATACTTTTTTCCTACAAAACGGCGCGAACCCAATTGCCAAACTCAGTGTGTTTTTTTTTTTTCAAGAACTGAAAACGCTTTCGTGTCGAGAACGCGGGTTTGATGGTGGTAGCGGTGCCTTTTGGCGGAGGAATGAATTATTTATCGATACGTTTTTCCTACAAAACGGCGCGGTCCTTATCCTCACACTCAGTGGCTCTTATTTAAAAAAATGAACCGTCTTTCGGGTCAAGAACACGGGTTTGATGATTGTGGCGCTACCTTTTGGCGCAGAAATGAATTATTTATTGATACTTTTTTGAAACAAAACTGCGCTGTCCTAATTGTCACACTTACCGCTTTTTTCAAGAACTGAATTCTCTTTCGGTAAGAAACACGAGTTTTATAATTGAGGCGCTGCCTTTTGGCGTAGGAATGAAGTGTTTATCGATACTTTTTTCCTACATAACGGCGCGGTCCTAATCCTCACATTCAGTGGCTCTTATTTAAAGAAATGAACGGTCTTTCGGGTCAAGAACACAAGTTTCATGATTTTAGCGGTACCTTTGTGGGCAGAAATGAATTATTTATCGATACTTTTTTGAAACAAAACTACGCTGTCCTAATCGTCACACTTACTGGTTTCTTAAAGAACTGAACGCTCTTTCGGGTCAAGAACACGTGTTTGATTATTGTAGCGCTGCGTTTTGGCGTAGGAATGAAGTGTTTATCGATACATTTTCCTATAAAACGGCGCTGTCTTAATCGTTACACTTACTGCTTTCTTCAAAAAATGAACGCTCTTTCGGGTCAAGAACACGGGTTTGATGATTGTTGCGCTACAGATTGGCCCATAAATGAATTATTTATCGATGCTGTTTTCCTCCAGAACCGCGCGGTCCTAATCCTCACACTCAGTGGTTTTTTTGTCAAGAACTGAACAATCTTTTCGGTATAGAACACGGGTTTGATTATTGTAACGCTACCTTTTGGCGCAGAAATGAATTATTTAACGCTACTTTTTTCTTACAAAACGGCTCGAACCTAATTGCCAAACTCAGTGGGTTTTTTTTTTTCAAGAACTGAACACGCTTTCGTGCCGAGAACGCGGGTTTGATGACGGTAGCAGTGCCTTTTGGCGTAGGAATGAATTATTTATCGATACGTTTTTCCTACAAAACGGCGCGGTCCTTATCATCACACTTAGTGGCTCTTATTTAAAAAAATGAACCGTCTTTCGGGTCAAGAACACGGGTTTGATGATTCTAGCGCAACCTTTTGGCGCGGAAATAAATTATTTGTTGATACTTTTTTGAAACAAAACTGCGCTGTCCTAATCGTCACACTTACCACTTTTTTTAAGAACTGAATGCTCTTTGGGTCAAGAACACGGGTTTTATAATTGAAGCGCTGCCTTTCGGCGTAGGAATGAAGTGTTTATCGGTACTTTTTTCCTACAAAACGGCGCGGTCCTAATCCTCACACTCAGTGGCTGTTATATAAAAAATGAACGGTCTTTCGGGTCAAGAACACAAGTTTGACGATTGTAGGGCGACCTTTTGGCGAATAAATGAATTATTTATCGATACGTTTTTCCTACAAAACGTCGCAGTCCTAATCGTCACACTCAGTGGTTCTTATTTTAAAGAAATGAATGCTCTTTCGGGTCAAGAACACAAGTTTGATGACTGTAGCGCTCCCTTTTGGCACAGAAATCAATTATTTATCGATACTTTCTTGAAACAAAACGGCGCTGTCCTAATGTCACACAGCTTTCTTCAAGAACGGAACGCTCTTTTGGGTCAAGAACCCGGGGTTCATTATTGAAGCGCTTCCTTTTGGCGCAGAAACGAATTATTTATCGATACTTTTTTCCTAGAGAACGGCGCGGTCCTAATCCTCACATTCAGTGGCTCTTATTTAAAGAAAGAATAGTCTTTCGTGTCAAGAACACAAGTTTGATGATTGTAGCGCTAACCTTTGGCGCACAAATGGATTATTGATTGATACTTTTTTGAAACGAAACGGCGCTGTCCTAGTCGTCACTCTTGCTGGTTTCTTCAAGAACTGAACGCTCATTCGAGTCAAGAACACGGGTTTGATGATTGTCGCGCTGCCTTTAGGCATAGGAATGAAGTGTTTATCAATACTTTTTTCCGACAAAACGGAGCCTTCCTAATCGTCACATTCAGTGGCTCTATTTTAAAAAATGAATGCTCTTTCGGGTCAGGAACACAACTTTGACAATTATAGCGCTATACCTTTTGGCGCAGAAATTAATTATTTATTGATACTTTTGGAAACAAAACGGCACTGTCCTTGTCGTCACACTTACTCCTTTCTTCAAAAACTGAACGCTCTTTCGGGTCAAGAACACGGGTTTGATGATTGTATTGCTACCATTTGGCGCAGAAATGAATTATTTATCGATACTTTTTCCCTACAAAACCGTGCGGTCCTAATCCTCACAATCAGTGGTTTCTTTGTCAAAAATTGAACAACCTTTCGGGTCAAGAACACGGGTTTGATGATTGTAGCGCTAACTTTTGGCGCAGAAATAAATTATTTATCGGCACTTTTTTCCTACAAAACGGCGCGAACCTAATTGCGAAACTCAGTGGTTATTTTTAAAGAACTGAACACTCTTTCGGGTCGAGAACGCGAGTTTGATGATGGTAGCGGTGCCTTTTGGCGTAGGAATGAAGTGTTTATCGATACTTTTTTCCTACAAAATGGCGCGGTCCTAATCGTCACACTCAGTGGCTATTATTTAAAAAAAATGAATGCTCTTTCGGGTCAAGAACACAAGTTTGATGATTGTAGCGCTACATTTTGGCGCAGACATGAAGTATTTATCGACAGTTTCTTGCAACAAAACGGCGCTGTCCTAATCTTCACACTTACAGCTTTCTTCAAGAACTGAACGCTCTTTTTGGCCAAGAAAATGTGTTTGATTATTGGAGCGCTACCTTATGGCGAAGAAATAAATTATTTATTGATACTTTGTTTATTCAAAACGGCGCGGTCCTAATCATCACACTCAGTGGGATTTTTTTTTTCAAGATCTGAACACTCTTTCGGGTCATGAACACGGGTTTGATGATTGTAGCGCTACCTTTTGTCGCAGAAGTGAATTATTTATCGATACTTTCTTACTACAAAACGGCGCGGTCCTAATTGTAAAACTCGGTCGTTTTTTTTCAAGAACTGAACACTCTTGCGGGTCGAGAACGCGGGTTTGGTGATTGTAGCGCTGCGTTTTGGCGTAGGAATGAAGTGTTTATCGATACTTTTTTACTACAAAACGGCGCGGTCCTCATTCTCACACTCAGTGGCTCTTATTTAAAAAATGAACGGCCTTTCCGGTCAAGAACACAAGTTTGATGATTGTGGCGGCGCCTTTTGGCGTAGGAATGAAGTGTTTATCGATACGTTTTTCCTTCAAAACGGCACGGTCCTAATCGTCATATTCAGTGGCTCTTATTTTAAAAAAAATGAATGCTCTTTCGGGTCTAGAACACAAGTTTGATGATTGTAGTGCTACCTTTTGGCGCAGAAATGAATTATTTATCGATACTTTCTTGAAACAAAACGGCGCTGTCCTAATCGTCACACTTACTGGTTTCTTAAAAAACTGAACGCTCTTTCGGGTCAAGAACACGGGTTCGATTATTGTAGCGCTGCCTTCCGGCGCAGAAATAAATTATTTATTGGTACTTTTTTTATACAAAACGGCGCGGTCCTAATCTTCAAACTAAGTTATTTTTTTTCAAGAACTGAACACTCTTTCGGGTATAGAACACGGGTTTGATGATTTAGCGCTACCTTTTGGCGCAGAAATGAATTATTTATCGATACGTTTTTCCTACAAAACGGCGCGGTCCTTATCCTCACATTTAGTGACTCTTATTTAAAAAAATGAACCGTCTTTCGGGTCAAGAACACGAGTTTGATGATTGAAGCGCAACCTTTTGGGGCAGAAATGCATTATTGATTGATACTTTTTTGAAACAAAATTGCGCTGTCCTAATCTTCGAACTTACCACTTTTTTCAAGAACTGAATGCTCTTTGGGTCAAGAACACGGGTTTGATGATTGCAGCGCTACCTTTTGGCGCAGAAATGAATTGTTTATCGATACGTTTGTGAAACAAAACCGCGCTATCCTAATGGTCGCACTTACCGCTTTTTTCACGAACTGAGTGCTCTTTCGAAGCGAGAACGCGGGTTTATGATTGTGGTGGTGCCTTTTGGCGTAGGAATGAAGTGTTTATCGTTCCTTTTTTCCTACAAAAAGACGCGGTCCTAATCGTCACATTCAGTGGTTCTTTTTTAAAAAATGAATGCTCTTTCGGGTCAAGAACACAAGTTTGATGATTGTAGCGCTGCCTTTTGCCGCAGAAACGAATTAGTTATCGATACTTTTTTCCTACAAAACGGCGCGGTCCTAATCGTCACACTCAGCGGTTTTTTTTTCAATAACTCAATGCTCTTTCGGGTCAAGAACACATGTTTGATGATTGGAGCGCTACCTTTTGGCGCAGAAATGAATTATTTAGCGAGACTTTTTTCCTACAAAACGGCGCGGTCCTAATGACCCACTCAGTGATTTTTTCAATAACTGAACACTCTTTCGGGTCAAGAACACGCGTTTGATGATTGTAGCGCTGCCTTTTGGCGTAGGAATGAAGTGTTTATCGATACTTTTTTACTACAAAACGGCGCGGTCCTCATCCTCACACTCAGTGGCTCTTATTTAAAAAATGAACAGTCTTTCCGGTCAAGAACACAAGTTTTATGATTGTAGCGGCGCCTTTTGGCGTAGGAATGAAGTGTTTATCGATACGTTTTTCCTTCAAAACGGCGCGGTCCTAATTGTCACATTCAGTGGCTCTTATTTAAAGAAAATGAATGCGCTTTCGGGTGAAGAACACAAGTTTGATGATTGTAGTGCTACCTTTTGGCGCAGAAATGAATTATTTATCGATACTTTCTTGAAACAAAACGGCGCTGTCCTAATCGTCACACTTACTGGTTTCTTAAAGAACTGAACGCTCTTTCGGGTCAAGAACACGTGTTTGATGATTGTAGCGCTGCCTTTTGGCGTAGGAATGAAGTGTTTATGGATACATTTTCCTATAAAACGGCGCTGTCTTAATCGTCACACTTACTGCTTTCTTCAAAAAATGAACGCTCTTTCGGGTCAAGAACACGGGTTTGATGATTGTAGCGCTACCCATTGGCGCATAAATCAATTATTTATCGTTGCTTTTTTCCTCCAAAACCGCGCGGTCCTAATCCACACACTCAGTGCTTTTGTTGTCCAGAACTGAACAATCTTTCTGCTATAGAAGACGGGTTTGATGATTTAGCGCTACCTTTTGGCGCAGAAATGAATTATTTATCGATACCTTTTTCCTACAAAACGGCACGAACATAATTGCCAAACTCAGTAGTTTTCTTTTCGAGAACTGAACACGCTTTCGTGCGAGAACGCGGGTTTCATGATGGTAGCGGTGCCTTTTGGCTTAGGAAAGAATTATTTATCGATACGTTTTTCCTACAAAACGGCGCGGTCCTAACCGTCACACTCAGTGGCTCTTATTTAAAAAGAATGAATGCTCTTTCGGGTCAAGAACACAAGTTTGATGATTGTAGCGCTAACTTTTTGGCACAGAAATCAATTATTTATCGATACTTTCTTGAAACAAAACGGCGTTGTCCTAATGTCACACAGCTTTCTTCAAGAACGGAACGCTCTTTTGGGTCAAGAACACGGGTTTGATTATTGTAGCGCTACCTTTTGGCGCAGAATTAAATTATTTATTGATACTTTTTTTGTACAAAACGGCGCGGTCCTAATCTTCACACTCAGTGTTTTTTTTTTTTTTCAAGAACTGAACACTCTTTCGGGTCAAGAACACGGGTTTGATGATTGTAGCGCTACCTTTTGTCGCAGAAATGAATTTTTTATCGATACTTTTTTGAAAGGAAACTACGCTGTACTAATCGTCACACTTACTGGTTTCTTAAAGAACTGAACGCTCTTTCGGGTCAAGAACACGTGTTTGATGATTGTAGCGCTGCCTTTTGGCGTAGGAATGAAGTGTTTATCGATACTTTTTTCCTATAAAACGGCGCTGTCGTAATCGTCACACTAACTGCTTTCTTCAAAAACTGAACGCTCTTTTGGGTCAAGAACTCGGGTTTGATGATTGTAGCGCTACCTTTTGGCGCAGAAATGAATTATTTATCGATACTTTCTTGAAACAAAACGGCGCTGTCCTAATCGTCACACTTACTGGTTTCTTAAAAAACTGAACGCTCTTTCGGGTCAAGAACACGGGTTTGATTATTGTAGCGCTACCTTTCGGCGCAGAAATAAATTATTTATTGGTACTTTTTTTATACAAAACGGCGCGGTCCTAATCTTCAAACTAAGTTATAATTTTTCAAGTACTGAACACTCTTTCGGGTCAAGAACACGAGTTTGATGACTGTAGCGCTACACATTGGCGCATAAGTGAATTATTTATCGATGCTTTTTTCCTCCAAAACCGTGCGGTCCTAATCCTCACACTCAGTGGTTTTCTTGTCAAGAACTGAACAATCTTTCAGGTATAGAACACGGGTTCGATGATTTAGCGCTACCTTTTGGCGCAGAAATGAATTATTTATCGATACTTTTTTTCCTACAAAACGGCGCCAACCTAATTGCCAAACTCAGCGGGTTTTTTTTTTTCAATAACTGAACACTCTTTCGCGTCGAGAACGCGGGTTTGATGATGGTAGCGGTGCCTTTTGGCGTAGGAATGAAGTGTTTATCGATACTTTTTTCCTACAAAACGGCGCGGTCCTAATCGTCACATTCAGTGGCTCTTATTTAAAAAAAAATGAATGCTCTTTCGGGTGAAGAACACAAGTTTGATGATTGTAGCGCTACATTTTGGCGCAGACATGAATTATTTATCGATAATTTCTTGCAACAAAACGGCGCTGTCCTAGTCTTCACACTTACAGCTTTCTTCAAGAACTGAGCGCTCTTTTTGGTCAAGAAAACATGCTTGATTATTGTAGCGCTACCTTTTGGCAAAGAAATAAATTATTTATTGATACTTTTTTTATACAAAACGGCGCGGTCCTAATCATCACACTCAGTGGGTTTTTTTTTTTTCTCAATAACTGAGCACTCTTTCGCGTCGAGAACGCGGGTTTGATGATGGTAGCGGTGCCTTTTGGCGTAGGAATGAATTATTTATCGATACGTCCTTCCTACAAAACGGCGCGGTCCTAATCCTCACACTCAGTGGCTCTTATTTAAAAAAATGAACGGTCTTTCGGGTCAAGAACACAAGTTTCATGATTGTTGCGGTACCTTTTGGCGCAGAAATGAATTATTTATCGATACTTTTTTGAAACAAAACGGCGCTATCTTAATCGTCGCACTTACCGCTTTCTTCAAGAACTGAAACCCTTTTCGAAGCGAGAACGCGGGTTTGATGATTGTGGTGGTGTCTTTTGGCGTAGGAATGAAGTGTTTATCGTTCCTTTTTTCCTACAAAATGGCGCGGTCCTAATCGTCACATTCAGTGGTTCTTTTTTAAAAAATGAATGCTCTTTCGGGTTAAGAACGCGTGTTTGATTATTGCAGCGCTACATTTTGGCGCAGAAATGAATTGTTCATCGATACGTTTTTGAAACAAAATGGCGCTATCCTAATCATCGCACTCACGGCTTTTTTCAAGAACTGAATGCTCTTTCGGTCAAGAACACGGGTTTGATAATTGAAGCGCTGCCTTTTGGCGCAGGAATGAAGTGTTTATGGCTACTTTTTTCCTACAAATCGGCGCTGTCCTAATCGTCACACTCAGCGGTTTTTTTCAAGAACTGAACACTCTTTCGAAGCGAGAACGCGGGTTTGATGATTGTGGTGGTGCCTTTTGGCGTAGGGATTAAGTGTTTATCGTTCCTTTTTTCCTACAAAATGGCGCGGTCCTAATCGTCACATTCAGTGGTTCTTTTTTAAAAAATGAATGCTCTTTCGGTCAAGAACACGGGTTTGATGATTGAAGCGCAGCCTCTTGGCGTAGGAATGAAGTGTTTATCAATACTTTTTTCCGACAAAACGGAGCGTTCCTAATCGTCACATTCAGTGGCTCTATTTTAAAAAATGATTGCTCTTTCGGGTCAAGAACACAACTTTGATGATTATAGCGCTATACCTTTTGGCGCAGAAATTAATTATTTATTGATACTTTCTTGAAACAAAACGGCGCTGTCCTTTCGTCACACTTACCGCTTTCTTCAAAAACTGAACGCTCTTTCGGGTCAAGAACACGGCTTTGATGATTGTTGCGCTACCTTTTGGCGCAGAAATGAATTATTTATCGATACTTTTTTCCTACAAAACCGCGCGGTCCTAATCCTCACACTCAGTGGTTTCTTTGTCAAAAATTGAACGATCTTTCGGGTCAAGAACACGGGTTTGATGATTGTAGCGCTACCTTTTGGCGCAGAAATGAATTATTTATCGATACTTCTTTTCCTACAAAACGGCGCGAACCTAATTGCCAAACTCAGTGGGGTCTTTTTTTTCAATAACTGAACACTCTTTCGCGTCGAGAACCCGGGTTTGATTATGGTAGCGGTGCCTTTTGGCGTAGGAATGAATTATTTATCTATACGTCCTTCCTACAACACGGCGCGGTCCTAATCCTCACACTCAGTGGCTCTTATTTAAACAAATGAACGGTCTTTCGGGTCGAGACCACAAGTTTCATGATTGTTGCGGTACCTTTTGGCGCAGAAATGAATTATTTATCGATACTTTTTTGAAACAAAACGGCGCTATTCTAATCGTCGCACTTACAGCTTTCTTCAAAAACTGAAACCTCTTTCGGGTCAAGAACACGGCTTTGATGATTGTATCGCTACCTTATGGCGTAGGAATTAAGTGTTTTTCGGTACTTTTTTCCTACAAATCGGCGCTGTCCTAATCGTCACACTCAGCGGTTTTTTTCTAGAACTGAACACTCTTTCGAAGCGAGAACGCGGGTTTGATGATTGTGGTGGTGCCTTTTGGCGTAGGAATGAAGTGTTTATCGTTCCTTTTTTCCTACGAAATGGGGCGCTCCTAATCGTCACATTCAGCAGTTCTTTTTTAAAAAATGAATGCTCTTTCGGGTCAAGAACGCGTGTTTGATTATTGTAGCGCTACCTTGTGGCGCAGAAATGAATTATTTATCGATATTTTCTTGAAACCAAACGGCGCTGTCCTCATCTTCACACTTACAGCTTTCTTCAAGAACTTAACGCTCTTTTGGGTCAAGAACACGGGTTTGATTATTGTAGCGCTACCTTTTGGCGCAGAAATAAATTATTTATTGATACTTTCTTTATACAAGACGGCGCGGTCCTAATCGTCACACTCAGCGGTTTTTTCCTACAAAACGGCGCGAACCTAATTGCCAAACTCAGTGGTTTTTTTTCAAGAACTGAACACTCTTTCGGGTCGAGAACGCGGGTTTGATGATGGTAGCGGTGCCTTTTGGCGTAGGAATGAAGTGTTTATCGATACTTTTTTCCTACAAAAATGCGCGGTCGTAATCGTCACACTCAGTGCCTATATTTAAAAAAAAATGAATGCTCTTTCGGGTCAAGAACACAAGTTTGATGATTGTAGCGCTACATTTTGGCGCAGACATGAATTATTTATCGATACTTTCTTGCAACAAAACGGCGCGGTCCTAGTCTTCACACTTACAGCTTTCTTCAAGAACTGAGCGCTCTTTTTGGTCAAGAAAACGTGTTTGATTATTGTAGCGCAACCTTTTGGCGAAGAAATAAATTATTTATTGATACTTTTTTTTATACAAAATGGCGCGGTCCTAATCATCACACTCAGTGGTTTTTTATTTTTTTCAAGAACTGAACACTCTTTCGGGTCATGAACACGGGTTTGATGATTGTAGCGCTACCTTTTGTCGCAGAAATTTATTATTTATCGATACTTTCTTACTACAAAACGGCGCGGTCCTAATTGTAAAACTAAGTCGTTTTTTTCCAAGAACTGAACACTCTTGCGGGTCGAGAACGCGGGTTTGGTGATTGTAGTACTGCCTTTTGGCGTAGGAATGAAGTGTTTATCGATACTTTTTTGCTACAAAACGGCGCGGTCCTCATCCTAACACTCAGTGGTTCTTATTTAAAAAATGACCGGTCTTTCCGGTCAAGAACACAAGTTTGATGTTGTGGCGGCGCCTTTTGGCCTAGGAATGAAGTGTTTATCGATACGTTTTTCCTTCAAAACGGCGCGGTCCTAATCGTCACATTCAGTGGCTCTTATTTAAAAAAAAATGAATGCTCTTTCGGGTCTAGAACACAAGTTTGATGATTGTAGTGCTACCTTTTGGCGCAGAAATGAATTATTTATCGATACTTTCTTGAAACAAAACGGCGCTGTCCTAATCGTCACACTTACTGGTTTCTTAAAAAACTGAACGCTCTTTCGGGTCAAGAACACAGGTTCGATTATTGTAGCGCTACCTTCCGGCGCAGAAATAAATTATTTATTGGTACTTTTTTTATACAAAACGGCGCGGTCCTAATCTTCAAACTAAGTTATTTTTTTTCAAGAACTGAACACTCTTTCGGGTATAGAACACGGGTTTGATGATTTAGCGCTACCTTTTGGCGCAGAAATGAATTATTTATCGATACGTTTTTCCTACAAAACGGCGCGGTCCTTATCCTCACACTTAGTGACTCTTATTTAAAAAAATGAACCGTCTTTCGGGTCAAGAACACGAGTTTGATGATTGTAGCGCAACCTTTTGGCGCAGAAATGCATTATTTATTGATAATATTTTGAAACAAAAATGCGCTGTCCTAATCTTCGAACTTACCACTTCTTTCAAGAACTGAATGCTCTTTGGGTCAAGAACACGGGTTTGATGATTGCAGCGCTACCTTTTGGCGCAGAAATGAATTGTTTATCGATACGTTTGTGAAAGAAAACCGCGCTATCCTAATCGTCGCACTTGCCGTTTTTTTCAAGAACTGAGTGCTCTTTCGAAGCGAGAACGCGGGTTTATGATTGTGGTGGTGCCTTTTGGCGTAGGAATGAAGTGTTTATCGTTCCTTTTTTCCTACAAAAAGACGCGGTCCTAATCGTCACATTCAGTGGTTCTTTTTTAAAAAATGAATGCTCTTTCGGGTCAAGAACACAAGTTCGATGATTGTAGCGCTGCCTTTTGCCGCAGAAACGAATTAGTTATCGATACTTTTTTCCTACAAAACGGCGCAGTCCTAATCGTCACACTCAGCGGTTTTTTTTCAATAACTGAATGCTCTTTCGGGTCAAGAACACATGTTTGATGATTGGAGCGCTACCTTTTGGCGCAGAAATGAATTATTTAGCGAGACTTTTTTCGTACAGAACGGCGCGGTCCTAATGTCCCACTCAGTGATTTTTTCAATAACTGAACACTCTTTCGGGTCAAGAACACGGGTTTGATGATTGTAGCGCTACCTTTTGGCGCAGAAATGAATTATTTATCGATACGTTTTTCCCACAAAACGGCGCGGTCCTAATCCTCACACTCAGTGGCTGTTATTTAAAATAATGAACGCTCTTTCGGGTCAAGAACACAAGTTTCATGATTGTACCGCCACCTTTTGGTGCAGAAATGATTTGTTTATCGATGCGTTGTTTAAACAAAACAGCGATATCCTAATCGTCGCACTTACCGCTTTTTTCAAGAACTCAATGCTCTTTCGGTCAGGAACACGGGTTTGATAATTGAAGCGCTGCCTTTTGGCGTAGGAATGAAGTGTTTATCGGCACTTTTTTCCTACAAAACGGCGCTGTCCTAATCGTCACACTCAGCGGTTTTTTTCAAGAACTGAATACTCTTTCGAAGCGAGAACGCGGGTTTGATGATTGTGGTGGTGCCTTTTGGCGCAGAAATAAATTATTTATTGATACTTTCTTTATACAAAACGGCGCGGTCCTAATCGTCACACTCAGTGGCTATTATTTAAAAAAAATGAATGATCTTTCGGGTCAAGAACACAAGTTTGATGATTGTAGCGCTACACTTTGGCACAGACATGAATTATTTATCGATACTTTCTTGCAACAAAACGCTGTCCTAATCTTCACACTTTCAGCTTTCTTCAAGAACTGAACGCTCTTTTTGGTCAAGAAAACGTGTTTGATTATTGTAGCGCTACCTTTTGGCGAAGAAATAAATTATTTATTGATAATTTTTTTTATACAAAACGGGGCGGTCCTAATCATCACAACCAGTGGTTATTTTTTTCAAGAACTGAACACTCTTTCGGGTCATGAACACGGGTTTGATGATTGTAGCGCTACGTTTTGTCGCAGAAATGAATTATTTATCGATACTTTCTTACTACAAAACGGCGCGGTCCTAATTGTAAAACTAAGTCGTTTTTTTCCAAGAACTGAACACTCTTGCGGGTCGAGAACGCGGGTTTGGTGATTGTAGTACTGCCTTTTGGCGTAGGAATGGAGTGTTTATCGATACTTTTTTACTACAAAACGGCGCGGTCCTCATCCTCACACTCAGTGGCTCTTATTTAAAAAATGAACGGTCTTTCCGGTCAAGAACACAAGTTTGATGATTGTAGTGCTACCTTTTGGCGAAGAAATGAATTATTTATCGATACTTTCTTGAAACAAAACGGCGCTGTCCTAATCGTCACACTTACTGGTTTCTTAAAAAACTGAACGCTCTTTCGGGTCAAGAACACGGGTTCGATTATTGTAGCGGTACCTTTCGGCGCAGAAATAAATTGTTTATTGGTACTTTTTTTATACGAAACGGCGCTGTCCTAATCGTCCCACTCAGCGGTTCTTTTCTAGAACTGAACACTCTTTCGAAGCGAGAACGCGGGTTTGATGATTGTAGCGCTACACATCGGCGCATCAGTGAATTATTTATCGATGCTTTTTTCCTGCAAAACCGCGCGGTCCTAATCCTCATACTCAGTGGTTTTCTTGTCAAGAACTGAACAATCTTTCGGGTATAGAACACCGGTTTGATAATTTAGCGCTACCTTTTGGCGCAGAAATGAATTATTTATCGATACTTTTTTCCTACAAAACGGCGCGAACCTAATTGCCAAACTCAGTGGATTTTTTTTTCAAGAACTGAACACGCTTTCGTGCCGAGAACGCGGGTTTGATGATGGTAGCGGTGCCTTTTGGCGTATGAATGAATTATTTATCGATACGTTTTTCCTACAAAACGGCGCTGTCCTTATCCTCACACTTAGTGTCTCTTATTTCAAAATAATGAACCGTCTTTCGGGTCAAGAACACGGGTTTGATGATTGTAGCGCTACCTTGTGGTGCAGAAATGCATTATTTATTGATAATTTTTTGAAACAAACCTGCGCTGTCCTAATCTTCACACTTACCACTTTTTTCAAGAACTGAATGCTCTTTGGGTAAAGAACACGGGTTTTATAATTGAAGCGCTGCCTTTTGGCGTAGGAATGAAGTGTTTATCGGTACTTTTTTCCTACAAAATGGCGCGGTCATAATCCTCACACTCAGTGGCAACAGAGGTCTTGATGCCATCCTTGCAGGACCCTTGGGAGGGCTGGCAATTAGGGGCTGATGCCCCCTAAATTAGCAGCGAGAGATCCTCTGCAGACCTATGAACGCCGAAGCCAACGCTGACGAGGTGCTAGTTGTGCATGGACACAGAACAGTGAGGTGCTTATTACGTTCCCAAAACTAAAATTGATTTTAGCCAAAAGGCCCATATGTGACATGTGCCATATATTCGTCGATTGAGGTCCCTCCTATCTGACCACCAAATGGGGAGCTGGTTAAATAGGACATGAGAAAGGAGCCAAGATAAATGGTCAGATAAGTCTGTTCAAGTGAAGCACATGCAAGGTAACTTTTATTCTATATCTCTTTTAGAACTACGTTTCAAAGCAAATTCAGGGATCCTGATGTAAGCTGCATTGGTGGTTCTTTAATTTACATTCAATACCGGGCATGCCGCCACATGCTGTTGGCCTTCACCACCCTCAAATCCCCTTAACATGCAGCCTTGCTGTCAAAACCAATGAGGCTGCAAAGATGGCGTAGTTGCAAGAGAAGATAGTGTACATGCTCAGGAGAGAGAAAACTATGATTAGCTGGCATGTAACAAAGCAATGCAGGCATCAGAATAAGTCCACTAGTTGGCAACAGCAAATAGTTTGAAGCCAGTGCTTCATCTTGTCTTCCCCCGTTCTTTAATTTCTGCAATTTTATTCAAAGTAACTTGCTCTGGCCTGCTGAAAGATGTACCAAGCATTGTCTGCACAATCATGCAACAGCTGGATTAGGTGGCATGGTTGCTTCACTTAAACTGGCAAAACAGGTTTTTACATAATGAGGCACTGCTGCAACAGGGAAACATGGGCTAGTTGGTGAATGTTCATTGCAGACAGAACGACAGTAAATGAGACAAGATGCAAGCAGTGACTCATAACTACAAGTTTATTTGTGAAAGAACAAGTATATATACACAGAACAAATTGAAAAACAGAACTAGTGATAGTAAAAATTGTACCCACGTGATGGCCACTTCCTGGTACATCAAAGAAGAGAGACAAAACCTTGCCACATCAAAAATAGAAAGCCCACGGATGGTGACAAAGACTAGTAGTAATATAAACTTTATTTCTCCTGGTAGTTTTGGGAGGTGGGTAGGTCCCTCAGTCCAGGGCTCCACTTGTCTTTGCGGTTCACTGGGCTTTACCGAGAGGAGCTCTGTGGCTCTCTAGGTTTTCACTAGCAAGCCGAAGCTCCCACTGCCTATTACTTGGCACTTGCATTGTAAGGGGCAAATTGGAATTTGGAGGCCGCAGTTAGCACATCCACATTACGTTGGCAAGAGTTGGCCGCTTCTATCTTGCTGAGTACTTGAAGGTGTGGGTATGTGGTTAGTCTGTATGCAGCATCAGTGCCTGGCCTGTTCTTCCGCAAAGTCAGGTTGTGGGCTGCTGTATTGTCTCATTAGTTTTTGAGGACGTTGTGCGGGTGGATGGGAGGCTCCTCGATAAGACCGACCTGGTGTTTGAATGCCTATTCCTCGAACAGTTCGGTCCACCCTCTCATTTCCCTCAAGTTCAGAGTGCACCGGGTACCACATTATCACGTGGTGCAATTCTAGGGCAGTGCCTAGCATTCTGTGGATTTAGTATAGGGTGGTACTCGTCGTGAAAGAACGGCATGCTGCCTGTGAGTCCGTCATGACCAACGCAGATTGTTTTTTTGCCTCTGCATATAGAAGGGTCAGTGCTATGGGCTGCTGCCTCCGTGATGCAGGTTGAATGGGTCCAATGGAGGCCATTATCGCTGTGGATTGATTGAAGGCCACTATTGTGAATTTGTCTGTTGCCGCTCTACACGCGTCCATGTAGTATATGTCTGAATTCCTTCCATATTTGTTTTGTAAAGCCTTCGATCGCGCTTTTATTCTGCTTTGGTGGTATTCCGTGCCCATATTGTTTGGTATTGGTAAAACTAGAATTTTCTATCTTGTTTGTCAGGGTGTCAAAACTGTTTTTTCCGTGCTGTACTGTGCTCTCAGGGGATATCTAACTATTGCAACACAGTCCTTCCTTGTTCAGTTGAAATTAGGCGTTCTCTCTGTGCCACCACTGCCATAAGTGTTCTTCATAAGTTCTTCATAAGTGTTGGAAATACCAAGAGCCTACAATCTGCCGGTGCTCATGTTTTTTGGTAACCCTAGGGCAGCCTTATACGCTGCCCTTTGGTCATTTCGGCCTTATTTAGTTTTTGAAAGGGGAGTCTAGATCACCCTGCTTATAACAAATACTTGCACGAGTCTGACCGTCCCTGCTCCTTTAAAGCCTCTTATTTGGATCTGACTGCTGGTACGATCTGTTGGGAACTCGGCGCTGACGCCCGTGGTTGTACCTGGGTCGCAAGCCCCAAGGGTAGCGTTGGCCTGGCGGCCTGGGGTACAACTCGAAGCATCCGAAGGTCCCGGCAAAGCATGAGTCGACAGGTAACAACGAAACAACTTGTTTATTTTAACATCGCAAAGAGTTGGCGGTCAGGTTTGACCGTAGTAGAGAGACGGGAGAGCACTTCACTCAACAGAAGAAATCGGAGCCCTCCTCTGGCGTCCGGGGGCAGCTGTTTTTATACTCTCGCAGTTGAGGGCAAGAAGGAACCCCTCAAAAGACGAGCACGTGAATGTACAATGGGCTAATGGTGACGCACACTGTCGTAGCGATGCCGTAGCACCATGTCGTGGCGCTGCGCACGATCTCGTAGCACCTGGTCGTGGCGCTGCGCAGCACACTGTCGTGGCGCTGCCGGTCGGACACAATGACTGTAACGAGAAGATGGTCCCTGCTTTGGCATCGCCTGTTTCGGGCACAATGACTGGAACGAGATCCCTGCTTTGGCATCGCCTGTTTCGGGCCCAATAACTGGAAGGAGATCCCTGCTTTGGCCTCGCCTGTTTCGGGCACAATGACTGGAACGAAATCCCTAGGCGGTCGCATCGCCGCAGACGCGCCTGGAAACACCTGGCGATGAGTGTTGCGGTGACGACGATCGGGCCAAAATGTCCGCCGCCCCGCCGCCGTCGCGCCGGCAAAACCACGTGTCGCAGGCGAAACGCAACAGACCGCCCCGCCGGGGAAAGGAGATCCCGATGGACAGGGGACTGCATCCGCTGTCCGGAGGGATGTCGCTCGATGATGCGCATAACCGAAGTCGGGCGTCCCTTGACGTTTCTTGAGCGCAGCGCACAGAGAAGGCCTCGTTCTCTCGTTCAGGTTCGCACGGGACACTGCAAAGTGACTTCGGGAGAGTTCACATTTTTGTTCTCGTTCCCGGCAAGCGTTAGAACTACGCTGAAAACTCAACCGCTCAGTCAGCAAGCACGGCACAACCCTCACTAAGCCCTGCCAGGCTCTTTCCCCTTTTTATACCACTGCCTAGTTCCTTACAGTAGTCTAGCATCACTCAGAACGCGTCCACAAATTGAAAAATTGCACTAGAAAGCATATCATCACTTTGAAACACTAAACAAAAGCAATATGTTAAAAAAAATCCTGCCTCAGGAAGAAAAACATCAGTAACAAACAATTTTGAGGCTGATTCCTACGTTAGGGGCTTCGACTTAAGCCATCGGCGTTACCGTTGAGACTCCCCTTTTTGTAACGCACCTCAAAGGAATATTGTTGTAAAGCGAGGCTCCAGCGCAGGAGGCGGCCATTTTTGGGAGAGATGGTCTGCAGCCATTGGAGAGGGCAGTGATCTGTCTCAATGATAAACCTCGAGCCGGCTAGATAGCATGACAATTTCTGAACGGCCCACACGAGACATGCACACTCTTTCTCGGTGGCGCTATACGCCTGCTCACGACTGGTCAGCTTACGACTAGCATACAGGACGGGGTGTTCTACTTCTCCATTTTCCCGTTGGCACAGTACAACGCCCATGCCTCGCTCACTAGCATCGCACTGAACAATGAACCCTTTTGTATAGTCTGGCGATCGTAGCACAGGCTGGCTTGTTAGGGCACTCTTTAGGGCGCTAAAAGCTCTTTCCTTTGTCTCGTCCCAGACGACTGTTTGAGGCTCTGTCTTTCTTAGAGCATCCGTCAGGGGAGCCGCGATATCAGAGTACCTAGGGATGTACCTCTGATAGTAGCCGGCGACACCTAAGAACGACCGAATATCGGTCTTTGTGCGCGGTTGCGGAAAGTCTCGCACAGCGGCCACTTTTATTTCAGAGGGGCGGCGACGACCCTGACCAATCACGTGACCGAGGTAGACAACCTCGGCCTGTGCTAACTGGCACTTAGGAGCCTTTACTGTCAAGCCTGCTTCGCGCAGGCGGGTTAGCACTGCCCGCAAGTGTGTCATATGCTCAGACCAGGATGCGGAGAATATCGCTACGTCGTCTAGATACGGTAAAGCGAATTCTTGCTGTCCCCGCAACACTTTATCCATGAGACTTGAAAAACAGTATGGCGCGTTCTTCAAACCAAAACTCAACACTTTAGGACGGAATGTTCCCATTGGTGAAATGAACGCCGCATACCTACTAGCCTCTTCTGTAAGTGGAACCTGCCAATAACCCCTGACAAGATCTAGGGTGGAAATAAACTGAGCGCTACTAACTTTCTCAAGGCGCTCCTCGATGTTAGGGATCGGATAAATTTGATCCTTAGTGATGGAATTAAGCCTGCGGTAGTCGACGCAAGGACGAGGTTCCTTGCCCGGTACCTCAACTAAAATCAAAGGGGAGGTATAATCACTCTCACCTGCCTCAATAACACCGAGCTGTAGCATTTTCTTTACCTCAGCCTCCATAATATCGCTCTGGCGGGGTGACACCCGATACGCCTTGGATCGTACTGGCTCTGTGGAGGTAAGTTCTATATCATGAGTAAGTACAGAAGTCCTACCAGGCCTCTCAGAGAACAGACCTTGAAACTCTTGTAATAGCTGGTGTAGTTCGGTTTTCTGCTCAGGCGACAGCGGTGCTTTACTGATAAGGTCACTAATGACTTGACCGGTGTCTTCCCTGTTCGTCACTGAGCCTAGTCCCGGAAGCTCGACCGGAAGCTCTTCAGGAACGTTTACCATCATGCACACCACTGCTTCCCTTTGTCTATAAGGTTTGAGCAGATTACAGTGGTAAACTTGCTGTGCTTTCCGCTTTCCTGGCAGACTTACCACGTAGTTAACGTCCGACAGTTTCTGAACAATTCGCGCTGGGCCCTCCCACTGCACGTCTAGTTTGTTGTTTAGCGATGTGCGCAATATCATGACCTCATCGCCAACCTCAAAACGACGGGCCCTGGCTGTCCGATCATAATAAACCTTGGCCCTCTGCTGGGCCTTTGTCATTGCTTCACCTGACAACTCCTGTGCCCTTCTTAAGCGTTCGAGGAGCTTAAGCACGTACTCCACCACGACTGGGTCGTCGCCCCTACCTTCCCATGATTCTCGAAGCATGCGAAGCGGAGATCGAAGCGAGCGACCGTACACCAGTTCAGCTGGCGAAAACCCCGTAGCCGCATGCGGCGCGGTCCTTAAAGCAAACATCACCCCAGGCAGACACAGCTCCCAGTCAGTTTGATGTTCAAAACACAAGGCTCTCAACACGCGCTTCATGACGGAGTGGAGCTTCTCAACGGAATTCGACTGTGGGTGGTACACTGAGCTGTGTAGCAGCTTTACCCCACACCTTTCGAGAAAAGTTGTCGTCAAAGCGCTAGTAAACACTGTGCCCTGATCTGATTGAATTTCTGCAGGAAAACCAACTCGCGCAAATATGGACAGTAGTGCATTAACTATCTCAACTGAGCTGAGTTCTTTAAGCGGCACTGCTTCAGGGAACTTTGTCGCTGGGCAGATCACAGTCAAAATGTGTCTGTACCCCGTGGCTGTTACCGGCAGAGGTCCCACTGTATCAATAACGAGCCGTCTAAAAGGCTCCGTAATGATAGGTACCAATTTCAACGGCGCCCTCGATTTGTCCCCTGGTTTGCCCACCCGCTGACAAGTGTCACATGTCCTCACGAAATGGTCTGCGTCCCGAAAACACCCTGGCCAATAGTACTCTTGCAAGAGACGGTCCTTAGTTTTCTTAACTCCTAGGTGTCCGGACCACGAACCCCCATGTGACAAGCGCAACAGATCCTGACGATAGCATTGAGGCACGACCAGCTGGTCGAACTCCACTCCTCGGCGGTCTAGATACTTCCGGTACAGGACTCCACCTCTTTCCACAAAACGCGCAGTTTTCCTGGCGATACCTTCTTTGACATTGCAGCGCACGTTTTCCAGGCTGCCATCCTTTTTTTGCTCGGCTATCAAAGCCGTCCGGCTGACTTTTAGCAACCTATCAAGTCCGTCTGACGTAGGCGCGATGAGCAAATCAGTAGATAGCTCTTCTAACTTTCCCGCGTCGGGATTTTCCTCTCCAGTATCTGGCGCCTTCAACGCTACAGACTCAATTCTATTCTGTTCGGGCGTGCTCTGAATATCAGCTTGCTGCGCCTCTGACCCTTTTTCGTTGTTTGATAACGTCGGCCCCGCAACTACCGCCTTTGCAGCGAGCTCCCGAACCTTCGATCTGGTTAAGGCCTGAACACTAGCTTCACCAAACAAAAGCCCCTTCTCGCGCAGGAGGTGATCGGACCTGTTTGAAAATAGGTACGGGTACTGGGGTGGCAGCATAGATGACACTGCCGCCTCCGTCTCAAGCGCTCCGAAAGGTCCTTCAATAAGCACTTTTGCTACCGGCAGACACACGCTATGAGCTTCCACGGCTTGCTTGATCCACGCGCACTCGCCCGTGAACATATGGGGTTCTACGTAAGACGGGTGAACTACATCCATCGTAGCTGCGGAATCGCGAAGCACTCGGCACTCTTTCCCGTTTACGAGGAGGTCTCGCATGTAAGGCTCAAGAAGCTTCATGTTCTCGTCAGTGCTGCCTATTGAAAAAAACACAACTTTTGGTGTTGTTTCCGGACACTGCGCCGAAAAGTGACCCGGCTTCTGGCACGTATAACAAACGCCCGCTCGCCTCATCTCGAACCGCTTTCTGCGTTCGGCTTCGGCTGCCGTCTCTTTACGTTTGGTCGGATTGCTTTCACTCGCATCCTCACTACGCGTGTCCCCCTTAAATCTCATGGGCGTGAACCTTGGCCTCTCAGACTTGGAGCCAAATTCACCCTTTTGACCGTCCTTAGCTCCGCGAGCTCGACGCGTCACAAACTCCTCGGCTAGCTCAGCGGCTCTAGCCACCGTACTCACGTCTGGCCTATCCAAGACCCAGTATCGCACGTTCTCCGGTAACCGACTATAAAACTGTTCTAGCCCGAAACACTGCAGAACTTTATCGTGGTCACCAAACGCTTTCTCTTCTTTGAGCCACTCCTGCATGTTCGACATAAGCCTATACGCAAACTCTGTATATGACTCACTTTTGCCTTTCTCATTTTCCCGAAACTTCCGACGGAACGCCTCCGCAGACAGCCGGTACTTTTTTAGCAGACTCGATTTTACTTTGTCGAAATCCTCTGCTTCCTCTCTATCCAAGCGAGCGACTACGTCGGCCGCCTCGCCGGGTAACAAAGTGAGCAAGCGCTGTGGCCACGTTTCCCGAGAGAACCCCTGCTTCTCGCACGTTCGCTCAAAGTTAACCAGGAACAAACCAATGTCCTCTCCAAGCTTAAACGGCCGCATCAGGTCAGTCATTTTGAACAATACGCGTTCTCCTGCACCGTGTGCCTGACTTCCATTACGAGCGCGTTCCATCTCTACCTCGAGACGCTTCATTTCCAAAGCGTGTTCGCGCTCTTCTTTTTCTTTCTGCTCTTTAAGTTCGCGCTCCTGTCTTTTTGACCTCTCCTCAATAGTCTCAAGGCATTCCGACAGCTCGTCATCCTCAGCCTCTAACTCAAGAATAGCCGTTATCAGTTCCGGTTTTCTTAGTTTGTCTGAGACATCCAGACCCAACTCTCTTGCAAGCTCCAACAATTTCGGTTTGCGCAACGACTTCAAATCCATGGCTGCTCTGAATGCTGCTTTTTCTACTGCTTACTATTGTCTTGCCGCAAACTAACCCGGCAGCAACGACAACCACAATTACCAGCTGTGTTTCTGACACTAACAAAAAGCCTGGCAACGCTCAGAAGAAGAAAGTCCCGCACTCACCAAACCTCGCAGGCAGGAATTCCGCGCAGTCGTTCCGCTGCAGGCAACCAGTCGTCACACAGGGCTCGTTGCACTGCTCCCGGATCGTCGTTGAGCTGCTCAGCATACTGTCAACTGCATCTCTTTGCTGCTGGCCTCCGTTGTCGCGATCTCGCCGCTGGCAGACAGTTGTTTGAAGTCGTAGGCGATCTCACCGCTGGCAACCAGATATTTGGATCTGACTGCTGGTACGATCTGTTGGGAACTCGGCGCTGACGCCCGTGGTTGTACCTGGGTCGCAAGCCCCAAGGGTAGCGTTGGCCTGGCGGCCTGGGGTACAACTCGAAGCATCCGAAGGTCCCGGCAAAGCATGAGTCGACAGGTAACAACGAAACAACTTGTTTATTTTAACATCGCAAAGAGTTGGCGGTCAGGTTTGACCGTAGTAGAGAGACGGGAGAGCACTTCACTCAACAGAAGAAATCGGAGCCCTCCTCTGGCGTCCGGGGGCAGCTGTTTTTATACTCTCGCAGTTGAGGGCAAGAAGGAACCCCTCAAAAGACGAGCACGTGAATGTACAATGGGCTAATGGTGACGCACACTGTCGTAGCGATGCCGTAGCACCATGTCGTGGCGCTGCGCACGATCTCGTAGCACCTGGTCGTGGCGCTGCGCAGCACACTGTCGTGGCGCTGCCGGTCGGACACAATGACTGTAACGAGAAGATGGTCCCTGCTTTGGCATCGCCTGTTTCGGGCACAATGACTGGAACGAGATCCCTGCTTTGGCATCGCCTGTTTCGGGCCCAATAACTGGAAGGAGATCCCTGCTTTGGCCTCGCCTGTTTCGGGCACAATGACTGGAACGAAATCCCTAGGCGGTCGCATCGCCGCAGACGCGCCTGGAAACACCTGGCGATGAGTGTTGCGGTGACGACGATCGGGCCAAAATGTCCGCCGCCCCGCCGCCGTCGCGCCGGCAAAACCACGTGTCGCAGGCGAAACGCAACACTCTTCGTTGTTCTGCAACTATGTGGATAATTCGTGCCACAGTTGTTGTGATTTCTTTTAATGTTTCTAGCGTGTGTGATACCCTGCCGTTGCCTCTCGAATAAAGTGTTCCACTTTCTCAGTCACCTTCTGCAGTGTATCCTGTTTTTCCCCGTATGAGCCTCTGGCTGCCCATAGCGTGATATCGTCTGCATATATGGTGAGCCCCAGTTCTTGGTCCTCCCTGAGAGCTGGTGCCAACGTCTGCATTCTTATACTGAAGAGGAGTGGGGATAGGATGGTGCCTTGTGGAGTTTCTTTGTTGGTCAGTGTGATGTGCGTGGATCTCGTTGCCTGTATATTTATTGTTGCTGTTCTGTTCGATAAGAGAGATCTTATGTAGTTGTACGTTCATTCTTCACATCCAGTTTTCTCAAGTTCCTTGAGAATAGTGAGATGGGAGATGGTATCGAAAGCTTTTTTGATGTCTAGCGCTAGAAATATACTATTCTCACCTCCGTTTGGTGGGTTGAGTACCTTCTCTTTTAAGAGTAGGAAAACATCTTATGCTGAAATGTAGGGTCGAAAGCTGAACATGGAGTGTGGAAAAACTCCTCAATCTTCTACATGCCTGATAAGGCATGTGTGGACTACCTTTTCGAAAAGTTTTCCTATGCATGAAGTGAGTGATATAGGTTGTAGATTTTGGATGTTTTTGGGTTTTCCTGGTTTTGGCATGAGAATTACAGTGGTGGGACTGCCCAAAGCCATTTTGGAGCAATTTTGGGAACAAGTAACATTGTGCTTTGGAGCAGCATGAAGGAGACTAAATTTCATTTTGAAGCCGATAAAATTTTATTTTGAAGCAGTTCGGGAGCAGGCCGATCTGAATTTTGGTAGAATAATAGAATATGGAATAAGGCAGCACACTTTGAAACCACGATGAAACACAATAAACCAGCACAAAGCACGTAGTTGAAACGCACTTTGTAGCTATAGTGTACTAGAATATGGAAGAGTGGGTATAGTGGTGGCATGGCACGTGCTTTCCTATAAAGCCGAAAACATCGGTTGCACTACGATCTAACTATATATTCTCATGCCAATGCTCATGATGATAGCATGATGATGATGATGATGTTCTCAAATTATGCAGTCAAATCAGTGTAGTAACATAATTTCTGGGTGACCATATGTCACTGCAGACCCAGAGCGCCACGATCAACGCTGGGCTGGTATAACGTAAAACTATTCCAATCTGTTTTTATTGCGATAGCAATTATATCGATACTGCATAAGCATTTCAGCCGTCGGCGTCACCGTGTTGTTCCGTATAAAGTCCAGGGGCAATAACATGGTCACCACATGCCATATGCTGTATGTGAGAGTGAAAGCGTGCGAGAGTGGGCCGACAATGGCGGCTCAATTTTGGGCATGCAAGGAAGGAAAGTGGGGAGGAAGCGCGCCATTTTCCTTCACGCATAAGGCACCGGGGAGAGGCTGCGTTCTACTCTGCGCGGCTACTGGGTATGGTGTAGCCGCGCAGGCCCTATCTTGAAAGCAATCTGTGATGGGAACAGAGTGCGTGCTGATAGCTTCGTGTGCGCTTTGTTTTCGCCACTTAGCTCACGTTTAAGCGAGAGGCAGCACGAAAGTGAATTGGCTCACTGCTGCTGCCGTGCTTCCTCAGTACACTGTTCTGATAGCGGTTATTGCGGTCATCGAATGCGATGTGTTCATGTTTGCTTGTACTCGCATGACATCATGCTTGATATTTTATTTAGTAAACGAATATATACAGGTATATACAGTCGATAAAGCTACTATTCTTACATCGTATAGCTGTCTACTAATTTGCTATTGCAATCGATCTTCGCCAAGCGTTAGATTTAAGAAAGTGAGTGCACTGCCGTTACACAAGTAATAAGCACGATTTCACTACACAGATGTAAGCTGTGCTAATCTCAAAACATCGTGCTCACCTTTTGCTCTCCTATTCACCACATAAGCGCTACATATTAAGTCATAGCCTGAACGTTTAGTGCAATATCATTGTCGCTGGCTAACCACAAATTAAGCACTAACAGTGAGGTGTAATGCCAGCATTAGAGTGTTTTCTTCAGCTCCTACTTTGTTACTCATAAGCCGGTTGTGTTTCCATAAGGCCGGATCCAGCTCCATAGGGTCACCACTGAACTGCAGTTTCTTACAGGAGCATGGATGCCTGCATAAATAAAGGTTTGTATTTTTTTACACACTCCAAGTACGTACTCTGAGTTTTTATCAATCCTTTAACTCACGGACAACGGCGCACGTTATTCCTTTCATTCAACAAAGAGGTGTAAAGGTCGACGAAACGCTCTTGAAAGTGTGTGTGTTTTCTATCCGCAGTCACAGAGAAGAATAATCAAGCACTGCATGATGCCGGTTCCCTGCTATCAGCTTCGCCTCACAGTATCGGCGCTACGCGGTGAAGCATACCAAGAATGTAAAGGGTGCTGTCAAGGGTGTCAACTGTCAGGGGTGCTCGCGGCGCTCGCCGCCAGGTCTGCTGTCGCAGTGCAAACACGGAGACGCCCAATAACGCCTTGAGAGATATTTCGGACGCGGCTGTGGTGATCCGAGCGCTTGTAACGGTGAATCGGGTGATGTTGCTTCATTATACGCAAGCGCACACGCGCCAGGATGCCTACAAATCTGTGCCACGTAGTCGATTGGTCTTTCTGTACAGCTTTGACAAGGCTCTATATACTGTTATGAAATACTGCATGGCGACGCGCATTTTTCGTACCTTAACATACAGCTGGGATGTACGGAATGTGTTTTAATTAATCGACGCGTCGGCGCGGTGTAACGCTTTGCCAGCGTTCGGTTTTCTTACTTTCACATGCAAACAGTTGAATTCATAAACTGTTTCCCTTCCCGCGCGAGTGTCCTGAAGTGTGCGGCATGCCCAACGACACTAATGAACAATGCATTAGCACGATGTAGTGCTTTGCCACTAAAGTCGTCGAAGAACACACCTCATTTACAAACGAATCACCTTGCGACTATCAGAATTTAATACGCTACCGTCGCAACAAAACGGTTTCGCCGCGCCGGCCACGCATTCTGTCGATTCCGACGAATGGAGCAAACAACGTTCACCCTCGAAGTAGTGTACCTACATGGAATAAAGAACCAACGCAGAAGAAGCGGTTAAATCCAATTTTGTTGTTCTCGTCTTGCTACCGTGCACAAAGCGAAAAAAAAAAAAAAAAGTGCCAGTAAATCGTACATTTCTACGCCAATAGGTAGCCCTGCAATCAACAAACCCGTATTCTGAAAACAAAAGCGAGTTCAATTCTTTAAACCGATTAGGGCCGTGCAGTTTAGGAGCATGAAAATAATAATAAACGCTTTTTTTTCTGTGCCAAAAGGCAGCGTTACAATCATAAAACGCGTATTTCTTATCCAAAAGAGAGTTCAATTCTTGAAAGCGGAGCCCCTAAGGTTCTCGATTAGAATCGTGCAATTTAGTAGCAAAAACAACAATTAACACTTCATTTCTGTGCCAAGAGGTGACGCAACAAGCATGAAACCCGTATTCTTGACCAGAAAGCGAGTTCAATTCTTAAAATAGGAGCTACTGAGGTTGTCAATTAGGGCCGTGCAATTTTGTAGCAAAATAATATTGATAAACACTTTATTTCTGTGCCAAAAGGTAGCGCTAAAACCAATAACAACAGTATCAAACAGTTGGTAGTTTGCGCTTCGTCCGTCCACGTCCTGTCCTTCCTTAGTATCGTGTTTGTAAAACTGAGCGCAATATAACCATGAACGTTCACCAACTAGCCCCCTTCATTGCTTTACTAAAACCAACAAACTCGTATTCTTGAACGGAAAGCGAGTTTAGTTCTTGAAGGGGCCACTAAGCGGGATCATTAGGAGCTTGCAGTTTAGTAGCAAAAAAATATTAATAAACAGTTTATTTTGGCGCCAAAAGGTAGCGCGACAGTCATCAAACTCGTATTCTTGAACCGAAAGCGAGTTTGGTTCTTGAAGAAGCCACTAAGTTTGACGATTAGGACCGTGCAGTTTAGTAGCAAAAAAAATGTTGATAAATACTTTATTTTGACGCCAAAAGGTAGCGCTTTAATCATTAAACATGTATTCTGCACCTAAAAGTGAGTTCAATTTTTGAAATGTATGATACTAAGCGGGCAAAATAGGATCGTGCTATTTATAGAAAAAAATATCTTGATAAGCACTTTTCTTTTTACCAAAAGGGAGCGCTGCAATCAACAAACCCGTATTCTTAACCCGCGAGTTCAATTCTTGAAACAAGCAGTAGTAACTTGGTTCATTAGGACCGTGCAGTTTGATAGCAACAAAATATTGATAAACAATTTATTTCTGCGCCAAAAGGTAGCGCTACAATTGTCAAATTCGTATCATAAACACGAAAGCAAGTAAAATTCTTGCAAGTTGTACTAAATGGGTGCGTTAGAAGCGCGCAATTTAGTGTAAAATAATTACAAACACCTTACTGTTCGCCACACGGCAGCGCTGCAATTATCACACTCGTATTTTTGATCCGAAAGTGTGTTTATTTTTGAAACGTGCGACTAAGCGTGTTGGTTAGAACCGTGCAGTTTAGCATCAAGAAATTATCGATAAATACTTCATTTTCTTGTGAAATGGTAGCGCTGCAATCATCAATCCCGTATTTTTGCCGAGACGGTTGTTTGAGGAATTGGCTCTCCTCTAAATGTTGTGATGGCACTGGTCGCGAAAAGAAAATTCAATAATTTTTGCAGACGTGGTTCTATATTTTCAACCTACATAACAATAAAGCGAAGTGACGCAATTATGTTTATAATTAAAATGTGTTTTTTGCATTTTCTTTTTTGGCGATTTTTCCTTGGTAGCCTCATTTGTTGCGGTAAAAGGCGGCGCTTTCGCTCTTATCGCTTCGGCTGCCATTCTCTTCGTCTGCTCCTGACGCTTTCCACGGACGCGCGCATTTTTTCGTAAGCTCTGTACGTAGTTAGAAAACTTTCTTTCTGTGCCTGCGAATGTGCCGGCAATGTGGGAAAAACTGAGCAAACGGCGCAAGACGTGCTGCGCGACTGTATGGTGGGGCCACTCGATGATGAACAGCAGGGCGATGGTTTTCCGTTTCCCAGCGGACGAAAGGTAAGCACACTTTTTCTGCAGTCGCTATTAAAAAAGAAGCGCGAAGCTTATCAGAACAGTTTTAGGACGAAACAAAAGACCTCCCACGGTTGTTTTCAAGTGAACATGTTTTTTTTTTCGTTTGGTGCGGCGCATTTGTCTGTGGTGTTGTAAGAAACTGAAGCTACTTGTTCAAGGTGACCGTAGATATGAGAAGCTATAATATGTCGAGTAATTTGCAGCATATGCATGTTAGGGAAGTGGGTCGATAATTACAGGGCGAGTGCTTGTCACCGGATTTAAATAGGGGAACTACCTTACCAATATTCCAGTCCTTAGGCAGCTCACCTGTTGGTATACAGACTGGTTAAAGAGGAGCACAGAAAGCGACTGTAAATATCAGTGGTATTCTTCAGTATTTTAGAGTTGATTTGATCAATGCAAGATGAAGTAGAAACTTTAAGATTCGTGATGAGGTTTTCGATACCTTTGGCAGTGATGGTGATTGGAGCCATGAAAGGGAAGAGTTCAGAAACAAATGGGACGTGGAACAATCTTATTTTGTAGGAACAGACGCGAAATATGCATTGAAAGCAACCGTGGAACCTTGATCAGAAAGCGGAGATTGTTTCGAATCGTGTAGTGTAATGCGATTAGTAGACAAATAATATAGGGAAAAATTATTTGCCAGAATTTTTTAGGATTATTTCTAATAAGTGAGGGCAAGTCCTGCGAATATATTTCTTCTTGGCTGCACCTAATGCTTTACAGTAACCTTGTAAGTAATCCTTGCACTTGTAGGAGGCAGCATTCTTACGTTTTCCACTATTGTAGAAACGTTTCTTTTTATTTCGTAATGTTCTATATGCAGGACTATTCCGCTATTTATGTACATTCGATCATTACTGAAAAACACCTTTCATTGGTGACAATTGCGGTTTAGAGTCTTTAAAGTCTGATCTGTTAAATGAATATGTTTTTGTCAGCAGTCGAAGCACCCATCTTCCTTTAGAGGACTTATCTGAATTATTGAGCACCGCCATGGACTTGTATTAATTGTCTTAGATGCTACATAATTAATGATTTTGAGCGAAGTTTCAGTGTCTGTTAAAATGCTGCATAACAAACCAGACACAGGCAGTTTCTCTTGGTTCAATAAACAGCAAATTAATCGGTTTGGAGCGAAGAGTTTTACGAGGTTTGTTGCATTTAAATGAAAAACTTAAAATGTCGTGACTGGTTGTTTCGAATTTTTGATTTAGGTCGTCACCTGTTTGTTAAATATTGGCAAAAATCGCAAATTTTCAGAAAACGAAACTACGAAGTTTACCACGCTAACTCAGCAATGAAAGAATTATCACAATTCTGGGAATTTTATATAGTAGTACATCTAAAGCGGACAAAATTGATATGTTACACATGAATCTTTAAAGAAATTTATAATATAGAAATACAGCTTTGCAGAATCCTTATACACAACAGAACACGTTCATGTAAAATGTAAATTGACATATTGAATTCTTCCTGCTTTGAATGATCCAATGGGTGCCGTTTACAGAACTGCGATATCTGTTCTTGATGCAGTGCTAATAATTTGTAAACTTCATGCTTCTATTTCTTTTCTGACTTACGAATTTTTGAACTCTTTACACAAAATTCAGGCCCCAAGTTGAAATTCCATTTCCAGCAGTCACTATAACATAACTTTCCTTCTCAGATGCAACAAATTTCATTAAAATTGGTCCAAGGGTGATCTCAGAAAAGTGTTTCTGCATTTTACATGTATTTGGATAGGCCGCGTCGGAGTTGGGGCCCGAGCTAAAGCTTGTTCTTAAGCTTCATCTTTCGGGTCGAGGCCGATAATATACGCTCTTATTTCTTTCTCCATCTGTTCTTGGCTCCTGGCGTGGTCCTGCAAGAAGACAAAAATGAAAAACACAGCATCCTGCTGTGTTATACCAATGGCTTTGCCGTCATGTGGTCAATGTGCTTAAATGCTGTGGATGGCCACTTTTGGTCTTCTGCTGTAGTCTGCAAATGGGACACGAAGCGAGCTGTTTTGAGTAGTGCATGGAGCTGACTGTTACAAATGAGTCGTTTCGCATTTTCATGGCAGCTTTTATGAGCAAGGCTAGCTAGGTTACAAGAGAATTCCATGCAGTTTATGAAAGAGCGCTTGAAACAAACTGACAGACTAGAATGAACTTGTATACAAAGACATCTGCGCTGTATCAAACAAAGAAACATGCACACCAACATTATTAACTACGGAGCTCTGTTATGACATTTTTGTTGTCACGCTAGCGATTGTAACGTTCCGTGCGTTATGGGCGTGTGCGAAGCATTGACCAGGCTGACATTGTGATCGGCGAAAAACTGCCTGCGTCCTTTATTGCGCTTGCTTATAAAGACACGCCAAGAGCAAAGAGGAAAAAGTAAAGAGAAAGGGCACGGCTCGTGCCGAGTAGAAATAATGACGTGGGTTGCGCCAGTAAGCGTACTGTCAGATCACGATACATACCTCTCCTTTTAGAAGTACACATATTAGAACAGCAGCTATGTACTGCATGTCCTCACAGTATTAAAGAAGTCAAGAGTTCAAGGCAACTGCTGGAACTTCGAGTCGTACTGCAGACGTTGAGGTGGTCTGAACTGCCGGAAAGACCTTCGTAATGATGTAGTGGGGTCTGTCGCCATTACAGGCGGTGCGTTAATCTGGTCGGGCAAGTCGGGAGCGGTGTGTGTACTTTGCTGGCTTTCGTCAGTACCGTGGTCATCTTCCAGTGCGTCCTGGATGAAAGCTTCACCTGTTGGGTGCAGATGTTGCCTGTTGCGTCGGAGAGTTTTGTTGTCCTCTGTCGTACGATTTTGGATAAACCTGCTTAACCACTTTCGCTTTCCGTGGCCAAAACTTTTTCTTCAGCCTAACAGTCTGTCCCTTTTCTAGTGGTGGTAGAACCCGTCTCGAATATTACTTTTGAACATCTTTCCACACTTGCGTTCTCTGCTGGTTGCTGAAATCAGGAAGAATCTATCTTAATCGCCTTCCTTGGAGTAGTTCTCCGAGTGATTGTCCATCTTTTAAGGGGGTCGACCTGCTGCTAAGTAGCCCCAGCCAGAAGTCTTCTCTTGTATCTTTCGTTTTTTTTTCAAAGTTCTTTTAGCTACTTGCACGCCTTTCTCTGCAAGTCCGTTGGACCTCGGGAACTCCGGGTTTCTTGGCTTCTGAATCTCGGCTTCTGAACTGAGGTCTGAGAACTGAGGTCAAATATGGCCCCCAGTTTGACGATGACAGTTGTCGCCGATGTGGCGCGCAACTCCTCCACTTCCGGAAAGTTAGAAAGAGCGTCATACACTGAAAGATACGACCTTCCACCATATTCGAATAGGTGGACACCGGCCCTATACCATGGGTAATTCGGTGTGGGTCTAATGATGAGTGGTTCAGTGGGTTGATTATATGCCATAGTGTTTGCACACAGCACACCTCTGGATCATTTCTGTGATACCTGCGTTAATGTTTGGCCAAAAAATGAATCTTCTTGCTCTTGCTTTACATTTATTAAGGCCCATGTGGCCTTCATGCACTCGTGCAATCATCTCACCTCTCATGGACACAGGCACGATCACTTTTGCACCTTTCAGTAGAATACCTTTCACAATTGACAGCTTGCCTGTGAAACGTTTCAGTTCAACTTTTTCACCATTGCGAATGGCCTGAATTACGGTGCGTAAATAGGGATCCTTATCAGTCTCTTCGTTTAGCCGCTTCAACGTGACGTCGCTGACAAGGGCTGTAACCGCACTCACAGCATGGATTTCCACATCGGCATCAGCATCGTCCTGGTCCAGTATCACGGCTGTGGCTCGCAAGAGCATGTCTGCCAAGATGAGTTCTTTTCCTAGAACATATCGAAGGACATAGTCATATTTGAGCAGATGCATAAAAAACTTTTCTAGTCTAGGCGACAGATCAGCTATTGCTTTTTGAGCTATAGCTATCAACGGCCGAGGATCAGTTTCCAACACAATCTGTCGACCATAGATGAAGTAATGAAACTTCTGGCAGCCGAAAGTCACTGCTAATGCTTCCTTTTCTATCTGTGAATAACGCTGTTCTGCGTCAGTCAGCACCCTTGATGCGTACGCCACAGGACGCCATTCACTTCCGTGACGCTGCACGAGAGCTGAACCCAAACTATTCATTGATGCATCTGACTTCACTTTCGTTTCTTTCTGAGGGTCAAAGACAGCTAACAGTGGCTGCTGGCCAAGGCTGTCGTAGATACTGTGCCATTCATGCGTGTTGGTTGGTGTCCATGCAAATACTGCATCGTGCTTGACTAGGCTGCGCAAAGAAGACGTCCTCTGCGACAAGGAGGGCAGCACTTGGAAAAATAATTGGCTACACCCAGAAGACGCTGCAATCCCCCTTTGTCGGCCGGAATGGACATCTGCCTCGTGCACTCGATCAGCCGTTGGTTGGGCTTTATGCCGTCTTTCGAGATAATATCACCCAGAAATTCGATTTCGTGAACACCAACCTTGCACTTCTCTGCATTTAGCTTAAGACCAGCTTGCCTAGCAGCTTCGAGTACTGATCTCAACCGATGGTCATGTTGTTCCTGCGATATTCCCCAAATCAAAATGTTATCTACATACACATGAACGCCCGGTGAGGAATCAAATATTTTGCTCAGAGTCTGTTGAAATACTTCTGAAGCAATTCCAAAGGGCATCCGCAAGAACCTGTACCTTCCGAAAGGAGTTGGGAAAGTGCAGATTCTTGACGTTTCTTCATAGAGAGGAATTTGATGAAAACCAGCCTTCGCGTCATGTCGACTAAACACCTTTGCACCGGCCAGTTCCGCCTCTATGTCCTCACGCCTTGGCTTTTCATAATGCTCCCGTTTTGTGCTAGCATTGATTATCCTGGGATCCATGCAAACCCTCAACTTTCCATCTTTTTTCTTGACTATTACCAATGGGCTTACCCATTCAGTCGGTTCGTTGACCTTTGTGACGATGCCCGCTTGCTCGATTTGCTTCAGATCGTTGCGAAGTGGTTCCCTTAGGGCCAAAGGAACTCGTCGGGCAGCTTGAACCACTGGGACAGCATCCGCAGGCAGGACCATCTTGTAGTGTCGCGGTATGCAGCCGGTACCTTCGAATAGCTCACCGAATTCCTGCATTACTTGTTCGGAGTTGCTTGCTGCCACTGCGTCGAATGTCCTGGTAACTAGCCTGAGCAATTCACTTGCCTTGAGTCCGAGCAGTGCCTGCCTTCCTTTCTTGGAGACGATGAAGTCCAAATGCTGGCGTCTGTCACCGATGACTACTTCGTGGCTAATGACACTTAGGTGTTTGATGATGTCCCCATCGTATGACCGCAAAGTGGTGTTGCTGTGTTTAACAGGAGGCATTGGCCGCAGCTTCCTGTAGGCTGAATACGGTATGACGTTAGCTTGAGATCCCGTGCCGACTTTGAATTTGAGTTCGTCGCCGCCAAGGCTCGCTATCACCATCCAATCACGTTCATTCTGTATGTTACTGGTACAGACATCCAACATTTCAAAGTCGTTGCCATCACCGTCATCCTGTAGCTCATCTATGCGCGCCACTCTTCAGCAGCAAACAGCAAAGTGATTCCTTGCATTACAGATTCTGCAAGTTTTGCCGTAAGCTGGGCAGTCGCGTGGCCTGTGTTCTCTGCCACAACGTGAGCATTTGAACGTTTTTGGATGCTTGGTTGAGCTCCGAGCGACATTGACTGGATCTAATTGGTTTACGTTATCCGCCCATGCTTCGCATTGCAAAGCAGCTGCCTCTGATGCCTTGCATATTTTTTCGGCTTTAGCCAGCGTGAGCTCGTTTTCTTGCAGAAGTTTGGCCCGGAGGCTATCATTGCTAATGCCGACCCCAATTCGGTCACGAATCATGGAGTCTGTTAGCTCACCCAAATTGCACGATCGGGCTTGCATCCCCACGTCTTGTGAGAACTGTTCAAAACTCTCCCCAGCTGTCTGCATCCGCTTCCGGAACAGATACCATTCGTACACTTCGTTTGTTTGAGCAGCCCAGTATGCGTCGGCGACGCATACTGGGCTGCTCAACTTGACGACGGCGGTCTCGTAGTCTTCTTTGCTTTCATCTTTGCTGAAGGAGAAGTTGTTGAAAACTTCTAATGTGTCCTCCACTGCTAAGCTCAGTAGTACTGCTGTGTTTGCTGCCTTGCTCAGGGGTTTGTCATGCGAGAGAGAGATGCAAATGAGAGGAAGGCAGAGAGGTTAACCAGACTTAAAACGTCCGGTTTGCTACCCTGCACTAGGGGAAGGGAAAGGGGAAGTAAAGACGGAAAGAAGAGCGTGAAGAAAATAAAAGCGTGAGAAAAAAATATGAAAAGGGACGAAATGGGGTCATTATAGTCTTTCTAATAGGCCACTGTCACGTAGGAAAGTCATCAAAGCCTTGACCGACTTCTGCTGCGACGACAGTTCACGTCGGCATTTGTCATGCGGCTTTGTTACCGTGAAGTAGAACTCCAGCATCTGCTTAAATTGTTTCCAATTCTTGCCCATATCACCTGTCATGAGTAGTGGTCCCGGCGGCTTCAGCACATCCATGTCTGTTCCTGGGTGCGCCCGAGGTCCTGCTCCCGCTGGAAAGTGTTGCACTGGGCGGCCACTTCTGACACCATGTAACGTCCAGTGCGTTGTGGGCGTGTGCGAAGCATTGACCAGGCCGACATGGTGAAGGGCGAAAAACTGCCTGCGTCCTTCATTGCGCTTGCTTATAAAGACACGCCAAGAGCAAAGAGGAAAAAATAAAGAGAAAGGGCACGGCTCGTGCCGAGTAGAAATAATGACGTGGGTTGCACCGGTAAGCGTACTATCAGATCACGATACAGCGATATTAGATCATGTACGTATCGCGCATGCTCTCGTTTTTTCTAGAAAGAAGGACCCGTTGTGTCAGTTTGTAGGCATGCTCATAGACGATTACGGAACATTTTAGAATTCACCAGTTCACCAGTATTGATTCTGGAAAGTGCAATGACAAATGCATAATGAGAATGTTTGAATAGTGAAATTTCTGAATGCAGTTGAACACGAATAACTGAGATAAACGACCACTGAATATAAAATTTTTTTTTTGCTAAACACAGTGAAATTCAGTGAAACACGGTGAAAAAGGCGCTCCATTACAACAGCTCTCGCAATATGAACCATTCCGTCATTCCGCGTCTCGTCGTCCCACATCGCCTGTGTCCACTCGTGGCGATCGCCAGCACGCGCCGGCCATGCAGCATCAAACCTCTACGCAGTACGCGAGTTTCCTCCCCATCTCAGAGGCAGCTGCGCAACGTCTCTTGCCAAGGAATTCACTGGGTCAAACGCAAGCGGTTTTTGGCTCTTCTATGACCCCGTCGCTGTCCTTCCTTAAACGTTCCCGCAAGCTGCCGCTTTCTGTTTGGGGGCCCCTCACTCATCACTGATTCGGAGGCCCTCCCACTGGCCTCCACTGGGTGCTAATTTCACTCTCGCAGGCACGATGACACCTGAAGCACAACCTTCGCGATGCCTTCACCGACCACCACAACCCCAATGCCATCGGAATTCCAGATTTCGCTGCATTCAGCAGCAGGCGAGCGTTCCGACGCTCTGTGCTCGCATCTTCTGCGGTTGCGTGGCCTACCGAAGCTTTGCAGGAGCAGCGTCGCCATCTCGTTCCTTCAGCTCGAGAAACTTCTAAGTCCACAACTTGCGCTAACTTACGACCAACACTTGCGCTAGCTCCACGCGAGTCACGAGCTGACAGAAGGTCCTCTTTCAGAGCTCCTATACTGCTACAGGCTCAGTCATCTACAAGAACCTGCAGCAGGTCGTGATTTCATGCTACGGCATCGCAGTGGCTGTGCCTCGTTCACGGAACCCTGCCGGCGCTGCCTGGTACATCTCTTCCAGGTTGCGGAACCCAACGCTACCAACGACTGCCACTGCCACAACCGGCGACAACACCAACACTACTGCCACCATAACATGCTGTTCAATGACACCGTCTTCAGCGTTGTTCCCCTCAACGGCCTGAACTCTCAGCTCGCGGCAAAAACCGGCCTATACACCTTAACTCTAGTTGCCGAGTTGCAAAGCACAAGACAATGCACCTCCTTTTGCACATCTTTCAATCGTGCTTTGCACTTGGAGGGTGGTCCTGTAGCGGCAAGAATATCGCCTCCAGAGCTGATGACGAAGATGATGACTGAGGTGCATGTAGCGCGTGAAGAGAACACACTAGTGTGCTCGACCTGAGAGGTTGCAGTATCCCTAGATTCCGCGGCATCATGGCTGGCCGGCCTAAATAAATCGGTGGCTATGGCGGCTGCCTCTTCGCGCCGCCTCCCACAAGTGCATGAAAATAATTATGTGTCTTTAGATATCCGGAAACACCACTAACTACATTACAATTTGCTTATTCTTTGGACGCCTCGCCAACGGCCAAATTGGCCACACTATAGGCCAAATCCATACTAGCCCCAGGTGCCATCCACACGACTTCATAGTGGGTGTTTCTCAACATGCTTTGCAACGTTTTCAATACATGCCCTAACATTTGGGCTAGGTAAACAGTAAACTTCAGGATCGAATCGAATAGTAATTCAGGTTGAATAACTTCCAATCGAGTAGTTTGAGTAGTATACAGGGTGCCCCACGTAACTTGAGATAAGCATTAAAATTATGCAAATGACACGTAGCTGGACAGAACCAAGGTAATGTTGTATGCTGTCGCTTGGAGATACTCTGATTTATTGTTTGATTCCACCTAATTAGATCATTAGATGATATTGTAGTTGCATGAAAAGTGTGAATGAGAAAATTGTAGAGAGACATGAAAACCTCCCGATAGAGCTTTCTGTTGCTCGATACATGCTGCATAAAAGGGGTTTTCTGAGCGTGGAAGTCTGGAACTGACCGCGAGACTGGCTGCTCACCCGTGAATACACGATAAGCGTTAACAGCTGAACAGCATGTTCTGCTTGATATACTGAAAACCTACAAGTTTACTTCATTATTATTATTTTTTCATTGATTCTGGCGCTGTGCAAGTGGCAAGTACACATCGAGAATATGACAGGTGCAAGCCGAACAGCGAAGTTTTTCTTGCGTGTAATTGTTGAGAGATGCCGCATCAAAGCAACGAGCCTTAAACAATGGAAAAATGTTTAATATGAAAAAAGAAAGACGAAATATGTAAGCATGCCAGCAACAAACAAGAAAGGGCGGCTGTAAAAGTTGTGACCGAATTTTTTTAACGACACCTGTTTGTACTCAAAGCAACCTGGCTAGCGAGCTGTCAGTTAGCTTTGTTGCATTTTCATTGCTTTGGTAAAGACTTCTATAAATGATGGAAAGCTGTCTGACAATCGATGCTGCTAAAAATAGGCTGCCATCCATGTGCCTTACTTACAGGTGGAGAGCTTTCTTCGATTTTTGCTGTTTTTCCTCAGCACATATTCTAGCATTTCCAGAGAAAAGATAAAGTTGTGCGAATGCTATAGTTGATTAGTCGTGACAATGACCACCATAAGTTTTACATGAGTGGCACATCGTGTTACAAAGCATTTCGCGTGTTATGACCTGTTACCCGGGTAATGATTTACATTTCTGCATCATGAGGAATAGCCTTGAAACGTTGATAAAGACGCTGTTTTGGACTGTTGCAGCGTCGGCCATCAGTAACAAGTCGAGTAAGTTTTTTTTTTTTTGCTATTGAGTGCATTTATAATAACCACATTTTGGATAATGTTAGGGAATCGAAGGGAAAGAAGGAACATCTATGGAGATAACTGGTGTTTAAGAAAAAGTGCTTACGGCACAAGATAACATGGCAGCAGGCTTGTTTATTTGTTTGCTTGATTATTAATTTATTTTGCCACCGAAATTACACAGGCATAGCTATTTGCATGTCGAACAAATCTTCGTGGTCTTGCTAACATTTCAAGTGTTGACGCGGTAGCGTTAAGGGCCCCCTGTCGCAGAAAATTTGGTGTCGGCATCCCGCATCGACTGTCGTATCAGCAGAAATTCTGAGTCATGCAAACCCAACCATGCAAACCCTCCGTGTAGCGCAAAAAAGTTACTGAAACAAATGAATTTCTCAAAGTAATATACGTCAGAAAAACCATAAAGCACGACTTACAGACAACCTACATACATGATAGCGTCGGATTGTAATTTGAATATACAAAAAAACATCATTCTGGTATACGGAAACTGTAACACAAACCCCTTTTCCAGCGTTTTTGCCATTCATAGACTAGCCACAGCATCCGAGATTTGCGCACGCCCGCGTGCGCAAATCTCGGAAGCCACGGAGTGGCACGCCTGGTTCCTTGCAGCACCACCAGATGGCGCTCGCCTCAACCGCATCGCAGCTCATGCAAGAGACCGCGTTTCTACCATAAAGCTCGCCTTCGTGCATAGCATTCACCACCAGCTTTCCCCGGTAAACATTACGGTTACATAAGCTGCAGTTGCCGGGAAGTGTGAGAAACAATCAGGGATCTTTGAATGTTATCGCATTCCACTCTTAAAGGCGAAGCTGAAGCGTCCTCCTAATTTTTGAAAGATGGGGAGAAAACAGTGGATAATTAAAAATACAGCGATAAAGAAACTTCTTTCTGGATATTTTCTGAGCATCTTTAACCACGTAGTCCACAATATTTCTGCTCTAAGTCGCATATTTTGGCCATAACCATTTTGTAGAAGCAGTGACCGTGGGCTTTGCCGTTCATCAGTTGCCTACTCGGTTAAAAAAGGAAAACACAAGCAAACAGAAATTGCTCTTCTTGGTACTTGTCTTGTGCGGCAAAAATAAACGTCATCTATATATATTAGCACTGCTTGCCCGATACTTTCCTGTGAGGAGCACAATGCCATGCTGAAACGTAGGAGCCATTCGTGATTTGCAAGTAGCCGTAGCGCAGTGGTAAAGAAAGCAATGGAAACAAAAGCAAGACAGCTGACGATTATTGTTTGGTTAAGTTCCCAAGGGCGCAAATTTTTTTTAAAAGCACATGCATTCTTGGCTAATGCTTGTGTCGTAACAAATGCATACCGCTTCTCAGACTTTCATAACATTGATTTCAGTGGCAAACTGTACCGTCTAGTGTTCAAAACTTGCGTAGACAGTGGTCTATCGGTGCATGGTGTTAAGTCTGCGGCTCCTTCAAAAGGCAGTGTAGTCAGTGTATACCGATATAACATTCACTGCAGGCTCTAGCGGGCGTCGTGAAAATCTGTGACGTGCATGGCATACTGATGCGGGAACATCGAGGCATCGTCGTCGCCCTTCTTTATTTGTTGCCTATTTCCTTTGAGTATATTAGAGAAGGAACCATCGCCTAAAAATTGACAAATTCTATTTAAGGGTGGCCCTTACCACTATTCATTTCTTCCTCGGAAAACAAGGGAGTGGAATGTTCTTCCGCCAGAAACTCTATACATTATGTCAAATGATGATTTTTACCATGCTCTGTGTGTTTGAACTGGATGTCAATTTGTTTTCGTTGTTTATATCCGACTTGCTGTAATGCCTCCAAAGGCCTCGCAGCAGGTATAAAAAAAAAACCTTACCGAGCCACCTCTTACTGTAACAGGGGCTTTTTATGGGGGGGGGGGGGGGGCATTGTATAAGTGCTTTTACTAATTTGGTAACACTTAACTTGCTCGAAACCCCATATTATCGAATGATCTGCTTCTCTAAACTCTTCCTTTCACACCACCGGGTTGAACACAGCGTCGTCCTTTGGCTGAAGATGTTGCTACTCATCTTTAGAATTGCTGTGGCGAGTCCATTAAAATGCAGTGACTACTTTTGTCGAAAGTCGGTGCTGTTACCAATTTCCTTGAGTTGAGGAGCATCGTTGGTTGGAGCAATGTTCCAGAATGTGGGTGTCCATTTCTAAAAACCTCACACGCTGTCGACTCTCAGGAACTGGACAGTCCGAGCAGAAGTGCTTCAAGGAGCTCGGATGCTTCCAGATGGCAGGGCCGTTCTTCCACGAGATCTACCGGCCCATCAACTTCTATCCGGAGGAGAGGGAACACATCGATACACGGTTCATCCTCTACTCGCGGGAGAACTCCAAGCGCGGCGAGCTCCTGAAGTGGTCCTCGACGCCGGCAGAGGTCGCCAGTTCAGCTACCTTCAAGGCCAACAGGCCAACCAAGGTCCTGGTACATGGCTGGGTGGACACATTGTTCTTCGGCGCTTGGTTGAGGGTAAGGTTGTGTGCACAAACGCGCCTTACGTTACGAAAATGGTTTTCGAATGGGAACCATTTTTTGGAAAAAAAATACCCGTTTATTATACCCAATGCAATCATAATGTTCCTTTGTTTCTAAAGTCTGACAAAAATTGAAATAAATTGAATTAAGGAGTTTAACATCCCGAAGCAACGAGAGGCGTCGTAGTGGGCGACTGAGGGTTATTTTTGGCCACCTGGCTTCATTTAAAGTGCACCCTAAGACTGGTGCATAAGAGTCGTTGGGTAATTTATTGTTGGGCTATAGCTGGCAACACATAGCTATCAGGAGGAGGGTGCAAATCGACTCACGACCACAGAGGAGGACAGACGAGACGATTGCCATTACCAGATGTACCAGTGAGAGGTGACGCTCAACTTGTCTATCCTTTTCTATGTACAAGTGTCAATTTGCACCCATCAAATAGACATTAAAGAAAGCTTGACAACAGTTAAAGCTCAAAACTGGATTTGCTTTGTCTGTCCATTCCGTTACGCTGACGACCACCTTTGTCGTCATCGACAACGTAAACGTCAAGCCTCCTCCTCATCGCTAGTTTCATCATTGCCTTAAGGGAGAAAATACAGAAAAAAAATTATGGCCGCCACCGACACTATATTGTGTATGTGTCACTGAATTTAAGAAACTACATCGACACTTCCCAGACTTCGTAGAATCCAAGCTCTTAACAAACCGACGTTATATAGAACGAAAATCAGACTCCCATGGGGGGTGCCAGTGAACGTGTGGCTTTTTTGCTTAGCCAAACAATAAATCACTACATATTACCTGCATAAAATGTGTCGACTCATAGATCTCTCTAGAGCACACTAATTTGCTTATAAATTCAGCACACCATTCAACAGCTTCATTACAAGTGTAAAACATCTGAGTTGTTTTAATACATCAGGAGTATTAATACATCAGGAGGGCGGTGACGAGTGCGCATGGTTTCAGAGGTCGCAAAAGGAAGTAATGTAGCGGACAAGGATGCCATTTTGTGCATCGGGTAGTAGTTGTTCTTGGGAAAATGGAGAAATTCTTTCTCATCATGGTTGACGGCACAGACAAGGCGTACATAACCCTGTTGATGATCAGTCTCAAACATAGCACGTGCTCAGAATCAGGGGCGTGCCACGAATTAGGCGGTTGGCAGAAAACAAGGTCCAATGTTTCCATGGCACCACAATTATGAAACATATAAAGTAAACGGGGCGCGAATCGCATTGTCGGAATTAAGTAATTTCACATAACAAAAGAAATGCACCACATCAAAAAAATGAAAGTATGATAGGGCTATGGACACAAATCTGAGAATGGTTTCATAAACCTGTACATAGGAACTCTGTTAAATGAGCCTACTTAAATTAGGAGAGTCTGAGCGTGCTGAAGTTCGGGTATCTATTTGTAATGCCATATCATAATCTGCAACACAATGTATAAAAATATTATATAAGGTACAGATGCAAGGGTTTTCCCAGTCGTGGTGGTCTCATTCCTGTAGGGGCAGAATGCAAAAACGCTTGTGTAGCTTGCACTTACTGCACATTAAATTATCCCAGATGATCAAAATTAATCTTTAGTCCCATAATATGGTGTGACTCATAATCAGACCATGGTTTGGTTTGGCAAGAAAGTCACAGAATGATTGACAACCTTTTTCTTTCTCTAATATCACAAAATGTACAGTTTTCCAATTAAACACTGTATTTAAATTCATGCAGAGCTCTTCAACCACATCCCACCGACCATCGTAACCACAACCATGCATGGGCTTCTTGGCCGCTCCCCTGTAATCGGTGATCACAGTTATTTGAGCAACAAGATAGCTGATAGCAAGCATACAAAATGACTGTCTCTATTGTATGTTTTATTAATGTATAGGGGGGCCCTTTCGGACCACTGAAAAATTCCCGTGGGTTGTATTATACTTCAAGAAAATGCGATTTACATCAAACCTCGGAAGGGTCGTTGTGTGATCCCTTTAAATTTCAGCACCTTTTTTCGGCAGAAATTTGAGGGTGCGTGGATTGCTTATTCGTAAGTGTTTTGACTGAAGTAAGAGTGGTACGTCATTAAAATCTCTTGTGTAAAGGCCCACACGCAGGTGTAATTTGACTTACTGTGTGGTGCCCACAAATGGCACCTCGTTTTGCCTGTACTGCATAAGTTTCATTTCCAGAAAATGACGACGGCCTTTCTCATGGTGGGAGACTTCAACGTCATCATAGTTGACTGGCAAGGCGGCAACGCCCTGCCCTACACTCAGGCGACAGCCAACACGAGGTTGGTCGGCGCCGAGATTGCTCTGCTGGTCAACAAGTTGGAGGTGAATATATATTTAGCAGAATAGTAAATTCTTGGGGCTATTTGGTCGGGCATATTGGGCAAAGGGCAGTGCTACTGCAGTACGGAAAGGCTGCTGGCCCCACCTTTGACTTTAATGTTCCCGCTTTTTCCAGCCTTTATTCTTATTTTGTCAGTATGTGCACGATCATGCTCACGGTGAAATGATCTTCCAGTAAAGCCCAGCTGCAAGTGGGTGTTCCTTCCTGTTCAACTTGTCTTGATACCTTTCCGTACTATGCTAGCATTCGTCTTTACCCACAAAGTAGTTAAGATCCACAGAATATGTAACAGTATAACCCTCAGATTGCATTGATTTGTATTGTTATGCAAATACAAATGAAAATGCCACACGAACCGATTCCACGGATACCGTTATAAGAAGTGCAGTCACCAAAGGCCTAAATGTGCCTTCCTATGAAATCAGGAGTATGGTTTAGGAGACCATGCATGAACCAGAGCGCGATATGCAATAAAAGCCGACTAATGATTTATAGCAGGATCGTAGTTATTCGTCCGGCCAATATTAAGCTGAATCAAACGTACGATCAATAAATATGGAGACAGTTTAACTATATGCCCGTTTACCTTGTGTGAAGGCACCAGGTCTACTGAAAAGATGCCGAGGGCATACAATCCAGGTTAATACGGTATATGGTATGGCATGAAAAACCTTATTCAGGTCCTTCAAGTCGCGCTAGATTCCTAGCCCGAAGCGGGCCGCTTCCACGTCAGGACTGAAAGGCTTAGCCTCTCGGCCGCATCGTGGGCCCAGTGGACTGCCCATGCATGTTATTCTAGTTGTCATGCCAAATTAAATCGTAAGAACACAGATTTAAACAGAAAGAAATACGACAGGCTGAGCTGTAGTGCACTCCTCTGTAGTTATTTTCTGTCCATCCATGCGTAATGGTGCTGATATGTTTCATTACATCGAACCAACACGGCCGAAAAACCACAATTTTAAAATGATACCACTAGTGGATGCAATTCAATGGCCACTTACGTTCTTCACTCTCTCTTTCCCCTCCTGCCCTTCATTAACCACGTCACAGAAAGCATTTGGGGCGAAGCGGGAGACATTCCACATCCTGGGTCACAGCCTTGGCTCCCACGTAGCTGGATACGCTGGCGAGAGGCTTCCGGGGCTGGGACGGATCACAGGCAAGCTTTGCCGTCGTGTTCATTTTTTTCTCAACCATTGTATTGAAGTTTGGCAGACACACTCACGGTGGCATATGGTGAAATAGTTGAAAAAAAGAAAGTCACTGCTGCATTGTGGCAGCACTAATCTTCGAAGCTTGGTGGTCAGCTATGAAACTTGATTGGAAGGTAAAGCAGTGGCAGCACATGTGCCGAGGCAGTGCAGTGACGACGACAGCCAGTTGGATGGAAGGATTAGATCAGTCAAAAGTTTGGGCACATAGGGAAGTTATGAATACGTCCAGACCAGGGATGTTGTTGCTGGAGACCTTAGAAATAAGCTTAGTCCTGCTGGGGGCTTAAAGAGATACTAAAAAATAAATAATTTCAGTTTTATTAGTAAATCACCTAGCAAAATTAAATAAATGAAATTTGGACATTCATTTTCTGTTCTAATAATCAATGTATTGTCACAAAACTAATGGAAGTAGAGCTTTTAAAGGATACTTTATAAGTGTACACATGTTTAGTGTTTGTCATGGCTGTCTCATTGTGATGATGTCACTTGCATGACCAAATTATCTGGTGCAATAAATGGTGCTCTGTTCGAATGTTCTGAAAAGTTCAGCCATTCGGTTTCTGCTAAACCTCTTAACGATTGTATGGTTTGCGCAATGACGTACCCAATGAACACCTATGTGTGTAATGACTTCTTTCTTTTAACTTAGTTACGCAAGCACTCATTGATAGCCTACATGTTCAACAAATTTGTCATTGCCTTAAGCATCTTGAAGCTATACTTCTGTACACTGGCCTGACGGCACACTGAGCATTGCTCCTCCACCAAATGCAGATTGTTTTCATAGTCCTGTGATCGGATGTCAACTGTCCTGATGTCGCGGGTGTTGTGGCCAGGAAGGAAGAGCGAGATGGCCAGACGAGGAGTCACACGTTTAATGGTTTCTCAGACGTGTTCTATCTCAAGAAGAAGGAGAGCACGCGCTGCCAAATCACTGACCACACGCAGTCAGGGGGAACAATGTCTCCCCGCTTTCACTAGATGGCAGCATGTACAACAGCGGGAACATGTCATATTTTATTGTCCTATAGCATGCCTAAGATCGTCGATGATGGAACACCATTCAGAGTGCCTTGAGGACACGATATCTGACAATTTCAGGTCTGGATCCAGCCGATCCCTACTTCCAGCACATGCCGAAGGAAGTACGCCTGGACCCGACTGACGCTCGGCTGGTCGACGTTCTACACACAGACGGCGCATCGGTGTTCGACATATGTGAGATGAAAAAAACTGCACACCTTTATCTAACTGTGTCTAATCAAACGAAAATATTAGATCAAGTCAGAAAGCTTAATAGTTCCAAAATAGCAAAAACAATTCGACATACACATGACAAAGTTTGTTTTACGCGACACATTTAGTGAACAAGGGCGAGCTCCAGCCCATTAAACCAAGGCTGGAGGACAGCAGTATGGTGGACAGAACCAAGGCCCTTTGCACAAAGGTAGTGTAAGCGGGCTTGATGTATAGTGCCAGGGCACGCCCATAGGGCTAGCGCATCAAATTCCCATCTCAGATGCTGATGTGGAAGCTTGGGGGCCCGCATGGGTATTACGAGATTTCATATGGGTCAAATCAGAGTCCCAGCCGACTAAGGCACACTTCATGCTTTGTCGCTAGTGTAATGTGTTTATTATTCTTTACGAACTTCACGTTTAATCACGGTTATGCGTGCTGGAAAATGTGTTGGATTGTGGGGATAAGGTGAAACATGTAGAATAAAGGCTTTGATTACACATTGCCATGTCTAATACCGTTTGGCTAGTATTTTAATTACGCTGCCATCACCAGTTCGAACAACCTTATGCATGTATTTGAATAACTTTCCATGACTTGACGTGTCGCCTTGACTTCTGGATAGATGGATAAATAGATACTTAGAGACTGGCCCTTTGTATCCTGCTGCTGACAGGTGTCAGCTTGTCGTAATCGGAAATTCATGTGACCTAAATTTCTTTCATGCCCGAACAGACCTATTTTAGAATCCTTCTTCTCCAATTCTACATCCTCCTCTAGCTTACCTCTAACCTTTAGACATTTTCTTGCATAATAATATCTTGCGTTTTATCTCTGGGATTGGAAAGCAGCTTCATCCATCAGCTGAAGTTGTCACTGCACTTTACAAGCCCTAGCCTTAGTAGCAATGCTAACTTTATGTTGCTGACAAACCGTATAACCTTACAGCTTTTAAATTTCTTACACACGTATATGAAATTGTTTCAGTGCTTGGCATATGTTTTTTTTAATTCTTGTTTTGCTGTCCTCGTCCCTTATTTTTCTTCACTCCTTAAACGTACGTATTCTTCGAGTTCCCTGCTCTAGACACACTGTGCCTTGTGTAAGGGGAACGTGATTGACTCCACTTCTATCTCTTTTATCAATACCAGCCACCTTACCACATGTAGGGTAGCAAACTGGATAGTAAACCCCCTTTTTTTCTCCGCTCATTTGTTCTCACTATACTGAAATGTGCTGGTGTAGAGAAATGTTTCTCAAACAACTCGGCAGGAATTGCCTATGAGTGTTATTAAAGCGCAGTTTCTATTTTGGTCGTGGAACGGGGCCTTTCTCCAAGCCTACGATTCGAGGCATTGCGTCAGCCAAGGGATCGCTGAAGACTGCGACGGTTTGTCCCCGCCACATGGTTCCAATCACGTGTCGCAATGTCTCTCCTTCAGACAAAGCCGAAGGGCTGGGCATGTACCAGCCGGCCGGGCACCTTGACTTTTACCCCAACGGCGGCATTAAGATGCCCGGCTGCTCGACGAACTCTCGGATATTGATTACGCTGACCAAGGGTGCCATTCAAGGTCAGCGTGCGAAGTCTGTACTTTTTATCCTCATGTGTGCAGGGACCGAGGGGTAGGAAAGGGGGGTCCACGTGGGTGGTTGATGGCAGGACTTTTAGCTCATTACCCTTTCAAGAGCTTCTTAAGAAATTATGTAGTTACGAGTCTGAGTGTCTGTTCAGGTAAAATCATGTTGAGCCGAAGAACTGGGTCACTGACCGAGTCATTACCTTGCATTCTGAATCGGTCAGTGACCAAATATTTCTGCTCTAGATATGTTGGGAAGTACAAAAAGAAGACACCGAGCTATTAAGCAGAGTAGCATGCTAGCGCGCGCAGTGAATCAGTGAGGAGAAGGAGAAAGGTGCTAATTTTCTTCCTATTGTCGCCGTTAAAGTGAATGTAGACTGTTCAGTACTGTCTTGCTTTTTTTTTTTTTCTTCTATTTTGCCGCATGCCCCGGGAAAGGCTCATCGGGCCACACCGGCTTCTTCGGAACTAAAACAACAATGTTCTGACAATACAGTTACCTTTAAAATAACGGCTAGAACGTAACATCACTTACAGACTCCGACAGGGCATTAGGTGCGTGCACTATATTAGCAACTTCTGTGCGAACGTGGTTAGGAGAACCATGTTTCATGGTATCACGGTGTTATATGCCAGTCATCTCCTTCAGTACTCTCAAAGGCCTACTCTCTCCGAGAAGTATTCTTTCTAATGCGAAAGTACTATATGAGAACTTGCAGGTATACATTAAAAAATGTTTGTCGCAACTCTTTGGAACGAGGCACCTTCTTACGTATGTTTTCCTCTTACACTTTGAACATAATACTCGAACTATGATAATGTAACGTCACAGCACACAGTGGAGAAGTAGAAGCGAATGACAGTGTTCCAATTAGCCTTCACTCGACGTGTTATCTCAGTGGCAACCTCCTGCTAAATACAAGGTCGTATTCACAGTCCCCGCGGCTGAATTTTAATGTACATGTAATGTATAAAGAAAAGAAAAAAAAGCTCGCGTAATTCGCTTTGCGCGGACATAAAAAAGATATAACCCCAGATGGTAACAATTAATCAGGAGCCCTCCATTATGGCGTCCTTTGTAAATGCGCTGCCTTGGAACGTCGAACCTATGCGAACAACAAGTTGATCGTTCGATCGATCAATCGATTACTCTCGTGCTGCTGCTGAAATCCATCGGACTTTGATAGGAACGAAGGGCGTTATTCATCGTTCGTGTTGTAATGCTCGGATCACTGGTAGCCTACACGCCACTGCTATACTTTGTAACAAGCCACATGCATCACTACCCAAGTCAGGACGAACCTGTCTAACATCTTGGCTCTGGTGACGCACCGGGGACGACGTGTGCATACGCAGCTGCCCGGTCGGTGGTGTGCAACCACGAGCGCGCCGTCGATTACTTCCTGGACAGCATCACAGAGCGCGAATGCACCTCGCTGGCTTTCGCGTGCATCTCGTTCGAGACGTTCCGCAGTGGCCGCTGCTCAGACTGCGGCAACAACGGGCGTCTGTGCGCACGCATGGGCATGCACGCGGACTCCTGGAGGCCCGTGGACAACACCTCGGTCCAGATGTACCTGCACACCATGGCAGAGGCGCCCTTCTGCGGTAAGCGGCCGTGAGTTGGCGTGTTTGCTCTCCAGCAGATGACGTGTTATCCCTACACTGAATTGTCAACCGAAATCTTGGATACATACGTGAATTTAGTTGAACACAAGAGTGCTAGCAAATTTTCTTTGTGTCAAAAGCATTTCTCACTGTTTTCTTTTTTTCTATGTGCGTCTACTCTGTTTCTAGGTACCTTGTTGAAGAGTTCGAACGCCTGTTTAAGTGACGAGCAGTAGTCGAACAGGAGAAGTCTCAGGCTGAAGCCATTGTTCCGATAAGAGAATTTTGTCTCGCCATGCCAGCAACTGCAGTTGTTTCCCTTACAACGGGCGGTTTGCTTCTTGTCGAGCCGACTTGTTGCCCTTGCTTGTCTTCCGGGAAAAAGGACCTCTTGACAAGCGCACTTGTTTCCTTTTCTTCACCAACCTGATATATCCCTTGCTCGACCACTATTGGTCACTTCTTGTGAACATCTGTATTTTTTTTGCCTTGTTTAGTTTTAAAGCGACAGCATTCCTAGACTACCCCCCCCCCTTTTTTTTTTGGTGTTTGTACGTTCTTGTCTAGCCATTCATGCGACTTTGATGGTGACCTTGGCACGTGCATATATGTACGCATATCGACACTTTTCGCGGAGCAGTTTGTTCTAGAGAAACGAGATGGCGCTTTCAGCGGTGCACCGTGCACCGTGCACTGCCGACAGGGGATGAGAAAATCAGAGGATCAGAATATAGGGGATCAGAAAATTTGGGCGTGGTAGTTTTTTTTTTTTCTTTTTTCATTGTTTAACTTAGGTAGGATATTAGGCAGTAGAGTAGCAAGAGCTTGGTGGCTCAACCGACCACCCTGTTCCAAAGGGGACGCTCATAATATCCATCCATCCATCCATACATCCGTGCATGGCCTCAGCGACAGCGCACGAATACGAAATCATTCCGGCTTCTACCGTGCTTGTGTGTGATCAGCTGTCGGAAATGAAACAACTCACGCTACTGCACTGTGCTCCAATCATGCTGGATTGAATCATGAGGATTGAATACGCGCGCAGTAGTTGGCTGCAAGGAATGGAATGAACCTATGTGGCCAAGTTCGCAGACCACTGCTCCAACTGTCTGTACGTGTTACCGGCACTTTGAAATGTACGGCTTTCCTCGAGGGTGCAGAAATTTTCTCATCTGCCAGTGTTGTATCGCTAACCTTCATGGAAACGGCTTCAGCCGCAGAACGTCGGCAAGAGTGAGTACTGCTTGTTAAATAATGGCAAAAGAAGTCGCGCCACTTCCTGTCATAGTAAGTTTCGCGCAGAGTATCTACACATCTACTCCAACTGGCACGGAAACTAAGGCCGGCTTCATTGCTAACATGTCAAGAATAAGTGAATGGGCGCACACTTGAATGTATGCGCACTATATGCGCACAATATATGGTCGAAGCTAAATGTTTCGTGACGGTCCACAAGAGTAAGCGAGTTACTGGAGATAATACATCTTTGCTACAAGGTATTACAATGTACAAGATAGCTACGTTTCAAGCCTTGTGCGCAGAAATAAGAAATATATCGGAACTGAACATAAGCGATTGGGCAGAAGATAATCAGATAGTGACTGCTCCGATGAACTTCATTGAGTAAGAAACGTGACAAGCGCTGCTTCAAAAAATATTTGTCAAATACAGAATGATGAGCAAAACACACTGATCCTGATTCAATTCATGAGTGGAAGGTTTGGATAGCTCGGAATATGTATTTAGCCTTGCTTTTAGAACAATCACGATATACGCTGCTCGCGCCTTTTGAACAGCTTAATCACTTCCGAAAGCTCTATTGCATGCTCTCCGAAATTGAGGTCAAAGCTTCGCCTCTTTCGCCTAGCCACCGCCTACGACGTCTCCCGAAACAGAGGTTTGCTAAGCCGGACCACCGTCATACGCATCCATTGTAAACACGGAGGCAGTTGAGGCAAGCAATGGACGTGTCACCATGTGGTCAAACATGGCAGCTCCTACGGGATTGCCGCGGAAAGAGTCAATATATATAACATTTCCGATGATTGGTTTTGAATCCGGTTCTTCCATGACGACGCTCTAAACCACGAGGCCATGGACGCACTTCTAAAAAGGTGGAATAAAACACCTTAACAAGTTTCCCTGGTTCGAGCCAACGCTTTGAGATGCTTGACGCATCAGGCGTGTCGCGTAGTCGTAATTATGCTTTTAATAAATGAGCGCGCACATATTCTAGCTGACAATAAAGATAGAAGTTACGGGACGCGTTCGTTGCCGAATTTTGCTGCGACTCCGTCATATGACTGTGGTGCTGTGGGCCGTTTCCCCAAGGTCAAGCACGTGCACCATACACGTGTTCCAATTCAAAACTTTTTACTGCAGAGCAAAAGTGTCGCTTTCTCGGCAAGATCCACCACGGTGAATGAGGGACGCGTTCGTCACTAAAATCTCGTGTCGTAATGTACCATTTTGTCGCGGAAGCTTTGTGCACACCTATTGCCACGCTGGGGGGGGATCTTCATAATTTTCCGTTTTACGTATTGGTAATGTTCTCAGTAAAACGCTAATTTGCTTTAAGCACTGCTAGTACGAACGTCTCAAATAATGCGAGGCCAAATATTTGCGTCAAACGGAGTAAAGGTTAAAGAAACCAGTAATACGTAACTTCGGCGCCTGCTGTCGTGTCGCACAGCATGTATAACGTGACACTTGGCGCTAAAGTATGTGTTTCACCTGCAGTGTTAAATAACACAGATGCCCCCTTCATGTTTCACGAAACTTTGACCAAAAAAGTATCGTGAAAAAAAAAAAAGAATGTGTGGCTCTCGCCATTATTTACAGTAAGAAGCAATGCTTATTCTTATAAAAAATGTTGAGATGAACACCTTTATAAATATCAGTGTGTTTTGGACTGTACTGCTGATAGCCTTAAACAGCGTGATAAGGTAATAAAGACCACACCTAATTAGCAAAGTTGCAATGAACCTCGGTGGTACGGTGGAGCACTGTGGCGTCCGGCGGAGGGCATTCTCAAAGTCTCTGCGAGAACATGAGCTTATATGCGAGTTCTGTTAAAAAAAAAAGAACTACATCCGCCCTCCGTACTTTCCATCTTCAAAACACATACCGAGCGATGCAGGTAACGAAATAAGTTTGTCTCTACCATAATGTCACGAAAATGAGCAAGCATAATTACTGGCGCAACTATATACACAAATTCTCTTTGAGCTGTATCGCGGTGTGTATATGCCACTGCATCCTCTGCTTGTCATTGACTATGCTTATTTTCATGTAGGCTGCTGCAGACTTTTAGTGTCGTCTGCGAAGATTGCGGCATCAGCTAATGCTTGTGCTCGGTAATCATTGTGGCGCTTTAAGAGAGAATTGCTCCTCAATGAAAGCAGAAGAGCGGATTGCCTGACAACACGCCCAGTGTGCTGCTAAATGTTAGTGCGATGATCAGTAACATAGCACACACAAGTTAACGTAGATACTGAAAATGTTAAGAGTTACACGGATGTTGCATAGTTCACAAATATTGCACATAGTGTTCACTTCTAGCTGGCATGTTCTTGATTCATGGCTACTAAAAAGGGGGATGTATTATAGACGCTCTATATCTTATTTCTGCACTTGTTCTTCTAGATTAACAAACGCCTGAGATGGTACGGCAAGCAGAGAACAATCGGCCTGACAAAAGGCATAGTACGTGAGGCAGCTTACACCTACAGTGCAGGGAAGCTGCAGAAAAGCGCAGATGAGAATACCAGGATGGTGTACCACAATGTAGTTACGTAATGCATAAGTAAAAAAATAACACCGTAGACATTTTTACACATTTTGGCTTAACAAAGAAATGGCACATGCCACGCGTATTGTTGTAAGATATCGTGTGCAATTCAAGCATGATGCATTCATTACAATGTTGACACATACAGATGACGACAGAGCAAAATTGAGAAATAAGGTAACCAAGTAACGCTGTATTTATTAATTTATTATGAAAGGACCTTGCATCAAGGACCTTGCTTATGAGAGGACCTTGGTGATAAATGAACACAGGATTGAACTTGCTGCCGTATAATATATTGTCATTATTTCAGAAGCGCGACATCTGGAAGGTTAGTATATACGTTTTTTTTACGATATTAGCACCTTTACCCTATTTCAGCCACTTTGTGTCTATCTATCTAGCCTCTTTACACCGTCCATCAACAAAAAAAATTCTTTAAAATTTATCCGGTGCTGGGCGGAATCACACCCGTGTCACACGGTTTTCGTAAGCACAGCAGCCCGATGTTTTGGTGCTGTGCCACGAACGCCCACAGCAACAAGTGATTCATTCTTGGCATTAGCGTGCACCCGGCGCACAACTGGTGCGATCTCAGAGGTCGTGCAAAATAGAGGGTGACTTCTCGGGCGCACCGCTAGATGGCGCGGCATCTCCGAAGAGATGCATGAAAGAGGAACTCTACTGCATGCAGTACGCGGCTTACGCGTACTACCCCGCCACATTTGAAATCTCGGAGGCCACCTAAAAGGAGGGGATCCTGGCGGGCAGGCCACCAGATGGCACTGCGCGAGACACAATACATGCTGCAAGACATGATGTGTTTTGGGAGCGACGATACGGGGTACATTTCTTGCAGGTGTACATGAAAATATGTTGCTTGAACGCTAATCGTATTAGTGTCCACAGTCATCGTGAAATGGGTAGCGTCAGTTTTTTTTTAGGTTTGTGTCAGGGAGTGACACAGTACTATGATCTGGTGCAGCATTCCCCTTCTTCGTGAACGTCGTGCTGTGGAGAACAGAAAAAATCTTTGCCACTGGGTACTTCGTCCTCATCTTGGATGGCACCAGGGGAAGAGCCGTGATCGAGATTAACAAGGAGTATGTATAGACAATTTTATTTTCAATTCATGTTTGCTGTTATATACGTGAATAATCGGCTGTTACATTAATAATTTGAGGCCTTCTCACGCTAACGAATTAAAACAAAAGTTTTGCCCTGCTTGCTAAGTTTATACAGAGTCTGCCAGCATTGCTGCACACTATGCGTGCTTCTTGCCCATACTTTACAAAGCAGACAAGTGCGGTGCCAACAACTGGTAACAAATGGGCCACGCATCCACGCGGTGGTGGTGGTGGCTGTGTTGCCGCAGGTGGAGTGAACCTGGTATATTTGACTTATATTTGCCAAGGCTGAGCTTCTCTTTCCGTGTCACGAAAATGTGGCACCGCGAGTTCATCAACACTGGCAAAAATCTCAGCAGCATGCGCGACACTTCTGTGCACGCTATTTACGGTCCTCTAGGATTGAAAAAGAAAGAAAGACAAAACTTATTTCATGCACTAGCCTGAGGAAGAACTTTTATTCTCGCATTTTCCACACCTCGGTGCAGAATTTGAGTGTGTACTATCCTGCAGTTAAGTTGAAAGGACCATTTGTGGATGGGGGGGGGGAGGCCTCGTTGAATAGTGCGAGGTTCAGTGCACTGTTTGCGTCGCTTTTGCATGACTAACCGCCGTTCCATAGCCAATTACACACTGTATGCTTTCTGCAACTTTAAGGCTGGGCGATCTGGCATAGCATACTTGCTGACAGGCAGAGCAATAACCGCAGGTTTCGTTTCTTTTTCCAATTCTTGTTTTTTCAGTATCCCACACGCTTGAAAAATGAGTCCTTCCCTTGCAAGTTAACTTTCAGTATTTGTATGTGCTTCTTCTTTTGCGGTTGTGTGTGGTTACTGAGCTTTCTGTCGGCAAGTACTTCTTCTCTCCTTCGCCTTGTGTATGTCAGACTATTTCCCACGACGCTACACCTGACCGCAGACCATCTTGCCTTGTGTACGCACAGGCCGCTGCGGCTTTTTGGTGCCGTGAAGAACGAGTTCGTCGTGAAGACCAGTACCTACATCGGCGAGCTGCAAGCGGCGTCCTTCCGCTACACTAGCAGCCGTTTCTTTTTCTTTCGCAGCAACATGCTGCTCAGGCATGTCGAGGTGTTGCCGATGAACGAACCCGTGAGAACGCAGTGAGTATACACGTGTTTGGAGCGGCACTAATTAACAAACTCTCAATTGGCTGGTTCTGGTATCGCATGGCGGTTCAATATACGAGGTTGTGACTCATGATAGCAAGGTTCACGCACCGAACATTCGCAGCACGAGTCTTGCGTGCCATCCGAGTATGTGTGAGCACCGTCGCTCGATAGAAAGAAACTCGGTGCGGGCGAATAGAGGCACCGCAATGAAACATGCACCGCATTTACCCGAGAAAAGGTCGATCATGAATGTAGGTCTACATATGACTAGCGTACAAAAAGTGCAAATATAAGCAGCAAGGGAGCGAAAAACATAAACAACCAAATAGATGAATAACATTCAAGTTTAAGCAAGAAATCGTCCAGCGGAAGAGAGCAAATGGCACCAGGCACCGTGTTCCAATATTCACTGGTTAAAGGGGAAAAACTGTATTTAAACACATCAGTTTGTGACTGATAGGGTACAATATTAAGATGGTGATACCCCCTACATGAGGAAGCTTCCGCAAATTTTATGGATGTACTTAGGAAATGAGAGATCGACTGATAATTCTCGCTAGTCAATGCCCCGAACTGCATTCTCATCGGGACCGCCTGAGAAGTCGTCCTCTTCGGATGCGCAACAGTTTTTAAAGCCCGTCTGGGTGATCTTCAGATGGGCTTTACGGAGGGTACGCTCGGGAGAAACTTAGTTGGCTTGGTAATCTCGATAGCCTTGTTCACAAATATCAGTTGATATTCTTTTTTTACGAATATAGGCCGATAGCTCATTTTCGGTAACATTTCCAAAAAAAAACTCATAAAAAATCGACTATATTCGAATAAATATGGTACTCTTGTGGTAAAAGAAGGAGAGAGAGAGAGAGATGCAAGCTATAATGAAAAGCCGTAGATGCTAGCTTGTCTCCTTGCTTGACATGGTACTACAGGTTCTGTGTAATAGTTATAGCATACAGTCACAACATAAACACACAAGCAGCACGTACACTTGCAGACACGCACATATTACACAGTAACGCTCTTCACAAACATTTGTATGATGGACATAAAGTATAAGGCTTGCACTAACAATCTTTTTACATCAAAAGGAACTCATCTCCTTGCGATTAAATGCCTAAATTGGGCCTGCTCCTTCAATTTTCTTGTGGGAGCATGAAACTTCGAACAGTGCGCTTGTAGAACTCTTGTTTAAAAAGTTGCACTCTTGAGAAACTGAAAGCTTGCCATAGTCTCTGACACACCATTGAATTTGCTAGAACCAGGAATTGCCCTGTAAGTTCATGACGGATGTATCTCGTGAGTACGAAGATAGAGAAGTCCAAACACTTCTCGTAAAAAAAACCGAGACCGTGCTTTGGGAGGTTCCGTGCTAATGGCCAGGGTTTGTTGTTACTTTCTTTTTCCCAGTGAAAGGAGGAGCAAGATGAAAACGTTTTGCTACTACAATAAAACGGGGATACCTTCTGGCGAAGAAGTGAAGCTGACTCTCTGCAAACTTTAATTAAAGGAATAAAGATCAAGTTATTGTTGCTGCAAAACACCACTGCTCACTTGTTCGACTGTCAATAGCCGCTTATGTACTAAAATTTTTCCAACCATAGCCAGCGGCGTCTTTATCAAGAATACGCTAGTACGGCGCTAGTCTTGCATGTGGCACAAGCCTACACTGCTCCTGTCACATTAATTGGTCATTTGTGAAGATAATCAAGGCACAATAAAACATTGGTGGGAAAGAAAGAAAAACAGGAAGGACGTGGAGATGAGATGGTCACGGGCATAGGTATCTCTACGAGATGAAACATACATATACCGTCTACTTTGTGTCAGTAGTTCCGTGCAGCAGGACCAAGGACACAAGCACTGCAAACACAGATGCTTGCACGGGAAACAAAACTCTCGAGGACAACAACAAAACACGCAAGGATGGACCTCCGTATGTATTTCTCCTCCTGATTGGTTGAGGCGCCTGTGTATGTGAGACTACTACACACTGCTGTAGCTCGGTGGCTATGGAATTGCGCTGCTGAGCGCTAGGTCGAGGGTTTAATACAGGTGGCAGCAACCACACCCTGATAGGAGCGAAATGTCAAAACGCTCGTGTACTTAGATTTTGGTGCACGTTAATATCCCCAGGGAGTCTAAATATAACACGGAGTCTCCTTCTACGGCGTACCTCATAATAAAGTCGAGGTTCCGGCACCTGAAATCCCAGAATTCCATTCAAGCTTTGAACACAAACGCAAATTTTGCATTTGTCGTCTTTAGTTATAATTTTCAGTTACATAAATTGAACTGCATTCAGCATATATAAATTTTATTTTTTAAGTGCACACAACGGTAAATATGTACGTGTTTTAGTGAAGTATCCACTTATCTGGAACAGTGTTCCGCATACCTCTACCTGTTACCCGGAAACCGCACATATAGCTGGAACTATGTTTAAGTATGTAGGACCACGTTGCGCATACCTAAACATAATTCCTGGTAGAGGTGTGCGAAGCTACGTTCCGGATAACTTGTAGCGGTGTGCAGAGCGCTGTGCCAAATAAGCGAACATTTTACTGGATTCACATATTTACGGTTATGTGGTTATGTGGTGCGTGGAAACTACATTAAGAGTGTCGTGCTGTGTCGACCATCTCGAAGAGAGGTCGATGGGCAATGAGACTTGGCTGAGACAGGCACTTGGTGACAACTCTGCAATAAGCTGCTGTCAGTGATGCACGAGACATCAGCACGCGTTTGCAACAATCCAAAAAGCAACTATTTCTGCCTAAATGTTTGCAGCGGCCCCCACCTTGTGGGGTTGCGCCGAATTCATTTGGCTATTGTTTAAATGTAATGCAACTTTATTCTCATCATCAATTCGGACTAATTTTAATGAATTGTTGTCAGGATGAATTAGATTAGTGGCAGATTGTTTTACTTTTCAAATGTGGTCACCTCATTCTTTATTCAGCGTGAGACTTCCTTTTTTCCATCTTAAGAAAAGTATATCAAACAGCATAGAGGGCGCGTTTTATAATTTTCTTTTTGCTGTACTGCATTACTCTAGCTATTCATATTGCTTAACCTCTCAGTCCTTTTCTATAGCATATACCATCTTGAGGGGTACATTGGTCTGTGATATCACCAGTCAGGCGATTTCCTGGCAAACATGGACGTCGCCCCCACTTCACAGCTAAATCTCGCTCGTCTTCCAGCTGAACAGCTTTCTCGGGTATTATTCTTCGCCATCGCTCTACCTACAGTATTGTGGATGACAACACACTATATATGGCGTCCCATGCGTTCAAGGTGCGTGAAGATTTTGATGTAGCAAAATCATCGCATTTATTTTTGCAGGCGTCAGCTGGTGTTTAGTTGCCAGTGATATCAGCTGTCAGTCGCTCTTCTATTTGATACACGCTCAGGTGGTTTCCTTCGTTACAGTCCTGGTGAATTTTCCTGGGTACATAGGGCTTTTCTTCAGCCTCACATTTGCTCCCACAGCTTTTGAAGAATGTCTGATTGGTTTCGAATAAATTAATATGGAGAAATGTAAACATCTCAATTAGTTATTGCTCAGACACTTAGCTCTCTGAGTAAGCGGACTCTTTCGTGTCCACAAACGATGAAACTTCGTTGCTCATAATCAATTACAGTGACGCATAAAAACAGCTGCGTGATCATCTACAGCAGAGGCGGCAGCCTTTCTGGCATTATAATGACTGTTCTAATAACCTTTGCTCTTCCTTTGTGCTCTTTTGACTGTAAATGGAGCTAGGCCGCTGTTCACATACAAGATAAATAAAATATCTGGCACAAGGACGATATATATGATATCCAATTGTCTCCGCTGAAGACGCTGCCGCCGACGCTGCGCACAGGTGTTAGAGCGTGTTTGAAGTTGTTGTCAATTTCACTCCTTGCAAAACTCTAAACAATGATGTGGCGTTTGATGTAGTTGGAACAGTTCCAAGACTCAGATGCTTCACGTTGACGAGACAGGTGTTAAGAGGGTTGACAACTTTTTCTCTCGCCATGTCATTTGCATATACCAAAAAAAAAAGCTGATCAATCACAAAAGATAATGATCTCACACGTTACCGCTGGCGTCGTGTACCTGGCAAAAAAGCCAGGGAACGACGCATCAAGTATTTGTCGAGGGCCATCGCGGAAATTTTAATAACCTTATCAACATAGTTTCTACCATGAATTCATGGAGCTAAAAAACTGTTATAAATTTTTTTATCGACTGGAACCCATTGAATCTAGGCCTCTTAAGCCATCACGCATAATAATGGGAAATATTCGAAAAACTCTAGTTTTTGTGCTGAGCGTGTTCGTTTTTGGTGTGTGCATCTCAACTTCAAGCAATACATACGACAGCGAAGAAGAACGTGAGTATACCGGCATGGGAAAGAAAATGTCATAATTTCGTATCAGCGAATAAATTGTGTATTACTGGCGTGGTTATACAAGAGTTGATCCATAAATAAGGTTCCCATCAATTTTTGAGTTGATTGTTGTACCACGTTCCATGAAATCGAGCAGCAGTATCCCCTTACGATACCAAAAAAAAAAAAACACTGGCCATGACTCTGCCAGCAGAAGGAGTTTGTTTGGACTTCTTTGCGACTGGTGACTGGGTGACGCCACTGCTTGGATTTTTGTTTCATTTCGGGAGTGATATGAAACACCCACGTTTCGTTTCCCGTAACAATGGAGTCCAACAATCCTTCCTTATCTTCTTGACACTTTTGAAGAAATGGGTGAGCACAGTCAAGGCGTTTCTCCTTGTAATCTGATGTCAATAGCCACGGTACCCATCGAGCACAACGCTTGTGAAAGCCCAGTTTTTCAGCCAAAGCTCTTTCCACTGTACCGTAAGAACTTCCAGGAACCTGAGCAAAAAGTTCACGGACGGTGATCCTCCTGTTTTGAAGCACTTCGCGTTGGACTTTCTCTATAGCTGCCTCTGACGGTCTTCCACTCAGTTCTTAATTGTGGACTTCCTTCCGACCGGCACTAAACTCCCTGCACCACTTTCGGACGAGTTGAACAGACATACACTTGTCGCCATACGCCTCTGTCAACTGATGGTGAATATCAACGGGTGGAGTCCCTTTGGCGAGCAAAAAGCTAATTACGGAACGAATCTCGCAATTAGCGGGATCAGCAATGGAAACCTCCATATCGGACGGCTCCTGAGCCAAGGATGTGCGGCGCAGCGAAGTGCGGCCGGAGGGAATCGAGAGTGGGGGAACAGTCACGCGCAGCAGTGTTGCCGGATTTCGCCTCGGACCTTCCCGTGTGGCTGGAGCTCTTTGGGAACCTTATTTATGGATCAACCCTCGTACAGGGTCATATGCTTTGAGGTTAAAATCAAATGCCATGGATACAGGTCGAATTGTATAGCATAATCTTGAATATAGGAGCGCAAAAGCATAATTTCTTCTTTACTTATCGTGGGGAAGAAGGGGGTAGGGAATTCCCGCCGGTCTTTTCCCATTTCTCTGGATAAGTGCTTGCGACAGAATTTCATGGGGCTCACGCTAGCGCTTGCAAGTACCTGTTCACTGACGCTACCAATTTTACAGGCAGAACCATAGACAAAATACTGCATGAGCACACCAATCGGGCATAGCTAACACACAGACTTACATTTAGCTAACACTAACTTGTGCACTATTGCCAGACTTGTACCCGTTACAGAAAAGAAGGTAACCAATTACAATTATATATTTCTTCCTTCAAAAATTTAGTTGATTACAGTGACCAATTATGATACCAACAAAGTAATTGAAGAATAATAAAATAGTAACCGATTGCTCATAGGTCACTTCCCTCCTAACGTTTATTAACATTGTCCAGATATTACAAACAGGAACTAGCCTAGCTATTCCACTTCGCCCTCTGCATCGCTTCACACGTTATCTTCCCTAAAAATTACTTTTCAAAAATTTAGTTGGTCATTTACCCTCGTTTTGTTGTCAAGTTGTCAGCAGCAACATTGAAAACTGGCTCGATGTGTGCGCTAGAAAGAAGAGCGGTATTGTAACGTACGAATATCTTGTGTTCAAGGTTAACAATGCCACGATGCTTGCGCACTGATTCTTTATGAGGCGCTGCGCTTTAATGTTGCTACGGCTCAAAGAAGGTGCTGCCGGTAGGGCCAGTGAAATGCTGGAAATTTTAGGGGGATGCCTGGCATCGACGCCTAAAGTGGCCCTAATTATCGAGTAATAGCAGCAACGTTTGTTATTCGAGCAACATTTGGTGAAGTGTTAGGATGAGGCAAGAAACAATGAGGGATCGTGTTGGCCTGTCCAAACATGCGCATTTGCGAGGCTGCTTCATGACCTGACAGCTGGCATTCTGCTGTTGTTCCTGCCAAGTTCAAGTGCTTGAAGCTGCATTTCATATAGTTTATTGTCAGAAATTTAACTGGTTAGATGCAAGTGATGAGCATTACTGAGCAAGAAATTAATCGAAAAATTACAGAACTGCCAAACATTTAGCAGAATGGACAGCTGGGCTAGTTGGTTTAGCTTACCTGCATCTTGACTACTGTTTTAGCATTTGAAGGACGAAAAATGAAGAGAAGACAACATGACAAGATGCTTGCTCACAAGTGAAAAAAGAATATTGAAAGGAAACAAATTCGAGCACGCACAAAAAGGGGACCACGCATGCATGTAAGGAGCATGGGTGAAGCATTAAAAGACAAATCTTAAAATTTTTAAAATGTGGTCTAGTTGGTTTGCTAGACCAGCTTTAAAAATTATCATGATTAGTCTTTGAATGTGAATATATTTAATTACAAGTAACTAATTATATGAAAACGGGGTAGTTGGAGAAGTATGGGAGAGGCCTTTGCCGTGCAGTGGGCGTAAACAGGTTGATGATGATGATGAATTATATGAAATTAGTTACGTACAAGCCTGATTATTGCTTATGCATTAACTTACGCTTAGATAACATACCGTTAGGCATTATTAATTGCGAAGGAGTGGGGGAAAGTGGCTAACAAAATCACTGCTTTAGATCTGGCCATTATTAAGCCCAATTTCTACCTTTGATACCACTAATCAAGAGTCTGTAATAATACATTTCTTCAATGTGTTTATTAATTTGGTGTAGATGAGATTACCGCTCTAATCTAAGTCTCCATGCCATTGTTAATTCTTTTCTTGTTTTTGTGGTTGTTGACGTAGAATTTGCACAAATTTCATTGCTCGGTCATTAATCGGCATCCTTTTTTGAAAGCCTCGACATCGGGTCTGGAATTATGGGTAGTGACGTCCTTTCAAGGACGGACGCCATGTGGCAGCTACGCCCTGTAACAGAAGCATTGAAATCACAGTATCGATTGCCTTTCCGATCACGAAGGGCTGTGACTCTGGTGACAAGAAAAAGTCAAATAAGAAAGACTAAAATATGAGGGACATGAGTGGATCATTGAGGAATATCAATCTTCGCTAATTGCGAAACTGTCTTTGTGTTGCCACTGTGTCCCAAAGTAAACTAGATACACCTTCTCGTAAGTCAATGCAATGAAATGTTGGGTCACATTGGCAACACATGATCGTCTGTGGTTAAGCACTTCAGGAGACGAGAGTTTTCGCAATGGTTGGTTTATGTCCTCTACATTCCAGTGTTGCAATTCAGTTCACCTGAAATTCGCAAGAATAAAAAATTTTTATCCCTCCGAGAGTCACATCTTTCGTAAAACTTTTTCTTCCTTCCATGAAACTTTCTTCACCTTGTTCGTTTCCGCAGAACTGATTTGCCATATTCTGTGTCCTTTCGCTTCGAGTTGTCGACTAATTCGGCCTCACTCTAAGATCTGCTGACCTCCTGGTTAGCTCAAATGACAGATCGACCACCGCTAGAAAGACGTTGGTTTGGGGTTAGATTCCCAGACCAGGATAAATTTTTCTTCCGTTTCGAAGCTTTCTGCGAAACCCATACGAGCTTGAAGCTACTGTCGGGTTGGTGACAGCTTTTCGTTTTTCTTAAGAGATTTTAGTATTATTTGGGCGGTAATTTCCGCCCACCTTAATTTCATCTAGTGAAGTTAGCTGCTTCTTTCAGAGAACATGGCTGCAAATCGCCGCACGTCCGGCCGGAGACTGTCGTTACTTGCGGACCTAATAGGATTTCCTATATTGCCAGTGTGATCCAATGTTGGGTAACATTGGAATTGTGTGCTATGCCATTCATGGGCAAGACGCAGTATTGATTCAACGCTTGCCATTCGAACAAGTTTGGAGTTCGTGGCATGACAAACTCAGCAGGCGACCATGGACAGAAACTTTACATGTGCTTTGTGCAGGTGTACAAGTGAAGAAGTGCTACAAGGAGTTGGGATGCTTCGAGTCGGAAGGATTCTTTCACGCACTCTACCGACCCGTCAACTTCTTTCCCGACAAGCGAGCACTCGTCAACACCATGTTCGCCTTCTTCTCGCGTAAGAACCCGATCAAGGAGCATCAACTCATGTGGTCATCGCCCATCAGTGACTACTTGAAGCTGCCTTTCAATGCCAGCAAGCCCACGAAGGTCATCACGCATGGCTGGCTGGACGCGGTGTACTTCGGGCAATGGATGACGGTGAGATAAAGCCTTGGCATTGTACAACAAGTTTCCGAACACTTTTGTTTGCTCTCTCTCAGTAGAATCAGCAGCATGACCATTCTAATCATCGTCATCATAATTTATTTGAATTTCTCTCATCCAATGCGCGCTCTTGCAGGTGTATTTGTGTAGAAAGAGGGGGGGGGGGGCGTTGCATCAGTATAATACTGTAAAACTGTAAACTGTATGCAGTGTATATAATTGTTGTCTTGAAGAAAAGATTAGAAAGCTGGCAGTTGGCACCAACATGTGTTTTAACATGCCTTTACTCCTGCTTTCATCTTTTTTCCGCACCTTTTACGTGTGTTCTAAATGCCATTAGAGCAGTATAACAGAATTGTGGATTGACACAAATGAAAACTATTGAATAGTACAACCAAAGAAACACGTTTAGGCACAATACAATCTTGTTGACGAAAGGAGAGCATGGAGACCTTGTAGAAAGCAAGGACTATGCTTTTACAAAATCAAACAAGCTCTTAAAAGTGTTAGTCGGGTAAGCTGATGCACGCTTCGTTAGATAAGGGTGGAGATGGTTTGTAGCACGAAACTATATATAGACCTGGACCATGGTTTTACAAATTCAAACGTGCGGTTAAAGGTGCTAGACGGGTAAGATGATGCACTTTTCGACAGATAAGGGGAGATATGGTTTGTAGAAAGAAACTAGATATACAATGAAGACGGTGAATGTTCATGGCGACGAGAAATGTGAACATGCGGTAGTGGAAGTAAGCCACCTAAGCTTGCAGGATTCTGATATAATTTGGAAAGCTAATGCTGTCTTCGTTTATTTTCAACTTCAAGCTGTCGGGACACATGCTTTATTGTTTGCTTCGTTTTAGTCATCCTTAACAAACTAGTAAAGAAACAACAATATATGGTGCAGACGACGCAAACAGATGTCGTTAATCCATTTTGTCGACAATAAATTTTTCAAAAGTCTTCAGTCACCTAAGCGTGCCTGTATTATTGGTGCAGTGGGAAGTCATTGCAGAAGGCGCCGTGATGCTATCAGAGCCTCAAACCCTAAAATACACCAACAACGTCGCATTCCTCTACTCCACCTGTCGTCACCTGCTAACAGTCTCTCGCGCCGACCAGAGAGCTGAACATTATTGAACGCATTACCTCCGGATTCTAGAACATTCCATCAAAATGATTACGTTGCAAGGGGCATAACATGAAACTAAGCTTTAGTTCCGCTTGGAAAAACAAGTTTCCCAAATTTAGCTACTTTTTTCTTTCCAGAAAATGAAGAATGCTTTGTTATTGGCTGGCGACTACAACATCATCACCGTTGACTGGCGAGGCGGAAATGGACTGCCTTATGCGCAAGCCACAGCCAATACGCGGCTTGTAGGAGCTGAGATAGCCGTCATGATTGAGAAGCTTCAGGTGAGTGTTAGGTAAGCCTATCGTGTACTTTCTAATAAAGGTAATCTCAGTATGGCAGTCGATGAATGAGAAAGACTTTCGAGATAAGTTCATAAATGTAATAAAGGCTTAACTGTAAAAAAGCAGACCATGGTAATTCTAGCGTTTATTCATGTTTCGCTTAGGAGAACTGAGTTGGATAGGATAGATAAGCTTCTTTGAAGGCATTTGGTAGGTGCTTATCTTTGCGGTGAGCATGTCTGACAGCCTGGGGGAATGTTTCGTTTTGATATTCGAGACTCAATAAACATCAGTTGTAAGTGAGAATGGGTCCCGTGCATTACTTCGTCCTTCTCATTTTTTGTTGGTACGATCCTCTAAACATCTGCCAATCCACTCAGCGAGAACATTGTTAACACCACGTTAAGTTAAACTGGCCACAACGTATGTAGAATTGCTGAAGTCACAGAAGTAATATTTACAATTGCAAAAACACTATTCTTATGCAAGAATGTGTTACACAATATTTTAATGACATATGGGATTCAAATATTCTTATTGCAAAAAAAACATGCAGGGGCTCCTTTGGTTCTATTTCCTCTAGCATTAATTCCGCAATGACCACTTTTGACTTTGTTATCTGCCCACAGAAAGTGTTCAAAGCCAACGTGTCAACTTTCCACATCCTGGGTCATAGTCTGGGAGCCCACGTCGCTGGCTACGCGGGAGAGAGAATACCCGGGCTTGGACGAATAACCGGTTAGTGCCTTTTCAAACGTGCGTTTAGTTGTTGTAAAGCATCCACCAGGTTGATGGGCCGCTGAGAAAGTGGCCGACATTTGCAGAGGAGGTGGACCGACCACCCACGGCTGCTCAGTGGCTGTGTTGTTCACTGCAGTGTGCCTTGAAGGGAAATGATTGAAATGAGAACATTAGCGAAGTGTGCTTTACATGCTGTAGCAGTGTCCAACGAACATGTCTTGCATAACGCTTGAGACATTGTACCAATGTCTGCATACCGTCTACGCGTTCGTGAAAATGGACATATTATATACAAACTTGCGCGATCATTTCATCACGCTGAAACTGGAAAGAATCAAAGCATATCGGGCACTCACCATGCTAGCTCACTGACTAAGTCATTCCGCTGCTGAACTTCAGGTCGAGGGTTCGATTGCTAGCCCCGGTGGCCTCATCATAACGGTAGCAGAAGCAATGAGAACACGTGTGCTTACATTTAAATGCGGTAAAAGAATCGCAGGTGGAATAAGTTAATGTTGAGCTCCAGACAATGATTTTTTTTTTTTATAATTTGAGTGTGGCCTTGGGATGTTAAATCCCGTAATTTTATTTTATAGGTAACACATCTTTGCCCAGACGTTGTTGTCGTTCTTGGAATGCTAGTCACATATTCGCTGTTTTCACCATGTGTAGCTATGGCTGTCTAACTACTACTCGGCAGTTTCTGCGTATACACGTAAATTGGGTTGTAAATATCGAAATCTCAGTGCAACCTGAGGTAGAAATTCGATACTAAGAAATCTGAATCTGAACGCAACTATTGCTCGCAAATGTAGCTTCACGGCATTAAGTATTATACTTCCGTGAAGCCGAACCTGTCATCAGCAGAGTGGAACAGTGATTAAGGGGTGACGGAACACACATACCAGTCGTGTTTTATCTTTTGTCTATAGCTTCATTCCGAGTTTGCAGTCTCGTACGGTACGTTTATAAAGGTTTAAGTGTTTTTGTAGTTTTTGTATGCTGTGTTTTGCGCGCGATTATACGTGAAGAGCTTCCTTCTGTTTCTATTTTCGAGAATTGTAGTTTACAGTGCACATAAAGCAGAGCACAGCGCCTGTTCTAAGTAGGGCTGTTACTGTACGAATCGTTACCAACTTGCTGAGTTTGCAATCCTAATAAGGAAACGCCTTGATAAATGTGCAGCTTCTTATTCAGTAACATCTATATAATAAAAAAAAGAAACATGAAATGCAAGGTAGATTGTTGACGTAAGCAACCATATGCATTGGAATACTTTCAGGTTTGGATCCAGCCGACCCGTACTTCCAGCACATGCCTGCTTTCGTCCGCCTGGACCCGACTGACGCGCGCTTCGTGGACATTCTCCACACTGACGGAGGGACAGTTCTCGATCTGGGCAAGTTGCGCTTTCGTCGCAGAAATGCGAGCCAGAACTAATTTGTGACCATATAGGCACGCGCCAAATTCTCTCTTACCAGAACTAAGCTTCGTGACAGCTGCTTGACCACAGCCTCAGAGATTGCGCTCGCCACGGGCACGTTTCAGGATCTTGGAGGCCGTGTTTAACGTACTATGACTTACCCAGAAAGAAAGAGAGAGGAAGCAAGACTTACCTTCAAGGATGTGCGTCACTGCTGTCAATGCTCAATCATTAGGGTACTTACGTCAGAATGAAAAAGTAGGGCTCTCACGCTGTGAATCGTGGGAGTAAAATTTCTTTTAGTTCACATGTTTCATAATGTTTTTCATGGGGACAGTGACGCCATAAGGTACATTGCGGATCAGTGCTCCCGGGAAACAGTATCTATTAATTTGCTTATTGCTCCATACTTAGTCGTGTTTATTTTGACTGTTTGTAAAACTAATACGCTTACACAGTGAATGAAAGAAGACATGTACACAAAGACGGCGAATATGCGAGAGATTCCCAAAGCGTCATGGCATAGAAGGGCAGCTGCGAAGTGATACCTACCTTCTTACATGTGTTTTTAGTTTAAGCCTGCAATACTAAGCCTGTAATACTACTGACAGGCACTCATATTTTCATGGCTCGCTGCTGTGGTCATTCTAGGCTTACTCAAAGCCACCTTTTATATAACGTATTCTTTTGTGAGGTTGAATATTGCCTGACAGTTCTGTTTCGCTTCTCATATAGCCTCCAAAATATGATTCAAGTTTGTTAACCGTGAGACCCACGCAACTTGCCATAACATTTACTTTGTGATCCATGCTCAGTAAAGGGGGAAGGCCTCGGGATGTACGAACCTACGGGACACCTGGATTTCTACCCAAACGGCGGAAGTAAAATGCCTGGATGTTCCTTCGGAACAAGCATATCGTCCACCTTCAGTAAGGGCCTCATGCAAGGTGAGGGAGATGAGCCTTCCATGCCACCAAGTTGATTCTGTGGATCAGCCACTTCGCAGCTAATCGCACAAACTTAAATGCGGCTCCGACGCATGCATTTCGCCAGTGAGGAAAACTTCCAGCGTCACCGCGATCTCTGGCTGTAGCTCAAAAATCTAACTCCTCCTTATTGTTTTCTGTTTTTGTTTGTTTTCGTGAAGCTTGCCCTGCAGCATAGATGTTTACTTAAACAATCATCTGTAACTCTGCATGAAGCCAACAGACAATGAAACCAACGGAAGTGTATAGGGAAATTAACGGTTCTCATTCTTTGAAATGTCGAAATATAAAAGAAAATTGTAATGAAAATGGATGAAAACACAACTTGTCGCAGTTGGGAGTGAAACCTGTGTCTCTCTGCGAGTGTATTGCTTCTTCATTGGGCAACCGTGGTGCCTGACCTGCCGTCCGCTCTGTTGTGCATTAGTGTACATGTACTGGGTCTAGCTGTGGAAGTGTCAGCCAGTGCCCCCTCGCAGGCCATGGCAGCAGACCTGCAACATTCTTTCAATCACATGCAGCCGTCACGAAGTATGTGAAGCTAAGAGCAGGAAGTTAGCCTAATTAGCCTATGTAGGCTATAATTAGCCTATATCCTGTGCTATCCCATGCATGACCTTCGAGATCGCATCGTTGTATTCTCGGAGGCCACGCCCTATGGCACTAGGGCTGCCAAAGTCGAGACTCTCGCTAAGCAATGAGCGGGGGTCTCGTGCCTTTGTATAGTTCCGTAATCGAAATCTTCAGCGGATGCCACCCTGTGCCGGCAAGATTATTCATCTCACCATCACCTTATCATCTGATGCTTTTAATTTTGTCCCCCTTCGCTCGCTGCTGAAGTTTGCCACTTTAACAGGCCGCCGTTACTGCCTCTTCTGCCCGCTAACATGAAATCACTGGAACAGATCTTTGTCCTGCATTGAACCTTGATAGACTACTACTGATGCGCATAGATCGCACTTCGAAAATATCTTTTGGTAGGAAGGCAATCCACAAGAGTTGAGAATGGGGGCTTTCCACGAGCATTGGAGGAATTTGCATGCTATCGTAGAAAATAATTCAATTGCTATAACGAGCGTGAACACGTAAATTTAGAGTTGGGCAAAGCATAGAGAGCAAACAGGAAGAGCGAGCAATCGACCCTAATTCGCAAAGGGATTCACGAAATAGTTTCAGAAATTTACTCCGCGAATGTGCACTGATGTAATGCTAGTCTTCAGCATCCCTACGAAGCACTGTCCCGTCTGCTGCCCGCAGCCATGCGCTCGGCGGTCGTGTGTAACCATGAGCGTGCCGTGACGTACTACCTGGAGACGGTGAGCGACCGGAGCTGCAAGTGGATGGCCTTCGTCTGCCCCTCGTACCACATGTACAAGCGAGGTCAGTGCTCGGACTGTGGCCATGACGGCTCCCGCTGCGCGCGCATGGGGTTCCACGCGGACCAATGGAAACCCCGGAGCAACACGTCGGTGCGCATGTACCTGCAGACCATGAGTGTGTACCCGTACTGCGGTGAGTCTGAATTTCAGCCTTTTGCAGGTAGTATGCAGTGTAAAAAACCGACAGGCACGCCATGGCTGCCCCTGTCTTCCTGTTTTAATGTGACACGATCTGAATGATGATGATGATGATGATGATGATGATGATATGCGTGCGCGCGGGACGCGGCCATCCTCGTTTCCTTTCTTCAACATATAGGTTCGTAGGTTGTCGTGTTCGACAGCCTGTCATTCAATGGAGGAATAACCTCCAGGGTGCTTACGAGCAATGCCAGCCTAGGCTGCATTCCAATACTTTCCATAGACGGCTGAATAGACAGATAACTGGACAGTGGCCAACCTAAGTCTGGTTCCCATTCTGAACAAGGTGGTAAAATAGACAGCTTCATGAATACAGTATGGAAGCCAAAAACAATTGCGGGCTGCTTTACTGCCCAAACAAGATGGCGTCTGAGAAGGGGGCTTGAAAACTCGACGTGAAGGTTGTCGTGAGGCTTATAGCGGGTGAAAAGACAAGGACGAAAGGAAGACGTGACACACAAAGGTGCTACATAGCGCCTGTGTGTGTAACGTCTTCCTTTCATCCTTGTCTTTTCATGCGCTATAACATAGCGCCTGTGTGTGTCACATCTTCATTTCGTCCCTGTCTTGTCTCACAATGTCATACCAACAAGCCCAAATCACTGCATTACAGTGAAGGTTGTACACTCCTAGAAAAAATGTAATACCATTTTCTTACGTGCTTATGTTTTTCACAGTTTGGCACACACAAATTGTTAAGACACGGCTAGGGTATTTCTTTTCTTAGCTTTTTCTTGTCGACGTGAGATAGCGTCATGTTGCAGAGATGTCTTCGAGATGTTCCAGACGCGTTCCATTACTTGAGATTGAGGCTATCTTCTTAGCCGCCTACGTAGAATATCTTCGATGCTGCCTAGAATTAGAACACACTCATAGAAACTCACAGGAAGAAGGAGGCTTAAAGTGATTAACTGTTGTCGAACAAAGAAATGTAACTAAAGCCGATGTTTCGGCACCAGACACCCAACGTTATGTAAGGCAGGTACCAGCGTCCCCCCATCCAGGTATATGGCTTTTCAGGGCTCTGTTGCTCGACACTGTGTCCGCATAGACCATTATTATTGCTGTGCAAGAACTAAAATGAACGAATCGATACACCTTTTGGAAATAATGTCTTCTGCATCCATGCCGGCAATTTCCCAACAGGTAGACATGTCCCCTTGTCTGAACGTTCGCTGCAGCGGCACATGTGTTCGACGCCTCTGCATCATTATGAACCACGAGTTTTGTAAAGCCCATTAAGATTATTTTTGTTGTTGTCTTGAGCATTTCACTCCAAAATTGGCGCACAAGGAAACGGACACATGCATGAAGAAAGACAACAAGGACAAGCGCTCGCTAGCAAATGCTTAATTTCAGAAGCATACAGCGATAATATCACCCACCCAGTGTATTTGCATAACCCTTGGATAATCGTGATGCATCGATAAAGGCAAAAAATGACAGATAATGAACAAGCGCTTTTTCTCGTCGGAGTCTTCTTTCTTGCGCGTCTGTCTGTTCGCTCTACAATGTTGTTCTTAGCAGTTCTCTGTATACCTTGCTAGATTTATCGAAGATTTATTGGTGTTGTTAAGCTGTAACGGTGTAAAAACCGTGAAACAAACTGAAAAAGAAAAAAAAAGAAACGACTGAGCAGAAGATAGCGTCTCTTCTGTCGTTGTTCCATTTCTACTACTCCATAATCAAGAATGAACAATTAGTAGCGTATTTAAATGACCCTGGGCGCGACGTCTCGTCCAGATTATCGTCCCGATCCTGCGCGGTTTTCAGCAAGGCACGTCGCGTCCAACTGCGATCGATAACAGCCTATATAAGAATGACATGGCGAAAGAACTGCTGTTCAAGTAGAAGAGAATTTGCATGCATTCAAACTTCGTTATATCAAAACGCAATACAGTACAACGATGTAACGAATATAAAGAAGTAAATAAAAATCTTCATGCATTCTCCATAGGGATTGGCGTTTCAGTAAATGTAATATTGGATAAAACTAATTGATTCCGGCTCCCCCTTCAAGTTCGTTATAATGAGGTTTTACTTAGACCTGCCCACCGGTTACGTCACGCTGGAAGGACGAACTTCTTCGAATATCGGCGTCTCTGGAGCTATGTTTTGGAGCACGGTGGTGAAGAGTTGGAATTGCAGTGTGGTTTTGTGTACGGGGCTTGTGGTGAATTCTTAGGTTACCACAGAGTGTTGCCATTTTGTCAGTGTTCTGACACTTTTGACAGTCTATTGTAAACTCAGTGGCTATGGTGTTGGGCTGCTGAGCACGAGGTCGCGGGATCGAATCCCGGCCACGGCGGCCGCATTTCGATGGGGGCGAAATGCGAAAACACCCGTGTGCTTAGATTTAGGTGCACGTTAAAGAACCCCAGGTGGTCAAAATTTCCGGAGTCCTCCACTACGGCGTGCCTCATAATCAGAAAGTGGTTTTGGCACGTAAAACCCCAAATATTAAAAAAAAAAATTAAAGTCTATTGTAAATTCATTACATTTTGTTGGTGTTGTTGTTGTTTGTTTTTTATGCCTATGATTATTGAATAGCTGGCCCTACGTGTGGGCCGACTTCCCATTTTTAGGTGCGAATTCTTCATTATGATGCTTGGTTTTCATGCATTATGATACCTGCATTGTTTGTCAGAAGAAGAAAAATCAAAGCTGCCTTAGGCTTTCTTTCTTTCTTTCTTCGTCAGCTGTATAAAACATAAAACTTCTGAGGTCCTAACCTTGCTTCTATAGCCTTTAGTTCAACCATGCTTATTTTGCTCAGACTACCATGTGGCCAATTATTGATTGAATAAACTAAATAATATTGTTGATTGATTTTGATTTTTTCAGCTTTCCAGTATTCTCTGATAATTGAGCTGTACAAGGATCATCAGACCGTCTCAGCGACAGGTTATTTCACTCTCACCCTACACGGCGAATCCAGAAGCGCCGACATTCAGATCAACAAAAAGTATGTGTACCAGTGTTCATACTCTTACCAGAGCCTCATTGCTAAAGTTGACACGCCTATAAAATAGCATCACATTAGTTAAGAGGCAGTAGGGGGAATAAGTTAAACGAAGCTTATAAAGAGGAAGCTGTAGCACAGAGCCGACTCTTGATTTTTTTATTCAAATACACGAAAAAGGCACAAATGTTCTCAGGAGGCAACTGGTTTGCCGATTTGAATGAATTTGGTAGCATTGGAGAGAGGAAGTTAAATTATTGCAACTGTACGAGGGAAAATTTTCATTAAGGCATGTTACGTTTTACTAAAATTGTCGAAAATGGTAAGTTAAAAAAAGTAAAGTTCGGAGTTTACAAATCTGCAAGTGGGCACCAAAAGCCCATGTCACAGTTTTTTAAGCTGTATCTGTTTTGTTATACATGAACTGTTGTGGAGGGAGTGGGCTAAAGAACTCACCGGCTTTTTTATTACCTAAGTTATGCAGCAAAAATGAAATGAAAAAATCACATTAGTTAAGAGGCAGTAGGGGGATTAAGTTAAACGAAGCTTATAAAGAGGAAGCTGTAGCACAGAGCCGACTCTTGATTTTTTTATTCAAATACACGAAAAATGCACAAATGTTCTCAGGAGGCAACTGGTTTGCCGATTTGAATGAATTTGGTAGCATTTGAGAGAGGAAGTTAAATTATTGCAACTGTACGAGGGAAAATTTTCATTAAGGCATGTTACTTTTTACTAAAATTGTCGAAAATGGTAAGTTAAAAAAAGTAAAGTTCGAAGTTTACAAATCTGCAAGTGGGCACCAAAAGCCCATGTCACAGTTTCTTAAGCTGTATCTGTTTTGTTATACATGAACTGTTGTGGAGGGAGTGGGCTAAAGAACTCACCGGCTTTTTTATTACCTAAGTTATGCAGCAAAAATGAAATGAAAAAATCACATTAGTTAAGAGGCAGTAGGGGGATTAAGTTAAACGAAGCTTATAAAGAGGAAGCTGTAGCACAGAGCCGACTCTTGATTTTTTTATTCAAATACACGAAAAATGCACAAATGTTCTCAGGAGGCAACTGGTTTGCCGATTTGAATGAATTTAATAGCATTTGAGAGAGGAAGTTAAATTATTGCAACTGTACGAGGGAAAATTTTCATTAAGGCATGTTACGTTTTACTAAAATTGTCGAAAATGGTAAGTTAAAAAAAGTAAAGTTCGAAATTTACAAATCTGCAAGTGGGCACCAAAAGCCCATGTCACAGTTTCTTAAGCTGTATCTGTTTTGTTATACACGAACTGTTGTGGAGGGAGTGGGCTAAAGAACTCACCGGCTTTTTTATTACCTAAGTTATGCAGCAAAAATGAAGGAATTAAGGTGTGTGTTTGGACCTAACATCCGTGTAGCATGCGAAGGACTCTTGCATTAATGGATGAAAATTCTTTTGCAGTGTTGTTGTTTTTATTAGTTTAATCATAACTTTTTAATTCATTTATTTACTTTAATTAAGTGCCACTGTCAGAGCATTCAAAGCGGACAAATTTGGTACATGGGTTCTCAGCTTACCTGCAATTGCAACTATGTCTACAAGGGTTTGCGAAGGTTTCACTCATGAATAAGTGGTATATTTGAGAATGGCACATATTACGTGACTTTTATTTTTTTTGTTTATAATAGTAGGTGCAGTTTACTGTTTGCTTTTATTCCTGGGTTACAGAGTTGTAAACTTACATAAACAGAAATAAAGTGTCCCAGAAAGGCTGGCCTATGTTTCGATAGGTAGACATATCTTCATCAAATTCGGCCCTTGTCATCCTTGGCGAGTTAAGGCCGCGTTTGACAAAAATAGGTCCACCCGTCGAAACGCTGACCAGATTTTCTGAGGCACCTTAGTCCTGTTTATGTAACATCTATACCACAGTGTGCTTACTTCATCTGTCAGCCCCCTATTCAATTTAAAGTTGTAAACTTGATACTTGAACCTTCTGTTTTCTACACTTTGGACTTCTGAAAAACTTATTTCTGCAAAACACTGATGGCAAACATAAAAAATCTGCGCCGTACAGTTACTAGATTTTAAGATTTTCTTTTAAATGAAAAGAAATCTTGTTAGAGAATCGCTGCATCGGTGGCGCAAGAAACCAGTTTCTCTGTTTCCACGTATTTAGAAAGGTGATACCGAGCTAAGCCTTTCTCTTAACCCTATAAGTATTTTGGACGAGGTCATCTCGTCAACAGCAACAATCCGATTTTAAAAGCTATTTGGACGAGCTCGGAGCGTGCATTCAGTTTTTCTTCTACTGCATAGGTGGCTGCAGTGCCACGCATTTAGTTCTGTGGTTATTTCGCACTTTTATTTATTTTTTACAACATAGTTGTTAGCCTTTCTTCAGCGCCTTGAAGACCGCGTTGCTTCAGTGTCCGATTTCTGCAACGTAGAGGGCAGTCATTCCGTCAGCGCTGAAGAAGCGCGTTTATTGCGGTCTCCGTTTTCTACTGTTCTACTACACACAGATGGCAGCACTTTGTCAGCCCTCGAAGGCCGCGTTTTAGGAAGCTTGCGCTTTTTGCGCCTTTTGGCTGAAATAGAACGATGGAGTCGGTCCCTGACTGCCCGAACATGGGCCGCTGCTCGACTGTGGCAGTGAAAGGAAGACTGAAAGGCACGCACTAGAGTTTTGTTCTTCGAGCGAAGAAGATGAGTCTTTTCGTCACTTCTCCTACCAATGGTAAAAATAAAGCATTTTAAATGCGTAAACATATTTTCCTCGTTTGTGACTGTACTATTTGCGGCATTGACAAGGAGATATATATTGCATAGTGAGGGCGTAAAAGGAGCTTGTTATGCTTAAAATATGAATCAAATTTGCTGAAAAACCTTTAGAAGTGTTTTCGATTGAGTGAAGTTTGAAAATACGCCATAAAAAAGCAATATAAGGTGCATTTCGGTCAAAATAACAGAACCACGACCTACTGTATAAGTAGGTCGTGAACAGAACACTTAGGGAGTCAAATGAAAGAAATCCCAATATGATTGGTAGAAGATACCCCCCCCCCTCCAAAAGAAAAAGATAAAATAAAAATAAATAAAAGAAAAATATTGAGAATCCAAAACAGTGCCGAAATTCTATGACAAACTAGCAAAAAAAGAAGTCACTGCTAAAGCAAGTCCGGGGTTCAGGGAGAAAATGTTGGCTCCGAGATTTACCGTTTAGTTTTCCCGTTCAAGCTTCACAGCTGCGTGTCGGGTTCTCCGACGAAGGACTGTTTTGCCACGCGCAGGCCGCTGACGCTGTACCCGAGGGCGCAGCACACATTTCTCGTGACGACCGACAAGAATGTGGGCAAAATCATTCGGGCCTCTTTCTCGTACGAGAGCAACCGGTACCTGTTCTTCCGGACCAACCTGCAGCTGTGGAGAGTCCGAGTGTTGTCCATGAACGAGCGCGTGCTTAGAGAGTAAGGCGCTGATACGTCGGCCTTCTGTTTGCTCACCTGTCCTTGTGAAAATTACCGTCTATAAGACGTCGTATGGTGTACTTTGTCTCAACATAGTGTCAAAGTGTTTATTGACAGGGCACGCAAGGAGAGAGAGAGAGGTCGAACTCGGTGCGGTTGTCAAATCCCTCCGAGCAGTCCCAACCGGCCCCGTGAGAAAAGCGCTGGTGATGCGCCTGACTGACTGGCACTTCGTTACATTTCATACGCTGGAGATGCGGCGGGCTAACCGGCGCTTCTCCATTGCATCGAAGTCAGAAAACGATGCAGGCTACTTTGCTGTCACCCGCCCGGGTAGGTTACTAACTCTGGTGTCGCGTCGCTAAGCACTAGGCCGCAGGATCAAATCCCGGCCACGGCGGCCGCATTTCAACAGGGACGAGATGCAAAAACACCCGTGTACTTAGATTTTAGGTGCACGCTAAAGAACCCCAGTTGGTCAAAATTAGTCCGGACTTCTCCGCTACGGAGTGCCTCATAATCTGATCGTGGTTTTGGCAAGTAAAAACCCATAATTTAATTTTATTTTATTTTGCTGTCTATGCAAGATGGCGGCTGGGCAGAATGCTTCAAAACTTGACAGGAAGGTAGCCTACGCACAGGAAAATCTAGTTACGCTTTACTGTGCGCTTATGTAAGATAAGTTGTGTTTTCATAAGGTTCCAACACGCAACGTGTTCAAGTACGGCTTTAATATATGTTTATCTTTCTTTTTCTTGCAGACGTCTGGAAGTTGTTGATACTTCTTCCAGATGCATTCCAGGAATTGGGCTCGAAGCTGTCTTCTTAGCGTTCAACGTAGATTGTCTGAAATGCTCGCCAGAATAGGAACACATCCTTTGTCTTGCTGTTGAAATTTTAAAATTTTTTTATATGCAAGACCATCTATAAGACATCATATGGAGTACTGTGCCTTAATATAGCAAATTAATTTTTCCTATGCTTACTCTACAGACGTACTATATAGGCTGCAGTTATCTTAAAACAAAATAATTTAATCTCACAACTCTCTACAGACACAGTTCTTGCAGATGTACGTCATAGCGTTTTTAGAATAAGAAAAATAATTGTAGGAAGAGCATGTGCTACGCATTTACATGGGCATAACTCGATTAGCCGCTTTCAAGATTATGAGTGGTCAGAAAGGGAGATAGGATAGATTTTTTCACTAAATTGTGGATGGGGCCGTCTTTTCTAAAACTATAACAGTTTCAGCATCACAACGTTCATGTTATATTATCTTAAATGACCAGAAAGCCCGCTCCCAAAAAAATAATAAAAAGCAGCACTGCAGCGTTACCAGCCAGGCTTTCTTCGAAAAGAAGCTGGAGAGCTAATTGACGACCCTATATTCCAGATAAGCATGTAGTCCAAGCAACAATTCTAAGCAGTCCAACCGTTTGCATTGCTTTACTGTAGCGGGAGCATCATCATCATATTAAGTCGTGCAATGCGCTTGTTCATGAGATAGATAGATAGATAGATGGATAGATGGATGGATAGATAGATAGATAGATAGATAGATAGATAGATAGATAGATAGATAGATAGATAGATAGATAGATAGATAGATAGATAGATAGATAGATAGATAGATAGATAGATAGATAGATAGATAGATAGATAGATAGATAGATAGATAGATAGATAGATAGATAGATAGATAGATAGATAGATAGATAGATAGATAGATAGATAGATAGATAGATAGATAGATAGATAGATAGATAGATAGATAGATAGATAGATAGATAGATAGATAGATAGATAGATAGATAGATAGATAGATAGATAGATAGATAGATAGATAGATAGATAGATAGATAGATAGATAGATAGATAGATAGATAGATAGATAGATAGATAGATAGATAGATAGATAGATAGATAGATAGATAGATAGATAGATAGATAGATAGATAGATAGATAGATAGATAGATAGATAGATAGATAGATAGATAGATAGATAGATAGATAGATAGATAGATAGATAGATAGATAGATAGATAGATAGATAGATAGATAGATAGATAGATAGATAGATAGATAGATAGATAGATAGATAGATAGATAGATAGATAGATAGATAGATAGATAGATAGATAGATAGATAGATAGATAGATAGATAGATAGATAGATAGATAGATAGATAGATAGATAGATAGATAGATAGATAGATAGATAGATAGATAGATAGATAGATAGATAGATAGATAGATAGATAGATAGATAGATAGATAGATAGATAGATAGATAGATAGATAGATAGATAGATAGATAGATAGATAGATAGATAGATAGATAGATAGATAGATAGATAGATAGATAGATATGAGTTTAATAAAAGCTGGAGAGGTGAGCCTATAGCATTAGATGAAACATTCGTTCATGTGAAGTTCTTGGGTTCGAGTGACATTTGAGTACAATTTCAAGGTTCATTGTCTTAAACTGTGTTGGTTCCTAAGCTTTGTTGTTGTCCCCTTGCAGTGAAAAGAAGAATAAGACGTTGGCCTTCTGCTACCACGACAAAGCTGGCATTCCGCCTGGAGAAGGTGCTCATTTGATTCCGTGCTAACGCTTTCGCAAGACTCAAAAAAGAAAAACAGAGTGACGGCAATACAGGAATAAAAGTGACATCTCGAAAACAATGTTGTAGCTTTGTAGTTGTTCCATTGTAGCATCGTTCCGTTGTAGCAACGATTTTGCCCACTCAAGTTCATTTTTCATCATTCGCCCGGCTGAGTGGCTGATCCTGTAATATAACTGAGCGAGGCTTAGGGCTAGCCAATGAAATTGGGCGTAAAGAATTGAAAAATAAGAACTCTTACAAAATACGGCCGCTGCACACTCAAATTCCCGTATAAATTTTCATAACGCGGTTACCACAGAACACGGAGTTTCTTCGCACTTCAAGCACGCATTGTGCAACCTAATATTTCACTATGTGCTCGTGTGCACATTCACACTGCGCACATTTCTGTTTAAGCCTGGTTGCCCTGATCATGAACGTAATTTGTTTTCAGTATTTTTTTATTAATGTGTTCCTAGTCTCTGAAACCGTTTTAGGACACCTCTAGACAAAGGCCTCTTAGATATGGCTAAAGGGGGGAGATGTGTAAGGGAGGAGGGATGGGGTTTGTTCAACGACACGACATCACATTAATGGACCGACAGCCGATGCTTTCAGACAAGGCCACTGGTATGCAAGAAGCGACACTTGTCACAACAATGGGACCATGGGCTATGTATTGCATGGTTTGCATTCTACGCTTCCGCGAATTGGAATGTCAGTGTCGCGATTATTCCACTATTTAAAAGGTGGAGTGTTCGTTAATGCACAACCTGTACGGGCAGTGAGAAACTATAGTGCGTACATTCAGTTGGCATAACCTATACGCTGAGAATTCAGCCTCTCTCTCAAACTGGCGTGCTACCAAGACACTGTGGCGATCGCTGTGGCAATATCCCTTTCCCTCTCCGTCTAACACATTGAAGGCAAACGCACCACCAACCAAGAGTGCATAAACTTAATGATGTGCGCGACGCAGGAGCAGCGTAAATGTTACAAGTTCGTCTGACGTGTTTGGGACAAGTGTTTCCACAGTGCATATCAAATTCCGCCCGACGCCTGCTTCACATGCACTAGAGGACGCCCAGTAGCAACTCAGTAGCAACTCATAGGCAACTCATAAGCACCCAGGAGCTCCCGCTCTCAATATTCTATGAGGTAAGTACAAAACTTGGATATTGTTTCTTTTCTTGCTTTTTGCTTAGAACAGTTACAGTTCTAAGCAGTAGCTCGGTTAGACACGCCTTCATGTTGGGCTGCCGAAGACCACGTAGAACGAAGTGAACTGAAATGGGCGCTTAGACATATGCTTTTATCTCAGGAACTCAATCAGAAATAGGTTCTGCTGGGGTAATGCGAAAGTTTCTCCAGGAGGCCTACACTCCGCCTTCTTCTTGAACAACATCATGTAAAAAATATAAAAACGTAGTAGAGATAAGCGATGTTCTTGGAGATTAAAACAATGGACGTCATGGGAAGGTAAATCTAATCGAAAATCGCAGAGGATTAGCAGAGGTCGCAGAGTCTTTTGAGATTGAAAATGAGAGAGAGAGAGAGAGAGAGAGAGAGAGATGTTCCGCAGTCATCTGAAGGCCTCCAACAGGCACCCTTTCTCTGTGCAAAAAATACTTGGACCCTGGCTGTGCCTCAACAAGCGGAGGTTGGCAGTACTGCGAGATTTTCACATAGGCAGCAAATTCATAAATTCTTCGTGAACGCTAGGTATCATATATTTCTAATTTCCTGTACTCTGCTGCTTTTCTTATTGCCATAATCTGCCCTTCTTTTTTCTCTGTGATCTATGGACTTGCTCTGTTGATGTTTTTCTATTTCTGATAGATTTTTAAAGGCTTCTGCATTTTCACTAGCTTTTTTTTTTCTACCTATGATTTTAGGATAGTCGGCCCTACCTTGTGGCTAAAGTTCTCAACTTTTTCACCTTTAATAAAGAAGATTCAGCTGAAGCAATACACGCATAACTTCAAATCACAGAGAATAGCCTTCATTTTGCGTTCGACGTATAGCTGGCTGAAGATGATGAAACATTAATATTTTTAGGACTGCGAGTTGGGAAAGTTGGTAACGATCCATCCTGCAACCCGGCACCATTTACAGGAGGGACGAGCCAGAGCACATGTTCCAAGGACACCGCGTGCCCTGTGTTCTCTTTGCTCGTTCCATTTCTAAATGTCGTCGCAGTACAGCGCCTTTAGTGGCGAATCATTTTTGCCCGCAGAAAACTTAGTTTCACCACATTTCTTACATCTTCACGATCGTGTAAATCGTACAGCATTGGCATGGATTAGGAATTGTAAACTGTAAACGTGCGACTCCGTGCGAGAACTCTTTGTGTAGGAACGTCAGATAAGATAATGAGCGTTAAGTGTTTCGTGTCTAGCATACTTGTAGGAAGCCTTTCCAACCACTCGAACGAATATGCCTTATGCAAAATATCGTGAAAAACAATGAAAGAAGTGAACTCGCTACGTGCCGACACACAACTAGCACAAACACCCAGCCATCTACTTTCCAAACAGTTTCTTCTAGAACACCTTGAGCATGTTAATAAATACAATTATTTTTATCAGTGCTTTCATTTTCGACGCACTACCTTGGCGAGCACAATTGTGCGCCCAGCGTCTGGCGCACATAGCCAGCTTTGTGGTTATGCTGAAAAAAGCGAGGTGGTGTCGAAAGAATGCCACATTAAGCATCAACAAACAGACGATACTGCCGCATTTATTGCCTGTCGTCGAACAGGAGGTCCATGTTAATGTGACGAGTGCTGCAGTGATGGCTGAACTGGGTGAACCAGCCTCATAAGACGAACAGCGATGGGCAGCAGGAGAAAATGCATCGAGAATTGCGTTTCAATAAATTATTGGAATCTCAGCACGGCGACAGGGCTGTTAGCCTCCCGGAAGTCAGTCCGCCCAGAGCTGTGGAGCAGAAAACCATCGTTCGTTCTGTTCTTTGCCTGTGAGAAAAAAAAAAAAAGATTAAGATGATCTGTTGCTTTCGCACACCCGTTTAGAGCAAGCGCCTTTAATCTCGATCGCAGCCGTCTGCGCTTCTCGCGCGGGGCTGCGGGTTTGATGACGGGGCAGATAACGACAAAGTCACGGAGAGTGACCACTGGCCTCAAGCATAGCGATAAGAACAAGCTGAGCACTGTCATGGTTGATCTTATGGTTGTTCTTTTATTCTTTACGCCCGCTCCCGCAGTACCCGGCAAAATATGCTACTTGCACCAATGCAAATTCTGCTCTACACTGTGTGGCTCCAGTTTCTTCGCACCGATGGTCGGCAGCGTTTGAACAAGTATTACACGCCACACCATATAGTTTCTCACTATAGTGAGAAACTGTCTGGGCCACACGGGATCGCTCGCAATCAACGGATAGTGCATGCGCCTGAAGGATGACGTAGGCGTCGTCGGAAGCCATTGCGCGCTTTAGGTGACATTTCATTTTCATTGAACGCCACACCAGTGCTGCTGTCGAAAGGAAGGGAATCTGGTCCATTTGGTAAGTGACGGAATTCAATTATTAAGAAAGGTACTGCAAGTAACTGACTTGTACGTACTGTACTGCCTTCCTCTACCCCTTCAGCTGTTGAATTCTGTTAGCTATATTGCTTGTCAGATTGATAATGGAGTCCGGAGTGCATGGAGTCTGGAGTCCTCTAAGACATTGACAATATTTAGTAGTAATTTAGCACGTAAGGTGGATTTGGTGATGGGTTTGCTTAGTGTCGTGCTTTGAACTACTCGTCTGTTTCTCCACCGTGGTTGCTTAGTGACTTTGCCGTTGAGGTGTTAAACACGAGGGTGCGGAATCAAATCGCGGCCAGGGCGGCCGCATCTTGATGGGTGTCAAATGCAAAAGCGCCCACCTACCGTCCACTAGGTGCCCAATGAAGAACCCCGCGCGGTCAAAATTGTTCCGGAGTCCACTACTACGGCGTGCCTCATAATCCGATCGTGTTCTTGGCACCGAAAATCCCATAATTATTTACTCGTCTGTTTCTTTGAGAATAAATCATGAATGTATATGGCCTGCTCCTATAGGCGGACTGAAAGAGTAATTTTACACGTAAAAAGAACGGTGACGGCGTCTTTCTGCAGATAGCCGAAATGCTCACCCCGAATGTGACCGCACGGAGAGCGTTAATAAGCATGACGGTGCCGCGGTTATTTCCGAAGATACAATGTAACATATCTTTCGCACGGAATCTTTTCAGAAAACGTGTACTTCTGCTTCTACGCTTGATGAAACAAGTCTACTAAATTCAGTGATGGTATTTAACAAGGTGTCTTGAAATTTACCTTCGCGATGCGCAAAGGAACCGGCGTGGATGTAGCAATGAGAAGCCGTTTATACCACGCTCCCTTATCGATGCAACATCCGTGTGAAGTTAGGCCTAGGGACCGATTATTGCAGGAATTTTTTTTATTTTATTATATTTGTTCCTTGTGATTTGCTCGCTCGAAACCACGTCCCCGCTGTGGCCGGGAGTGGCCACTCGGCGAGACGGATGCTGTGATGGACTCGGATGAAAAGAGTCTGTAGACATGTCTTGTACGTGACGTCTTATCTCGCCGGGCTGGTCCTCAAGCATCGCGGCTAGGATGACGTCGCTGTATCATATTCTTTGTCATGGGAAACCTGGTTCAATGTCGTGGAGACGTGGTCGGGAAGCTGCTGGCGTCTTTGCCAGAACCACGTTGGAACCGACACAATCACCGCCCGAGACGCTATGTGCACTAAATTCAGGCCATCCGTATTTCGCAGAGTTCCATTTCATTTTCGATTCCTTGTATCATTGATCGAGACGGGCGATGATACATTAATTAAGCGGGTGAAACGCGTCCTCACAAAATATGACTCCAGTGCCTGTATTTTACGACACAATAAGTCATTTTTATTCTTCTTACTCCGTGTCATGCCAAGTAGTAGATCCCAGCAATAAGGGCACATGTGAGCAAACAGCGAAAAATGAGTACAATGAGAAGAAGTGTTTGTTGAAAAATTTCCGATAGAGCCCATCTCACGATGACGGCCGTGTAGTGACACACCGTATTGTCATCATTGCCGAAACGCGTCACGTATGAGCCATGCACTGCAGGCCGGCTCCTCTCCGGCGCTTCCCTCTTGACCGGCTGCGCCATCTAGCAGCACGCTCGTCAACTCGCCCCTCCTTTTGCGTGGCCTCCGAGATTGCAGCGGTGACGCGTCGGCGCGTGCTAACACACAGTCATTCCCTCGCTGCTCATTCGTGGCGCAACGTTAAAGGGTCAGACTGCTGTATTTGCGGAACCTCAATGACGTGCTTTCAATTACGCCCAGCAGCGGAGAAATTTCAAAGGCGTTTCCTTTAATTAAATAAATTTAAAATAATCTATATAAGTATGCAAATCGCAATAAAATGATAAAATACAGTGCCAGCTTTTCAACAACACGCTGGTTTGCATGGTATAGTGATTGGACCATGGTGCAAACCGCGTCCATACCGTGCATCTGCCTGTCGGTGCTGTAGCCCAGCCACGACCGCTATACATTCTGGAGTAGTAGGTTACTCAGCCGAATAACACGACAGGTTTAGCACAGTTCGATATACCGATGAGTTCGCAATACTCACTGCCTGCTCGTTGGCTTGTTCATGGGCATGATTTTGACTTTCCACAAGTGCATCTTGGCTGAGAAAATGCTGAGTAGGCTGTTGCTCTTGTACGTGATAAATGCTTTCTTGATGTCTCCGACGTGTACCGGTGTCTTAGCCACGAAGCTGTACTTAGCCTTCGGGTACAGCGTGACAGTGCTGAAAAAAGAAAATTCATCCGAGAGGTTAGCAGTAAAATATCGGCTCATCCGTTCGACATGTGTAATCAGCTGTGCTATCGTTCTAGTTTCTCTTTTAACCTTTTCAGTTATCTTTGAGATTGCCTGAGCCACATAGCTAATACTAATTCTTGAGCTGAATAACTCGGAGATGTCCACGGTACAATCTCTCGAGAAGCCGAAAAACGTAATTTTCTAATTAACAAAATTAACACAAGTGTGAAACGGTGTAGTAAACGTCTGTGTGAACATGTGTATTGTTATCGGAGTCACAGAGCGCGCGCGCGTATGTGTTTATCCCACTTTAGGCCCTTCCAAAGCTTCTGACTGATACGATGCAAGCTGTAAGAGGGGCCCCACTTTTCGAAAACGACTTTATGACGTGCATTTGTTTGCAGAGTTCGATGTATGCAGAGTAAGGAGTTTCCGGACGGATCCTGTGAATTTAGTGACGTCTGCTGCCGGGCTAGTTGGTACATGGCTTTTAGAAATGGCTCTGGCGCAAAAATAAGGCACGGACAACAGAATAAAAGACACGGACAGGCGAACTGTCCGCACTGTCACACTGTTTATACGCCTGTCCGTGTATTTTATTCTGTTGCCCGCGCCTTATTTTTGCGCCTAAAACCATTTCTAAAATCTTGTGAATCCATCGACGCGACTAGACTTCATGCTTGCAATATTCAAGCGCAGTTACTTATAAGTGTGGGAGATTTAAGAAACACTTGAAAGAGTGGAGCCTCATTAAAGGGGGGAAACGGGACGAATTGGTGATGCGCTCATAAAAGTGTGGCAGGGCTACAGAAAACGTGAGTCAAGGAAACCAGCACAACTGCTGACAACCCCAATTAACCATCTTATTCAAAATACGAGAGCAGGTAAAAAAAAAAAAAAGAGGAAGGCAACATGTCATCAGGGAGGCGAGTACTCTTCACAAGCATATCACCCTGTACGCCCATGCTGGTGATACACTAAAATTCTTTTTCGCCCAGAGGGAGAAAAAAATGTAGTGGTTGACGCTGGAAAGAGGGAGAGAGAAAAGGAAGGCGTTATAGCCAGCCGTCTATTACTCGGACATCCGAAAAATATCATTTATACCTCACCAGTACATGTAAGACGATGAGCAAAACGAGAACAAGGTAAAAGCGGTAACCAATTCGTTTCGACAACTGGGCTTGTCTTTTTCAATTCCAGTACACGCAGTGTTCCGTGGGTCTAATTTATGTGAAGCGCAACCACGTTCTTGTGGGTTTCTCGCGTTTTATTTATTTTTATTTTTCTGTATATATGTAATTGCCTAACATTTTTCATTCTTTCGGCCTTTGCGCGGTCTTTAAGTTGTTCTCGAGCTTATTTGTGGACCATTAGAGTTAGAAAATGGGTGCCTAAAAAACGGAAGCGCAGTCGAAGACGGCAGAAAATGAGGTCGGGTGACGAAATTAGGAAATTTGCAGGCGCAAGTTGGAATATGCTCGCGAAAGGCAGGGGTGATTGGAGATCGCTGGGAGACGAATTCGTCCTGCAGCGGACATAAAAATAGGCTGATGATTGTGATGATGATCGCATCGTTTGAACAAAAATTGACTCTTTGAGTGTCGGCGCTTGACCATTTCATCCCGACTTGTACCGTCGTCTTGGAAGCTGGAACACCAGCAGGAAACTCGTCGGAAATTACTTCTATGCGCACTGGCCCAGGTGCTAAGCAGCTGGTACTTTCACTGACGTACAAGTAATGCGTTAGAAGAGTACAGACATGATGTTTCTGATTTGCCTTCCTCTCATTCCCCCCACTCCCCTCCCCCAAAAAATGAACTAGTGGGAAGGACCAGAGCTGCCTAAGTTCAATGCTTTTTTACACGACCCATCTTCAGTTCGTATATACTCGGGAACTGCACGCATCATGACGTCATAATGCATTCGTGCGATCCGTTCGCGCTAACAATAGTATGAATTTAAAATATCCTATAATGTTTTCTCCAGTTTCGTACTTCATAAATATGATCCATTTACGCGCAGGAAATGTGCGGTCGTGTTTCTGCGGCTTCGAAAACATGTGTCGGTACTCCGTCGCAGTGTGGCTGTTCTCTGTTTGGGCAGTAGATTGGACAGTAGGTTTGGCATGTTCAAGCCGTCCAGCAGTGTAGAAGTGCTATAAGCGCTAAGTGCGATGTGGGAATTAGTATAACGTACCCTCTGTTGACTTTCATATCGCAACTGTCCCTCGTTCCTTCGAGATTGAGAATCAAGTCACCGCTTGCAGCGGAAGCGCCCGGATTGTTGAACATCTCGACGTTCACCAGGTAGTGGAATACTGCGTAAAGTAGGAGAACCATGGTTACTATTCTGAACAGTTGTCAAACTTCACCGTGTGTATGAGTGGCTATGTCGTTGCGCTGCCGGGTACGAGGTCACGGGTTGGAATCCTGAGAGCGGCGACTTCGTTTGCGATGGGAACGGAATGCCAAAACGTTGATTTACTTAGATTAAGGCACGTTAAAGAACCGCAGGTGGGCAAATTAATCTAGAACCCTCCACTGCGGCATCCCTTATAGTCTCCTGCTGAGCTTTGGAACGTCAAGCCTTTACGTTCGGTCCCACTTTCGTAACGCAAGAAAAATATAAAAATAAAAAGAACGATGGATACTTCAAAAAATAAGATAGATTTACAAACACAAGTGCAAAAAGATTGTGTCGGGTACGGGCACGAGCACCAAAAAGCACAGTCCAGTAACTATAGGAGGGTCACAGGAGTGAAGGAGTCCACATGAGTCTCTTGAAATATGGATATAAGGATTATAGCGATTGTTTCATGAGAATCTGAAAAAAAAAGAAAGAAACACGAAGGATCGTGATATGCACAGGCAACAACCGAACATCATTAAAGTATGATAAAAGCGCACGGGAAGGTTATCACCAAGCTTTTCATGGTTTTATAAGAAAATACCGGAGTTCCCCATAATTGATTTAATGATTGATGGCAAAAGAAATGCGGATGACTGAGATACTCGCGTTTTGTTAACTGTAGATGCACTTTAAACTGTCTATATACTGTGCATGCATCGCGCGTGAAATCCAGTGTTATTTAGTTATTTATTTATTTATCTATAAATACTGCGATCGTATATAACATCTTAGTGGCGTGGTAAACAAATAAGTACAAAACAAGTATTATTTATGAAAGCATCTGTGAAAACGTGCCTAAATAAAAGACATGAAGGCGAGAGAGATGCAACATTCGTGCTTTGGAAGTTCTGATGCTCTTTTGAGACAAATAAAACAAAAAGGGATGAAAGTATTACGTGGGAATTTATGCCCTTCTTTCCAGACAAGTGGTCACTAAAAGCAACAACAAATCAGTCCAGGCTACCGAATTTTTTTTTTCAGAACTCTCATTGGATTTCTCCGGCGGGAGAGCGAGAAGAGCCGAGGTCAACATTTTCTGCCTTGAATTTCGCGCGCAAATAGCAGCGCCGGTACGTCAGCGTGACATCATGAATTTTCAACCTATTTTTCTCGCATTTGGGTGGTTCTTGCGCACAAAAAGTTCTCAGAATATGCTCCGTTGAGATTTCTTTACAATGCAGTGTAATTTTTGTTACCAGGTACATCATGTATTTTGACGGTTAGATGCTGACGAAATACATGACGTCACACTGAACTATTGGCATCCACGGGCGGCGAACATCACCATAGCGTCGCTACTCACGATAAAAGTAACGATAAGAGTGACGTGACTGCTGTTCCAGAAACACGCATTATCGATACATCCGCGCTCAATATTTTGCTTAGTGCCCGTTGAAAGAATTAGGAGTTAAGCCTATCTGTAACACAAAAATGGCGTCGCTGCCTGTGCTTCTTATTGCTCTTTCTGTACCACGAAGCCTCGTCTAGTGGTAGCCGTTTTGTTGCTCTAAAAGCAAGAAGCCTAGCTTATTGGTTAGGCTTTAAGGAACACAGTCTTCAAGCCCAGTATATATAGGTTGCAGCGCCTGTATACAGCCGTTGAATGCGGATGACGATGGCGAGGTCGCTAGGCATAGGGTAAGAGTTAGGCCTAACTAGGCCTGCTCTCTTCCACGTGTGCTCACGGCAGAACGGGGGCTCCCTGTTCGTCCCCGTGAACATGCGCACCGAGCGGCTGTCGTTCTTGAAGCGCTTCCAGCCGTCTGAGTGTATGCCCATGCGCGCGCACTTGGAGCCGTCGCGGCCGCAGTCCGAGCAGCGGCCCTTCTCGAACATCTCGTACGAGGAGCAGGCGAAAGCGAGCGACGTGCAGTGCACGTCGGTGATGGACTCGATGACGTAGTCGATCGCCCTCTGGTGGTGGCAAATGCCGATGGCGCGGGCGCCTGCGGGGAGCGAAACGTTGTTGTTTTTTTTTCTGCCAACGTGACACCGTGCGGTGTCGCTTATTGTAAGCCGGTTGCCACTTTATTGAATTCGCTCTGTCGTTTCCGTAATTCTATAGTCCCATACCACAGCATGCTCTAGAACGTCCTTCCACTCAGCCCTCCAACTCGAGTCCCCCTTCGAAACGGACACCTGCCCTGCTTGATTTATTGAGGTTTTATTACATATATCGCTATCTAGCTTTTTTCCTATCTGATTTTTCATATTAACTTTAGCATTTAAGACGTATATCACTAAATATACTGTACTGGTACTTACACTTGCAATGACCCCGGTCCTGTCATTGTCTCCCCTGCTTTTCTACCACGAGTGCTCTAATCGTCTCTTACTTACCTCGACTGCTGACTAATTAATCCTTCCATCTTGCGCTAATTTGCTTGTTTAGCTTTGCAGTGATGTTTTCCTTTTAACAGACCATTTATTCTGTCTAGGGCACACAAATACCTCATTAGCTTTTACAGCGATGCTATTAGCCTCTCGGTGGTCGGCATTTCTCGTGTCAGTCCGTGAAAAAAAATTATCGTCGTCATCAATGGCTCATCCTCCTCGTGATGCAGAGGCTACAAGCACTCAGCGAAGTGAAGCGAACAGTGCATACATTCATTGGAATCTCGCATACGGCATACAGAACAGCTTACGTTTCAATAATGAACAAGCTCAAAACAAGCATCCGAACCATCAATAAAGCATTGCATACCCCCCCCCCCCCCTTTAACAGTTGTAGTGGTGGCTTCGCAACAGCTTCGCTGGACATCCATTTTCGAAGGGCTGGCATGGCAAGTCAATTTCTTTCTTTTCCTTTTCCGTAACTTCTGTTTTTTTCTAACAACTGTTTATTTTGCATTTGCATGCCTGTTAATTTCAGTGTCCTGCGTAATTTCAGTGCCCTGTTGGGCCTACACATCGTTGTGCGTAGTTTTTGTGGAGTGCCTTACCTCTTCCAATATTCCCTAAATATTTCACAGAATCTCCAGCTATGCATGAACTCGCTAGCTTCGCTGCCCCACACGAGTCCAGAGCAGAACTTATCGGGTTATATTTGGAGGCAGGGCTCACCATTGACCAGACCTTCTGTGACGAACTTGAACACTCTCGTACTGAACTCGCATCCGGGCATCTTGATGCCTCCGTTGGGGTAGAAGTCCACGTGACCAGCGGGATCGTACATTCCGAGCCCTTCTCCTTTCACTATTGAGAGGAAGAAACGGTATATAATGTAAATATGCTGTTGACAATGGAGATGAAAGCAGGGAATATGACTCAACCAGACATGTTAAACCAGATGCACTTAAGGAGGAAGAAGGTTTAAAGTGAGCATATCCAAAGAAAGAAATAAAGAAACAAGAGAAAACACTAACTGTGCGCGCTGCGAAGGCTGACACATTAATTCATAAACTGCAGAAGAAGACAAGGGTCTCTATTAGCAAAAAAAAAAGCAATTGTAAGTCACGAATATCAGCACAAAGAACATTTATCCACATATAGTGTAAATACATGTTGCAAATGATCGACTCCCAGACACTTTATTCACTCTAACTGCATGTGCTCACTGAAGTCAGAAGGCGCCCTCCATTCGCTAAATTAAGCAGCTTAGCGACCATGTCGCTGTGCTGCTGAGCTCGAGGTCGCGGGTTCAATCCCGGACACGGCGGTTACATTTCGGGCGGAACGAAATGCAAGAAAATCGGCCCTGTACTTAGATTTACGTTCACCTTGAAGAAACCCGGGCTATCAAAATTATTCAGGAGACCCCCCCCCCCCCCCCTCACTACGTGGTGCCTTGTAATCAAGTCGTAGCTACGGCATGTAAAACTGCAGAGCTTTAGAATCCCCCCCCCCCTCCCGTGTTCCTCACCCTTTCCCGCGCAGCAACTTGGTACTGCACGGTGCAAAAAGCCTGTAATCTGACAGGCATATCGCTTCAACACACACGCGCCTCTTCTACATGTGCAGTTCTTGTCTAGAGTGCTCAACTGCCAGAGTAGGCACTTTTTTTTTGCCAGTTGTCGATAAGCTACCTTGTCCCCGTCCTGTCGACCACAGCGGTTATTTCATCAGCGATGCGATTACAGTTGCGAAACTATGGATACCAACTTCGAAGGAGGCACTTTTCAGCTAAAATTGGAAACGACGGGCCGCCGCCGCAGCGTTCCCGTTAATTAGTGAAGGAATGCGATAGATACCATATCTCACGTAAGGGAGTTGTGAGGATCATGAGAGCTGAAGCGTTACATTTCGTTTTCACCACGGCAAAGCAGGATTCTGCAAGGCTTGGAGACCTACACTGTAGATGCGTCGGGTTTGAGGTGTAGCGCGGCGTGTCTGTTCTGCGCGACCCCTGATCACAGGGTACTCTCTTGAATAGCTTTGTATCCGAACGAGCGCGGGAACTTGATAACGCTGCGCCGTACTGTTGTATAGTGCACGCAGACTGTATTGCAGCGTTACCCGCCGTGGTTGCTCAGTGGCTATGGTGTTGGGCTGCTGAGCACGAGGTCGCGGGATCGAATCCCGGCCACGGCGGCCGCATTTCGATGGGGGCGAAAACACCCGTGTGCTTAGATTTAGGTGCACGTTAAAGAACCCCAGGTGGTCAAAATTTCCGGAGTCCTCCACTACGGCGTGCCTCATAATCAGAAAGTGGTTTTGGCACGTAAAACCCCAAATATTATTATTGCAGCGTTACTGGATTCTGACGGCTGTGATGTGGCTTAAGGGATATAAATGTCGTGAGTTGACTCACTTCGCAGGCTCCCCACTGAGTTGAATACCGAGAGCGACAGCTTTATTTTATAATATTTTGTTATTGGTTAGAAAATTTCGGTGAGTAGGGGTATACACCGTATGTCCCATGTAACCTGAGTCAAACTTCAAATATACGCAAATGCCACGTAGCTGGACAAAACCAAGGCATTGTTGTTTGCTGTCGCTTGGAGATACTCAGATTATTTTTAGCATTCCGCCTAAATGTATTTTTAGTATTAATTAATTATTCATCTTCACAGATATAGTCAGATGAAAAGTGTCAGCGTGGAAATCGTAGACAAACACGAAAAACTTCCGATACAGCTTTCTGTTGCTCCATACATGCTTCATAAAATTTTTTTTCCAAGGATCGAAGAAGCCAGCGAATACATGAAAAATTGAATAAACTATGGGGTTTTACGTGCCAAAACCCCTTTCTGATTATGAGGCACGCCGTAGTGGAGCACTCCGGAAATTTTGGCCACCTGGGGTTCTTTAACGTGCACAAATCTAAGTACCACGGGTGTTTTCGCATTTCGCCACCATCTAATTAAATGCGGCCGCCGTGGCCGGGATTCGATCCCGCGACCTCGTGCTCAGCAGCCCAATACATGAAAAATTGCCACGCGACTGGCCGCTCGAAGCATTATGAGTACGCATAAATTTGAAATGTATAAATTTTGTCTCTTGCAGTGACAAAGCTATTGCATCTCTCGCTTATCGCCCAGCTTACGTATGTCGAGGACAAACGAGGCGCCGTCGGTATGGACGACATCTACGAACTCGGCGTCGGTAGGATCAAGGCGGACTTCCTTCGGCATCTTCTGGAAGTACGGCTCGGCTGGGTCCAGACCTGCAGCCAACCACGGTGAAACACGGCTGCAGCGTAGGCAAGTCGGAAGCGAGCTAATAATGTCGTAAACGGACAACTAACCAGACCACCAATATCTCTCCAGCAATCGGGCTACGTGTTCGATATATGTTCGTCAGGATGACGGTAGCGCGAGTATAAAAACAAACGCGGGTACAGTAGCCGAGTAGAGTGCGTACTTATATGGTGCTAGAGCATATCTACTTTAGAGAATTGGTCAAGATTTAGATATAAAAAAAAATTGTTACGCTATGTGCAATGAAAATGAACTAGAATCTAAGAATAAGTATCGTATCAGTAAAAGAAAAAGAAAATTTGGGAAGTTTTAAAATAACCAGAATAAAAAAAATGAAACAGAAACACGGAAACAAATCCTACTATCACCCGCAAAAAAAAAAAAGAGGGGGGGGTGAGGGCGAGGTGTGTTGTTGGTTAAAGCATTGAAGCCGCACGAAGCCCGATACAAAATCCTCATTATGAGTAAACGTTCGCGTCGCGTCACTGCAAGGCTACGCGGTTAGTAATCCCAGTTGAGATGCGGACAGGGAGGTGGAGTTGCGCAGACCACGTAGTACGCAGTGCAAGTGAACTGTGGTCACTATAGTGACCACAGTTCAGAGTAACGGAATATGTCCTAAAAGATTTGAAATGCAGTCTGTGGCACTAGAGGATAAGTTGACTTGATAAGATTAGGAAATTCGCTGGCATTGAAGGAAGTCGTACGACAAAGTAAAGGAGTAATTTTTAAGGGCCGGGAGAGGTCGATGTCCTGGCAGTGCACATTTGAAGTCCCATCTGCGTTTGTTTTCAGTAAGTTATCTACTCACCGTTGCTAGGTCACCCTGATGGACTTCGCGTACTGCAATCGGTCTTACGGATTCCGGTCAGGTCTGAGATTTAGTGGCTTGCCGTTGTTTTCACGTTGCTCTCGTCGCCTTGGAGCTCACGACTTCTCAAGGAGGATCATGGTAAAATCAAGAGAAATGTTTTCTTGCCTGTGATTCGTCCGAGACTAGGGATTCGTTCACCGGCATAGCCGGCAACGTGGGCACCCAGGCTGTGGCCGAGTATGTGGAACGATTCCGGTTTTGCGCCGAAGAGGGCCTGTGGAATAGAACCATAGAGCCTTGCTTAAGATGAAAAAAACCGTTTTGCTGCTGTAGTTGCAAAGTATACATTGTGCTGGGCTATCCGAATGCACCTAGATAGTGAAACGATGAATTTATGCGGTCTCGTTTTGGTCCAAGAACAAAAAAAAATAATTTCTGGTGCTGTAATTAGTAATTATCAATAGCGCTGGCACATGGTCAGGCATCGAAGTGAACAAATAACGATTTGCGGGGCCTGATTTCCTTAATCTCAATAGAATGAACAAGAAAAAAAAAAAAGAAAGACGCAAGAATACATTTTAGCAGGGACGCGAAGTATCTTCGCAGATACATCATTAGGAAAGTCCTACGTAGATTGCCACGAAAACTTCCATAAGTGAACGCTTTAGTTGTATCTTGCTGATAAGGTTATCATGTCCTGAATTTCGCGCATAAATTAATATTTAGTTTAAGCTATATAACCATTATCACTAGAAACCCTGCATAACTAACTAATCCAGCAAATCATATCGGCAGAATTCCGCAATGTGAAGCAAAGTTCATGGAAAGAAAAAAAATTGTCATCCACCCGAATGTAGCAGGAAGCCACAAATGCAATCAACGCAAATTCCCTGAGCATGAGGATTTTCCCCTCAACTACGAAACTTTCTCTCTGAGGAACCCGCACAGATTTCCTTCGTAACTACGTGCTACAATCGCGAGGACGACAATTATTCATTTCAACTAATCCTAATCATCGGAACGCGAGATATCGAAATTATCCTTCACAGCTTCTCATCGTGGAGAGATCTTTATCATCATAGGGTACTCACCCTGGATTTTATCTCAGAGACAGCGCGAGATCCTGTTTTGATTTGACGCATTCATTAAGTTCGCAAAGTCCATCCACTGCGGCTGAAGAGGGTCACCGCCTCAAGTTCACCCGATAGAAATGATGTGTTGAAAAGATGTCCCTGTAATTCTGTTCTCTGCAGTCTGTACACAAGAATTGCTGGGGAGAGATTGGGATTGTTATGCAACAAGAATTAAAGCAATGAATCATGATCATGGTTGTGGTCGTGCTAGACAAATGTGTTGCTTTAGATGAATTAATGCTGGTAAGAGGAAGATTTAGCTAGGGACCAACTCCAATTTCCCTATTCAAGTACACGTAAAACGAAAGAAAAAAAAAAGCTTTTATGAGGCAACCGTGTGACTGATTTAAATAAAATTTGTTGAATTTGAGAGAGACCGTTATAATCTACTGATTCTAAGAAGCAGAATATCTATTTAAAGATTGAAGGTATAAATAAAATTGCCGAATTATAAAATGTTAGAAGAATAGAAGCGGGATGTTAAAGAATCCGTTACGGAACACGAAAATTAGATATCGCCGTTACGTAAACTGCATCAGTTAAAGCAACTAAAGCTGACAAATTTTACAAACGAATTTACAGCTTACGTGAGATTTTTACACTGTTTAAGAGTGTTTCGCAAAAGTGCTACGTAAAATTGGGGTATACCTCAAAGTGGTGTATAGTATATCCATTTTGTCCCCTTTAAATGTATCATTGGGTGCAGTTTACGTAATTGTGATATCGTTTTTTATTACTGAGTTATTGACTTATGAAATTGATCCTTGAGTGCTTTTCTTAATTTGGCATTTGCGCAATTTTTGTAAAAACATGCGTGGCCTAAATCGGAAATCTACTTCCTACAGTCTTTTAAATGGCACTCTAATGCCTTTAAAAGCTACTGTTTATTTTAAATACCACAATATAATCAAAATTGCTGTAGTGGTTGTCGAGAAATACGATTTCCTTTTTTTATCTCGTGGCATTCAGTTAGGAGCCCCCGAGCTACTAACGGCGAGAAACTTATTCAATCTGAATAACTTTTCCTCAAGACACGGATGCGTTGCGCCCATGTTTCGCTCCGTACCTGAAGTTTCTTGATGAACACAGCGATTTCGGCTCCCACCAGTCTCGTGTTGGCTGTAGCCTGCGTGTACGGAAGACCGTTGCCTCCGCGCCAATCGACGATGACGATGTTGTAGTCTCCGACCAGTAGGAAGGCTGTTTTCATGTCCTTTAGCGAAAAAACGAAACAATGAATGAGAAATTACCATAACCACGTACAGCTTTATCCCACTGCTGACGTTGCATAAAGGAAACAATTGATATAACGAATAAGGGCGGCTGTTTACGAAGCAACTAATGACAAATGGGGAGCTAAGCGCCAGGACGGGCGAGAGCGATAATTCGGTGACAGCGAAAGTTCCAAGCTTGGTCGTGGAGAACTCCTGCGATTACATATAGATGAAACTAGAGAGCTAATTGCTTCGTACAGGTCCCGTTAGGGGGGAGGGGGGAAAGGAGGGTGGATAACTATCTTCGGTACCGGCATTCCAGCGCTTCAAAAATATATCTGCCCCGCGAAGAGAACTAATTGATTTTCTCTAGCCAGAATTCTTGACATAATCAACTGGAACCTATATAGACCCCTAGTTTTGAATAGATGCCGAGAGGCCTTCCATATCTGACAAATATCGCTAAACTTGCATGAGACCTGAGTGAAATTCATCGAGTAAATAGGCTGTATTCAACAAGGCGGTAATCTATCTATCTATCTATCTATCTATCTATCTATCTATCTATCTATCTATCTATCTATCTATCTATCTATCTATCTATCTATCTATCTATCTATCTATCTATCTATCTATCTATCTATCTATCTATCTATCTATCTATCTATCTATCTATCTATCTATCTATCTATCTATCTATCTATCTATCTATCTATCTATCTATCTATCTATCTATCTATCTATCTATCTATCTATCTATCTATCTATCTATCTATCTATCTATCTATCTATCAAATGTTAAACATGTCACTGAAGAGGAGCATTAATTGGAGCTGTATTAGTAAAGTACGTTTTTTTCAGTATACAAACGACCACGCTTGCGTGAGAGGGTAATGCCAGAAGACGCAAGAATGAAAGATGTGTAGAGACGCCGCCTTGATTTTACCGCACCGGCTCACTGTGGCGTCTTGCATTTTACAATGCCTATTTGGGTGTACTCGATTGGTTAACAAAACTCCCGCCCAACTTCAACCAGAGAGCCCACGACGCTGCGCGCGCGCTTACCGACCGCGTCGTCAACCCCGGGCAGCCGCGTCTCGATGAGTTGGAGGCGAGCAGGGGCGCCCCAGTAACTTCCAACAAAATCACTAAACACTTTTACTTGAGACGACGTCTCTTTCCGCCCCCGCACTCCAAACCAAACAGGCCGCAGGCGCTAACGCTACGCTTGTTGGAAACACATACCTATCCGAACCCCGCCACCTTACACATCATCTACCCGGACGTCTACGCCGACGATGCGTGCCCATCGTGCGGGGTCACGGCGACACTCGCACACGTGGTCTGGAAGTGCAGAGACGCTCCGCCCGACTCTACCTCCGACAAGTGGGAGAAGAGACTACGAAGCCCGCTGTCTGTGGTATTTGTTTCCTTGTGTCCTCGTCTTTTTCGCGCTGTTTCACCTCAGTTCTAAGTTCGAAGCCCGCTCCTACGAGACCAGCAATGGTCCAGCAGGCTCGCGCAGCGGCCGCCAGGTATACTCCCTGTCGGTCCCTGCGTGGGAGACGCCCACTGCGCGCTGACGTGCGTCTTGCGTGACCTTTATTAAAGTTTGTCCAATCCAATCTACTGTATTCTAATGGAACTAAAGACTCGGTCTTGAGAGCTTCGTGAAGTTTTCCTGCGTCAAAACGGGGCGAGTGCGAGAAAATGGGATTGAAATTTGTAACATCACACTTACGCTTCGGCGTTGCAGTTAGAGCGCCACACTCAAGAAGAGAAAGTTTGGCCCTCATTTTCCACCGCAACACTCAACCCTTTCCAGTCAGCTGGACGAATATTCTGCGTCAACGAGTTCCCCGCGTAAGAACAAACCACGGCAAGCAGAGCCTACAATTTATATCACCTGTTCCCTCAACTGATGCCTCCCGCGATGTTTATGCTTTGCCTGCGCAGGTTACTTGAAGCTATATTTTATGAAAAGCATCAATTAATACTATAAGAATTTTTGTATAAATTGTTAGAAAATTATTCCCTGATACAGTAGCGGAATGGAACAGGCTGCCTGATCCCGTTGTACAGGCCACGACACTGAGCGCATTTTCGGTTGGTGCTAGTGGCGTTATATTCAGTGGCAATGTGCCGTGGTTTTTTGTCTTATGTCCATTTATTAACAATGCCCAGCTGGTTGGTTCTGTTTGGGAGCCATGCGCATTAGTATCACCTCGGATCTGAATGTGTCCCACTTGTCAAGCTGATAATCTGTGTATCTAGGTATCTGTACTTTTTTCTTTCTATTTGGTCTCCGACAACATGGTCATTCCTACAATTTAAGTACGCTTCTTTTCTTCCACTTCCGTAATAGCCTCAGTAATGAGCCTGACAGTAATAAAATTGAATGAAACAAAAAGTACACATAATAGTATCCGATTTGCTATTTTACTCTCGTGCGTGCTTTTGTCCGACACCTTTCATCGCCCAATGTTTCGCCTCATAACTTGAGTTTTTGATGGTTGACATGTGGTTATTTCGGCAGCGAATGCATAGCCAGAACCAGCGTGCTCCTGCTGTGGAATGTTTCTTACTAGTTTTATAGGCCCAAGACGTTCTTAAGCTACATTACTGTAGCTTTTCGTCTGGGATCTATTCCGTTGTTGACCGGGGAGAAAAGAGATAATTGATTGATTTATTCATTCATTCTGTAGTGATAAATATGGGCGCCAGCAAAAGCAGTGGAAGAAGACTTTTGCTGGTGCACGCTACGCTTGGCCGTTGACCAGACCGTTTTCGCGTCTCTTGATTCCTGTGATAAAATACATGTATAACTAATGTTTCTTGAAATACACTCATAACGGGAACATAAAGATGCTGTGTTAGTCTACACCAATCTATAATACTGTTCTTTACAGTGTACCCAATGAAACCGTGAAAGCAGCCAATATTGCACAAGGTTATTCTTGTACCAATCAAAGCGACTACCACTCGTCCGGTGGGCGTGAAGTCAAAATGACCGCGTACCTTGAGCCACGATCCGAAGAAAATGGTATCAAGCCAACCATGCGTGATGATCTTGGTCGGCAGGCTGGCATTGAAGTAGCTGCGGCTGATCTGTTCCACGGTGGAGTTCCATGTGAGGAAATCTTCCTGCGTCGGGTTCTGGCGCGTGAACACCAGAAACTGCGTGTTTACCACCTTTCGTTCCTCTGGAAAGAAGTTCATGGGCCGGTACAGCGGGTGGTAGAACACGCCGCCGACGCTGATGCAGCCCAGCTCGTCGTAACATCGCCAAGACTTGTCTGCGGTGGCAAAAATGATAAATAAGGATCATCATCATCGTGATTATCATTATCATCTCGTTATCATCATCAGTCTGTTTATGGCCACTGCAGGACGAAGGCCTCCGCCAGCGATTTCCGACCTCATTCTATGCCGGCTGGTTTCATCCCACCACGTAGTTATCTGCCATCCGCAACAGAGCTTCCCTTCTAATAATGTTAACTGCAAAAGAAAAAAAAATTGACGAGCTTTGTGACGTTACGCGCCTCTGCGCTTTCGGCAAGAGTCCCAGGAGACTACTGGACGATCCAGTACAGGTGGCAAAGAGTGCATGTGTGACTTTCTGGGCCGCAATTCTGTAGCGATGTCTTCCGCTCGATTCTATGCCATTCTCATCATCCGCTCTTCATAGTCGGCTTATCCCAACTGATAACGCGGGTCGGGGTAGTGCACCGCTCCGAACACCGATGACGAAGCGCGAAAAAGAATAGCATCGAAAAAAGCACCGATAGAAAACTGCGGCACCGTAGTTGCAAGTGAGCTTGATATCCCAACGATATTTTCTTTCCTTTTTTTTCTCTTTTTTCTTCCTTTTATCCCCTTCTTCCAGTTCAGGGTAGCCAACCGGACCTGCATATCTTCAACCTACCTGTATTTAATTTATTTTTGCTTTTTTTTAAAGCGTTAGCTTTTCCTACCGCGTTGCTCAGTTTCACGCCGTTGGCGCAATGCGCAGCGAGCTAGGGGTAAGAGTGCGAGAGAGGCGCCAGAGGGTTCTTCCCCTGGTGGAAGGGCACGGCAAGCCGCGTCCACCGATGAGAGAGGAGTGTCCGATGAAGTGTCGTAAAGCTCGCTTTCCGTAACACCAGCAGACGGTGTTGACCTCCGCGTATCACGGGCGGTGAGACCCCCCCCCCCCCCCCCCCGATGGCGTCTGGGGAATCCTAGTATTGTCATGCCGTGTAAAAGATGTGTTATGTTATAATATCATGGCGTGGGCAGCTTTAGCGCTGGTGCCTCTCTCGGTGCGCTGCTGTGCTCCCGGTTGCGCCTGTGCATGCTTGGAAAGCTGGCGAGCACTCGATCATCGGAGTGAAGCGCAGTAGTTTAAACTGAAACAATTTACAATGAAACTGAAACTTTTCAATGGAATATCACGGAGAAAGCAGGACCTTCCGACCCCCCCAAGCAATCCGGCGTGTTCGATATCCGGAGCGAGAATGCCTGGCCCGCACTACAGCTAGCGCAGAAGCATTCGCGTTGCACCCTCATGCGAGTCTTTTTGACAACATCAATAGCGAATCCCATGTTTGGCAAGTGGAGCTCTTTGAATAAATCGGGGAAATTGCGTTGCCGTATCTGCAGACGCAAGTTTCACTGAGTGAAAATATGGCCTCGATAAAAGGAAGCTCCTTGCAAGCTTCTGGCCTTGTACTGTTGGGAGCATTGAACATCTCTAATGCAGAGCTGTTGCCACACAAAAAAAAAAAATGACGAATGGGCAAGTGCCCAAATGAAAAAGAAAAATAATTAAATATCAAATAAATAACGTAGGGTGACTAACGAAACAACGACCGCAATGTAACTTCACTGTAAACACCACAGCGATTCTATAAGAGACGCTCGGGCGGAGCAACTGCCGGCATTGATCGCCAGACTAAACCCACCTGTTGCTACAACTCACCACCGCCACCTCAACGGCGCAAGTTGATAAAGAAAGCACACAATGACTAATTGAATTGCATGATAGATAACATCAATGCGATGCGCACCTTCTGTATTCTTAAACGAAGCTTACACAAACCAAGAAAATTAAAGAATTTATTATAAAAATGAATGAATTATTGAGCTGGAAGGCTCCGTGCAAATTAAGCCTGGGCCCTGACCAAGAAAGACGAAGTACACCACCACGTCTGTTGGGTTCCTTCGAGTACGCCTGCCTCTGTACATCGGCTGTAGCTAACATAGTAGCCTCTCCTTATCTACAACACTTATCATACGTCAAGATATGTTCCTACAATACCTCCGCCGACGACAATGTAACTTGCATGCGGAACAGGCAATATTTACGTTAGGTTATCTTACAAGGTCATGCTGTTGTGGCCATGTCGGAGAAAACGCTCTCGTCTTCGTATGCGATTACAACGGACCAACAACTGCTCGTGTGTCGTGCTATTCGTTTTATCTATATAGTGTGACTATCATGCCCCGTGCCACTTCCAGACAGGTATGCGCGAAGTGCTATCGACGGTGCGACAAGATGTGGTCGAAAGAGGACAGCGTCGTGAAAGTCTCTAACCGGACGTGTGGTTGTCTTACACGCCCTACTGCAATCTTCCCCTAAATCTCGCGTAACGTTTTGCAAAGCCTCTGTGTTGGAAATAAAAGCTGCAACTGTTTCGTCCAATTTGTGCAGCAGTGACAGCGACAGGATAACGATGATGGTAGTGGTGGTGTCAGAGTTAGCTATATTACATTAAGCGTAGTAGTAGTTGTAGTGTCTCGTGCAGTATAGCTTGTTAAAAGGAATGGCAACTGCAGGCGAATAATAAGCTTCGAACAACCAAGGCTTTTCTTTCGTTCTAATTCTCTGAGCACTTGATTATACAATGGCAAAGTTTCAACATTAAAAAAAAATATTCGGCCGGTGAAATATTCGGAAAGACCGATCGTTAACTCGATACGGGGTCTCGCAGAGCTGTACTAGAGTTCTCAACTACGGGACTACACTCTCGGCTGTAATGTTCGTGCTCTGTGTGTGATGTGGTGCGTTTTGGCATGGCCGCGGTTGTGATGCACCTTCTTTTTTTTCCCTTCTTTCTCCTTCTTATTCTCTTTCTCTCGGTAGTGTTGATGCGAAGCACTTTTCGCTAAGGCCAGCTAGTTTTTGGCGTGTATCTCGGTGTTTTCATGGACCGATCTCAAAGATAGTGCAGCCTAAAAAAACATTTGCCACTGGGGCCACTGGATGTGTACCACGGGGTATGTACCCCTAAGTATGTACCACTAAGTATGTGTCCCTATTCATCGCAACACTTTGAAGCCAACTAATTAGTGCGCCACTTGGTGTGAACCACTCTTCCATGAACCTCTTTGACGCCAACTTGGGTCAGTGGGTATCACAACAACCAACAGAACCTAAGTACTGACATCCACATAGATGCCAACTGGAGTTGAGCCTGCATGCCTGGATTTTTTATATGTATGCTGACGGGATGAATATCGATAATTGTGGTAATGCTCATCACTCGATGTCGCAGGCTTACTTCAGCGTCCTTCACATTGTAGCTTTTTTATTATTGCATCGCGCGCCTCAATGTGCACCGCCAGCAATGCTTGGGGAAGCGATCGATGCCACTCTTGGTGATTCCGAAGTAGTAATGACCTAGTCTGAATCTCATAGTTATACTATTACTTTGCACGCACTGGTTGAATGAAAAAAGAAATGTACACATATTTACACGTATTGTAGGAACATATCTTGACATATGATAAGCGGGCTAATATTCCTATTTTGTGCAGCTTGTTTTGCTATGTTCAACGAAGCAATAAAACGTTTAAAGAAAGCTTTCTTGGCACTGTTATTTGGAGCATCAGCTTCAAATGGAAAAGGTTGAACCATCATCGTCTGTGTTCGTGTTCACGTTTAGCGTGTGTGTCCTCATTTCTGCAGCGCTGGTTTTCAATCATGCAAGATATATAACAGACAAACTGCCTCCTTTTGTTCAATCCTGTATGTTAAAAATTGTTGGCGTCACTTAATTACGACAGTTATCAGACAATTCCTGCGCCAAGTTTTACGGCGGTAGTGTTGGCCGCCAGTGGCGCCTAGAGGGTTGTTGTAACGGCACACACACTGTAAAACATGCGTCACTGGCCTGAGAAATAAGCTCCACCAAACACTTTACGAGGTATCCTGACGAGAAACCTTCATAAACACGCTGAGGAGAAACTAAACGGACAAAAATGAGACGGCGACTACATGAATTTGTGACTGCTGCTGCGTGCGTTTCCTGCTTAGTACTAGCATGTCTCGGTCTGCGTTAGCCAGTTTTACACAAGCACGTTTCGACAATCATAGCCTAATTCCGCTTAAGAAACTTCCTATGAAAACTCAGTTCTTTCTCTTCACATCGGAGGCTTCCGCAAAATATTTTCATCGCCTTCGATTGCCAAGCACTTGCATGGCTACACTGAAACCACGTGGCTCTGTAGATCGGAGCTCGTATTAGCAAAACGTTCTTACGCTAGAAAGGTTCGTAAGTGAAAATACCAGCCAAAAGTGATGCTCGACATACTATTAGAACGTAGTCCGAAATTGTCTCCATAACATAAGCTGCCCACAGAAGATTCATTCACATTTAAGATATTGCGCTTCGATTGTGTATGGTGACTAGAGGAAGGTCTGCTGAAATTTTTGGGCAGACTGTCGAATGCCGATTTTTCTAAGATTCTCATTTGCAAAATTCATATGACTGTCACAATCGTTTAAGCAGACATTTTGAATAGCGTAGTCATTATTGCGGTTTTCTGTACTCTACTGTTATACGCATATTTTTTTCCAATGTATTTACATTTGGAGCTGAATGCAGAATTCGCGTGGACCATCCAACATCTGTGAATGCGCATAGGCACAGATGTAATGTTGAACCATTAGTCGAACGTTTTACGCGAGAGCTTTAGAGCTTTGGTAGAGTGCTTGAATTTCCCTTGCCCTAACATTTCGTTCATAATGCTGAAAGTAAAACAAAGATTGTTTCCCCTTACCAGCGCAATATAAAACGCGACACAATTAAGAGGTGCAGGCACCACAAGCGCTGAAACAGAAACGACATGCCCCAGGTTTGTTATTTGTGTCTCATATTATTTTGTGGTAGTAACATAAATCCAGAATGTAGCTGCAGCAACAAGCGTTCCTAACAGAATTACTGGCAGTTACTGAAACATGCTGTTTCTATATTTGTAGCTCGCTTGCATTGTTCCGTGCTTTCCTGTCTCTGTTATCTCCAATTCACGGTCGAATAAACACAGCCTTTGTTCTGCGGCGCACAGGCAATGTCGCAATTCCATTCGGCACAAAAATATTTACATACGCACTGATAGAACACCTAGCTCTCACATCTAGATCAAATACAAAACTAGGAAAGCAACTGTTCAATGAAAGGAAAAACTGGTTCTCTAGTATGAACAGAACTATAGGTACTTGTAGACAACACTAGATATATACATATGCATATAAATGTACAGAGAAAAAAAACAGTAACCCCGTATAAAAACCTAATCTAAACATCAGCACTGATTTCAACACCAAGTGCGTCCACATTCAAACAATGTTATCAGCTGGGCATCCTTAAGGGACTTCATGGATTCACGCGCAGCTTTCAGAAGCAACAGGTGCTTCTGAGTTACGGAATACCGCAGGCTCGAAACACTGCCGCAAGAAATGCCAATTTGTAATTTGCATTACATAGTGGCGATAACATATCGCACGAGCGGTTTTCTATAAGATATTTTTTTGGAACCCCTCTGGACTTAGCTGACCATGGCTCTTGCTGTTGCTGTTGTCGTTTCAGATGGCTCACATACAGTACAACACGCATGCACATAACTATAATCGACTTATTTACACATAGCTGTCCGTACTTAACCCTACTGTTGCCCCTGTGGCCGGCTCTGTCACCTACGCAATTACGCAAATGAAATGTCTTAAGTGCAACAAATATACACCATCATGTGAATAATGCCTTTACTAAACTTCTGTGCCTTTTCTCGTGGTGTTTCGCATGTCTACGCCGTCTGCTTCTTGCGTTTTAAGATACGAAAACGCTGTCAAATTTGTGACGTCACGGAGAGATGGTGCGGAAACTTCAAGGCGGTTTCGCCATCAGTCTTTCATTGTTGCATTTTTTTCTGGCTTACCAAGCGCCTCTCGTTGTAAGAGCGGCTTTATTTCTATCATAATAGCGTAATTATTTATTCATACAGCTCAAATTATTTTTATCTTTAGTGTCTCTTCAAGGCCTTCTAGTTTATTACATCACTGCGTATGAGTCGCGAAAGTCACTGCACGCTAAAGCTTTTGAATTCTATGCTATGTGCCAAGGCTTCGCGCGAATTCAGGGCCCCTATGCACGGAAGGCCGTCGCGCAGGAAATGTTCGTAAGAGCGTATTCCAGCCAATCGCAATGCTGGACACGTTATTTGTGAAGGCGGGCAACCAATGACAAAGAACACTTACGAACAAAGAAGCTTTGCGAATTAGGCCCCAGATCTTTCGCAGGTGCCATGTCCCGTAAACTTTTGTGGCCAACTGTACGCTCCCGCTTATGAGGAAGCAAGCAGAGTACATGGACTGCCAGCGTACAAGTACTGTCGAATACAGTGGAACATTAGGCAAGAAGTTACTCCTGCATAAAGGAGTTGGCAAATTGACCCTGATGTACAGGGAGCGTCTGAAACTCACCTTTGACCTGAGGTTGCTCAGACGAGCTTTCTTCAACCGTGCGATGTAGGGTGGCAGCAAACGCTAGCAGTGCGCACAGAGCGGCTCCTCGAAGCCGATGCATGACGCGTTTCCAAAACTGCGAAAAGAACTACGAGCGTGAGTTGTTAGTGTGTAATCAACAGCTATGAATATTTTTTTTCACGCCAGCTCCGTTGTACAGCCTCCCGAGGGGTTCACTGAACTGTTCCGGCAGAAACTAGCAACACCTCTCTTCGTCAAAGTTCGTATATATACTGAGGCGAGAAATGTTTTGGCGAACACGCTTTAAACATCGGTCCATGGCAGCAACAACAACGCTGATATGTACGCATCTGAGCCGTGTAATGTTCTCATGCTCGACGCGATACGCGTCCGTGTGACATCTAGCAGCACTCGAGACAACAGCGAGATACAAGAAGCGGAGAAAACTGCTAACGGGCCAGCACTCTGCATATGTACTCGCGATACTCCTGACCGATCTTGCTTGCCCTTCGCAGCGGCGAACCGTTAGACCCGCATTGATAATGAACCCGTTGGGCACGGACTCGGAATATGGAGACGCCTTCTGGAAGAAAAAGGTCATTGCCCTTTAAGCGGGTACGTGCCTGTACGCATGGTTTCGTTACCTCGGGCGACAACTTGGGATCCACACCGCAAGACCCGGATCAGTTGGTCCTCCGTGCGTTTGCTGGAATGGTGTAAACAATGCGACCTTACGATGTCTAACGGGCACTGTTCTCACCTGACGCAAGTTATCGTCGCGTTATCTAGACGGGCACGTGGCGGCGTCAAATCACGCGAACCGTGCTGATAAGATAGGAGCCGCTTTGTTACTTCGTCGTACAGTTATGCCAAGCAGGTACTCTGCCCACGTTTATTTGCTCATGCACAGTAGTCCGCGTTTCATCATTGCACTTTCTCCACTAACACCTGACTTTTGCGGCATTGACCGCATACTTTTCTGATTCCCCGCTTGTAGAACAAACGAGTTTGGAGGATGGCTTGCGCGTATAAACTTGAAAAGAAGTCACAGTCAGCGTAATGAACCAATGAATGTAAATGGTTCATGCAATGTTTGATAGAGAACAATATGTCAGGCCTTATTCCAAATCAAACGGAAGGGAATGATGTCCTAGTTGACAAGAAGAAAGAACCTAGAGAAGTGTAGTTTCTTAGGTCATATAGTGCATAGAAGCATAGGCGGAAAGTTTTCATTTAACTTGGGAAGGGGGGGGGAGGGGGGGGGCTTCCGAATCCTACTCGTATATGCCTATATATATCCTTTAATAACAGTTGCACTTGAAGATACTTCGTGTGATCTCGAAGAATTGTTCACCGAACTGATTGATGGCCTTATATAATTATTTACACGACTTCATGATAGGGGACAGTTTAATTTCACAGACTGAGTCCTCTAGCGCCACCAAGAGACTGGCGTTTCTCGGTGCTGTAATCTTCCTTGGTATAAATTGTGTTATACTTGATTATCACTAATACTGTTTTGCCTTTCCGGCGAAACTGTTGCCTTTTTCTATTGTTATTTTACTGTGAGTCCAATATAAGCGTTGTTCCGCACGACTGATGTTGATTCTGATTTCGAGCGAATCCGGCTCGGCTTCATTTCGGTTAACAAGTGAATTATACATATTCATGATCTCTGCATGCAAGTGGCGATGTTTCCATCCGTAATAAATGTTGTAAATTATTAGACTTTTTTTTCATGAGTCGTTAGCATTGCCTACTGGACAGAGTTACACGTGTGTTTAACGATTTCCACGGGGCTTTTTTAAAAAGGCACACTTTGCCGCAAGCGCTTTGCGAGCTGGAAACTAACGAGAAGGCAAAATAATTTGTTCGCGACTGGACCGCAGTTGCAGAACTCGGGGAGGTACGGCGCAGGTCGCACGCAGACAAGTAGATGCACTGGTTATTAATGAGCAAATGGCTACACGACGCCACAGAGAACATTAATTTACAGCAGGTATAATGAGAAACACGTCGAAGTTCTCGTAAAAACCTGCTAAAAGCTTCTGAGATTTTGCGTGCCATAACCACGATATGATTATCGGGCACGCCGTAGCGTGGGACTGCGGAATAATTGTGACCACCTGAGGTACCTTAACGTGCATCTACACCCAAGTACACGAGCATTCTTTGCATTTCGCTCGCACCGAAATGTGAGCGCCGCGTCTGGGAGCAAACCCACGACCTCGAGCTGAGCAGCTCAGCACCATAGCCGATAAGCTGCCACGGCGGGTAAACCTAGTAGTGCAACTCCCAAAATATAAATGCCTGGCGGTACCCTCCGTACATAAGTGACTTATTACATTGCGGTTAGAAGAGGATTAATTTGCATTCAGCACTATATTCGAGGTTCCTTTCTTTTTCCTTGTCATCGCTAGTCAGAACAAATTCAAGAGTAAGTTGCCTCTTCATACAGAGCCGTCGTGACAAGAATGGTTATGTTCCTTCCAACGGATAGGAACATGGCGACTCCAGCAGGTGCGTGACGCTGCTGGTGGGCATGCATATTATTCGCCCTAGTGCGCACATGCTCCAGGGAATACATGCATAGTTATCGTCGAGGTGGCACAAATATGTTTTTATTACAGGTGTCGAGGCAGGCAATTAGGAGCAGTGAGGTTGAAAATTATATGCGTATTGATTGTAAGGAAAACGAACCACCGTGGGAAAAAGAGGAAAATACCTTTATATTTTGTTCGTCTTTCTCATCATTTTTGTCTGTTTCCCACGAAATCACTTCGTTAGTGTTTTATTATTTTCATTATAGACTTGTCTGATGGTATTTTGCAGTATGGTCAGCGTTTTCTTCAATTGCTTTTCTTGGCTAAGAGTTTGGAATGTGTGGCCCTTTCACTGGTGGCGAAACTTCCAGTATTTCTCAGCTAGTAAATAAGAGGGAAAAACCGTGAAAGGCTAAGCACAATATAGGGCCGTCGGTCCTAGGTTTTTGTGGTCCGAGCGTATATGATGGCATACTTAACTTTATATGTGATACAAAAAAAACTATCGTGCCAATTTTTTAATAACCTTTAGCGTCATAAGTAAATAACAACGAAATGGCATCGCTTCGTTAATATATTTTATATTCATAAGGACGAAGTCCGAAATACCTATCTTCTTTTGATAATTGAATTGTGCACTATTATCCCATTAATACTCTTTACTATTTCTTTATTTGTAGGTCATTTCCTTTCCGTTTTCCTGCTACTATATACGTACCGATTCCTGTCCTTCGCACGCTTAGTTGGTGCCCCATCATATCACATAGGATCAACAATTCATCCAAAGCTGTAAGAAGCTTAAGAACAAGATGTTTCACTTACGTCAGAAGTTCGTGCGAGGACGTACTGTCTGTTCCTGAAAATTTGGGCCCGCCACAGTTTTTGCCAGATGGTTAATGAAACTCTGTAGGGTTGCTGCAGCCGTCCGTGCGAGCCTGCTCTTATGCAGTAGTACTTCAAGGGGCCGTTGATGCCTATGTGCTTTCGAAGCGGTACAACTGCTGACCACAGCGCGACCTTTAGTATTTGCTGAATGTGTGGCCATTGTTCCAGCCGGCTATATGACTTTTAAAACTGACTGTGCAATGTGTTTTACAATAACATCTTGCGCCCAAGCCCTTATATCTATGGTTGGAACGTCATGTGAGTGTCATCACAGAGATGGTGTGATCCAGACCCCTGACTGAGTGTGTGCGTATCGTGTTATTCATAGTTTCCTTCCGCTATGGTTTTGACTAGGAACAAAACGAGCGAAAAGGGACGATACGACCGATTGTATGATTCATGTGATTGTATTCGCGTTTGTTTGGCTCTGTTACTGCAGTGCTTTCAGAGCCTGTGGAGCCTTACGAATGCTCAGCATTTATTGGAAACACACTTCGGAAGCATACGATAAAACAAAAGAAGAAAAGGAAAACGGGTGCCGAAAAAATAGCTGTATTTTAAACAAAGGGTGCTGTAGGAATGCTCATAAGCAGAAGGTTCTTCGTTCACGCTTCCTGCGATGGCAGTTTGCGGACGGCAGTTTGCGAACTCATAAAAGGCAATTGTGCAACGTAGACATGAAAATTGTTCACGAACGAAATACATATCGTTGCATAGATCTTTCCCCTAGAACTACTCGACTCTCAAAAAAAAGAAGCTAACAGAAAAGTTTTAATGATCCGGATGAGTTTTTGTCATCGCTGTTTGTCCACAGAAAACACGTTCGAGTTCAGCAGTCACTGGGACTTTTCTAGTCTATTTGGCCAGTGGGGCCGAATTGACAAAGCTTTTCGTTCATAGGTGATGTTGGCCGTTGGCAGGCTACCTTCACTAAAAATGTGTCCAGCAGCAGGACCGACTGGATATTGCTCTTACGGAGAATTATAGCGTAAGAGTTTTTTTTTTTATTTTGTGGATACGGGCCCTGTACCATGGAGCCGCATTCAAAAAGCTTTTCGTTCGTAGGTGCTGTTTGTCATTAGCCGGTCGTCTTCACTATTTTCCGACGCCTCGAGTGACTGTCATCTACTCTTCTGAAGAGTACTTAGAATAGTACCTTGTTTTGTGATTGCGAACACGGGGCTCAAATCGTGAAACAGTTCTTACAATCTTTTCGTTGAAGAGCTCTGCCAGCCCATGGTGATGTAAGATATATTAGTAAATTAGTAAAGGCGGGGGGCCATTAACGAAATACATTAAGTACAAACAAAAAAGCCATGTCAACAAAAGTCGTCGCGAAAGAAGACGAGGTCGTCGTACGTGGTATATGTGTGTATACTCGTACGTACTGAAATTGGGGGCACTAAAATGATGCAATGTTGCGTAATTGCATGATATATTTTGCATTATTTGCTTTGATTTATTTCTTCCATTGTCAGACGTTACGTTTTCTTTCCCGGACCCTCTATTTCTTTTATTCGTGTCAAGATTTCTCATTGCTCCTTTTTTTTACGCGCATGTACGTCGACGCAGTCTTCTGTCACGTTGATTTTGGTTGACACGCCTTTATTTTATCTTAATTTTTTTTATAAGAAGTCAGCTGGGCCGATCACGAAAGCAGTGCCGTCTATGGTGCAAATGTAGATATATTTTCGACTATATTTGCGCTGATTACGTCCGTACCGTTAATTTTACCTACTCTGCGATTAATTCTCGCTTTTTGTCTAGTTGAGGCCTATATTATGATACCTTTTGCGACTCGGTATGACATTCCAAAGTAACGAACTGGCCCCTTTTGTTAAGAGGTTACATGCATAAATAGCCGGATCCCAGATACGCCAAACCCGTATGACGTCAGATGAGAAGACCTTGTCTTCAAATGCTTTGTGAAGGCAGCGCGTAGAGTGTGAATAAACGATGCTAGATGTCGTTCCGTCATAACCTTTTGGAATATATTTGTTGTGGATTTTGTGATGTTTAACATTCAAGGACTGGTTACGGTCATTGTCTTAGTTTCAGGGTATGAGTTATGCTCGGGAAGCTCTATGCTTTACGTACATGCGCACTTCGAATGTCATCTGCAGAGTAATGCACAGCAAAGTGACGTCTAGCAATCCTTTAATGCCACCGGGATGTGTGTTGAGATTCCTGCAGGGTTCCACGCTGTGCACTTGTGAAATGTTTTCTCTAAAGCTTCGCTGAAAAAGACAAAAAACGTTGCATGTCAAGAATTCGAGTGATTCACATGAACGAATCAAACACGAGAACGATAATGAAAACTGGAAAGTCGATACTATATAGGTTGCTAGTGCTAAAGTGTGGGGTAATTTCGATGCTTCAAAGCAAACGCAAAGTGTGACTGCTCGAACAGGTAGCTTCATTCAATAATTCTCGCTGTTGTAAAATGTTGATTGCATCATAGTGCATACCGTCATGTTGGTGGCAGCCGGCGACCAGCTTCTTCTTTTTTGGGGGGGTTGAGTTTCTAAACGAGATCGTGGAGTTTATGAACTTCACGATGTTGAAAACCCCTTGTGTTTGTTAAATAGCTTTTTTTTAAATAGAAAAGCGAGGCAGTGAGATAGACATGGAAGTTCGTGTTTAAGAAATTGCAAATTGGTATTGTTTGGCTTTGGGATTGGAAAAACAATTCCACGACTTCTCCATCCGATGCAATCGCTTCAATATGCTTGTTCCAGGCCTTGCTTAGACTGCGTGCCTTAAACCATTCACTAATTCTAATCATACCTTGATTATGCAAGAAAAAAAGTGTTTACAGATTCTTTTCCAAATCATTTCCTGGCATATTTCTGCCTGAACATTATATTGGCAATCCTCCATCAGTTTATTGAGTGACATCGAAGTTTCCTGCAGACGGAGAACTACTTATGAGTGCGTTGTACCAAACTGCTAAGTACTTTGATTTCAAAATTTGCTGATTGGTTCCGCATGCCTGCGTTTTAGTCGCAAAATACTTATCAAGGTTCATTATTATATGCACAGAATCGTACGTATAGGTGTCCGTCAAAAGTTTCTACACTTTGTTCCTGGTAACTTGAGCCTTAAAGATACTTCACAGTGCTCAATCAATCCTGTACGACATACAAATGACGCGTGGATATCGGGCACCTTATTGAATATGCTCGTTCGGAACTGATTGTAGCATCGAGTTCAGAAGTACTTGCATGATTCCGCGTTCTTGTACAAGATTCGCAGAAAACTGACTGAAAGTCACTGAGTAAAAAAACAAGGGGGGGGGGGAGCAATACGTAGCTTGCGGCCACACTGGAAGTTCTCTTGGGATGCAACGTACGGAGATAACGCCCTTCGCCACACAAGCGTCGGCGTAACATACATTGATAAAGTGAGCCCAGATTTCACTTATAGGCACTTGGTAATTGCCCGTGTTATCTTAAACGACCAAAGCAGACTACAATGCAGATCATTCCCAGTGTTATCGTTGCAAGAAGGGAAACTTGTGCGAGTTGGTGATAATTCATGTTTCGAAAAGTAACAGCGCTAAGCAGACAAGGACATAGGGAAAGTGTCGTGTTCTTCCTTTGCCCATGTCCTTGTTAAGCGCTGTTACTTTTCGAGACATGTGAACTAAATGTAAACTAAAAAGCAACACCCACTCAGTTTAGACCCGTTCACAACTAAACACCCCTTTTACGGGAAGCGAACTTGCACCCAAAGAGCGGTACCCACGGCGTTTTAGTGACGTCATGGATTTCACCGTATTTTCTCGCAATTACGCATTTTTCGTGCGAGAAATGTTTACGTAAGTCCATGAGCTCGTCTACATTTGAATACAATAAGACGTTTCTGTTAACACACCCTTAAATAATCTCGATAAGACATTGCCATAACATATCTCGTGTTCTGGGACGACTGTTTTCGATACTAAAACGAGGGACTCCAGACAAAATGATAATTTCTGTTAATCAAGCTTCCCGAAAGCGGCCTACATCACAGTTAGCGCAATAATTGCTAATAGCGATTGTTCATTGCCAAAGTCTCCCAAATTAACTAACATTAAGATACTTTAGGGAACGCTGTAATTTCAGAATCGAAGCCAACTAGTACTCAAAGCATAACCTATTGCCGGAAACTCGCTGCCTTGCACCAGTATTTTAGAAATAGGCATTCAATATCTGCAGAAAGATGGTGCTGTTTACGATGATGCACACCGGAACTGCGTCAAAATGTAATACTAATTTTACAGAATAATTATATACTTTTTTTATTCTGAGACAGAGCGAGGTTTCTAAACGAATGCCTCTGGTTATCTTGAGGATATTTAAAATTATGACAATATTTAATTAAAAAGGCAATGAGCAAAATGAGAAAAAGGCGAGAGCCGGTGCTATATAACGTTTCGACAAGTGTACTTGTCTTTTCCAAAGGGGTTTTTCAAATAAAATGGGGTTTAAATTGAGAACAAAAGCTCGGACCGCAAGAACGTTCACGCGGGAGAGCCGTTAATAGTAAATCGCGGTGTCGGATGTATTAGCGAAGAAGGCCGGCCAATGGCCAACAGCCGTTACAAATTACATGTTTTGTAATTTCGGCTTCTGGTCCAAACAGTCAACAGATTTTCCCTGTTTTCGATGAAGCTTATTCGATCCATATCGCCTCAACAGTGGCCGAATGTGACGAGATAATGTGCTTATCGCGCATTTTAACGCATTGTGCCCAAGTGACCACGTCTATTTCATAATGAGCGTAAAAATTATTTTTACAGGGGTTCTGCTCGAGTTTCTTTTTGCATGCTTTGTTCTGTACTTAGATTACCATTTCGCAGAGCGTACATACAAAAATAAACTAGAAAACTTCGTTGTCCAACTTGATGAGTATGCTGATGGCGTCACAATACTGTAGTTTCCGCTGCAAATATGTGTTATCAAAAACAAAAATAGCGACAATTCGCCGACGAAGCGGGTCGATTTATTACAGCTTATCGTCGCAGTCACTCTTACCTTTCCGTAAATGGTGACGTCATCGGTCGAAAGGAGACTTGAATCATGGGAATGTTGTAGGTGAACAGTAATTGGGTCGTCCTGTATTCCATGAACAGCCTACTGTGTTCGGTTATTGGGGTTGACGACGAAACCAAGAATGTGTAGTTCCGTTGTGGATGGAAATCAATTGGCCTGCGTATGGAAGGTAGTTTTGTTGTCGACTTCAGTGTCGGAGGCCAAACATTCTTTACAGAATGTGTACAAATAATTCCATAGATTTGTCCACAGCGCCCGACAAACATTTATTGCCCAAATATCTATATATATTTTTTAAAATCTCTGCTCTTGCTCCACCAGCGCACCACCCGTATTTCGCTGTTCTCTAACGTAATTTCACTCAATGTATTCTATTGTCATTGTTATTCACTCACTCTTTCCTTTCAGATTCATTAACCTTCCCCGTATTGTTTTTAATGTCCAAGGCTTCGGGCAGCGTTACTGACCACTGCATAGACACTGCGACGCACTATCAAAAACGCTGATCACGTATATATATATATATATATTTATATATATATATATATATATATGGTCATGATCGTTTAATTATCTTCTGTAGCACAGCTTACTATCAGACATTCTGATCTGGCTGCGAACGATAGTACAGGCCTTTTGAGAGACCGTAAACTTCATTGAATGCGCTTCAATAAAGCACCCTCTAAACCAGTGATTATACCTCCATACTCAATGTCTTCGCCCTCGATTCCCTTATAATCAGTGCTACCATTTCAGCAATTTTGTCGCTAGATTTAGCAATTTTCTTATCTGTTCAGCGGTATTTCTTATAGACACGGCAGAATGCCATTGTAGCGACCTGAAAGTTTAGAAAGCTGCCTCAAAACTGAATTAATATTTCAGTACGCACTTTAATATTCCAAAGCTACAAGTGGGCGACCGAAATTGGCTGTGCGATGCAGCACGCGAGTGTAATCACTGTTTTAGAAATCCCCGCCCAAGCACTCCGTGCCGATGGTCAACCAGCGAAGCTGTAACGTGCGACCCTGGTGTTTATCACTGGGTTAATCCCGACGGTTCATCACCAACGAGGGCTTGGTAGGCTGCCGGATCCTCGGTACGCAGTAGGCTGCTTACGCTGGGCTGCACGAGCCTGTTCTTGTGCCTGGGCTGCAGCTCGTTCCGGGTTCTGCTCGCGGCGTTGCTGATCGAAAGCTGCCTGCTCCTCAGAAGTGCGTTTGACGCGAGGCCTACTCATTTCGGAGCTGGAGAGAAACTTGCACGCGCGCTCGCCAGCGACGGAGAGCAACGACGTCATTACTGGCGCAGCCACTCGCGCGCCTCTCTTTCTCTGTTATTTTTTGCGCATGCTCATGGGGTTGCGCCGGAGGAGTTTTCGGCGTACAAGCGACAGACGGATGGGCGGAAAAATCGACTAGCCATATGCAACTTCGCTGTAGAACATCACTCTGCGCGTGTCGCAGAATTTCGTTCTCCTTTCATGAGCGCCGAACACAAGACATATTTTAGACATAACCAGGACCAAGTGTGTACCCGAGCTGGAAAAATCAGGGCCCCTGTTAACAAGAACCTCTTATGCTACAATTGTTCATAAGAGAAAATTCCAGCCAATCCTGATACTGCACATTATAATAGTGAATGCGGCCAGCCATTAGAAAATATAGCTTACGAACGAAAAGCTTTGTCGATTCGGCACCAGGCTGCCGTCTTCTTATGGAAACAGGCTGGAATTTTGACCTTACTGTTTGAAGTTCCACACGGAACGCAAGCTGTCATTGTCCGCTGATTTATAATGCTATTGGTAAAGTAAAAGTCGTGTACACCTTGCTGGTCAATTTAAAGAGCGTAGATTTGGGCATGTTGGTATTGCATAACTTTTACATTTTTAGCGCACGAAAAGGGACGAGAGACAGAAGTACGACGCGGACACAGCTCTAACTTCCAACAACTGTCTTTTTTAAACAATTGTTGGAAGTTAGCGCTGTGTCCGCGTCGTACTTCTGTCTCTCGTCCCTTTTCGTGCGCTAAAAACGTAAAAGTTATGGTCAATTTACTTGTTTATTATTTACCTGTGCAGACACCAGACGCACGTGAAACGTTTCGGTAGCTGCTTTGCGCCTTGTTAGCCAGTACTACGGTGCTCCAAGCGACCTATATTGTTCAAAACTCACTCGAAAGTATTAACGATAACTTTAGTGGCATTGTAGCAGAATTTAGCGAAAATTTAACGCCTCCTTGGTCTCAATTTAGAAACACGCTAAAAAAAAGTTGGCAACGCCGCTTATAGTGGAAAATGATGACTCTTACGCTTCGTTGACATGGATGCTCGCCTCTTGGCCTTCTTCTCGCAGGAAAACGACGCCCCTGCCGTTGGCATATTGTACTTTTTTGCCAGTAGTTAGCGTAACTGCATACTGGAACGCTGAAACGCAATGAGACTGGTCAGAAAGTATTTTACGCGAGGAAATGTTTAAACGAGATCAACTCGTCATTTCTTACAAGCATTAATCCCCTCTCCGTCAAGGGTAATAAAAGACGACAAAGTATATAGAGAAAAAAAAAACAAGATGACTGGACAGGGCGCAAACATAGGCAGGAACTCAATAGTTGAGGATGAGCGAGAGCGTCCTTGGATAATGTGTCCAGACTTTTCAAGTTTTGTTCTATTGAGGTGAAAAATACAGGAGTTATCGCCGTTTTTTGGCGACAGATACCCCTTTTTCCTTGGTTAAAATGGAATGTAAAAATAAAAATAAACGTATAAATTCTTGCATTAAGCAATACTCTAATACAACGGAAGAATATGTATCGACATTAAGAGTAAAAGGTTCTCTCAAAGCGTTGGTGTTGAAACAAAGTTCTTGCTGAAACGCACGAATGCGACAGCATTACACAAGATGCGGTAAATTCGATGTTCGACACAAGTTCCAGCGTCTTCAAAGAAGCGTCGAAGTGCTTTGAATGATTTGTGGTGTCGTACTTTTGGTGGCCATGGGTCTAACACTTCGGCAAGGGAAATGAAGTTGACGCCGAATCAAGTAAACAAAATTCCGATGTGGATCACGTAAACGGAGTTCTTGTTCTCGGCGGCCGTCTTTGGGCAGTGTTCTTCGGAGATTCGAGACGTATAGGTGGTACGTCCTCGTAGTCCTGACCGCACGAACATGTTGTAGAGGACGCACGCTTAACTCCAAATATAAAAGTGTTTTGTGAAAGCAGTTCCGAGACGTCATAGCCTGAATATGCGCACACTTCAGAGCCAGGTGTGATGTTAGTCTCTTTTGTTTTGCCCCAAGCACTTTCCCAGTTTCATCTTGTGAGCTGTGGTTTCTGCCTGTTAGGTGAGGCTAGTCGAGGTCACGTGCCGTTTTTGGACGTTACGTAGTCGTACTGCCTACACTTTTCTCTTGATGTCGCCTCTTTCAATGTTATTTGGACATATATAATCACGCTCACCGAATATATATCTTCAACTATACACCGGGGAAATTTTCACATAGCAGCGTGGATTTTACATTAACTGGAACGTTCCTAAGTTTGCGTGTTCTCACTTGTAAGATTCATCTTAAGCAGGGATTTCGAACAGTGATACCTTCGAATCCAATCCAATATTTGAGAAAAATCACCGTCAAATATTGTATCGATCGAATGGTGCCTTCCTCTTTAAACAAAGCGAAATATAACGCTTGTGCGGAGCTCTGGATCAAATAAAATTAGGATTATTTACATAGTTTGCTAAACGTATGCAATGCAGTTTGCAACTGGACACCTAAACAATCGAGAAGGCTGTAAATGAGAAACAAGAGTCGTCTGTTACCTGGCGCGCCATGACAACGACAGTAAAGAAATGCGGGAACAACACGTCACCAGATTCCCGCAAAGGGTTGTGTTCGTTGAAGGAAAAACACTAGACCACCGCAGCTAGGTTAAAAAGGATGCAAGTATGGTGAGACTGGTTAAGTAATAAACTGAGTCACCAAAGTGGCAACAACAGATTCGTATATTGGCTGGCTTAAGAGCGAGACATCCTTATTGAATGTCTGATAGCTACTAAGTGCTAGTTGTCTGCCCCCTATGCTCGCTCAGGAAATGGCCCCTCTCTGACACCACGGTCGCTCTCCTACAGCCGCATTAGGTCAACTCACTCCTTTTATTTTGACATCAGTGATATGATTTCAGGCGCCCAGGCAAAAAGGCTACCAGTAATGCGCCTTTACGGGGGTCTGCGCACCCTGTCATCGCATTCAATATATATATATATATATATATATAGGAAAATTTAAGGAAAGACTGGATAAATAACGCAACTAAATGGTGTGCGCAACACTATGAAATGAAGAGCATGAAAAGTTCACACATACACGATATTTCTCGGTGCATCAAAGAAAAATAAACAGCATAACAAGAATGAACGATTCGTCGCTCGGAACAGTCCTAACTTGCATCGTAATCTTTCACTTGGAACTAATTATTAGAGATATTAAATATGCCCATTGTCATCTCTTATACTCAAAGAGAAACTAACGTTCCGCGATTTCAAATAATGGATTCCCGAATCGAATGAGTACTCCTCGACTCGTATTCGAAATTTCGAATATTCGCACACTCTCTTCCACAAGATTATTCCCAACTCGCCAAGCTGCCCGCCCGCAGACCAGGGGAGTTCACTTACCGCAGAACTTGCTGTGGGCGTTGGTGACGGTGAACATTCGGGTCGGCTCGTTCCTCTTGAAGTGCTTCCACTCCACAGCGCGGTCACCCATGGCTGCGCACTTCGAGCCGTCCGCGCCGCAATCGGAGCATTGTCCCGATTCGTACGCCTCGAAGGAAGGGCACTCGTAGGCGAGCGGCAGGCAGTCCCGGTTCGAGATCGACTCCAGCATGTACTTGACGGCGCGCTGGTGGTTGCAGCTAACGACGGCGCGGACACCTGGTGCGGGCGACACAAGGGGGCGCGTCGGCATTAAAAAAAAATTAGAGAATGTATTCTTAACGCGATCAACCTATCTATTCGGACACTGGTACACCTTTCCTTTGTTCGAAAATGTTACCCAAAATGAGTTATCGACCTATAGTGACAGCTAGCGACCTTTTTTGTGTGTGTGTTCTTCGTCGGCAGTGTACAAAAAGTAAATTTCATTTCCGAACATCTGGAAAAGGGTGAAAGGTTGTCGAAAGCCATGAATGGCGCGCGAGCCTTTGCATGAAATTGACGAAAAAGTTTGAATACTTATGAAGTTTATGCGTACGGAGTAGCAAAGTATACCTAATTGCGTTTAAGCGATTTCGAAATGATTTAGATAATGAACTTAAAAAGTCAAATGAAATGTATTACTTTCATCTATTTGCTTCCTCCTCTAAACGAATAGGTATACTATATAACAAGCTGAGTTCACTTGTGAGACTGAAAGAGAAAGAGGAATCGGTTACAGAAATATTACTGGTGGGGGATGTCTAGAAGGGCATTCCATTCCATCACCCCAAGTTGAATAGGGCGCAAGTCGTTTCTCTTAGGCTCTTACAGACCAGCACATATCCGTGTCTGGCAGTTCCACACGAAGTTTACCTCGATGTATATCGCGACAACGTCTGCCCATCCTGCGGGCAGGCCTCCACTCTAGCACGCATGCTGTGGGAGTGCGGGTCGAGATACCCCGAATTCAGTAAGGAGTGGTACTCGCTTCTTGCGTATAGTCCCGCTCTTTACAAGCAAATTCTGGCTGTCCGGCGTGCCCGCGACCGGGCCGGTGGGCTAGACCTGCCGGTCCCGACGTGGGACTAGCCGGGTGCGCGATGAGTTCGTGTCCACGCCGGACCTCCAATAAAGTTCTTTCACTCACTCACTCACTGGTGCGGGATAAGGCAACGGTGACTTTATAGTCGACGCCTTTAACGACTGCTCTGGGTACAAAGATTTTGACGCTGCGCCACGGGAATCCTACACAACATCAGATCAAGATAATGTAAACACTTTTTTTTTTTTAGCAACAGTAGGATCTGAAGTTTGTGCGGATTTCTTGGGGCTGGAAAACAGCCGCAGCTTCGGTGCTGCGGCACTGCTAGTTAGCCGAGCCATGTATGTAATCAATAAAGTTTCTCAGGTGCTGACATAAACATTCGCCCTATGTAATTCAATGGGCATTTTCCCATCTAAAATGCAAGTAGCTCGTGTGGAGGCTTTATATAAGAAAGGGAGCAAAAAAGATGTTTTCAATTACAGACGAGTGTCTATATCGCTTCTGTTTCCTGTAGGCTTCGAAAAAAAATTCTATAATCGACCATATTCTTTCTGTAACAAAAACCTGGTGTAAAAATTTCGGTACGCTTTTATCAGAAAAAAATCGATCAAGAGAACTTGCTCTTCTCAACCACGAAGAATATGGATTGGAGAAGCTTGAAGACGCGTTTAACTTTCGCGTTCTACAGATTCCCATGAGAGAGGGATCAACCATATTGTCTTATCCTTAACAATTCCACTCCAACCTGCACGTCTACGTTGCTGAATGCGATGCCACTATCCATCGCAGAATTCAACCCCTAGCACTTACTTCTATTTTTTATTTTTTTATTTATAAAATGACGGCCTCTATCAAAACCTGCTGTAGAAGTTTCCAAATTATCTTCTTTCGAGTGCAAGCGATTGAGTTTAAATCAGCTAAGCATCCAGCTTCGGTATGAGAGCATTTCTGCGTTTCACATGTGTCTGCTTAGCTCAAGTTTACCCTTACTCGCCTATTTAAGACAAGAGACAAGAACTCTACTTATAAGGTAAGTAAACTGGTGCACACATGCGTACCGCGTACTTAAATATACTGGTGCACATTGCGAAAGCTAAGCTTTGGACGTCTCACAGTAAGCACCCGGTTGAATTGATGTTTGCATTTCGGCATAGCTTGTGAGAGGTGTAGTGCATAAAAAAAATAGTGCATAACCTTTAAGTTGTGACCAGAGCAGTGCGCAAACATATACAGTGCATGAGGGTTACACGTCGCATGTGACGAAATTAAAGGTCGCATCGCATTTAGGCTGCACAGGACTTAATTAACCACTTCATGAAAGCGATCGATTCTCATAGGTTCCAACGTGTTTGTTGAATCTGCTGAATTTTTCTTATCCTTTAGAATAAGTTCAAATTACTAAACGTTAACAGTACATGAAATGCTCTTTCGCGCTCAGCTGTTTCCCACGCTGCGTTATGAAGATTAGTATCAAAGTTCAACCGCAATCCAAATGTTAATGTCTCCGATATTTTTCTAGTTCGAATACGGCAAACACCACAACGTCTTTTTTTTTCTTCGGAGCCACCACCAAATGGACCCGCAAACTGCTCTCGCTAATGCGTATACCTTTGATGAGGCCATGGGTGAATATCTTCCAGACTCTGTTCACGGTGTCGCAGCCTGGCATGTACTCGCCGCCGTTAGGGTAGAAGTCGACGTGGCCGACGGGGTCCCACATTCCCATGCCTTCGCTGCTCCCTGCATGGGAGTCAAGGTGACGGCAAGGTGGTGCAGCTGAAAACGGTCTAGATGTAAAATTGCAGCCACTTGAGAAAGCAAACAACACCGTTATGCACGCCCCTTAATTTCTTTCCGTTCCCACAATCCCTGGCATTGAAATACGGGTGAAAGCTCTGCGATGCTCTCATACCGCGACAACTATGAATCTATTTGAATGAAAAGTTCGGCATTAGAAGAAAAAAAAACTAGTTTGATTATAATGACTGCATAAGTAGATATTTGACTTCAGCTAGAGATTAATTATTGACCTCCGTTTGCAGGCAAAAAAAATAACAATTTCAAAATTGGGCTAATTGAAACCCGAAACATAAATCTTCGTAAGTCCTCACCAAAATGAATATGGCATTCGTTAAACTGTCTCTCATGCTATCTTACAGTTTAAGTGAAGGCGCTAGCTCAATTACGCAAGTTTAAAAACAAAACAAAAAACAAAGACAACAAAAAACTCCATGTACATAATGGTGATCGGGCTTAAACCAATGTATGAAACTGCAATTTTGTTGTGAAGTTACAGTCGTAACGATTAGTGCTTAGCGAAACATTTATTTTGACTTTACTATTTTAGTTAATGGGTTGAAAAGATCCGGATACTACGTAAATCTACCCAAAGCAGTTAATACCTTTAAGATGGTATGTATTTCATTCAAATCAGTCTCGTGCTTGTCAAAGGAGAGAATTGCATTGTATGCGTTACGTCTGTCAATCGGGAACGTCAGAGAGCTGAGCTTTCTAGTAATTTTCAAAGTGTATGATGGGTTGCATAAAGACGGAACGTAGAAAGCTAGGGAGTAAAGCAATAATAATAATAATAATAATAATAATAATAATAATAATAATAATATACCTCACTTGCCTTCATGATTCACTGCAGTAATTGTAATGCGACCGCACTGTCTGAGCTTCTACAATACGATAATTTTCTATCAATGTTCTTATTTTATCTTGTGGTTATTCGTGAATTAAAGTGTCGTTGCGATCTACCACTGCTGTCTACTTATTGCCGTCTACAAGCCTACAGCTACCAATCCCGAAGTCGCGGGATCGAATTCCGGCCACGGCGGCCGCATTTCGATGGGGGCGAAATGCGAAAACACCCTTGTACTTAGATTTAGGTGCACGTTAAAGAACCCGAGGTGTTCCAAATTTCCGGAGTCCCCCACTACGGCATGCCTCATAATCAGATCGTTGTTTTGGCACGTAAAGCTCCATAATTTTGTTTACAAGCCTCTAACGTCCGCCAGGGTCAACCGAAACCCAACAGCAGGGCGAATAAGAGATAGCATTTTATTTGTGGTTGTTAAGCATGATCCATATAAAACACTGTTATCGCTGCATAAGTTTCTGTAACTGTACTCCTTCAACAGGACTTCAACGTAACTTCCGTTGCAGATTTTTTTTCCAGTGAGTAATTAGTGGTGGGAAGACTATCCATTAAGCACTCCTTCGTAAAAAAATATTGAGCGGTACACACGCAACAAGAACTCTTATCATATCACACCCGCCCCACTGTTACGGACTGATTCGGCTGTAGCAAATATCGAGCGCCACATAGAGACATGCCACTCAAGCCAAGGGGAGCGTAAAGGATCGCAACAATCTGCAAGCACAGGTTATCGGCCCTCTCCGACCACACGTGCCTATACATCCTGGAGGCAATTCCTGGCTTGGCCTTCCTGTTTGTTCTCAACGTACGAGCAGCGCGATATTTTTATCCCGTTCCATGCAGAGTTGTCAAAAGCGCAAAATGCTTACACAACTTGGTGAGATACGGATGAGAATCTGTGTGTATTGCGTCTACGAACTCGGCGTCCGTGGGGTCCAGGCGTACTTCGGGAGGCATCTTCTGAAAGTTCGGTTCGGCAGGATCCAGGGCTGCGTACCGAAAGCGAGAATGTGGAAGTGTGCGCAACAAAAACTAAATATTTGTCGTTTTGCAGATGCAGCGGCATGCAGTACAGCAACTGTGGAGCTTCATTATCGAGAGTCGCCATCGCTGTGGTAGTGTATGGTAGCAACCCGGCAACGATAATCATCATGTCGTAATGCCTACGACAACATGGAGTGTAATTAAGATAATTGACCAGAAGCAATCTGAGCCGGCTCCGAATCTGCGCAATAGCATATAGGAAAAATATGGAAGAGCATAACCCCTGATTCAAGCGCGCACTGCGCCGTTTAGAGAACGTTACATTCCGCCACGGTAGCTTAGTCGCTACGGCGTTTCGCTGCTGAGCTCGAAGGCGTTGGTTCAATACCGGCAGTGTCCGCAGCATTGCGATAGGCGCGAAATGCGAAAGCGCTCCTGCACTTTGGTGCACGTATGAACCCGAGGCGGTCAAAGTTAATCCGGAGCGCCTCACTACGGCTGTGCCTCATAATCAAATCGCGGTTTTGATGCATAAGGCCGCAGAATCTAATTTAATTTGAGACTGTCTTAACGCATTCTCCAACTAGGCCACCGAATGTAATTTTCACTCGCATATATAGGAACGAGCGTTATTTTTTTGAAAGCGTGATATTGCAATTATTTACCTTAATTGCATTTACTTGCAATATTTGCGATAATTTCGAATCTTCTTTGGCTATCATTGTCGAACTTGCCGTCTTCGTGACTCACCCGTGATTCTCCCGAGGTTGGTGGTGTTGGCGCCCGCGTAACCGGCAATGTGTGCGCCCAAGCTGTGGCCGATTATGTGCATCGACCTCGGGTCGGCGCCGAACGCCTCCTGCAAATCAGTGCATCAGGTCGCCGCATATCAAGCAACGGCCTGCGGGGAGGACCACGCAGCTGGGGTACTGGAAAGTGGATATGTAAAATTTTCCCTGTTTCAATTTTATTCGATTCGACCTTTGTTTAATTTGCTTCCTTTCCTTTATTTCCAATGCTTCGTTTCGCTCGAATACGACGCATTGAAGAACTATAGCAAGGTTAGTCGTTGCGCTGAAGTCGTCTGAAAACGCTGACGCGGTGAGGAGCGTGCCAGCAGCGTTGGAGGCATCGCGCCTCAACAATAGTCGAGGCGAGATGGAAGGAAAATCGACGGCGGTTTTTCAGCGTCCAATGAAAGGATTATTTAAGTTTAGCTTGCATTTTACTGTCCCTACTGCTCAGACAAGTGTCGCTCAGCTGCCCAGTAGGAATGCCAGTGTTTGCGCGCACGACCCTCATCGCAGCAGCTCTGAAAGAACATTACATCCGCCCTGGCTGCAGTCGAGCCGATTGAGCGGAGCGTGAAGGTGTGCGCACTTTGACGTCGTCGCTGTTGCAGTCAAACGCAGTGCACGCCTCTCGAAGCCTTCCAGTCCTCCACACACGGGCCGCGCATGCGCTGTCAATAGCAGGGCATCACGACAACGCCGACGGCGCAAGTGCGCCGAGGGCGTTCCTACAAATAAAACCCTTTATATGTTTATAAACAGAGTTTGCGAAAAAAACTGCTGGTTTAGCCTTCTGCCATAGAGAAAGGATATGCTTCTGCAACAGCACAAGTTACAATAGCCTGTAAATACATCGAAGCATCTATCTGGCACCAGTTTCGCTATAGAATTAAAATGTTTAACAAATGCAGTTTTCTGCTAATTAAAATAAGAAAGCTGCATACGTGAGCTTGACTCATGGGGTACGTTTCTTATATCTGAACACATCAAGAACATGTGCCTATAGTATACCATATCGGACGAAATACTCCTTTAATTTGCCAACCTGTCTGTAAAACGTGCGTGACCAAAGGGGAGATGCGATTTCTCCAATGCTATTCATAGCATGTTCACAGAAAGTATTCAATGACCTGGATTGGGAAGAAGTGGGGATAAAAATTAATGGAGAATACCTTAATAACTTGTGATTCGCTGTTGATATTGCCTTGCTTAGTAACTCAGGGGACCAATTGCAATGCATGCTCACTGACCTGGAGAGGCAAAGCAGAAGTGTGGGTCTGAAAATCAATCTGTAGAAAACTGAAGTAATGTTTAACAGTCTCGGAAGAGAACAGTAGTTTACGATAGGTAGCGAGGCACTGGAAGTGGTAAGGGAATACATCTACTTGGGGCAGGTAGTGACCGCGGATCCGGATCATGAGACTGAAATAATCAGAAGAATAAGAATAGGCTCGGGTGCGTTTGGCAGGCATTCTCAGATCATGAACAGCAGGTTGCCACTATCCCTCAAGAGAAAAGTGTATAACAGCTGTGTGTTACCAGTACTCACGTATGGGGCAGTAACCTGGAGGCTTACGAAAAGGGTTCTGCTTAAATTGAGGACGACGCAACGAGCTATGAAAAGAAGAATGATAGGTGTAACGTTAAAGGATAAGGAAAGAGCAGACTGGGTGAGGGAACAAACGCGAGTTAATGACATCTTAGTTGAAATCAAGAAAAAGAAATGGGGGGGCATGGGCAGGACATGTAATGAGCAGGGACGATAACCGACGGTCATTAAGGGTTACGGACTGGATTCCAAGGGAAGGGAAGCGTAGCAGGGGGTGGCAGAAAGTTAGGTGGGCGGATGACATTAAGACGTTTGCAAGGACAACATGGCCACAATTAGTACATAACCGGGGTGGTTGGAGAAGTATGGGAGAGGCCTTTGCTTGCCAATAGGCGTAACCAGGTTGTTGTTGTTGTCGTCGTCGTCGTCGTCATCGTCATCGTCGTTGTTGTTGTTGTTGTTGATGATGATTATGATTATGATGATGATGATGATGATGATGATGATGATGATGGTGATGATGATGATGATGATTGGCTACAGCTTCCAAATGAATGTGGCGTGCAAACTGTTTCGTAAATCGAAATGCTCAATGAATGAAGTTTCTGTCTCGCTCTCGATACAAAATTACATTTCCGTGCAGAACTAACACCCACCTTCAGCTTGCGGATAAAGAGCGCGAGCTCGGCCCCGACGATCCTGGCGTTAGCGCACGCGCGGTCGTAGATGCCAGCGTTGGCCTCGCTCCAGTCGACGATGATCACGTTGACGTCTGCCTGCTTCAGGTAGGCGTCCTTCATATCCTGCAATCCAAGATGGTGTGTGAGGGACCGCTAAGTTCCAGCTCACACGCGAGAGAAAGATCGAAATCATTGCGTTAGTGTAAGCACTATAGACGACACGTACTAAACCGGCATTACGGAACAATTCTTTCCTCTCATTGTCATTCCTTTCTTATCACGTACCGATCACTACCTGCCGATCGTCGTGTAAGAGACGCGTACTAGCGCTGGTATAATAACTTGCGACTTGTGGAAAGGAGAAAAAAAACGTTGTAATATAAAATTCGCTCTAACCCGGTCGTAAACGCGCACAATGAACCGTTCCCTCTTTCCGTGCCCTTCATATTAGACAGACATCTAACAGAACGCCGGCGAAAAACACCTTGACAATACCATTTTGGTCAGCGTTCTGTTATCTGCCTTTCTAATATGAATCTGCTTCCCGACCAGACGAGCGGTCGTGCAATCATTGATTTTATCCGTCCCCATTCTTTAGAGCTAGCATGCAACTGAGGGACCACGCACTTATTATTGTATCACTGTCATTGTATTGCTGTGCACTGATCTGCGAGAATGGAGCACCCACATGGTCAGGCCATCGTTAGTTTGATGGGTATAACCAACTGGCCGAAGCTTTTACGCTCTTGGCCAAGGTCAGTCTAGAAGCACGTAATCTTACGGCGGAAATACACGCCTCTTAGGAGAGAAAAAAATTATGGGGTTTCACGTGCCAAAACCACTTTCTGATTATGAGGCACGCCGCAGTGGGGGACTCCGGAAATTTGGACCACCTAATTGCACCTAATGCACCTAATTGCACCTAACGTGCCTAATTCTAAATACGCAGGTGTTTTCGCATTTCGCCCCCCCATCGAAAAGCGTACGGCGTGGCCAGGATTCGATCCCACGACTTAGTGCTTAGCAGCCCAGCACCATGGCCACTAATAAACCACGGCGAGTCTTAGGGCAAGAAAATGAAGTCTAGTACAGCTTTCCATGGTATGTCACTGCACTGTGCACTGTGCATCGTATATCACTGCTTTGTTGTTGAGTTGCGAACTGCAACTATTGTTCCTACTTCATATTTATTGTTCATAATTCTAAATTGCACATGTTGATATTCCCGCATTTGTTGTTCTGTATATTTCTATTTTTCGAATTCTTGTCTTGTTTACTACCATTGATGTAACCATTCCTGCTTGGGTCCGAATAGGGCCTGCAGTATTTGTAAGTGAACAGGCAAAAAAATTATAGTTTTATTAATAACCAAGCCCAACCTAATGAATGATGTCGCTGTGTCGTACCAACGTGGATGGCGGGATATTAGTGCGCTCGGAGTTATCTCTATGACCAAGTGAACCAAAGTTAGCAGCCGCAGCTTCCAACCTGTCTTTGTCGGTATACAGATGTCTATTCTTGGTTGTTGCCACTGTCTTTTGTTGCCTTGATCGAAGTTGTTGCTGTAACCTTTGACGTCTGTGAAAACTGGTTCTATAATTGGGTCATGACCAGCGTTTTGTGGTTAAGTTGTTTCCTGGAATACCAAACCTGCATGCTCATTGTAAACAGGCACTGTTTGGCATGGTTGGCGTAGCAGTCAGGATTATTGACCTTCATTTGGCTTGTTCATGATGTTGAAGCTTAGACAAACACAGACTCGGACAAAGGCGGGTCTGTCGTTATTTGCGCTTCTGTGCCCTGAATTGTCAGCTGTCCACTCTTCTATAATTGGCTTATGTGCAACCTTGTTTCCCATAAGTTTCAAATAGTAGGTGGAACTGTTCTTGCAAATATGTTTCACTCACTGAGTAATCAATGTGGAACGGGATTAGGAGCGCATCATAAGCATCGGCTTAGTGCCCACAAGGTAACAGGGAAAGAGGGAAAAGAGAAATCACTAACTGACACCCAGGCGGCGAAGGACAGCCTGTCCAGATAGCCGTGCACGAGGAACTTAGTCTCCCGGGAGCTCATGAAAGGCGCGGCGCTAATTGTTTCCACGGAGGAGTTCCACAGGAGCACCATGTGGCCCGGCTCGATGCGTCGGTTGTGCAGGAGGAATCTGGTATTCACCACGTGCCGGTCCGCCGGAACCAGGTTAAAGGGACGGTGCACGGGATCGTAGAAAGCGCCGGCCGTCTCCATGCAACCGAGCTCGCCGTAGCAATTCCTTTCGGCGTGCACTGCGATGGCAAATGGGCGTCACAGGACGCTCGAAAAGATTTCCTTCCCGAGACACGAAGGCAGTCCAGGGACGTAATCGCTTTTCAGGTGTCTGTTCTTATTGTCGATTGGTGTGGGTTACGAACCGGTACTATGTATTGTATTCCGCTCCTAACCATATGCTACAGACTTGGAGCTTAACAAAAACGCCCGAGAACAAGTTAAGAACCGCGCAAATAGCGTTGGAACGAAAAATATTAGATGTAACGTTAAGAGACAGGAAGAGAGCGGCGTGGATCAGGGAGCAAACGGGGCCATCTGATATTCTAGTTGACATTACGAGAAATAAATAGAGCTGGACAGGCCATGCAATGCGCAGGGCAGATAACCGGTGGACCATTACAGTTACAGAATGCGTGCCAAGGGAAGTGAAGTCGAGGACGGCATAATATTAAGCGGGGTGATGAAGTTAGGAAATTTTCAGGTGCAAGTCGGAATCAGCCAACGTCATCATCATCATCAGCCTGGTTACGCCCACTGCAGGGCAAAGGCCTCTCCCATACTTCTCCAACAACCCCGGTCATGTACTAATTGCGGCCATGCCATGCCTGCAAACTTCTTAATCTCATCCGCCCACCTAACTTTCTGCCGCCCCCTGCTACGCTTCCCTTCCCTTGGGATCCAGTCCGTAACCCTTAATGACCATCGGTTATCTGCTTTCCTCATTACATGTCCTGCCCATGCCCATTTATTTTTCTTGATTTCAACTTAGATGTCATTAACTCGCGTTTGTTCCCTCACCCAATCTGCTCTTTTCTTATCCCTTAACGTTACACCTATCATTCTTCTTTCCATAGCTCGTTGCGTCGTCCTCAATTTGAGTAGAACCCTTTTCGTAAGCCTCCAGGTTTCTGCCCCGTAGGTGAGTACTGGTAACACACAGCTATTATATACTTTTCTCTTGAGGGCTAATGGCAACCTGCTGTTCATGATCTGAGAATGCCTGCCAAACGCACCCCAGCCCATAAGCCAACGTAAGACATTTGTAATTGGAGATCGCTTGGAGAGGGCTTCGTTCTGGGCAGTGGACATAAAAACAGGCTGCTGCTGCTGCTGATGATGATGGTGTGTTACGAACGTGATAAACTCGTTGTTTCTTTAAATGTGACGGTTACATGTTGAAGGTAGCATCTCGATGTAGGTGGGGAAAATATTACCGTCGCCTCATGTTCCTCACGTTTTTACAATATTGCAAAACCAGTTTATATTTGCCTAAACATGGATGAACGTGGTGGCACCATCGTGTGGCAGCTAGGGGGGCGTGTTGATGCTGTATCAGGAATTTTCACCTCAACTCGTGCCATTCGAAACGCCCTTCATGGGTTGTTTTCGTTGATGTGTTATTGTTGCAGCTTTTTTGTTCCTGTCCAAGCGTTTTGTTTCTGCTCGAAAAGAGGAAGAAATGCGAAAATGAAGAATCCGGGCCTGTATCCACAAAAAGAAATCTTATGCTAGAATTGTTCGTAATAAAAAAATTCAGTCCTGTTGTTGGACGTGATCTTATTGAAGGTGGCCGCCCAATGGCAGAGTGCATTTAGGAAAAAAAGGCCGCGTGAATTCGGCTCCTGAATCTGAATATGTGACGACAGAAGGGTCTAGGTAAAATTTGGGCCGATTTTCACCAAAGACGACGAAAAATATACGTTTAAACCACTTCCACACTGCTCCACGTGCACCCGTCTTTACATCAGGAATAATATTTTACTTAATCGCTTCTGAGTTGATTTCGAAAATTATTGAAGGCAATACGCATTTTAGTGCTCCAAAAATCTCACGAACGCTATAAGTTACTGGTGTGCAGGGAGACAATATCTCTCAAAGCGGTCGAATAGAAGAGCACACGAGTCACAAGCACCGAACACGAAGGACAATCGAAGAAGGAGAATTCAAAACAAGCTTGCTGCTTCTCAGCAGCAAGTTCCCTCGGCTCGGTGCCAACTTCGATATCCCAGTTCAAACATACTTGTCAAACGCAAGAACGCCACATTTACCTTTAGTACTCAACAGTATTTGAATAAGGAATGTCACTGAAGCCAACATTTGCGCAAGGGTACTTATATTCCTCGCAACGCTGCCTCGTACGACAGCTCTTGTTCGACAACTGTCGGGCGTTTCAAGTTTATACCTTCCTATGGTCGTCCGTGTTGTTACGCTTGCATGTCTCTAGCAGTTTTAGCGTGGAGCTCTAAGAAGCGATGCCCCACCTAGCACCCGCTAAATGCTCTGGTTTAGTTTCCAAGCACTACACCTCAAATATGACTACCTTCTTACTCATGTCAAAAGGGGCAGGCTCACAGTTTCCTTACAAACATACCTTTGCCGATGAGAATCGGAATGCAGCAAAAAAATAAGACGGCTGCAGTCGACCACATACTGCGGTGCTGGTGCTATGCTGCCAATTCCAGAACGTCTTCCTAATTGCAGGCGGATTCGCGAGATCAGGCTACCTCGCAATTATAAGCATTAAAACCTATCTATACAGGTGATATACTGCACTGATTTTGCCTTTGTTCTATGACGATAAGCCGCGCGAGCGGTGCGTAGGCGAGGATAGCGTTATCTGGGTGCTCTCGTTGCCACGCGAGGGCCGATAATTGCGATTGCGGCGCCGTTATAGGAAACTTCGAGGCCATCCTCCTGGGCCATCCTCTTACCTCCATTGGCTGTGAAAGTTTCGAGTTATCAATTCGTGCATTCATGGCGCTCGTCCAGCCACAGACATTAGTCTGTTTGATGCATTATTTGCCGCGTTCGCACGTGAGTACCGCTCAACGGGGGAGTCACCTGAGCATCGAACGATGGAAACCATAGTATATGTCAATTGACGTTGACGTCTGATAGGCAAGAGATAATGCACCTTTATGTTTGCGTTGACCAGCGTGTGGTGGCGTGATCCGCTTGTCATACTGATCGTATCACTTGCGATAAGCAGAAAAGGAGTGGAATACAGAACGTTCAAGTAGCTGCATGTGAATGGCCTTTATACGGGAAAGTTGAACATTGCACTTTCTGTTGCACAGTTACTCTCACAGGGTACGCCTATTGTATTATTCGACCATTTGATCAAAGCTACGATAAGCAATGGAGGCTTATAGATTAGGACTTACGACAGTAAACAGCGTTTGCCGTCGCAAGCACTGTTGAACCACATATCCCAGCGTCGCACGTATCTGCAGGTTACGTTTTATTCATGGATCTTTGGGGCCAAATGCATCATATGTCGTCTGCTTTATTGCAACATCGTCGAAGCAATGTTGCAGTTATAACGCATATATAACCATTTAGGTGTCATCTACGAGTTAAAGGTACTGTACACATTAAGCATGTCGCTGGCGCCAAAGATAGGGGACTTGTCTTGGCTACAGCACCAAGTACAGGAGCGAATGACAAGATAATCTGGCACGTCCGATACGTGCTAAAGGTCTTCATGGGCTGCATAGTGGTTTACATTATTCTAATTTTTCACTTAGTTGTTCGCGTGCTGCGGCTCGTGTTTTTTGCAACTTACAGTGTGGACCTTTAGCGTACGTAATAACGCTGCAGGTATTACCAGAACAGTCTGTCGCTGTTGGCGAACAGATGCATGTAATGATTGAAGATGAGAAAATTGCGTACAGTACTTCTAATTTTTGCCACATCAGACGCTGGCGTAATTGTCCCAAAGTTTGGAAAATTTGCACCGGTGAATATAGCGGTATTAAGGAAACTATCACACCACAAGCTTTAATTTTCGTGCTGCTGTGTCAATAAAAGTAATATTCGAATCAGTGTAGCTGTTCATCTACTTAACCAACTTATCAGTGTACTTGTAGCGCCTAGAAGGTCTAGTTCCCAGTACCCTCCCAGAGCAAAACGCACATGAGAAGCAGACATCTAATCCTTAAGATTATGCGTACGCTTAATTATGCCCTAGCCTAAGGATTATGGGAACAAAATGTGTTGCACCCTGAAGACAAAGCATCGAATTTGGAGTCAATGTAACATAACCACTCGATTCTAATGCTATTCATTTTCGCACTTCACTGGTTTCTTGAGCATGGCGTGTACATCGTGAAGCCTAAGGCGTCTGTGCAAGCCCCATTTGCATAACTTGATAGCGCGGTGTTTTACATAACATTTTTTTTTGTAGTTTAACAGTCAGAAGGCCTTGGCTGCACTTGGTCAATTCAGAGAGAGAGGGAGGCAAGGAAAGGCAGGGAGGCTAACCAGACGCGCACCCGGTTTGCTACCCTGCGCTGGTAGACGTGGTCACGGGTTAAATGTTAAAAGGAAGTAACAGTATTCCCGTCACAGGCATTTTATTCTCGAACGTGCTACAACAACAATTACAATCGTGATTTTCGTTATAGGCTCCGTGATTATGGGGCCCTTGTCAAAGTCATTAAGTATTTTCTAATATAAGAGCCTGCAACAGGAGTAAATTCCATGTATATGGTGTTTTTTTTCTGCTGCGCCAAATTAAAAGGAAAATAACCTGTGGCAGATGTCACCATTCTAAGCCTTGAGCTAAATTACTTGATGAGGTGGCCATTATTCCTACGATAAATCAAAATGCTTAACTGAATAATTAACATAATTTCGCTAATTAACGTTTTAAGTTAAGTATTTTATGGCACGCATATTAACCTACGAATTTTAACTAGTGAGCTCGCAAGGCATATCCACTTAGAAAGAATTCTCACGACTGCAGCTGTTTCGAGATATTAATTGTCAAAGTGTCTACGAAACGCACTGGTGTTCGGGTGATGTATTTTTTTGTTGAGTGAAACCACAAGCCCTGTTGGATTTGTACCTCATTCCAGATTATTTATTTCTTTTCATTTTTGTACTTGCCAATTCATGACTATTCATTCTTATAGCTATTTATCCCCCTAATTTTAACATCGCAATCACGCCTTTCAACAGCGTTATTATACTCTATATAGCAGTCCTCAAAATGAATTTATTTCTTATTATTAGTTGGAATATTCTCCCCACTTCTTGGCCATTCCCAATATACCCAATTACAGTGGGTACGAGCCACACACTCCGTGGACAACACTGGTAACGACACGTTCGCCTGGCGTTCCGAATATCCAAATTCATCGCTGCGCTTCGCGACTGCTGGAGGCGCTCCCTGCAACCGCTTGGCGGTTCCCGACCGTAGCCACTGGTCGAGCAGCACCCAAGCGGAATCGGCCTAACACACGCGGCACCATGGCCGACATATTCAAGGGCAAGTCCTTGATCAAGAAGGACGGCAAGTCGTTTCCGGCCGAGCCGGCGCTGCGCGACAAGCAGCTCATCTGCCTCTACTTCGCCGCGCAGTGGTGTCCGCCGTGCCGCATGTTCACACCCGTCCTGGCCAACGTCTACAAGGACGCGAAGGAGGATAACCTGGCCATCGAGGTAAGCGCACGCGTACACGATACGAATACAATGAGCCTATAGGCTTATCGTATTTAGTGAATCACAGGTATCGAACAGCATAGACTGTTCGATACCTGCTGTTCTGTGGATGTTAGATTCCAGATTTTGCTATTCGAAATTTACACTTTGAATTCGCTGCAAACGAAACCAGTGCGACAGCGCTCCACGCGAATCCTACTTCAACGGTTGAATGGATGGCTGGTATTTTACGAGCGACCGCCTTCAAGTGAACTCGCCACGCCTTGGCTTATCGCGTTCCACTGCCGTACACGAGGTCAAGGGTTCGAGTGCAGGCTGCTGCGGATGCATTTTGACGGGGGCGGATTGCAACAGTGCTTGTCTGCTTAGATCAAGCGGCACGTTATACAAGGCCAGGTGCTAAAAAATAATCCAGAGACTCGCCTAACGACGTTCGCAATAGTGCAGGGGTTGCTTCAAGACACAAAACACTATGAAACAATCAAGCAGTCAGAGCCGAGCTTGCTTTCTTTTTCTTTCTTTTTATACGTTTCTGCTACTTTGATGCTCGACCCTTGCGATCCATATATAGTTCCCATTAACAAGTCATCAGACCTTAGGGTATACTGTTGTCATTAGAAGAGTAATGGACTTTTTATTCTGTGTTTTTCCTAACTTTCCTCCGCCGACCATCCATCAGTCATTTATTATTATCCATCCTTAAAAGCAACCTTCAATGTGCTTTTTGCGCTTTTTACACTTTCAAGGGTGTTTGGTTTGTGGCGTATGGCAAACACCCTTACGCATAAGGGTGTTAAGTATTTTTCCTTGCACGCATCGATAGTCATAGTGGGAAAATTTCCTATAAGTCCGGGTTTTCTGACAATCATATCTGGATTTTAACAATACCTCAATGCCCTCTACTATAAAAAAAGACATATATTTGTTACTCTTTGCTGCTTGATATGGTTCTCACCTGCCATTCTAATCATTGCGCCTATCTAGTATTCTTTTCTGTGCCCCGGACACAACGTTTACTTTGGTGATTACCACAGTGCACCCCGTGATAGCGGTGAGGGGTAACGGAAGGAAATGTATCGAGTTGCTGCGGGCGTTTCAGACGAACCCCAAACCGTACAAGTCGTTTCAGAGCCATCCGCTATGGTAACCCTCATAAGGCAGCTCGAGACGTTAAGCACAACATTTTTTTTTAATTGAAGCGGGTTGCAGTGATGCTGCAGTGATATTTCGAAGCAGTAAGGATGCCGATGCATAAATTTACATGATATCGTTCGCATCACCGCGGCAGTCAATTTGAAAAAAAAAATCTTTGTGAGTTTCTGACAAATACTTTTCCAACGAGAAGAGCGAAAGAGTAATCGGAAAACCGCTTCCCCAGCTACAAGAGCATCTTAGGTTAATGTCTCGAGCAAAAAATTTAGATAGGAAAAAGCGCGATATGGGATGTCATATTTTACAATGATGCGCTGTGGAGAGCACGCTTTTTTTTTCGTGTCATGCATTCGCAGTCAGCCAAGAGAAGGCTACGAGAAAGAGGGGCAAATGCGCGCGACAAGTGTGGTATTAGCAGTTGTCCCCAACCACCATCGCAAGCCAGGTGCGCCATTGTCTCTCGGAATTTCAAACATATCTGCGTTTCACTATGATGGATTAATTACCCGCAGCACATTATACGAAATTTCACTTCTGTTTTTATTCGTTTGGGTGATTTGGTATCCCACGATTGCGATATTAATACGTTTAGCATGGGAATTAACCGCGAGCACTTTTGTGACTATCTAACCCTTTTTATGGACCAATCGCAAAGGTACTGCGGCGTAACACTGCGTTAAAAAGCGCTCTGGCAAGGTACCACCCTATTTTGGTACCTAGGTGTAGGGAGAAGGTTCTCGCATTCTTCCCTTGTGACAGCTAGCGTATTGAGACGCTCTCGTTGAGACGCTGGATCTGCTTGAAGACGCAGACTCTGTTGTTTGGGAGGCTGTCTCTCTGGTCACAGACGCTACACGGGTTTCTGAACTGCCCCTTGAGGAAGCGGCACTTGAAGTACCAGGTCGCTACGGGTAAGACCCGATGGTAAGGGGAGCGCCACCCCATAAAGCATTGTGCAACATAGTGCCACCAATAACCACCTATGCTAAACGCATTCTTGAATAGCAACCAAGATTGGTTGTGCGTAAATTGTTTTAGCAATTTGCATATATATGGTTCATGCCTATAAATAAACTCAGTTCAGAATTAACATGTGCTGACTTTACTTGTTCGCAATCTTTTTTTTTTTTGCTTTCTGCGCTAAAATCTTTTAGTCTAAAATTTAAGTATATATTGACTACTCCACGAATGCCTGCGGGCAGTGAAGGATTAATTCTTTGGGTCTGCACAACAGCTGGGCACCCCGCATCTCTGAGGCGATGCGAAAGGAGGGGGACATCCCCCGGACTTTGCGGGCTCACCGCTAAATAGCGCACCGTGTCCAGAAGGAAACCCGAGCGCGTAGTCCGGCTGCACTACACGGCTGATACGTGACGAGCTGTGTACCGCTACATTGTGCGAATGCTAATCGCATTAACGTTGACAGTCATCGTGAAATGGGTTCCACCGGAATTTTTTTTTCTTTTGCATCTCCTTATTTTTTTACTGTTCGTCTCTCGGACTAGGTGGTGTTCATTTCTGCCGACCGGACCAAGCAGGACATGCTCAACTACATGCGCTCATCCCACGGTGACTGGTACGGTCTGCCTTTCGACGATCCGCTTCAGAGGTAAGTGCAACACCGAGGAAGGCGCCAAGTGGAGTTTCGCTGAACGTGCATCGGTTAGGCTTATCGCGCTAATTGTAGCTCCCATCGTTGAATTCACGAAATAGCTTTTTTTTTATGTTTGCCCCAAATGCAACTTTCAACGAACATCATGCCTTCAGAGCCGGTTATGCGCACAGGTGAATCATATAATATCACAGGGCTTCACAATAACGCTCACAGTAATGCAACATTTGTTTTTGGATGCAAGTTACATTCACTTGTAAACTTGATGATAGCGTTATTTTGTAGTTTGTTGATATGCGGTAAAATGAAAAGAAAATTTTGGACCACCAGGTAAAGAAAAAGGCAATCTGCTTCCACGAAATACTTGTTGGTGTACACTTATTTTTCCTGTGCTGTGTACAACACACACTATCAGGCATGAGAGTCACGTTCACTGACACTGAAATTATATAGTACGTTCACGCGAGAGGTTAGTCACAAAAATATAGAGAGAAAAATTGTAGGGTAGCGATCTGAGCGGCTCTGCTGATCATATTCAATTCGATATCGGCTACACCGTCATACCAAGGCGTCGCACGCAGCACCCGAAAGCTATTGAGGAAATCCCATTAACAGCTTCGCCGTAAAAAGGAAACAAAACACGAGAAAGGAAGACAGGACATGCGCTAACATGTTTGCCTTTAAAACGTCAGCATCAGGAGTGTCAAAGTGGGAAAAATCGTCAGCCACTCCACTCTGTAAAGGTGGGTGACCAGCGAAGCTGCTTAGCGCACGACACAGAGGTGACACAGAATTTTGAACAGAGGTACTTTATTGTCTTGACCGGTGGTTATCGTGAACAGAAGTGTGCACACACGTTTATTGTCATTCGCCTGGACTACGGGACCGCCACCCCTAGAAGCCGGAGGAAATCAGACACGCGTGACATTTCGGCGGGACCGCTCCCACGGGAGAGCGAAAAGAAACTAGATCCGCAAGCGCTTGGAACGCCGACAAAGAGAGGGCGATGCGAACGTAGACATGGCCGACGGGGGTCGACCTTTTGTGCTAACGCGTGCTTACCACAGCGAGGTCACGTTTCAGCTGCGCACCGCGTGCTCGGATTGTTTAACCAGATCGCCTACGAGAACTGGCGCGTCGGCAACGCCACCCTGCGCCCAGACCTCGTTTTGGCACCCGGTGAGGAGGCGGTCGTCACCGATGTTTACGGCCCATTTGACAAGCGGTTAGACGCCTTCTCCGAACCCCGCGACGCAAAGATTTTGAAGTATGAGCCCGTGCCTGAACACCTCGCACAACGGTATCAACGGGTGACCGTCGACGCCATCATCCTTGGTGCCGTGGGCTCCTGCTATCCGAAGAATGGTGCCATCATGCGCAAACTTTGCTCATGCTCGTGCCTTAAGCCTTTCAAAAAGCTGGTCGGGAGCGAAGTTATCTCCGTATCCCGTAAGGCACGCCACCACCACGTGGTACATCATTAGCCATATGGACACCGTAACTTGATCTATGATCTGGCAGTTGTGTCATATTATGTTTACTTTTGCACTTCATTTTTTTGTTTGGTTTCTCCTTACCCTTAATATTTTTAAACATTCGAATAAAAATCTCTTTTCTTACCCTCCTGCCTGAGACCTCTTTAGGTGCCCGGTGTGACGAGGGCAGTTCAAGGGCGCGTTCCAGGTCCCGAAGCCCCCTACCTGTAGTGCACAGGGGTGTGTGTCATAGCGCTTGGACCCTTCCTGTACTATCTTCGGTATCGGCCCACCGTTTTGGCACATGCACACAAAAAATGCGCGAAAGCCTAGCCATAAACAGCTTCGCTCTCTAAGAGTATGTGTCAAGTGTGGAAAGCTAGTCACGTGGTAGTCGCGCATATCTATATATACCTATACAGTGCCACTGACGGTGGTCTGCTCTCGAAGGTGCACGAATAGTGTCGAGCGAGCTCCTGAACACTTTGCAATGAGGTGAGCGCGGTTTAAACCATGGATGGATCCGGCACCTGAAAGAGGTGCGACGCAATGCTAACGCATTTTGCTCGCATTTACCGCTGAATCGCCACTGATCTTTCTGTTCCATCTTGCGTGCCGTTATTTCGCGCAGTGTACGTGTTAAGCCTGTCCGAAAGATCATGTATCTCTCTTTCTTTTCTCTGTCCACGGTTTTGTAGCGTACTAGAAGAGCGCTTCAAGGTAGCCGGCGTCCCCACGCTGCTGGTGATGAAGCCTGACGGAACCGTGGTCTGCCCCAATGGCAAGAAGTTGGTGCAGGAGCGGGGAGTGCAGGCGTTCCGCGATTGGCTCAGCCACTGAGACGCCATCTACCGTGTGTCCGCGATTGGCTCAGCCACTGAGACGCCATCTACCGTGTGCAGAGACCCACCTTGCCGCTCGCTATCTGAAGACTCTGCGCTGGGTTATGGGGCAAGAGCCGTAGGAAACAAGGCCTCGACCACGCGAAAAAGCTCAACTTCTTGCTACTGAAAAATTAATCTCACACGTCACCTATTCTCCCCTGTGGACTTCTGCGCTAATGTCCTTCTCCGCCAGGGCACAGGAGCTTTAAGTGCGTCTGAAGTAGAGTGCTAAGTGGCGCCATCATTGGGAAGCGGATACAATACAGCGACCGATGATCATTACGATTGTTTTGAACCTCATCAGTGTAGGTTGTTACTTTGTTACATTCTTTCGATATAGAAGCCCTTGTCCACTTCTTGCTGCAATGTTGTAAACGAAGTATGTCTTGGCTACTCCAGTCAGCCTGCTCCGTTTGCTTAGAAACGAGCTCACGGACATCTCTCCAGAAAGTACAGCGAAATCCCATGCGCGTATGCACGCACTTGTGTTCAGCGAGTGCTTTTTTACCCAGAGATATTTTGAAACGCCGTGTGTAAACGTGGTGCTTCAAAATTGTCATAATGCACAAGTGTTCGCCCTAGACTCATGTGCGATGACTTCGCCCTGTGCTCATCTGCGATGAGTACAACGTCTAGGTGCACCGAGGGCACTAAGCTTCGTGTGCGCTCTGTTGTCGCCACTGAGTTCGCGTTGAAGCGAGAGGCCGCACGAAGGTCGCTCGCTGCTTCTGCCGCGCTGTCTCTCTCCAGCGTTTGGACAGCGAGTGTGCGTGGTCATCGAGCAATATGTGTGCACGTATGCTTGTGCATGTGTGACAACTAGCTTATTTTGGTTAATAAGCAACAAGTTTATACGGCCGATAAAACTACCATTCTTACTTCGTATAGCTGCAACATTTTTTTTTTTGCCAGTTGCAATACGTAACCCATGTATGTTTGCAAGAAAATATTCAATACTACGTTAATCTTTGGCTGACTTTTGCTCTGACACCCCAGTCTACAGTTTCTGTAACTGTTCTTGTCGCATAGCGGTCTCTCATTTTTTTATTGGTTAAATAGGTCTAGTGAACCCTACCTAGCAAGATTGTACGTAAGAAAACGGTTCACCTTGTTTTTCGCACTTGTGAAAAGTTTAAAAACTGTTTTGTTTCAAGGAAGGAATACGTTCCGACACTTGCATACGTAGATCTAGTTATTTTTTTCTTTTCTTTTCAATCAAACGGGCCAGCTGACACTGCGTGACGGGTCACCGTAAGCCATTACACTATAGGTATTTGAGCACTGAAATCACTCACTTATGTCGTTGGACATGATTAGCTCCATCATATGCCGGCAAAGAACATGCAAACAACAATCGAATCGCGGAAGTGTTCACGAAGTACTGATGCAACAAACACCTACGCTTTGACGGGCTTGCTGCGAGCTGGAGCGCTGTCGACAACCGCGCTGAATGGATGAGACGGTAAACCTCGATGCCTGCTCCTATTTATGCATTACGTCCGCGCGTTACGTTGGGTAAGGCTGCTGTGACCGCCTTCGCCTTAGCGACGTTCAGAGTCTTGAGTGTATGGGAAGGCTTCAAGAAAGAATAACCATGCACGAGCAACGTACCCACGACCATACTTTCGTGTGCGCGTTTGCGCGCTCGATTCCTGGAGGTCCCATAGAAAAACCGGTCAGTCTTCGTTCAGAGGTGTCGGAAGTTGATCAATCGACGTCACAACAAGAATAAGTTGTTTAATAGGCGAAGTTCGGCTGCCTGGGCGCGCTGGTCGTGTTGTGTGAAGGGTCCGAAGAGTTTCCGGCGAGCATGCTGGTCACACTCGTTCTGGTTTTGCTTGCGGACGAAGCGGCCGGACTTGAGGTGCGTAGATTGCGGTACGCTGCCAGTGTCGATGTCTTTTCGCTGTTGTCATGGTGAAGTGCTGCGGTAGCGAGACCTTCCTGTAGGGTTGAAACATCTTTGGCATGCTCTCTGTGGATCTTATTAGCCCGAGTGCGACTAGTGCTCTGTGGTGTCGATGCTTTTTTAAAGCTCCCAGATTCTTCTGTTTTTGCTGCGCGTGACCTCAACAGAAAGTCTTGAGCGGCGACATCGTTCACCGAGGTATGATAACTAGAGTCGACGCTCATTTCAGTTGAGGTAGTTGACACAGTCTCTGTAGAGCCTGCACGGATAAGTATGACCTTTTTTCAAAACACATCAAGTGTAAAGAAGTCTCTGCTCTTTTTTTAAATCGCAGGAAACTGCGTTGCGATAAATTAAGACTACTCGCTGTTGTGCTGCGTAGTTGATGCAGTACAGTGAAGACTAAATTATGAATAAAAATCAATAGATAAAGGTATATGATAAAACAATCAAGGCACACTACTTTAAGTGGGACAAGGAACTGCCTCGGGGCGTGTTGTCCAGTATATATGGGGGTGCGTTTGCCAAGAACTTACTTGGCCAGCAAGTCTTGGGCGTTATTTGAGAACACGTCGGCCAACATTTGTTGGTCGTCCATTGTGACAGGGTCACCGACAGCGTTTTCTTGTGCAGTTGCTGACAGTGCTGGCGAAGTTGTAGCCCAATACGAATGCGCCCTTTGGGTTATGCCGTGCACTCTAAACATGGCAGCCTTCGCAATATTCGCATATTTTTCACAGCTTAAAAGTAACCGGTTCTATTCGCATTACGTTTGCACATTACGATTGCACATTTTTTGCCCGGCCTAAAGTTAGCAGAAGTAGAACTGAAATTTACTAGACTTACTGCTGCGGCAGCAACTGCGCGTTTGGCGACCGGGCTCAAGGGAAACTGATGATGATGATGATGATGAAAAACTTTATCCCTCTTTAAGGGGAGGGGGCAATGGAATAGAGGGTTGGGGGAGGAACTACTTGAAGTAGGCTTCCTTTATCCTCTCAGCCCACTCCAGGATGGCCTCCTGAAGATCGGGCCTGGAGCTGCGCAAGGCAGCCTCCCACTGCTCCTCACTAGATATTACAATCGGGGCTGACAATGGGCTAGGTAAACTTACACCGCAAGGGAACCTGACAATCGGGGAGGCAGTGCGGAAGGGAAGGCGGGGAGCAGCTTCGACTCTGCCAACAAGTGCGTACTTTGCACGCCCGTCCCCGGTCGCTCGCGCCGTATCCTGGAAGTGATCTGCAGACGGCCGATACCTCTGTGCGCGCTGTGTTTTCGGCGCTCTTGCGTATAAGCGATAGACCGCACGGAGGTCACTTCGCTCGCTGCTGCTGCCGCGCTTGCTTACACCAGCGTTTTGACAGCGAGTGTCCACGCTCATCGAGTGTGATGTGTTCATGTTGGCCCGTGCGCGCTGACAACATGCTTGTGCATTCACTTAATAATAGAATGTTTCCAAGTTTTTACAGCCGATAAAACTACTATCTTTACTTCGTATAGCTGTGTACTAATTTGCTATCGCAATAGATGCTTCGGCATTAGGGCCAAAGTGCGACTTTTCCACTCACACACACATCACACAGATTCACAGATTCACACAGTCACGCCACAAATGGCCTGAATGCCGCCATTATTCAGAGCGAAGAGCGCCAGCTACCTTTAGAAATCGAAACTGTACACCTTTATAAAATTGGGATGCGTAGAGAGTATCCAAATAACAAAGTTACAGAATTCCGTTAGGTTTGTTTGTACTGCAGCCACGCGGACTGGATTCGAATCAAATGAATAAGCTTGGCCAACCTTCGACGGTGAGAGATTCACCAGCGGCCTCGGCAGTGTCCGTGAAGGGAATGGTGCTTTCGGCGAACCTACGGCGGAGTGGCATCAACGACGTCGTCTTCGGCTTAACTGCGGGCAACCATGGAGAAAAGGAAGCGGCGAGTGGAGCACAGCGTCGTCCTTTTCCTTCGCAACGTTGTTCTTCCCCTTAAAACAAGAAGCTGTTTAACAAGAATTGTTCGTAAGAGCCAATTTCAGCCAATCAATATGGTAGACGTCTCATTAGTGAATGCGCCCAGCTAATGGTAAAGATCGCTTATCATCGAAAAGCTTTGTGAATGTTTCCAGAAAACCAGCATTAATGCTAAATTTATATATATAATGGCACTTTGCCGGCAACATTCCTATTGATACGGCATATGCATGTGTTAATAAGACGGCTAGCACTTGTTCACTGCCGTAGATTTGCACGTGATGCAATCAAAATGCAAGTAGCCTATAGTATAAATATAGTTCCCGCGTTAAGAGGAAGCCAGATGCTATTTCCCCCATTCAAAGGCATGCCGAACTCAGAATTATCGTCGTTGTACAACTGGCCAATCGAAGAATGAAATTCGCTGCATTTAAGAGAGAATGCAGAATTTTACCGACTGTAGGAACCAGAAGCCGAATGCTCAAAGCTCCTAGTTCGCAAGTGCTCCTTTCCTATGGCTGGGCGTGATCCCTAATAATGTCCGTCATTCGGATAGGCTGCAATTCTCTTTTACGAACAATTATAGCTTGTGAGTTCCTCTTTTGCGTGATAATGATCCCAAAATATTAATGTAGGTCTCGTAGCTTTTATAATAATTGCCACAAAATTTAAAATACTTAAAAAAATTCGAAGCAAAAGTTTACGGAACGGTAACCCTGCGCGAGAAATAGATATCGCAGTTCTGTACACTGCACCTATTAGAGCATCTTAAGTGGATAAGTATGCAACTTTAGAGCTTACATGAAATTGTTTGGTCATTCACGAGAGTTTCTAAAAAGTAATATCTCGCGAATCAGTGGCATAGTTGACAGTACTGTGATATATATCGATGTTGTTCGCTTTACATGTCTCACCGTAGTAGAACGTTACGGAATTCTGTTGCATTTCGTTTCCGGTTTACAGAGTTGTAAACTTGATGCCCCAGTATTAATTTATTCAGTGGTTTCTAACATAGTATTACTGATGGCGCATGTAAACAATATACCTGTACAGTCGGTAGATCTGAACTATTCTTGTTTACTGCAACAAACCACTATACTTCTACAGTCGGTGGATTTCAACTTTTCTTTAATGCAATAAACCACCATAAGTTCAGTGCAGGGTATGATGAAAGAGTGCAGAGCATCATGAGCAGCAAGGAGATACTATAAAACAAACATTCCGCCCCCTAGTCGCTGAGAAGAGATAATCTTCTTATCGTATCTCACCGATATTCTATAGCAATCGCTTTATAAGACATTCTGAGCACCGTTTGCGGCGTCGGTGTGTACAGGTCTGCATGCCTCCACGGTAACGTTACCAACCGCTCACTACGGCAAAGATAAAAATGGACACTGCAGAATAAGACGAGGCACATCAGCCCGCAGCATTGTTGCTAGGGCGGAATTTGGGATAGCAGGTCACTCATGATCACCTAATAATAGCGTGTACAACGAGAGACGAGCATAGAAAATACCAACACCACGCTGACTTCCAACTGGTCATTGTTTGTCAGGGGGCGCATAGTTGTAGCCGACACAGTGAAAAAAAAAAGAGAAATAGAGATGAGTGTACACATTTTCTTGTCGAGAAGAAAGATAGCAGGCGTACACGCACATCGCTAGCCAAGTCTGGCAATCCGATCTGCTTCGATGGACGCCCTCTCGCCGAAGCAGCATTTGAATATTCACAAAATTTTAAAAATTTTCAATTCCTGGTTGCCTTATAAGACGGGAATTTCAAGCAGCAAATGCATCCTTCAGCTCTACGCGACCAGTCTCCAGTAATTGTGGTAATCTCGTACGTTCGGCCCCACTCGGATATTCGAAGAAATCGAGCGTCAAATTCTTGAGTTGAGTATTTCGATTTAAACAAGCGTATTCGTTCCATCAGCGTGTAGAACTTATAATACTCGCGCGGGCATTAAATAAAGGGAGTGATTCCGTGTTCGAGCACAAGTGATGTCATACTTACACATGCCTATTGCGCTGAAGAACCATTCTGCAAAGAAAGAATCGTGGAAAGAAATTACTATGCTGCTGCAAAGAGCTCATTTTTGTTTAATACAGGGCTTATTTTCCGTCGCCGGCTCATGCTCCATCATTTGTGATTGCAGGAATATTAACCGGCGAGCTATTTACTTGCGGCAATTTATTCTAGAGGTTCGTAGGGTCTCGTTGCAGGAAGTTGTCGACCCTACACAGTCCTTGCTTGACGTGTTTTGAAGTTTCAGTGTATTTGTGCACGTTATTGTATAATTTTATATTCGTTCTAACTGTTGTAACATCGTAACTGTAGCAACCGTGTATTATTGTTACGTTCCTTTTTCTAACTTTTATGTAAATAACTGATCGTTTTACACGTCTTTAAGTCCAACCGCTAAATAATGCATCTGCTACGTGAAAGTGGACATACATGAAATAAATGAAAAAATAATTTGACGTGACCTAGATTTATTTATTTATTTATTTATTTATTTATTTATTTATTTATTTATTTATTTATTTATCATGCAGCACTGTTATTGGGCTATAGCAGGAGTGAGGAAAATAAAACCTTGAATTAGCATAAACAAGGCAAACACGATCAAATAACTGAAGCAGCTAATGTAGACAAACGGACAGAAAAATATAAAGGAAAACCTAATTCACATAAAGCAAATTATATGTTCGACAAGTACCTTCTGATGGCAACAAAAGCTACTTTATTGACAGGAAACTAACAGTACAGCACACTGAATTCCGGTACTTGATTGCACGTCAAAAAAATAAAACGATTTCAACGCGTTGGTGTCAGCAAAAAATGGCATCATGTTCAAATCGTGAGAAATATGAGTGCAACGTTCTTCAGCAAATATAGTACGTTTGCACTCGCAAAGTCGACAGACAGAGTTAGTGATGACAGACAGAAACTTAAGGAGATTCAATGTGATAACGCTGCGAGATTGTTTGGAGGTTCAAGGAATGCAGCGCCTGATACTGCAGAACGCAGCTATTTCTGCGAGCTGTGTTTAAATACTAATTGCAGTCACGTGCGATAAAGGCACTCGCTGTTGTCGCCCAAAAACAAAAAAAAAACATGCTGCTCGGCGAAAGTGACGAGCAGGTATTGAAGTTATGCGATAGGGCTTCTTATACCAACTTACTCTGGTTTGATGCGTAGGCGTACAGCGTCGCCAGCAGCAGGAACATCAAGACTAGAATGCAGCAGATGAGGCACGCGTCACCGCTGGCCTCCTTCCTCGCCCATTTGCTGAGAAGAAAAGACTTCGTGATTCGCGCGCTTGGGTCGAGTCGGTAATTGACACAATCGACCTGTTGTACACACCGCACAACAAACTGGGCTGAAAGGCGAGACAAAGAAGCACGCTCTTGTCGTGTGTTATTGCGTACCTTAACTTCTTGGCGTGTCTACTGGAGGATACGTACATATATATATGGCTACTAGTCTCACAGTCATGAATTGAAAACAATTCGTATTCCCTATGTGGCAATTTATGGGGTCTTACGTGACAAAACCACCGTCTCATTATAAGTCACACTGCAGGGGGAGCACAGTTTAATTTTGACCACCCGCAGCTCTTTCACATGTATCTAAATCTAAGTGCGCGAGTTTATTTGTGGATTTCTCCCCCCCTCTTCCTCTCCATCGAAGTGCGGCCGCCGCGGCAGGAATCGAGCCCACGACCTCAAGCTCAGAAGCGCAGCGCCGTGGCCCCTATGCAACCGCGGCGGGTCTGACATTCTCTCTTCCCGTCTTTAGGTACGCGCTTGTTGGACCTGCACCGACGAACCAACTGTCCCAAGCAACACGTTCGCCAAGTACCGGATGTACTTGTTCCGGTATCGGACGTCCACCAGGCGACCACTGGGCAGCTTGAGACCCTTGTAGAAGTAGCTGCGCGGTCGCTGTTTGCGTTCTCGTTCCTCTGGGCTGGCGAGGGACGAGGTGTCCGTGGACCTGCGTGGGCGCCGCCCATCGCGGTCAGCACGCGCCACCTGTCACGATCAGCACAAATTTGACGCGATCACGAGGAAGAGAATCCCATATGCCACTTACGTCTGATTTACTTCGAGGTTTTGAATACAACCGGTGCGTATATGTACATAGTAAACGTTGTTTAGTCAACTAACTTACATAGACAACGCAAATTGAATCGAGCGATATTTTATAATTTTTTAGAGAGTTGTAAAACGTAACAAACAGGAGGAGCTATTGTAGTGAGCGACTGAGTTGAAGCCTCCTGATGGAATATATATAAAAGAATAGGAGTGGCAGTGACAGAATTTAAATGCTGATGAGCATATCACAGTTAAGAAAAGAAAACAATTTTGAGACACCAATATAGAACATTTTAAACTATCAAAAGAAAATCATCTGTACTAAAGGTATATGTATATGTATATTCTTGCACACGTTGCAGAAAAATCAAACTTGTTGCGATTACTTCATTCAATATTGTAATTGATCATTCTGTCACGCGTAAGTAATTGAGCAATTACTAAACTGTATTTGTTACTTTTACGTTACTTTCCTCACAACTTTTATTACCATGGCACAAAGGTAGTAAATAAAACGAGTTGGCCTGACTCTTTCACTGAGTAGTTTGCAGCCCTTACACTAATTGCTTTTCAAAACGTTCGTCCGTCACCTGTTATTTGCGTGGAAGTTACTACTTGTGACTCGGGGAGAGACGGCGAATGAGTAGAGTGAAGGCAAACCAAAGCTAACACGCACTCATAATCGTCTTCCTTCTTCTTGTGTTGTCGCCTGCAAAGTAAGAAAGGACAGACAACAAATTCTATGTTAGTCTTCTTATTTGTTCATAGCGTAGACGTGACACGGAAATAGACCGCAAACTAGACGGCACAAAGTGCTTACGTCAAAAAACGTAGTTATTTCCGGTTTTCACAGCCGTACTTATACCACTCAAAAGCGTCATAGGATACGTGTACTTTGCCAGGTTACCACAAGTAAAACCACAGAAACCACAGACAGACACCTTTGAGGCCACAGTAATTATTATAATGTGGCTACATGAGTCACGGCGACAAGTTCTTGCGTAAACGTAAGTTACCCTAATACTTTGCATTAACAGAAAGCTTATCATTAGGCAACCAATCATAAGCGTGAGTGAGTGTCACGGCTAAAATGACGCGTACACACCTCATCTTCGCCTCTAGGTAGGCGTCATAGCTGCCGCAAGGGTACGCAGCAGATGGATCCAGCAGTGTTCCCGGTTTATTAGGTGACACGAGGGGAGAGATGGCGACTGGGTTGTGACGAGCAGGTGGAGCAAGGCGTAGCGGGTACCTGCACCGCGAAAATCAGAGGACTGTGTGATTAGCGAGATAATTTGCAGCGCTTGTAAAACTAAATAACCACTTTTGTCATGGCGTACACATCGGTGTACGCGTCTTGTGTGAGTCAGTTCTGTCCATTGATGGCAAGGGGGAAAAATATTCAGGGAGAACCAATGTCGAATTGATAATCTTTGTGAGCGATAGCTTGCTCTGTTGTACCGCTCTTCGCCGCACATGTCCTTCGAAGTATGTATCCTTCGTGACAACGTAACGACGACGTTCTGCCCCCGAAAGGCACCGTTGACGGGCTTCCCGATCCCTGAGAATTAAATCTCTCCATGTGAAGACGCATGGCAAAAAATTTGTGTCATCGTGAGAAATCCATTTCGGGGAGATTGGCGAATAATAGCCACATGCCACTATCAGATACACAATGTCAAAATTGTCTTTTCAGGAAACTTTCACACTGACACATACACGGTGGCCAATACCAAGTGAACCAAGCTGTCTACTGAGCTGCACAGTAGCCAGCAGCAAGTTGTCTATTCGGGCGCATACCAAATGGCAGATACCCTGTGCCCTATGTTGTCTGTTCGCAGAGACATCAGTCGGCGCATACCTAATGACCCATGTTGGCGTTACTCTCATAAACAGCCAGAAGCATACAAGCCGCAACGCTCTATATCTCTACTACGCTTAAATCAATCCTAAGATTTTGCTTTTTATTTCTTTCAGCTCATTTTTACTGTGCGTCAAACAGAATAGTTTAATGAGCCTTGTTTTTTATGCGGAACTAAACCAAAAAGTGGGTTACAGTTAAGTTTTGAGCGTGCGAATAAAACCCTAATGCTCACCCTCGAGAGGAGAGCTTTAAGGAAGTACTGTTCAACGCAAGGCCTGACACTCAGCTTGGCCTCAACCTTGACAATATGTTGAAGTGATATGCCACGGATACGGACATTCTAGTTGCACACAGGTTCAACCTAGTAACTGGGACATCCATCTAAATATGTTCTTCTTACTTTGGGGAACTGTTGTGTGTAACAAGGTTCCAGACCCGGCCAAACGCAAACGCGGTGCTTTAGCGTCTTCCCAGTGCGTTGCGCTGTCTCCGTGGTAACGAGTTACTGTACGATGTGCGATGCATACAGGAACAAGCTTGGGCTATCTCGACGCGAGACCAGACGCCACTGTGCTACAGCTCTTCTGGAACTCCTGCGTGCTGTGGGGCAGCCAACCTTGGCTCGATAATGAACACAACAAGAAAGGCTCGGATTCTCGCTACAGCAGGAACCGATGTGGAACGAATTAAGCGCGCGGTGAAGTCGAGGCTCACCGTGCGGGTGTCCTCGGCGTAGGTACCAGTGGACGCGGCTGCGTCACAAGAGGGTATGCCGGACGTTGTTGCCATATGGCAGCTGGGCAGCTGGGACTGCTGGCATATGGCGCTTCCGTGGCCCAATTGGTGGCGTCTGGCTGAGGCTGACGGCTGCGAGCGGGTATCATTATAAGAACCTTGGCTCAAAGCCGTCAGGGCTGGTGGGCATCCTCTTCTTCATCTCTTTGCCAACAGCCTTGTGATCACGAGAAATATATTCCATGACACGCAGATTCCAGAACATTCGATGTCGTTTTATTTAAAAGAATTTGAATATGACTTGCCCAGGAATTCTGCTGCGATTATTTGTATCTTCTACCTATCCTACCGCTTCTTCTTCCTCTCGAAACACAGAAACGCCGTTTATTATCAGCATGGATCGCTGCATAGACCGGACCTCAGCACCTATAGTCCAACCGCTTCCATAACCCCACCCAAGAACCCCCAGACATCAAGGACATGAAGCCATCCCTTCTGCAAAGAAAAGTTTTGAAACGGTAGCTTTGCTTAGCTACTTCAGCCCCTTATATGCTCGGGAGATCTGGCACAATAAATAGGGACATACCCAGTGACCCAAGTTGAAGTTGTCGACTAGCTTGGGCCACTGTATATATGCTGGCAGCTGTATTGCCGAGCAGACAACAAGGCCCAGTGGGTATGTGCTGTACATACAACTTGCTGCTTGCTCTGCTGGCCTATAGACAGTCTGGGTATTTGTCACTGGGTATGTGCCCGAACAGGCAAGTTCGACACTGACACTGCGTATATAGTAATGGTATGTTTCCATCCTTGATCAATCCCCCGGAATGAATGTGCCAAAGCGACAGATGGGGCACAAAGCCTTAAGTGTTGCTACGCGTCCACTGAACGCTAAAGGAAAGAGCCGTTGCTGGGAAGATGACGACAAAAAGGACGCTGTCATTCTGCACCCGAGCTGTCCACCATTTTGTTGAGAGCTTTTCATATCAGTGTAAATGCACCATGTACATAATCGGAACCCGTGTTTTCTTTACGTAACGTTTTTAGTGGACATATTAAAGCGATAGAGCCCCATCCGCAAAAGACACTAAGCCGCGCCAACCTCGGCTGCTTTATGGATAGCCACTGCAATGAAGTGGCAGCCAGGATACTCGAAATAATGGTGCTGCTACACAGTTTGAACTGGGGCAGCTGTGATTAAAAGATTATATTCTGTGTTGGTGGCATCATTCGGCAGTGTTGTTGGCAGCGAGATTGCCACTTAGCGTGTGTGCTGATGTGTCCATAAGGTATAATGAGGCAGGGATATGAAGGGGATATGCGGTACGTTGCAAAAGGAAGGTATCGCTGACTTTGACAAACATCTTCTGTAGTTTCTGCCACAATATTTATTCATTCATTGTTGCTTGAGCCAGCGGGGTAGGGTTTTCTACGCTGTGCGGCGAATAGTCTCGCATGCGCCGGCGATGTTTGTGAGGGCGAAGAAGTAGAGGAGCAAGCTTTGCCTTTGTCTGACCTTTCCGGGAACTTGCATTAGGTAAGAAGTTTATTGAGTTGAACGCACATTTGGGTCTCTGGGTTGCATCGCGGATGTTTAGTCTGCTTCCATTATTTTGTAACGTGAGCGGTGCCGCCGAAAATTATTTGAAGGGTGGCGTCATGAGCTATGAGTTACAGTGAATAGGGAGTCCCAAATTACTTGCGAGACTTCACACTATGGCTTCAAGTACATGTCTTCGTTAAAACGTGTGTTCGGGAGCGTAACCAGCTCGCGTGCGTGTTGTGCAAGAATACTGTTGCCAAGCGCGTACAGAACATCGGATGAAAGGAATCGCACCGCCCGCAGGACAATGCCGATGGAGCTTTTCCGTGGCAAGACGCTGCTTCGCAAGGACGGCAGCCTGCACGCGGCCGACGACGTGCTCAGCGAGACCCGGGTGCTGGCGCTGTACTTCTCGGCCGGGTGGTGTCCCGCGTGCCGCATGTTCACGCCAGTCCTGGCCGACGCTTACAGGCAGACCAAGAACCACAAGGTCGAGGTCGTGTTTGTCTCGTCGGACCGCTCCATCTTCGCCATGCTGCGGCACATGCGTCAGAGCCACGCCAACTGGTACGCCGTCAAGTACGGGGACCCCCTCCGTCAGTGAGTATGGTATGCTCTTACGCTGTGCAAGTTGGCAAGGAATCGCGGCACTTAGAGGCTGGCTTGCGAACACCAACGCATGCACAGCCTTGCTCAAAAACTTGTTTGCCGCAACGAGCACACGGTGAATAAGGAAGACACGATGAAGACTGCGCGGGCAGTAGTGTCGTCGACAATGTGTCCTTCATTTACGTGTGTCCTCCTTGTTGCAAATATTTGTTTCATCAAATACCAACTGGGCCAAGAATCATTTGCCTTGAAACAGGACCTTCCTGCTTTTTTTTCGTCACTATGCAACCATTCAGTGGATAGTGCGCGGTTGTGTTGTCCTGTTAGTTTCACTTGTGTGTGTATTTGCGAACATGCCTTGTATTAACATATACTCTACGAATTCGTCATAACGTTGGCGGACGATCGGTTTGCACACTCCCAACGAAATATGCTCGAGGCAGAAGGTTCAAATATAGTCAAATCAGATATGTTCCCCGCTCTTGATACCACTGGAAGGATCAGGCCTACCGCATATCCCTTGCATACATCACTATGAACATGATTCCACGTCAGTTCCACTAAGCAAGTTGAACATTTTTGCAAGTGTGTTTCACTTAGAGGAACATGGCAATCGGAAAAAAATCACGATTAGCACGAACACGAAAAGCGTCATACAAGATGGAAAGCATTTGAAAAATTGTTCCGCTTATGGAACACATTTCTATTTAGTGTTCCACTTAGTGAAACTTTTGTAGAATCATATTAAGAGTGACATAGAGTGGCAGTAACAAGAAGCTCGGATGAAGTAACGGCGCACGCTCAAGGACATTCCTTCCGCATAAGTTCCGTTTAGTGAGCGGAACGATTTCGAAAATGTGTTTCGCATACTTACTTTAAGCTACTGGGAAGAAGATTAAAGGTTATCAACGGTCGTGGGAATGCTTGGCAGCTGGCAGATCAGAAAGTGGATTCTTTCTTCGTTTATTAATTTTTTGCAGCGGTGACTGCTCCGGGTTCTTGCGCTACACCATACGTCAAAAATTGTTTAATTTTATTATGGCACTCAATGATAATGACAGAAGTACGCAAAGAAAAAAAGCTGTGACCGCATAGCCATTGGCTAGTAGAGGGGAACATGTACGAAATCGTCAGTATGTCGGCTGTCATTTACACACACATGAATTTTATGTATATAACCTTATACATAAAATATTGACGAAAAGAAGACATTACGTAGGTTCAAGGAACCTACCAACTGTGTTACTCGATCTTGATTTCGTCCGCTTAAAACGATGAGAAGCACGCCACTGAAGTACGATATCTGTTTTAATTACCAAGTTGCTTAGTTTCAAATTGGCTGGTGCATGTCTTTCTTCATTTTTAAGCCTAGAAATGATAATTAGTAAAGTTTCGAGAACCTAAATTACGTTTGTCCTTTTAGTTCACATTCAGTTGAAGTAGGGTGATCCCAATCGAAGCTTCATCCTCAGTTTCTTTTTTTTTTTGTCTTCGTAAATTAAGGGAGCTGTTCGTCAAGTACGGCGTAACCGGCATTCCAGCTCTGGTCGTCATCAAGAAAGATGGCAGCGTGGTCAATCCTGATGCACGTGTTGACGTCACAACCAAGGGACACCAGGCATTTCTCGATTGGCTAGCCTTCTCGTAATGGCCAAGGCAAGAAAATTCGGCTCAGTTACGCCGAAGGATGTGGTGGCTAGCTTTCAAGATACTCTACGAACATGTATCGAATAAGAGACAGATTATCATTTTTTCCGGGTGCTTCTGCCTCCGGGTACATTCGTAAAGTCACGCTTGCGTGCACAGTGCAGAAGTGCGGGTGTTGCGTAGTCTGCTTCGAGACGACTTCTGTGTCGATAACGTGCTTGCCAGAGTGTTAGGAGACTGCATTAAAGAGCCGTCGTGATTCACCAACTTGATTTCCAACATTATGACAGACATAACTGATGCAAGGCGCTTCTGGTCACCACACCACGGCAAATAACTCCTGCTACCTTTGTGCAAGATAATCTGTTCTTCGCTATAGTTATAGAAATCAAATATGGGGAGACTATGTAACCGCGACTGTTTTTCTGCCCAGTGCCTGGTGTTGCGCACGCTAAAGTTCGTAACTGGCGCAGCATGTTTTGAGCCAACTACGAAGAGCTCAATCTCTGTGTGCGAGATCAGTTGTTACTACGGTAACCAAACGTGTCAACTTTCATACTTATGTAATGTTTGGATGGCGGCACGTAAACGAATCATCGCGATTCACGCAATACATAAGCAGCTCATAGGCGATTCATACATAGGCGGCTGCACCGAGCAGTGCAGCCAAAATTGCAGGTTGCGTCTTGATGTTACGCGAATTTTTGGACTGAGCACGAAACTCTGATTACTGTTGTAATTGCACAGAGCAGATATAAGCGAACACCTTCAATTCTATGCGATATTCCTTATTCGAAACGGTTGGCGATAGCTTAATTTTTTGGCTTAAATATCAGCATTCCTAGCAGCGGTATATAAACTCGGCGTCGAAAGTTCACAGACCACGGAAACTGAGAAGAAAATAGTAAATTTCCGCAGCTTGGTCGCGCCGCCTGGTATCGGAATTTTTCCAGGCTTTTGTAGTGTATGCGAGCAGCACAGTGTACTGCACGGTTCGACTGGTAGCGGCCACGAACTGTTAAAAAATTCGGCGTTTTCAAAGACTGCGCGGTTCGTACAAACTTTGGACGCCAACATTGAGATGCCCCATGCTGCTGTCACTGAGCGACGCACGCGGCCGCTCATTCTCATGCAAGTCTTCGCGGCCTTTTGCGATCTCACAGCACCACCACCTTGTATCGTGTGCGTCTGAGCAAGACGACACACAGTGGTTGGGCATCAAAAAACTGCCTATCTCGTCATTATGTTTGCTTTTATATCTTCGTGTTTAAGAGTGCCACATGCGCAGAAGTGGTTAGGGAAAGAAGGATGCGCTGCTATCAGCTCCTCTGCTTCCGTGGCAGCCAAGTATGATACAGCTTTCCCTTAACGAAAAAAAAGAAAGCACTTTATGTCTAAGAATAAGCAAGACTAAGTAAGAATAGCTAGGAGACTTGACGGAAATTCGCTTCGCATTGCAGCCATTGAAGCTTGTTGCACTGACGGGTCGACCTGCGGGGCTCTGCTTCCGATGCCTCCACTTTGGGGAAGGCCTGTATGTGGGCTTGCGGATGACCAGTGAAACCCGGGCGCACTTTGGCCTTATTCTGGAGGCCCCTGTCTTTCGTTTTGTAGGCTACTATGTTCAGCGTTGCTGTTGTCATCTCCGTCTATCCTGCGGAATTTTTCCCGCGTTTGAAGCAGGTGTTGTCTGTTCCGCCTTAGAAGCCTTCCATCCTCTGTCTCCACGATGTTTTGGTCATCCCAGCTCAGTGCTGTAATCCGGAACGTTGGTGCGCTGGCGCCTTCCCTGTAACAGTTGGGCAGGTGAATGGCCATCCTGGAGTACATACACACGATAAGACAAGAGTCCTAACCAAAAATCGTCGCAAGACTCAGTGGTATATTTCATAATGCGCTTACCTGTCTGTGCTCCCTTTTCAGCAAGCTCATTTGATATCGGAAATCGCGGGCTTGATGTAATGTGCTCAAAATCATATCGCCTTGCGTAGTCGGCAAACTCTTTGGATGCAAATTGAGACCCATTGTTTGTAAATATTTGTACAGGGGTAGCACGCGAACATCGCGGATGTTTTTTGTACCACCTCATGGGCCGTCATTGTAGACAACTTTTCCACTTCAGGAAAATTGGAGTGCGCATCGAACACTACTAGGTGCTCTTCCCCGGCAAAATGGAATATTTCGATGCCTACTCATTACCCCGGCATACTAGGTGTCGGGCGCAAAATAAGGGACTCGGACTGCTGCTTGTACGCGTATATTTGGCATGCGTTGCACGAACGAATCATTGATTCAATGCTACTGTCTAGTCCAGGCCAAAAAATAAGTGCGCGCGCTCTTGCCTTGCACTTATTCATACCCAGATGACGTGCGAGTACCTTTGTTAGCATTTCGCTCCTCATGGACTTGGGTATGACAATTTTGCATCCTTTCAGCAGTATCCCGTCAATGACGGATAGCTCAGCCGTAAACGGGTGCAATTCCCCTTGAACCATTGTTCAACGCGACAGTTGATGCATTACAGTACTCGGATAGGGATCCGATAGTGTCATCCTGAAGGTGACGTTGTCGATGAGGTTACCATGCACGAGACGACACGAACTGCATGCACCTCGATGTCCTCCGTTGCTTCCGGGTTTGGTGAACGGGCTGGCGCACGGGAGGGCACGTCAGCCAGGAGCAGGTCATTTCCAGGAACGAACTGCAAGTCATAATTGTATTTTAGAAGGCGAACAAAAAACACTGTAGCCGGGGTGGCATTTCTCCGATGTATTTTTCTGCGATGGCTAACAACGGTAGGTGGTCCGTCTGAGTATCTTGCGGCCATAAGTAAACTGGTGAAACTTTTCGCAGGCGAACACTCTTCCAAGCGTTTCTTTCTCGATTTGCGAATATCGCGTTTCGCTATCAGCGTTCGCGAGGTGTGCATCACTGAGCGCCATTCATTCTGGTGTTTTTGCAATAGCGACGCGCCAATGCCGATGGCTGACGAGTCTGCCGAGATCATTGTTTCTTTAGTTTCATCAAAAAAAATCTAGGAGCGGCGGCGATGTTAATGCGTCGCAGACGTTTTGCCACTCGCGTCCATGTGCTGTAGTCCACTCAAAACCCGCATCGTCCTTGACGAGGCTTCGAAGCAACGCCGTTTTGTCGCTTAAGCTGGGTACATACTTTCGGAAATAGTTGACGACACCCATCATTGTTCTCACGGCACTTTTGTCTTCCAGCGCGGGCATGGCTCAGACGCCTTCAATCAACTCGGGGCTTGGGCGCACGCCGCCTTCATTGATATGTCGCCTGGAAATGTTACCTTCTTCATAACAAACACACATTTTTCAGGATTAAACGCGCGTCCTCCTTTTCCGGCCTTTCCTAGCGCGGTACGCAAACGTTGGTCATGCTGGGTTTTGTCAGCACCCCAAATGAGGACGTCGTCGACGTAAACGCGTGCTCCTGGGATACTTTGAAAGATCTCAGTCAGTGTATTTTGAAAGACCTCACTGGCAGACGAAATTCCGAACGGTAGCCTTAGGAACCGATAGCGCCCGAAGGGAGTGGCGAACGTGCAGACGCGCGATGTAGCTTCATCAAGGGGTATCTGGTGAAAACCAGAGTTGGCACCCAGTCGCGAAAAAAAAAATCTAGCACCTGAAAGCTCACTTTCTATATCTTCGCGGGTAGGCATCGGCTAGTGCTCACGTAATATATTTTTGTTTACTTCTCTAGGGTCCATGCATACTCTGAGAGCGCCGTTCTTTGTTCTTACCACAACAAGAGGACTTACCCATTCGGCGAGTTCTATTTTGACGATGATGGACGCCTTCTCCACGGGTGCCAGGTCGTCACGCAATGGTTGCTTCAGTGCTAAAGGTACTTTCCGAGCACGTTATACGAATGGAACCGCGTCTGGTCGCAGAACCATCGTGTACGTTCTTTGTACGCAGCCCATTCCATGAAAAAGATGTGCAAATTTGTTATTGGAATGCATCATGTAACCGCACAAAAACAAGGGACAAAGAAGGAACACACGTACAAGACAGGCGCGGAACTTCAACTAAGATTTACTCCGGGAAATCCCACATTTATACAAGTATCATCACACTTGCTAATCATCAGACAGCCATCACTTGACGTTGGCATGCGGGCGTGAGTGCCACAAATTTGCTTGTAAATATTTACAAGCGAATTTGTAAAGTAAATGTTGAGTAAATCTTAGTTGAAGTTCCGCGCCTGTCTTGTGTGTTCCTTCTTTGTCCCTTGTTTTTGTGCGGTTACATGATGCATTCCAATATTTTCCACTTCGCCTGACTGAGTCGATGTTTGCTGGAACAATGCCGAACTCGATGCATTTGCTCAAGCCAATGATCGCTTGGCGTCCTTTCTTGACGATAAAGCAGGCAGTATCTATCGTGGTACCGTTCATCTCTAGTGCTTTAGTGGCGACACCGATACGCTTGATCTCGGAGCCGTTGTAGGTAGTCAGCACTGCTGCGCTCTTGCGCAACGTGTTCACTTTCGAGATGCGCTGAAAAATACTAAGCGGAATCAAGTTGGCTAGGTAACCCGTATCGACTTTCAGTTCTATCTCGTGACCAGAGACCCTGCCACGCACTGTCCCGTCTTTTCCTGGTTTTATGCTTACGCCACAGATGCTCACCTAAACGACATCAACGCTGTCTTCGCGATCTTCCTGAATGCCGTGAACTTGCGGGTTCTTACAGCACGATGAAAAGTGATTCTTTTTACATGCGTAGCAAGCTTTTCCGGAGGCTGGACATTGCCATAGCGCGTGTACTCGACCACAGTGCTTGCACAGACCTTCCTGTTCTTTGCCGCGTTCATATCGGCGAGAGGAGTCTACTTGCACGCGCTCATTCGCCCATGCAGTATTGTGTTGTGCCGCCGCTTCAGCTGCTTTGCATATGTTCTCGGCTTTTTGTAGAGTCAAGGTTTTGTCCCGCAACATTTTCTCTCGGACAGTCTTGTTATTAGTCCCGAATACAATCTGGTCCGTAATCAGAGACTCAATCAATGGTCCCGTAATCACAAAGTTTGGCTTGCTTCCTCAGGTGACGTACAAACCGCTCGAATTGCTCCCCCTCATCTTGGACTCGCATACGGAACAAATGGCGTTCGTAAACCTCGTTCCCTTGCTCAATAAAGTATGCGTCAAACTTCCGCACTAGCGTTTCGTAGTCATCCTTGAGCTCACCTTCGGCGAATGTGAAGTTGTTATGGACCTCAATCGCTTCGTCACCCGCGGCGCTCAGGGGGATGGCCGCCTTGACCGCTTCTGTCTTGGGATGGTCTGTCGATGTAGCCGTCAGGAATAGGTCCAGTCTGTGCTTGAAGAGTTCCCAGTTCCTTCTGACATTGCCGCTCAACTGTAGTGGGCAGGGTAGTTTTAAGGCGTCCACGGCTTGCTGCCTGCTGCGGGCACTTCTGACACCATGTATCGTGTGCGTCTGAGCAAGACGACACACACAGTGGTTGGGCATCAAAAAACTGCCTGTCTGTTCATTATGTTTGCTTTTATACCTTCGTGTGAGAGGGTGCCGCATGCGCCGAAGTGGTTAGGGGAAAGAAGGATGCGCTGCTATCAGTTCGTCTGCTTCCGTGGTAGCCAAGTATGACAGACACCTCACACCTCACCCTATGCACACGTCGTCGTTCGTGCGCCGTGAACGTGCGAAGCACAACCGCCATCTTCAACAACTGACAACAGCGCCGTGCCGCGGAGCTATCGGCAGATAATGCCGGGCCGGTCCAAGAAATGCTGGGAATATTAATGGATCTGGCGACTTCGTATTTCCAGTCGCAATTTAGGTAAAAAAATGGGGGCAAATACTTTCCGATTCGCCCTCGTATCTCTATCACGTGACTCGATCCCCACTAACGGCGCACATACACACGCACAGATCCAGGCGTAGTAGGAAGACAAATAGTGGTTTCGCCTGAGGGCCAATCATTGACAGCGATGACAAGTTTTAGCGTTTCGCTGAATGCGTCTCAGAAATGCCTTCTCAGGTGCACGAGATGAGAAAGACATAAATTGACTTTATCAAAATAAGTAGAAGAAACGCTGAAAGTTTCGCCCGAAGGGTGCAACATTGGCAGCCATAACATTGTTTAACGTTGTGCTTGAACTGCTCGGACGGTGTTGTAAATATATGCGGGTGTGACGTGGCTCAAAGCAGCCCGCGAAGCAACTTTCGCTGGGCAGAAGAAACAGTGCCCTGACATCTTACCAGGCGTCTGAGAATGCTTGCGTCACGAGCGCCGCCAGCGACAGTGCACGGAATGAGAATGGACGAGGTTGGCGGTGAGCCGTTGGAATCAGTCGGCATATTGGATCCGTAAAGGTCAGTGGCGCTAGTACCACCGAAAGTACATCACTTCGCGATCGCGAGCCAAAATATTGTTTTGTGCTTTTATTGGTTTAGGATAAAAGACGTACCCTGCGAATAAAATGTTGGATGACTGTTCTTTGCGCTATGTAATAAGGAGATAATCGCAAAAATTATGACACGCACTAATAGAGGCTGTTAGTGATGCCCGGTGTACCCATTGCAACGTATCCAAAAGAAGTGCAGCCAGGCCGCGACACCAACCCGCTAGTCCGGCAACAGCTTCAGATGACGTCATAGCCAATTCATAGACAAGCCGACCAATTTATTATTAAAGTTAAGCACGTTGCACTTGTTAGCAATGCAGGTTTACGCTGTCGTAATGGAGGGGACTGCTACCATTATTACGCAGCTATACCGCGATTGCAGAGGAAAATATTTGTCAGCAATGTGCGCTACCATAAGTGCGCTATCTAGAGTCTCCGATACGAAGTGTGCGTTATCTTATACATAAGAGCAGCAGATAAGTTGCTGTAGCACTGAATCAGCTTCAAGAACAAAGACAAAGACAAAGAGCACACATGGAAGCGAGGTCTCCCATTCCACTATCTTAATATAGTGAAATTTTACGATGATCAAAAAAAAGGTTTCAGATTGTACTACATCAGTACACGTTGTTACCTTAACACGCGCCGTCGTTCCTAGGAAGTTTATGAAGCTTTTATGGGACTATACATTGATTTCAAGAACAGACGTTAATCTAAAAAATAGCACGTTAACAAGATCAACCACCAGAATATTCCACAGTCGCGAACGATGAACAAAAATCTTTAGTGATTACTGCTTCAAGTACACAATTGTTCAACGGCAGCTCCGTTTCTAATAAGTGAACTAACGAATAAGTCGCTGGGCCAAATTGCGCGGGCATAGACTGCAGCTCGTTTAAGCTGGGCCAATTCCAGCTTGACCAGGCGTTCATTGGTGGAGAGGGTGCGTCACACTAGCCTTCTCCTCATGTCGTCTTTGGCGAGCACGACGCCTCGCGTTCCGATTCCATATTCGGACGCGCTGGTCGTCTCGGTGTCGAAATCATCCGTAGTATCATCGTCGTACTGCTCCACCGTCGTTCCTGCACAAGCAATCACCACAGGTTATCGGCATCCTTGAGACTCGAAGACTGAGTCACAATGGCGGGTCGTTCAGGACATAGTATAGCGTACGTACGTAAGAGCTCCAGCAGCGTTTACGTACAGCGCATGCGCAGTGTGGTGCACGCAACGCTAACGCTAACTCTTTGCGTTTGCTGCTTTACGCTGTACTAAAACTCTCTAGTTTCCTTCAAAAGTGATCGAAGGGAATTCTGGCTCCTGCCTCTATATGAAGTACTCGCGGGACATCACGTACGCCATCTTGTTTTATTCCTAAGTTCTACTGCACAATTGTTTCCTACATTTCCTAGGGAGAACTCTGGTGCTGCGATTGTTCAGCCACCATGCGAATGATGGGTAGTGCATGGATTTGTCTGATATTCGTGCTTGGGGCTTCAGACGTTTGTGTGGCTTCATTTATTACGCTTTTTCTGGGCCTGAATTGGTCTGAATATCAAAGGACTTTTTACTTTTTTTTTAACGTGGAAGGTAATAAGACTCTGCAAGCAGACGTAATCGCTGGTAATTGGAAGGGTTCCCCTCGTCCGCGGTTTTGTGACGCAATGGTTCCAATATAGGGCTTCTACGCTAGGGGTCTGTGTTCAAATCCTGCCGTATGACAATTTTAATAACGTTTATTTAATAACAATTAACCTAAGTTGTAAATTCATATATGAAACTTGTCCGCTTGGGATGCGGTAGCAGGTGCAGTTTAAATAACTGCTGAGTTACGGATTTCGTCATTTGAATTTCGGAAACCTACCAATTTACGGGTTTCTGTAAAAAAAATCAAGACCGTAAATAAAAATGTTCTTGCCTGTAGTTGCTAGAATGTCTGCCGATCAAATTGGCCGAGTGGTTGTCTCATAAAAGCCTCTTTGTGTTTTACATGTATTTGAATAGAGAAATTGCTGCTGGCCCAAGCTAAAGCTTCCTCTTAACCTCGAGAGGCCAACAGACGAACGGTTTCATTGTCTGTTGGCTTCGAACGACCTCACTTTTCAACATTGAAACGAGGTGGCAAAGGGGTGGTACCATTAGGAAAGGAATCTGCGCATGAAAAAACACCCAAGCGAAGGAAGACGGCCCGGACAAGGGGAGCCACAATAAAATGTAGCGTTCCAACGAGAGAAAGCTGATCGAGCTAGTAGGTAATCAGGATACAAAAAGCGTCAACGAAAGTATAACAGGGATGACAGCATGGAAACGCCCTTGCATTGCGAGAGTAATAATGCGAACACTCGAGTGCCCTGAAATGAGTTAGAGGTAATAATGAGAGAAACAGTGCTAAGTGTTTCTATTATGCGTTGTTATTTCTCGCAGAATTTGATTTCTTCAGAAAGCTCAAGGATTAGAATTGTTATATCTGCTACAGGCTATGTTTAAGTTTGCAATAAATATGAGAAGAAGCACTTCACATATGCCCAGCTGTCATCGATTTACACTAACAATCTTCAGACGACGTGAAATCTAAACCTATCATGAAAGAGCCGGCAACAACTACCATAGTGTTACGAGAGGGCCTCGGTATAGGTCCTTGAACGTTTATGATCATTGGAGAACCCAGCACCGCATAAGTACGTGGAGACAACAAATTTCACAGACCAAATTTCATTGCCCGCAGTAAAATTTGTCCAACTCGGTTCAGCGACGGCATGATGGTCAATTCTGTGCGTTTCGTGTACATTACATCGATGAAGACGACTGATTTGCTGACTTGACGTGGGTTTGTCGTATCTGAAACCATGGTATCTTGCAACCACTTCCAGAAGAAGAAAAACGACCCCCTAGCGCCTACAGAGTGTCGTACCGAGTTACAAAAGTATCAAAATGTATGTTGAAACAATACAAGAAGCGAGAACTAGTCAAATAGTAGGTAAAATTGGTGGCACAGGCGTAATTAGTGCAAACACATTCGCAAATTAACCACATTCTGTCACTGACTGCACTATCTCCGGGATGGGCCCAACTGGCACCCTGGTCAAAAAAAGGTCAACCAGTGTTGACGCTGAGGAGAAGGTAGACGTAATTGCTCGTGAAATATGGTACGAATAAGTTACGAAATTAATGAATATTGACTATGAATAAGAACGGAAAATTCAGAATAAAGAGATATAGTCGACGTTTAATTTTTGAATCATTTGAACCACCATGCATACGTCGACCTTGTCTTCTTCATAGCATCTACAATTGGTTGTTCGTTTTTTTTTTTTTCAAGCGACTTACCAGCCCTCCATTGAAAGTCCAGTTGCATGGGTTTGGTCACCCGCTTTTTGTCCCTCGTGCCTCGAGCCACATCACGCACTGCAAGAACGCATACAAACACAAGCAAGGCCTCACTCAAGATTGCTGGCTGTACAGTTAGTTCCAAATAAATAAATAAATAAATAAATAAATAAATAAATAAATAAATAAATAAATAAATAAATAAATAAATAAACCACTAATGTTACACGTTTATTCGTGAGAAGTCTTGAACGCTATGCTTTACTGGCGTCTATGTAGGTTAAGACAGCGCAAAACGAAGAGCATAGAATTAAATTTAAGTACAAGAAGCAGCGTCCAGAAGGCACGATATTGGCTCAATATCGTGGCTTTTTGGGAGTCTGCATTTCGTCCGGCTTTGCGAAACAGGCAAAATATATCGAAGTTCTGGAAGTTTACTAACGTGAAAGAGAAAACCAAACTAACACAGGACATTGGCGTGATTGCTAACTGAACTGTATCAGAACGGTTGGTCTAGTATGCATACTCTTATGTCTTGCATGCAGTTCACGTACATGGTAATGGTTGCTTCGACATCCTGTCAGTGTCTAGCTCTAGGTCATGCGTTTCCTACCGGCGCCGTAATACATCTACACTCTTTGACAAGTGCATTTCCCTTTTTGCTTTTCTTTTTTGTTTTTTAGCTTATCTGATTAGCTCTAGTTCTTTCGGTATATAGGCGAATCACGCATATCGATGACATTACGAATGACTCAACAATAAACTGTCGGTTTCACAACTTCGCGTACACAAACACTTACTTACCAATTTCCCGAACAACACCCACAGACGATAGCGGCGAAACGCGCAGTTTTGGGGGGTGACGACAACGCGATTTGTATTGCCGTTTGAAAAAAAAACGTGAATACGACTTTCGAGGAACTTGTTTTGCGTTTACGCAAGTGCAATGCTCGACTACACGCTACATTCAAGCGTGTAGGAATCCATGTCTCTAGAGCATGCATATAAGTCGCCTTAATATGCACTTGAAGCGTAGAAGGTAGACAGCACTATTGGTAACTGTTTGCAGAGGATGTCGCCTTTACGGTGCCGGCATGGAGGGGTGTAAAGAAAATGTTTTCAAGATACGTTTTACTGCAAAACATGCCGTTACTCGCATTCGCAAACCTCAAACTTGTGAGGCCTGACAACAAACGCCTCGTTTGTCCCGAATGTTTTTGATCACGGCGAGTCAATTTTCTGGGCTGAAAATTAAACGTTTCATATTTTCTTCACCAGAACACAAATACGGTGCCCATTATAATGGGTGATTATACGAACATTTAGCTAGTTTTACCTTTTTTTTCAGTAAAGTAAGGGACCATATTTTACCGCTGAGCTGCATGAGCTTCACTTATTTGCATTTCCTTTTCTTACTACTGTGTGAAGCCATCTTGTCTTATCTCCAATGTCTATGCGCAGCACGACGCTTTCAGGAACTAAGAACCATGGCAGGATAAAGAAGAAATAAGAATCCAGCAAAAACAAGCACTTAACGACAGGATCACTAGTGAATGTTTTCTACTACACGCATTTTAAAATCTGGAGAGTAAAATTTTGGTACATCATATAGCCTTTGCATAACCCATGTATATTATATATAAAAAGAACAACGGTTGCAGCACCTAACAGTTTTGTAGGACGCGTGTAGTTTGAGGGCTGAATGTGACAATTCTTACAAATGACGGCACACATTTATAAGCCGGTTATGCTTACAAGGTCTGCAGCTTTTCATTTTTATGCCTCCCATAATGTTGTCGTTACAACTGTGATCAGAAGGAAGGATATACTCACATCCGCTGAGTATGTTGTAAAGCCAGGCTGCGGTCAGGAAACGTCAGGAAATGCAAGAAACAGTTTACAGATAACACAGTTGTGATACACGTACAAACAAAGAACTGACCTAACTTACCTAACAAAGCTTACCTAACTAATGGAAAGCAATACGCGCAGATATCTGTCTTCCGGTCATATCAGGTATGCTAATCACAGGGCAGTGTGCTAGGCCATTTGCTTGTGTAGAAATTAGATTACTTGCTGGCGATTGTGTATTATGTTAAGAAATCCCTTCCCACTGACATCAAAACAATTTTGGGGATGATAGATGAATAATGTAAACGATGGGCAATAGCACTAAACATTAGCAAATATATATATCTTCAAGGTACTCATACCACTTTCATATACATTCCCATCAAGGATCTTCACCATTACAACGAGTGAGTTACTACAGATATCTCGGTGACATTGACTGCTAACTTATCTTCTAATCTTCCTATAAGCAAGATGTGTCCATCTGCCTTACGCTAGCACTGTGTCCCGAAACACAAATTTAAAACCGCTTTGACTAACGTTAAACTTATCTGCTGCACCTCCCATGTTAGGTGAAAACTAGAATACGCGTGTACTGTTTGAGGTCTGTATACTGAATGTAACGTTCATAGCCTTGAACCAATCCAAAGGAAGGCTGTAAGGTTTGGACTTAACAAATTCACCGTGCGAATCTCGCCCTCCGAGCCAATGCAAGCTAATACACACAGCCATAGAACTACGAAGGCAAATATTCAGGCTAGGCTTCATCTCCATTCTTTAATGCAACAAACTAGCTGAACATCCTTCACCATATTCATCACATTTAACTGTTAGGTTCTTTTTCGACAACAGCCACAAAACTCACTAATCCTATATTTTTCACCCACTCACCTGTTCAAGCTTTCCTTTTTTTCTTTCATTTCTTTTTTTGTTGAAGGACGATAAATGAATGGAATAGTTTTACTGAAGCAGATCATTAGACTGCGAGATATTATTATTGTGCCTGTATTGCTGTTGTCAGTTTTGTTGTGTATCGCTGTTTTTATTTTAATTTGTATAGCCCGCAGTACGGAAAAAAATATAATAAAGTTAAATCATTGCTTTACACAACGAAAAAAAAAACAGAATACTCATGACTAGCCTGAACAAGGTACGCGAACATACTGTGAGCATCGCTTACGTAAAGGCCTATAGCTCCGTTATTCTTTAGCTCTTACGGCGACATTTAGTTGAAAAACAATGCACAGTGTAGCAGTACAACGGGGCACTCACGCAGGTTCTCCTTGTAGGCGTATATAATCAGGCAGACCAAGACAACGAGCGCACCGAGCACGAAAAACACTTGGTACGAGGTCTTGACCTTCTTGTCTCGCCACTTCCTGCGGCACAAAGGCAAACAAAATGATTAACTTTTGTGTGCAAACAAACGACGTATTGCTACGTCTCCATGAGGGTGGTGGTGGAATTTCTACTACTGCATAGAACGACTTAAGGTTGAGCAAGTTGCTAGGGATTCGCGTTAATGACATGCAGGCGTGCCAGCACGGACACCAGAGGACTTGCCGTGGAAACCCAGTGGCTATGATGTCGTGCTGCTGAGCTCGAGGTCACGAGTTCGATCCCCACCGCCGCATTTCAATGGGGGTGAAATACACATAGATTTAGGTGCACGTTAGATATGCACTTAGATTTAGGTGCACGTTAAAGAACGCCAAGTGGTCAAAAACTGACCAGTGACAGCTGAATTAAAAATTAATTCAGTTTCGACTGAATAAGTATTTTTTTTTTCAAAACATTATTTTCGTCAAAATGAGGATCAGCGTTTGTTCTTTTTTTTTTAATTTCGTGCCGAGACCCCAGTATAGTTACACCAACGTGACGTCACGGATTTTGAGATATCTCTTTATTTGTGCATGGGACGCTCTTGCCCACTAAACGTTCTCCAAACTTGCCATGTCCTGTCTTCCATCTTGGCTATTTGAAAAAAATAACTAGGCCCGAGCGTATGGCGTCCACGTTCAAAAACGTTTGCAAGACCCACGTCAACGTTGTAACACTTATGTTATAGATTATTATATCCCATTTGTGCGCTTGAGATGCTCTTAAGATGTTGTTTACGGTACTCAATATCTCTTTTTTTCCCCGCAGATTTATGGATTTGTAAACTTTTGTGCTTCTGTTTCTGACTTGGATTTTTAGAAATTTTCGTAAAAATATCTGAAGCTCTAAATTAAAGTTCTGCTTACTAGAATTTAGCGTCCTTCCTCAAATGCAACAAACACTATTCAAATTGGTTCAGTGGCGGTTACAGAAAACAATTTGTGCATTTTACGTGTACTTGAATAGGGAAATTGTAGTTGGCCCTGAGCTAAAGCTTCCTCTCTAGGTCAAAGATGTAAGCATCTCTGAGTAACTGATACATCTCAAATAGATAGCGAAGCTGCACCATTGGCTTACCACACTCTTCGGAAGTACTGTGCGTTTGTTTTTTGACGGTTCTTACGGTGATTCGTCAGCGACGCCACCTGCGGTTTCTCATTGACGCATTGGTCATCCGGCCGCTTCGGTGCTTTTACGCCGAGCCCATATTGCCGGCTGCTTTTTACTATAGCGCAAACATACAAACTCCTAGCTGCGAAGCGGGTAAAATACCGACGTGAGAAGTGAAAATTACGAATTGCTGCCCAAACACAGCTGCGAAAAAAAACTTTTTGACATGTACACGGGTTACTTTTATTTCACAATCACGGTAATTACGTTTGAAAACGAAAATTTGTGACACCAACCCAGGTTGGGTATAGCTTTGACGCCGAGCACGCCGCAGCATGCCGGCTTTTACCGCCGCACCACGAAAAGCGGCTGCGAAACTCCCGACTTCGGTGTAAACTATATTAAAGCGAAAGCTTTACTGGCCGCGAAATTGCGATTTCGCTGTGGCGGTGCTCCGAGGAGGCACATGACGTCACAACGCGCGCCTCGCCACAGATATTTCTCTGTCTCTCGCTCCCTAGTCACTACTGCGCATGCGCCACTAGTAGCACCTTGCCACAGGTGTCCGCCGCTGCGCAGCGCCGCGCCTTTCCGCCGCCGCCGTTTGGTATGACGTCACACCGCGTTCCTCGTCGTTGGGGTCGCCTCCGCTCGCTTCGCCAGCTGCGTCGCATGCCTGATAACATGTCGGAGGATTGAAAAGGAGAGCTCGCGTGCGCCGCAACCACAGTTGAGGCGGCAGTATGGAGGGTGACAATTCTGATAAGCAGGAGGAGGCCTGGAATCGACATCGGAACGAGATGAAGGGGCAACGAATCGCCCAGGAAACATACGAACAGCGCGCCGAACGAATACCTAAACGCCGCAACATAGGTAGACAACCAGACTAACCTGGACTTGCGATCAAGATTAACCAAGGTTAACCATGCTATGCCTTAGCTTTCGCTACGTATATCCTGGCATAGCCGAGCTAAGCCACTGCCAAATTTTTATGCATATGAGCACCTGAGGAAGTAGTTCCGCCTGGTGATGTCCACCCGGCGTCCGCTGGGCAGCCGGAGCTTCTTGTAGTACGGGTGCGCCTTGGAGTAGTGGCCGGCTGGCGTTTCGGGAGCCGCGGTTTGCTCGTCCATGCTGTCTTGGCTCGAATCGTTCAAGTTCGAGTCGGTGAACCTGCGTGGGGGATGGCGCGTGGCGTTTGTGGTTGGACGTTGTGGTTGAGGTTGGACGACACGCGAAGACAAAGCCGCGCTTTGCTTCTTGCGAACCCGGGGCCAGAAGCCGGCCGTGTCGGTCCAACGCGCGCCAAGTGCACATTTAAGCACGCCCGTCCTCCTGAGACCGCTTGTACAGTCAACCGCAAAAGTTTACGGGAAGCAGGATCTGCCAAGAAGCTGAATTCTCGCAAAGTGTGGTCACACAGCCGTGAATGAAATGTTCCGGCATGTAGTAGCCTTCGCCACCGACACAGTGATTCATTAAATACGAAGTGTCATGCCTTAACGGCGCAGGATTTCACATTTGAAGAGGAAACCGCATACCGCAAACTTTTGCTGTTGACTGTACATAACAAACTGGAAAATGCATTTATGAACGTGATAGCGTTAAAGAAATCCGTCGTCGGCGCGCAGCGTCGGCGTTGGACGTCTTTTCTGCAGAAGAATTTTGAACCAAATTCAGTACCACGAATACCCAAATACTTCTCTACCACCAAAGTTGTTCATACCTTGTCTTTCATTCTTTACAAAGTTGTGTTGTTTTCACATTTATATCGGAAGCAATTACGTAAATTATTTATCACTTTCCCCATAGGTGCATGCTGAACTATGTGTTGATGTGGCTTAATATTAATTTCTACGAATGTTTGCTTGTAGCCAAACACACAGGGCGGTTGCAATCACTGTAGCCCAACTGTCACTGGAAAAAGCTCAAAGATCGCGCCTCACTGGGTTGTTGACACTCAGTGTAAGTCAAGCAAATTCCGGTGAGCTTGCGCTTTTGTACACTTGCAAGCTGCTCGCTTTAAATTAATTCCTTGTATTGGCTCCTGCATTCCAGGAAATAATATTTTGTTCCACCTTTCGTGCCGATGTGTTATTTTTTTCTTTGCCAAAATTTATTGGTATTCGGTTCGATCTTAGAAGCCTGTGTTTAGCGAATATGCGTATCCGATTTCAAAATGCCGTTCAAACATACTAATCCATTGATCCTTACAATACTTGGTCATATGCCAAATGATCGCAGAGATTGATACTTTGATGAGAAACAAACGTGGTCGTTGTGTATTCAAAACATTCAACACTCGCGCACAAGGCAAAACTATATCAGTGGTATGTTAGAGCTCATGATGCTTTGTACTTCCACTGCCCCGTGCATGTCGCGTTGTTTCAAATATTCAAACCAGAACGTGTGCTTTGCCATCGAACACGTTCAGCTTTTACACCGCACCTTTGTTGCACAATCTTTCGACCATGGCTGTACGGTGCCCGATATCCTTGAATTGCATACGAGTGCGAGGGGAACACGTACAGCGCTGAACCGCACTTACTGTTCAAAGTCGCGTCCTTCGTCGTACTTTCGAAGTTTTCTTAGTCGCTCCCTCCGACGTTTGTTGCTGTGAGCGAGATAAGACAAAATGAGCTGGCTCATGATAAACACAGCAGAGACTATACGCTACAGGACGCGAGTGTTTTCTTAACGGTGATTTTTGTGAACTCAAAAAAGAAAAACGCAGTGAATGTAAAGACCAGCTTTCTTTGGTCAAAATGTTGACTCCAGAGACACCTATTTTTTCGACAACTGTTTACAGAGATTGTTAGTCAACCGAGGGACCATTGATACAGAGAAGAGCAAGAGAAAGAAGAGAGGAATACGAGATAAGGCTGAGAGCACTGCAAAACAATAGTGCATTAGCGCAATGATATTTCTTTTTTCATATTTCATATTTCAAAAGTACCCCGGGTACGTTGCCGCAAGAAAATATATCGGTTGTTTCTGAACTAATAAATAAATAAATAAATAAATAAATAAATAAACGCCGTATACAACGTGACCAAATGCACTGCACCCGGACGTGAACATTGTTTTTTTTTTCATAATTCATCTCAGTTATATAACTAATTACGCGGGATATAATAAAAAAATACTCCGAGAAGCACCACATCCATGGTGGCAAACAATATGTCGTAGATGATTGCGTTGCGTTGAGCTCTACACTGGCAAAAAATGATGAAGCAAACAAAGACGCGGATGGATCAAGCGTCTAAAACTCAGCCCAACGTAATCAAGAACGTACACCACCTAGCTCCCGTCATTGCTTTACTGAACATGTCGCTGGCTTCATCCAGCTGCGGTTTAACATTTTTTTAAATTATCCTCGGTTCAAGTTACTTCACACACTCGGTAGAGAATAGGTTTATTTGTAAACAAACAGCGCGGTAACAGCTTACATCTCTTTGGTGGCGAACTCGTCGCGCTCGGGTGGAGACATGGCGAATGCGAATGGCCACCAGCGCTCCCAGAGCGTCTCTGGTTCTTCTGGGCGTTGAGCCCTGCAACGCTCAAGCAGCGATAGGCAAATCAAAGCATGAAGTACAACTTTACATGAAGTATCGAAGAGCCGCGAATTCTCCCTCCCCCACCCCAAGTGAGCGTACTAACCTCGTACAGATAACACATTAACATCTTACGCGCTGCTTTCAGCTTGCACTTATAGTCAGACTAAAGAGAAGAACTGAATCAGATTAAACTGAACGCGTGTTTTTTTTTTTTTCGGGGGGGGGGGGGGGGGGCACTGAATTACGGGTTTCTTAACTTTCTGCTTCCTTTCTTTTGTTTTTTTTTTTAAGTTGCAAACTGTCACCAACATTTGTTTAAAAAATTTATGCGCTAAATTAAAACTTCGCTTCCAGCAGTCGAGGAAACTGAGCTTCGTTTCTTATTCAAATCGGTTGAGCACCTGTATAACGACAGCATTTCGTCGTATACGATTTCTTCGAATTGGAAAATGAAGTTGGTCACGAGGCTAGTGCCTCCACTTGGTAGCTAAAATCACGACAGTGATCGTGATGGTAACTGCAGTAACTAAGACGACCAGCGCGGATAAATTTCCCGGTGAAAGACAGTCGTTTTGTCTCGAGGGGCGGTCTGTACAGTTCAGACGAAGGTGCATACTTTGATTGGAGTCGCCGAGCACCGATGCCTGCGAGGTCGGCTTCGCCGGGCGCTGCATAGTCTTCGCGACTAGCGGTCTTCATGCCGCGTCCGGTAGGGCGGCTTCCGGTCTCCTTCGGCAGCGGTGCGTTTATGACGACCAAGTTCCTCCTGCAACAGCAATGATAACGGCTAAAGTCGATGGAACGGCAGAAATTTCGTTCTGGTCGGGGATAACCAGGACATGGGAGTAGCAGTATATAGTGTCAACCTGGATTCCTGATTATTTCATGGGTCTCAACGCACTGCTGAGGACAAAAAAAAAAAAAGAGTCCGATAGGCTGTGTATCGGGGACACAGCGGCAGTGGCGTACTTGAAACATTTTGTACCTACTTCTGAGGGTGTATGGACACTGGGGTACAGAAATGACGTAACCAAATGCACAAGTGACGTTTATTTAAGTATTGCAAAGCTTACAGACTTAACCAGTGTGCCACCTGCTGGCGGTCCTGCGGTCTAATCTTGCAATCGTGCTCGCTTGCTATTCGTAGTGGACCGGCCGTAGTCAAAGGATCGAAGTGAGCGCGAATTGGCATAAGCCTCTCTTGCTGCCCAAGCCTGTCCACGCCATTTTTGGACCCAATATATCGAAAGAGGGGCGCCATAGCTGAGCAAGTATAAATTTCTGCAAAGAAATTTACGTTTGTAAGCCTTATAACTCCTGATGAGCACAGGTTTGAGTTTGATGGAATATATCTGCTACGGTAAAGTGAGCTCTCTCAAACGCGATCATTCCCGCTTGGATTGACAAACTTACCGCCAAGCTATGCCTCTCTGGACGCCAAGCGGGGGGGCTAAGTTTAGCTCCGATTGCATCATGAGTGGCACGATACATGCATGATCGAGTAATGGCGGCACCTTTTCTCTACACGACGATATCAAAAGAAGGGAGCATGACATTTATTCATGCATTAGAAAACTTGCAAAATGAATTCGTGTAATCGTGCTGCAAGTAATTTGTAACCCATGCGTGCAGGCTGGCTCTTGACAGCCAATTCATATCTCTCGATCTGTGTCTTTGCCCGCGCATGAGAGTGTCACTCGTGGTTCTGCGGCTCAACCACGGAGTAAGTGGGCTCAACGCCAAGCAGTCAGATGGCGCTGATAGCATAGCTACATTCGCCTGTCTGACAGGGGCGTGTATAGTGCGCGCGAATCGCAGAAGCAGCTGTGCTATCAGCGTCATCACGCTAGCGAGTGTTCCTGCAGAACCCACGAGCAGCGCTCCAAATCACCGGCAGAGAAACAGATCGAGAGGTGTGAACCAATTGAAGTCGCTATGAGCGTCTGCCTGTGCACGGGCGAGTTAATTTATGGCAACCTACCCCCCCTCCTCTCCGCTCCCCCATTCCGTGACTGCTAGAGGGCACTACGATGTATTTCGGCCACAGCTTCCGTGCTCCACTTACATATTTCCGCACCCGTACAATGTGCAGGCGTGAATATTACGAGTGAGAGCACGAAATTTGTTATTAAGGGACGATTGTTTGTGACGTGTGCATTCGTAGGTGCCATGCTGAAAAGTAAGAAGTACCTTTTCCCGTTTAATATAATTTAATCTCATTGAGCACCTTTGTGCGTGCCATGTGTGTCTGGCCATTTATGCTTCTTGGAAGCAATCTGTTTTTTTTTTTTTCACATTGCTTGATCCCTCGGCAAGGATGAATTCAACTTCAACAAGTGAAAACTGCAGGTACACCGTCCACAATAAAAACTGAAAGGCTATTGGCTATACGGTTGAAGCACTAAGACGCGTTTGTGAACAGCCTAGTTCCTTGAAACTCAGTTTGTCCTTTGCCTGAAAAAATGTCAACTCGCTCCCGCTGACCACATTCGTAATTATCAGCATTTATTCAGTCTATTGCCGGGATGCAGGTGACTGCCTTCGGAAGCGAGGCTGATAAACGTATCGCCGGCATAACGGCGTGTTTCATAGCATGAATTTGGTGCTGCTCTTGCAATTTACCCCCGTGGTAGCTTAGTGGCTATGGCGTTGGGTTGCGTTGCCGAGTAGGAGGTGCGGGTTCGATCCCGGCAGTGGCGGCAGCATTGTATTGGGGGGCGGAAGTCAAACGCTCGTGTGCAGTGCATCCGGTACACATTAAAGAACTACAGGTGATCAAAATTAGTCTGGAGTCTCTCACTACGGGCGTGCCTTATAACGAGATAATCATTTTGGAGCTGAAAGCCCTAGAAGCGAATTTAACTTCTATTCTTGGGACTTAAACATCCCCTGATGCTTGTCGCCTGAAGAGGATGCACCACCTCTGGCAAGCTAGTTATGCGGCAGAGTGAAAGTGAAAGGGGAGCTGACTGTTTTGAAATTAAGAAAAAAATCTCAGTGCCCTTTCACTCTGTGAAAAAGGACGACCAGCGAAGCTGTTTATGTGGGCCCCTTTTGGGGAACAGCACCTCCACCGTGGGTCGGCCGGGCATTGCACTATTCACGGGTTCGGCCCACGTTGGGGGAGTGCTTAACGCTTGCTTCCCCTCCTCCGCGGGTGAGGCCGGTATTGGACAATCTCCGGGATCGGCCCACGTATGGGCAGTTTTCTGCTTACGACACGGAAATTTCCTTGGACAGTAAATGTATACAGCTTCGCTATAAAAAAAGAAGTCACAGACGATTACGATATTCCCTAAGCGAAAGGCGAGCGCAGCTGTATGCGTGTTTTTATTTCGCGAATTTCGCGATATACTGGTTGGCGCGAACAATCTGCGTCGCGCGGCACGTTGCCAACGGAGCGACGAAGTGTGGCCCGACTGCCTCGTTAATCGTGACGCGTGGGTGCGATTCACAGCAGCAGCCGCCCACAGACCTCCGTTCATGCAGCTCTTCGTTTTCATATAGACGACGTGCGCTACTCCGGCGTCCTATCGTAGCCATCGTCATCGCAAAGCTCGTCGTGCACGGCATTACGCTTTTCTTCTGACGCTTTCGCCATACCATCCTCCTCCGCTTTCCGCCTCGTGTTCCCGCCGCGCTCTCCTTTCCTCCTCGCGCTCTCTTCGCTATCGCCGACTTTCATCCGCGCTCCGCGTTTGCTCTTTCACCGTTTTCCTGTGCACGTTCGCTCGGTTACGAGGACGCCGAGGGACGACGCCGACGCTCGCCGCAGGAAGGGGCGCCTAAAAGCTGCGCTCTAAAAGAAAGAATTAGCTTTTACTCTGAACAAAGTAGTAGCTAATAAAAGTTCGGGTGTATACTTGCGCCATACGATGCAGTGTTGGTACATTTTTTGGCAAAGTTGCCAGGTCGAGTGGAAAAACTCAATTTCATTGCGAAAAGTTCCTAAATGATGATGATGATGATGATGATGATGTCTTGCAAAAGATGTCATTTTTATGCTTTATTATTCCTAGATGTCTTTTTCAAAAATGTTTAATACCTGAAGGTTTAAGTTAACTAAGGCTTAGAAACTCGGACGGTAAGGTCGTATGCTCAGAGGCAAACGTAGCCGTGTTTTCTTATGCAGTTAATGCAAGCGACGTTGTGTTTTTCATAGGCTGCCATACGCAAAATGCTAAAATGCAGCGATGATATGTGCTTTTCTTGTTTTTTTTTTTGTCCGCCGATCTTAGGCGTCCCTTCCCCCGGCGAGTGTCGGCGTAATCGAGCGAACGAGCCCAGCGAATGATGAAAGACGGTGACGGCGATGAGAGCGTGAGGAGGAGGTTGCAGCGGAACAATGAGGCGGAAAGCGGAGGACGAGAGTGTTGCAAAAGCGTGAGAAGAAAAGCGTAGGGTCGCACAAGACGGGATTTGTGGCGCCTCTTCCTGTTCTCTCTCTCTCTCTCCCTCTCTCTCTCTCTCTCTCTCTCTGCGGCGACAAAGGCTACGAGATGGTGCTAGTGCAGCGCGCGTCGCCTGGGAGATCTATCTACGGCGGCTGCTGTCACGCCACACAAGCTCCGTTTGCAACGTGCAGCATCAGACAGGTCGTCCGCGCCAGTCAATATATCGCGAAATGAAAACACGCATAGAGCTGCGCTCAAATTTTATATTAGGGAGTATCGTAATCGTCGGTGATTTTTTTTTCTTCTGGCGATGTGACAAGACTAGGCGGTGTAACATCGCAGAGACGCCTTCCAGACTGTTGCCGATGCGTTCCGATGCTTCCGATCAAGTTGTCACGTAAACAGTCTACAATGATGGCCAGAATAGGAACACACCCAATATCATTCCTACCACATCATGCTTGTTTGCAAGCCTACCATCTGTGCCGTGAGCGGGAGATTGGACATTTATATAGGAGCAACCATATAGAGTTCGAAAGGCTTACTTCCAGTATTTCACATATCAACTATTCACTGGCTATTTACGTCCCTTGAAGAAGAGCTAAAAAGTGGCTAAGACTCCATAAAGTTAAAGTTAAGTTCACTAAACTTGCTAAGTTACTAACACTGATACGATGCTTTGAAGTGCCTTCGAAAAGTACGCCTTATGAACATATCATACGCCGTATCAACATATCAGATACGGAAAGGTGGAAGTAAAGTCGCTAAGAAGGACCGTTGGCTTTCATTAATAAACATAAATCAAGTTGTCCGACGGCAGGATTTAGACAGAAGACTCCTAGCATAACAACTCGTTTTTACTTAGTCGGCTTACGTTTACTTCAATTCCTACAGCCTCTATACAGCTACGAGTTTTACACTTCGTGTAATTTTCTAACATGTTGCTATCGCATTCATTGCTTTGCCTTTGTCGCGAAAGTATGATAATCTTCAGCTCAAGTTGCATCTTAAAGAACCGCAGGTGTTTAAAAAGCAATCCAGAGCCCTTTGCTGCACTACGCCCCTCGTATTCGTAGCCCACGTAGCTTCCGAACGTAAATGGCTATCGGTCGAACAATTGTAAAAAAAAAAAAAAAAAACTTGCCTTCCTTCCCTCTGTGCAGCTGTGACGGCACCTTGCGCCTTGCCCAGTACAGCAGTGCGTTCTCGAGCCATTCTAGCGGAGAGCGGGCTCATGGCCGTTGACGGCGCAACCGGTATCGGCGACAGCAAGCGTGGAAACGTCGCCTGCGGCACTTGCAGTGTGGCAGTTCCCGTCGCCGACGGCGCGACCGGAGCCACGTTCACGCGTCTAGACAGCTGGACCTGCGCCCAGTGCGGCGTTATGAAGGGACGCATGCGGCATACAACGCGTCAATGTGAAAGAAAACACCGTATTTGTTCAAAGCGAGGCTGCTGTGAACGCGCAAGTCTGAGACTGTGTTACTTTCATTCGCTGTACATAGTTACCGTGGTGAAGAATCGCCCAAGATGAAATCAATGCGATATATACGGGCAGCGGTGGCTCGTTCGTTCCGCCGTTGTCATGCTGTCCTGGTATCGACGGCGCATTCGCAGCCAAGCCTGGGATATGTTAGAAGGCCTCCAAACATACGCAGTGCGTTCGGCCCCAAAAACAAAGAGGTCTAGTGGACCCGTCGTCAAGCGCTTCTCAATCGGCGCGAAATGGAGCCAGGGCAGTCTTCTGGCTTCCGCTGCTGGCATGAACATTACGCGCGCACACATGAGCGTTCCTACTGAGCAGCTGTGTTGCTGCGTCAACCTGCATCCTGCTGAACCTGCATCAACTCCTAGTTGATGCAGGTTTCTGCGAATTTATTGAAACGACTCGAGGGAAGTATATGCAGAGGAGTTGCAGCTCCACATATGCAAGCGCCCGGGTGAAATGTTTCGCAAGCATAAAACAAGCACTGGAAGAAGGCTCGCGAAGCTTCCTTGGTATTCATCCTGAAGACACGACGCGAGCGCTGTACAACTATAGGTCAGGATCGATGACTCTAGAGCGTCGCATAAAACCGCCAGTGGTTGGAGTTTTTAACGACTAATGTCTTCCTTAACGAGTTCCTGCCACTTTTCCGCATCGGGTAAGCTTCTAGCCTCTTTCGTGGGCCGATGCCGGAGTTTCGTGCAGTCTCAAATTCTGGCAGAACCCATCTCACGATTACCGCCGACGGCAATACTATTAGCATTCAAGCAATGTAGCGACACAACAAATTCATGGAGACCCGTTTATTTCGAATCTGTAGAGGTCTTTGTGAGACTTTTGTTTCTCTGAGTACATGCGCATAAGCTATTCTCAAGTTTCGACCAACGTTGCTGTGGCAATCCCTAGCTAATGTCGGCCATGATCGCGAGGCTAGCCAATGCTGGCCATGATGATGACTGCATAACGACGGCGCAGTGACGCCGATGGAATTACTAAGAAGTAACGACGGAAACGGTATTACGAAGATAGCATGACGACAATGGGATGACAACGACTGTATCGACAATGCTGGCGGGATCACGATGAGGTGACGAGACGATGGGGTGACGAGATGCGGATAACAAAGTTACAACGACCTCAACGGCGGCACGAGGACGGTATGACGACGAATACACGACGACTGTGTGGCCACGATCACGTCACGACAACGCTATGACGAGAACTGAATGACGAAGTTGGAATGACGGGCAATGGAACGCCCACGACACGGTGGGACAACTGTATGACGTGACGACGAGAGTTGGACGACGAATCTGGAGTGACGATGATCGAGTGTCGTCGACGAAGCTACCAGGACGGCATCACGACGAAGTGTGTGACGACAACAACGCCACGTGATTCGTATGACCGTATCGGGATTCACGACGATCAACTACCAGGATGGCATCGCAAGCATAGAGGCCCAGACTACTAGACAAGTTGGCTCACTGCGTTGGCGAGAAGGATGTGACGACATCGTAATGAAAGACACCCGACGAAGTTGTAATGAGTACAAAGCAATCACCACGAAGGCATCGTGACTACGAGCACACACCTAGGGACCCAAGCTAGCAGAAAACTTGGGCCACTGGACCAGCTTTAAGAGGCAAGATAGGCTGAACATGCCTGAAGTAGGCAAGGAATGCTAATCGCGGTAAATATGTGGGCTGATCTGTGGCTGCTTGCTATGCGCCCTCGGAACCAGTGCTCGCTATGATATTCGCGGCACATATAATCTCAAAGCAGTTGTATTCACCCAAAAAGTTCACGCAGACATGACGCCTGCTGAAGGAAGGACCTTGTTCCACATGCGCCGCCAAGGCCGTCAGTGGTGGCGCTTGCCCACACTCCGACGGTTCTAGTGCACAAACTTAAACACCCGAGAAATGGTATGGGCAAATCGCGCCGCGGTAGCTCAGTCGGCAGGAGCATCGCACGCCGCGTGATGCGGAGGCGGGTGTTCGGGCCCAATCTTCGGCCAGTTGTTTTTTTCATCCACTTTCATTAATTAATCGGTTCTTCAGTTAACTACAAGCAATTTTTCCGAAGCTGTCCGTAGTGCAATTGTTTTTTGGCTTCTTATGACTAATAAAAATCTGTCCCCTTGGTTTCCTTTCTCTCGTTGGTATATATATATATATATATATATATATATATATATATATATATATATATATATATATATATATATATATATATATAGATATATAGATATATAGGATCAAAATAGTCAAAACCAATTTCCAGCGGAAGGAATTTGAACATAGAATGCCTAGCGCAGCGCCACGGTGCCCTAACCATTAGGCTTTGGGCGCATGCCTCAGCCGCGGTGTAAAACCTTTCAAGAATTTCCCGCGTGCAAGCCAGCGCGTTGAGACGCTCGGTGCATTTTATTGCAATATCAGTTATATGACTACTCCACTCAATTTTTCACCGCCATTGATAAATACACATAAAAATATCATGCATTAACCGCCACACTTGCAGGTGCCGTAAACGCTAGCTTTAGAGCCCCTTTTGGTGATATTTTTTTAGGAAGCTCTGTGAATAAACCGAATAATAATAATAGTGTACTAACTGGAAACTCGGGCAAAGTTGGAGAATGCACAGGTGGCTTGAAATCCACTTGATGCACCGGTTGTCCTGAAGGGGTTGTCGCTGACTGCGGCGTTCTTGACGTCATCTCGATGGAGAGGCTGCCGAAGAAGAAATGCCAGAAGAAAATAAAAACTGTTACCTCCATATTCTGTGATGAGCCTCGACTCGAAATCCTTCTTCCACTCTACCGAGTTGAGCACAGCGCCTATCGTTGACTAGAGCAAACACTAAGCTTCTCAAAATAAGCCACTGAGTATCAATTTAGAGCAGCTGCCTAAATTGATACTAAATTGGTCTAAATTAGACCAATTGGACTAAATTGGTCGAGGGTCGTCGCGGCCATCTTCTGCCTTGCTTCTTTCGAGCTCCTTCACACAGTTACTGGCATATGACTTTTGATATCGTTCCACATACGCTTCATTGAGTAATAGGTGGAACGTCTTAATCTCTTCTCACACAGGTTCCGCCAACTAATCGCGACATATTTGCAAAGATTTTCCGCTCAATTAGGTTCCGCTTTATTAAGTAAGATTAGGAGCGCAGCTATACATTCAGTATACTCAACATAACAATATAACCTCGGTTATGACTGCAGGAAGTGTGCTGCTTCTGTGCGATTATAGCATTACGTCGAGGCCAATGCGCACAGCTTGTAGAAACAGTTCTTGGGTTTAATGTCGCGAGTACTGAAACGTGCAAACTTTTTTTACAGTATGCCGTAAAAGGTATTAGGCCACAAAACAATGCACACTAATGTAGTAATCCTTTAGTATCTTCCTTGCACTCAGTCTAACGTCAACTAGCTTGAAAACGCGTGGCACAGTATAGTCGACGTGCAAAAGAATATAAAAAAAATGTACCTGTTTACTTAGACGATGTAGGCGTGTTTTTTAACTTGCAGCTTGTCCTCTGGCAGATGTGCATTGAAAATAAAAGCGCGGAGAAGTCTGAGTGTGAAATTGAAGTAGTTGAATAGCGAATTGATCATCCAGGAGCCCATGCCTATGACTGTCTGTCGATCTGTTCGTAGGTCGGCAGCTCTTAGTATCCACTCTAAATTATACTCGTCCTTCCGGGGCTCTTGTCTACAGCACCCTTCCAAGACAATGTCATTGGAACCCTTGCGCAAACTGCACAAATGAACTAGGTGATGTGGCTACGCCGAGCTGTCCGGAACATACCCTGGGTCTATGAAGGACATCGTCGTGTCACCGAACGCTGATGATGTGGGGATCCTTGGTAATAGAGGATCTGACCCGTTCGTAACCTCTTGCTAGCACAGAGCATCCGCCGAGGGCTTGCCAAACCATTAGTCCTAACACTGCCAAACATGGCGACACCGCAGGCCTGTCCTTACTGAACAAATCAACGATGACTGCTGCCGCAGGGAGTATTCACTTGATGTCACGGACCCCATATTACTGCTGTCTTGCTCGCCGCTTCCGCAGCGCTTATCGACAGAAGCGAGTCTGGGTAAAGCGCAGACTGTAGCCGTGCTAGCTGCAGAACATTATGGCGGCTGCGGTGACGTCATACACGCCCCCTGTGTAGTGCCGCTGGTGTGCGGCGAGTGACAGACGGCCTTACAGGGCAGCGACGCGCAAGCAAAGGCGAAAATGGCAGCGTGCGCGAGCTTCGCGAACGTAGTTCTTCATATTTCTAGCACGTATACATGAATTCTGCTGTTAAAGGGAACACGTGAGCGAAGAGCGCGTACGAAATTTTCTTTCCAGCAGATGTATGGTCACACGGCTTTGCAGCAGGTAACTTATCGTTGGTGGCGCTGGCACCTTCCAACACATATGTGCGGTGCATTGAGGTAGCTAGGGTCGCTGAAGTGCCAGCAAAGTGACACTCGCATATAGGGTTCCCTTTATCAGTGGACTGCATTGTACGTAGTTGGTACTTGAATACAGTGTAATAGCACTTCACGTTCCGTGGTGCACACGAGTCATACCTGCAGGAATGCGTGAGTAAAATGCCCGAGTAAAACATCCAGATAACCACTTACGGCTTTGGTTTCTGGCACGCTTCGATACCGAAGACTGAAGCGCCCAAGCGCCGTCTTCCTTCCTCGTGGAGAATGGCGCATACGTTCTTCTTGATGATGATAACTTTAAAGCCATTGGTACCTACTCACTCAGCAGGATTGGTCAACAATCGGGCAGATTTTAGACATGCGTTAAGGAGATGAATACAAAAAATTTTAATCGTGCTAAATAATTTAAAGCTGGTAGAGTATGAGTGATTTCGTGAACATTCATTCTCATAGAACCCGCATAAGAAACAAAATGATAATGAGACGTGTATTAGTTCTTCTTTATCGCTTTTCTTCACATTTCTCAATTTTTTTTTCGCGAGTCTGGAACCCCCAATGGGGAGAATTGGTGGGGATCACGCGAAGTTGAGCAATGCAGCGGTAGGGGTTAATGGTGCTGAAAACAGTTTGCGTGGCTTCTCTGACAAATATGTTTTTTTTTACTTGCTCTCATGCCGGCATCGTTCTGTTGTTTAAACAAATATGGCACACATGAACAGTCAGGTATTCGCCAATTATTAGCTGGCTATCAGAGAATCAATCAATCAATCAATCTTTATTTAGCATTCATTCATTTACAAAAAATGAACACTAGGACAAGAACTAAAAGCTGCTTTTTTGCAGCTTGACAAGGTTCTTGCCCCTATCTATGACAACGGGGACAGAATAATGTTTGCACACTTTAGTGTGTGCAATGCACAAATGTATAAGTGAAAAACTTGTGAGGCTAAATGTACAATCAGTGATACAAGATGATACAGTACAAATGACATATATGAATATACACTATATAACAGAAATACATATTTATTTTCAACTGCTGTAAAATTCATCATAGAACGTTTTCTTGACATGCAGAAACATAGATAGCAAATGAAGATGTGCGTAAATTTCTTGCAGGTTACATCCTATATGCGAAAAACAGACAGACGAGTTGGTTTGACGATTCGTATGTTTTAATAAATATTTCTTTCAGATTGCAAATGTAGTAGGGGGGTGCCAGTATTCGAAATACCACCTCCGGGTATGCTGAAACTTCATCACTTCCATGCAGCAAAAGATGTTGCCATTTTCATCCTTCACAACATCATACTGCGCTATGAAGCACGCCGAGAGTTGCTAAGTCACCGTGTTCGTGTGTTCCTCTCCGACGTTATAACAGCATCGCCGCGCCAGTGCAACGTCGTTCGCCGCAACACCACTGCACATCTCCTCAAAACAAACATTTTATTTGCCCACTCGGCGTTATGTCTTATGCGACCAATCCAGTTTACGCTGGTTTCTCGCCTTTTGTCACATACGCTTACAATACTACCATGCAAACCAGTACTGCAGTCTCACCTTTCTTTCTCCTTTACGGACTCAAATCTTTGTGCACCATGGACACTATTCTTCCCTACGGATGCCTACAGACGCCCACAGACGCCCGGGCGCCTCAAAGTCCACGACTGCTTCCCAAGCGACAATATGCGCCGAAAAATTCCGCCGACTTGCTCGTTTGTTCACATCTCAAGACCAATGGCCACCAGAAGCATCACCACGATGCATCTACTGAAATTACATGCTATGCTTCCGGCTAGCTGCTCTGATTGTGGGTCTGTTCTACTCCTCCTGGCTTCTCAACCAAACTTCTCTCTAAACAAGATCCCTAATAAACGAACAATCATTATGAATCCTAAAGCACTAACAGTTGTTGAAAAAATTGAGTATTACGGTGCCTGTCGGCGTACTTCTTCAACCGTACCCGATCAATGAACTACCTAATCGAGTTACTGGAGTTGTCTTCAGACCAGCGTCCTCGCGATCCATGTCTTCCAACTCAAACAGTGCTAAGGTCTCCCAGTCTTCTTCTGCCCCTAGGTGGCCAGCAGCGCCTTTTTTCTGTGGGGAGCGATTGTACTGAAAGCGAACGACATTCTGCTGGTTAAAGTAGAAAATGACAGATAGGTTTTCTTTTTCTTTCTTGGAGAAGCACGCTTGCTCATTCATAGTTCTGACTGCTTCTTAGGATATTTGTTGCGAAGCAGCGTTGAGAAGCTGTCATTGAGAAGCGCTCATTTTGTGCATGCAGGATGTGGTGAGGGAAGACTTAAGGCACGACATGGCAATTCCGTTTTTTACTACTTTGGAATGCTTGGATTGAAAGTTTAGCAACGGCTTCGAAGATCTTGGGGAGTACGACCAACAAACATGATTTTGTTCGAAGACCAAGGAAATGTCAAGAAACTGAATTACGCGTCGTTGAGGAAATTCCTTGGTAAAGTTTAATCCTCCTCCATAAAGTTTAAATTGCTCACTTACTGAGGTAGCAGCGGAATCGAATTCTTCCCTATTGCTGAAAATCAGGTAATCATCAACGTAACGAAATATCTTGATAGCGCTATCACCTAAGGCTTTCTCTAAGCGGTTGTCAACCTTACTTAGGTAAATATTGCTAAGAATAGGGGCAACTTTTGAGCCAATACAAATGCCTGATTTCTGCAGAAAAACGCCATCTTTCCACCCAATCAGCGTCGACTTCAAGTACATTGAAAGAATTTCTAGAAAAGCTCCCGTGGAAACACCGCATCTGTCATAAAAGCCGACTCTTGCACTTGTTCTTTAATGCACTCATTTACGGAATTTAGCAACCCGTCATGCGGCAAAGAATAATATAGGTGTTCGATATCCATACTAAAAGCTGTACAATCACCAGGATTTTCCTCTCTCAAATACTGAACTAGTGCCTGAGAATTACGTAAGCAAAAGGGGTCTGAAAAAACTAGTGAAGCTAAGCAGTTCTGTAGGTAACTAGCGACACAGACCTGCCACGTGCCTTTCTCTGACACTATAGCACGAAAAGGAATTTCATGCTTTTGGGTCTTGGCCGGGAAAAACAGTTCTAAGGTGAGGGTTTTAGCTTTCTTGACATTACAGCCACCCCTATCAAGATTATGTCTTGACAAGAGGTCAACCGCACGTTGCTTAACTACCGAAGGCTTGAGTTTTACTGGCTGTAATTTCTTTTCTATGGCTGAAATCGCTTTTTCTGAAAACATGTCATCTGGCATAATTACGAAATAACCTTCCTTGTCAGATATTACTGGTCTAAGTTTATGCTCCACAAAGTAATCAACTAACGGTCGGACAGGGTAAGACGTCTTAAAATGAGAATTTGATTGTTTCATGCTAGCAATGCAATTCGAAATACAACGCGAGCGTTCTTCTTCCGGGACGAACCTGGTTATGCAGCGCGGTATGCTTAAAACGTCAACGGGTTTTATGTTAGGCTTAAAACAGAGCTTAGGACCTAAAGCAAGGGTTCTTCTATGGTTATCACTTACGATGGCGTCTCCAAGAACCAGTACGTTATTTGACGGTGAATTATTAGAAAGGTGTTTCCTCTTACATTGTTGAAGCTCCGGAAGTTTCATCCTCCATATGAAGTCCGCGTGTTGCACGGCTAACCTATTCCAATCGGCGTAGGGGCGGTTCCAATGGCGACCGTCTCCCAGGGCCGCGCAACGGACCCTTAGACACTCCTGATAGAACCTAACTTGGCGCCATGATTCAGCGGAAAGAATAGCTCCAATTCTCCTGGCATGTCCAGTTGATGGTTGAAGGAAGCCGCACATCATTTGAACTTCCAATGGGACGACATGATTACGACTAAACCACGACATGGTTCTAGCGCGGAACATACATATCGCAATTAAGGAAGCTAAGGAAGCAGGATTGTGTAGATAAGTAGGGGAACATGGAAAAGGGCTGAGAGTACTAGAAATGAAGCTTACAACGACAGAAAGCTGAGCTAGTTGGTAAGGATTCATTATGCAAAAAAAAAGAAGTGAGGCGTGCTGACAGGACACAAGAGTAGAGAAGTGGACAACACGAACGCCGACTATCAACTGAAGGGAGCACAATGTCTGAAACGGCATCTCAGTGATGGCACTTAGCCTAGACAATGCAGTAGTGCACTACGATTTGTACTGCAGCAAGTCTTAGTGTGCACCCTTCCACCAACGGGCAAGAGGAAGAGGTGCGATCCAAGATCCGAGAATGGTGTACCTGAGACCGATTAATACACTCGCCCCTTGCCAGCATCGTCTTAAAACGCATTCTTCGCGACCGAAACCTGGAGCGTCTGGATGAAAGACTATGGTACAGCATCGACACAGAACCGCCGACGAACTAGATATTGCAGCCCCACTTCCTGCCCTCAGGTGGCGCTTCTCGGAGTATTTTTATATTCCACTTAATCAGAAAATAACGAAGGAGAATTATGAAAAAATTTTATTCACTTTAGGGCCAAGTGCGTTTCTTTAGTTGTAGAGGGCGTTCAGGAACAACGGATATATTTTTTCTTTTGTGGCAGCGTACCTCTTGTGTGGTACTTTATTCTTGCATCTGAAGAAAGCACACGAAATATGATAAAGATAAAAGATGCGTGGCTGCGCTCATGAGCTATTGTATCGCCGTGCTCTAAACCGTGGTTCGAGCGAACATTCTTGTCAGCGCTGCTGTGAACTGACTGGCAAGAGGCAGCTGACAGAATCGCAAAAGAAGTTCAGTGAAAACGTTCAACGAAACGAAACTGACCAGCGGGACGCTACAGATGCAGCTTTAACTGAAACTTCTTCAATTCACAAGCGGAAATAATAAGCACTCAGAGACTCTGAGTGCGGTCGAATTCTTTTTCTTCATTGGCTTCGAGGTTAGCAGTGTCGTCTTGCTCACCTTGCGCATGCTGCGTGTGCCGGATAACGTTGACCAAGCTGTTCAACAAAAAATAATGTCTGTAAAGCACGCTGTAAGGTAAAATTATAAGACCTATGGTGTTCCCTCATACGAGGCCTGACAACCGAAGGCCGTAGTCTTACAGTTTAATCTTGAACCAAGCTTATAAAACATTATTTTCATCGAACAGCTTGGCTACCATCAGCTGGGTGACCACATACATATATTCGTATATTGCCTACTATATATTCGGTATATTGGCCACTCGTACAGTCACAATGTATCAGAAAGGCTCACATGCGATACAAAAGTTCATCAACGCGGTGTAACCAGCAGTCACCACTTACGCAAAAAAAAAAAAAAAAAGATCGTAGCCACTTGCTTCGAGTATCGCGTTTCAATCGCTTAGCACTGTAGACGCTGACGGAAAGGAATAGCCGAGGGCCACGAAAGACGACGGCATCTATTCGGCGTACGATTGTAATTTCGAATATAGCGTCGGACATCGATGCCTCGAAATCTTCTTGATACGAACCACGAAGTGCTGTCTGTGCAAACGCGTCGACGAAATGCAGCGCGTGACTGGCGATAACATCGATAGCAGGAAAGAAGACCGAAATGGAACAACGAAACAGATGGCGACGATAACCCGCGTTAGGCCAGGCGCGCTAACTCTGCTCCGTGGTCCGGTCGTCTAGGGAACGGCCGCGCATGCGCAACGCCACGTGACGGCGGCAGAACGCCGTCGGAGTTTGGCTGCGGAGGACGTGGCTTCGAGTGCGGTAAGTGGCACTCATATTATATTTTGCGCTAATTAGCTGAAAATTGGGTTCGCAAACGTGGTTACCCGCTCATTATCATCTCAAGCGGTATGTCGTGGCCTTGTCGGTCACTTGGCTACATCAAGCAGCCCCTTTCTTTCTGTCCCGGACCTGTCGGGAAGCTAGCTTAAGAAACTTTCATACGCACTGAACATGAATATACGCCAGCTATGTTGAAACCGCATCAAAATTCATTACTTAACTCCCTTGAATAATTTCGGAACTGTGCTGCCTGCATTACCGCATCAATTTACGACCCGTGTAACAGTAGCGCAGCCATAAAACCATCTCTTGCGGAGGATGCCGCACATGTCTGCTTAGGGTACCTTGAATGGTGCTAGCTTAATGCGTCTTCCTTCCTAAGCATACAATATTTGCTCCTTTAACCCAAGCGTTTCTTAAAGCCACTTTAGATGAGGCTTCATTGTTCGAATTAATTGTGACGGCGGCTCTATTCGTTATGACGATTTTACGTGTGGCCTCGATGCCACTGTGATCAGCACGAACAGCGGGAGTCGTACGCTGGTTTTTGGCCTGATGTCACGGTTTATTCTGTAATTACTACAGCTTCATTCCCATCTAGCGTCAGCTACGAGCGCAGAAAGCAAAACGCGATTTGCCCTGAACTTGTAACAAGCGACATGACGAGTTGTTTTTATCGGAGCCACCTGATATATACTAGGCTGGCCGTGATGTTTATTTGCGGGCGAGTTACATGAAACAAATTAAGGCACGAAAATGTTCGGTTGTTTATATTATTCCGCTGCAGTAAGTGTTAATTAGTCTAAATTTGTTCGCATTTGTCACAGCTCTGTGTATTTCTACGCGTGCTATTTTTTTCACGCTTTAACGTTGACCGCTTCTACCGAAATGTCCTTGTCAGATTATCGTTCTAGGCTAGACGCGCTTTGCTCCCTTCTGAACTTCGGAAACGTTGTCGCCATTTCGATGCAGCGAGACAGGCTTGTCTCGTAAGATTGCGGCTCCCATCTTGTTCACTGTGAGCTGCAACCCGCGAGCCGTGCCCACAGCGCTTACCGAGTCGAGGTGGTGGTCGCGCTAGCGCGTGACTAGCGTGACGGTGTCGATAAAAAAAAGTGGAGAGGGTTTCGCCTTTCCAGCGATGCGCATACCCCGTGCCTTCTCTTTCTTTGCTCCCACTCTCCCCGCGACCCTGTTGGCGATGAGCCGTGCTCTCGCGAGGGCTGCAGAAGATGGAAGATCGCTCGCGGGTTGCGCGCGACCGCGATCGTGATACCGAGGGTTGCCAAGGCAACGTGGCCGCCGCCTGGCCGGCGCGACGATAGACGCATCGCGTGCGGTCCGTGCGGCATGTTTTGACGTTGGCGAAATACGAATGGCGGCAACGGCTCGACGAATTCGACATTAGCGAAGGAGAGTTCCGAAGGCATTTTAGGCTCTGCAAAAACACAGTGCGAAAGATTTGCGACGTGCGTTGACACTGCGACGTAAGTGCTGTGTGGGCTACGTTGTTTTACAGCGAAGCTGTTAAAGGCTGTTTGCCACACCATTGTGTACACGCGTGTAGGAAAAAAATTCCCGAAAATGCAATGCCGGGCCGATCCGCAGCGGAGTGACCCAGGCGTTAGACACTTCCCATACGTGAGCCCACCGCAAAGACAGTGCAATACCGAGTCGACCCGCGGCGGAGGATGGCCGTACGTTGGCCGATGCGGAGGATGGTGAAATGCAGGGGTGGCACGTGGCGGAGCTGCAGTTCCCCACTAAGGGGCCCACATACAAAGCTTTGCTGGTCATCCTTCTTCACAAATTAGAAGGGCGCCGCGTTCTTTTTTCTTTTTTTTTTTGTCGTTGGTCGTTTTCAGCGGATGCGTCTGGAATGCAGAAGCTATTGAATTGTCGCAGTCGTCAGTCAGTCGCATCATTACGGCCGTCGCCAGGCTCATTACGGTTGAGGGAAAGTAAAAAGGGGTGCGAGCTTTTTCTCCACGGTGCAGGAGAAAGCCGCATTCAAGAACGCTTTCTTGACCGTGGCAAGATTCTCGAAGTTGGGTGTGTGGACGGAAATCTCATCGCAGTCGTCCGCCCTAAGAAGCTCAGCCACTGCTAAACGAAATACTATCAGAGCCACGGCCTAGACGCAGAGAACGGCTTTGATCGCTTAACGTATGGCGCACCACCTAGCCCCACACACACACACACACACACACACACAAAAAAAAAAAAAAATGCAGATATAATTAAACCCTGCGCTGTCCACGTCTGAAGCTCGCAGTTATTACTGGTGATTAAACGTGCAATTGTTGTACAGAAATCAATGTCTTTTGCAAAACAACATGCTTCAATTACTATATCATCCCCAAAGTACAAACAAAAATACTCACGTGACCTTGCATCAGGACGCCGCTTGTTCACTGGTGACCCTCGCGCCGTGACATTCCACTCATTCTCCAAGTGACGTAACCCAGACGTAACAGTCAGAGCAAACCGGTTCCAAAGCGAACCGTTGTAGAATACGGCCCCATGTTTTAATTTTGCGAAATGGTGCCTTGTGCGGGCAGTCTATCCGGTGAAGCGCGTTGAAAACGGAGCGAAGAGTAATCCGACTGCTTCGCTAATAGGGAGATCATGAGAGGCAGCGCGTGGGTGACACGTGGGCGCAATACACGGCAGCCGCCGCAGAAAGACCTCCGCTCATACAGCGCTTTATTTATTTATTTATTTATTTATTTATTTATTTATTTATTTATTTATTTATTTATTTATGCGCCTGGCTGCAAAGCACTTCTTGCGGAGCACTACGCTTCTCACGCTTTCTCTGTACCCTCCTCTTCCGATTTCTTCCTCGCGCTGTCTCCGGTATCGCAGTCTTTCGTCTCTCTCCGCGCTCCGCGTTCGCTTCCGTCTTTCGCCATGCTCGTTCGATCGGTTACGAGGGACAATGCCGACGCTCGCCGCAGGAAGGGGCCCCCTGAGAGCTACGCTCTACAAAGACTCTAAGGGCGTTAACAAGCTTGACTTCCATAGAAATATTCTATGAAACTCTGTTAACTTCTGTACAACGTGGCTACATTTGTGCGACTTCGCGATCAGCCCCTAATACGAAGTAATATAATAGTGTACATGAATCTTAGTGTTGCATCCTTCCGCTGTAGCTAGAGTGTGCTTTATTCTTCAGTAAAGGCACGTTCCACTAATCGTTACAAGTAGTGCTACCAATGCCGTACAAGACGGCTTTCAAGCTGTCTAACACACACACAAAAATGGGGTTCTACGTGCCAAAACCACTATCTGATTATGAGGCACGCCGTAGTGGGGGACTCCGGAAATTCACCGTATATTCCCCGAATATTCTTCGCGAAAGCATTACGTGATACTCGAAGCCGTTAAACGTAGAAAGCAGACAAATGTCGCTATTGTGTTCACATACTCACTGAGCGTCGTTAGAGCCCCAACGAGCTTACGAAAACATAAGAACCCTGTTTTTAAAAAAGCTATACTTATTGTTAGGGAGCATACATGTGCCACCAAGTCATTGTCCTTTGCTGGGTACTTAACCGCAGAGGCGTAAAAGGCAAGGTAGCTGCTGGAGAAAATGCTACGTCAGTAGCCTTGAGTGATACAAATATATATATACTCGGGTACCATAGAGGCAACAGATCTTCAACCCGTCTTATGGCATTGGTTGAGGAAGTATTTAAAAGCAAGGGGTACTGAAGTATCATATACACTGCATATGACGAAATCAAAATTATGGAACTGGATATCTGAGAGGACATAAAAACGCAAGGAAGTGCTTCTTTGTAGATTAAGAATAGGGCATAACTACGACATTCTCTCTTACCTACCGACTGGAAGTGATCATCTAACATATAGTAGGATTGGCAATAAAATCACCTTACAGTTATCCTTGTTCTTCTCCAGTGCCCTGATATATAGGCAGAGAGAGAAAGAGTACTTCTGTTCCCTGTATTGTGAGCACATACGTCCCTACTCAGCATTATATCTCAATATGATGAACCGCTTCTTAACTTCAAAGTGGTGTTAAACTTTTTAGCAGGAACCGACGTATTAAAGATAATTTGGTCAGGTTATTTTTAGTACGAGCTCCCCTTGGAGGTTACAGCTGAAACGCAAGCACATTTGCACAGCACGTGCCTCCAAGCTCCTCCGTTTAAAAGCTCTGTTGAGGTACTAATGTTACTGTCACTTATACTGTATACATCTCACTTAATCAACCTTTGTCGCAACACTTTTATGAGCATAGCACACATCACTAATCATTGTCATTATTTTGATATATTCATTTCAAGCAACTTACACCGACTGATTGAAGGCCCCTCTACAGTCATGTTACATCCTTGCCTCCATGTACCATTTGTCACGTATTATACCGTGTGTTTCGTGCCCATTGGCCGGAACTGGCCCTTGCGCCATTAATTAATCATCCTTCAAACAGCATTCCTTATAGACTACATATTCTAGGTGCACCTAGAAGACTTCAAAAAGCAGCCCACGATTTGCTCTTTATTAATTACGTAGTCCCAATCTGGATTCTAAAGTTCTTGCTTGGCTGCGAACATTTTTCACAAATCTTTACCAGTTTGCATCAGTCAAAGCATTTGCTCTTCTGCGTTTTAAGTTGGCTCAGGGCTGTCTAGTAAGACCTCCGCTTTCCCTCATTTTCATATAGGACTTGACCATTTGCATAAAGTCAACACCTTCGACGAGTCTTTCTGCTGATGATTGAGTGTTTTGTATACAAATTAACAGTGACCTAGATGTGGCTAACTTGTGGCACTTTGATGTTAATCAGATTTACGAATGTCAGGTATGGAAAATGAAACACAGTATGGAAATGTATGTGTGTTTCTTGGCAACATATTAGTCATCCTACCTGTCACATTAATAACACTGATTTGAAATTGGAGCACTCGTATAAATACGTCGTATGATATTTGGGGGGGAGGGCGGCATTTATTATGTAGCCGACAGTGCTAGTCACATGTAGCCTACCTCCCAAGAATTATTTTTCACGCTGGTGTATAGCTCAAATTACTGCTGTTTAGAACATTGGTCCGAGCTAAACTAGAATATGCAGTACCTGTATTGAATGCCGGTCTCCAATCCCTCATAGCAGGCTTAGAGGCAGAGCAAAAGCACACATCACGTTTAATTATTTCCAGCTATTATTGCACTGCCAACGTTACAGCTACAAAAGACTTTTCTTTCCCAGTCTTTCTCATCGTAGGAAAATATGTCACCTTTTTTGCTTAAGTGTTATTATAATAGTTAATTTCCAGACGCATTGATCCCTGTCATAATATATGTATTTTGTTTTCGAACATAAAGTGTTATAATGACTCATATTCCGAATACATATTTGCGTTATAATTGCATTCCCCATAGCGTTGCCGCCATTACAGACATTAAAAACTTTAGAGGTGCTGCTATGTACAGTCAACCACGAAAGTTTACGGACCATGGGACCTCAGTAAACCTTCGATTGTCGGGCATCCTGTAACAGTAGTCAGTAAAACTGAACATTGCAATGTTGTTCCCATATACTAGTAGAGGCTGTAAATTTGAATACTAGGCGGCTTTGTGAAGCTGCGCATATATTCAGCTTTTTTCTCAAATCTCGTTTTCCGTGAAATTCTATGCTTGACTGCACTTGTTTTTGTAAATAGGGACGCGACTGATGCGTCATTGTTGTTATGGCAGTCAAATTTTCTTTTTTTGTTTTCTAATGTTGCTGTAGTTTCGTTGTATTTAATGGCATTATCAACTATCCTGTCTCTGTAACACCTTAAGTGTAAATAAATAACGACCGCGAGGTTCGAAGCATGGAAGAATAGCAGTCGACGCAGGGAGGTTTGAAGTACAGCACAAACAGCAACGAATGTACCAACCGTTTAATTTCAGGAATAGTTCACACGTTCACTGGGAACGCGAACAGCACATTTTACGTGGCCTGTAACCTCAGCTTTTGCCCCATGCAGGCGTAATCCTGTTGGTGTTATCAACGGACAAACTCTTCGACTTGGAATGCGTCTCCACGCGTATTCCTGACGCAAGCTTCGCCTGTCACTATGAGTGTGCGCTATCAGTGTCACCTGTGCGTATCAGTGTGCCGTGGTGTCATCAGCAAAGTTCATCTTCGGTGATCCAGAAACATTGAGTGTTGTGTCATCCAGCCAGGCACATCGCAAAAGCCTCTCTCCGAACCTCACCTTCAGTGGGCACGCGAACAGAACTTTCGACATGGCCCGTTCTACTGGGATCTGCCCCATGCAGGTGTGTACTAAAATTTCGTTACAAGCTAGGAAACAGTGTTGACCAGTTCCTGTTTCCGTTCCCACGCCCGCATGTGTTTTGCGAGAATATTTTACTACTATGAATAATTACCTTCTTCGCTGGCTTTATTTTTCGGGCGCTGTTGAGACAAACACTGGACCTAATGATCAATCGAATGAACTTCCATGTATCAAAACACTGCCTGAGAATCCTGCATGAGATTGAAGATCACGTTTCGATTTATCAGAGAAATGCACATATGGCTATTGCAATGCCCGAAAACATCAGTTGAACAATCCACCGATATTTAAAAATCATCAGGGATGGTTAAAAAGTATGAAATTAAAATTCATAGGTTTGAGCAAATGGATGTACAATATAGAAGATGTAAACATCAAGAGACAAAGGGCGAAGATCTGGTCAGTATAAATACCGGGTGTTTCAACAAACACTTTCAAAAATCTTTAAACGTGGCCGGTGACAGACAGCACAGTTGTAGTTCATGAGCTGGTCTACTTGAAGAGGTGGACATTTCTTGCACAACGAATTAAAATGCGTAATCGATGGATTGTCAAAAATTCACTTATTAATGCTTTTAACTATTTACCTAATGGCCAATATTGCAATTTACAGATTCTAGCAGTTCGCAAGACGAATCAACTTAAAAATAATTCTCAAGATGACACCAGTTCCAAGATATTCCAGAATATAGCAGAGAAATGCATCGACGTTCCAGTTACTTTCCCTAAAAATAACGTCGTTTTTGGCACTGAAGCACAAGAGTAGCTGGAACACCAATGCATTTATCCGCATAGTTCGGGGATTAATATCTCGAAACTGGTGTCATCCTTATATTTCGTTCCAAGTGGATCTGTCTTGCGAATTCAACTGCTAGAATTTGTAAATTTCAAGATGGACAATGAAGAAATTAGTTGGAAACCTAATGAGAGAATTTTCGGTAATTATTCGATAATGCATTTAAATCTTCTCTGTAATTCCGCCTCTTCGAGGAGACCAGCTCATGAAATAGGAGTCTGTTATCTCCCAAATGCAATCTTTAAAAAAATTTGAAAGTGTTCGCTGAAACTCCCTGTATAGCAGTATCCTGGCAATAATAGACAAACGCGTTTTTTTTTTTTTTTTTTTTGCTGTCGTGCGTCAGTGAACATGAAGAGCAGTTATTGACGCAAGCACCTATTCATTTGCCACATTTAAGATGGCAAATAAACGTAGGAGCAAACTGAGACCAAGGTTATACCTGCCTTAAAAACCACAGTTCCATATCTTTCAGCTGATTTGATTAAGTGAGCTTACTGCTTTGATCGTTCTTTCTTAATCGGGAAAATACTGACATATGATTGTACAATTTTCATATGTCAAGTGAAACACGAAGTTATTTCACTGAGCTTTCAGCTCAAGTATGGCCATATTACTCATGGTGAAGTTTCTTCTTCCGCAAGGCGTCTCGCTCGCAGAGAAAAAGGCAGCCTGGAGCACCTGCAAATGAACTCAGATATGGCAAACCGCTCGTGAATGACACGCGCTATGTTCTTGATGCAAAACCTAAGTGCGCGACAGAAAAAGATCAAGAACAACGTGCAATAAGTTCCGAATTTCCTTTATCAAAGAACCTGCAGGTTATTCGACATAGCGAAGCGACAGGGGAAATGGAATGTCTTTGTCGCATCATGTTTATGTATATCCTGTTTACTATAATTTGAGGAGTGCTGAACAATTCCTCTTCCTTCAACCATTGGCCCTGACTCTCCACACATTGTCGCCTTGACAAAAACATGACCTTCGACTAATGGGTTCCGAAATCTTAAAACATGCCAATCGCTTCGAAAGTGATTGGCAGGATTGGGGATGGCATCATGGAGGCCGCATTTTCGGCATTTCTAATGACAATCCTTGTTCACGCATATTTAAGTCCTTTTATTTAGATCACGCTGGAGTCCGTAGACCAGGGAGGGGGGGGGCATAACACAATGAAAGCTAACAATTAAATTCAAACAATACATGAAAATAGAAGCCGTGAAAACATGGTTCAGTAGTAGAGACACTGTAATAACTATCTACAAGTAAATGTCACGCAACACTGCGAAACACTAGTCCCGGACATTCATTTGACAGCCATCATAGTTTGAATCCTGGGGTCATGAAGAAAGAGATACATAATTTTCAAGTTTTGGATTATTAATTTCCAAAAAAGGCTTCAAATGGTAAGATTAATCGAACGTCCGAGAAAAGAAGGAATACATAAAATATTAGTGAGCACGAAGTGCAGTTCAGGGGTGTGAGCATGCGTACGTCTAGTTTGTCTAGAATTCCTGTTACTACTGATCTCAAAATCGTCTGGGCTTCATTTACGATAAATTACCAGAAAGTTATTATATGTGTCTTTTATGCCCTCCTTCTCCCTTATCCAGCTTCATTGGCGAAATTCTCTATGCGATTAACACGTATCCTCACAATTCCCTTCATCACCGCGTTATGTACTACTCAGTTTAAGCCTTCCAAACATTAAATAGAAGACTCAGACTTTAGGATCGCCACCCATGACAATATGCTCCATTATTTTGTCTTTTTTTTTTTTTCGCAAGTGGTAGTGCAACGTACTAGGGGTACGTCTTATGCCTCAAATGCTCTCTATCTAGTACTTACTACTCAACGTAACTTCACTTCTATCATTACCTTCTTTCCACCTTTGAAGAGGAGCAGTAGAGGTTTTAGAAAGTAAATACGGAATGCCTTTAAGACAAGCCAGATTTTCTAAGTGAGCACTCTGAGTGACAGCACCTTGAAAGCAAATGTGGAATCAATGAAGTGGACAATCGCCGTTCAGCTTAGCTTAGCTTCAGACACCTCTAAATTGTTGCAAAGACTTGGCACCAGGTAGTGATCGCATCATTTATGAAGTGATCAAACACGTACATTCAGAAATTCTAAAAACACTTCTACCTTTTTTTGGATGCTATGTGGGAAGACGGATACATTCCATCTGCTTGAAAAGAACCTATTGTTGTCTCCACACTTAAACAAGGGGCGAACTGCATCGACGAAATACGTAAGGCACATTGTTTATATATATTTAAAATCAGATGTAGGCAAGGGCTAACGGTTCAAAGTGTGTAAAATGTTTGCACGCCTTAGCATTAATTAGGTTCCTCGAGGATTGTAGCAGCAGAAATTGTAGAACAGATATACAGAAACGAAAGAACATACGGGAAAGTAGCCGCACTGTCAACTGATTTCTTGATTGAAATTCCCGCGTTTGCTATTTAGTCGCCAAATCTGGCCCCTTTTATCTACTTTTGACTAAAAGGGACGAGATTTGGCGATGAAATAAATAAGCGTGGGACTTTTAATAAAGAAAACACTTGACAGTGAAGCTACGTCCACGTTTATTCGTTCATTTCTATGTCTGTGTTCTGCGATTTCTGCTGTTACAATCCTCGAAGGATGAACCTACTAGCTCAAATGCACCCCCCCCCCTTTTGACAGTAATTACATATGGAGGGTATCTGGAGTGTTATAACTGTGTTTTAGAAACAGCGCCGAATTTAACATGCATAATAAATGATTATTTTGATATATTATCTAAATGGGGCTGTTCATCAACAAACTACAACTGAATGTCAACAAAACCAAATATATAATATTTAAACCGATAAATAAGCCATTGCCTGTTAATATAACTCTTCTATTTCAAGCAAAGAGGCTAGAACATGTACCAACGCAAAAGTATTTGGGGGAATGGTTTCAAGAGATTTTCTCCTGGTACAATCATGTCAATAAGCTTAGCAATGATCTTAGCAAAGTAGTAGGCTGTATGTATAAAATAGGTGATCTAGCACCATTATGGCTAAAGAAAGCAATATACTACGCCCTTTTTTACTCGAAGCTAACTGATTGTGTCTTGATTTGGGGAACAACTACAGCAAAATACTATGTGAAGTTACTAAGCTTGCAAAAATGAGTAGTCCGAATTTTGAAACTAGCATGGTAGGTCGCGTGACTTATCTACACACAATCTCTTTGGCAAGCATTTACTGATCCGAGCAAATCAAGTTCTTTATTATAGATTACTCTTACATATTAAAAAAAAAACACAGGCTCCATGTTGTCAACATACCCACTTCTCCTCGATGCCCATTACGTAAACAAATCAGAAAAATACCATTTACGCGTACTAACTACGCACGTTAGGATATAAGCTATCAAATAGCAAGGCTACTAAACAGCGGTGAGCAAAAAATTGATTTTTAAGTACCCCATTTTAAGCAATGTATAAAAAACCTTCTCATGCATAATCAAATTACATATACATAAACTGCTATCGCACAAAAATTTGTACGCAATATATATGTAGGCGTTAATCTGCACTGTAATGTGAATGTACAAACAGAAATTGAAGCATAAATGTTTTTTCCCCGTAGTCATTGTATAATGTGCAAATTATCTTGTTTATTTGTATTTTCTACATCGTACTTGGTCGTTCTTGTTATATTTGCTTTTTTCGTACATTGAATTATCATGTAAGCCGAACGCGCTTAGGAGCAAGAGCCCCTGTCAGGCCATATGACCTTTAGCTCTTGTTTCCTTTTTCTCTAATGAAGAAAGAAATAAACTTCAACCTACCCTGTGAGAACTGTAAACATCAAAAAGATTACATCTACGGGTGGAATATTATGGGTAATTTCTTCAGCAAGTCCCGAAAAGCGTATATGCTGGAAGGTTTCAAACAGACCAGTGAGATAGGGGCAACGTTTTAAATTGTGGGATTTAATTATAGGCCACTGAAATGTTTATTGCACCTGCTGAAAGGAAACAGCATCGCTGGAAATAGGGTTGTTATTCTGCACTCTTTTGTTGTGTGTTTGTACCGTTAGCGACTGGGAACTCCCATTTGTTTTTTTTTATTTGGCAGATAGATCAGTTTTATTGAGATGCTGAATTAGTCATGAGAAATGCGCAAACTCAGTATATTGTAGGCATGGGTGACTGGAATGCAAAAGTGGCGAAAAAGCAGGCTAGTGAACAAGCAATTGGCGACCACGGCGTCCATTCCAGGAACACTAGAGGAGAGATGCTGCAAGAATTCGGGGAAATGAATAAGCTGCGAATAATGAACACCTTCTATAGGAAGCATAGCTACAGACAGTAGACCTGGAAAGGCCCTAGTGGTGCCCTAATTGTGAAACAAGAAATATATTTCACACTTTCTGCCCATCCTGACATAGTGCAGGATGTAGAAGTGTTAGGGTTAAGTGCAGTGATCCTAGGTTGGCGAAGTCTAGAACTCATCTCAATTTGAAGAAAGAAAGAGTAAAATTGGTCAGGAAGAAACAGGCCAACCGAGACACAGTAAGGGTAAAAGCAAACAGACGCAGGCTGGTACTTGAAACAAATATGCGGCCTTAGAGCTGAGACATGAATATGACATATAGGTAATGAATGAAACCGTAACTAGGCTGGCTTCAGAAGCAGCAACTGAAGTGGGAGGTAAGGCACCAAGGCAACCAGTAGGTGAGCTCTCCCAAGTAACAAAGGAGCTAATAAAGAAACGACTTAAGAATTGAAGTTTCCAACTCAAGTGGTCAGATAGGGTTTGCGGAACTCTCAAAACTGGTCAACAAATAGAAAATAAGGGATTTCCAAAATTATAACGCAAAAAAACACCGAGGAACCATTAACAAATCGACGAATCATGAAATCAGTGAGAAGGAAACTTGGCATAGGGGAAACCAAGATATATGCTCTGAAAGATAAGCAGGCTAATATCAGCATTCTTGAAGGTATATAGAAAGTAGAGGAAGAATTCCATACTGACCTGTGACCTGTACAATACCAACAGGACTCAGAAGTACTCCATTCGAAACAATAATGAACAGGATGCAGAGACTCCTCTTATAACTACAGATGAGATCAGAAGGGCCTTGCAAAACATGAAACAGGAAAAAGCGGCAGAAGATGGAATAATAGTCGATTAATTCAAAGAGGGAGAAGGCATAATGCTAGAACAACTGGCGGCTCTCTATATGAAGTGTCTATCAACTTCAAAGGTCCCAGAAAACTGGAAGAATTCAAACATTATACTAATCCACAAAAAGGGAGACGTTAAAGAAGTGAAAAAGGAGAGGCCAATTAGCTTACTCCGAATATTATATAAAATATTTACCAAAATAATCTCCAATACAACAAGGACAACACTGGACTTTAGTCAACCAAGGGAACAGGCTGGCTTGAGGAAGGGCTACTCTACAATGTATCACATCCATGTCATCAATCAGGTAAACGAGAAATCTGCAGAGTACAACCAGCCTCTCTAATGGCCTTCATAGATTACGATATGGCATTTTATTGGCTAGAGATTTCAGCAGTGAGAGGCATTACGTAATGAAGGAGTACAGAATGCTTACGTAAATGTCTTGGAAAGTATCTACATACATTCCACACCTACCTTAATCCTCCACAAGTAGGAATGTACCTATAAAGAAAGGGGCCACCCAAGGAGACACAATCTCTCAATATGCTATTCGCTGCGTGCGTGGAAGAAGTATTCAAGCTATTAAACTGGGAAGGCTTAGGAGTGAGCATTAACTACGATTATCTCGGCAACCTTTGCTTTGCAGGCGACATTGCTCTGTTCAGCAACACTGGGGATGAGTTACAACAAATGATGGAGGACCTCAACAGAGTGAACGTAAGAGTGGGGTTAAAGGTTAATATGCAGAAGACAATGATAATGATCAATAGCCGGGCAAGGGAATGAGAGTTCAGCATCGCCAGTCAGTCTCTAGTGTCTGTGAAGGGGTACGTTTATCTACGTCAATTACTCACAGGGGACCCTGATCATCATCATCATCATCAGCCTGGTTACGCCCACTGCAGGGCAAAGGCCTCTCCCATACTTCTCCAACAACCCCGGTCATGTACTAATTGTGGCCATGCCATGCCTGCAAACTTCTTTATCTCATCCGCCCACCTAACTTTCTGCCGCCCCCTGCTACGCTTCCCTTCCCTTGGGATCCAGTCCGTAACCCTTAATGACCATCGGTTATCTTCCCTTCTCATTACATGTCCTGCCCATGTCCATTTCTTTTTTTGATTTCAACAAAGATGTCATTAACTCGCGTTTGTTCCCTCACCCAATCTGCTCTTTTCTTATCCCTTAACGTTACACCCATCATTCTTCTTTCCATAGCTCGTTGCGTCGTCCTCAATTTGAGTAGAACCCTTTTCTTAAGCCTCCAGGTTTCTGCCCCGTAGGTGAGTACTGGTAAGACACAGCGATTATATACTTTTCTCTTGAGGGATAATGGCAACCTGCTGTTCATGATCTGAGAATGCCTGCCAAACGCACCCCAGCCCATTCTTATTCTTCTGATTATTTCCGTCTCATGATCCGGATCCGCCGTCACTACCTGCCCTAAGTAGATGTATTCCCTTACGACTTCCAGTGCCTCGCTGCCTATTGTAAATTGCTGTTCTCTTCCGAGACTGTTAAGCATTACTTTAGTTTTCTGCAGATTAATTTTTAGACCCACTCTTCTGCTTTGCCTCTCCAGGTCAGTGAGCATGCATTGCAGTTGGTCCCCTGAGTTACTAAGCAAGGCAATATCATCAGCGAATCGCAAGTTACTAAGGTATTCTCCATTAACTTTTATCCCCAATTCTTCCCAATCCAGGTCTCTCAATACCTCCTGTAAACACGCTGTGAATAGCATTGGAGATATCGTATCTCCCTGCCTGACGCCTTTCTTTATTGGGATTTTGTTGCTTGCTTTATGGAGGACTACGGTGGCTGTGGAGCCGCTATAGATATCTTTCACTATTTTTACATACGGCTCGTCTACACCCTGATTCCGCAATGCCTCCATGACTGCTGAGGTTTCGACAGAATCAAACGCTTTCTCGTAATCAATGAAAGCTATATATAAGGGTTGGTCATATTAGTAATGATATTGCCGGCTTTGTCTCTTAACGCATACATCTGATTCCTGCCAATTCCCAGTTTCTTGACTGTTTTTAGGCTTCCTGCGTTCCTGAGAGCATGTTCAATTCTATCCATATTATACTTCCTTATGTCAGCTGTCTTACACTTGTTGATTAACTTCGAAAGTTCTGCCAGTTATATTCTAGCTGTAGGGTTAGATGCTTTCATACATTGGCGTTTCTTGATCAAATCTTTCGTCTCCTGCGATAGTTTGCTGGTATCCTGCCTAACGGAGTTACCACCGACTTCCATTGCACACTCCTTAATGATGCCCACAAGATTGTCGTTCATTGCTTCAACACCAAGGTCCTCTTCCGGAGTTAAAGCCGAATACCTGTTCTGTAGCTTGATCTGGAATTCCTCTATTTTCCCTCTTACCGCTAACTCATTAATCGGCTTCTTATGTACCAGTTTCTTCCGTTCCCTCCTCAGGTCTAGGCTAATTCGAGTTCTTACCATCCTGTGGTCACTGCAGCGCACCATGCCGAGCACGTCCACATCTTGTATGATGCCAGGTTTAGCGCTGAGTATGAAGTCTATTTCATTTCTAGTCTCACCGTTCGGGCTCCTCCACGTCCACTTTCGGCTATCCCGCTTGCGGAAGAAGGTATTCATTATCCTCATATTATTCTGTTCCGCAAACTCTACTAATAACTCTCCCCTGCTATTCCTAGTGCCTAAGCCATATTCCCCCTCTGCCTTGTCTCCAGCCTGCTTCTTGCCTACCTTGGCATTAAAGTCGTCCATTAGTATAGTGTATTTAGTTTTCACTCTACCCATCGCCGATTCCACATCTTCATGGAAGCTTTCGACTTCCTGTTGAAATTTACAGATGAACAAAAATGAGTTGGAGCGCGTACGGCTGACTGGAAGCTTAGCAGTATCATTGAAAAGAAAGGTGTACAATCAGTGCATTCTAATGGTACCAACATAGGGGGAAGAAACTTGAAGTAACTTGATGAAGTAACTTGATGAAGTAACTTGAAGAACAAGTTAATGTCCTGCTGAAGAGTGATGGAACAAAAAATGTCAGGCATAACGTTAAGAGATAGGAAGAGAGCGGTGTGGATCAGAGAGCAAACGGGTATAGCCGATATTCTAATTGACTAATAATTAGGGGGAAAATGGATCTGGACAGGTCATGTATTGCATAGGTTAGATAACAGGTGGACTATTAGGATTACAGCATGGTTGCCAAGAGAAGGGAAGTTCAGTCTAGGATGGCAGAAGACAATGTGAGGTGATAAAATTAGAAAGTCGCAGGCGATAGTTGGAATCGGTTGGTGCAGGACAGGGGTTATTAGCGATCGTAGGGCGAGGTTTTCCTCCTGCAGTAGACATGAAATAGGCCGATGATGTTGATCAATAATATAATTGAATACCTTAAAACATTGTCTTCAGGTGGTGTGAACAGCAATTCTAAAGTTCTTATTAATATGAAAGTATGCAGCTCCGAAAATCTCTCTCTTGAAACTGTCTTCCGGATTATTTGAATGTGAGAAAAGCTATTCCTTTTTTTCCTAGTATTGTGGCAAGCGTTCTCGTAAATGTCATATTAATTTTCGGAGCGTATAGATTGCGAGTGTACCAAGCAGAATCATGGAACTTGCCATTTATTGTCACACAGCTAACTCCCTACTCTAAAAACAAAGACAGTTCCGGGCATCCTCTTTGAGGGAGTATCTGCTTGTCCCATATTTCACTCTCTTTTCGAGAGTAGATCGACCCTCTTCGAGAGAGTAGGTCAACTCCTCCCAACAGTTTTGCTACTCCACCGCAAGGGAGTCCTAGTACTCTTCCCCAGAGTGCTAATACTCTCCCAACAGGGGTAATAGTACACCACCGGACCGAGTGCTTGTACTCCTCCAAACCGAGAACTTCTATTCCTCCAAGCCGTGTGTTTCTACTCCCCCAAACACAGTGCTTGTACTCCTTCAGAACAGAATGCTAGTACTCTTCCCAATAGTGTGGAACCACGATGTAGATCCATGGTCACGTTTGAAGGGATTCGCAATAATTACATGCGAGGAATATTTGATTCCTTCATATGCAGCTTCTGCACTCATGCTTGGTGAATGGGATGTAATATGTAGTCGTCGAATTACTCAAATGAAACATTTTTTATTAAAAGGTCAAAATCTTTATTGATCAGTCACAAGACAAACTGAATAATACCTTGAGAAACATACTGACAAACACATGAAATAAGGTTACAATGATGCCCAGGACTTTAGAACACATCTTGTAATGAAACATGAGTATATTCCTTACAGTTTCATCAGTATTACAGTGTAGAAAGATCCTTTAATTTCAATTGGCTCCTTCTTTTCAAAAAGAAAAGTCTACAATGGAAAGTTCAACATAAAACAAACGTGTGCACTCACAAAGTGTTGACACTATACTCAAAGAGAAAAATGTGCCACATTACTGGCCAGCAAACACATTTCTGGCAAAAAGCGCGTCCACTTATATGGCAGAGGTTACCAGTTGAGCTGCTAAGCATGGGGCTGGTAATGTAGATAACTTGTGTAAGAAACTTTTTTTGTGTTCCATATTCTAAGACAGCAGCTCATTTGATAACGTCCTGTACAGCATATGGCTGTTCCTGAACGAGAGTACAGTGCATATAGAAGTGTGTTGTATATTCTCATGGGAGGCTGCTGGTCTAGCTAGCTTTGCTTATATTTCACATAAAGTTATTCATGTATGGGCTGCACCCCATTGTTTCTAAATGTGTCTTGTCGTGGTTCTGCAGCAATATCCTGCCCGGTCTCAAACCGGTACAGAGACATATTATATTTCTTATTCGGTTGGCCTCCTCACGAAAGTAGTTTCCTGGTGCTGTTTGGATTCATCCGTTGCACTTTCTCACAAATAGATAAAATTAAATTTACAATATTATCTAGTGTGTAGCAAATGAGTATAAAACTGCAAGGAGCAATGACATTAAAATCTTGCGCATCAAATTTCCTGTCATATATGGTAGCTTTTCATTCCCATTAGGGTAAGAATGCTATACTTCTGAGGAGCAGCTTTCATAATTGCATGATCAATTATTGTGACTCATTGAATATGCAATCTAACTAAAGTATAGCATGGCTTCAGATGTGAACCAAAAATAATATGTGATGAATATGATGCATCAAAGGCGACATAAACATAAGTACAGGCCGGGAAGTGCACAAAAGACAAACAAAGAAGCAAAACATAAATTGAGAATGGCACCATCCTGTTTCACACATCCCTTCCATGCGGGTGAATTTCGCATGCGACAATGCATATACTTGCACAATGAACCAATTACCTGAAACCAAAGATGCGCTAAAGTAAAAACAATTATTGCACTTCACAGAATATTCGTCTTGAAACAAGTACATATGTGTCTAGGAAGATTAATACATCGCCTCCACTGTGCACTCTATCTTAACTCCAGAAGGATAATGTCTACAGAAGCCATGAAACTAAGGGGCTTTTGCTTAACACTTTATGTCCACATCCGCCAATTGATGAACAAGTCTCCTACTCAGATGCTCTCAGTTCTTTGCATTGAATGCATCTCTACCTCCACTAGCATACTTGGTTGGCAAGTAGATTGGAGAAACCACAATTTTACATTTTAAAAATAATTTTCAATTCCAAGTGACTCTTCGGCTTCTAAGACGTAAGGTTTGCAACGCGGTGTACACAGTTAAAAGCCATAATTGCTGCTTGCTTTCGCTTCGGGAGGCACGAGCGATTCTAATGAACTCGTTTTGTGAGCATGCACGTAAACGATGACTTCTTAAACATGGGATGCTCTTCCCCCAATGCTTCCCCTTTCTGGAACCTAAAAGGAAGCCATAATTCTAAAATTAGGCGTAAAAAATAGATAAAAATGAAGACATGAAAATCTGCTTGCTTCATGTCAGCATTTAAAATAGAGAATCAGTGGCTTATATTTGCACCCTTGCATTCACGTGCTGTTAAATGTTAGTTATTAAATGTATGTAAGCACCTAACCAAGCATGAGCTGTTGCTTTTTATAGTGAACACAGGCACCGGGCTCATTGCAAGTATGCATCATGTCACTAAGCAAATATGCAATTTCACTGTACCACTATTCTTTTTATCACATGGATATATCTGTTGAGAGGCAAGACAAAAAGCAGTCACTTCTCACAGCTAATCAGCTTTTTTTAAAACACATTTCTAACGTTTCAATGACACTTGCTGCTATGTGTTTGTCTCCAGGCAGCAAACTTGATTTTGACTTTCCCATTGGAGATATAAGTATACCATGTTAAGATGGCTTCCTAGAGCACATGAGAATTTTTATCTTGGTGTGGCATACTGTATTTTGAGTTTCTTGACATTTAGTCAAATGGTACACCCAATATACCCACATTTTAGTTTTCTTGTCCAAATTGCATGGGAATGTATTTTGATTCTTTGGCGTGCGCTCCTCTTCACTACGTGAAGTCGCGCTGGGCTGGCTCTTTGACATCCTTGTGTCCTTGCAGCTGCCTTCTTGCGTTATATAAAGGGGGTGCCTGAAAAAGATTGTGTGCAAAAGTCAACACGAGGACATGGTGTAAAACAACATCAAGACAGTCAAGGTCATGGCACTAAAAGAAAGTCTTAGCTCTTAGTCTTCCTACTGAAATGCATGCGAAACATCTAAATGACTGCAACAGTCAACTGCAAAACTAACTTCCATTTTTAAATTTAAACAAAAAAGAAATAACCGACAGTTCGTCCTCGTTCGGCGCCAATGTTGAAATACTCCTGCTAATAAATAGAATATTGGTCATTATCAGATGTCATAGGTCTGTCATTAGTCTGACGTGTCGTAAACACCACTTGTGACGCATCCTAAGCACGTGCCCAGTGTGCCCCCCGCACCATCTCTGGCTATGCCACTACTCAAGCCATAAGTTGAGGAACATATATGCAAACATGATGTTCAGTAGGGATAAAAATATGGTCCTCCAGGGCCTATAAGAAAGGGCAACAATGCTTGTTATGGCACGCTTACCCACATTTCAATAATAACAAGAAAGTTCACTGCGGCCTGGATCTAAGCTTACCAAAAGGCATTAACTTATTTTCATTTATGAGGTGCGCAGTGGAGTTCATTTTTGAGAGATTTGACTACTGCTGCAGTATGAAGTCCAGCATTTTACATTCTTGAAGGCATGTAAAAGTTGCAGTTAGACCGCAGATATTAGTTTATTAGACCAACTCTTTGTTTTGTATACGACAGACGACTGATAACACGGAATTAAAGCAGCATTTTATTTTTACTTTATTTCTCTACTAAAAATATTCAAGCGATAAACACATTTTGATCTGCCATGCAATAGCAAAATGCACACATTACGCTTGTAACCCCCAGAGGAAGGCTGATTTAGCTGTTCATATGACATAACTCTGACACGCCAACTCATATTAGCAAATGCACAGGCATGTCCAAAACAACAAGCGTATGCAAGGCGCCCCTGCAATTGTAATTCCACACAACAGCAGTTATATTCGATGCCGATGCATAACTCGCTGCTTGACAATTCACCGAGTTCCTAGACATAAGCACCCTTTCATATTCGCACTGGGCTCGAAAACCACAACAGGAGACATAAAATCTGACATATAATCGCACCATTTCAATACATGAGCAAGAACAGTTCAGTCTTAGGGCTAAACACCATGAGAGCGATTTAGTGCGCGACGGCGACCAGCGACGGCTTCGAACGACAAAACGGGCCGTCGCTTGAACTGATCGCTCGTTCTGGAAATCTAGAAATCGTCGCTCGTCTCCCGGAAGTGCTATGAGCGACTAGCCAATAGCGCGAAGCCAGAACTGGATGTATGTACATCGCTCAAATACTACCGATTGTCGCGCGGAACGAGAAAACGACTGAATTTTTATACGTGCGAGGGTAAGAATCTACTGCGTGCGAGGGAAAGAATCTACTGCAAGACCTTAGTAAATTTATTTATTTATTTATTTAAAATACTTTCAGGGCCCAAAGGCACTACAGAAAGGAGTGGGGAAGAAATGGCAAGGCGTGCAGCAAACAAACAAACAAAAATATTACAAGGCGTCTTGTAAAGCGATCTTGAACTGGTGGTCATCAGCTATGCTGGCGATTGTGGAGGGAAGGTGGTTCCATGCGACACTTGTTCTAGGAACAAAAGAGTCATTACACAATTTTGTGCGACAGGAAGGTAGCCCCACCTTGAAGTGATGATCGGTCCTTGAAGATATGTAATGAGGTGGATGAAACAAAACGTCCTTCATCTCGTTGTTATAATAATAGATTTTATGAAAAAGATTAAGGCTAGATGACTTTCGACGCAACGAAAGGTCAGGTAAGTTTAGGGTTTTCTTCATAGATGTGACACTGAAATGACGTGAATAATTCGACAAGATGAAACGTGCGCCGCGATTCTGAATGGCTTCAAGAGTTTGAATGAGTGTAGTCTGAGTAGGATCCCATATGGCGCATGCGTACTCTAATTTAGAACGTACCAAGGTTTTGTAAAGTGTTAACTTCAGAGACGATGGGGCATCAAAAAAGTTTCGACGCAGATAACCAAGCATGCGATTGGCGTTGTTAGTTACATATTCTACATGCGTATTCCACGATAGATTAGAAGAAATGTGAACACCAAGGTATTTATAGCTGTTAACAGATGGTAATGGAATATTATTGAGGCAGTAAGTATGCGGACAATGATTAGTGCTGTGACGAGAAACCTGCATACTTTTACATTTAGTTAAGTGTCATGAGCCATTGGCTGCACCATTCAAATACCCTATCTAGATCACGTTGCAGATTGAGATAATCGTCATGGTTAGTAATTTTCTGGTAAACCACGCAGTCATCTGCAAACAGTCGGACAGTTGAGGAAGAAAGGCAAGTAGGAAGATCATTAATATAAATCAAGAACAGCAGAGGGCCCAAAACGGACCCTTGCGGGACACCAGATGTTATGGCAGAATTACGTGAAGAGAAGTCGTTAGCCGTCACATACTGACTACGGTTAGAGAGAAATTCCTTAATCCATGCAAGTACATTGGGGTCTATGTTAAGTTGATTAAGCTTGAAGATAAGTAGATCGTGTGAGACGGAGTCAAATGCTTTAGCAAAATCTAAATATATGCAATCAGTACCAAAGTCATGATCCACGTTAATAAACAAGTTGTTAGTAAAACATAACAATTGCGTTTCGCACGAAACTGCTTTACGGAATCCATGCTGATAAATGCTGAAGAAGGAATTGGACTCAAGGAATTCAATGAGGTGCGAGTATATTATATGCTCTAGGATTTTTACTGGAATGGATGTTAATGATGTGGGGCGATAATTATTGGGGGAATGTACATCACCAGATTTATGCACAGGGACCACCTTCCCCATCTTCCAATCAGAGGGCAGTGTAGACATCTGTAATGACTGTTGAAAAAGCTTTGACAATATCAGTGCAGAATAAACTTGCGTACACTTCAGCATTTTTGATGAAATACAATCTGGACCGGCCGACGAAGACACATTTAAGTTGACAATCAGCCTTTCGACACCAACTGCATCAATAGCGATATTATCCATTGGGAAGAAGTTGGTTTTTGGCATATGCGGAAATATTTTATGCTACTTTTTTACAGTAAAATACATCAATTTAAATTACTAAAGCACGCGTCACGCTAGTTTCGACGCGTATTTGCAGACCTCATATCGGCAACACCGGGGAGGCATCGCTCAAAATCGTCGCTCGCACGGAGTACGACTTGTAGGCGATGAGCGAATGCGACAGCCATCTCCATCGCATCGCTTGTAGCGGTCGCGCGCAAGATCGCTTATATCGGGTTTATGCTTTATTCAGCATAAAACACGGATTCTTCATGCGTTTTCACTAAGTTCAAGATAACGCGCCCAATTGACGATCTCTTGCAGCATGCAGCTGAATGTCTGCGGCAAAGTTTCTAAGTAGCACTGGTGCTGCACCTAACGCACCTAACTTCAGCAGTTGCATATTACCCATGGGCGAGACACCGTCAAGCGCGCGGCTTATTTATAACGAAAGCATGCCGTCAGCAATATAACGGCTACTGTTATGTGACTCCTTATTTCAACAGCGTTGCGTACACAGTAGACTGCCAAACTGAAAAAATTAAAACACTCAAAACGTACGCTAAGCACGCTCCGCATAGGTTCGGTATCACAGGCTGGTGAATAAACCATTTTAAGCGTCCTCTCGCCTCACGTCTTACTGAACATACCATGGTTCTGGCAGCGTTTTCGATTTTCAGCGCTCTTACGGATAGTGGCAAGTGACAAAAATCACATGCAGTTATCGCGACGGCTGGACTTTTCGATTGGCATCGAGACACGGCGCGCTTGCCTAGTCCGTTGTCAATCGCGTCGGCTAAGCACCGCGACGGCTTCCTGGCGATAGCATGTCATATACACAGAATGTGCACCTAATTCAGAATTGACTTATCGTGGAGGATTTGTTATGTCCAACGAATGACGAACGACTGTCGTGTTTTCGCGGCCACGCGAGATGGCTGACACACGATCTCTCTTGGATGGCCTCCGTTGCTGCTCGCCGGACGGATCATCTTTCTCCGGTGCTGTGCTGTTCCGCGATGTTGAGTGCGCGCGGTAGAGCAACTCCGAGTGAAAAAGTAGAGCGCTCGCTCCGCATTCCTTTGAACTGTGGCTGCCTGTTCCCTTAGAAGCAGAACGGTGTGCTCTTTGCTCAGCGTGCGTGAGTTATACATTGTCATTTTCGGGGCCATCTTTCTACAGTTGAAGTAGAATATTACGCTACGTTTTCTTCTCTATTGCCGCAAGAGTAGAACGGGCATTCTACTCTCTCTCAGAAGGGCAGAGTGAAAAGCACATTTCACTCTCTCCTTGATGACGGAGTGAACAACGCATTTCACTCCAATCGACATTTTGCGAGAGTAAAACAACGCTTTGAAGAGTAAATCGGCCGCTTCATTCCTGCGATACCCTCCCTAGTTTTTAGTGTGTGGCAAGAAGTGGGCAGAAGTGAAAGAAACAGAAAGGCTGTATAGGTTTATGAAACCTCGCGCAATCTTATTAACGTAGGCCAGGGTAGCAGCGCCGGCAGCGACCTCTTATCTCTAATCTGTCCGTCACTTTAAATTATCCAAAAAGATCTTCACAGTATAATGAATACTTTTTTGAACAACACTCTTTCTACCTTATTACCCACTAATGCTCTTTCGAGCGCTAATGCTTAGCGCTCCAACTCGATCGGCGTCTACGGGCGACTACATGTGCGCGCGTCTCCTCACTTTTGAACATGTGTCCTGGAGCGCTAACATAGAGAACATCCATGCGCTAATGACGAAATTCGCTACGTATGCAGTCAAGGATGGCCTCCGGGGTGCTGTTTACGCTGCGCAGAAGCACTGGCCTCGCGTGCTTGCTATCGCCGTAACTGCTTCGCCCTTCGAGAGAAATCGTAAATAATAAATAGTTGTGCACATTTATACACCTTTATTTGTGAATGTGTAACGAAGCTGCCACTGCTTCTTACATTACACGCTCCACTTTTCTTTTGAACGAACTCTTTTGAAAATGGGAGCATTTTTTTCATTGATGCATGGTAAGAAAAGGTGGGCCCTAAAGCTTGAATATTTTTCTCAACGCACTTGATCTCATTTTTTCTCCTCTGCAAGCTAATGCAAACACACACGCTCTCTCTCTCAAAAAATACAGACGCACACACACGGAGCCACTGCTCGGGGACGGCTGCTGATAGATAGCGCCTTCGCAGCTGCGTCGGCACGCGCTATCTCCACTCCAATGAAGGCGTAAATAATGCGTTTTATATGTGGAAATTGCAGATAAAATCTTGAAGTTGTCATTAGAAGTGTTGATGACGCCATAAATGCAAACTGATTGTCACAGGGGTGGAAATCTGTTCTACAATACGCCTGAACGCTATCCGTTACCGTTTCCTGTACAACGCACGACCGGGAAACACACTTCCATCGAGAGGTTCTGCTTGAAGCAATCTGCCAGTACTTTTATTCACTTCTCGTGAACACGTACTCAAAGTAGAAACTTTACATAGGGAGAACTTGTACCGAGTTTCCCAACTAATGCAAATTAACTTAGATGAAATAGAAACGCTTATCATTGCAAATAATCATCCGTAGATTGTTTCTCATCAAGATGAAGCATAGTGAGTGATGCTGGAGCTTATCTAAGGAGTGCGCTCCCTTTAACGAAGCTTAACGTTTCCTCTCTCTTGCCAGTGTTCCAGACAATTATGACTCGCCCACGGCCGCTCGATGCAAAAGCACATTGCTTTTGCATCGAGTGGCCGTGGCTCGCCCAACAGCGCCTCCCGCCTCCCTATCCTGCTTGTCCTAAATTCAGCTCAAACCCTGTCCACATAAAAAAAAAGAAAATATCTGGCTACATGTCTGGATGTCCACATTTAAGAGATTATTTGAAACAAACAATTCAATACAGGTGAAGTTGTCGGAAGTTTACAAGTGCAGCTGCAGCGAAGAAAGGTGCAAAAAATGCTTCAGCCAGCAGCTTGATACTTATATTGCATTGTCATAAGCAAGGAAGAATATATTCGCTGGTATTCCCAAACGGAGCGCCTTTCTTGAGAGAGGTTTAAGCGACAACCTCAAAAGTCGATCCACTGTTGAATGAACATTCCCAACTCAGTTGGCTAAGAGGACCGCAGCAAGTTCCTCGAGAATATTTTGCAAAGCTCCTCAGTGTGAGCACGGTCCTTTTTCCCACACATTAACTGACGACACTGTGTGAAATGTGGAAGTAATGCTGACATCTACAGGTGGAACAGATTGCTGCTTTTTCGAATCTCATCTGTTTTCATGACCCGCTGAACAAAGATGCAAGTCAGCCGGCAAACCTTAACAACTTCCATTTTAGCGTATGTCAAGCCTCCATTGTGCATATTTTCTATCAATCCGTAGAGTGGCACGGTGGGTTCTGGTACTTCCAGCAGGGTCTTGCACAATTCGCATGGCTTCTGAAAACCAGTGTCAAATCTTTCATAAAGCAAGAACTTGATTGTGGTAAGGAAGGGTTCAAAGAGTCGTAACAGTATAAATAAAGTTACGCAGCGCAATGTTATGCACAGGCTTCGGAACTTCTAAATGCACTCACATTAAGGTCAAGTAAAAGGACAAAATATTAAGGTCACAAACATTAAGCTCAATTTAAAATATGGCTTGTGTCCACTACAAAAAAAGAAACTGTTCATAAGTTTACTTCACAAGCTCGTACAATGTACCCAGCCAAGAAAAGCTACTGGTACTTGTTCAAGATCTGCTTCTGCATCAGACCATAGCCTTAGAAATTTCGTGGTATTGCGGATATGTGTCGATTCTTGTGGAAAGGTACTGTGGATATTTGCAAAACACGGTCGGTACTGCAGTCGGAAGCAGGAGCCTAGGCTTCGTATTCTTTTTATAGTCATTTTTGTAAAGTGCAGGGAACATACCAGAGACCTGTCGCTTGGTTACAATTTGCTTACTCTTCACGACACTGCTTGGCAAGAGATATTTTTCATCCAGGCTTCTCGACACTCCAATTAAGTCACAAGGGAACTCGCGATATTTCATAGTTGGGTCCTTTTTGGCATTTGTGTCGCAGAGTGGCACACAACAGTTGCGCGGCATCGCGCCACATGAACGAGGATGGCTACGGCACATATGTAAACAGAAGAGTCTTAACAAAGCACAGGAACCACAGGCAAACTTAACACACGCACGCGAAAAAGCACAAGATGAATGCATAAAGCTCGAGGCAAACACGTTCTGGCGTGAACCGGCTTGCTCACACACACGCACTCGAAAAAGCACAAGGTGAATGCATAAAGCACGACTCAAACACGTTCTGGCGCCACAACCAACGCCCGCTTAGCTCCGGCGCGAAGTCGCGAAAGTTGGATGGATGGATGGATGGATGGATGGATGGATGGATGGATGGATGGATGGATGGATGGATGGATGGATGGATGAACGGATGAATGGATGAATGGATGGACGGACGGACGGACGGAATGGATGGATGGATGGATGGATGGATGGATGGATGGATGGATGGATGGATGGACGGACGGACGGACGGAATGGATGGATGGATGGATGGACGGATGGATGGATGGATGGATGGATGGATGGATGGATGGACGGACGGACGGACGGACGGACGGACGGACGGAATGGATGGATGGATGGATGGATGGATGGATGGATGGATGGATGGACGGACGGACGGACGGATGGATGGACTGACGGACGGACGGACGGACGGACGGACGGACGGATGGACGGACGGACGGACGGATGGACGGACGGACGGACGGATAGATGGATGTTATGAGCGTCCCCTTAGGTGCGGGGCGGTGGGTTGCGCCACCAAGCTCTTGCTATTATACTGCCTGATGTCCTACCTAGGTTAAACAATAAAAAAGAGAAAAAAAACACTATTAACTACCCCACCCAAATTTTCTGGTCCCCTATACCTAACTGTGCTTTTGTACGTCTCCGTTTTTTGTCGTTTCCCTACTTTTCTTCTACCAATCCTCCAATCGCCTCTTACTAATGCCTATTGCGGACATGTTTAGTTTTCCACTGCTCTCACTGAACCCAAGTGTTTCAAGGAGGCCAGTGGCGCGTAAATCGACCGGTGGGTAGACGTCTTCACATTCTAATAAAACATGCTCCATAGTCTCCCTAGCTTTACGGCAGCAAGCACATGCTTCTTCCGTCTTATATCTCGCTTTATAGGTGCGTGTTCTAAGACATCCCGATCCCGCTTCGAAAAGTAATGAGTTTCCCTTTGAGTTATCATAAATTGCTTTTTTTTCCTGATTTCGTTTTTTCCTCTTAAGCAGTTACTCATGGCAGGTTTCTTTTCCATTGCCGCCACCCATGAGATTATTTCAGCCTCTCTGACTTTCCGCTTGACCTTCGTTGTTGCTGTGTTGCCCACCCTACGGGCCGCATACTTGCTGGTAAGCTTCCTAGTTCTTTTCCTCCACTGTGAATCAATGTTTTTCCTGTACAGATACCTGAACACTCTCCCAGCCCATTTACTTCCTTCCATATTCCTCAGCCGTTCTTCATACTCAATTTTACTGCGAGCTTCCTTCACTTCAAAACTAGTCCAGCCCATATCACCATGCACAGCTTCATTTGTAGTCTTCCCGTGAGCGCCCAATGCGAGGCGACCCACTGACCTTTGGTTCCCGTCGAGTACTGATCGTACCCCTGATTTAAAGCAGACAACTGAATTTCCAAAAGTCCTGGAACCATTACACCTTTCCACATACCTCGGAGGACCTCGTACCTATTGTATCCCCATAGCGCTCTGTGCTTCATTATAGCTGTATTTCTCTTCCCCTTCACTGTTTCTTCCTGTGTTTCCATATATATATATATATATATATATATATATATATATATATATATATATATATATATATATATATATATATATATATATATATATATATATATGTGTGTGTGTGTGAACATATTTATGTTCTGTTACCCGAGGTATTTTCTGGCCCTGTATCTTCACTGTCTGTTGACTGTTTTCATTGAATATCATAACCCCTTATTTTCTTACACTAAATTTCAAACCTAGATTGTTGCCTTCCTGTCCACAGATATTAGCCAGACGTTGCAAATCACTTTGCTTGTTAGCTAGCAGCACAATGTCGTCCGCATAAAATTGACCTGGGAGCTGCTACTCTATTAGTGTACCCACCTGTTTCTATGAGAGATTAAACCCGATATTACTTCCTTCTAGCGTCTTCTCCATCCTCACCGTGTATATCATAAACAGCAGCGGGGATAAAGGGCACCCCTGCCTCAGTCCCTTGTTGATAACTTTCTCCTCGCTTCTCATCCCTTCCCATTCAACGCAAACGGTATTTTCTAGGTAAATTTATCTCAAAAGCTGCAGATAATCGTCACCTAAGCCTTCCTCTTCCAGAATATATCCCACAAAATGTTGCGGTCTACGTTGTAATAGGCTCCTGTAATGTCTAAAAAGGCCACATATAACGGTCTGCTTTCTACTTTTGATATTTCAATACACTGAGTAAGAACAAATAAGTTATCATCTAAACGCCTACCTATACTGAAGCCATTCTTAAGTTCTCCCAAAATGCCATTATTCTCTGCCCATGCTTGAAGCTTTAATTTGATGGCCTGCATTGCTACCTTGTATATTACCGATCTAATGTTCAACGGTCTATACGAGTGAATTCTTTCTCCCCTTTACCTTTATAAATTTAATTCATTCTACTTTATCGCCAACTGTCTGGTATTCGTCTATCTTTTAAAGCTTTTTCCACTGCTTTCACCAGAGCTTCCTTACTTTTTGGTCCTAGTTCATTAATCAGCCTAACGGGAACCTCCTCTAGCCCCGTGGCTGTGCGCTTAGGAATTTTCTCTTCCGCTTTCTTCCAGTTGAAATTTGTCAGCGCCAGCTGCTTTTTACTTGGGTCTCTTTCATGCATTTTTTTTTCTTCAAATGCAACCTTGTCATTGGCTTGGAAAGACTCCGCTGGGATTTTTCGGATGCAATTTATTGCCGCTTCTCCTTCCAGTCCGTTTTCATCTTAGTCTAGGATATGTTGTTGTACTGTTGTTGACTTCCTGCCTAATAGCTTTATGTGGTTCCAAAATATTCTAAGGGCCGCCTTCTTTCTCTCACGTATTTCTGACAAGGAACGCTCACTTTCACCTTTTAATTTTGCTTGCACCAGTATTTGAACCATGGCTTTTTCTCCCGGTATATTTCCCATATACTGGTTACTTCATCCTGCGGCAATTGCGCCTTCTTTGCCTGCCTGTGCTCTCGAGATGCTTTCTGTAATTCGGCGATCGCTTCTCGTATCTCCCTTTTCTACCAGCTTTTCGGTTTCTTTCTTCCTTTCCAACGAACATGTTGTTTCTCTTTCCGTATTTCTGTCGTTATTACACTTTGAAGCTCGCCATATTCCCCCTCTTTACTTGGCCATTTGCCAAGTTCTTCCTCGACTCTAGTGGCTATATTTGCTATTTGCTCAGCATTCAAATTTGGACTGACCATTTTGCGCTCCTTGCTCTTTTTCCAAACTACATATCCTATATTCAAAATGACGCGTTTATGGTCACTCCCTATGCTGCTATGCCCTTCCTCATCAATGACCATTTCTCTAAACTTATCATGAATTCCTTCTGTCATCAGACAGTTATCAATGGTCGATTGCCGGTTTCTCACTTCCCACGTGATCTGCCCTTCACACTTAGACCCTGTGTTGACTATAACGAGGTTATGTGTCTCACAAAGGTCTAGCATTGACTTCCCTTTGTTGTCGGTATAGCCATCTCAATCCTGTATGTGGGCATTCATGCCACCTAATAGGACATTTTCAGCACCATTCCCGAAACCCTTAATATCGGCGCTTATGCGTTCCACTAACTCTTTATTCTTCTCTGTGCAATTATTTCTGGCCCACAAATACGTAACGCCCAGCCAAGTTTTTTTCACGTTCATTGTACCTGATAACCAAAGATGCTCTCGACATTTTGAATTTACTATTTTCCATTTGGCTCCCTGATGGCTGAACATTCCGATTCCCCCTCCCTTTCTTTCCGACTTAGTTCTGTTGCACCCTTCCCAAACTTAATTCTCGATAACTGGCGGCTCTGCTGAGTCTCTAAGGTGCGTTTCTGTAACCGCATACACGCCTATTTGTTCTCTATGTAACTGCTCCTCAATCTCTGCCCACTTTTCCTTGCTTCTGCCGCCCTGCATGTTTATGTAGCCTATTGCATGGCGAGCTCTTTTTCTTGCTTTCCTCCTTTTTCTGTTATCGACGGCGATGCTCTTCTGAGGTTACCCTAGGGGACCTTCTTGATTACTATCTACTCTGGCATCCTGAGCGCCCGCGGGCCCCCTAAAGAAGCAACAGCGCGACCACCAAGTAGCCAGCCCACTTCTCGTGCCAGCGTGTAATTGAAGTGGATCCCGTCTCGTTTAAAACCACCACAACTTCTCACTTTCCTGTTTCCTTCGACAACCTCGAAGCCTTTCTCTCGGCTTTTTCCATATTGCCACATTAGCAGCCACTACGTCTCTTTATACGTGACTGTCACGTATAGGCACCTCCGGCACTGGGCACACCACGATCTGCAGCTGAGGGGATAGCTCGCGCAAGTCGTCCACCCACCTTCGCCAAGCGCGGGGCTGGTCCAGTCCCTTTCCTGTTTAGTATGTCATCTAGCCCACCTGCTACTATGACAAGGTTGCGCACGTGGGCATTTTCTGCGAGATTTTCTTTTGTTCGCTCCATGACAGAACTTAGTGTCCGCCCTGGAAATGTCCCTACCGCCACTCTTTTGTCGCCTTTCACCCTCTGCACAATTACTTTTGAGCACCCAGTCAGATTTGAGTCGCCGGCGATAATTACCCTTTCACTCTCTCCTACCTCGCTCTGCTTCCCTTTGTCTTTTTCCGCGTGATTCCGACTCGGCAAGTATTGTCCCCTGGGCTCCTTCTTTTTCCGCGAGGCGGCCTCAAGGTAGGTGCCGCTCTTTCCAGCTAATCCTTCATCACGCTGCATGCATTCCACGTACTTCGCTGACATTCCCTCGCTTGTCGCGTCGGGGGTCTGCGTTCCATTGTCACGCACATTCTCGTCCACAATGGCGGCTTTGTTCAGCTTTTCCTCGGCTGCTTCAAGTCTCTTTTCAACTACTTTCCGTGCATCACACTCCCTGTTTAGCTCATTATTGAGCTCTTGCACCTGTTTAAGACGCTCTTCCTGGAAAGCCTCCATTTTCTGCAGCCTGGTATCGACATCACATTGGGTGCCGGTTGCTTCAATAAGGGGACGCCAAAGACTTGAAAAATTATAGACCGATCAGCTTACTGTCAATTGCCTACAAAGTATTTACTAAAATAATCGCAAATAGAATCAGGAACACCTTAGACTTCTGTCAACCAAAGGACCAGGCAGGATTCCGTAAAGGCTACTCAACAATAGACCATATTCACACTATCAATCAAGTGATAGAGAAATGTGCGGAATATAACCAACCCTTATACATAGCTTTCATTGATTACGAGAAAGCGTTTGATTCTGTCGAAACCTCCGCAGTCATGGAGGCATTACGGAATCAGGGTGAACGAGCCGTACGTAAAAATAGTGAAAGATATCTATAGCAGCTCCACAGCCACCGTAGTCCTCCATAAAGAAAGCAACAAAATCCCAATAAAGAAAGGCGTCAGGCAGGGAGATACGATCTCTCCAATGCTATTCACAGCGTGTTTACAGGAGGTATTCAGAAACCTGGATTGAGAAGAATTGGGGATAAGAGTTAATGGAGAATACCTTAGTAACTTGCGATTCGCTAATGATATTGCCTTGCTTAGTAACTCGGGGGACCAACTGCAATGCATGCTCACTGACCTAGAGAGGCAAAGCAGACGAGTGGGTCTAAAAATTAATCTGCAGAAAACTAAAGTAATGTTTAACAGTCTCGGACGAGAACAGCAATTTACAATAGGTAGCGAGGCTCTGGAAGTGGTAAGGGAATACATCTACTTAGGGCAGGTAGTGACGGCGGATCCGAATCATGAGACGGAAATAATCAGAAGAATAAGAACGGGCAGGGGTGCGTTTGGCAGGCATTCTCAGATCATGAACAGCAGGTTGCCATTATCCCTCAAGAGAAAAGTGTATAATAGCTGCGTCTTACCAGTACTCACCTACGGGGCAGAAATCTGGAGGCTTACGAAAAGGGTTCTACTTAAATTGAGGACGACGTAACGAGCTATGGAAAGAATGATGGGTGTAACGTTAAGGGATAAGAAAAGAGCATATTGGGTGAGGGAACAAACGCCAGTTAATGACACCTTAGTTGAAATAAAAAAAAAGAAATGGGGGGCATGGGCGGGACATCTAATTAGGAGGGAAGATAACCGATGGTCATTAAGGGTTACGGACTGGATTCCAAAGGCAGGGAAGTGTAGCAGGGGGCGGCAGAAAGTTAGGAGGGCGGATTAGGTTAAGAAGTTTACAGGGACGACATGGCCACAATTAGTACATGACCGGGGTTGTTGGAGAAGTATGGGAGAGGCCTTTGCCCTGCAGTGGGCGTAACCAGGCTGATGATGATGATGCTGGTGATGATTCAATGCCCTCTCCATTCTCATCCGTCTCCTCATCTGCCTTGAAGGATCCCCCCGCGCACTGCTTGCCTTCCCGTCTTTCTCGCCGTGTATTGCACTGCTATTTGCAAATACAACACTATAATAATGCTACTACTGATGCAAATACTACAATACTATATCAACGCAGAACGCGTGCCTTTTAGCAAAAACCGATAGGCACAGGATCCAAATCCTCAAAATGTCGCAAAGCAACTCTCACCACTGTTTCAAAAGCAATCAATGCCGCGGAGACCGAAGGTATGACGCGCTCTCGCACGCGCTCAGCCACGCGGCCGCGCTCTCACTTTCCTTCCAAAACACGCACACTAAAACCACTAATAGCTATTTGTCTTGCCACTTCCAAGCTACGATTTAAAGACTACAAACACTCAACGTCCTACCCGGCTGCACGTGTTGGAGCACGTGGCACGAAAGTTCGGTCTAACCATTCTGCAAAACCAAATGTACACGAAGCACACCCGAAATACGAGAGACAAAAAAAGGAAAGAAAAAGAAAACCACCCAATTACTATTTAAAGGCAAAAATCAGCAAATAAAGAAAAACATGATTTCGTCGCCGCCACGGAGCCCCGAAAAGCACGTCCATTCGCCACATAATCCAAATCCTTCCTCCCCGAACAGTGGCGCCCTCACCAAGAAAAGTGGTCACATCTGTAAACTCGACCGAGACGCGCCCGCCTGTTGCCCGCGGCGCGACGTAGCAGGCCGCACCTTGCTTTTTTATCGAGCGGCCGTGACCTGGGTGCCCTTTCCGACTGTTATCGAGAGCACGTCAGCCAGTGGCGAGTAAGTCCCCATTAAACAGGCAGCGTGCATTAGAAGTACACGCAATACTCCCTGCTGTAAACTAGGTACAGTCACGACACCTTCGTGGAGTAAAATGACTACCCTGCTAGACGCCCTCGTTCAATAATTATATCGCAACCATTACCACTCTAATGCACTTCGATCGACGTTTCTAAGCTAGCTCTTTACAGGGATCGAGGTGCGAATTTCTTCTTTTTGCAACTCCGTGTTATCTAGCATTGGCTTGTCATACACGCAAGCCATTACCTCCAATCGAACTCAATGTTTACCGCACAGTTGTACGCTGTCAGCGCCAGACAAGAAGGCATCACTTCGTGAATAAAAAAAAAACAAGTATCCGGGAAACTCGTTTAGTTTAATACTGCTTGCGAGTATTGAATTGCGCCATTAAGGCGGTGACATCAGACGGTATAGCGTGACCTTACGTTCAGGCACGCACTAAACGGCAATCCTATGCCACAGAATTCAATTCACGGCGGACGAGGTGGCACCGCCATGTCTCTGGCTCTGGGCAGTAGATGTCTCTTGGCCATTTTCCTCACTGCATGCCTAGTTCGCCTTCCTTTTGTGTCGGCAAGCGTTAGTGAACGCCTGCTTAACACGATGAAGTCAATCCGAGAGTTTCCAGGCTCTCCGGTCGCTCTTATCGCCGCGAGAGACACAAGCAACCTTTTGAGGAAGGTTCATCGCACCTTTCCCATTCCCTTAACGCTGTGGACATGTCCTGGCGTGAACGGCAGATGCCACGAATCGTTTCTGCGATACATCTCGCCCTCTGATAGTTTTCCGAGGCCAAGATTCGTCATTGCACCGTGGCGCCACAGCTTGCCAAAAGGAACCTTCGAGGAGGTTCGGCAGCTGGACAGGTTCGACCCAAACGTGTACTGGATCTTCGCTGTCGATGAACACTCTGATGTAACTGGGCTTCTTTCGAGTCACTCCTGTCAGGTCATCACAGTGACTGCGAAAGACGTCAGCATCGCGGCAGACGGGTACAAGTCTTGCAACAAACGAGTGATCAGTTCTACCCTGGAATGGAAAACATTGGTGGGAACCCCGGAACTAGAAGGAACGTATCCGAGGGACAGAAACATCACGTACACGCTGCACGAGAGAGGAACTATTCCTCCTGACTGCACAAACATGGGGCCTCTGTTTTTTATAAGTATGGCACTTCCCTCTCTCCAGCTGCGGCATCCCGAAGGAGCGGCTCTTTTAGACGCATATTACGCCATCAACACTACAGTTAATATGCAGTGCGCTGATTGGAGTTCTGGTGAAGCTCTCCTACGTGAAAAGAGCGTCGACTTTGTCCTTTACTCCTGGCTCAAAAAGGAGTCAAGCCCTTTATTCGACTACAAGTACGGGTTCTTTTCCCCTTCAGCACTTTGTTTCTACGTCCGTGCTCGCGTCCCCGTTCCACCTTCCTTTTACGACTTCTGGAGCTTCTTCTGCTTGTGTTTCATTTGCTTGGTACCCTTCTGCTTCGCGATCTTATTCGTATTTCACGTTCACAGTAACACTCGTCCAAGTGAACGTGTTCCCCTGTCCTCTGTCATCGTGTTCTTCGTGACGACTTTTCTGGGCAGCAGTCCACATGGCTTGAATGTCAGTGGCCCAGCACCGAGGTTGGCGCTTGTGGCATGGTTGCTGGTCATGTTCTTTACCGGGAACTACTTGCAGAGCAACCTGACCGCTTCCAGGAGCATGCCGGCACTTTCAGCCGAGATTACCAAGGAGCAGTTGCTGAAGCATTTGCACGAAGGTACCATGACTCCGTGCGTTGCAAGCTTTTCCTTGCAGATGCGAGGGGACCGGGAAACGCAGCCAGTGTTCACGCCGCTCGCCATAGCTCTTGACAAATGTCAGCCGAGCTGCCTATCCAAGTACGGGTTCGGTTGTATGGAGAAAGCGCGCCATGGAACGCACGTTTATTTCAACATGTGCGTAGAAAAGGAACGTCGCCTAGCATTCACGCATGGACTGGTTGTCGGGGAAAGTACTTTGGCAGCCTGGCAAACCTACTCTGCGGTGCACATTCGCTTCCCACTCAAGTAAGTGTCTTTGTATGTTTTTATTTCAAATAAATTATGTTATACCTAAGCGTACTTACATAATAAGGAAATGAAAGTGCAGTTCTTCGCAAATATAGAAGCTTCAAGCTAGCAATCGTCATTCTAATGCTAATAGGACAGTGTAAAATACGAACATTAACTAACAGCCTCTATCTCTCTCTCTGTGTTTGGTTTTCGTCTCTGGTATACATGCATGCATGTTACAAAATCAGCGTTCGCCTTCGGGCTTCTGCGCAGGTACCAGCACAAACGGCTCATGATGGCTGTCTCCGAATCTGGAATCTGGATGCATTCCGCCTCCCGTTACCCGTTCCCTCCAGTGAGCCAGGACATCGTCTCTTTCGACATGCCGTTGCACGAATACCTAGCTGCTCTTTGCACTGGACTCGCGCTTTCGCTGGTGGCGTTAATGGCTGAGATCCTCCTGCACCGTTCTCGCGGCAAGGCAGAATAGGATGGATCCACACGAGCAATCCTATCCGCCTCCGTGGTAGCTCAGTGGCTTGCTTGCTCCCTCGCATCTAAAGCCATAGCCCTAGCCCATTGCAGCTGATTGTCCAAAGGCCGGCCAATAAAATGATCAATCTGACGACTACGAGTGATGGTTCATGGTGAATGCATATAACAAGTCACTGTTGCTGTGTCTTCCTGAAACGAGCCTCTATGCTTACATCTAATTTGATTCCTACATTATGCCGTGTGGGAACCCAAGCGAATCAACTAAAAAAAGGGGAGGGGGTGTTGAGGGGACGTCCGCACGCCAAGTTTCATCCTGTCCACGTCCGCACGCCAAGTTTCATCCTAGACTCCAGCGCTCGTTTCTCCCCTGGCGGAACGATTTCATCTCCAACGGGTTTCCGCCGCCGCTTCCCTTCACGGTCGCGCCCGCGTTCAGTTCGCGCTGCTCGCGAAACGTCTCTTGTTTGCGACGGCGCCTCTTCGGATGACCGGAAATTATTATTGTGTTGTTAACTGTCACGACAGCAATGTAAGCACGAAAGGGTTGATGCCACCAGTGAAATTCTGCCGATTCGCAAAAAAATGGTACGAAAAAATCTGACGACAGACATGGATTACTGCGGTGCGCCGAACGAAGTAAAGAACTGGCAAATGTGCTCGTTCATTGATCACTCGTGAGTGTATGACGGTATTTATATGTAACCCACATGAATTTCATGATTACTTGGTACATAATCATTTCATTCATATAAAAACTTTCAGTTCGACCAGCGCTTGTCCTGTCTTCTTTCTCGTGTCTCGTTTGTGTGCGCGCTGCCCGAGAATGGAAACCACTTCTGTTGCATGCGCTAGCAGTGGCCGAAGTTCACGCGTGTCGAGAAATTGAATATGTGCACGATGCATTGTACATGACCAGAGTTCATTCCTGCATCACCACTGCACCGATCGATCGAGTTTTACTGGACGATACACGCCCGCGTATTGGTCGCACCGGCAATGCTGAAGCAGAAATGATTACTGGTACTCTCAGCTTCCGTCTCTTGAGCACTGTTAAAAAATGGCCAAGCTATTTACATCGTTGCCTCTAGTCTATATTATAGGGGACGTACTAGTTAAAGTTGTGTGCGCATGTCGTACTTGTGCTATGCAGCGATATATTTTGTTTATTTCCGCACAGTGTCGACGGAAGTGTGTTGTCGCCATCAGAGACAAAACGGGTTTGTAGCAAACATTTTGTGAGAAACTGCAAAAATGACTATTTTTTATTAAACATTGTGCGACGCCAAACTCTGAGCCTTTATTGGCGATAATGGAGTTCCACGAACTTCTTTGACAGCATGCTTCCTTTGTTCTTTCGGAAGGCCGGGGTTCTGAACGCGTGCACGTATATTTCTTCACTGTGTGTGCTACCTTAATAAGCAGCGACAAGACGCACCTGGATGTGCGGCCAACGTGCTCAGTCTTTATTTGACTCGAAAGAAAAACAAAGCACTCAACAATTATAACTATTGGGGGTCGATCGAACACGATGAAACAAACGGATACGATTAAAGGAATGTTTTAGGTTAAGACAATGAGCTGGAAGTGATTTTTCTCGACAATCATTCACTACACCAGACAGACCCTGCGCACCGGCGGGGAATTGGACACGTCACGCTCCGAACTTCACTAAGTATCTCGTCATGTCCCCAGCGGCAGCCATGACAGCGCTCATCCTGGGAGGCAGTGAAGTTTACAGTGACTTGATCAGGGATGTGTTCATTCGCAGCATGTCTCAGTCGCTGACGATGGTGGATTGAAGCCTATCCTCGGGCGACTGATAGAGGGGATGGTGCGCCAGCGATACTTTCAACGAGCCCAAGACATTCTAAATGATGTTGGCGCCCGGGGATTGAGGCGGCCACTCCAAGAGAGTGATGGCACGCTCTTCCAGCAGTTCTTGCACAACACGAACAGAGTGGATCGGCAGCCTATCGTGTTAGAATATATATTCGCCTTCCAAGAACGGGCCGTCAAGAATGTATGGAATCAGTACGTCGTCTATGACTGCCCTGCACCTTTCAGCGATGAACTTACCTTCGAGGCGTATCAGTGGGCGTCGCACAACGCTTAGTAAATAACGGCTCATTTCACGCAGTAACGATGAGATCAGCGCACTGCAACTGACGCAATCCCGACAATGCGCGGCCAGCGCGCGCCGCCGTAGCCGACGACGCCGTTCAAGACCCCGTCCCTCGAGCACCTGAACTTGCGCGAGCTGTTGTCGCCGCCTGACTCAAGCGTTTGCCACATCGCGATGCAATGCGCTCGGAGTTTTCCCCTAAGTGTGAAAGAGACTCTACAATGTTCTTCGAATAAAACGTCCACACACACACACACGTAGGCACACACCGCGCGCGGTACGAAACGTGCCCTAACACGCGCAGTGCAAGAGGCAGTCAATGCGGCGCGAACGAGAGATGGGAGAGGCGTACCACCCGCTAGTTGAATTTTGTCCCGCATGCGGCGCTCTCAACGCCGGCGCAGCAGCGCCGCTCGCGGTGCCGTTCTTGGGAGATCACGAGAGGCAGCGCGCGGGTAACACGTGGGCGCGATACACGGCAGCCGCTGCAGACAGACCGCTCACACAGCGCTTCATTTCCATACAGACGACGCGTGCTAACTTGGCGCCTGGCTGCAAAGCACTTCTTGCGGAGCACTACGCTTCTCACGCTTTCTCCGTACCCTCCTCCTCCGATTTCCTCCTCGCGCTGTCTTCGCTATCGCAGTCGTTCGTCTCCCACTGCGCTCCGCGTTCGCTTTTGTCTTTCGCCATGCTCGTTCGATCGGATACGAGGGACAACGCCGACGCTCGCCGCAGAAAGGAGCCTTTAAGAGCTGCGCTCTAGAAAGACTCTAAGGGCGTTAACAAGCTTGACTTCCATAGAAATATTGTATGAAACTCTATGTTAACTTCTGCACAACGCGGATACATTTGTACGACTTGAGGCACTAATACGAAGTAATATAATAATGTATGTGAATCTGAGTGTTGCATGTTTCCGCTGTAGCTAGAGTGTGCTTTATTCTGCAGTAAAGGCACATTCGACTAATCATTACAAGTAGTGCTACCAATGCCGTACAAGACGGCTTTCAGCTGTCTTACACACACACACAAAAAAATGGGGTTCTACGTGCCAAAACCACTATCTGATTATGAGCACGCCATAGTGGGGGACTCCGGAAATTCACCGTATATTCCACGTATATTCCCCGTGGAAGCATTACGCGATACTCGAAGCCGTTAACTGTAGAAAGCAGACATATGTCGCTATTGTCTTCACATACTCACTAAGCGTCGTTAGAACCCCAACGAGCTTACGAAAACATAAGAACCCTGTTTAAAAAAAAACTGTACTCATTGTTAGGGAGCTTACATGTGCCACCAAGTCATTGTCCTTTGCTGGGTACTTAACCGCAGGGGCGTAAAAGGCAAGGTAGCTGCTGGAGAAAATGCTACGTCAGTAGCCTTGAGTGATACAAATATATGTACTTGGGTACCATAGAGGCACCAGATCTTCAACCCTTCTTATGGCATTGGTTGAGGAAGTATTTAAAAGCAAGGGGCACTGAAGTATCATATACACTGCATATGACGAAATCAAAATTATGGAACTGGATATCCGAGAGGACATAAGACACAAGTGCTTTTTTGTAGATTAAGAATAGGCCATAGCTACGACATTTTCTCTTACCTACCGACTGGAAGTGATCCTCTAACATGTAGTAGGATTGGCAATAAAATCACCTTACAGTTATCCACGTTCTTCTTCAGTGCCCTGATATAGAAGCAGAGAGAGAAAGAGGGCTTCTGTTGCCTGTATTGTGAGCACATACGTCCCTACTCAGCATTATATCTCAATATGATCAACCGCTTCTTAACTTCAAAGTGGTGTTAAACTTTTTAGCTGGAACCGACGTCTTAAAGATAATTGGGTCAGGTTATTTGTAATAAGACCTCCCCTTGGAGGCTACAGCTGAAACGCAAGCATACTTGCACAGCACGTGCCTCCAAGCTCCTGCGTCCAAAAGCTCTATTGAGGTACTAAAGTTACTGTCACTTATACTGTATACATCTCACTTAATCAACCTTCGTTACAACACTTTTATGATCATAGCACACGTAACTCATAATTGTCATTTTTTTAATATATTCATTTCAAGCAACTTACACCGACTGATTGAAGGCCCCTCTACAGTCATGTTACATTCTTGCCTCCACGTACCATTGGTCACGTATCATACCATGTGTTTGGCGCTCATTGGCTGGAACTGGCCCTTGCGCCATTAATCAATTATCCTTCAAACAGCATTCTTTATAGACTTCATATTTTAGGTGCACCTAGAAGACTTCAAAAAGCAGCCTACGATTTGCTCTTTCTTAATTACGTAGTCACAATCTGGATTCTATAGTTCTTGCTTGGCTGCGAACATTTTTCACAAATCTTTACCAGTTGGCATCAGTCAAAGCATTTGCTCCTCTGCGTTGTAAGTATGCTCAGGGCTGTCTAGTAAGACCTCCGCTTTTTCTCATTTTCATATAGGACTTGACCATTTGCATAAAGTCAACATCTTCAACGAGTCTTTCTGCTGATGACTGAGTGTTTTGTGAACAAATTAATAGTGACTTAGATGTGGCTAACTTGCACTTTGATGTTAATCAGATTTACGAATGTCAGGTATGGAAAATGAAACACAGTATGGAAATGTATGTGTGTTTCTTGGCAACATATTAGTCATCCTACCTGTCACATTAATAACACTGATTTGAAATTGGAGCACTCGTATAAATACGTCGTATGATATTTGGGGGGGAGGGCGGCATTTATTATGTAGCCGACAGTGCTAGTCACATGTAGCCTACCTCCCAAGAATTATTTTTCACGCTGGTGTATAGCTCAAATTACTGCTGTTTAGAACATTGGTCCGAGCTAAACTAGAATATGCAGTACCTGTATTGAATGCCGGTCTCCAATCCCTCATAGCAGGCTTAGAGGCAGAGCAAAAGCGCACATCACGTTAGATTATTTCCAGCTATTATTGCACTGCCAACGTTACAGCTATGAAAGACTTTTCTTTACCCAGTCTTTCTCATCGTAGGAAAATATGTCACCTTTTTTGCTTAATTTTTATTATAACAGTTAATTTCCAGACGCATTGATCCCAGTCATAAAATATGTATTTTGTTTTCATAACAAAGTGTTATAATGATTCATATGTTCTGAATACACATTTGTGTTATAATTGCCTTCCCCATAGCGTTGCCGCCATTACAGACATTAATTACTTTAGAGGTGCTGCTACGTACAGTCAACCACAAAATTTACGTACCATGGGATCTCAGAAAACCTTCGGTTTCCGGGCATCCTGTCACAGTAGTCAGTAAAACCGAACATTACAATGTTTTTCACATATACTAGTAGAAGCTGTAAATTCGAATACTAGGCGGCTTTGTGAAGCTGCGCATATATTCAGCTTTTTCTCAAATCTCATGTTCCGTGAAATTCCATGCTTGACTGTACCTGTTTTTGTAAATAGGAACGCGACTGATGCATCATTGTTGCTATGGCAGTCAAATTTTCTTTTTTTTGTTTTCTAATGTTCCTGTAATTTCGTTGTATTTAATGGCATTATTAACTATCCTGTCTGTGTAACACCTTAAGGGTAAATAAATAACGACATCGAGGTTCAAAGCATGGAAGAATAGCAGTCGACGCAGGGAGGTTTGAAGTACAGCACAAACAGCAACGATAGTATCAACCGTTTAATTTCAGGAATAGTTCACACGTTCACTGAGAACGCGAACAGCACATTTTTCGTGGCCTCTAACCCCAGCTTTTGCCCCATGCAGGCGTAATCCTGTTGGTGTTATCAACGGACAAACTCTTCGACTTGGAATGCGTCTCCACGCGTATTCCTGACGCAAGCTTCGCCTGTCGCTACGAGTGTGCGCTATCAGTGTCGCCTGTGCGTATCAGTGTGCCGTGGTGTCATCAGCAAAGTTCATCTTCGGTGATCCAGAAACATTGAGTGTTGTGTCATCCAGCCAGGCACATCGCAAGAGCCTCTCTGCGAACTTCACCTTCAGTGGGCACGCGAACAGAACTTTCGACATGGCCCGTTCTACTGGGATCTGCCCCAAGCAGGTGTGTACTCAAATTTCGTTACACGCTAGGAAACAGTGATGACCAGTTCCTGTTGCCGTTCCCACGCCCGCAGGTGTTTTGCGAGAATATTTGACTACTATGAATAATTAACTTCTTCACTGGGCTTATTTTTCCGGCGTTGTTGAGACAAACACTGGGTCCAATAATAAATCGAATGAACTTCCAGATATCAAAACGCTGCCTGAGGCCCCTGCAGGGCAATTGAAGATCACATTTTGCTTTATCAGAGAAATGGACATACGGCTATTGCAATCCCCGAAAACATCTGCAAACAATTTCGAAGTAGTTAAGATGGTGACAAGGAGTCTGGGGTGCAATGTATCGGGTAACTGGAAGGCAGCGGCATGGTCTTTCAAGGGACGTTAGCCCCAGTAGCTCAACGTAGGTGTCGTTATGGCGGTATACAGAAATGGCAAAACCCTGTGGGGCTGAGGCGCCGAAAAAGGTATAGTGATGTCTGGGACTTTGGAATGTGTTGTTGAGGGTGTTTCAAAAAACATACAACAAAAAACAGACAAGAAAAGAAAAGAGAAGGGGGGAACCGAAACCGGAATTACAAATAAGAGAGTGACGTGCGCAGAAGCGGACAGGGGCTGGTGTACATGAGAAAAAGGGGTCGTACAGTTGATATAAACGTAAAAACATGAAAGAGTATATTGAATTGAGTAGTAGGCAGGAAAAAATTTTCGGAAAGGAGGAATAGGTGAAGTTAAAAATTAAAGTTAGCTGGTGGCATAATGTATTTTGTGTCTTGGTTTATGACATGAGAATTTCAGATTTAACTTACTGCTTTTAAAGATTCTAAGTTGCCACGCGCCAAATTAATTCTCGTCGGCTGTAGGCAACTAAACCTGCGTATGAGGTATGATTCCGTACATTTCCTTTCGCGAGGCGAATGGAAATTCGTTTGTAGTGTATAGAGCCTTGCTTTGTCGAATATATAACCATCTCCATTAAAGTGGCTGGCTACTGCTTTAGGTAAATTGTGTTCTGTGTCCGCGCGGTGACCGTTGAGTCTTGTATGAATTTGTTGTCCAGTCTCACCTGTGTATGGTTAGCTAGAAGTGGCACATTCTAGACAATAGACTACATTGCTTGATCTGCAGGTGAAATCCGAAGTTACCTTGGGTGCGTAATTCGACGCTGTACTTTTTACTGTAGTAGTAGATTGAATATGTTTGCATTTAGAGCACCTGGAGCGGCCACAGGGACCGGTTCCCAACTTCGTCTTTGTCCTTAGTTTGGCATGCATGAGTACATCTTTAAAATTAGTGTTGTGTCTGCAGGATACTCTGGGTATGTCAGCAAAAATCTTAAGTTTCTGGTTGCTGGTGAGAATTAGGTAGCATTTCCTGAGGATGTTATTCACGTTTGGGAGTGCATTTGAGAACTTAGTAGTAAGAAGAGGCGTTGTTCTTGTGATCCTCGGGCGGGGTTTGAGGACCTCACCTTGATCAAGTTTGGTTGCAGTGGTGTAGGCTTTTTGAAGGTTTGGGTAGTTCCTGTTATTTTTTTTAAAACCAAATGAACGTCTTTATTAGGCATTACAATTACAAAGAAAATGTAATAGAGAAGGAGGTCCCAAAGTAAAAAACTGTCAGGGGGACCTCCTGTTACAACATGTACAAAATATGTAATATAAAATTAGCAACGAGGGTAAGAACAGCGTGAAAATACAATCAACATATTAGAAGTAATTAATGAAACGTCTGGTAGTTGAAGATTACACAAAGATTAGCAAGAATAATTCTTTCTTGAAATACACATGAAGGTGCTATCATCACAGTAATTGAATAGGAGTATAATGATTAGAGAGAGAGAGAGAGAGAGAGAGAGAGAGAGAGAGAGAGAGAGAGAGAGAGAACAACTTTAGTGGAAATGCCTGCAGAGTCGGTTAGGCTCCCTCCACGCAGGGAGGACAAGCTTTTACCGCGACGCGACCACTACATCAGCCTCGTGCATTGTGCTCCTCGAGGTCTTGGTTCCTCGCTACTTCCGCGGATCCAACCTGGGGGTGCTGCCCCCCTTCTCCTCGGTTTCACGAGGTCGCTGCCTCTCTAGAGCTGCCGAGACCTGCTGGACGGCCTTGAGTTGTGTATCTTGGTCATAGCTCTTTGTTGCAGCCTCTAGCTGCGGCGGGATCGTCGTCTTCTCGCTGGCTTCTCGTGGATTTATACTACAGTCCCAAAGGATGTGAGCCGCGGTGGCTCTCTCCTTAGCGCACAGTCTACACACGTCACTTGCGTACACGCTCGGACACACGGGCTTAGCTAGCACCGGGGTGAGCAGGGAACCCCGTCTGTAATTGCCTGTATAACACCGCCTCCTTCCGGGTAAGCCCCGGGTGAGGTGGCAGCATAGTCTGTCTATTAAGTCTGTACCACTTCACTATTTCGTTGAAGGTGGTCATCTTATCCTTGGCACTGCACCGCGACCAACACTCCGAGTCGGCCGTGCTTGCAGCTGCGCGGTTGGTTAGTCCTTGCGCTGCCGAGTTGGCTGTCTCGTTGTGGTTCACGTTCCCGCGTTGCGACACGTCACTGCCCATGTGAGCTGGAAACCACTTGATCACCACAGCGCTTTTGCGTCCGTTGTCTTCGGCCTTGCGCAGTATGCGCGCAGCCTCACTACATATCCTACCCTTGGCGTAGGTCTTCACTGCCGTTCTAGAGTCACACAACACTGTAGTGCATCCGGGGTCGGAGACTGCCAAGGCAATGGCCACCTCCTCCGCCCGGTGCGCCTCTCGAGTCTGGACGCTCGCCGCGGTCTTCGTTGCACCCGTCGATGCCCCGACAGTCACCACCGCGTATGCGTCGCTGCTCCCTCGATACTCCGCCGTGTCCACGTAGATGGCGCCTTCTTCTTTGGCGTGGAGGTCCGCGAGAGCCCTGGCCCTCGCCAACCTCCGCTCCTTGTTGTGCTCGGGGTTCACGTTCCTCGGGATCGGGCAGACCCTGAGCTTTCGTTGATGCTATCCGGTATAGGTACGTCTTTCTGCTGCTCGCCTTCCCTCGGCTCGAGGCCAAGGTCCCGCAGTATCTTTCTTCCGGTTCTCGTTTCAGAGAGACGCTCAAGTTGCGCCGTTCTCTGTGCTTCGGCTATTTCATCCAGCGTGTTGTGGACTCCCAGCGCCATGAATTTTTCGGTGCTCGTGCTCCCGAGGAGGCCGAGCGCTGCCTTATACGCCTTGCGTATGGTGGCGTGTATCTTGTTACGTTCGCTCGGCCTCCAGTTGTGGAAGGCGGCCACATACGTTATGTGGCTAACTGTGAAGGAATGAACGAGCCTAGTCAGGCTGGATGAGTCTCATTGCCGCAGCCGCTTTGCCCGCGAGCTTGTTGACCGTTTCACCGTTGACTCGGTTTCGCCGGATGAGCAGCCCGAGCACTCGAATCTTCTCGACCTCCGGTATTACTTGTCCTCCCGCTGTCTTGACTGTGATCTTGGGCCAACAGTGCGCAATCCAACAATGCAACAAAACTAATTTTCAAACGGCTGATAATCTATGAACATAAATCGAGAAAAACAACAAAATGTGGCTACACAGTAATAAGTGTATACACACACACACATACATACTTACACACATATATATAGACACACATATAAACATATGCACACTTGTCGAATAATCAGGTATGTTGTTAGTAAGAACTGTTTTAGAAGCCGCCGGAAACAGTGTAGTGAAGAGCATGATTTAACATTTGATGGCAGTGAATTCCAAAATGAAATTGCGGAAAGGAAGGCTGTCATTTTACCATAGTTAGTGTTGACTTTAGGAAGCAAGAGATTATTATTTTCAGAAAACCGCGTGTTATTTGTATTGAAAAGTTGCGTTGGGGGAAGTATCTCAGTTGGAATGTCACTGTTTCTACTTCTATACAATATAAGACCTAGTTTCAGTTGAAATGTGCAGGTTAAGGGTAGAATTTCAAGAGTGTGAAAAATGGGCGCTGCTGATGTGGTGTATGAACTGTGCGTAATTATTCGGACCGCCCGGTTCTGAAGGTGAATGAGGGATGTCAGATGTGCAGGATACGTGTTGCCCCATGATGAAATGCAGTAAGGCGACTGTTAACGAAAGCGTAGTAAAGTGATTTTAGAATATATTGCTGAAAAAGTCTTGTCCGAATGAGCACGCGGGTGCCGAAAGTAGTCTTCTTAGTGACAGAGTTTACGTGAATGTTATACTTAAGTTGGGGGTCTAATGTAACACCAAGGAAAGTAATAAAATTAGATGGGGTAATGACGTAGTTATCAATGTATAGTTTAGGGGTTCTTGTAGGCGTTTTTTGGGACGAGTGAAATAACATAAACTTTGTTTTAACAGGGTTTACGTTTAGCAAGTTATTTTTACACCAAGAAACAAGATTCGTGACATCGGCGTTTAACTTTCTTAGTAGACTGTTAATGTCTTTATCACTAGTGAATATCGTCGTATCGTCAGCATAGAGGATGCACTCAGAGCAGTTAAGCGATGATGGTAAGTCATTAATGTAAATGAGGAATAGCAGAGGACCCAAAATTGATCCTTGTGGAACGCCCTGGTTGGTTGTTATTGGAGTGGATAAAACGCTCCATATCTAACAACCTGGGTTCTGTTAGTAAGGTAGCAGGTCCACAAATTCCAAATGATTCAAGTTTAGCATACAAAATGGAGGGTTAATAGTGTCAAAAGCTTTAGTTAAATCAACAAATACCGCTCCTGCCCATAGCCCACTGTCGATAAACTGTTTTATGCTGTCAGTTAGTTTTATCACTGCTAATTCGGTTGATAAGTTAGCACGAAAACAAAACTGCTTAGGTGTCAAAAGGTTAAATTTTGTTAGGTAGTTCGTTAGGCGATTAACAAGGAGCTTCTCAATTACCTTACTAAAAATGGGAGTATCATTATAGGGCGATAACTAGAAAAGGTATTTCGATCACCTTTTTTAAATACTGGGGTTACTTTTCCTTGTTTGAGACTCGGAAAAGCGACGGTACGAAATGCAGTGCTAATAATATCAGAGAGGACAAAAGATAACTCATGAGCAACAAGTTTGATTTGAGATAGATGAATTGAATCTAGGCCACAGCCTGCGGTCTTGAGCCCTATTATAGTGTGATGAACTTCATTTGGCGAAGTGGGTTTTAGAAAAAAAGGAGTGAGGCAAGCGGGGCAACTTGGGCAAGTTAGGGACACCGGCTGCAGAGCTCTTGAAGAATGATTCATTAAATGAATTTGCGACATCTATAGGATTAGTTAGAGTGCTGATGCCGTCCCTAAACGCTGTCACAGGTGTGTCCTGTTGATTAAGATTTAAAAATTTTTTAATTACATTCCAATTCTTTCTCCAGTCATTCCCATTTTCGAGCACTTTATTTTCATAGTAGGTTCTTTTAGCCTGTTTAAGTAAGACGGGGAGATTTTGTGAATACAATTTGAATCGAGCCTTAAGGGCGAGGTTGAATGGCTGGAGTTTTAATTTTTTGAAGAGGTTATCTTTTTTATTCATAGAGCGCAGTAGTCCTCTAGTGATCCACGGGTGTCTGGGGGTGGAGTACTAACGTGATATGGAGGATACAGACGTACAAGTATTTATAATATCTGTTAGTTTCTCATTTAAAGTGCTGAATGCTTTGTTAACACAAGATTCCTCGGATAACAGGCCCCAGTCACAGCCGGATACCAAATCCACAAATTTTGCTGAATTGAAAGAACTCTTAATAACCATTTTATTTTTATAAGTAGTTTGAGTATTTAGTAAGAGAAAAATTGGATAATGGTCTGTCAGATTAAAATTGACCACACCAGTTTTTTTATTAGTCATGACATTACTTCATGACATGGTCGATAAGCGTATTTTGACCGGAAGAAGCGCATCGTGTTGGAAAATCTAGTAAAGATTCCAAACCATGTCCAATGAAGCACTTGGAGTATTGGACACAAGAACTATCGTTAATATTTGTAATGTTAATGTCGCCGACGATGATTACAATGTAATTTTTGGTAATGAACGAGTTTAATAAACTATCAAGTTCACCACAAAAATCATCGTAAGATGATGATGGGGAACGGTAAATTGAACCAATGATAGCTCTTTTGTTGGTTGGTAGAAAGTGATTGTCAAATTCAAGCCAAACTGATTCGCATTTGGCCATGGAAAATGAGATATCTGCACGCCGTTTATAAGATAATGTGTTGGAAACAAATATTCCCGATCCACCGTGGCGATCAGCCAGATGATGAAAAAATTCAGAATGATAGCCCGGTATGGAAAATAAGGTATCGTAAGCAGCAGATAGCCATGTTTCCGATAGACATATGAGCAAAAAATGGTGATTGGTTAAAGTAAGAAAGTTAACGATATGATCAAAGTTTTTGGGTAAACTTTGGACGTTAAAATATATGATAGAAATCTGAGAAGTGGACAAAGAACTAAGTAGTTGCTTCAGCTCATGAATAGTGTGTGACGCCATGGTGGTTTCCAGTGATCAAGACACAATTCAGGTAAAAATGGCTAGATCATCGACTCCAGAGATGCGGTACACCCGACTGTCTGTAGACTTTCTTGCTTGGATACGGCAGTTGTCGACCCAGAGGAACTGTCACTGCTTTTCCACTGATAGGGTTTCTTTAAATTTATCTAGTCTATCTATGTAGTCTTGGTTTTCAACGCAAATGCGACGTAGTCGTGTGGCTTGGCCTTTAAAGATGCCTGGTTTGCAATACCTGGGATGGTGGCTCATCTAGGTACTGTTGCTTGTCGAAAGGTTTCCTATACATCCCTGTCTTTAGCACCCCATTTTTTTTTTTGCTCTCTCCTTTCTTTCTTTTCTTTTCTCCCCGCCTGCCCACTCTCCCGCTCTTGTCCCCTCGTCTTGGGAACCACACTCACAGACGTCAGGCGACAGCGCTCATTACCTCTGAAGGCTCTCTCTTTATAACCAACCGGCACCGACAACAACCGCACATGACGTCACTGCAATAACCCTTTAAAGCTAACATGTCGAGACTGAAGAGGCCGCCTTTGGCGAAGATAGGTCCTCCTATCGAAACGTTGGCCCTTTTCTGAGACACCTTATCCCTGTTTACAAACTTTATACCACAGGCAACTTTTTAAAAATTTGAACGTGTTCACTTAAACACCCTGTATAGCAGTATCCTGGCAATTATATACAAAAGCGCTTTATTGCTGTCGTACGTCAGCGAACTTGAAGAGCAGTTGTTGATGCAACAGCCTATTCATTCACAACATTTCAGATGCTAAATAAACGTAGGAACAAACTGAGACCAAGGTTATACCTGCCCTAAAAGCCACAGTTCCATACATTTCAGCCGATTTGACTGAATGAGCTTAGTGCTTTGATCTTTCTATTTTAATCGGGAAGATGCTGGTGTAAGATGGTAAAATTTTCAACCTTAAAGTGAAATACAAAGTTATTTCACTGAGCAGTCAGCTGAAGTCGGGCCATATTACTCATGGTGAACATTCTTCTTCCACAAGGCGTCTCGCTCGCAGGGAGAAAGCCAGCCTGGAGCGCCTGCAAATGAACTGAGATATGGCAAACCACTCGTGAACGACACACGCTATATTCTTGATGCTTAACCTAAGTGCGCGACAGAAGAAGATCAAGGACAACGTGCAATAAGTTCTGAATTTCCGTTATCAAAGAACCTGCAGGTAATTTGGCATAGCGAAGCTGCAGGGGAAGTGGAATGTCTTTGCCGCATCATATATAGTATATCCTGTTTACTATCATTCGAGGAGTGCTGAACAATTCCTCTTCCTTTAACGATTGGCCCTCGCTCTCCACACATTGTCGCCTTGACTAATACATGACCTTCGACTAATGGCTTCCGAAATCTTTGAACATGCCAATCGCTTCGGAATTGATCGGCAGGATTGGGCATGGCGTCGTGGAAGCAGCGTATTCGACATTTCTAATGACAATCCTTATTCATGCATTCTTTTTATTTAGATCACGCTGGAGTCCGTAGTCGAAGCAAGGGTGGCATAGTACAATGAAAGCTAACAAATTAATTAAAGCAATGCACAAAAATAGAAGCAGTGAGAACATGGTTAAGTAGTACACACACTGTAATAACTATTTACTGGTAAAGGTCATGCAACACTGCGAAGCACTAGTCACGGACATTCATTTGACAGCCAACATAGTTTGAATCCTGGGGTCATGAAGAAAACGCTACATAATTTTCAAATTTGGGGTTATTAATTTCCAAAATGGCTTCACATGGTAAGATTCACCGATAGTCTGAGAAAAAAGGAATACTTAAAATATTAGTGAGCGCGAAGTGCAGTTCAAGGGTGGGAGCATGCTTACGTCTAGTTTGTCTAGAATTTCTGTTACTACTGATCTCAAAATTGTCTGGGCTTCATTTACGATACATTACCAGAAAGTAATTATAAGTGTCCTTTATGCCCTCCTTCTCCATTATCCACCTTCACTAGCGAAATGCTAGTGAAATACGTATCCTCACATGTTCCATCATCGCCGCTTTATTTACTAGTCAGTTTAAGCCTTACAAACATTAAACTGAACACTCGAACTTTAGGATCGCCACCCGTGACAATATGCTCCATTATTTTGTTGTTGTTTTTTTCGCAAATGGTAGTGCAACATACTAGGGATACGTCTTATGCCTCAAATGCTCTCAATCGAGTACACACTACGCAACGTAACTTCACTTCTATGATGCACTTTTTTCGACCTTTGAAGAGGAGCGGAAGAGGTTTTAGAAAGTGAATACCGAATGCCTGTAAAATGAGGCAGATTTTCAATGTGAGCACTCTGACAGCAACTCCAACGAAAATGTGCAAGCAATGAAGCATACAATTGACCGTTCAGCTTATCCTAGCTTCAAGCAACTCTAAATTGTTCCAAAGACTCGGCACCAGGTAGTGATCGCATCATTTATGAAGTGATCAAACACGTACATTCAGAAATTCTAAAAACACTTCTATCTTTTTTGAATGCTATGTTGGGAGCCGCATACATTCCATTTGCTTGAAAGAAGCTATTGTTGTCCCCATACTTAAAGAAGGGGCGAACTACATCGACGAGATACGTAAGGCACATCGGTTATATATATTTAAAAGCAGATGTAGCCTGTGGCTAACAGTTCAAAGTGTGTAAAAGTTTTGCACGCCTTAGCGGTAATTACGTTCTTCGAGGATTGTAGCAGCAGGAACTGTAGAACACAGACACAGAAAGGAAAGAACAGATGCGAAAGTAGCCGCAGTGTCAACTGATTTCTTGATTGAAATTTATGTGTTTTATATTAGGTGCCCGAATCTGGCTCTTATCTACTTCTCACTAAAAGGGACGAGATTTGGCGACAAAATAAAAAGCGCGGGAATTTCAATAAAGAAATAATTTGACAGTGAAGCTATGTCAAAGTCTGTTCGTTTCTGTGTCTGTGTCCCACAATTTCTGCTGCTAAAATCCTCGAAGAATGAACCAACTAGCTCAGTTAAACCCCGCTTTGACAACAATTAAGGGTATCTGGAGCGTTATAACTGTGTTCTAGGAACAGTGCCGAATTTAATATGCTACCCTGGGAGAACTGTAAACATCAAGAAGATCACATCTATTAAAACGGGTGGAATATTATGTGTAATTTCTTCAGCAAGTCCCGGAAAGCGTATATGCTGGAAGATTTCAAACAGACCAGTGAGATAGGGGCAACATTTTAAAGTGTGGGATTTAATTATAGGCCACTGAAATGTTTATTGCAGCTGCTGAAAAGAAACAGCTTCACTGGAAATTGGGTTGCTATTCTGCAAGGTCACACAATTCTGCACTCTTTTGTTGTGTGTTCGTACCGTTAGCGACTGGTAACTCGTATAGGCTCAACTTTGTGTGCCGCCTAGAAAGCTGATATTCGGTATTTGTTATAATTATTCGTGTAGCAGTCGTAATTTGGCTAATGACAATCGCGACAACCATTTTTGCAATTCCAATATATTAGCCAAACGTTCCTGTATTACTTGCAATAGATTTTAAGTAAAGGAATATTGTTTTGTATGCTGCTGTCACTCACTTGAGTTTGTTTTGTACTAAGTGTACGGAGCCTCTGTTATGATTAACACAATGAACAAATTATTTATACCGTGCATCAGCATGGACTGCATCATTTACTGTGTTCTATATCTGCTTGCTACAGCACCAGCTCTTTGCAGTTCCATTTATGATCTTCCTGGAGTGAGTGACCACTGTGTTTTTCACTTCATGGTAAATGTACAGGTTGATCAAGCATCAGCGTAATCATACTAAGCATGTAACAAATTGTGGAGCTGCTGAATTTCATGATGTTAATCATAAGTTTTGTGTTTCCATCGATGAAACCTCTCAGGGTTTCTCAAAGCAGTAGCTAAACGCCAAGTGGAAACTATATGAGTAGTAGCGTCCCTTACAAGCGCTTGCTACACTAAGTCTAGTAACGTCTAATAAGCACGTGCTTCGTTTAAACAACCATAAAGTGTAAACGAATGCTTCGTTTTGCTAAAGTTATCAACTCTGCATCACGTTGGGATAACTACAGCTCGTTAATTGCAGATTATAAAGAAGAGCTGAGATCACCAGAGGGTATATTGTTTAATAATACTCTCAGTTTTATGCTGACTAGCAATCTAAGACAATTTCCGAAGGTTAATTATAAAATGTGTACTTGCCATGCTACACTTCAGACACGGCCAAAAATTTATCCATAGTGAAGAAAGTGCCAGTGTCATAAACAATATGTTTTCCTTGTCGTTCTCGTATCATGACAGTTTTCATAATCCTGATTATGGTACACTTGTGTTTCGCACGATGCATTTGATTTGTTTACTATTCGGCAGATAGATCAGTTTTATGGAGATGTTGAATTAGCCATGAGAGAAGTGCAAACTCATCATACTATAGGCATCAGTGACTTCAATGCAAAAGTGGGGAAAAATCAGGCTAGTCAACAACCAACTAGCGACTACGGCGTCCATTCTAGGAACACTAGAGGAGAGATGCTGGTAGAATTCGGGGAAATGAATAAGCTGCGAATTATGAACACCTTATCCTAGTTCCTTAGCATTGCTACAGACAGTGGACCTGGAAAAGCCCTAGTGGTGCCCTAATGGGGAAACAAGAACTAGATTTCATACTTTCTGCCAATCCTGGAATAGTGCAGGATGTAGAAGTGTTAGGGTCAAGTACAGTGATCATAGGTTAGCGAGGTCTAGAACTCACCTCAATTTGAAGGGAGAAAGAGTAAAATTGGTCAAAAAGAAACAGGCCAACCGAGACACAGTAAGGGTAAAAGCAAACAGACGCAGGCTGGTACTTGAAAAAAATATTGCGCCTTAGAGCTGAGACATGAATATGACATATAGGTAATGAATGAAACCATAACTAGGCTGGCTTCAGAAGCGGCAACTGAAGTGAGAGGTAAGGCATCAAGGCAACCAGTAGGTGAGCTCTCCCAAGTAACAAAGGAGCTAATAAAGAAACGACTAAGAATTGAAGTTTCCAACTCAAGTGATCAGATAGAGTTCGCGGAACTCTCAAAACTGGTCAACAGGTAGAATATACAGGATTTCCGAAATTATAACGCGAAAAACGCTGAGGAACCAGTAACAAATCGACAAAGCATGAAATCAGTGAGAAAGAAACTTGGCATAGGAGAAACCAAGATATATGCTCTGAAAGATAAGCAGGCTAATATCAGCATTCTCGAAGGTATAATAAAAGTAGCGGAAGAATTCTTTACTCACCTGTGACCTGTACAGTACCCAGAGGACTCAGAAATACTCCATTTGAAACAATAATGAACAGGATGCAGAGACTCTTCTTATAACTACACACGAGATCAGAAGGGCCTTGCAAAATAGGAAACAGGGAAAAGCGGCAGAAGATGGAATAATAGTCAATTTAATCAAAGATAGAGAAGACACAATGCCAGGAAAACTAGCGGCACTCTATACGAAGTGTCTAACGACTGCAAGGGTCCCAAAAAACTGGATGAATGCAAACATTACACTAATCCACAAAAAGGGAGACGTTAAAGAACTGAACAATTATAAATCCATTGGCTTACTCCGAGTATTAAATAAATATTTACCAAAATAATCTCCAATAAAATAAAGACAACACTGGACTTAATCAACCAAGGGAACAGGCTGCCTCCAGGAAGGGGTACTCTACAATGGATGACATCCATGTCATTAATCAGGTTACCGAGAAATCCGCATAGTATAATAAGCCTCTCTATATGGCTTTCATAGATTACGAAAATGCATTTGATTCAGTAGAGGCACCAGTACTCATAGAGGCATTACGTAATCAAAGAATACAGACCGCTTATGTAAATACCTTGGAAAATATCAACAGAGGTTCTACAGCTACCTTAATTGTACACAAGAAAAGCAGGAAGATACCTATAAAGAAAGGGGTCAGACAAGGAAACACAATCTCTCCAATGCTATTCACTGCGTGCTTAGAAGAAGTATTCAAGCTATTAAACTGGGAAGGCTTAGGAGTAAAGATCGACGGCGAATACCTCAACAACCTTTTGTTTGCCGATGACATTGTTTTGTTCAGTAACACTGGGGACGAGTTGCAACAAATGATTGAGGACCTCAACAGAGAGAATGTAAGAGTGGTGTTGAAAATTAATATGCAAAAGCCAATTATAATGATCAATAGCCGGGCAAGGGAATAAGAGTTCAGGATCGTCAGTCAGCCTCTAGTGTCTCTGAAGGAGTACATTTAGCTAGGTCAATTACCCACAGGGGACCCTGATCATGAGAAGGAAATTTACAGATGAAGAAAAATGAGTTGGAGCGCGTGCGGCTTACTGGAAGCTTACCAATATCATTGAAAAAAAAAAGGTGTGCAATCAGTGCATTCTAATGGTACTAACACAGGGGGAAGAAACTTGGCGCCTGACAAAGCAGCTCGCGATAAAGTTATTGTCCTGTTGAAGAGTGATGGAACAGGACATTAACTAGGGCTATTGTGTTCACAGACTCATTGACTGTAGTCCGAGCCCTAATGAATGTACGTAAACATAAAAACACTTTAATGAACTGTATACATTGCTATGCTCAGCTTATAGTGCTAAACAAATGGTCATCCTATGCTGGATACCTGGCCACTGTGGTATAGAAGGCAACGAAGCTGCTGACGAGAAAGCTATTTCAGTAGCTTTTAGTGACACGAACATAAACATACCCATCCCAGCCACAGATCTTAAAGCATACTTGCATCACAAGCTGAAAATACACTGGCAGCAACAGTGGAATGCTCAGATATCTAATAAACTGCACTGGATAAAACCCAAATTAGGATATTGGGTATCGGAGAGAACATCACGATATAACGAAGTGCTCCTTTGCCGATTAAGAATAGGACACACTTACGGCACTCACTCTTACCTCTTGACTGAGAGGTATCCTCCGACTTGTAGTAAATGCGGCCAAAATCTCACAGTCCTGCACGTTCTTATTCAATACCCTGCAATAGAAGCACAGAGAAAAAGGTATTTCATTTCTGCATATCGCGAAAATATTCCTCTTCACCCGAAATTTTTTCTTAGCAATGAACCGCTTTTTAATCCGAAACTGGTCTTAGAGTTTTTAGCTGAAACAGACACTCTGGAAATCATTTGGCAATGTTATGTTTTATTCCGTCATCTTTTTAACGAAACCCCATTACCATAGCCCACAGCACTACTTAGTCAGTGTCATTATTTTAGCAACTATATATTTTACGCCATCCACAGCGACCGCTTTTAGGCTTTTTTACATCCGTGTCACATATACCATGAGAAATTCATTGTCTAATTCATTGTCTATACCACTCACAATGCACCGTTAACATCACCTTTGTCATGGCGCTCTTTGGCCATACCTGGCCCTTGTGCCATAAAACACCACACATCATCAAGAGTGATGGAACAAAAAATGTCAGGCATAACGTTAAGGGATAGGAAAAGAGCGGTGTGAATTAGAGAGCAAACGGGTATAGCCGATATTCTAATTGACATTAAGAGAAAAAAATGGATCTGGACAGGTCATGTAATGCATAGGTTAGATAACAGGTCTACCATTAGGATTACAGCATGGTTGCCAAAGAAGGGAAGTGCAGTCAAGGACGGCAGAAGACTAGGTGGGGTGATGAAATTAGGAAATTCGCAGGTGCTAGTTGTAATTGGTTGGTGCAGGACAGGGGTGATTGGAGATCGCAAGACGAGGCCTTCATCCTGCAGTGGACATAAATAGGCTGCTGCTGATGATGATGATCATTATTATAATTGAAAAACTTAAAACATTCTGTTCAGCTGGTGCGAACAGCAACTCTATAAGGTTTTTATTAATGCTAAAGTATGCAGCTCCAGAATTCTCTCTCTTGAAGCTAACTGTCTTCCGGATGATTGGAATGTGGGAAAAGCTATTCCTTTCTTTTACTAGTTTTGTGGCAAGCATTCTCGTTCATCTCATATTAAATTTCGAAGCGTATAGATTGCGAGTGAATCAAGCAGAATCATGGAACTTCCAATTTATTGTCATACAGCTAAATCCCTAGAATATGACGCACTTTTTTAGAAGGCTTAACACTGTTCACGAAAAACATTATCGAGGGAAACGTACAGTGGCGTACCAACAATACTTCGAATAGGGGTGCGAGGAGTTGGCAAACCACGTGCGATCTGATCCTCTACTAATCCACAAAAATGGAGACATTAAACAATTGAAAAATGTTAGGCCCATTAGCTTACTCCCATTATTATATAAAATATTTACCGACATAATCTCCAATAAGGGCAACACTGGACTTTAGTCAACCAAGGGAACAGGCTGGCTTCAGGAAGGGATACTCTACAATGGATCACATCCATGTCATAAGTCAGATTATCGAGAAATCCCCACAGCACGATTGGCTTCTCTATATGACTTTCATAGATTACAAAAATGCATTTGATTCAGTAGAGATACGAGCAGTCATAGAGGCATTATGTAATCAAGGAGTACAGACCGCTTATGTAAACACCTTGGAAAATACCTACAGAGATTCCACAACTACCTTAATTCTACACAAGAAAAGCAGGGAGATAAAGAAAGGGGTCAGACAGGGAGTCAATCCCTCCAATGCTGTTCACTTGGGAGAAGTATTCAAGCTATTATACTGGGAAGGCTTAGGAGTAAGGATCGGCGGCGAATATCTAAGCAACCTTCGTTTTGCCGATGACACTGTTCTATTCAGCAACACTGTAGACGAATTACAACAATTGATTGAGGACCTTAAGAGAGAGAGTGTAAAAGTGGGGCTGAAGATTAATCTGCAGAAGACAAAGATAATGATGAATAGCCGGGCAAGGGAACAAGAATTCGGGATCGCCAGTCAGCCTCTAGAGTCTGTGAAGGAGTACGTTTATCTAGGTCAACTATTCACAGGGAAGCCTGACCATGAGAAGGAAATTCACAGAAGAATAAAAATGGGTTGGATCGCATACGGCAGACATCGTGAGCTCCTGACTGGAAGCTTACCGTTAACATTAAAAAGGAAGGTATACAATCAGTGCATTTTACCTGTGATGACAAATGGGGCAGGGACTTGGAGACTGACAAAGAAGCTTGAGAATAAGTTAAGGACTGCGCAAAGAGCGTGGAACGAAGAACGCTAGGCATAATTTTATTAGACAAAAAGAGAGCGATTTGGATCAGAGAGCAAACGGGTATAGACAATATTCTAATTGACATGATAAGAAAAATATGGCGCTGGGCAGGTGATGTAATCGTAGAGTAGATAACTGTTGTACCGTTAGGGCGACAGAATATATTTGCGGGTATATATATATATATATATATATCATCAGCCTATTTTATGTCCACTTCAGGACGAAGGCCTCACCCCGTGATCTCGAATTACCCCTGTCCTGTGCCAGCCGATTATAAATAGCACCCGTAAATTTCCTAATTTCATCGCACCGCCTAGTCTTCTGTCGTCCTCTACTGCGCTTCCCTTCTCTTGGTGTGTTTGTGTGTGTGTTTGTGTATATATATATACACACACACACACACACACACACACACACACACACACACACACACACACACACACACACACACACACACACACACACACACACACACACACACACACACACACACACACACACACACACACACACACACACAGTGTTTCAGGTAACTTCAACCAAAGATTAAACATATGCAACTTTCACGTTGCAGGACGGAAGCAAGGTAATGTTGTCTGCCGTCACTAGGAGATAGATTATTTTTGCGCTCTGCCTAACTACATAGTCTAAATAATTAATCAACTTCTCAAACATTATAATTCGATGAAGAGTGTCAATGATTATTGTACACCAACATTGAAAACTTCAGATACAGCTTGCTGTTGCTCAATATGTGCTACTTAAAGGTGATTTCCCGAGCGAGAAACAAGCCTGCGAATGCTCGCAAAGCGCCTCGAGCAGGCAGACGCATGGCAATTTTGCTTGTATTCACGGGCTTCTTTCGCACTCGGAAAACCACTTTTCCGTAGCACGTGTTGAGCCAAGATGCTGTACCGGGAGTTTCTCATGTCGCTCTACAATTTTCTTATTACCACTTTTCATCTAATTATATTTGAGAAGTTGAGTAAATATGTAAAATTACTCTAAATAGATGGCATAGAAAAAATAACCGCAAGCGGGATAGCAGAAAATGAATGTGGAGTAGCCCGAATGGCGAGACTAGAAATGAGATAGACTTCCTACTCTGCGCTAACCCTCGCATCATACAAGATGTGGATGTGCTCGGCAAGGTGCATTGCAGTGACCATAGGATGGTAAGAACTCGAATTAGCCTAGACTTGAGGAGGGAACAGAAGAAACTGGTACATAAGAAGCCGATCAATGAGTTAGCGGCAAGAGGGAAAGTAGGAGAATCCTGGATCAAGCTACAGAACAGGTATTCCGCTTTAACTCGGGAAGAGGACCTTAGAGCTGAAACAATGAACGACAATCTTATGGGCATTGTTAAGGAGTGTGCAATAGAAGTCGGTGGTAACTCCGTTAGACAGGATACCAGTAAGCTATTGCAGGAGACTTAAGATTTGCTCAAGAATCGCCAATGTATGAAAGCCTCTAACACTACAGCTAGAATAGAACTGGCAGAACTTTCCAAGTTAATCAACAAGCGTTAGACAGCTGATATAAGGAACTATAATATGGATAGAATTGAACCTGCTCTCAGGAATGGAGGAAGCCTAAAAGCAGTGAAGAAGAAACTATGAATAGGCAAGAATCAGATTAGAACGACAGAAAGCTGAGCTAGTTGGTAAGGATTCATTATGCAAAAAAGAAGTGAGGCGTGCAGACAGGACACAAGAGTAGAGAAGTGGACAACACGAACGCCGACTATCAACTGAAGGGAGCACTGAGGCGAAAAAAGAAGACACAAAACTCATCTGCGCATGCTCAGGAATGGTGCTACCACGTGTCAGTCGGGTACACGTGCCGGTCTACGTGAGAGATGACTGTTAAGGCACTTAATCTCTTCCTTATGTAATCGAAGGCTGACTCATGCACGTACTTCCACCATTATAGATATGCCATGCCTCTACCATAAGACGCGTATCTTCATTCTTATGCCTGTACAATATCGCGCATTCATCGAACTCTGGCGTGCAGTTACAATCTCGGCAATGTAGCGAAAGATTAGAAGGCGACCCACCGGTTAACAACGTTTTAGGTTCCATTAACCTCTGATTGATACACCGTGCCGCTTGCCCTACGTAGAACTGGCCACAGCTAAGGGGAATTTTATAAGCCACACCCATACGACATTCAGTAAAACTGTTATTCTTATTGTGCTTCAAGGGACAAATATCTATTCATTTCTTGCATTCTACCAGCTCCTTTTTTCTCTGTACGGCAGCGCATATCTTACCCAGCTTATTGGGAGCACTGAAAGCAACATCATATCTACTTGCAACTTTTTTAAGCCTGTGCGACACTGAATGAATATACGGAATAGCCACTACTATTTTTTTGCTATTACTGCTTTCTATAATCACGTCCGTCCCTCTCGAAAGCGACTTCTTCAGGCACTCAGCCACAGTGGCCACCGCTACACTAGGATAACCTGCTTCTAATAGGCGCTGGACCTGCGCATTAAAATTGGCGCTCATTTTGTGCATGCAGGATCTGGTGAGGGAAGACTTAAGGCACGACATGGCAATTCCGTTTTTTACTAATTTAGAATGCTTGGATTGAAAGTTTAGCAACGGCTTCGAAGATCTTGGGGAGTACTGCCAACAAACATGGTTTTGTTCGAAGATCAAGGAAATGTCAAGAAACTGAATTACACATCGCTGAGGAAATTCCTTGGTAAACTTTAATCCTCCCCCATAAAGTTTAAATTGATCACTTACTGAGGTAGCAGCGGAATCGAATTCTTCCGTATTGCAGAAAATCAGGTAATCATCAATGTACCGAAATATCTTGATAACGCTATCACCTAAGGCTTTCTCTAAGCAGTTGTCAACCTTACTCAGGTAAATGTTGCTAAGAATGCTGCAACCTTTGAGCCAATACAAATGCCTGATTTCTGCAGAAAAACGCCATCTCTCCATCCAATCAGCGTTGACTTCAAGTACATCGAAAGAATTTCTAGAAAAGCTGCCGTGGAAACACCGCATCTGTCAATAAAAGCCGATTCTTGCACTTGTTCTTTAATGCACTCATTTACGGAATTTAGTAACCCGTCATGCGGCAAGGAATAATACAGGTCTTCGATATCCATACTAAAAGCTGTACAATCACCAGGATTTTCCTCTCTCAAATACTGAACTAGTGCCTGAGAATTACGTAAGCAAAAGGGGTCTGAAAAAACTAGTGAAGCTAAGCAGTTCTGTAGGTAACTGGCGACACAGACCTGCCGCGTCCCTTTCTCTGACACTATAGCACGAAAAGGAATTTCTTGTTTATGGGTCTTGGCCGAGAAAATGGAGCATAAAAGGTCGTTAACCGGTGGGTCGCCTTCTAATCTTTCGCTACATTGCCGAGATTGTAACTGCACGCCAGAGTTAGATGAATGCGCGATATTGTACAGGCATAAGAATGAAGATACGCGTCTTATGGTAGAGGCATGGCATATCTTTAATGGTGGAAGTGCGTGCGTGAGTCAGCCTTCGATTACTTTACATAAGGAAGAGATTAAGTGTCTTAACAGTTATCTCTCACATATACCTGCACATGTACCCGACTGACACGTGGTGGTACCATTGCTGAGCATGCACAGATGAGTTTTGTGTCCTCTTCTTTTTTTGCCTCAGTGCTCCCTTCAGTTGATAGTCGGCGTTTGTGTTGTCCACTTCTCTACTCTTGTGTCCTGTCTGCACGCCTCACTTTTTTTTTTTTTTTTTTGCGTAAGAATCAGATTTGTGCGTTAAGCGACTAAGCCGGCAATATCATTACTAATATGGATGAGATAGTTCAAGTGGCTGAGGAGTTCTATAAAGATCTATACAGTACCAGTGGCACCCACGACTATAATGGAAGAGAGAATATTCTAGAAGAACATGAAATCCTACAAGTAACGGCGGAAGTAGTAAAGAAAGCCGTTGGAGCTATGCAAAGGGGGAAGGCAGCTGGGGAGGATCACGTAACAGCAGATTTGTTGAAGGATGGTGGGCACATTGTCCTAGGAAAACTGGCCACCCTGTATGGGCAATGCCTCATGACCTCCAGCGTACGGAATCTTGGAAGGACGCCAACATAACCTTAATCCTAAGAAAGAGGATGCCAATTACTTGAAAAATTATAGACTGATCAGCTTACTGTCCGTTGCCTACAAAGTATTTACTAAGGTAATCGCAATTAGAATCAGGAACACCTTAGTCTTCTGTCAACCAAAGGACCAGGCAGGATTTCGTAAAGGCTACTGAACAATAGACCATATTCACACTATCAATCAGGTGATAGAGAAATGTGCGGAATGTAACCAACCCTTATATATAGCTTTCATTGACTACGAGAAAGCGTTTGATTCAGTGAAAACCTCAGCAGTCATGCAGGCATTACGGAATCAGGATGTAGACGATCTGTACGTAAAAATACTGAAAGATATCTAAAGTGGCTCCACATCCACCATAGTCTTCCATAAAGAAAGGAACAAAATCCCAATAAAGAAGCTCGTCAGGCAGGGAGATACGATTTCTCCAATGCTATTCACAGCGTGTTTACAGGAGGTATTCAGTGACCTGGATTGGGAATAATTGGGGATACGAGTTAATAGAGAATACCATCGTAACTTGCGATTCGCTGATGATATTGCATTGCGTAGTAACTCAGGGGACCAATTGCAAGGCATGCTCACTGACCTGGAGAGGCAAACCAGAAGGGTGGGTCTAAAAATTAATCTGCAGGAAACTAATGTTTAACAGTCTCGGAAGAGAACAGCAGTTTACGATAGGTAGCGAGGCACTGGAAGTGGTAAGGGAATACACCTACTTAGGGCAGGTAATTACCGCGGATCCAGATCATGAGACTGAAATAACCAGAAGAATGAGAATGGACTGGGGTGCATTTGGCAGGCATTCTCAGATCATGAACACAGGTTGCTATTATCCCTCAAAAGAAAAGTGTATCACAGCTGTGTCTCACCAGTACTCATCTGCGAGGCAGAAACCTGGAGGCTTACGAAAAGGGTTCTACGTAAATTGAGGACGACGCAACGAGCTATGGAAAGAAGAATGATGGGTGTAACGTTAAGGGACAAGAAAAGAGCAGATTGGGTGAGGGAACAAACGCGAGTTAATGACAGCTTTGTTGAAATCGAGAAAAAGAAATGGACATGGTCAGGATATCTAATGAGGAGGGAAGATAACCGATGATCATTAATGGTTACGGACTCTATTCCAAGAGAAGGGAAGCGTAGCAGGGGGCGACAGAAAGTTAGGTGGGCGAATGAGATTACGAAGTTTGCAGGGATAACATGGCCACAATTAGCACATGACCGGGGTAGTTAGAGAAGTATAGGAGAGGCCTTTGCTCTGTTGTGGGCATAGCCAGGCTGATAATGATGAAGTTAAAAAGCCTGCAAATGCATTTGCCTGTTATTTTTTAATTTATTAGAAGAAATATACGTATTTTTTGATCACACATGATGAACCACGGAGGCCTGAAAAAGTATTTGAATTTGCATTTATTTTTTTGACAGTACACAAGTTTGTATATATGATACAGGGCCAAAAAGCAGTGAGTGCCCAGAGGTCTCTGATCTCGCCCAGTATAAGCACTGTAGCGTACATAAGAAAAAAAGTATTGTTATAGACAATTTTTCTAAGTAGACAAGGAAATGTACTTGGTGTTTCAGTCTACATACAGCAGAAATGTATCGCTTGTTAAGGTAATAGTGTGGCCGTGATTATACACAACGTGTAATCAACATATACGGCTTGCAATATTCACAAGAAAAAAAAAGGCAGCAGATGTATGCGACCTTGGAGAATAAGAACGAAATGTTCAGGGAAGCTGTTCCTTTCGAACAGCTTCAATGAAAGTTTCCGTTTCTTGTAATTATATCACATAGTTTAAAATGTTGCCCCTATATGTCAGTTCCGCTTGAAACCTTGCCCACACATAGTGCTATGGAGCACTTCTTTTTGGTATTTTCTTAAACGGACAGTAATTCATTAGCGTGCATCTTACTTCATGATGCCGTGATGTACATCATGGTACATCACGGTACTTCTTTGCCAAAGTACCGTGAAGAAGTACCGTGATGTACATCACGGTACTTCTTTGCCGTGATGTACTTCTTTCCTCCTTGCTCCCCCCCCCCCCCCTTCCCCTGGCCCACTCAAGTTTTTCGAGCTCTGATATCGGTTGAGTTCACAGTTCTCCCAGAGCGGGAGGATAAATTCTGCTTTGTTTAGTAAAACTCACTCATAAAGCTTCGGATCACTTGCTTGTATAATTTGCTACAAATGTCAGAATTATATAGTCGCCTGTATTTAAACTTTACTTACATAGTGTCAATAATGCGCCCTTTGATTTCGCCAAATATAAGCAATGCGTCTTATTTCGTTCACCGAGGACATTGCATAAAGCATCTGGGAATGCCTTATGACGCATGAAAAAATAGGGGGCAAGAAACTACGGCTCAGTCATTATCTGCAACGCTTGTAGCTAGACCAGGAAATTAAACATCTTTATCGTACATTGAACTCACAATGACCCCCCTACCCTTTCCACTAAATATTAACCTGTTGTAACCAACAGCTATGTCGGACCAGTGGGAAGCCCAACAGAAAGTGGCCATGTCGCACATTCTAAAACTTGAATAGGGATTTTTTTAAAGATGTTTGATCCAACCTCATATATCTTCGCACAGCAAACGACTAATTTTTGCTCACTTTTGTCTTTGTGGCAGTTATAATTCTGTCAGGGCTGTGGTTTCAATTTTGCCTCGCTTGGTACACAGGCTCATAACACATTAGAGTGCTTGCATGCATAATTTATGGCAAAAGTCTCAATTACCCATCTATATTGATCTTTGTCTGAATATCAAACATTACCTGGTCCTCAGAGTCACAAGCTATAAAAATGCTGCTTCCTTTAGTTCAGTGGGGACACAGGCAACCCATAATATTACGCATGAAAAAGTAAAAAAAAAAATGAACGAAAGAAATGAGGATTCAATAATTATTCGTAACACTTGTAAATAAGCCAGACCCGCAGAAACTTCGCCACACATTGTACTTAAAATGCTGACTATTCCGGCATCGCATAAAATATCTGAAAAGCAGAGTTCTCTTGGGACATTTGAAAACCTAGCTAATTACAACAATGTGATACTTTCAAATACTTGCTTACAGTTTTTTTAAGCGATATTTGATCAACACGAATTTAGCATCGCACATAAACTTGGCGTATCATTTCCGCTATGTTTGCAAAATTTCAGCTAAGTTGTAGTTGTAACTATGTCGGCATAGCCGTCTATTCTATAGGAAAAGATGTAATTACCCCCTCATTTGGAACACTGCCTACATATTGCCCATACCATGCTCCTAATTTCGCCCAGATATAAACAAGATGCCTTGTTTGGCTCACCAAGGACATCGTAGAAACAAACTACGCATCGCGTATTTATTTATTTATTTATTCATTAATTCGAGTACCTTACGGCCTCCAAGTGGACTATTATATGAGTGGCGTTACAAATTTGGGTGCGAGCAGAAGCAGTTCGGACATTCTTATTTGAATGTCGTTATGAAATAGTAAATGAATAAACTGGGAAATGGAATGAAGTAGAAATATTTCAGAAAAAAAATGCTGCATATTTTTTTCTTTTAAGTTAACGGGGTCAGAGATGTGAACAATGTCCTCTGGAAGACCATTCCAATACAAGATTGCACGTGACAGTGCTGAGCTGAAGGCGGCGGCTTTTCTCGAAAGTTGTTTCAAGGTGAGGTAACTATGCAATTCGTACAATGTGCGATGCGGCATCCTAAGAGGTAGACTAAGTGTATGATGGCTATGAACAAGTTTATGGAAGAGGCATATAAGTGCGATTGTTCTGTCAAATTCTAGGGACGGAAAGGACAAGGACTAATGTTAGTTATGCTGGAATTCCGGCTATAGTATCATGCAATAAAACCAACTGCACAATTTTGTACGCATTCTAGGGAATGAGTTAGGTATTCTTGATGAGGTGACCAAATGGAAATTGCATGGTCAAGTTGAGGGCGAACAAATGTTTGATAGCTGAGTTGGCGAGTCGAACTGGGCACGCCTGTGAGGCGACACTTTAAAAAATCTAATGTGCGGTTAGCTTTAGCATCAACTTTTTACTATGTGGGTTGCCCATGAGAGATTAGGCAAAAAATGAACATCAGGGTACTTGCATGATGACGTGAGGCTGACTGGACTGTTATTAAGTGAACAATATATATAAAGAATTGGATCGTTTGCGGCTAAATGTCGTTAATCAGCATTTATCAGTGCTAAGGAACATCTGCCATGATGAGCACCAGGTAGTAATGCGGTCAAGATCTTCATGGTGGTTAACAGAGCGGATTTTGCGATAAAGAACGCAGTTGTTGGTGAATAAACTGATTGTCGAGCTGATGTGTAATCGTATGTCATTAATGAAGATGGGAAACAATAATGGGCCGATTACACTGCTTTCGGGCACGCCATATGATGCATCATTACGGGAAGATAATTAATTATCAACTGAAGTGAACTGTTTACGAAAAGATGAGAAGCTTCTAATCCAAGAAATTGTTAAGGAATCAAGGTACAAAGAAAATAGTTTTGATATTAGACAACAATGGGGAACGCGATCGAAGGCTTTGGGAAGGTCGAGGAATAAACAGCCGTTTTGAATACTTTCGTGCATTCCAAGAAATAGTTCGTGAGTAAACTCAAGTATTTTTTTCTCTTATAATAGCCTCTTCCTAAACCTATGCTGCTTTGAAAAAAAATAAATCGATGCTTCTTAAATGTAGTGGCATGTTAAATGCAATAATATGTTCGAGAAGTTTGCCACATATGGTTGTGAGTGATAATGGGCGATAGTTAGCAACGTAAGTTCGATCACCATATTTGAAAATTGGAATGACTTTTCGAGTTTTCCACTTGTATGTGGAAAGAGATTCTCAAAAAATATGACTGAGTATGATGCTTGATTGAACCACGGCATGTTTCAGAATTTTTTAGTTAATGCCATCGACACCACATGAAGTAGTAACTTTTAAATTATTAATCAATGATGCAATGGATGTCACAGTAACGTCCATAAGGCTCATGTACGCAAGGTCATAATTGGGTGCCCATTGAATATTGGAATAGTCTTCCTTCATGAACATATTGGTGAAAAAGTTGTTAAAAGTATGACAGCAATCATCTTGGGCGATAGAGTCGCCAGCCTCATCAACCAGCAAAAATATGCAGACAGTTGCGCAGCTAAAATTGTTTTCCAAAATTTTTTGGGATTGTGTTTAAGGAGGGTTCCTTAAGGTTCATTAAGGTTTAAGATAGATTAAATTACGAAGGTTCCTGTGGTTCCACGGTTTAGATGAGCTAGCAAGAAGACATATGCGACATATGTAAGTGTTCATCAACTGAGTCAATTCCTTTTCAAACTGACTCCAGATTTCATTAACAATTGCTGGGAAAAGGATTGCAGAAAACAATCACAGAAGTAACTTTAAACCAAGGTTAATTACATCGTAGCCTTTTTTTTATTTAGAAAATACTGCAGGCCTTGTAGTGGTCCTTGCAGGGGCGGCGGAAGTACAGGAATAAAACAATAAGAACAACAAGGAAATCCAAGAGTACATGAGTAGCAAAACAGAAATAACAAGAAACAGTTACATTGGAATTATTGCAGGAAAATAAAAAATAACAAATTCAGAAACAATGCAACAAAACAAGATAAAAAAGAAACAAACAACATTTTTCAACTGTTGCATGTTCAGCTGTCAACGCATTCAATGCTTTCAGTGTTAATAAAAAGCAATAAGGCAAGTTACTCCATTCGGTTATTGTGCGAGGAAACAAGGAATATTTAAAGGTTTTGGTTCTGGCAAAATACGGAGTTAATGACTTGGCATGCCGGTGCCTTGTTAATCGCCCTGTTAGTGGTTGTATGTATTGCTGCGGTTTAAGTGATAGCTGATTATTCTGAAGCAGATAGAGGAATTTATTCCTTTGAATTTTCCTTCGCAATTTGAGTGTTTGTATATTATTCAATTTTCATTAAGCTTGAGGGAGAGTCAGTCGGACGGTATTTAGAAAATATAAAGCGTATAGCTTTTCGCTAAATTTGTTCTAATGCATCGATGTTGCGTTTCGTGTACGGGTCCCAAACAATTGCCGCATATTCTAGTGTAGGCCTTATAATATAGTTGTAAGCCAACAGCTTGGTTTCCGGAGGTGCCATTCTTAATTTATGCCTGAGCAGACCAAGTTTTCTTAAAGCTGAAGCACATGTAGTAGAGATATGCTTGTTCCGGGAAAGATCATGCATTATGATAACCCCCAGGGGCCTATATTCCTCGACTTCGGATAGGGGTGGAGATGCAAGATCATAAGTAAACGGTAAAGGGTGCTTTTCTTTAGTAATTCTCATAGAAACTGTTTTATTAATGTTGAGCTCCATGTTCCACTGCTGGCACCAAGAATGAATGCTCTGAAGGGTAGAAATTAAGAGGACTTGATCTTCGTGGCATTTAATTTCATTAAACAAAACACAGTCATCAGCAAGCAATCTTAATTGAACGGGGTGAGCGACTACTTATACAATATAATCAATATATATTCAAAAAACAAGGGGCCAAGCACGCTGCCTTGCGGAACACCAAGTAACTGGCACTTCATCTGACGGGCAGTCGCTTATGCTGACGAATTGTGTGCGCTTAGTTAAGTATGCAGAGATCCATGCTAATTAATTATGGCGGCAGTTTTATAATTTCGATCTTTTCGATTAGTTTATGGTGACAAAAAAGATTAAATGCTTTTCTGTAATCCAGGAATATAACATCGATCTGACCAGGTTTATCAAGAATGCTAGCAAAGCTGTGAATGACTGAAGCCAACTGAGTGACGGTGGAAAACCCCTTCCTAAAGCCATGCTGTATCGGTGTGAATGCTGTTGTCAGTTCAAAATTCTTTTACCTGGTTAGCTATAATATGTTCCAATAGTTTGCAGCAAGATGAAGTAAGGGAAATCAGTCGATATTTTGTTATTAATGTCGCTTGGCCTTTCTTAAGCACTGGTACAACCCGAACCGATCGCCATTCCTTATTAAGGGTGGCGGAAGATAAAGATACACTGAAAATGCACACTAGAAAACGTGCAATCGTCTCTGCATAGCGGTGCAAAAAGGCATTTGGAATGTTATCCGGTCCTGGTGATGATTTCGTTTTTAAACTTAGCAGCATAGAAACCGCGCCGGGCGGTGATGTAACAGCAGGATCAACATAGCAAGGGGTACGGCTGAAGGGCACATGGTTCGAGACACTTGAAAATACTCTTTGAAAAAAATTGATTAAAATGTTGCGCTATACATCGCTTCTCAATAACAGTTACACCGTTGTGCACAATTGCCCTGTTATAATCGAAGATGTGTTTCGACGTTACGTTGTGGTGGCGAGAGGACATTTTTATGGTGAAATAAAGTAGTTTGTGATCTCTGAAAGCGTCTGTGAGGGTGATCGGGCTTATCTTGCCGAGAACCGACATGAGAACAAAATTTTATATGTTAAGACCACGCATAGGTCCGTGATCTCGTTGAGTTAAGGAAAAGTCTAAGGATAGTTCAAATAATTAATCGAGACACAAGCCGGTGCAATTAAGAAACTCCGCTTGATATCTGTTTATCTGAAATCACCAAATAAAAGAAATTGGCTTTTGGAATGTTTACCCAGATATTTGTGAGGTCGGCATGCAGATCGTCCACGATAGTGTCTGAACTTGCGGGTGTTCGGGATTCCAAACACGATGCAGACCCATAAAGTGTCTAGGGGTGATAAAGTGTTAACACAAAAAGAGGAAATACGCTTTTTTATGGCTATCATTGCCCCCCCCCCCCCCACACCTTCTGTTTGGTCTGTCATTCGGATAAACAACAAAATCCCAGGAATAAGGTAATATTCCGTCATCTGTGATATTTACATGCAGCCACGTTTCAGTTGACGTTGGGATGTCCGAGTGAGTTACTGTCTTGTACATACGAGCACAATTTGGTACGCTTGGGGAAAATGGTGCGTATGTTGGCAAATGATGTCGAAAGCCGAGGATGTGTAATACCACCACAGTAAGGCTGGGGATGATTGTCAGGCTTGTGTGAAACTGCTCTATGATCCCAGCTGAACGATATTAAAGCCATGACGAAAGGCTAAAAAGTGTGAAATTAAAGTTCACAGGTTTGAGCAAATGGATGGACAATATAGAAGATGTAAACCTTTTAAAAGTGGCCCGTGACAGATAGCACAATTCTAGTTGATGAACTGGTCTACTTGAAGAAATGGACATTACTTCCACAAAGAATTGGCATGCGTAATCGGCTGATTATCAAAAATTCACTGATTAATGTTTTTAACTAATTACCTAATGGACGATATTACGATTTACAGCTTCTAGCCATTCGCAAGATGAATAAACTTCGAAATAATTCTCACGACACCAGTTTCAAGATATTAATTCCAGAATATAGCAGAGAAATGCATTGACTTTCAGTTACTTTCTTTAAAAAAACGTCATTTTATGCACTGAAGCACAAAACTAGCTGGAACACCAATGCATTTCTCCGCAAACTTCGGGGATTAATATCTCGAAACTGGTGTCATCCTTATAATTCGTTCCAAGTGGTCCTGTCTTGCAAAGTCAACGGCTGGAATTTGTAAATTGCAACATGGACAATGAGGTAATTAGTTAAAAACCTAATAAGAGAATTTTCGGTAATTATTCGATTATGCATTTCAATCTTTTGTGCAAATCCGCCTCTTCAAGGAGACTAGCTCATGAAATAGAATTGTGTTATCTGCCACACGCAACCTTTAAAAAAATTTGAACATGTTCACTGAAACGCCCTGTATAGCAGTATCCTGGCAATGGTAGACAAAAGCGCATTTTTTTCTGTCATGCGTCAGCGAACTTGAAGAGCAGTTGTTGACGCAACAACCCCTTCATTCACAACAAGTCAGACGCTAAATAAACATAGACGCAAACTGAGACCAAGGTTATACCTGCCCTAAAAACAACAGTTCCATACCTTTCAGCCGATTTGATTGAATGAGCTTACTGTTTTGATCTTTCTTTCTAAATCGGGAAAATAATGACGTATGATAGCAAATTTTTCAAGCTTCAAGTGAAATACAATGTTATTTCACTGAGCATTCAACTCAAGTCCGGCCATATTACTAATGGTGAACGTTCTTCTTCCACAAGGCGTCTCGCTCGCAGTGAAAAAGCCAGCCTGGGGCACTTGCAAATGAACTCAGATATGGTAAACTGCTCGTGAACAACACGCACTATGTTCTTGATGCTAAACCTGAGTGCACGACAGAAAAAGATCAAGAACAACGTGCAATTAGTTCTGAATTTCTGTTACCAAAGAACCTGCTGGTTATTCGGCATAGCAAAGCGATAGAAGTGGAATGTCTCTGCCGCATCATGTATATGTATATCCTGTTTACTATAATTCGAGGAGTTCTGAACATTTCCTCTTCCTTCAGCCATTGGCCCTTGCTCTCCACAGATTGTTGCCTTGACGAATACATGACCTTCGACTAATGGCTTCCGAAATCTTTGAACATGCCAATCGCTACGAAATTGATCGGCAGGATCAGTGATGGCGTCGTGGAGGCAGCATTTTCGACATTTCTAATGACAATCCTTATTCATGAACTTTTTTTTTTATTTAGATCACGCTGCAGGCCGTCGCCTAAGCAGGGGTGGCATAATACAATGAAAGCCAACAAACAAATTCAAACAATACACAAAAATAGAAGCAGTGAAAACATGGTTCAGTAGTAGACACACTGAAATAACTATTTACAGGTAAAGCTCATGCAACACTGCGAAGCACTAGTCACGGACATTAATTTCACAGCCATCATAGTTTGAATCCTCGGATCATGAAGAAAAAGCTACATAATTTTCAAATTTGGGGTAATTATTTTCCAAAAAGGCTTCAGGTGGTAAGATTCATCGATAGTCCAAGAAAAAAGGAATACATAAAATATTAGTGAACGCGAAGTGCAGTTCAAGGGTGTCAGCATGCGTACGTCTAGTTTGTCTAGAATTCCTGTTACTACTGATCTCAAAATCGTCTGGGCTTCATTCACGATCAATTCGACGAAATAGGTGAGGCACATTGTTTATTTATATTTAAAATAAGATCTAGGCTATGTCTAACAGTTCAAAGTGTGTAAAATTTTTGCATGCCTTAGCAGTAATTACGTTCTTCGAGGATTGTAGCAGCATTAAATGTAGAACACAGACACAGAAACGAAAGAATAGACGTGGAAGTAGCCCCACTGTCAACTGATGTCTTGATTGAAATTCCCGCGTTTTCTATTAGTCAACAAATCTGGCCCCTTTTATCTACTTATGACTAAAAGGGACGAGATTTGGCGACAAAATAAAAAGCGCGGGAATATCAATAAAGAAATCACTTGACGCTGAACGTATGTCCACGTCTGTTCGTTCGTTCCTGTGTCAGTGTTCTACAATTTCTGCTGTTACAATCCTCGAAGAATGAACCTACTAGCTCAGTTACCCCCCCCCCCCCCTTTTTTGACAGTAATTACATATGCAGGGTATCTGAAGCATTATACCTGTTTTAGAAACAGCGCTGAATTTAACATGCTACCCTGGGAGAACTGTAAACATCAAGAAGATCACATCTATTAAAACGGGTGGAATATTATGTGTAATTTCTTCAGCAAGTCCCGGAAAGCGTATATGCTGGAAGATTTCAAACAGACCAGTGAGATAGGGGCAACATTTTAAAGTGTGGGATTTAATTATAGGCCACTGCAATGTTTATTGCAGCTGCTGAAAAGAAACAGCTTCACTGGAAATTGGGTTGCTATTGTGCAAGGTCACACAATTCTTCACTCTTTTGTTGTGTGTTCGTACTGTTAGCGACTGGGAACTCGTGTAGACTCAACTTTGTGTGCCGCCTAGAAAGCTGATATTCGGTATTTGTTATAATTATTTGCGTAGCTGTAGTAATTTGGCTAATGACAATCGCGACACCATTTATGCAATTCCAATATGTTTGCCAAACGTGTCAGTATTACTTGCAGGTGATTTTAAGTACCGGAATATTGTTTCCCATGCTGCTGTCACTCAATTGAGTTTGTTTTGTACTAAGTGTACGGAGCCTCCGTTATGATTTATACTATGAGCAAATTGTTTACACCATGCATCAGCGTGGACTGCATCATCTACTTTGTGCTATATCTGCTTACTACGGCACCAGCTCTTTGTAGTTCAATTATGATCTTCCAGAAGCGAGTGACCACTGTGTTTTTCACTTCATGGTAGATGTACAGGTTGATCAAGCATCAGTGTAATCATACTAAGCATGTAACAAATTGTGGAGCTGCTGAATTTCATGATGTAATTCATAAGTTTTCTGCTTTCATCGATGAAATCTGGCAGGGTTTTACAAAGCAGTATCTGAACGCCAACTGGAAACTATTTGAGTAGTTGCTTCCCTCGCAAGCACTTCATACACTAAGACTGCTAACGTCTAATAAGCACGTGCTTCGTTTAATCAACCATAAAGTGTAAACGAATGCTTCGTTTTGCTAAAGTTATCAGCTCCGCGTCACGTTGGGATAACTACAGCTCGTTACTTGCAGACCATAAGAAAGAGCTGAGATTACCAAAGGGTATATTGTTCAATGATATGCTCAGTTTTATGCTGACTAGCAATTTAAGATAATTTCCGAAGGTTACTTATAAAATGTGTACTTGCAATGCTACACTTCTGACGGAGGGCCAAAAATTTATCCTTAGCGAAGAAAGTGCCAGTGTCGTAACGCTGTTTTCTTTGTCGTTCTCGTACGACGACAGTTTTCATAATCCTGATTATGGCACATTTGTGTTTTGCCCGATGCATTCGATTTGTTTTTTTATTCGGCAGATAGATCAGTTTTACGCAGATGTTGGATTAGCCATGAGAAAAGTGCAAATTCAGTATACTGTAGGCATGGCTGACTTCAATGCAAAAGGGAGGGAAAAGCAGGCTAGTGAACAAGAAACTGGCCACCACAGCGTGCATTCTAGCGACACTAGAGGAGAGATGCTGTTAGACTTCGCGGAAAGGAATAAGATACGAGTAATGAACACCTTCTCCAGGAAGCATAGCTACAGACAGTGGACCTGGAAAAGCCCTAGTGGTGCCCTAATGGGGAAACAAGAACTAGATTTCATACTTTCTGCCAATCCTGGAATAGTGCAGGATGTAGAAGTGTTAGTGTCAATTGTAGTGATCATAGGGTTAGCCAGGTCTAGAATTCACCTCAATTTGAAGAGAAAAAGAGTAAAATTGGTCAGGAAGGAACACGCCAACCGAGACGCAGTAAGGGTAAAAGCAAACAGGCGCAGGCTGGTACTTGCAAACAAATGTGCGGCCTTAGAGCAGAGATGATTATGACATAGACTTAATGAATAAAACCATAACTAGGCTGCCTTCAGAAGCAGCAGCTGAAGTGAGAGGTAAGGCACCAAGGCAACCAATAGGTGAGCTCTGCCAAGTAACAAAGCAGCTAATAAGCAAACGACAAAGAATTGCAGTGTCCAACTCAAGTGATCAGACACAGCTCCTAGAGCTGTCAAAACTGGTCAACAAGTAGTAAATAAGGTATTTCCGAAATTATAATGCGAGAAACACTGAGCAAGCAGTAGAACATCGACACAGCATGAAATCAGTGAGAAGGAAACTAGGCATAGGACAAACCAAGCTCTATGCTCAAAGAATAAGCAGGGTATTATCATCAGCAATCTTGAAGATATAATAAAAGCAGCAGAAGTATTCTATACTGACCTGAACAGTACCCAGAGGACTCAGGTGTACTCCATTCAAAACAGCAATGAACAGGATAGAGAAACTACTCTTATATCTAGAGATGAGATCAGAAGGGCTTTGCAAAACATGAAACAGGGAAAAGCGATGGAAGATGGAATAACAGTCGATTTAATCAAAGATGGAGAAGACATAATGCTAGAAAAACTGGTGGCTCTCTGTACGAAGTGTCTATCGACTGCAAGGGTCGCAGAAAACAGGAAGAATGCAAACATTATACTAATCCACAAAAAGGGAGAATTTAAAGAATTGAAAAATTATAGGCCCATTAGCTTACTCCCAGTATTATATAAAATATTTACCAACATAATCCCCAATAGAATGAGGGCAACACTGGACTTTCTTCAACCAAGGGAGCAGGCTGGTTTCAGGAAGGGATTCCCTACAATGGATCACATCCATGTCATAAATCAGATTATCGGGAAATCCGCAGTGTACAATAACCCTCTCTATACGCCTCACATAGATTACAAAAAGGGATTTAATTCTGTAGAGATACGAAGAGTCATAGAGGCATTACGTAATCAAGGAGTACAGGATGCTTACCTAAATGTCTTGGAAAGTATCTACGTACATACCACACCTACCTTAATCCTCCGCAAGTAGGAATGTACCTATAAAGAAAGGGGTCAGACAAGGAGCCACGATCTCTCTATTGCTATTAACTGCGTGCGTGGAAGAAGTGTTCAAGCTATTAAACTGGGAAGGCTTATGAGTGAGGATTTACGGCGATTATCTCAGCAACCTTTGGTTTACAGGTGACATTGTTCTGTTCAGCAACACTGGAATGATTTACAACAAATGATTGAGGACCTTAACAGAGAGAATGTAAGAGTGAGGTTGAAGATTGATATGCAGAAGACAATGATAATGATCAATAGCCAGGCAAGGGAATAAGAGTTCAGCATCGCCACTCAGCCTCTGGTGTCTGTGAAGGAGTACGTTTAGCTAGGTCAATTACTCACAGTTGACTCTGATCATGAGAAGGAAATTTCCAGATGAACAAAAATGAGTTGGAGCGCATACGGCCGGCAGGAAGCTTACCAATATCATTGAAAAGAAAGGTGTACAACCAGTGCATTCTAATGGCACTAACATAGGGAGAAAAAACTTGGCGACTGACAAAGGAGCTCGAGAACAAGTTAATGTCCTGGTGAAGAGTGATGGAACAAAAAATGTCAGGCATAACGTTAAGAGATAGGGAGCGAGTGGTGTGGATCAGAGAGCAAACGGGTATGGCTGATATTCTAATTGACATTAGGAGAAAAAATGGATCTGGACAGGTCATTTATAGCATAGGTTAGATAACAGGTGGACCATTAGGATTACAGCATGGTTGCCAATAGAAGGGAAGTTCAGTCAAGGACGGCAGAGGAATAGGTGGGGTTACGAAATTAGGAAATTCGCAGGTTCTAGTCGGAATCAGTTGGTGCAGGAAAGGGATAATTAGAGTTCGCAGGGCGAGGCCTTGTTCCTGCAATGATGATGATGATAATGATTATTATAATATAATTAAAAACCTTCAAAAACTCTCTTCAGCTGGTATGAACAGCAATTCTAAGGTTCTTATTAATACTAAAGTATGCAGTTCCGGAATTCTCTCTCTTGATACCGTATTCCGGATGATGGGAATGTGGGAAAAGCTATTGCTTTTTTTTAGTTTTGTGGCAAGAATTTTCGTAAACGTCATTAATTTTTGAAACTTATACATTGCGAGTGCACCAAGCAGAGTCACGGAACATGCCATTTATTGTCATACAGATAACTCCCTACAAGATGACGCATTTTTTTTAGAAGGCTTAACACCATTCGCGAAAAACATTATCGTGTGAAACTGTACAGTGGCGTACCAACGATTTTTCGAATAGGGGGGCAGGAAGTTGGCAAATGACGTGTGATCTGATACTCTACTAATCCACAAAAAGGGAGACGTTAAAGACTTGAAATATTTTAAGCCCATTAGCTTACTCCCAGTATTATATAAAATATTTAGCGACATAATCTCCAATAGAATAAGGGCAACACTGGACCTTAGTCAACCAAGGGAACAGGCTGGCTTCAGGAAGGGATACTCTACAATGGATCACATCTATGTCATAAATCAGATTATCACGAAATCCCCAGAGCACAATAGGCCTCTCTATATGGCTTTCATAAATTACGAAAAGGCATTTGATTCAGTAGAGATACGAACCGTGATAGAGCCATTACGTAATCAAGGAGTACGGAACTCTTATGTAAACACCTTAGAAAATATCTACCAAGTTTCCACAGCTACCTTAATTCTACACAAGAAAAGCAGGCAGATACCTGTAAAGAAAGGGCCCAGACAGGGAGCCAATCCCTCCAATGCTATTCACTGAATGCTTGGAAGAACTATTCAAGCTATTAATCTGGGAAGGCTTAGGAGTAAGAATCAAAGGCAAATATCTTGGCAGCCTTTGGTTTGCCGATGACATTGTTCTATTAAGCAGCACTGTAGACGAATTACAACAATTGATTGAGGACCTTCAGAGAGAGTGTAAGAGTGGGGCTTAAGATTAATCTGCAGAAGACAAAGATAATAATGAATGACCGGACAAGGAAACAAGAATTCAGGATCGCAAGTCAGCCTCTAGAATCTGGGAAGGAGTACGTTTACCTAGGTCAACTAATCACAGGGATCCCTGGGCATGGCAAGGAAATCCACAGAATAAAAATAGGTTGGATCGCATACGGTAGACATCGTGAGCTCCTGACTGGAAGCTTACCGTTATCATTGAAAAGGAAGGTGTACAATCAGTGCATTTTACCTGAGATGACATATGGGGCAGAGACTTTGAGACTGACAAAGAAGCTTCAGAATAAGTTAAGCACTGTGCAAAGAGTGTGGAACGAAGAACGCTAGGCATAACTTTAATAGACAGAAAGAGGGCGATTTGGACCAGAGAGCAAACGGGTATAGATGATATTCTAATTGACATGATAAGAAAAATATGGCGCTGGGAAGGTGATGTAATCGTAGAGTAGATCACCGTTGTACCGTTAGGGTGACAGAATATATTTGCGGGTATATATATATATATATATATATATATCATCAGCCTCAGTGCATTCAGTGCATTCAATGGTACTAACACAGGGGGAAGAAACTTGGCGCCTGACAAAGCAGCTCACAAAAAAGTTAATGTCCTGTTGAAGAGTGATGGAACAGGACATTAACTAGGGCTATTGTGTTCACAGACTCATTGACTGTAGTCCGAGCCCTAATGAATGTACATAAACATAAAAACACTGTCTTCAATGAACTGTATACATTGCTATGCTCAGCTTATAGTGCTAAACAAATGATCATCCTATGCTGGATACCTGGCCACTGTGGTATAAAAGGCAACGAAGCTGCTGACGAGAAAGCTATTTCAGTAGCTTTTAGTGACACGAACATAAACATACCCATCCCAGCCACAGATCTTAAAGCATACTTGCGTCACAAGCTGAAAATACACTGGCAGCAACATTGGAATGCTCAGATATCAAATAAACTGCACTGGATAAAACCCAAATTAGGATATTGGGTATCGGAGAGAACATCACGATATAACGAAGTGGTCCTTTGCCGATTAAGAATAGGACACACTTACGGCAGTCACTCTTACCTCTTGACTGAGAGGTATCCTCCAACTTGTAGTAAGTGCGGCCAAAATCTCACAATCCTGCACGTTCTTATTCAATACCCTGCAATAGAAGCACAGAGAAAAGGGTATTTCATTTCTGCATATCGCAAAAATATTGCTCTTCACCCGAAATTTTTTCTTAGCAATGAACCGCTTTTTAATCCGAAACTAGTCTTAGAGTTTTTAGCTGAAACAGACTCTGGAAATCATTTGGCCAGGGAAATTTTAGCGCACGTATAACAGCCCCTGTACCCAAAGGCTTTCTCGAAGCTAAAGTGTCAATGTTATGTTTTATTCTGTCATGTTTTAACGAAACCCCATTACCATAGCCCACAGCACTACTTAGTGTCATTATTTTAGCAACTATATATTTTACGCCATCCACAGCGACCGCTTTTAGGCTTTTTTACAGCCGTGTCACATATACCATGAGAAATTCATTGTCTAATTCATTGTCTACACCACTCAGAATGCACCGTTAACATCACCTTTGTCATGGCGCTCTTTGGCCCATACCTGGCCCTTGCGCCATAAAACACCACACATCATCAAGAGTGATGGAACAAAAAAATGTCAGGCATAACGTTAAGGGATAAGAAAAGAGCGGTGTGAATTAGAGAGCAAACGGGTATAGCCGATATTCTAATTGACATTAAGAGAAAAAAAATGGATCTGGACAGGTCATGTAATGCATAGGTTAGATAACAGGTCTACCATTAGGATTACAGCATGGTTGCCAAAGAAGGGAAGTGCAGTCAAGGACGGCAGAAGACTAGGTGGCGTGATGAAATTAGGAAATTCGCAGGTGCTAGTTGTCATTGGTTGGTGCAGGACATCGAGATCGCAAGACGAGGCCTTCATCCTGCAGTGGACATAAATAGGCTGCTGCTGCTGATGATGATGATCATTATTATAATTGAAAACCTTAAAACATTCTGTTCAGCTGGTGCGAACAGCAACTCTATAAGGTTCTTATTAATACTAAAGTATGCAGCTCCAGAATTCTCTCTCTTGAAGCTGACTGTCTTCCGGATGACTGGAATGTGGGAAAAGCTATTCCTTTCTTTTACTAGTTTTGTGGCAAGCATTCTCGTTCATCTCACATTAAATTTCGAAGCGTATAGATTGCGAGTGAATCAAGAAGAATCATGGAACTTCCAATTTATTGTCATACAGCTAAATCCCTAGAATATGACAAATTTTTTTAGAAGGCTTAACACTGTTCACGAAAAACATTATCGAGGGAAACGTACAGTGGCGTACCAACAATTTTTCAAATACGGGTGCGAGGAGTTGGCAAACCACGTGCGATCTAATCCTCTACTAATCCACAAAAATGGAGACATTAAACAATTGAAAAATGTTAGGCCCATTAGCTTACTCCCATTATTGCATAAAATATTTACCGACATAATCTCCAATAGAATAAGGGCAACACTGGACTTTAGTCAACCAAGGGATCAGGCTGGCTTCAGGAAGGGATACTCTACAATGGATCACATCCATGTCATAAATCAGATTATCGAGAAATCCCCAGAGCACGATAGGCCTCTCTATATGACTTTCATAGATTACAAAAATGCATTTGATTCAGTAGAGATACGAGCAGTCATAGAGGCATTTTGTAATTAAGGAGTACAGACCGCTTATGTAAACACCTTGGAAAATACCTGCAGAGATTCCACAACTACCTTAATTCTACACAAGAAAAGCAGGGAGATAAAGAAAGGGGTCCGACAGGGAGCCAATCCCTTCAATGCTGTTCACTTGGGAGAAGTATTCAAGCTATTAAACTGGGAAGGCTTAGGAGTAAAGATCGACGGCGAATACCTCAACAACCTTTGGTTTGCCGATGACATTGTTTTTTTCAGCAACACTGGGGACGAGTTACAACAAAAGATTGAGGACCTCAACATAGAGAATGTAAGAGTGGTGTTGAAAATTAATATGCAGAAGACAATTATAATGATCAATAGCCAGGCAAGGGAACAAGAATTCGGGATCGCCAGTCAGCCTCTAGAGTCTGTGAAGGAGCACATTTATCTAGGTCAACTATTCACAAGGAAGCCTGACCATGAGGAGCAAATTCACAGAAGAACAAAAATGGGTTGGATCGCATACGGCAGACATTGTGAGCTCCTGACTGGAAGCTTACCATTAACATTGAAAAGGAAGGTATACAATCAGTGCATTTTACCTATGATGACAAATGGGGCAGGGACTTGGAGACTGATAAAGAAGCTTGAGAATAAGTTAAGGACTGCGCAAAGAGCGTGGAACGAAGAACGCTAGGCATAATTTTAATACACAGAAAGAGGGCGATTTGGATCAGAGAGCAAATGGGTATAGACGATATTCTAATTGAAATGATAAGAAAAATATGGCGCTGGGCAGGTGATGTAATCGTAGAGTAGATAACCGTTGTACCGTTAGGGTGACAGAATATATTTGCGGATATATATATATATATATATATATATATATATATATATATATATATATAATCAGCCTATATTATGTCCACTGCAGGACGAAGGCCTCTCCCCGTGATCTCGATTTACCCCTGTCCTGCGCCAGCCGATTATAAATAGCACCCGTAAATTTCCTAATTTCATCGCACCACCTAGTCACTATTCTGTTGTCCTCTACTGCGCTTCCCTTCTCTTGGTGTGTGTGTGTGTGTGTGTGTGTGTGTGTGTGTGTGTGTGTGTGTGTGTGTGTGTGTGTGTGTGTGTGTGTGTGTGTGTGTGTGTGTGTGTGTGTGTGTGTGTGTGTGTGTGTGTGCATATATATATATATATATACAGTGTTTCAGGTAACTTCAGCCAAAGATTAAACATATGCAAATTTCACGTTGCAGGACGGAAGCAAGGTAATGTCTGCCGTCGCTAGGAGATAGATTATTTTTGCGCTCTGCCTAACTACATAGTCTAAATAATTAATCAACTTCTCAAACATTATAATTCGATGAAGAGTGTCAATGATTATTGTACACCAACATTGAAAACTCCAGATACAGCTTGCTGTTGCTCAATATGTGCTACTTAAAGGTGATTTCCCGAGCAAGAAAGAAGCCTGCGAATGCTCGCAAAACGCCTCGAGCAGGCAGACGCACGGCAATTTTGCTTGTATTCACGGGCTTCTTTCGCACTCGGAAAACCACTTTTCCGTAACACGTATTGAGCCAAGATGCTGTACCGGGAGTTTCTCATGTCGCTCTACAATTTTCTTATTACAACTTTTCATCTAATTATATTTGAGAAGTTCGAGTAAATATGTAAGATTACTCTAATTAGACGGCATAGAAAAAATAACCGCATGCGGGATAGCAGAAAATGGACGTGGAGTAGCCCGAATGGCGAGAATATAAATGAGATAGACTTCCTACTCTGCGCTAACCCTCGCATCATACAAGATGTGGACGTGCTCGGCAAGGTGCATTGCAGTGACCATAGGATGGTAAGAACTCGAATTAGCCTAGACTTGAGGAGGGAATGGAAGAAACTGGTACATAAGAAGCCAATCAATGAGTTAGCGGCAAGAGGGAAAGTAGGAGAATTCTGGATCAAGCTACAGAACAGGTATTCCGCTTTAACTCAGGAAGAGGACCTTAGAGCTGAAACAATGAACAACAATCTTATGGGCATTGTTAAGGAGTGTGCAATAGAAGTCGGTGGTAACTCCGTTAGACAGGATACCAGTAAGCTATCGCAGGAGACGAAAGATTTGCTTAAGAATCGCCAATGTATGAAAGCCTCTAACCCTACAGCTAGAATAGAACTGGCAAAACTTTCCAAGTTAATCAACAAGCGTTAGACAGCTGATATAAGGAACTATAATATGGATAGAATTGAACCTGCTCTCAGGAATGGAGGAAGCCTAAAAGCAGTGAAGAAGAAACTATGAATAGGCAAGAATCAGATTAGAACGACAGAAAGCTGAGCTAGTTGGTAAGGATTCATTATGCAAAAAAGAAGTGAGGCGTGCAGACAGGACACAAGAGTAGAGAAGTGGACAACACGAACGCCGACTATCAACTGAAGGGAGCACTGAGGCGAAAAAAGAAGAAGACACAAAACTCATCTGCGCATACTCAGGAATGGTGCCACCACGTGTCAGTAGGGTACATGCGCCGGTCTACAAGAGAGATAACTGTTAAGACACTTAATCTCTTCCTTATGTAAAGTAATCGAAGGCTGACTCACGCACGCACTTCCACCATTAAAGATATGCCATGCCTCTACCATAAGACGCGTATCTTCATTCTTATGCCAGTAAAATATCGCGCATTCATCTAACTCTTGCGTACAGTTACAATCTCGGCAATGTAGCGAAAGATTAGAAGGCGACCCACCGGTTAACGACCTTTTATGTTCCATTAGCCTCTGATTGATACACCGTCCCGTTTGCCCTACGTAGAATTGGCCACAGATAAGGGGAAATTTATACACCATACCCATACGACAGTCAGTAAAACTGTTGTTCTTATTGTGCTTCACTGGACAAATATCTCTTCGTTTTTTGCCTTTTACCCGCTCCTTCTTATTCTATACGGCAGCACATATCTTACCTAGCTTATTGGGAGCAGTGAAAGCAACATTAACATCATATCTACTTGCAACTTTTTTAAGCCTGTGCGACACTGAATGAATGTACGGAATAGCCACTACTCTTTTTTTTGCTACTACTGCTTTCTGTAATCACGTCCGTCCCTCTCGAAACCGACTTCTTTAGGCGCTCAGCCACAGTGGCCACCGCTACACTAGGATAACCTGCTTCTAATAGGCGCCGGACCTGCGCATTAAAACTGGCGCTCATTTTGTGCATGCAGGATCTGGTAGGGAAGACTTAAGGCACGACATGGTAATTCCGTTTTTTACTAATTTAGAATGCTTGGATTGAAAGTTTAGCAACGGCTTCAAACATCTTGGGGAGTACTGCCAACAAACATGGTTTTGTTTGAAGATCAAGGAAATGTCAAGAAACTTAATTACGCTTCGCTGAGGAAATTCCTTGGTAAACTTTAATCCTCCCCCATAAAGTTTAAATTGATCACTTAGTGAGGTAGCAGCGGAATCGAATTCTTCCCTATTGCAGAAAATCAGGCAATCATCAACGTACCGAAATGTCTTGATAACGCTATCACCTAAGGCTTTCTCTAAGCAGTTGTCAACCTTACTCAGGTAAATGTTGCTAAGAATAGGGGCAACCTTTGAGCCAATACAAATGCCTGATTTCTGCAGAAAAACGTCATCTCTCCATCCAATCAGCGTCGACTTGAAGTACATTGAAAGAACTTCTAGAAAAGCTGCCGTGGGAACACCGCATCTGTCAATAAAAGACTATTCTTGCACTTGTTATTTAATGCACTCATTTACGGAATTTAGTAACCCGTCATGCGGCAAGGAATAATACAGGTCTTCGATATCCATACTAAAAGCTGTACAATCACCAGGATTTTCCTCTCTCAAATACTGAACTAGTGCCTGAGAATTACGTAAGCAAAAGGGGTCTGAAAAAACTAGTGAAGCTAAGCAGTTCTGTAGGTAACTGGCGACACAGACCTGCCACGTCCCTTTCTCTGACACTATCGCACGAAAAGGAATTTCTTGTTTATGGGTCTTGGCCGAGAAAATGGAACATAAAAGCTCGTTCACCGGTGGGTCGCCTTCTAATCTTTCGCTACATTGCCGAGATTGTAACTGCACGCCAGAGTTAGATGAATGCGCGATATTGTACAGGCATAAGAATGAAGATACGCGTCTTATGGTAGAGGCATGGCATATCTTTAATGGTGGAAGTGCGTGCGTGAGTCAGCCTTCGATTACTTTACATAAGGAAGAGATTAAGTGTCTTAACAGTTATCTCTCACATATACCTGCACATGTACCCGACTGACACGTGGTGGTACCATTCCTGAGCATGCACAGATGAGTTTTGTGTCTTCTTTTTTTTCGCCTCAGTGCTCCCTTCAGTTGATAGTCGGCGTTTGTGTTGTCCACTTCTCTACTCTTGTGTCCTGTCTGCACGCCTCACTTTTTTTTTTTTTTTGCGTAAGAATCAGATTTGTACGTTAAGCGACTAAGCCGGCAATATCATTACTAATATGGATGAGATAGTTCAAGTGGCTGAGGAGTTCTATAAAGATCTATACAGTACCAGTGGCACCCACGACTATAATGGAAGAGAGAATATTCTAGAGGAACATGAAATCCTACAAGTAACGGCAGAAGTAGTAAAGAAAGCCGTTGGAGCTATGCAAAGGGGGAAGGCAGCTGGGGAGGATCAGGTAACAGCAGATTTGTTGAAGGATGGTGGGCACATTGTCCTAGGAAAACTGGCCACCCTGTATGGGCAATGCCTCATGACCTCCAGCGTACGGAATCTTGGAAGGACGCCAACATAACCTTAATCCTAAGAAAGAGGATGCCAATTACTTGAAAAATTATAGACTGATCAGCTTACTGTCCGTTGCCTACAAAGTATTTACTAAGGTAATCGCAATTATAATCAGGAACACCTTAGACTTCTGTCAACCAAAGGACCAGGCAAGATTTCGTAAAGGCTACTGAACAATAGACCATATTCACACTATCAATCAGGTGATAGAGAAATGTGCGGAATGTAACCAACCCTTATATATAGCTTTCATTGACTACGAGAAAGCGTTTGATTCAGTCAAAACCTCAGCAGTCATGCAGGCATTACAGAATCAGGATGTAGACGATCCGTACGTAAAAATACTGAAAGATATCTAAAGTGGCTCCACATCCACCATAGTCCTCCATAAAGAAAGGAACAAAATCCCAATAAAGAAGCTCGTCAGGCAGAGAGATACGATTTCTCCAATGCTATTCACAGCGTGTTTACAGGAGGTATTCAGTGACCTGGATTGGGAATAATTGGGGATACGAGTTAATAGGGAATACCATAGTAACTTGCGATTCGCTGATGATATTGCATTGCTTAGTAACTCAGGGGACCAATTGCAAGGCATGCTCACTGACCTGGAGAGGCAAACCAGAAGGGTGGGTCTAAAATTAATCTGCAGGAAACTAATGTTTAACAGTCTCGGAAGAGAACAGCAGCTTACGATAGGTAGCGAGGCACTGGAAGTGGTAAGGGAATACACCTACTTAGGGCAGGTAGTGACCGCGGATCCAGATCATGAGACTGAAATAATAAGAATAAGAATAGGCTGGGGTGCGTTTGACAAGCATTCTCAGATCATGAACAGCAGATTTCCATTATCCCTCAAAAGAAAAGTGTATAACAGCCATGTGTCACCAGTGCTCACCTACGGGGCAGAAACCTGGAGTCTTACGAAAAGTGTTCTACGTAAATTGAGGAAGACGCAACAAGCTATGGAAAGAAGAATGATGGGTGCAACATTAAGGGATAAGAAAAGAGCAGATTGGATGAGGGAACTAACGCGAGTTAATGACAGCTTTGTTGAAATCGAGAAAAAGAAATGGATATGGTCAGGATATGTAATGAGGAGGGAAGATAACCGATGATCATTAATGGTTACGGACTCGATTCCAAGAGAAGGGAAGCGTAGCAGGGGGCGACAGAAAGTTAGGTGGGCGAATGAGATTACGAAGTTTGCAGGGACAACATGGCCACAATTAGCACATGACCGGGGTAGTTGGAGAAGTATGGGAGAGGCCTTTGCTCTGCAGTGGGCATAGCCAGGCTGATAATGATGAAGTTAAAAAGCCTGCAAATGCATTTGCCTGTTATATTTAAATTTATTAGAAGAAATATACGTATTTCTTGATCACAGATGATGAACCATGGAGGCCTGAAAAAGTATTTGAATTTACATTTATTTTTTTGACAGTACACAAGCTTATACATATGATACAGGGCCAAAAAGCAGTGAGTGCCCAGAGGTCTCTGATCTCGCCCAGTATAAGCACTGTAGCGTACATAAGAAAAAAAGTATTGTTATAGACAATTTTTCTAAATAGACAAGGAAATGTACTTGGTGTTTCAGTCTACATACAGCAGAAATGTATCGCATGTTAAGGTAATAGTGTGGTCGTGGTTATACACAACAACGTGTAATCAACATATATGGCTTGCAATATTAACAAGAAAAAAAAGGCAGCAGATGTATGCGACCTTGGAGAATAAGAACGAAATTTTCAGGGAAGCTGTTCCTTTCGAACAGCTTCAATGAAAGTTTCCGTTTCTTGTAATTATATCACATAGTTTAATATGTTGCCCCTATATGTCAGTTCCGCATGAAACCTTGCCCACACATAGTGCTATGGAGCACTTCTTTTTGGTATTTTCTTAAACAGACAGTAATTCATTAGCGTGCATGTTACTTCATGATGCCGTGATGTACATCATGGTACATCACGGTACTTCTTTGCCGAAGTACCGTGAAGAAGTACATCACGGTACTTCTTTGCCGTGATGTACTTCTTTCCTCCTTGCTCCCCCCCTCCTTCCCCCGGCCCACTCAAGTTTCTCGAGCTCTGATATCGGTTAAGTTCACAGTTCTCCCAGAGCGGGAGGATATATTCTGCTTTGTTTAGTAAAACTCACTCATAAAGCTATGGATCACTTGCTTGCATAATTTGCTACGAATGTCAGAATTATATAGTCGCCTGTATTTAAACTTTACTTACATAGTGTCGATAACGTGCCCTTTGATTTTGCCAAATATAAGAAATGTGTGTTATTTGGTTCACCGAGGACATTGCATAAAGCATCTGGGAATGCCTTATGACGCATGAAAAAATAGGGGGCAAGAAACTACGGCTCAGTCATTATCTGCAACGCTTGTAGCTAGACCAGGAAATTAAACATCTTTATCGTACATTAAACTTACAATGACCCCCCTAACCTTTCCACTAAATATTAACCTGTTGTAACCAACAGCTATGTCGGACCAGTGGGAAGCCTAATAGAAAGTGGCCATGTCACACATTCTAAAACTTGAATAGGGATTTTTTTAAAGATGTTTGATCCAACCTCATATATCTTCGCACAGCATATGACTAATTTTTGCTCACTTTTGTCTTTGTGGCAGTTATAGTTCTGTCAGGGCTGTGGTTTCAATTCTGCCTCACTTGGTACACAGGCTCATAACGCATTAGAGTGCTTGCATGCATAATTTATGGCAAAAGTCTCAATTACCCATCTATATTGATCTTTGTCTCAATATCAAACATTACCTGGTCCTCAGAGTCACAAGCTATAAAAATGCTGCTTCCTTTAGTTCAGTGGGGAACAGGCGACCCCATAATATTACACATGAAAAAGTAAAAAAAAAAATTATGGAAAGATATGAGGATTCAATAATTATTCTTAACACTTGTAAATAAGCCAGACCCGCTGAAACTTCGCCACACATTGTACTTAAAATGCTGACCATTCCGGCAACGCATAAAATATCTGAGAAGCAGAGTTCTCTTGGGACATTTGAAAACCTCGCTAATTACAACAATGTGATACTTTCAAATACTTGCTTACAGTTTTTTTAAGATCAACACGAATTTACCATCGCGCATAAACTTGGCGTATCGTTTCCGCTATGTTTGCAAAATTTCAGCTAAGTTGTAGTTGTAACTATGTCGGCATAGCCGTCTATTCTATAGGAAAAGATTTAATTACCCCCTCGTTTGCAACATTGCCTACATATTGCCCATACCATGCTCCTAATTTCGCCCAGATATAAACAAGATGCCTTGTTTGGCTCACCAAGGACATCGTAGAAACAAAATACGCATCGCGTATTTATTTATTTATTTATTCATTCATCCTAGTACCTTACAGCCTCCAAGTGGACTATTATGTGAGTGGCGTTACAAATTTGGGTGCGAGCAGAAGCAGTTCGGACATTCTTATTTGAATGTCGTTATGAAATAGTAAATGAATAAACTGGGAAATGGAACGAAGTAGAAATATTTCAGAACAAAATGCTGCATATTTCTTTCTTTTAAGTTAATGGGGTCAGAGATGTGAACAATGTCCTCTGGAAGACCATTCCAATACAAGATTGCACGTGACAATGCTGAGCTGAAGGCGGCGGCTTTTCTCAAAAGTTGTTTCAAGGTGAGGTAACTATGCAATTCTTAAAACGTGCGATGCGGCATCCTAAGAGGTAGACTAAGTGTATGATGGCTATGAACAAGTTTATGGAAGAGGCACATAAGTGCGATTGCTCTGTCAAATTCTAAGGAAAGGAAAGGACAAGGACTAATGCTAGTTATGCTGGTATTCCGGCTGTAGTATCATGCAATAAAACCAACCGCACAATTTTGTACGCATTCTAGGGAATGAGTTAGGTATTCTTGATGAGGTGACCAAATGGAAATTGCATGCTCAAGTTGAGGGCGAACAAATGTTTGATAGCTGAGTTGCCGAGTCGAACTGGGCACGCCTGTGAGGCGACACTTTAAAAAATCTAATGTGCGGTTAGATTTAGCATCAACTTATTACTATGTGGGTTGCCCATGAGAGGTTAGGCAAAATATGAACATCAGGGTACTTGCATGATGACATGAGGCTGACTGGACTGTTATTAAGTGAACAATATATATAAAGAATTGGATCGTTTGCGGCTAAATGTCGTTAATCAGCATTTATCAGTGCTAAAGAACATCTGCCATGATGAGCACCAGGTAGTAATGCGGTCACGATCTTCATGGTGGTTTCCAGAGCGGATTTTGCGATAAAGAATGCAGTCGTTGGTGAACAAACTGATTGTCGAGCTGATGTGTAATCGTATGTCATTAATGAACATGGGAAAGAATAATGGGCCGATTACACTGCTTTCGGGCACGCCATATGATGCATCATTAAGAAGGATAATTAATTATCAACTGAAGTGAACTGTTTACGAAAAGATGAGAAGCTTCTAAACCAAGAAATTACTAAGGAATCAAGGTACAAAGAAGATAGTTTTGATATTAGACAACAATGGGCAACGCGATCGAAGGCTTTAGGAAGGTCGAGGAATAAACAGTCGTTTTGAATACTTTCGTGCATTCCAAGAAATAGTTCGTGAGTAAACTCAAGTATTTTTTTCTCGCATAATAGCCTCTTCCTAAACCTATGCTGCTTTGAAAAAAAATAAATCGATGCTTCCTAAATGTAGTGGCATGTTAGATGCAATAATATGTTCGAGAAGTTTGCCACTATGGTTGTCAGTGATAATGGGCGATAGTTAGCAACTTAAGTTCGATCACCATATTTGAAATTGGAATGACTTTTCGAGTTTTCCACTTGTATGTAGAAAGAGATTCTCAAAAAATATGACTGAGTATGATGCTTGAATGAACCACGGCATGTTTCAGAATTTTTTAGTTAATGCCATCGACACCACATGAAGTAGTAACTTTTAAATTATTAATCAATGATGCAATGGATGTCACAGTAACGTCCATAAGGCTCATGTACGCAAGGTCATAATTGGGTGCCCATTGAATATTGGAATAGTCTTTCTTCATGAACATATTCGTGAAAAAGTTGCTAAAAGTATGACAGCATTCATCTTGGGCGATAGGGTCACCAGCCTCATCAACCAGCAAAAATATGCAGACAGTTGAGCAGCTAAAATTGTTTTCCAAAATTTTTTGGGATTCTGTTTAAGGAGGGTTCCTTAAGGTTCATTAAGGTTTAAGATAGATTAAATTACGAAGGTTCCTGTGGTTCCACGGTTTAGATGAGCTAGCAAGAAGACATATGCAATGTATGTAAGTGTTCATCAACTGAGTCAATTCCTTTTCAAGCTGACTCCAGATTTCATTAACAATTGCTGGGAAAAGGATTGCAGAAAATAATCACAGAAGTACCTTTAAACCAAGGTTAATTACATCGTAGCCTTTTTTTGTATTTAGAAAATACTGCAGGCCTTGTAGTGGTCCTTGCAGGGGCGGCGGAAGTACAGGAATAAAACAATAACAACAACAAGGAAATCCAAGAGTACATGAGTAGCAAAACAGAAATAACAAGAAATAGTTACATTGGAATTATTGCAGGAAAATAAAAAATAACAATTTCAGAAACACTGCAACAAAACAAGATAAAAAAGAAACAAACAACATTTCTCAACTGTTGCATGTTCAGCCGTCAACGCATTCAATGCTTTCAGTGTTAATAAGAAGCAATAAGGCAAGTTACTCCATTCTGTTATTGTGCGAGGAAACAAGGAATATTTAAAGGTTTTGGTTCTGGCAAAATACGGAGTTAATGACTTGGCATGCCGGTGCCTTGTTAATCGTCCTGTTAGTGGTTGTATGTATTACTGCGGTTTAAGTGATAGCTGATTATTCTGAAGCAGATAGAGGAATTTATTCCTTTGAATTTTCCTTCGCAATTTGAGTGTTTGTATATTATTCAATTTTCATTAAGCTTGAGGGAGAGTCAGTTGGACGGTATTTAGAAAATATAAAGCGTATAGCTTTTCGATAAGTTTTTTCTAATGCATCGATGTTGCGTTTCGTGTACGGGTCCCAAACAATTGCCGCATATTCTAGTGTAGGCCTTATAATATAGTTGTAAGCCAACAGCTTGGTTTCCGGAGGTGCGATTCTTAATTTATGCCTGAGCAGACCAAGTTTTCTTAAAGCTGAAGCACATGTAGTCGAGATATGCTTGTTCCAGGAAAGATCATGCATTATGATAACCCCCAGGGGCCTATATTCCTCGACTTTGGATAGGGGTGAAGATGCAAGATCATAAGTAAACGGTAAAGGGTGCTTTTCTTTAGTAATTCTCATAGAAACTGTTTTATTAATATTGAGCTCCATGTTTTACTGCTGGCACCAGGAATGAATGCTCTGAAGGGTAGAAATTAAGAGGACTTTATCTTCGTGGCATTTAATTTCATTAAACAAAACACAGTCATCAGCAAGCAATCTTAATTGAACGGGGTGAGCGACTACTTATACTATATAATTAATATATATTAAAAGAAACAAGGGGCCAAGCACGCTGCCTTGCAGAACACCGGAAGTAACTGGCACTTCATCATACGGGCAGTCACTTATGCTGACGAATTGTGTGCGCTTAGTTAAGTATGCAGAGATCCATGCTAATTAAGTATGGCGGCAGTTTTATAATTTCGATCTTTTCAATTAGCTTATGGTGACAAAAAAGATTAAATGCTTTTCTGTAATCCAGGAATATAACATCGATCTGACCAGGTTTATCAAGAATGCTAGCAAAGCTGTGAATGACTGAAGCCAACTGAGTGACGGTGGAAAACCCCTTCCTAAAGCCATGCTGTATCGGTGTGAATGCTGTTGTCAGTTTAAAATCCTATTATCTGGTTAGCTATAATATGTTCCAATAGTTTGCAGCAAGATGAAGTAAGGGAAATCGTTCGATATTTTGTTATTAATGTCGCTTTGCCTTTCTTAAGCACCGGTACAACCCAAACCGATCGCCATTCTTTGGGAAGGGTGGCGGAAGATAAAGATACACTGAATATGCACACTAGAAAATGTGCAATCGTCTCTGCATAGCGGCGCCAAAAAGGCATTTGGAATGTTATCCGGTCCTGGTGATGATTTCGTTTTTTAAACTTAGCAGCATAGAAACCGCTCCAGGCGGCGATGTAACAGCAGGATCAACATAGCAAGGGCTACGGCTGAAGGGTACATGGTTCGAGACACTTGAAAATACGCTTTTAAAAAAAATTGATTAAAATGTTCCGCTATACATCGCTTCTCAATAACAGTTACACCATTGTGCACAATTGCCTTGTTATAATCGAAGACGTGTTTCGACGTTACGCTGTGGTGGCGAGAGGACATTTTTTATGGTGAAATAAAGTAGCTTGTGATCCCTGAAACCGTCTGCGAGGGTGATCGGGCTTATCTTGCCGGGAACCGACATGAGAACAAAATCTTATATGTTAAGACCACGCATAGGTCTGTGATCTCGTTGAGTTAAGGAAAAGTCTAAGGATAGTTCAACAAAAATTAATCGAGTCACGAGCCGGTGCAATTAAGAAACTCCTCTTGATATCTGTTTATCTGAAATCACCAAATAAAAGAAATCGGCTTTTGGAATGTTTACCCAGGTATCTCTGAGGTCGGCATGCAGATCGGCCACGAAAGTGTCTGAACTTGCGGGTGTTCGATAACAGATTCCAAACACGATGCAGACCCATAAAGTGTCTAGGGGTGATAAAATGTTTTACACAAAAAGAGGAAATACACTTTTTTTATGGCTATCACTGCCCCCCCCCCACCCCCCCCACACCTTCTGTTTGGTCTGTCATTCCGATAAACAACAAAATCCCAGGAATCAGGTAATGTTCCGTCATCTGTTATATCTACATGCAGCCACGTTTCAGTTGACGTTGGGATGTCCGAGCGAGTTACTGTCTTGTACATACGAGCACAGTTTCGTACACTTGGGGAAAATGGTGCGTATGTTGGCAAATGATGTCGAAAGCCGAGGATGTGTAATACCACCACAGTAAGGCTGGGGATGACTGTCAGGCTTGTGTGAAACTGCTCTACGATCCCAGCTGAACGATCCACCGATATTAAAGCCATGACGAATGGCTAAAAACGTGTGAAATTAAAGTTCACAGGTTTGAGCAAATGGATGGACAATATAGAAGATGTAAACCTTAAGAAACAAAGGGCGAAGATCTGGTCAATATAAATAACCTGGTGTTTCAACGAACACCTTCAAAAGCTTTTAAAAGTGGCCTGTGACAGTTAGCACAATTCTAGTTCATGAACTGGTCTACTTGAAGAGCTGGACATTACTTGCACAAAGAATTGGAATGCGTAATCGGCTGATTATCAAAAATTCACTTATTAATGTTTTTAACTAATTACCTAATGGCCGATATTACGATTTACAGATTCTAGCCATTCGCAAGACGAATTAACTTGGAAATAATTCTCAAGACGACACCAGTTTCAAGATATTAATTCCAGAATATAGCAGAGAAATGCATTGACTTTCCAGTTACTTTCTTTAAAAAAACATATTTTATGCACTGAAGCACAAAACTAGCTGGAACACCAATGCATTTCTCCGCAAAGTTCGGGGATTAATATCTCGAAACTGGTGTCATCCTTATAATTCGTTCCAAGTGGTTCTGTCTTGCGAACTCAAAGGCTAGAATTTGTAAATTGCAACATGGACAATGAGGTAATTAGTTAAAAATTTAATAAGAGAATTTTCGGTAATTATTCGATTATGCATTTCAATCTTTTGTGCAAATCCGCCTCTTCACGGAGACCAGCTCATGAAATAGAATTGTGTTATCTGCCATACGCAACCTTTAAAAAAATTTGAACATGTTCACTGAAATGCCCTGTATAGCAGTATCCTGGCAATGGTAGACAAAAGCGCATTTTTTGCTGTCATGCATCAGCGAACTTGAAGAGCAGTTGTTGACGCAACAACCACTTCATTCACAACAAGTCAGACGCTAAATAAACATAGACGCAAACTGAGACCAAGATTATACCTGCCCTAAAAACAACAGTTCCATACCTTTCAGCCGATATGATTGAATGAGCTTACTGTTTTGATCTTTCTTTCTAAATCGGGAAAATAATGACATATGATAGCAAATTTTTCAAGCTTCAAGTAAAATACAAAGTTATTTCGCTGAACTTTCAGTTCAAGTCCGGCCATATTACTAATGGTGAACATTCTTTTTCCACAAGGCGTCTCGCTGGCAGCGAGAAAGCCAGCCTGGGGCACTTGCAAATGAACTCAGATATGGCAAACCGCTCGTGAATGACACGCGCTATGTTCTTGATGCTAAACCTGAGTGCACGACAGAAAAAGATCAAGAACAACGTGCAATTAGTTCTGAATTTCTGTTATCAAAGAACCTGCTGGTTATTCGGCATAGCAAAGCGACAGGAGAAGTGGAATGTCTCTGCCATATCATGTATATGTATATCCTGTTTACTATAATTCGAGGAGTTCTGAACATTTCCTCTTCCTTCAACCATTGGCCCTTGCTCTCCGCACATTGTCGCCTTGATGAATACATGACCTTCGACTAATGGCTTCCGAAATCTTTGAACATGCCAATCGCTACGAAATTGATCGGCAGGATCGGTGATGGCGTCGTGGAGGCAGCATTTTCGACATTTCTAATGACAATCCTTATTCATGAACTTTTTTTTAGTTAGATCACGCTGCAGTCCGTAGTCGAAGCAGGAGTGGCATAATACAATGAAAGCTAAGAAACAAATTCAAACAATACACAAAAATAGAAGCAGTGAAAACATGGTTCAGTAGTGGACACATTGTAATAACTATTTACAGGTAAAGTTCATGCAACACTGCGAAGCACTAGTCACGGACATTAATTTCACAGCCATCATAGTTTGAATACTGGGGTCGAGAAGGAAAAGATACATAATTTTCAAATTTGAAGTAATTATTTTCCAAAAAGGCTTCAGATGGTCAGATTCATTGATAGTCCAAGAAAAAATGAATACATAAAATATTAGTGAACGCGAAGTGCATTTCAAGAGTGTGAGCATGCGTACGTCTAGTTTGTCTAGAATTCCTGTTACTACTGATCTCAAAATCGTCTGGGCTTCATTCACGATAAATTACTAGAAAGTTATTATAAGTGTCTTTTATGCCCTCCTTCTCCATTATCCAGCTTCATTAGCGAAATGCTCAATGCGATTAATATATATCCTCACATTTTCCATCATCACCACTTTATTTACTAGGCAGTTTGAGCCTTCCAAACATTAAATAGTATACTCAGACTTTAGGATCACCACGTCCCGGAAAGCGTATATGCTGGAAGATTTCAAACAGACCAGTGAGATAGGGGCAACATATCAAAGTGTGGGATTTAATTATAGGCCACAGAAATGTTTATTGCAGCTGCTGAAAAGAAACAGCTTCACTGGAAATTGGGTTGCTATTCTGCAAGGTCACACAATTCTGCACTCTTTTGTTGTGTGTTCGTACCGTTAGCGACTGGGAACTCGTATAGGCTCAACTTTGTGTGCCGCCTAGAAAGCTGATATTCGGTATTTGTTATAATTATTTGTGTAGCAGTCATAATTTGGCTAATGACAATCGCGACACCATTTATGCAATTCCAAGATGTTTGCCAAACGTGTCAGTATTGCTTGCAGGTGATTTTAAGTACCGGAATATTGTTTCCCATGCTGCTGTCACTCAATTGACCTTGTTTTGTACTAAGTGTACGGAGCCTCCGTTATGATTTACACTATGAGCAAATTGTTTATACCATGCATCAGCATGGACTGCATCATCTACTTTGTGCTATATCTGCTTACTACGGCACCAGCTCTTTGTAGTTCCATTTATGATCTTCCAGGAGTGAGTGACCACTGTGTTTTTCACTTCATGGTAAATGTACAGGTTGATCAAGCATCAGCGTAATCATACTAAGCATGTAACAAATTGTGGAGCTGCTGAATTTCATGATGTTATTCATAAGTCTTGTGTTTTCATCGATGAAACCTCTGAGGGTTTCTCAAAGCAGTAGCTAAACACTAAGTGGAAACTATATGAGTAGTAGCCTCCCTCACAAGCGCTTGCTACACTAAGTCTAGTAATGTCTAATAAGCACATGCTTCGTTTAAACAACCATTAGGTGTAAACGAATGCTTCGTTTTGCTAAAGTTATCAACTCTGCATCACGTTGGGATAACTACAGCTCGTTAATTGCAGATTATAAAGAAGAGCTGAGATCATCAGAGGGTATATTGTTTAATAATACTCTGTTTTATGCTGACTAGCAATCCAAGACAATTTCCGAAGGTTAATTATAATATGTGTACTTGCCATGCTACACTTCTGACGGAGGGCCAAAAATTTATCCTTAGCGAAGAAAGTGCCAGTGTTGTAAACGCTGTTTTCTTTGTCGTTCTCGTACGACGACAGTTTTCATAATCCTGATTATGGCACATTTGTGTTTTGCCCGATGCATTCGATTTGTTTTTTTATTCGGCAGATAGATCAGTTTTACGCAGGTGTTGGATTAGCCATGAGAAAAGTGCAAATTAAGTATACTGTAGGCATGGCTGACTTCAATGCAAAAGGGAGGGAAAAGCAGGCTAGTGAACAAGAAACTGGCCACCACAGCGTGCATTCTAGCGACACTAGAGGAGAGATGCTGGTAGACTTCACGGAAAGGAATAAGATGCGAGTAATGAACACCTTCTCCAGGAAGCATAGCTACAGACAGTGGACCTGGAAAAGCCCTAGTGGTGCCCTAATGGGGAAACAAGAACTAGATTTCATACTTTCTGCCAATCCTGGAATAGTGCAGGATGTAGAAGTGTTAGTGTCAAGTGCAGTGATCATAGGGTTAGCCAGGTCTAGAATTCACCTCAATTTGAAGAGAAAAAGAGTAAAATTGGTCAGGAAGGAACACGCCAACCGAGACGCAGTAAGGGTAAAAGCAAACAGGCGCAGGCTGGTACTTGCAAACAAATGTGCGGCCTTAGAGCAGAGATGATTATGACATAGACTTAATGAATAAAACCATAACTAGGCTGCCTTCAGAAGCAGCAGCTGAAGTGAGAGGTAAGGCACCAAGGCAACCAATAGGTGAGCTCTGCCAAGTAACAAAGCAGCTAATAAGCAAACGACAAAGAATTGAAGTGTCCAACTCAAGTGATCAGACAGAGTTCGTAGAACTGTCAAAACTGGTCAACAAGTAGTAAATAAGGTATTTCTGAAATTATAACGCGAGAAACACTGAGCAAGCAGTAGAACATCGACACAGCATGAAATCAGTGAGAAGGAAACTAGGCATAGGACAAATCAAGCTCTATGCTCAAAAAATAAGCATGGTATTATCATCAGCAATCTTAAAGATATAATAAAAGCAGCAGAAGTATTCTATACTGACCTGAACAGTACCCAGAGGACTCGGGTGTACTCCATTCGAAACAGCAATGAACAGGATAGAGAAACTACTCTTATATCTAGAGATGAGATCAGAAAGGCCTTGCAAAACATGAAACAGGGAAAAGCGATGGAAGATGGAATAATAGTCGATTTAATGAAAGATGGAGAAGACATAATGCTAGAAAAACTGGCGGCTCTCTGTACGAAGTGTCTATCGACTGCAAGAGTCGCAGAAAACAGGAAGAATGCAAACATTATACTAATCCACAAAAAGGGAGAACTTAAAGAATTGAAAAATTATAGGCCCATTAGCTTACTCCCAGTATTATATAAAATATTTACCAACATAATCCCCAATAGAATAAGGGCAACACTGGACTTTCTTCAACCAAGGGAGCAGGCTGGTTTCAGGAAGGGATTCCCTACAATGGATCACATCCATGTCATAAATCAGATTATCGGGAAATCCACAGTGTACAATAAGCCTCTCTATACGGCTCAAATAGATTACAAAAAGGGATTTAATTCTGTAGAGATACGAAGAGTCATAGAGGCATTACGTAATCAAGGAGTACAGGATGCTTACCTAAATGTCTTGGAAACTATCTACGTACATTCCACACCTCCCTTAATCCTCCACAAGTAGGAATGTACCTATAAAGAAAGGGGTCAGACAAGGAGACACGATCTCTCCATTGCTATTAACTGCCTGCGTGGAAGAAGTGTTCAAGCTATTAAACTGGGAAGGCTTAGGAGTGAGGATTTACGGCGATTATCTCAGCAACCTTTGGTTTGCAGGTGACATTGTTCTGTTCAGCAACACTGGAACGATTTACAACAAATGATTGAGGACCTTAACAGAGAGAATGTAAGAGTGAGGTTGAAGATTAATATGCAGAAGACAATGATAATGATCAATAGCCGGGCAAGGGAATAAGAGTTCAGCATTGCCACTCAGCCTCTGGTGTCTGTGAAGGAGTACGTTTAGCTAGGTCAATTAGTCACAGTTGACTCTGATAATGAGAAGGAAATTTCCAGATGAACAAAAATGAGTTGGAGCGCATACGGCCGGCAGGAAGCTTACCAATATCATTGAAAAGAAAGGTGTACAACCAGTGCATTCTAATGGCACTAACATAGCGGGAAAAAACTTGGCGACTGACAAAGGAGCTCGAGAACAAGTTAATGTCCTGGTGAAGAGCGATGGAACAAAAAATGTCAGGCATAACATTAAGAGATAGGGAGCGAGCGGTGTGGATCAGAGAGCAAACGGGTATAGCGGATATTCTAATTGACATTAGGAGAAAAAATGGATCTGGACAGGTCATTTATAGCATAGGTTAGATAACAGGTGGACCGTTAGGATTACAGCATGGTTGCCAATAGAAGGGAAGTTCAGTCAAGGACGGCAGAGGAATAGGTGGGGTTACGAAATTAGGAAATTCGCAGGTGCTAGTCGGAATCGGTTGGTGCAGGACAGGGGTAATTAGAGTTTGCGGGGCGAGGCCTTGGTCCTGCAATGAACGTACAATAGGCTGATGATGATGATAATGATGATCGTAATATAATTAAAAACCTTCAAAAACTCTCTTCAGCTGGTGTGAACAGAAATTCTAGGGTTCTTATTAATACTAAAGTATGCAGTTCCGGAATTCTCTCTCTTGATACCGTATTCCGGATGATGGGAATGTGGGAAAAGCTATTGCTTTATTTTAGTTTTGTGGCAAGAATTTTCGTAAATGTGATTAATTTTTGAAACTCATAGATTGCGAGTGCACCAAGCAGAGTCACGGAACATGCCATTTATTGTCATACAGATAACTCCCTAGAAGGTGACGAATTTTTTTTTAGAAGGCTTAACACCATTTGCGAAAAACATTATCGTGTAAAACTGTACAGTGGCGTACCAACGATATTTCGAATAGGGGGGCAGGAAGTTGGCAAACGACGTGTGATCTAATCCTCTACTAATCCACAAAAAGGGAGACGTTAAAAGACTTGAAATATTTTAAGCCCATTAGCTTACTCCCAGTATTATATAAAATATTTAGTGACATAATCTCCAATAGAATAAGGGCAACACTGGACTTTAGTCAACCAAGGGAACAGGCTGGCTTCAGGAAGGGATACTCTACAATGGATCACATCTATGTCATAAATCAGATTATCACGAAATCCCCAGAGCACAATAGGCCTCTCTATATGGCTTTCATAGATTACGAAAAGGCATTTGATTCAACAGAGATACGAACCGTGATAGAGCCATTACGTAATCAAGGAGTACGGAACTTTTATCTAAACACCTTAGAAAATATCTACCAAGTTTCCACACCTACCTTAATTCTACACAAGAAAAGAAAGGGCTCAGACAGGGAGCCAATCCCTCCAATGCTATTCACTGCATGCTTGGAAGAACTATTCAAGCCATTAATCTGGAAAGGCTTAGGAGTAAGAATCAACGGCGGATATCTTGGCAACCTTTGGTTTGCCAATGACATTGTTCTATTAAGCAGCACTGTAGACGAATTACAACAATTGATTGAGGATCTTCAGAGAGAGTGTAAGAGTGGGGCTGAAGATTAATCTGCAGAAGACAAAGATAATAATAAATGACTGGGCAAGGGAACAAGAATTCAGGATCGCAAGTCAGCCTCTAGAATCTGGGAAGGAGTACGTTTACCTAGGTCAACTAATCACAGGGATCCCTGAGCATGGGTAGGAAATTCACAGAATAAAAATAGGTTGGATCGCATACGGTAGACATCGTGAGCTCCTGACTGGAAGCTTAGCGTTATCATTGAAAAGGAAGGTGCACAATCAGTGCATTTTACCTGTGATGACATGGAGCAGAGACTTGGAGACTGACAAAGAAGCTTCAGAATAAGTTAAGCACTGCACAAAGAGCGTGGAACGAAGAATCCTAGGCATAACATTAAAAGACAGTAAGAGAGCGATTAGGATCAGAGAGCAAACGGGTATAAACGATATTCTAATTGACATGCAGAGAAAAAAAAATGGCGCAGAGCAGGTCATGTAATGCGTAGATAACCGTTGGACCATTAGGGTGACAGAATATACTTGCCGATATATATATATATATCAATGTTATCAGCCTATTTTATGTCCACTGCAGGACGAAGGCCTCTCCCCACGATCTCCAATTACCCGTGTCCTGCATCAGCCGATTCCAATTGGCACCCGTAAATTTCCTAATTTCATCGCACCACCTAGTCTTCTGTCATCCTCTACTGCGCTTGGTATATATATATATATATATATACATACACACACAGAGTGTTTCAGGTAACTTGAGCAGGCAAAGATTAAACATGCAAATACCACGTAGCAGGACAGAAGCAAGGTAATGTTTGCTGTCGCCAGGAGATAAATTATTTTTGCGTTCTACCTAACTACATAGTCTTAATTAATTAATCAACTTCTCAAACATTACCAACTAATGGAGTGGGCTGAGAAAAATGGCTTTCGCTTCTCTACTCCAAAAACTGTTACAGTGCTATTCTCGCAAAAACGAGGTACTTAGACCCGGTTCTAAAATTGAATGATGTCGCACTGCTGGTAAAACAAGAATATAAATTTTTGGGAGTAACCTTTGACCAAAAACTAAACATCCTAGCCCACATTAAAACACTAAAAATTAAGGCAAATAACGCATTGAATATCCTCAAAGTTTTATCTCATAAGCACTAGGGTTCCGACTGAGCCTGTCTTTTACCTATTTACCGGTCTCTTGTGTGTAGCCTTTTAGACTACGGTTCAGCCAGACAATCCTACATCCAACGACTTGATCCAGTACATAACCATGGATTGCGACTAACAAGTAGTGTCTACAGAACGTCAGCTAATCAGAGTTTATACGTTGAGTGTAATGAGCCCTCATTACAGCAGTGCAGAGCATTACTCACATTGTCTTACGTACTCAGAATTCAGTCATCACCGCAACACATATGCTACAACATTGTCACACAGTGCAACTCACGTTTACACTACACGAATAAACCGAACATGATTAAGCCACTTGCGCTGCGATATGAGCAATATTGCTGGGAGTATGACATCCCTCGCGAAGTCTGCCATGTTGCCAAAAAAACCACGACAATTGCTCCCGTGGTACGATTTAACACAGTTGTGCGACTGGACATTACCAGATTTAAAGAAAAGAGACACTCCACACGAACACACTATACAATAATTCCATGCTCTTCAGGACAAATATCAAGATCACATGGAATTCTACGCTGTTGGCTCCAAAAGAAAAGAACACGTGGGTGTAGGGGCCGTAACAGAAAATTGGGAAAGAAGTATTCGTCTACCAAAACATGCCTCTGTTTTCACTGCTGAAGTTCATGCTGCATGGGTTGTAGTTAAAAAGATTATCACTGGCAAACGCAAAAACACAGTCAGAGACATTGATTCCTTAAGTACACTGAAGGCTCTAAATCTGAAATCTGAGTGTGAACCCCTGTTAGGGGATATACTAAACATGGTCACGCTTAACAAATACGGGAGATCAATCCGCTTCTTCTGGGTACCAAGTCATGTTGGGATACCGGGTAACGAAGAAGCCAATAGATGTGCATTGATGGCAGCATTTGATGACATCACAAACACAACACCATATAAAGATATTATCCGTGCCATTTAGGAACGCCTTAACATCAAAGTGGCAACATGAATGAGACCATTGCACAGAAAACAAGCTATATCTCACTAAACCCGTACTTGGTGAGTGGAAGTTGTGCGACCACCAGGAGCGCTTATGTGAAGTAGTTCTATGCCGACTACGCATTGGGCACACACACCCAACACACAATTATCTACTTACAAAACAAGACATACCAACATGTGAAAAATGACAAGAACAACTAACAGTCATGCATATATTACTCACATACACACACACATTGAAGTACAAAGATGAAACCTTTTGCACAACCTATATCAAATGCACATACCTTTACATCCTGCTTTAATTTTAGATGATTCGATAGTCCCATTACCTGACCTGCGTAAATTCCTAGACGACACTGGCTTTTTACACAAAATATAGATTAACACAGCCTTTCTCCTCTTAAATAGTATTATAAAACACCTCATGTTTGGCGCAGCATAGCCTTAGCCGCTTTTGCGCCACTAAACTACATTTAGCTAACTAACATTATAATTCGATGAAGAGTGTCAATGATTATTGTACACCAACATTGAAAACTCCAGATACAGCTTATTGTTGCTCAATACGTGCTACTTAAAAGTGCTTTTCGAGCGGGAAAGAAGCCCGCGAATGCACGCAAAGCACCTCGAGAAGGCAGGCCCGTGGCAATTTTGCTTTTATTCACGGGCTTCTTTCGCACATGGAAAACCGCTTTTACGTAGCATGTATTGAGCAACAGAATGCAGTACCGGGAGTTTCTCATGTCGCTGTACAATTTTCTCATTGACACTTTTCATCTAATTATATTTGAGAAGTTCAGTAAATAAGTAACATTAATCTAATTAGATGCAATATAAATAATAACAGTATCTGCAAATGACGCCAAACAACCTTGCCTTGGTTCTGTCGCACTACGTAGCATTTGCATATTTTAATGTTTTGCTCAAATTAAACGAAACACCATATGTGTGTGTGTGTGTGTGTGTGTGTGTGTGTGTGTGTGTGTGTGTGTGTGTGTGTGTGTGTGTGCGTGCGTGCGTGCGTGCGTGCGTGCGTGCGTGCGTGCGTGTTGAATTACTAGTACGGTAAGTGAAAGCCTAGAAATGCGTTTGCCTGTTGTTTTTGAATTTAACAGAATAAATATACGTATTTATCGATCACACATGATGAACCATGGAGGCCCGAAAAAGTCTTTGAATTTGCATTTATTTTTTTGACACTACGAAAAATTGTATATATGACACAGGGCCAAAAAGCAGTGAGTGCCCAGAGGTCTCTGATCTTACCCAGTAGCAGCACTGCAGCTTACATAAGAAAAAAATATTGTTATAGACAATTTTGCTAAATATACAATGACTTGTACTTGGTGTTTCAGTCTACACATGGCACAAATGTATCGCTAGTTAAGATAATAGTGTGGTCGTGGTTATACACAACGAAGTATGATCATTATATATGGCAGCTTGCAATATTCACAAGAACAAAAAAGACAGCAGATGTGCGCGACCTTGGAGAATTAGAACGAAATTTCCAGGGAAGCTGTGCCTTTCGAACAGTTTCTATGACATTTCCCGTTTCCTGTAATTATATCACATAGTTTAAAAAGTTGCCCCTATCTGTCTGTTCCGTCTGAAACCTTGCCCACACATAGTGCTATGGAGCACTTCTTTTTGGAATTTTTTTAAACAGACAGTAATTCATAACCATGCATGTTACTTCACCATAACATTTGCCATGGTGTACTTCTTTCCTCCTTTCTCTCCCCCCCCCCCAACCTTGGCCTACACATGTTTCTCGAGATCTAATATCGGTTGAGTTCACAGTTCTCCCAGAGTGGCAGGATAAATTCCGCTCTGTTTAGTAAAACTCATTCATAAAGCTCTGGATCGCTTGCTTGCATAATTTACAGCAAATATTATAATTATATAGTCGCCTGTCTTTAAGGTTTACTTACATAGTGTCGGTACCACACACTTTGATTTCGCCAAATATAAGCAATGCGTCTTAATTGGTTCACCGAGGACATCGCATAAAGCAACTGGGAACGCCTTATGACGCATGAAAAAATAGGGGGCAAAAAACTGCGGCTCAGTCATTTTCTGCAACGCTTGTAGCTAGACCAGGAACTTAAACATTTTTATCGTACATTGAACTTACAATGACCCCCTCATACCCTTTCCACTAAATATTAACCTGTTTTAACCAACAGCTATGTCGGACCAGTGGGAAGCCTAACAGAAAGTGGCCATATCACACGTTCTAAAACTTGAATAGGGATTTTTTTTAAGACATTTGATCCAACTTCACATATCTTCGCACAGCGAACAACTAATTTTTGCTAAGTTTTCTCTTCGTGGCAGTTATAATTCTGTCAGGGCTCTGGTTTCAATACTGCCTCGCTCGTTACACAGGCTCATAACAAATTAGAGTGCTTGCATACATAATTTAGTGCAAAGTCTCAATTACCTATATATATTGATATTTGCCTGCACATCAAACATTACCTGGTCCTCAGAGTGACAAGCTGTAAAGAAGCTGCTTCCGTTAGTTTAGTGGGGACACAGGCGAACCCAAAATACCACGCATGAAAAAGTAAAAACAATGAACGAAAGAAATGAATATTCAATAATTATTCGTAACACTTGTAAATAAGCCAGACCTATTAACACTTCACAAGACATTGTATCTAAAATGCTGCCTATTCCGTCAAAGCATAAGATATCTGAAACACAGAGTTCCCTCGGGACATTGGAAAACCTAGCTAATTACAACAATGTGATACTTTCGAATACTTGCTTCTAGTTTTTTAAAAGCTGTATTTGATCAACACGCATTTACCATTGCACATAAACTTGGCGTATATTTCCCGCTCTGTTCACAAAATTTCAGCTCAGTTGTAGTAACTCTGATGGCATAGCCGTCTATTCTGTAGGAATAGGTGAAGTTAACCCACTAGTTTGGAACATTGCCTACATATTGGCCATACCATGCCCCTAATTTCCCCCAGATATACACAAGATGCCGTGTTTCAGTCACTAAGGATATCCTAGAAAGAAACTATGCATCACGTATTTATTTATTTATTTATTTTATTCTCGTACCTTACGGCCTTAAAGTGAACTATAATGTGAGTGGTGTTACAAATTTGGGTGCGAACAGAAGCAGTTTGGACATTCTTAACTGAATGTTGTTATGAAATAGCAAATAAATAAAGTGGGAAATGGAACGAAACGGAAACATTTCAGGACAAAGTGCTGCATTTTTTTCTAATTAACGGGGTCAGAGATGTGAACAATGCCGTCGGGAAGACCATTCCAATGCATGATTGCACATGACAATGGTGATGAGTTGAATGCGGTGGTTTTTCCTGAAAGTTGTTTCAAGGAGAGGTAACTATGCAATTTTACGATGTGCGATTTGGCTGCCAAAGAATTACATGAAGTGTATAATGGCTATAAACAAGTGTATGGAAAAGGCACATAAGTGTGATTGTTCTGCAAGATTCTAATGACGGAAGTGACAAGGACTAATGTTAGTTATGCCAGAATTCCGCCTGTAGTCTCGTGCATTAAGATAAGCCGCACAATTTTTTATGCATTCAAGCGAATGAACGAGGTATTTTTGATGAGGTGACCAAATGGAAATCGCATTTTCAAGTTTAGGGCGAACAAATGTTTGATAGGTGAGTTGCCGAGTCGAACTGGGCACGCCTGTGAGGCGGCGCTTTAAATAACCTAATTTGCTGTTAGCTTTAGCATCGACTTTTTTCTGTGTGGGTTGCCCATGAGAGATTAGGCAAAAAATGAATGCCGAGATACTTATATGATGACGCGAGGGTGGACTCTTTTTAAGTGAGCAAATATATAAAGGATTGGATCGTTTGCGGCTAAATGTCGTTAATCGGCATTTATCAGTGCTAAGGAACATTAACCGGGTGAACACCAGGTAGTAATGCGGTCAAGATGTTCATGATAGTTAAGAGAGCGGATTTTGCAATAAATAACGCAGTCATTACTGAACAATCTGATTGTCGAGCAGATGTGTAATCATATGTCATTAATGAAGATGGGAAACAATAATGGGCCTATTACACTGCTTCGGTGTACCCCAGATGATGCACCATTACGGGAAGATGAGTAATTATCAACTGAAGTGAACTGTTTACGAAAAGATAAGAAGCTTCTTATCCAAGAAATTGTTAAGGAATCAAGGTGCAAAGAAGATAGTTCTGATATTAGACAACAATGTAGAACATAATAGAAGGCTTTAGCAAAACCGAGGAATAAACAATCATTTTAAATACTTTCATTCATTACAAGAAGGACTTCGTGAGTAAACTCAAGTATTTGTGTCTCACATAATTGCCTCTTCCTTAACGAATGCTGTGTTGAGAAAAATAAGCCGTTGCTTTCTAAATGTAGTGCCACGTTAGATGCACAATTATATTTGAGAAGTTTGCAAGATATGCATGTCAGTCATAATGTGCAATAGCAATCAACAGATTTAAACATTAGGATGACTTTTCCAGTTTTCTACTCTTATGGTATCTCACCTGTAGAAAGAGATTGTCGAAAACATGCCTATGACGCTGGAATGAACTACATGTTTCACAATTTTTTAGTTAATGCTATCTACACCACATGAAGCAGTTAGTTTTACATTATTAATCAACGATGCTATGACTGTCACAGTAACGTCCTTGGGGCTCATGTACTCAGTCATAATCAGGTGCCCATTGAATGCTGGAATAGTCTTCCTTCGTGAACATATTGGTGAAAAAGTTGATACAGTCTGACGGCTTTCATCTTTGGCGATAGGGCCGCCAGCCTCATCAACCAGCAAAAATATGCAGATATTTGAACAGCTAAAATTGTTTTCCAAAATTTTTTGGGATTTTGTTTAAGGAGGGTTTAAGATCTACTGAAGTACGAAGGTTCCTGTGGTACCACAGTTTAGATGCGCTACCAAGAAAACATGCGAGGTATGTAAGTGTTCATCAACAGAGTCAATTCCTCTTTAACATGACTCCGGATTTCATTAACATATTGCTGGGAAAAGGATTGCAGAAAATAATCGCAGAAGTTCCTTTAAACCAAGGTTAATTGCATAGTAGTTTGCCCTGTTCTAAACGATGATGTGTTTTCGCATTACACTTGCTTGACTAGAGGGCATTTTTATGGTGAAATGAAGTAGTTTGTGATCACTGAAACCATCTGTGAAGGTGATCGGGCTTACATTGTCGGTAGCCGACGTGAGAACAAGATCTTATATTTTAACACAATGCATAGGTTCGTGATCTGGTTGAGTTAAGAAAAAGTCTAAGGATAGTTCAACAAAATTAATCGAGTCACGAACCCGTGCAGTTAAGCAACTCCAGTTGATATCTGGTTAACTGAAATCGGCAAATAAAGAAATTCGGCCTTTGGGAAGTTTACCCAGATATCTCTGAGGTTGGCATGCAGATCGGTCACGAAAGTGTCTGAACAGCGGGTGTTCGGTGACAGATTCCAAGAACGATGAAGACCCATAAAATGTCTTGGGGTGATAAACTGTTAACACAAAAAGAGGAAATATACTTCTTATGGCTATCATTGCCCCACCACACCTTTTGTTTGGTTTGTCATTCAGATTAACAAAAAATCCCAGGAATCAGGTGAAATTCTATCATCTGTTATATCTGCATGCCACCACGTTTCAGTCGACGTTGGGATGTCCGAGTTAATTACTATCTTGTAGATATGAACACAGTTCAATACGCTTGGGAAAAATGCTGCGTACATTGGCGAATGATAAGAAAAGCCGATGATGCATAGTACCACCACAGTAAGGCTGGGGATGACTGTCCGGCTTGTGTGGAACTGCTCTACGATTTCTGGTATGGGGAACATTCTGTGAGTGTGTCTGAAACAGGTTCATACATGTGTACAGTATCTTTCATGCGCAGGTTATTGACGCGAAGCTTGAGGAACCTGCCCTATTCCCCAGATTCTTTAATGTATCTTTACTTGAAATCCTTGCTTGACTTGACTTATGCCTCTCATGAACCCACCGAAAGAAACGCAATGAGCGTCATAGAAAAAAGTCAGGCATGGACTTCAAGTTAAGATGCATTTCTGCATATGGGGGTTAGTCTTTGCAAAGAATAGAAGCTTTTTTTCTAGCCAGACATGTTTGAAAGAAAAACTCTTTGCGCACAGGATATTGCGTGTCTTTAAACTTATACCATTTTTCGAGGACAAGCTGTTTTTCTTTAAAGTTTGCAAACTTTACGATTATCGGCCTACATTTCTTGGATTTCTAGTGACCAGATCAATGGGCTCTTTCAATTTGTGTTGTTTCAAGCAAGGTAGTTCCGGTTGGCTACCATGTACGGAGGGAAGGGAAATAAAAAGAGAGAGAGACGAGCATAAACACACCACGTGCACTTTATCGCGGTAGGGAGCGGTGTTCTCAAAGTATATCATGAAGCCCCGTAGACCCCAGGATACTTAGTAGCACAAACAAAGCTTTCTGCACGGAGGTTCTTTGGGAGCACTGGCCTAGAGCTTTTAGTTCTGATAGTGGACGATTGTTCAGTGTGTCCAACATCGCTTACCTCTTTGCACTGCAGCGCGGGCAAGTGCTCAACAGCCTTTTATGGCAATTTGACGCTATGCTTCTCAATGTGCGTACGGGAACTATATCTTGCACAAAGTTCGTTTTCTGCGAAAATAAGGAGAGCGGTGTGAGTCGTGCTTGAGTGAAATTCAATGCTTTGGGGATCATTACGGCCTCCGCAATAAATTATGCATGCAAGCGCTCATAAGCGTACGTAGTCGAGTTTCTTCAGCAGCGCAAAATGTAGCAGGCAGCCGTGGCATAACTACAAGGTAACAGAGGTCAAATTGAGCAAGAATGGATGAACATTTGTCACCAACCTCTGTGGGAATTTAAATGCGTGTAGATCAGATACTGCTCTGGCAGAAAAAAACTTCCTAATCAATTGTTTGGAAGTGTCATACTACCATTATCTGTGATATTTCCCAGAGTACTAAAACAACTGTAAAAGACATCAACTTAGAATAAAACAATGCTATGGATAATTTTATGTTTCATCTGTGGCGAAACTGTCAAATTTTTGGCCTAATTAAAACCCCCCAAATTATTATTGAACATCTGTTTTTTAAATATTCATGCGTGATATGAGGCTGGCAGTTTCTATATCCTCGGTGGAAAAAATAACACCACAAAACAAGAAAATAAACGATCATCAGTGAAATTAGGCACCTTCTTTATAATAGTCGAACATATATGTAGCGTTATGAGTAAAACGTAGGCAAAGTTAAAGTTTGTGAGTTGATTGGGTCCATTTGAATAGAATGCATAACCAAGGGGTGCGGAGCCTTATGAGTGAAATTTTAGTGGCACTAAGTTGAGCCCGCTGCCCTGGCATAAATGCAAGCACCACAAAGATCAAACTCAGCAGAGTGGGGTGGAACAATATGGCAAATGTGTGTGGGTCAAATACAGCTTTTGCGAAGAATTCCCTAAACTAGTGTTAGAAAGTGTCACGCATTTATGTTGTGTGTCACAATTTGTGTTGCCAAATTTTTTTTTAACAGTAATTGGTTTTTTCGCTTCTCACATGACGTCATACTGGTTCCACTTGGAGGTCAGCTAGGAGTTTGGGTAACTGCGGAGGTGAAAGCTGACGCCGTGAGATAGAGGCAGAGAGGCATTTGTTAGGATAGAAATGCATTGTGAAAGGAAAATTGAATATAAAAGACAGGCAGAGAGAAGTGTTGACTATGAGGGCAGAAATGGTGGTGAATAAAATTGAACCAAGTTGGACATAAGTGTTCTCTGCTTGAACAGCATAGAGCGAAATCTTATGTCCAGACCACTGTTGGCCAAGAATTTGATTAGTATTTCGCATGATACTGCAACGCAGCCTGCATGGCGGGACATCACTACAAATTTGGTTTAAAACGATATAAATGATTGCATAATAAAAGTTTCCTCGCGTATACCTCACTAGAATATACAGGCTTTCATTGCCCATTTGTTTAGCCAGTAATCTGTAATTATTGCAAATCCATTTTTGCTTTCTGTAACATCGCATTTCACCGCCTTCACTTTGGAGGCCAGCTAGTAGTTTGCACAGCTGCGTTGGTGAAAGCTGATCTTGTTGTCCAGCAGCACAACTCTTGATTCTAATTATCTTGTTCAAGCTCTTCATAGGAAACTAACTGTTGACTACATTTTTCTTGACTTTGCTAAAGCTTTTCATGCTGTTTCACTTAACTTACTCTTACTTCGATTAAGCGTAATATTTGCTCGAGCAAGCTTGGCTGGATTGAATGCTTCTTATGTCACCGCTCACAATATGTGTCTCCTAATGGCTTTGATTCCCCGACAACTTCAGTAACCTCTGGTGTACCGCAGGGCTCTGTCTTAGGTCCACTATTGTTTCTTATTTATATTAACCCTTTACGCTTTTTCACCGATGACTGCGTTTTATATCAAGTAATTTCTCACAATAATGATGTTATTACAATCCAACCCAATCTTGACAAAATTTCAAAGTGGTGTCAAACATGGTCATAAACGCTTCCAAATGCAAGTTGATAACGATGACAAAACATTCTGCAAATTAGGGCAACTATAGTTATTCTTTCACTAACATGAATGTAACATTAGTCGATTCATAAATGTGTCTCGTAATTTAAAGTATATCCTCACGTGGAACGAGCATGTTGACTTTATCAAACAATGCTAACCGCACACTAGGCTATCTGCAAAACAATTTTTCGTCTGTTGCAACTCCTCTGAAACTTACACATTATAAAGCTCTAGTTCAACCTAAACTTGAATATCCATGCGTAAACTGGAATCCTCACAACGAGTTACTAAGACAGGCTCTATAAACTATTCAAAATCGTGCTACTCGTTTTAGCTTGTCTCATTATTCTTGTTACTCAAGCATTTCAGCGATGAAACATTCCCTCAGTTTATCTCACTTGACCTTTTGCCGGAAGTACCCTAGACTGGTGTCTTTTCTATAAAAGCTACCACAACAGTCCCAGTATGACACAGCAATCATTCCTTCCTCCGTCATACATTTCATCAGGTGGCGATGACATGCTTAAAGTAGGTGTTCTCTCATGTCGTACTGATATGCATTTCAATTCATTGTTGCCGCACACGAGTAATGATTAGAACCACCTTCATCCCCCATCGCTGCCGTCACCAGTAACATCACCTTCAAGAAAGCTGTCACCGATTTGTTTTGTTAATAATTTGTTGTTTTCACCCACCCCTGTCTATAATGCCCTCAGGCCTTGAGAGTATGTAAATAAATAAATAAATAAATAAATAAATAAATAAATAAATAAATGCCCGCTGCATAGGAGCCCTGAAGCTGCTGTATATGACCAGGCTATCGGTGCCCAATATTCACAAAAAGCGCCAACAAACAGACGCTTAGTACTTCCGAGGAGTGTGCGAAGTCACTTATTCAGTTTCGCTGGCTTTGAGGTATCAATCGCTCAGTTTGACATATGTCAGCGCAGGAGTTTCTGACAAGAAACGTCTTGCGGTTCTGTAAGCAGAAGGGGTTGCTTGTCAAAACCACATGTAAAGAAAACATGTAATACTATTACCGCTTATATCTTTGCAACCATACTATCCACGCGTCTTTATGTATTAGCGTTGTGTAGAGGAAAAAGGCCGTTACTCGATTGTGCATGGGTCGCGAGCACAGATGGCGCCATTGTAGTGCAGTGAATGACACAATCAGAGCTAACTTCATCATTATCATCATTATTATCATCATCGTCATCATTTATTATTACCTTAAAAGGTCCCTCCTTGGGGTACTACATAAGGGGCAGGGGGGGAAGTATATTTACAAAATACACTAAAATTGGTCATAAATATAAAGTGGGGAAAAATGTGAGAAGCCATTTAATGAATCAAAAGCAGTAAAAAAATAACGAGATACACATGGTCAAACAGGTATCACCAAGAGATACTAGAAAAACAATATTACGCAGCATACACACGGCAGAGGGAAAGACAACTCAAGAACACGTGATACAGAGAAGCTAAATTGAAAAATAAAGCATGATTGAAACAAACAGAAAGAAAGGTGAACTGTAGTTAACACAAGGATTCCATAGGCTATGTGGATAATAAATGACGAAATTTTGCCCAATCACATTTGAGGACGACCAATTCAGGCAGTTTATTTCCTTCCACTACAGCAATAGGCAAGAACGAGTTAGAGGCGTTAGTATAGCCGTGAAGACGCTGAAACCTCAATGAATTGAAAAGATGGCGAGAAGTACAGATCGGCGGGAGAGGCAGCGTTCTATGTGAATGCGGAAATGTATGTTCAGTGAAATAAACAGAGCAGAGCAATTCGACGTTGGTATGCTAAAGAGAGACTGAGGGAGTTTTTTTATTTTACTAATGCTGTGCTTGTAGTTATAATTAGAACACATAAATTGTGCGGCTCGTTGTTGGACTGATTCAAAGGTGTTAATGAGGCAAATTTGATGTGGGTTCCAAGTACACGCAGCATATTCAAGCTGTACATATGTTTTGTAGGGCCAGCTGTCTAACAGAGGGTGGTGACAAAGATAGGTTCGTTCTGATGAATTCCAGGGACCTCGATGCGTCTGCTGGCAACATTTATTATGCGTTCTGCCCAGGCTAGTTTTGTAGTAATTAAGACCCCAAGGCACAGGTATTCTTGTACTTGCAATACCAGTTTCGAGTGCAACGAGTATGTATAAATGGAGTGAAACCGTTTCCGAAACACGCACATAAGTTTACATTTCAACATCTGCTTTGAGCACCAGTTTTAAATTTGGTTTAATTCGTTCTGCTGATGCACGTAATCTTTGTGGTTATTGATCCGGCGGTTACGTACACAGTCATCTGCCAATCGACGGAGAGTAGATGAAATTCAGTTAGGTATGTCGTTGATAAATATTAAGAAAAGCAGCGGGTCAAGAACCAAGCCTTGGGGGACACCGGATGTTACTTTTGTTGCTGAAAGATGCTGAACTCCTATCACAGTAAACTGCACTTGGTCTGTTAAGAAGCAGTTTATCTATGAGAAGATTAATCGGTCTAGGCTCAGTGCCGCGAGTTTAGTGATAATTCGTTTGTGAGCGACGCGATCAAATGATTTCGAGAAATCAATGTGTATGTTGTCAACCTCAAACAAAGAATCTAAGTTGAGATGAAGGTCAGTATTAATTCAAAAAGCTGTGTTTCACAGGGCAACCCAGGACGAAAACCATGTTGTTTAGGATTTTAAAATATGAGTTATCATCGAGGTTTCGTGCTATGTGTGAATATTAGATGTGCTCCAGAAGCTTGAAGCTTTACTGCTTAGTGAAATGGGGCAGTAGGTTAAAGAGTAGTATGACTTCCGGTCTTGAATACTGGTACGATCTTCGCAGTGACCTAGTTCATTAGAACAGAACTTTCAGAGATAGACTGCGTAAATATTACCTGTCAAATGCGACTAGAAACGCAATCAGTAGCCTTTAGAATTTAGGCAGGAATATTGTCAGGTCCTGGAGCACACAACATTTTAAGTTTGTCAATTAGATTAGATATACCAGTGGAAGTAACAGTGACAGGAGGCATCTGGGTAAATCCCGATCTCGGTCCTACAGGTGCATTTGGCTGGCGAATAAAAACTGACGTAAAATGCACATTCATTACACCTGAGCGTTCATGAGGAAAATGTGACCCGTCAAGATTGGTTAAAGGCATAATTGAAGAGCGATATTTTGCGGTTAGAATATTCCAATTTTGTGGCGGGTTAACGCATACAATATGTAACATGTCTTGTCAAAAAATTATTTTTAGAGAGTTTTACGAGTTTAGTATATTCGTGTAGACGTGCGAAATATATTTTCTATTTATTTATCGAGGATGACACTTTGGTTACACGGTAAAGACGATTTTTTCTTTGATAATCTTCTTATCATGTTTGAATACCAGGGGTAACGCGAATCACTTCGAATGCAAACCAGGGGTATGTGCTTGTCAATTAAAGTTAGTATTCTTTTTCTGTAGTGCAACCAGTTTTGGTCAACTGATCTAGTTAGGGCAGGCTTACAAAAATACAAAATTTTTCACGTTCTGAAATAACGGCCACCACATCAACGTTTCGGTAGTGGCGAATTTACTATTTGGACGGTTTGCGCACGAGAAGATTAGGAGATATATTGAATAAAACAATCCTGTGGTCACTAGTGCCATTGACATAAGACATTGAATGAACTAACTCTGGCTTTGAAACAAAGACGAGGTCAAGTGTATTATTACCGCGAGTTTGTGTGTTAACAGACTGGTTAAAATTGAACAGTTATTGAATTGAAATTTTCATCAGTAGGTACAAATAGTAGTACAAACAGGTCAAGTATAATTGCACAATCGGAGGTCCTGAAGTAAAAACTGTCGGGGGGACCTCCTAAACAGGAAACAAATGGGAGTTAGTACAATTGTGGCAACAGTAGCAGGCTACATCATACAAAGGTTGTGTTTGTCAGAAAAAAAAAACTGGATAAAAAAGGAAGAAAAGAAAACAACAGAGCTTAATTTGAATGCAAAATTGGGATTGTCGTGTATGGAACATGAAACGCGGAAAAGTCATCGGGAAGATAAAAAACAAAAAGAAAAAACAAGAACAGCGTATTAATACAAAACTTGGTGGTAGCATAGGGAACAAGCAATGCTGTAATATATTAACAGGGACAGAAGAAAATAAGAAATATATATAGAAAGAAAATTAGGAACAGTACAGTACAAATATATTTAATAATGTTTACATCACACATAAATATACTAGGAGTTCGGTAACGAGTTAATATAATATGCCTTAGCTTTGCGCTTGAAGGCTTCAAATGCACATTATTTGATATTGGACGGAATCGAATTCCATAAGGATATGCCTGAAAGCATGACAATAAATTTCCCATAGTTAGTTCGAATTTTAGGGAGGAGCAAATTGTGATGTGCGGAAAACCTTGTGTTATTATTATTAATGAGGTCAGTACGTTTAAAACTTTCAATACGTAGCTCCGTATTTATGAGGCGGAACATTATCAGCAACAGCTTATGATTGAATAACATGCGCAAGGGGAGAAGGTTTAGGGAACGAAAAATGGGAGCAGAGTGAGACATAAAAGGCTGAAATGTCATCAAACGCACCGCTTGCTTTTGTAAAGCTTCTAGTTGGTGGAGGTGAGTGAAGTATGTATTACCCGATGATGGAGAGGCAATATGAAAGATGACTTTGAATATACGCATAATACAAAGACGAGAATACTTGGCTCAAAACAGGAGCGCGATTTGATATTGACGTGAGTGCCAAAAGAAAGTTTCTGAACGAGAGGTTGGGCATGGCAGTTGAATTTTAAGTGCTAATCTAAGATAATGCCTAGAAATTTGGTTGACCCAGATCTTGTGATTATGTGATGGTTAACTAATACGACTAAGGAATCTACGAATATTGTTTGTGAGGAATGGAATACCATAAATGCTGTCTTTGACGGATTGATATATAACGTTTTTCAGGCACCATGCATGAACATTTGCGAGATCATTAATTTGTTTACTAATGTGACGGAATTTTTGTTGTATACAAAAATGGTTGTGTCATCAGCATAGAGAAGGCAGTGGGCATGCATTAATATTTGTGCCAAATCATTAATGAACAATAAAAATAACGATGGCCCAAGTATTGATCCCCGACTGATGCCTCTATTAATAATTTTAGGTGAACAGAAGGAACTATTGACTTGGACTACCTGTGGTCGGTCTGTTAGGTAGTCACGAATTAACTGCAAAGGCGGGCCAGAAATGCCATAAGATTCTAGTATGTGTAGGAGGATGAGGTGGTTAATTCAATCGAAAGCTTTAGTGAAATCAATAAAGACAACACCAACTAATTGGCGCCTTCATCTATAGCTATCTTAACTTTGTCAGTAAACATAAGTGCAAGTTTAGTTGACAAATCCTCTCTAAAACCAAATTGATACGGAGATAATAGCTTAATTTTGATAAGTAATTAGTTAAACACTTGTGAATAAGTTTTTCAATTATCTTGTTAAAGAAAGACATAATGCAAATAGGATGATAGTTATTCAAGCACTCACGATTACCTTTTTAAAAAATTGGGATTACATTACCCATATTGAGGCTTTTGGAAAAGCCGCCATCTTTAAATAATTTATTACGTCGGCAAGTACTGGTGAAATTTCTTTATGCATGAGCTTAATATTCGACGGTCGGATGAAGTCAAGGCCAGGCCCAGTTGTCTTGAGTGATGTTATGATACTACAAACTTTTTGTGAAGTTGTAGGGTCTAAATAAAATGAATAGGGACTGCGTGGTAAACTTGGTAAGGGTGGTGCTGTAGATCAACTATAGCACTAAAATGGTTACTGAAAGTGTTAGCGATGTCCTTACGGTCGGTTAAATTAACTGAATTGTAGCTGATGCATGATATGTCGTTATCAGTGGTATTAGTGTTTAAAAATTTTTTAATAGCTTGCCAGTTTCGCCTGGTGTCCTTTCCGTTTTGACTAATCTTGTTTTCGTCGTAATTACGCTTAGCACATTTTAGGGTGGCTGCAAGAACATTTGAATATGCTTTCAATTTTGACTGCAATGTGTTATTAAATGGCTGAGCTTTGAGCTTCTTGCGAAGGTTGTCTTTCTTTACTGTGGGCGGCATTAAACTGTTGCTGATCCAAGGCTTTCTTGGTGTACTAAACCAGTGCGTCACGGTGAAGTTACTCATGCATAAATTAGTGCATTCTTATATCTTCGCTGAAAAAGATGCAAAAGCTTTTTCTGCACATTGCTCCTGAAACATGTCAGTCGCACGAATAAGGTGAATGAATTTATTTGAATCAAAGAATGACCTGATGTTTTTTTTTTCTAGAGAGACTAGATGTTGCAGAACCTGCGCTAAAAAATATGGGATAGTGGTCTGTTATATCATAGTTTACTACACCGTCCGTGGTATTATCAGTAGGTAAGCTGGAAAGGATATGATCTATTAGAGTGCTAGAACTGCCTTGTTCACACCAAGTTGGAGTATGAATCCGCGAAGACTTTCCATGACCATTCCTTTTATGTGTAATACCACACATGGGGCCCTTAAGGGAAAAATAAATGATGATGATGATGATCTAAGAAAAGTGCTAACATACTCTGAGCATGACTGACTGTTAGGGTCAGTTATATTGATGTTATATCACCGCAAAAGATAATAAAGTCTTTAGGTGATCTTGACGCTGTAGTTGAATTTTCGCAGAAAATATAAGGAAGGTTAAATTCACCGCAAAAAAAACGGATTTGACACGAGGAAAATCAGAAAAGAATTCCAGTAATTCAGAGTGCAGCTCGTCGAAGAAAAATGGATCCGACTCAGGTGGGCGGTGAATGGCTGCCAGTATGAGTCTGCTCAAGGCAACGGACACTTTAGCGCAAATAGTTTTGTTGTTACAATTAAATGCGAGTAGATAGGAAGGAGAGTTAGATTTTACGAAGAACAAAACACCAACACCTCTGCGCCCACCCCCTCCTGTCATGTTTGTAAGGTGTAAAAAGTGATTTACCATGCAAAAGCTCGTCAGCTATTTGCGGAGTAAGCCGTGATTCAATCATCACGACTATGTCAGTGCTTCTGTCATTCAGGAAGCCTTCAACAATGTTTTCTTTTTTTTTTTTCGCAGATAACTCTGGGTATTTCGTAGCATGCAAGACATGCCCTGATAACGCAGTGAAATGACCTGGGTGGGCATTGACAAGGAAGGCAGAGAGCTTGCTGGTGCAAAAACGTTGTAATAGCTACGCCTTCAATTCAGTGACTAAGTCAATGTCGGAATTGTAGTTAAACTGCTTGTTATCGTGAAGGAGCCTATCAAACCGGATTTTGCAGGGAACCTTTTTCTGTTGAGCATAGAATTTTGCTTCTCGCCTGCCGCACATGCGTGGAGTAGTATTCCCATATTGAAAACAAAAAACCCTGGAGTTTCGATCCTGCAACAATACTTTTTCAATTTATCTTCAAAATGCGCAAGCTTAACAATTGTAAGACTGTTTTTGCCGCTGTGGAAGCGGCCAAGCCTGTGCGCTTTTTCAATAGCGTTGGGTTCGAACGAAACGTAGACATTTTCCTTGCACACAGGAAGTATGTGTGACTCGGACTGAGGCCACATTTCACCTCTCGTGTCTTGTACCCTAAAGAAACAAAAGGTTGCATACACGGAGATGGTTCTCGGCATCTTCACGTTTTTCTGTTAGCGCTTTAATTTCACATGAAAGTTTGGAAATCAGTCTCAGCGGGAGAAGCAAGTTCTCGCTCAGAGTTCGCCTCTATAGTTTTCTCCAGCGCATCAGCGCGGTTGGAAAGGCGGTCAACGAGATTCTCTATATTAGACTGAGCTGAACGAATGATGCTGCGGTCTGTCAACTAAGTATTTTAGCTTGTTTCCAGACCTGACAGTGTGTTGGCAATAGACTCAAGCCTGGGTTCAGCTGAACATCAGGTGAACAATCCACCGTTATTAAAGCCATCAAGAAAGGCTAATACGTATGAAATTAAAGTTCACAGGTTTGAGCAAATGGATGGACAATATAGAATATGTAAACCTTAAGAAACAAAGGGCGAATATCTGGTCAATATAGATAGCGGATGTTATAATGAACACTTTCAAAAGCTTTTAAAAGTGGCCTGTGACAGATAGCACAATTCTAGTTCATGAACTGGTCTACTTGAAGAAATGGACATTACTTGCACAAAGAATTAGAATGCGTAATTGGCTGATTATCAAAAATTCACTGATTAATGTCCTTAACTAATTACCTAATGGCCGATATTACGATTTACAGATTCTAGCCATTCACAAGACGAATAAACCTGGAAGTAATTCTCAAGACGACACCAGTTTCAATATATTAATTCCAGAATATAGCAGAGAAATGCATTGGACGTTCCTGTTACTTTCTTTAAAAAAACATCATTTTAGGCACTGAAGCACAGAAGTAGCTGGAACACAAATGCATTTCTCTGTATAGTTCGGGAATTAATATCTCGGAACTGGTGTCATCCTCATAATTCCTTCCAAGTGGATTTGTCTTGCGAACTCAACGGCTAGAATTTGTAAATTGCAACATGGACAATGAGGTAATTAGTTAAAAATTTAATAAGAGAATTTTCGGTAATTATTCGATTATGCATTTCAATCTTTTGTGCAAATCCGCCTCTTCAAGGAGACCAGCTCATGAAATAGAATTGTGTTATCTGCCACACGCAACCTTTAAAAAAATTTGAATGTGTTGGCTGAAATGCCCTGTATAGCAGTATCCTGGCAATGGTAGACAAAAGCGCATTTTTTGCTGTCATGCGTCAGCGAACTTGAAGAGCAGTTGTTGACGCAACAATCTATTCATTCACAAGTCAGATACTAAATATAGAAGCAAACTGAGACCAAGGTTATACCTGCCCTAAAAACAACAGTTCCATACCTTTCAGCCGATTAGATTGAATGAGCTTACTGCTTTGATCTTTCTTTTTTAGTCGGGAAGATACTGGCGTAAGATGGTAAAATTTTGAACATTAAAGTGAAATACAAAGTTATTTCACTGAGCAGTCAGCCCAAGTCAAGCCACATCACTAATGGTGAACATTCTTCTTCCACAAGGCGTCACGCTCGCAGGGAAAAAGCCAGCCTGGAGCACCTGCAAATGAACTCAGATAGGGCAAACCGCTTGTGAACGACACGTGCTATATTCTTTATGCTAAACCTAAGTGCTCGACAGAAAAATGTCAAGAACAACATGCAAAAAGTTCTGAATTTCTGTTATCAAAGAACCTGCAGGTTATTCGGCATAGCGAAGCGACAGGGGAAGTGGAATGTCTTTACTACATCATGTATATGTATATCCTGTTTACTATAATTCGAGGAGTGCTGAACGATTCCTCTTCCTTCAACCATTGGCCCTGACTCTCCACACATTGTGGCCTTGTAGAAAACATGACTTTCGAGTAATGGCTTCCGAAATATTTGAACATGACAATCGCTTCGAATTTGGTCGGCAAGATCGGGGATGGCGTCGTGGATTCCGCAATTTCGACATTTCTAGTGACAATCCTTGTTCACGCATTTAACAATTTTTTTTATTTAGATCACACTGCAGTCCATAGACCAAGCAGCGGTGGCATAATACAATGAAAGCTAACAGATAAATTCAAGCAATGGACAAAAATAGAAGCAGTGAATACATGGTTCAGTAATAGACACACTGTAATAACTGTTTACAGGTAAAGGTCATGCAACACTGTGAAGCATTAGTCACGGACATTCATTTGATAGCCAACACAGTTTGAATACTGGGGTCAAGAAGTAAAAGATACATAATTTTCAAATTTGAGGTAATTATTTTCCAAAAAGGCTTCAGATGGTCAGATTCATTGTTAGTCCAAGAAAAAAGGAATACATAAAATATTAGTGAACGCGAAGTGCAGTTCAAGGTTGTCAGCATGCGTACGTCTAGTTTCTCTAGAATTCCTGTTACTACTGATCTCAAAATCGTCTGGGCTTCATTAACGATAAATTACTAGAAAGTTATTATAAGTGTCTTTTATGCCCTCCTTCTCCATTATCCAGCTTCATTAGCGAAATGACCAAAGCAATTAATATGTATCCTCACATTTTCCATCATCAGTGCTTTATTTACTAGGCAGTTTAAGCCTTCCAAACCTTAAATAGGATACTAAGACTTTAGGATCACCACCCGTGACAATACGCTCCATTATTTTGTCGTTTTTTTCTTTTCGCAAGTGGTAGTTCAACGTACTAGGGATACGTCTTATGCCTCAAATGCTCTCGATCCATTACTTAGTACTCAACATAACTTCACTTCTATCATTACCTTCTTTCCACCTTTGAAGAGGAGCTGAAGAGGTTTTAGAAAGTAAATACAGAAGGATATGGCCTTTAAAATGAGGCAGAGTTTCTAAGTGAGCACTCTAACAAAATCTACAGTGAATCGCACTACACAGACTCATTCCTGCAGTTCAAAGAAAACGCAGAGTGACAGCACCTTCAACGCAAATGTGGAAGCAACGAAGACTACAATCGCCCATTCAGCTTAGTTTATAGCTTCAGACATATCTAAATTGTTGCAAAGACTCAGCGCCAGGTAGTGATCACATCATTTATGAAGTGATCAAACACGTATATTCATAAATTCTAAAAACACTTCTATCTTTTTTGAATACCATGTTGGGAGCCGGATACATTCAATCTGCTTGAAAAGTAGGAATTGTTATCCCCATACTTAAACAGCGGGCAAACTACATTGACGAAATATGTGAGGCACATTGTTTATTTATATTTAATATAAGATGTAGGCTATGTCTAACAGTTCAAAGTGCGTAAAATTTTTGCATGCCTTAGCAGTAATTACGTTCTTCGAGGATTGTAGCAGGATTAAATGTAGAACACAGACACAGAAACGAAAGAATAGACGTGAAAGTAGCCCCACTGTCAACTGATGTCTTGATTGAAATTCCCGCGTTTTCTATTAGTCACCAAATCTGGCCCCTTTTATCTACTTATGACTAAAAGGGACAAGATTTGGCGACAAAATAAAAAGCGCGGGAATATCAATAAAGAAATCACTTGACACTGAACGGATGTCCACGTCTGTTCGTTCGTTCCTGTGTCTGTGTTCTACAATTTCTGCTGTTACAATCCTCGAAGAATGAACCTACTAGCTCAGTTACCCCCCCCCCCCCCTTTTTGACAGTAATTACATATGCAGGGTATCTGAAGCATTGTACCTGTTTTAGAAACGGCGCTGAATGTAACGTGCTACCCTGGGAGAACTGTAAACATCAAGAAGATCACATCTATTAAAACGGGTGGAATATTATGTGTAATTTCTTCTGCAAGTCCCGGAAAGCGTACATGCTGGAAGATTTCAAACAGACCAGTGAGATAGGGGCAACATTTTAAGGTGCGGGATTTAATTATAGGCCACTGAAATGTTTATTGCAGCTGCTGAAAAGAAACAGCTTCACTGGAAATTGGGTTGCTATTCTGCAAGGTCACACAATTCTGCACTCTTTTGTTGTGTGTTCGTACCGTTAGCGACTGGGAACTCGTATAGGCTCAACTTTGTGTGCCGCCTAGAAAGCTGATATTCGGTATTTGTTATCGTTGTTCGTGTAGCAGTCGTAATTTGGCTAATGACAATCGCGACAACATTTATGCAATTCCAATATGTTTGCCAAACGTGTCAGTATTACATGCAGGTGATTTTAAGTGCCGGAATGTTGTTTGGCATATACTGCTGTCACTCAATTGAGTTTATTTTCTACTAAATGTATGGAGCCTCTGTTATGATTTACACAATGAACATATTATTTATACCGTACATCAGCGTGGACCGCATCATTTACTCTGTGCAATATCTGCTTACTACGGCAGCAGCTCTAGTTCCATTTATTATCTTCCTGGAGTGAGTGACCACTGTTTTTCGCTTCATGGTAAATATACCGGTTGATCAAGCATCAGCGTAATCACACTAAGGGTGTAACAAATTGTGGAGCTGCTGAATTTCGTTATGTTAATCATAAGTTTTGTGTTTTCATCGATGAAATCTGGCAGGGTTTCACAAAGCAGTATCTGAACGCCAACTGGAAACTATTTGAGTAGTTGCGTCCCTCACAAGCGCTTGCTACACTAAGACTGGTAATGTCTAATAAGCACATGCTTTGTTTAATCAACGATCAAGCGTGAACGCATTCTTCGTTCGGCTAAAGTTATCAGCTCCGCGTCATGTTAGGATAACTACACCTCGTTACTTGCAGACCATAAAAAGAGCTGATATCACCAGAGGGTATATTGTTTAATGATATGCTCAGTTTTATGCTGACTAGCGATTTAAGACAATTTCCGAAAGTTACTTATAAAATGTGTACTTGCCATGCTACACTTCGGACACAGGGCCAAAATTTATCCTTAGCGAAGAAAGTGCCAGTGTCGTAAACGCTATGTTTTCTTTGTCGTTCTCGTATGACGACAGTTTTCGTAATCCTGATTATGTCACATTTATGTTTTGCCCGATGCATTTGATTTGCTTTTTATTCGGCAGATAGACCAGTTTTATGGAGATGTTGGATTAGCCATGAGAAAAGTGCATATTCAGTATACTGTAGGCATGGGTGACTTCAATGCAAAAGTGGGGGTAAAGCAGGCTAGTCAACAACCAACTGGCAACTACAACGTGCATTCTAGGGACACTAGAAGAGAGATGCTGGTAGACTTCGCGGAAAAGAATCAGCTGCGAATAATGAACACCTTCTCCAGGAAGCATAGCTACAGACAGTGGACCTGGAAAAGCCCTAGTGGTGCCCTAATGGAGAAATAAAAAATAGATTTCATACTTTCTGCCAATCCTGGCATAGTGCAGGATGTAGAAGTGTTAGTGTCAAGTGCAGTGATCATATGTTTAGCCAGGTCTACAATTCACTTCAATTTGAAGAGAAAAAGAGTAAAATTGGTCAGCAAGAAACACGCCAACTGAGACGCAGTAAGGGTAAAAGCGAGCAGACGCGGGCTGGTTCTTGCAAACAAATATGCGGCCTTAGAGCAGAGATGAATATGACATAAACATAATGAATAAAACCATAACTAGGCTGGTTTCAGCAGCAGCAACTGAAGTGGGAGGTAAGGCACCAAGGCAACCAGTAGGTGAGCTCTCCCAAGTAACAAAGCAGCTAATAAGCAAATGACAAAGAATTGAAGTGTCCAACTCAAGTGATCAGATAAAGTTCTAGCCTTTGTAAAGGTCAAAAAGTACGCTCCTGAGCTTGAAATTGCCATGCATTTCCGTGAGCTTCAATTGAAGTACTCCTGCTCCGAGTTTTACACAGACGCATCAAAATCACATGCTGACATATCCTACGCTGCTGTTGGTCCCTCTTTTACTGAATCTGACGTGTTGAACCCTATAACAAGTATCTTCACTGCAGAAGTCTACGCAGTACTGTGTGCAGTAAAACATATAAAGAAACTTAAACTCGAAAAAGCCATCACATTCACAGACTCGTTAAGTCTTGTAAAAGCACTCATTTCTTTTCAAAAGCATGCGAATCCCGTCTTCAATGAACTCTACTCACTCTTATGTAACATGTACCTATCACATAGGCATGTAATAATATGCTCGGTTCCTGGCCATAGAGGAATCAAGGAAAATGTGCTAGCTGACGAGATCGCCAAATCAATAGCATCGCAAGGCATTCATTCTGCTGCTGTCCCTGGCACAGACATGAAGCCTTTAAGAAACTAACTCCGAAGCCACTGGTAACGCTTGTGGGACGCAGAAACAAGTAATAAGCTTCACCTGATTAAGCCGAAGTTAGGTTCCTGGCACCCAACTACGAAAATACGAAGAACCTATGTCCTATTCACTAGACTGAGAATAGGACACACATTTGGCACTCACAACTTTCTCTTAACCGGTAACGAGCCTCCAACCTGTGGTAGATGTGGCGACCGGTTGACCGTCCTCCATGTCTTCCTGGAGTGCCGGGAAACCGAAAGAGACAGGAGAAAACATTTTCCTTTTGCATATAGCCATTGTATTCCCCTGCATCCGGCTATCTTCCTTGGTGACGAACCGCTTTTTAAGACCAAAGCAGTCCTCGCTTTTCTGAAAGATGTTGTGCTCCATGTCACAAATCCATTAATTTCGTAGCGCATCCTCTTTCCAGAGGATGCTGCTACGATAGTTTTCTTTGTAAAGCCCATGCCTCTAAGCCCTTGGCTTTCAAGGGCTCTGGTGTGGCAGTAGTGCTCTAGACAATTTTAGCACCTCACAGACTTTATATATTGCATCATTCTTTCTTTATGCATTCTAATCTACATAGTACAAATCAATAATCATTCCCATAATTTTACTACACGTAGATTTTCTGGAATATATATGAACTCTGTTGGGCCTTTTACAGCCACGTCGCATTAAGTTCACAGAACACATCAGTCCTCTGCGAACTCATTAACACTAGCATGGCGCTCTTTGGCCATACCTGGCTCTTGCGCCATTAAACATCACATTCATTCATTCAGATAAAGTTCGCGGAACTGTCAAAACTGGTCAACAATGAGAAAATAAGGGATTTCCAAAATTATAACGCGAGAACCACTGAGCAAGCAGTAAAACATCGACGCAGCATGAAATCAGTGAGAAGGAAACTTGGCATAGAACAAACCAAGATATGTGCTCTAAAAGATAAGCAGGGTAATATCAGCAATCTTGAAGGTATAAGAAAAGCAGCAGAAGAATTCTATACTGACCTGAACAGGTACCCAGAGTACTCAGGAGTACTCCATTCGAAACAGTAATGAACAAGATACAGAAACCCCTCTTATATCTAGACATGAGATCATTGGGCCTAGCAAAACATGAAACAGGGAAAAGCGGCGGACGATGGACTAATAGTCCATTTAATCAAAGATGGAGAAGACATAATGCTACAAAAACTGGCGGCTCTCTACAGGAAGTGTCTAACGACTGCAAGGGTCCCAGAAAACAGGAAGAATGCAAACATTATACTAATCCACAAAAAGTGAGAAGTTAAAGAATTGAAAAATTATAGGCCCATTAGCTTACTCCCAGTATTATACAAAATATTTACCGACATAATCCCCAATAGAATAAGGGCAACACTGGACTTCATTCAACCAAGGGAACAGGCTGGTTTCAGGAAGAGATACCCTACAATGATCACATTCATGTCATAAATCAGATCGAGAAATCCGCAGTGTACAATGAGCCTCTCTATATGGCTTTCATAGATTACGAGAAGGCATTTGATTCTGTAGAGATGCGAGCAGTCACAGAGGCATTACGTAATCAAGGAGTACAGGATTCTTATGTAAATGTCTTACGTAAATATCATTACTAATATGGATGAGATAGTTCAAGTGGCTGAGGAGTTCTATAAAGATCTATACAGAACCAGTGGCACCCACGACGATAATGGAAGAGAGAATAGTCTAGAGGGATATGAAATCCTACAAGTAACAGCGGAAGCAGAAAGCCTTGGCAGCTATGCGAAGGGGGAAGGCAGCTGGGGAGGATCAGGTAACAGCAGATTTGTTGAAAGATGGCGGGCAGATTGTTCTAGGAAAACTGGCCACCCTGTATACGCAATGCCTCATGACCTCCAGCGTCCGGAATCTTGGAAGAACGCCTACATAAGCTTAATCCATAAGAAAGAGGACGCCAATGATTCGAAAAATTATAGACTGATCAGCTTACTGTCCGTTGCCTACAAAGTATTTACTAAGGTAACCGCAAATAGAATCAGGAACGCCTTAGACTTCTGTCAACCAAAGGATCAGGCAGGATTCCGTAAATGCTACTCAACAATAGACCATACTCACACTGTCAATCAGGGGATAAAGAAATGTGCGGAATATAACGAATCTTTATATATAGCTTTCATTGATTACGAGAAAGCGTTTGATTCAGTCGAAACCTCAGCAGGCATGCAGGCATTACGGAATCAGGTTGTAGACGAGCCGTACGTAAAAATACTGAAAGATATCTAAAGCGACTCCACATCCACCGTAGTCCTCCATAAAGAAAGGAACAAAATCCCAATAAAGAAGGGCGTCAGGCAGAGAGATAAGATTTCTTCAATGCTATTCACAGCATGTACAGGAGGTATCCAGTGACCTGGATTGGGAATAACTGGGGATACGAGTTATTAGAGAATACCATAGTAACTTGCGATTCGCTGATGATATTTTATTGCTTAGTAACTCAGGGGACCAATTTCAAGGCATGCTCACTGACCTGGCAAACCAGAAGGGTGGGTCTAAAAATTAATCTGCAAGAAACTAATGTTTAACAACCTCGGAAGAGAACAGCAGTTTACGATAGGTAGCGAGGCACTGGAAGTGGTAAGGGAATACACCTACTTAGGGCAGGTAATGACAGCGGATCCAGATCATGAGACTGAAATAACCAGATAACAGCTGTGTCTCACCAGTACTCACCTCCGAGGCAGAAACCTGGAGGCTTACGAAAAGGGTTCTACTTAAATTGAGGACGACGCAATGAGCTATGGAAAGAAGATAGATGGGTGCAACGTTAAGGGATAAGAAAAGAGCAGATTTGGTGAGGGAACAAACGCGAGTTAATGACATATTAGTTGAAATCAAGAAGAAGAAATGGACATGGGCAGGTCATGTAATGAGGAGGGAAGATAACCAATAGTCATTAATGGTTACGGACTGGATTCCAAGAGAAGGGAAGCGTAGCAGGGGCGGCAGAAAGTTAGGTGAGCGGATGAGATAAAGAAGTTTGCAAGGACAACATGGCCACAATTAGCACATGACCGGGGTAGTTGGAGAAGTATGGGAGAGGCCTTTGCCCTGCAGTGGGCATAGCCAGGCTGATGATGATGAAGTTAAAAACCCTGCAAATGCATTTGCCTGTTATTCTTTAATTTATTAGAAGAAATATACATATTTATTGATCACACATGATGAAACATGGAGCCCTGAAAAAGTATTTGAATTTGGATTTATTTTTTTTAGACTTCTCAAAATTGTATATATGATACAGGGCAAAAAAAGCAGTGAGTGCCCAGAGGTCTCTGATCTTACCCAGTAGCAGCACTGCAGCATGCATAAGAAAAAAATATTGTTGTACACAATTTTGCTAAATAGACAAGGAAATGTACTTGGTGTTTCAGTCTACATACGGCACAAATGTATCGCTAGTTAAGGTAATAGTGTGGTCAGGGTTATACACAACAAAGTATAATCAACAGATATGGCTTGTAATATGCACAAGAAAAAAAAAAGACAGCAGATGTGTGCGACCTTGGAGAATTAGTATGAAATTTCCAGAGAAGCTGTTCTTTTCGTACAGTTTCAATGAAAGTTTCCGTTTCCTGTAATTATATCACATAGTTTAAAAAGTTGCCCCTATATGTCTGTTCTGTTTGAAACCTTGCGAACTGATAGTACTATGGAGCACTTCTTTTCGGAATTTTTTAAAACAGACAGTAATTCATTACCATGCATGTTACTTCACCATAACATTTGCCATGGTGTACTTATTTCCTCCTTTCTACCCCCCCTTCCCACGGCCCACTCAAGTTTCTCGACATCTGATATCGGTTGAGTTCACAGTTCTCCCAGAGCGGGAGGATAAATTCTGCTTTGTTTAGTAAAACTCGTTCATAAAGCTCCGGATCGCTTGCTTGCATAATTTACTGCAAATATCATAATTAGTCGCCTGTTTTTAAAGTTTACTTACATAGTGTCGATAGCGCGCCCTTTGATTTTGCCAAATATAAGCTATGCGTCTTATTTGGTTCACCGAGGACATCGCATAAAGCAACTGGGAATGCCTTATGACGCATGAAAAAATAGGGGGCAAGAAACTACGGCTCAGTCATTATCTGCAACGCTTGTAGCTACCAGGAAATTAAACTTCTTTATCGTACATTGAACTTACAATGACCCCCCCTACCCTTTCCACTAAATATTAACCTGTTGTCACCAACAGCTATGTCGGACCAGTGGGAAGCCTAACAGAAAGTGGCCATGTCACACATTCTAAAACTTGAATAGGGATTTTTTTAAAGACGTTTGATCCAACCTGATATATCTTCACACAACAAACGACTAATTTTTGCTCACTTTTGTCTTTGTGGCAGTTATAATTCTGTCAGGGCTGTGGTTTCAATTCTGCCTCGCTTGGTACACAGGCTCATAACACATTAGAGTGCTTGCATGCATAATTTATGGCAAAAGTCTCAATTACCCATCTATATTGACCTTTGTCTGAATATCAAACATTACCTGGTCCTCAGAGTCACAAGCTATAAAAATGCTGCTTCCTTTAGTTCAGTGGGGAACAGGTGACCCCATAATATTACGCATGAAAAAGTAAAAAAAGAAATGAACGAAAGAAATAAGGATTCAATAATTATTCGTAACACTTGTAAATAAGCCAGACCCACCGAAACTTCGCCACACATTGTACTTAAAATTAAAACGCTGACTATTCCGGCAACGCATAAAATATCTGAAAAGCAGAGTTCTCTTGGGACATTTGAAAACCTAGCTAATTACAACAATGTGATACTTTCAAATACTTGCTTACGGTTTTTTTAAGCGGTATTTGATCAACACGAATTTACCATCGCACATAAACTTGGCGTATCGTTTCCGCTATGTTTGCAAAATTTCAGCTCAGTTGTAGTTGTAACTATGACGGCATAGCCGTCTATTCTATAGGAAAAGATGTAATTACCCCCTCGTTTGGAACATTGCCTACATATTGCCCATACCATGCTCCTAATTTCACCCAGGTATAAACAAGATGCCTTGTTTGGCTCACCAAGGACATCGTAGGAACAAACTACGCATCGCGTATTTATTTATTTATTTATTCATTCATTCTAGAACCTTACAGCCTTAAAGTGGACTATTATGTGAGTGGCGTTACAAATTTGGGTGCGAGCAGAAGCAGTTTGGACATTCTTATTTGAATGTCGTTATGAAATAGTAAATGAATAAACTGGGAAATGGAACGAAGTAGAAATATTTCAGAACAAAATGCTGCATATTTTTGAAGTTAACGGGGTCAGAGATGTGAACAATGTCCTCTGGAAGACCATTCCAATACAAAATTGCACATGACAATGCTGAGCTGAAGGCGGCGGCTTTTCTCGAAAGTTGTTTCAAGGTGAGGTAACTATGCAATTCGTACAACGTGCGATGCGGCATCCTAAGAGGTAGACTAAGTGTATGATGGCTATGAACAAGTTTATAGAAGAGGCATATAAGTGCAATTGTTCTGTCAAATTCTAAGGAAAGGAAAGAACAAGGACTAATGCTAGTTATGCTGGAATTCCGGCTGTAGTATCATGCAATAAAACCAACCGCACAATTTTGTACGCATTCTAGGGAATGAGTTAGGTATTCTTGATGAGGTGACCAAATGGAAATTGCGTGCTCAAGTTGAGGGCGAACAAATGTTTGATAGCTGAGTTGCCGAGTTGAACTGGGCACGCATGTGAGGCGACACTTTAAAAAATCTAATGTGCGGTTAGCTTTAGCATCAACTTTTTACTATGTGGGTTGCCCATGAGAGATTAGGCAAAAAATGAACATCAGGGTACTTGCATGATGACGTGAGGCTGACTGGACTGTTATTAAGTGAACAATATATATAAAGAATTGGATCGTTTGCGGCTAAATGTTGTTAATCAGCATTTATCAGTGCTAAGGAACATCTGCCATGATGAGCACCCGGTAGTAATGCGGTCAAGACCTTCATGGTGGTTAACAGAGCGGATTTTGCGATAAAGAACGCAGTTGTTGGTGAATAAACTGATTGTCGAGCTGATGTGTAATCGTATGTCATTAATGAAGATGGGAAACAATAATGGGCCAATTACACTGCTTTCGGGCACGCCATATGATGCATCATTACGGGAAGATAATTAATTATCAACTGAAGTGAACTGTTTACGAAAAGATGAGAAGCTTCTAATCCAAGAAATTGTTAAGGAATCAAGGTACAAAGAAAATAGTTTTGATATTAGACAACAATGGGAAACGCGATCGAAGGCTTTGGGAAGGTCGAGGAATAAACAGTCGTTTTGAATACTTTCGTGCATTCCAAGAAATAGTTTGTGAGTAAACTCAAGTATTTTTTCTCGCATAATAGCCTCTTCCTAAACCTATGCTGCTTTGAAAAAAAATAAATCGATGCTTCCTAAATGTAGTGGCATGTTAGATGCAATAATATGTTCGAGAAGTTTGCCACTATGGTTGTCAGTGATAATGGGCGATAGTTAGCAACTTAAGTTCGATCACCATATTTGAAATTGGAATGACTTTTCGAGTTTTCCACTTGTATGTAGAAAGAGATTCTCAAAAAATATGACTGAGTATGATGCTTGAATGAACTACGGCATGTTTCAGAATTTTTCAGTTAATGTCATTGACACCACATGAAGTAGTAACTTTTAAATTATTAATCAATGATGCAATGAATGTCACAGTAACGTCCATAAGGCTCATGTACGCAAGGTCATAATTGGGTGCCCATTGAATCTTGGAATAGTCTTCCTTCATGAACATATTGGGGAAAAAGTTGTTAAAAGTATGACAGCGTTCATCTTGGGCGATATGGTCACCAGCCTCATCAACCAGCAAAAGTATGCAGACAGTTGAGCAGCCAAAATTGTTTTCCAAAATTTTTTGGGATTGTGTTTAAGGAGGGTTCCTTAAGGTTCATTAAGGTTTAAGATAGATTAAATTACGAAGGTTCCTGTGGTTCCACGGTTTAGATGAGCTAGCAAGAAGACATATGCGACGTGTGTAAGTGTTCATCAACTGAGTCAATTCCTTTTCAAACTGACTCCAGATTTCATTAACAATTGCTGGGAAAAGGATTGCAGAAAACAATCACAGAAGTAACTTTAAACCAAGGTTAATTACATCGTAGCCTTTTTTTTATTTAGAAAATACTGCAGGCCTTGTAGTGGTCCTTGCAGGGGCGGCGGAAGTACAGGAATAAAACAATAAGAACAACAAGGAAATCCAAGAGTACATGAGTAGCAAAACAGAAATAACAAGAAACAGTTACATTGGAATTATTGCAGGAAAATAAAAAATAACAAATTCAGAAACAATGCAACAAAACAAGATAAAAAAGAAACAAACAACATTTTTCAACTGTTGCATGTTCAGCTGTCAACGCATTCAATGCTTTCAGTGTTAATAAAAAGCAATAAGGCAAGTTACTCCATTCGGTTATTGTGCGAGGAAACAAGGAATATTTAAAGGTTTTGGTTCTGGCAAAATACGGAGTTAATGACTTGGCATGCCGGTGCCTTGTTAATCGCCCTGTTAGTGGTTGTATGTATTGCTGCGGTTTAAGTGATAGCTGATTATTCTGAAGCAGATAGAGGAATTTATTCCTTTGAATTTTCCTTCGCAATTTGAGTGTTTGTATATTATTCAATTTTCATTAAGCTTGAGGGAGAGTCAGTCGGACGGTATTTAGAAAATATAAAGCGTATAGCTTTTCGCTAAATTTGTTCTAATGCATCGATGTTGCGTTTCGTGTACGGGTCCCAAACAATTGCCGCATATTCTAGTGTAGGCCTTATAATATAGTTGTAAGCCAACAGCTTGGTTTCCGGAGGTGCCATTCTTAATTTATGCCTGAGCAGACCAAGTTTTCTTAAAGCTGAAGCACATGTAGTAGAGATATGCTTGTTCCGGGAAAGATCATGCATTATGATAACCCCCAGGGGCCTATATTCCTCGACTTCGGATAGGGGTGGAGATGCAAGATCATAAGTAAACGGTAAAGGGTGCTTTTCTTTAGTAATTCTCATAGAAACTGTTTTATTAATGTTGAGCTCCATGTTCCACTGCTGGCACCAAGAATGAATGCTCTGAAGGGTAGAAATTAAGAGGACTTGATCTTCGTGGCATTTAATTTCATTAAACAAAACACAGTCATCAGCAAGCAATCTTAATTGAACGGGGTGAGCGACTACTTATACAATATAATCAATATATATTCAAAAAACAAGGGGCCAAGCACGCTGCCTTGCGGAACACCAAGTAACTGGCACTTCATCTGACGGGCAGTCGCTTATGCTGACGAATTGTGTGCGCTTAGTTAAGTATGCAGAGATCCATGCTAATTAATTATGGCGGCAGTTTTATAATTTCGATCTTTTCGATTAGTTTATGGTGACAAAAAAGATTAAATGCTTTTCTGTAATCCAGGAATATAACATCGATCTGACCAGGTTTATCAAGAATGCTAGCAAAGCTGTGAATGACTGAAGCCAACTGAGTGACGGTGGAAAACCCCTTCCTAAAGCCATGCTGTATCGGTGTGAATGCTGTTGTCAGTTCAAAATTCTTTTACCTGGTTAGCTATAATATGTTCCAATAGTTTGCAGCAAGATGAAGTAAGGGAAATCAGTCGATATTTTGTTATTAATGTCGCTTGGCCTTTCTTAAGCACTGGTACAACCCGAACCGATCGCCATTCCTTATTAAGGGTGGCGGAAGATAAAGATACACTGAAAATGCACACTAGAAAACGTGCAATCGTCTCTGCATAGCGGTGCAAAAAGGCATTTGGAATGTTATCCGGTCCTGGTGATGATTTCGTTTTTAAACTTAGCAGCATAGAAACCGCGCCGGGCGGTGATGTAACAGCAGGATCAACATAGCAAGGGGTACGGCTGAAGGGCACATGGTTCGAGACACTTGAAAATACTCTTTGAAAAAAATTGATTAAAATGTTGCGCTATACATCGCTTCTCAATAACAGTTACACCGTTGTGCACAATTGCCCTGTTATAATCGAAGATGTGTTTCGACGTTACGTTGTGGTGGCGAGAGGACATTTTTATGGTGAAATAAAGTAGTTTGTGATCTCTGAAAGCGTCTGTGAGGGTGATCGGGCTTATCTTGCCGAGAACCGACATGAGAACAAAATTTTATATGTTAAGACCACGCATAGGTCCGTGATCTCGTTGAGTTAAGGAAAAGTCTAAGGATAGTTCAAATAATTAATCGAGACACAAGCCGGTGCAATTAAGAAACTCCGCTTGATATCTGTTTATCTGAAATCACCAAATAAAAGAAATTGGCTTTTGGAATGTTTACCCAGATATTTGTGAGGTCGGCATGCAGATCGTCCACGATAGTGTCTGAACTTGCGGGTGTTCGGGATTCCAAACACGATGCAGACCCATAAAGTGTCTAGGGGTGATAAAGTGTTAACACAAAAAGAGGAAATACGCTTTTTTATGGCTATCATTGCCCCCCCCCCCCCCACACCTTCTGTTTGGTCTGTCATTCGGATAAACAACAAAATCCCAGGAATAAGGTAATATTCCGTCATCTGTGATATTTACATGCAGCCACGTTTCAGTTGACGTTGGGATGTCCGAGTGAGTTACTGTCTTGTACATACGAGCACAATTTGGTACGCTTGGGGAAAATGGTGCGTATGTTGGCAAATGATGTCGAAAGCCGAGGATGTGTAATACCACCACAGTAAGGCTGGGGATGATTGTCAGGCTTGTGTGAAACTGCTCTATGATCCCAGCTGAACGATATTAAAGCCATGACGAAAGGCTAAAAAGTGTGAAATTAAAGTTCACAGGTTTGAGCAAATGGATGGACAATATAGAAGATGTAAACCTTTTAAAAGTGGCCCGTGACAGATAGCACAATTCTAGTTGATGAACTGGTCTACTTGAAGAAATGGACATTACTTCCACAAAGAATTGGCATGCGTAATCGGCTGATTATCAAAAATTCACTGATTAATGTTTTTAACTAATTACCTAATGGACGATATTACGATTTACAGCTTCTAGCCATTCGCAAGATGAATAAACTTCGAAATAATTCTCACGACACCAGTTTCAAGATATTAATTCCAGAATATAGCAGAGAAATGCATTGACTTTCAGTTACTTTCTTTAAAAAAACGTCATTTTATGCACTGAAGCACAAAACTAGCTGGAACACCAATGCATTTCTCCGCAAACTTCGGGGATTAATATCTCGAAACTGGTGTCATCCTTATAATTCGTTCCAAGTGGTCCTGTCTTGCAAAGTCAACGGCTGGAATTTGTAAATTGCAACATGGACAATGAGGTAATTAGTTAAAAACCTAATAAGAGAATTTTCGGTAATTATTCGATTATGCATTTCAATCTTTTGTGCAAATCCGCCTCTTCAAGGAGACTAGCTCATGAAATAGAATTGTGTTATCTGCCACACGCAACCTTTAAAAAAATTTGAACATGTTCACTGAAACGCCCTGTATAGCAGTATCCTGGCAATGGTAGACAAAAGCGCATTTTTTTCTGTCATGCGTCAGCGAACTTGAAGAGCAGTTGTTGACGCAACAACCCCTTCATTCACAACAAGTCAGACGCTAAATAAACATAGACGCAAACTGAGACCAAGGTTATACCTGCCCTAAAAACAACAGTTCCATACCTTTCAGCCGATTTGATTGAATGAGCTTACTGTTTTGATCTTTCTTTCTAAATCGGGAAAATAATGACGTATGATAGCAAATTTTTCAAGCTTCAAGTGAAATACAATGTTATTTCACTGAGCATTCAACTCAAGTCCGGCCATATTACTAATGGTGAACGTTCTTCTTCCACAAGGCGTCTCGCTCGCAGTGAAAAAGCCAGCCTGGGGCACTTGCAAATGAACTCAGATATGGTAAACTGCTCGTGAACAACACGCACTATGTTCTTGATGCTAAACCTGAGTGCACGACAGAAAAAGATCAAGAACAACGTGCAATTAGTTCTGAATTTCTGTTACCAAAGAACCTGCTGGTTATTCGGCATAGCAAAGCGATAGAAGTGGAATGTCTCTGCCGCATCATGTATATGTATATCCTGTTTACTATAATTCGAGGAGTTCTGAACATTTCCTCTTCCTTCAGCCATTGGCCCTTGCTCTCCACAGATTGTTGCCTTGACGAATACATGACCTTCGACTAATGGCTTCCGAAATCTTTGAACATGCCAATCGCTACGAAATTGATCGGCAGGATCAGTGATGGCGTCGTGGAGGCAGCATTTTCGACATTTCTAATGACAATCCTTATTCATGAACTTTTTTTTTTATTTAGATCACGCTGCAGGCCGTCGCCTAAGCAGGGGTGGCATAATACAATGAAAGCCAACAAACAAATTCAAACAATACACAAAAATAGAAGCAGTGAAAACATGGTTCAGTAGTAGACACACTGAAATAACTATTTACAGGTAAAGCTCATGCAACACTGCGAAGCACTAGTCACGGACATTAATTTCACAGCCATCATAGTTTGAATCCTCGGATCATGAAGAAAAAGCTACATAATTTTCAAATTTGGGGTAATTATTTTCCAAAAAGGCTTCAGGTGGTAAGATTCATCGATAGTCCAAGAAAAAAGGAATACATAAAATATTAGTGAACGCGAAGTGCAGTTCAAGGGTGTCAGCATGCGTACGTCTAGTTTGTCTAGAATTCCTGTTACTACTGATCTCAAAATCGTCTGGGCTTCATTCACGATCAATTCGACGAAATAGGTGAGGCACATTGTTTATTTATATTTAAAATAAGATCTAGGCTATGTCTAACAGTTCAAAGTGTGTAAAATTTTTGCATGCCTTAGCAGTAATTACGTTCTTCGAGGATTGTAGCAGCATTAAATGTAGAACACAGACACAGAAACGAAAGAATAGACGTGGAAGTAGCCCCACTGTCAACTGATGTCTTGATTGAAATTCCCGCGTTTTCTATTAGTCAACAAATCTGGCCCCTTTTATCTACTTATGACTAAAAGGGACGAGATTTGGCGACAAAATAAAAAGCGCGGGAATATCAATAAAGAAATCACTTGACGCTGAACGTATGTCCACGTCTGTTCGTTCGTTCCTGTGTCAGTGTTCTACAATTTCTGCTGTTACAATCCTCGAAGAATGAACCTACTAGCTCAGTTACCCCCCCCCCCCCCTTTTTTGACAGTAATTACATATGCAGGGTATCTGAAGCATTATACCTGTTTTAGAAACAGCGCTGAATTTAACATGCTACCCTGGGAGAACTGTAAACATCAAGAAGATCACATCTATTAAAACGGGTGGAATATTATGTGTAATTTCTTCAGCAAGTCCCGGAAAGCGTATATGCTGGAAGATTTCAAACAGACCAGTGAGATAGGGGCAACATTTTAAAGTGTGGGATTTAATTATAGGCCACTGCAATGTTTATTGCAGCTGCTGAAAAGAAACAGCTTCACTGGAAATTGGGTTGCTATTGTGCAAGGTCACACAATTCTTCACTCTTTTGTTGTGTGTTCGTACTGTTAGCGACTGGGAACTCGTGTAGACTCAACTTTGTGTGCCGCCTAGAAAGCTGATATTCGGTATTTGTTATAATTATTTGCGTAGCTGTAGTAATTTGGCTAATGACAATCGCGACACCATTTATGCAATTCCAATATGTTTGCCAAACGTGTCAGTATTACTTGCAGGTGATTTTAAGTACCGGAATATTGTTTCCCATGCTGCTGTCACTCAATTGAGTTTGTTTTGTACTAAGTGTACGGAGCCTCCGTTATGATTTATACTATGAGCAAATTGTTTACACCATGCATCAGCGTGGACTGCATCATCTACTTTGTGCTATATCTGCTTACTACGGCACCAGCTCTTTGTAGTTCAATTATGATCTTCCAGAAGCGAGTGACCACTGTGTTTTTCACTTCATGGTAGATGTACAGGTTGATCAAGCATCAGTGTAATCATACTAAGCATGTAACAAATTGTGGAGCTGCTGAATTTCATGATGTAATTCATAAGTTTTCTGCTTTCATCGATGAAATCTGGCAGGGTTTTACAAAGCAGTATCTGAACGCCAACTGGAAACTATTTGAGTAGTTGCTTCCCTCGCAAGCACTTCATACACTAAGACTGCTAACGTCTAATAAGCACGTGCTTCGTTTAATCAACCATAAAGTGTAAACGAATGCTTCGTTTTGCTAAAGTTATCAGCTCCGCGTCACGTTGGGATAACTACAGCTCGTTACTTGCAGACCATAAGAAAGAGCTGAGATTACCAAAGGGTATATTGTTCAATGATATGCTCAGTTTTATGCTGACTAGCAATTTAAGATAATTTCCGAAGGTTACTTATAAAATGTGTACTTGCAATGCTACACTTCTGACGGAGGGCCAAAAATTTATCCTTAGCGAAGAAAGTGCCAGTGTCGTAACGCTGTTTTCTTTGTCGTTCTCGTACGACGACAGTTTTCATAATCCTGATTATGGCACATTTGTGTTTTGCCCGATGCATTCGATTTGTTTTTTTATTCGGCAGATAGATCAGTTTTACGCAGATGTTGGATTAGCCATGAGAAAAGTGCAAATTCAGTATACTGTAGGCATGGCTGACTTCAATGCAAAAGGGAGGGAAAAGCAGGCTAGTGAACAAGAAACTGGCCACCACAGCGTGCATTCTAGCGACACTAGAGGAGAGATGCTGTTAGACTTCGCGGAAAGGAATAAGATACGAGTAATGAACACCTTCTCCAGGAAGCATAGCTACAGACAGTGGACCTGGAAAAGCCCTAGTGGTGCCCTAATGGGGAAACAAGAACTAGATTTCATACTTTCTGCCAATCCTGGAATAGTGCAGGATGTAGAAGTGTTAGTGTCAATTGTAGTGATCATAGGGTTAGCCAGGTCTAGAATTCACCTCAATTTGAAGAGAAAAAGAGTAAAATTGGTCAGGAAGGAACACGCCAACCGAGACGCAGTAAGGGTAAAAGCAAACAGGCGCAGGCTGGTACTTGCAAACAAATGTGCGGCCTTAGAGCAGAGATGATTATGACATAGACTTAATGAATAAAACCATAACTAGGCTGCCTTCAGAAGCAGCAGCTGAAGTGAGAGGTAAGGCACCAAGGCAACCAATAGGTGAGCTCTGCCAAGTAACAAAGCAGCTAATAAGCAAACGACAAAGAATTGCAGTGTCCAACTCAAGTGATCAGACACAGCTCCTAGAGCTGTCAAAACTGGTCAACAAGTAGTAAATAAGGTATTTCCGAAATTATAATGCGAGAAACACTGAGCAAGCAGTAGAACATCGACACAGCATGAAATCAGTGAGAAGGAAACTAGGCATAGGACAAACCAAGCTCTATGCTCAAAGAATAAGCAGGGTATTATCATCAGCAATCTTGAAGATATAATAAAAGCAGCAGAAGTATTCTATACTGACCTGAACAGTACCCAGAGGACTCAGGTGTACTCCATTCAAAACAGCAATGAACAGGATAGAGAAACTACTCTTATATCTAGAGATGAGATCAGAAGGGCTTTGCAAAACATGAAACAGGGAAAAGCGATGGAAGATGGAATAACAGTCGATTTAATCAAAGATGGAGAAGACATAATGCTAGAAAAACTGGTGGCTCTCTGTACGAAGTGTCTATCGACTGCAAGGGTCGCAGAAAACAGGAAGAATGCAAACATTATACTAATCCACAAAAAGGGAGAATTTAAAGAATTGAAAAATTATAGGCCCATTAGCTTACTCCCAGTATTATATAAAATATTTACCAACATAATCCCCAATAGAATGAGGGCAACACTGGACTTTCTTCAACCAAGGGAGCAGGCTGGTTTCAGGAAGGGATTCCCTACAATGGATCACATCCATGTCATAAATCAGATTATCGGGAAATCCGCAGTGTACAATAACCCTCTCTATACGCCTCACATAGATTACAAAAAGGGATTTAATTCTGTAGAGATACGAAGAGTCATAGAGGCATTACGTAATCAAGGAGTACAGGATGCTTACCTAAATGTCTTGGAAAGTATCTACGTACATACCACACCTACCTTAATCCTCCGCAAGTAGGAATGTACCTATAAAGAAAGGGGTCAGACAAGGAGCCACGATCTCTCTATTGCTATTAACTGCGTGCGTGGAAGAAGTGTTCAAGCTATTAAACTGGGAAGGCTTATGAGTGAGGATTTACGGCGATTATCTCAGCAACCTTTGGTTTACAGGTGACATTGTTCTGTTCAGCAACACTGGAATGATTTACAACAAATGATTGAGGACCTTAACAGAGAGAATGTAAGAGTGAGGTTGAAGATTGATATGCAGAAGACAATGATAATGATCAATAGCCAGGCAAGGGAATAAGAGTTCAGCATCGCCACTCAGCCTCTGGTGTCTGTGAAGGAGTACGTTTAGCTAGGTCGATTACTCACAGTTGACTCTGATCATGAGAAGGAAATTTCCAGATGAACAAAAATGAGTTGGAGCGCATACGGCCGGCAGGAAGCTTACCAATATCATTGAAAAGAAAGGTGTACAACCAGTGCATTCTAATGGCACTAACATAGGGAGAAAAAACTTGGCGACTGACAAAGGAGCTCGAGAACAAGTTAATGTCCTGGTGAAGAGTGATGGAACAAAAAATGTCAGGCATAACGTTAAGAGATAGGGAGCGAGTGGTGTGGATCAGAGAGCAAACGGGTATGGCTGATATTCTAATTGACATTAGGAGAAAAAATGGATCTGGACAGGTCATTTATAGCATAGGTTAGATAACAGGTGGACCATTAGGATTACAGCATGGTTGCCAATAGAAGGGAAGTTCAGTCAAGGACGGCAGAGGAATAGGTGGGGTTACGAAATTAGGAAATTCGCAGGTTCTAGTCGGAATCAGTTGGTGCAGGAAAGGGATAATTAGAGTTCGCAGGGCGAGGCCTTGTTCCTGCAATGATGATGATGATAATGATTATTATAATATAATTAAAAACCTTCAAAAACTCTCTTCAGCTGGTATGAACAGCAATTCTAAGGTTCTTATTAATACTAAAGTATGCAGTTCCGGAATTCTCTCTCTTGATACCGTATTCCGGATGATGGGAATGTGGGAAAAGCTATTGCTTTTTTTTAGTTTTGTGGCAAGAATTTTCGTAAACGTCATTAATTTTTGAAACTTATACATTGCGAGTGCACCAAGCAGAGTCACGGAACATGCCATTTATTGTCATACAGATAACTCCCTACAAGATGACGCAATTTTTTTAGAAGGGTTAACACCATTCGCGAAAAACATTATCGTGTGAAACTGTACAGTGGCGTACCAACGATTTTTCGAATAGGGGGGCAGGAAGTTGGCAAATGACGTGTGATCTGATACTCTACTAATCCACAAAAAGGGAGACGTTAAAGACTTGAAATATTTTAAGCCCATTAGCTTACTCCCAGTATTATATAAAATATTTAGCGACATAATCTCCAATAGAATAAGGGCAACACTGGACCTTAGTCAACCAAGGGAACAGGCTGGCTTCAGGAAGGGATACTCTACAATGGATCACATCTATGTCATAAATCAGATTATCACGAAATCCCCAGAGCACAATAGGCCTCTCTATATGGCTTTCATAAATTACGAAAAGGCATTTGATTCAGTAGAGATACGAACCGTGATAGAGCCATTACGTAATCAAGGAGTACGGAACTCTTATGTAAACACCTTAGAAAATATCTACCAAGTTTCCACAGCTACCTTAATTCTACACAAGAAAAGCAGGCAGATACCTGTAAAGAAAGGGCCCAGACAGGGAGCCAATCCCTCCAATGCTATTCACTGAATGCTTGGAAGAACTATTCAAGCTATTAATCTGGGAAGGCTTAGGAGTAAGAATCAAAGGCAAATATCTTGGCAGCCTTTGGTTTGCCGATGACATTGTTCTATTAAGCAGCACTGTAGACGAATTACAACAATTGATTGAGGACCTTCAGAGAGAGTGTAAGAGTGGGGCTTAAGATTAATCTGCAGAAGACAAAGATAATAATGAATGACCGGACAAGGAAACAAGAATTCAGGATCGCAAGTCAGCCTCTAGAATCTGGGAAGGAGTACGTTTACCTAGGTCAACTAATCACAGGGATCCCTGGGCATGGCAAGGAAATCCACAGAATAAAAATAGGTTGGATCGCATACGGTAGACATCGTGAGCTCCTGACTGGAAGCTTACCGTTATCATTGAAAAGGAAGGTGTACAATCAGTGCATTTTACCTGAGATGACATATGGGGCAGAGACTTTGAGACTGACAAAGAAGCTTCAGAATAAGTTAAGCACTGTGCAAAGAGTGTGGAACGAAGAACGCTAGGCATAACTTTAATAGACAGAAAGAGGGCGATTTGGACCAGAGAGCAAACGGGTATAGATGATATTCTAATTGACATGATAAGAAAAATATGGCGCTGGGAAGGTGATGTAATCGTAGAGTAGATCACCGTTGTACCGTTAGGGTGACAGAATATATTTGCGGGTATATATATATATATATATATATATATCATCAGCCTCAGTGCATTCAGTGCATTCAATGGTACTAACACAGGGGGAAGAAACTTGGCGCCTGACAAAGCAGCTCACAAAAAAGTTAATGTCCTGTTGAAGAGTGATGGAACAGGACATTAACTAGGGCTATTGTGTTCACAGACTCATTGACTGTAGTCCGAGCCCTAATGAATGTACATAAACATAAAAACACTGTCTTCAATGAACTGTATACATTGCTATGCTCAGCTTATAGTGCTAAACAAATGATCATCCTATGCTGGATACCTGGCCACTGTGGTATAAAAGGCAACGAAGCTGCTGACGAGAAAGCTATTTCAGTAGCTTTTAGTGACACGAACATAAACATACCCATCCCAGCCACAGATCTTAAAGCATACTTGCGTCACAAGCTGAAAATACACTGGCAGCAACATTGGAATGCTCAGATATCAAATAAACTGCACTGGATAAAACCCAAATTAGGATATTGGGTATCGGAGAGAACATCACGATATAACGAAGTGGTCCTTTGCCGATTAAGAATAGGACACACTTACGGCAGTCACTCTTACCTCTTGACTGAGAGGTATCCTCCAACTTGTAGTAAGTGCGGCCAAAATCTCACAATCCTGCACGTTCTTATTCAATACCCTGCAATAGAAGCACAGAGAAAAGGGTATTTCATTTCTGCATATCGCAAAAATATTGCTCTTCACCCGAAATTTTTTCTTAGCAATGAACCGCTTTTTAATCCGAAACTAGTCTTAGAGTTTTTAGCTGAAACAGACTCTGGAAATCATTTGGCCAGGGAAATTTTAGCGCACGTATAACAGCCCCTGTACCCAAAGGCTTTCTCGAAGCTAAAGTGTCAATGTTATGTTTTATTCTGTCATGTTTTAACGAAACCCCATTACCATAGCCCACAGCACTACTTAGTGTCATTATTTTAGCAACTATATATTTTACGCCATCCACAGCGACCGCTTTTAGGCTTTTTTACAGCCGTGTCACATATACCATGAGAAATTCATTGTCTAATTCATTGTCTACACCACTCAGAATGCACCGTTAACATCACCTTTGTCATGGCGCTCTTTGGCCCATACCTGGCCCTTGCGCCATAAAACACCACACATCATCAAGAGTGATGGAACAAAAAAATGTCAGGCATAACGTTAAGGGATAAGAAAAGAGCGGTGTGAATTAGAGAGCAAACGGGTATAGCCGATATTCTAATTGACATTAAGAGAAAAAAAATGGATCTGGACAGGTCATGTAATGCATAGGTTAGATAACAGGTCTACCATTAGGATTACAGCATGGTTGCCAAAGAAGGGAAGTGCAGTCAAGGACGGCAGAAGACTAGGTGGCGTGATGAAATTAGGAAATTCGCAGGTGCTAGTTGTCATTGGTTGGTGCAGGACATCGAGATCGCAAGACGAGGCCTTCATCCTGCAGTGGACATAAATAGGCTGCTGCTGCTGATGATGATGATCATTATTATAATTGAAAACCTTAAAACATTCTGTTCAGCTGGTGCGAACAGCAACTCTATAAGGTTCTTATTAATACTAAAGTATGCAGCTCCAGAATTCTCTCTCTTGAAGCTGACTGTCTTCCGGATGACTGGAATGTGGGAAAAGCTATTCCTTTCTTTTACTAGTTTTGTGGCAAGCATTCTCGTTCATCTCACATTAAATTTCGAAGCGTATAGATTGCGAGTGAATCAAGAAGAATCATGGAACTTCCAATTTATTGTCATACAGCTAAATCCCTAGAATATGACAAATTTTTTTAGAAGGCTTAACACTGTTCACGAAAAACATTATCGAGGGAAACGTACAGTGGCGTACCAACAATTTTTCAAATACGGGTGCGAGGAGTTGGCAAACCACGTGCGATCTAATCCTCTACTAATCCACAAAAATGGAGACATTAAACAATTGAAAAATGTTAGGCCCATTAGCTTACTCCCATTATTGCATAAAATATTTACCGACATAATCTCCAATAGAATAAGGGCAACACTGGACTTTAGTCAACCAAGGGATCAGGCTGGCTTCAGGAAGGGATACTCTACAATGGATCACATCCATGTCATAAATCAGATTATCGAGAAATCCCCAGAGCACGATAGGCCTCTCTATATGACTTTCATAGATTACAAAAATGCATTTGATTCAGTAGAGATACGAGCAGTCATAGAGGCATTTTGTAATTAAGGAGTACAGACCGCTTATGTAAACACCTTGGAAAATACCTGCAGAGATTCCACAACTACCTTAATTCTACACAAGAAAAGCAGGGAGATAAAGAAAGGGGTCCGACAGGGAGCCAATCCCTTCAATGCTGTTCACTTGGGAGAAGTATTCAAGCTATTAAACTGGGAAGGCTTAGGAGTAAAGATCGACGGCGAATACCTCAACAACCTTTGGTTTGCCGATGACATTGTTTTTTTCAGCAACACTGGGGACGAGTTACAACAAAAGATTGAGGACCTCAACATAGAGAATGTAAGAGTGGTGTTGAAAATTAATATGCAGAAGACAATTATAATGATCAATAGCCAGGCAAGGGAACAAGAATTCGGGATCGCCAGTCAGCCTCTAGAGTCTGTGAAGGAGCACATTTATCTAGGTCAACTATTCACAAGGAAGCCTGACCATGAGGAGCAAATTCACAGAAGAACAAAAATGGGTTGGATCGCATACGGCAGACATTGTGAGCTCCTGACTGGAAGCTTACCATTAACATTGAAAAGGAAGGTATACAATCAGTGCATTTTACCTATGATGACAAATGGGGCAGGGACTTGGAGACTGATAAAGAAGCTTGAGAATAAGTTAAGGACTGCGCAAAGAGCGTGGAACGAAGAACGCTAGGCATAATTTTAATACACAGAAAGAGGGCGATTTGGATCAGAGAGCAAATGGGTATAGACGATATTCTAATTGAAATGATAAGAAAAATATGGCGCTGGGCAGGTGATGTAATCGTAGAGTAGATAACCGTTGTACCGTTAGGGTGACAGAATATATTTGCGGATATATATATATATATATATATATATATATATATATATATATATATATAATCAGCCTATATTATGTCCACTGCAGGACGAAGGCCTCTCCCCGTGATCTCGATTTACCCCTGTCCTGCGCCAGCCGATTATAAATAGCACCCGTAAATTTCCTAATTTCATCGCACCACCTAGTCACTATTCTGTTGTCCTCTACTGCGCTTCCCTTCTCTTGGTGTGTGTGTGTGTGTGTGTGTGTGTGTGTGTGTGTGTGTGTGTGTGTGTGTGTGTGTGTGTGTGTGTGTGTGTGTGTGTGTGTGTGTGTGTGTGTGTGTGTGTGTGTGTGTGTGTGCATATATATATATATATATACAGTGTTTCAGGTAACTTCAGCCAAAGATTAAACATATGCAAATTTCACGTTGCAGGACGGAAGCAAGGTAATGTCTGCCGTCGCTAGGAGATAGATTATTTTTGCGCTCTGCCTAACTACATAGTCTAAATAATTAATCAACTTCTCAAACATTATAATTCGATGAAGAGTGTCAATGATTATTGTACACCAACATTGAAAACTCCAGATACAGCTTGCTGTTGCTCAATATGTGCTACTTAAAGGTGATTTCCCGAGCAAGAAAGAAGCCTGCGAATGCTCGCAAAACGCCTCGAGCAGGCAGACGCACGGCAATTTTGCTTGTATTCACGGGCTTCTTTCGCACTCGGAAAACCACTTTTCCGTAACACGTATTGAGCCAAGATGCTGTACCGGGAGTTTCTCATGTCGCTCTACAATTTTCTTATTACAACTTTTCATCTAATTATATTTGAGAAGTTCGAGTAAATATGTAAGATTACTCTAATTAGACGGCATAGAAAAAATAACCGCATGCGGGATAGCAGAAAATGGACGTGGAGTAGCCCGAATGGCGAGAATATAAATGAGATAGACTTCCTACTCTGCGCTAACCCTCGCATCATACAAGATGTGGACGTGCTCGGCAAGGTGCATTGCAGTGACCATAGGATGGTAAGAACTCGAATTAGCCTAGACTTGAGGAGGGAATGGAAGAAACTGGTACATAAGAAGCCAATCAATGAGTTAGCGGCAAGAGGGAAAGTAGGAGAATTCTGGATCAAGCTACAGAACAGGTATTCCGCTTTAACTCAGGAAGAGGACCTTAGAGCTGAAACAATGAACAACAATCTTATGGGCATTGTTAAGGAGTGTGCAATAGAAGTCGGTGGTAACTCCGTTAGACAGGATACCAGTAAGCTATCGCAGGAGACGAAAGATTTGCTTAAGAATCGCCAATGTATGAAAGCCTCTAACCCTACAGCTAGAATAGAACTGGCAAAACTTTCCAAGTTAATCAACAAGCGTTAGACAGCTGATATAAGGAACTATAATATGGATAGAATTGAACCTGCTCTCAGGAATGGAGGAAGCCTAAAAGCAGTGAAGAAGAAACTATGAATAGGCAAGAATCAGATTAGAACGACAGAAAGCTGAGCTAGTTGGTAAGGATTCATTATGCAAAAAAGAAGTGAGGCGTGCAGACAGGACACAAGAGTAGAGAAGTGGACAACACGAACGCCGACTATCAACTGAAGGGAGCACTGAGGCGAAAAAAGAAGAAGACACAAAACTCATCTGCGCATACTCAGGAATGGTGCCACCACGTGTCAGTAGGGTACATGCGCCGGTCTACAAGAGAGATAACTGTTAAGACACTTAATCTCTTCCTTATGTAAAGTAATCGAAGGCTGACTCACGCACGCACTTCCACCATTAAAGATATGCCATGCCTCTACCATAAGACGCGTATCTTCATTCTTATGCCAGTAAAATATCGCGCATTCATCTAACTCTTGCGTACAGTTACAATCTCGGCAATGTAGCGAAAGATTAGAAGGCGACCCACCGGTTAACGACCTTTTATGTTCCATTAGCCTCTGATTGATACACCGTCCCGTTTGCCCTACGTAGAATTGGCCACAGATAAGGGGAAATTTATACACCATACCCATACGACAGTCAGTAAAACTGTTGTTCTTATTGTGCTTCACTGGACAAATATCTCTTCGTTTTTTGCCTTTTACCCGCTCCTTCTTATTCTATACGGCAGCACATATCTTACCTAGCTTATTGGGAGCAGTGAAAGCAACATTAACATCATATCTACTTGCAACTTTTTTAAGCCTGTGCGACACTGAATGAATGTACGGAATAGCCACTACTCTTTTTTTTGCTACTACTGCTTTCTGTAATCACGTCCGTCCCTCTCGAAACCGACTTCTTTAGGCGCTCAGCCACAGTGGCCACCGCTACACTAGGATAACCTGCTTCTAATAGGCGCCGGACCTGCGCATTAAAACTGGCGCTCATTTTGTGCATGCAGGATCTGGTAGGGAAGACTTAAGGCACGACATGGTAATTCCGTTTTTTACTAATTTAGAATGCTTGGATTGAAAGTTTAGCAACGGCTTCAAACATCTTGGGGAGTACTGCCAACAAACATGGTTTTGTTTGAAGATCAAGGAAATGTCAAGAAACTTAATTACGCTTCGCTGAGGAAATTCCTTGGTAAACTTTAATCCTCCCCCATAAAGTTTAAATTGATCACTTAGTGAGGTAGCAGCGGAATCGAATTCTTCCCTATTGCAGAAAATCAGGCAATCATCAACGTACCGAAATGTCTTGATAACGCTATCACCTAAGGCTTTCTCTAAGCAGTTGTCAACCTTACTCAGGTAAATGTTGCTAAGAATAGGGGCAACCTTTGAGCCAATACAAATGCCTGATTTCTGCAGAAAAACGTCATCTCTCCATCCAATCAGCGTCGACTTGAAGTACATTGAAAGAACTTCTAGAAAAGCTGCCGTGGGAACACCGCATCTGTCAATAAAAGACTATTCTTGCACTTGTTATTTAATGCACTCATTTACGGAATTTAGTAACCCGTCATGCGGCAAGGAATAATACAGGTCTTCGATATCCATACTAAAAGCTGTACAATCACCAGGATTTTCCTCTCTCAAATACTGAACTAGTGCCTGAGAATTACGTAAGCAAAAGGGGTCTGAAAAAACTAGTGAAGCTAAGCAGTTCTGTAGGTAACTGGCGACACAGACCTGCCACGTCCCTTTCTCTGACACTATCGCACGAAAAGGAATTTCTTGTTTATGGGTCTTGGCCGAGAAAATGGAACATAAAAGCTCGTTCACCGGTGGGTCGCCTTCTAATCTTTCGCTACATTGCCGAGATTGTAACTGCACGCCAGAGTTAGATGAATGCGCGATATTGTACAGGCATAAGAATGAAGATACGCGTCTTATGGTAGAGGCATGGCATATCTTTAATGGTGGAAGTGCGTGCGTGAGTCAGCCTTCGATTACTTTACATAAGGAAGAGATTAAGTGTCTTAACAGTTATCTCTCACATATACCTGCACATGTACCCGACTGACACGTGGTGGTACCATTCCTGAGCATGCACAGATGAGTTTTGTGTCTTCTTTTTTTTCGCCTCAGTGCTCCCTTCAGTTGATAGTCGGCGTTTGTGTTGTCCACTTCTCTACTCTTGTGTCCTGTCTGCACGCCTCACTTTTTTTTTTTTTTTGCGTAAGAATCAGATTTGTACGTTAAGCGACTAAGCCGGCAATATCATTACTAATATGGATGAGATAGTTCAAGTGGCTGAGGAGTTCTATAAAGATCTATACAGTACCAGTGGCACCCACGACTATAATGGAAGAGAGAATATTCTAGAGGAACATGAAATCCTACAAGTAACGGCAGAAGTAGTAAAGAAAGCCGTTGGAGCTATGCAAAGGGGGAAGGCAGCTGGGGAGGATCAGGTAACAGCAGATTTGTTGAAGGATGGTGGGCACATTGTCCTAGGAAAACTGGCCACCCTGTATGGGCAATGCCTCATGACCTCCAGCGTACGGAATCTTGGAAGGACGCCAACATAACCTTAATCCTAAGAAAGAGGATGCCAATTACTTGAAAAATTATAGACTGATCAGCTTACTGTCCGTTGCCTACAAAGTATTTACTAAGGTAATCGCAATTATAATCAGGAACACCTTAGACTTCTGTCAACCAAAGGACCAGGCAAGATTTCGTAAAGGCTACTGAACAATAGACCATATTCACACTATCAATCAGGTGATAGAGAAATGTGCGGAATGTAACCAACCCTTATATATAGCTTTCATTGACTACGAGAAAGCGTTTGATTCAGTCAAAACCTCAGCAGTCATGCAGGCATTACAGAATCAGGATGTAGACGATCCGTACGTAAAAATACTGAAAGATATCTAAAGTGGCTCCACATCCACCATAGTCCTCCATAAAGAAAGGAACAAAATCCCAATAAAGAAGCTCGTCAGGCAGAGAGATACGATTTCTCCAATGCTATTCACAGCGTGTTTACAGGAGGTATTCAGTGACCTGGATTGGGAATAATTGGGGATACGAGTTAATAGGGAATACCATAGTAACTTGCGATTCGCTGATGATATTGCATTGCTTAGTAACTCAGGGGACCAATTGCAAGGCATGCTCACTGACCTGGAGAGGCAAACCAGAAGGGTGGGTCTAAAATTAATCTGCAGGAAACTAATGTTTAACAGTCTCGGAAGAGAACAGCAGCTTACGATAGGTAGCGAGGCACTGGAAGTGGTAAGGGAATACACCTACTTAGGGCAGGTAGTGACCGCGGATCCAGATCATGAGACTGAAATAATAAGAATAAGAATAGGCTGGGGTGCGTTTGACAAGCATTCTCAGATCATGAACAGCAGATTTCCATTATCCCTCAAAAGAAAAGTGTATAACAGCCATGTGTCACCAGTGCTCACCTACGGGGCAGAAACCTGGAGTCTTACGAAAAGTGTTCTACGTAAATTGAGGAAGACGCAACAAGCTATGGAAAGAAGAATGATGGGTGCAACATTAAGGGATAAGAAAAGAGCAGATTGGATGAGGGAACTAACGCGAGTTAATGACAGCTTTGTTGAAATCGAGAAAAAGAAATGGATATGGTCAGGATATGTAATGAGGAGGGAAGATAACCGATGATCATTAATGGTTACGGACTCGATTCCAAGAGAAGGGAAGCGTAGCAGGGGGCGACAGAAAGTTAGGTGGGCGAATGAGATTACGAAGTTTGCAGGGACAACATGGCCACAATTAGCACATGACCGGGGTAGTTGGAGAAGTATGGGAGAGGCCTTTGCTCTGCAGTGGGCATAGCCAGGCTGATAATGATGAAGTTAAAAAGCCTGCAAATGCATTTGCCTGTTATATTTAAATTTATTAGAAGAAATATACGTATTTCTTGATCACAGATGATGAACCATGGAGGCCTGAAAAAGTATTTGAATTTACATTTATTTTTTTGACAGTACACAAGCTTATACATATGATACAGGGCCAAAAAGCAGTGAGTGCCCAGAGGTCTCTGATCTCGCCCAGTATAAGCACTGTAGCGTACATAAGAAAAAAAGTATTGTTATAGACAATTTTTCTAAATAGACAAGGAAATGTACTTGGTGTTTCAGTCTACATACAGCAGAAATGTATCGCATGTTAAGGTAATAGTGTGGTCGTGGTTATACACAACAACGTGTAATCAACATATATGGCTTGCAATATTAACAAGAAAAAAAAGGCAGCAGATGTATGCGACCTTGGAGAATAAGAACGAAATTTTCAGGGAAGCTGTTCCTTTCGAACAGCTTCAATGAAAGTTTCCGTTTCTTGTAATTATATCACATAGTTTAATATGTTGCCCCTATATGTCAGTTCCGCATGAAACCTTGCCCACACATAGTGCTATGGAGCACTTCTTTTTGGTATTTTCTTAAACAGACAGTAATTCATTAGCGTGCATGTTACTTCATGATGCCGTGATGTACATCATGGTACATCACGGTACTTCTTTGCCGAAGTACCGTGAAGAAGTACATCACGGTACTTCTTTGCCGTGATGTACTTCTTTCCTCCTTGCTCCCCCCCTCCTTCCCCCGGCCCACTCAAGTTTCTCGAGCTCTGATATCGGTTAAGTTCACAGTTCTCCCAGAGCGGGAGGATATATTCTGCTTTGTTTAGTAAAACTCACTCATAAAGCTATGGATCACTTGCTTGCATAATTTGCTACGAATGTCAGAATTATATAGTCGCCTGTATTTAAACTTTACTTACATAGTGTCGATAACGTGCCCTTTGATTTTGCCAAATATAAGAAATGTGTGTTATTTGGTTCACCGAGGACATTGCATAAAGCATCTGGGAATGCCTTATGACGCATGAAAAAATAGGGGGCAAGAAACTACGGCTCAGTCATTATCTGCAACGCTTGTAGCTAGACCAGGAAATTAAACATCTTTATCGTACATTAAACTTACAATGACCCCCCTAACCTTTCCACTAAATATTAACCTGTTGTAACCAACAGCTATGTCGGACCAGTGGGAAGCCTAATAGAAAGTGGCCATGTCACACATTCTAAAACTTGAATAGGGATTTTTTTAAAGATGTTTGATCCAACCTCATATATCTTCGCACAGCATATGACTAATTTTTGCTCACTTTTGTCTTTGTGGCAGTTATAGTTCTGTCAGGGCTGTGGTTTCAATTCTGCCTCACTTGGTACACAGGCTCATAACGCATTAGAGTGCTTGCATGCATAATTTATGGCAAAAGTCTCAATTACCCATCTATATTGATCTTTGTCTCAATATCAAACATTACCTGGTCCTCAGAGTCACAAGCTATAAAAATGCTGCTTCCTTTAGTTCAGTGGGGAACAGGCGACCCCATAATATTACACATGAAAAAGTAAAAAAAAAAATTATGGAAAGATATGAGGATTCAATAATTATTCTTAACACTTGTAAATAAGCCAGACCCGCTGAAACTTCGCCACACATTGTACTTAAAATGCTGACCATTCCGGCAACGCATAAAATATCTGAGAAGCAGAGTTCTCTTGGGACATTTGAAAACCTCGCTAATTACAACAATGTGATACTTTCAAATACTTGCTTACAGTTTTTTTAAGATCAACACGAATTTACCATCGCGCATAAACTTGGCGTATCGTTTCCGCTATGTTTGCAAAATTTCAGCTAAGTTGTAGTTGTAACTATGTCGGCATAGCCGTCTATTCTATAGGAAAAGATTTAATTACCCCCTCGTTTGCAACATTGCCTACATATTGCCCATACCATGCTCCTAATTTCGCCCAGATATAAACAAGATGCCTTGTTTGGCTCACCAAGGACATCGTAGAAACAAAATACGCATCGCGTATTTATTTATTTATTTATTCATTCATCCTAGTACCTTACAGCCTCCAAGTGGACTATTATGTGAGTGGCGTTACAAATTTGGGTGCGAGCAGAAGCAGTTCGGACATTCTTATTTGAATGTCGTTATGAAATAGTAAATGAATAAACTGGGAAATGGAACGAAGTAGAAATATTTCAGAACAAAATGCTGCATATTTCTTTCTTTTAAGTTAATGGGGTCAGAGATGTGAACAATGTCCTCTGGAAGACCATTCCAATACAAGATTGCACGTGACAATGCTGAGCTGAAGGCGGCGGCTTTTCTCAAAAGTTGTTTCAAGGTGAGGTAACTATGCAATTCTTAAAACGTGCGATGCGGCATCCTAAGAGGTAGACTAAGTGTATGATGGCTATGAACAAGTTTATGGAAGAGGCACATAAGTGCGATTGCTCTGTCAAATTCTAAGGAAAGGAAAGGACAAGGACTAATGCTAGTTATGCTGGTATTCCGGCTGTAGTATCATGCAATAAAACCAACCGCACAATTTTGTACGCATTCTAGGGAATGAGTTAGGTATTCTTGATGAGGTGACCAAATGGAAATTGCATGCTCAAGTTGAGGGCGAACAAATGTTTGATAGCTGAGTTGCCGAGTCGAACTGGGCACGCCTGTGAGGCGACACTTTAAAAAATCTAATGTGCGGTTAGATTTAGCATCAACTTATTACTATGTGGGTTGCCCATGAGAGGTTAGGCAAAATATGAACATCAGGGTACTTGCATGATGACATGAGGCTGACTGGACTGTTATTAAGTGAACAATATATATAAAGAATTGGATCGTTTGCGGCTAAATGTCGTTAATCAGCATTTATCAGTGCTAAAGAACATCTGCCATGATGAGCACCAGGTAGTAATGCGGTCACGATCTTCATGGTGGTTTCCAGAGCGGATTTTGCGATAAAGAATGCAGTCGTTGGTGAACAAACTGATTGTCGAGCTGATGTGTAATCGTATGTCATTAATGAACATGGGAAAGAATAATGGGCCGATTACACTGCTTTCGGGCACGCCATATGATGCATCATTAAGAAGGATAATTAATTATCAACTGAAGTGAACTGTTTACGAAAAGATGAGAAGCTTCTAAACCAAGAAATTACTAAGGAATCAAGGTACAAAGAAGATAGTTTTGATATTAGACAACAATGGGCAACGCGATCGAAGGCTTTAGGAAGGTCGAGGAATAAACAGTCGTTTTGAATACTTTCGTGCATTCCAAGAAATAGTTCGTGAGTAAACTCAAGTATTTTTTTCTCGCATAATAGCCTCTTCCTAAACCTATGCTGCTTTGAAAAAAAATAAATCGATGCTTCCTAAATGTAGTGGCATGTTAGATGCAATAATATGTTCGAGAAGTTTGCCACATATGGTTGTCAGTGATAATGGGCGATAGTTAGCAAAGTAAGTTCGATCACCATATTTGAAAACTGGAATGACTTTTCGAGTTTTCCACTTGTATGTAGAAAGAGATTCTCAAAAAATATGACTGAGTATGATGCTTGAATGAACCACGGCATGTTTCAGAATTTTTTAGTTAATGCCATCGACACCACATGAAGTAGTAACTTTTAAATTATTAATCAATGATGCAATGGATGTCACAGTAACGTCCATAAGGCTCATGTACGCAAGGTCATAATTGGGTGCCCATTGAATATTGGAATAGTCTTTCTTCATGAACATATTCGTGAAAAAGTTGCTAAAAGTATGACAGCATTCATCTTGGGCGATAGGGTCACCAGCCTCATCAACCAGCAAAAATATGCAGACAGTTGAGCAGCTAAAATTGTTTTCCAAAATTTTTTGGGATTCTGTTTAAGGAGGGTTCCTTAAGGTTCATTAAGGTTTAAGATAGATTAAATTACGAAGGTTCCTGTGGTTCCACGGTTTAGATGAGCTAGCAAGAAGACATATGCAATGTATGTAAGTGTTCATCAACTGAGTCAATTCCTTTTCAAGCTGACTCCAGATTTCATTAACAATTGCTGGGAAAAGGATTGCAGAAAATAATCACAGAAGTACCTTTAAACCAAGGTTAATTACATCGTAGCCTTTTTTTGTATTTAGAAAATACTGCAGGCCTTGTAGTGGTCCTTGCAGGGGCGGCGGAAGTACAGGAATAAAACAATAACAACAACAAGGAAATCCAAGAGTACATGAGTAGCAAAACAGAAATAACAAGAAATAGTTACATTGGAATTATTGCAGGAAAATAAAAAATAACAATTTCAGAAACACTGCAACAAAACAAGATAAAAAAGAAACAAACAACATTTCTCAACTGTTGCATGTTCAGCCGTCAACGCATTCAATGCTTTCAGTGTTAATAAGAAGCAATAAGGCAAGTTACTCCATTCTGTTATTGTGCGAGGAAACAAGGAATATTTAAAGGTTTTGGTTCTGGCAAAATACGGAGTTAATGACTTGGCATGCCGGTGCCTTGTTAATCGTCCTGTTAGTGGTTGTATGTATTACTGCGGTTTAAGTGATAGCTGATTATTCTGAAGCAGATAGAGGAATTTATTCCTTTGAATTTTCCTTCGCAATTTGAGTGTTTGTATATTATTCAATTTTCATTAAGCTTGAGGGAGAGTCAGTTGGACGGTATTTAGAAAATATAAAGCGTATAGCTTTTCGATAAGTTTTTTCTAATGCATCGATGTTGCGTTTCGTGTACGGGTCCCAAACAATTGCCGCATATTCTAGTGTAGGCCTTATAATATTGTTGTAAGCCAACAGCTTGGTTTCCGGAGGTGCCATTCTTAATTTATGCCTGAGCAGACCAAGTTTTCTTAAAGCTGAAGCACATGTAGTAGAGATATGCTTGTTCCAGGAAAGATAATGAATTATGATAACCCCCAGGGTCCTATATTCCTTGACTTCGGATAGGGGTGGAGATGCAAGATCATAAGTAAACGGTAAAGGGTGCTTTTCTTTAGTAATTCTCATAGAAACTGTTTTATTAATGTTGAGCTCCATGTTCCACTGCTGGCACCAGGAATGAATGCTCTGAAGGGTAGAATTTAAGAGGACTTGATCTTCGTGGCATTTAATTTCATTAAACAAAACACAGTCATCAGCAAGCAATCTTAATTGAACGGGGTGAGCAACTACTTCTACAATATAATTAATATATATTAAAAAGAACAAGGGGCCAAGCACGCTGCCTTGCGGAACACCGGAAGTAACTGGCACTTCATCTGACAGGCAGTCGCTTATGCAGACGAATTGTGTGCGCTTAGTTAAGTATGCAGAGATCCATGCTAATTAAGTATGGCGGCAGTTTTATAATTTCGATCTTTTCAATTAGTTTATGGTGACAAAAAAGATTAAATGCTTTTCTGTAATCCAGGAATATAACATCGATCTGACCAGGTTTATCAAGAATGCTAGCAAAGCTGTGAATGACTGAAGCCAACTGAGTGACGGAGGAAAACCCCTTCCTAAAGCCATGCTGTATCGGTGTGAATGCTGTTGTCAGTTTAAAATTCTTTTATCTGGTTAGCTATAATATGTTCCAATAGTTTGCAGCAAGATGAAGTAAGGGAAATCGGTCGATATTTTGTTATTAATGTCGCTTCGCCTTTCTTAAGCACCGGTACAACCAGAGCCGATTGCCATTCTTTGGGAAGGGTGGCAGAAGATCAAGATACACTGAAAATGCACACAAGAAAACGTGCAATCGTCTCTGCATAGCGGCACAAAAAGGCATTTGGAATGTTATCCGGTCCTGGCGATGATTTCGTTTTTAAACTTAGCAGCATAGAAACCGCGCCGGGCAGCGATGTAACAGCAGGATCAACATAACAAGGGGTACGACTGAAGGGTACATGGTTCGAGACACTTGAAAATACGCTTTGAAAAAAATTGATTAAAATGTTGCGCTATACATCGCTTCTCAATAACAGTTACACCGTTGTGCACAATTGCCTTGTTATAATCGAAGACGTGTTTCGACGTTACGCTGTGGTGGCGAGAGGACATTTTTATGGTGAAATAAAGTAGTTTGTGATCCCTGAAACCGTGTGTGAGGGTGATCGGGCTTATCTTGCCGGGAACCGACATGAGAACAAAATCTTATATGCTAAGACCACGCATAGGTCCATGATCTCGTTGAGTTAAGGAAAAGTCTAAGGATAGTTCAACAAAATTAATCGAGTCACGAGCAGGTGCAATTAAGAAACTCCGCTTGATATCTGTTTATCTGAAATCACCAAATAAAAGAAATTGGCTTTTGGAATGTTTACCCAGATATTTGTGAGGTCGGCATGCAGATCGGCCACGAAAGTGTCTGAACTTGCGGGTGTTCGGTAACAGATTCCAAATACGATGCAGACCTATAAAGTGTCTAAGGGTGATAAAGTATTAACACAAAAAGAGGAAATACACTTTTTTATCGCTATCATTGCCCCCCCCCCCCCCACACACCTTCTGTTTGGTCTGTCATTCCGATAAACAACAAAATCCCAGGAATCAGGTAATATTCCGTCATCTGTTATATGTAAATGCAGCCATGTTTCAGTTGATGTTGGGATGTCCGAGTGAGTTACTGTCTTGTAAATAAGAGCACAGTTTGGTACGCTTGGGGAAAATGGTGCGTATGTTGGCAAATGATGTCGAAAGCCGAGGATGTGTAATACCACCACAGTAAGGCTGGGGATGATTGTCAGGCTTGTGTGAAACTGCTCTACGATCCCAGCTGAACAATCCAGCGATATTAAAGCCATGACGAATGGCTAAAAACGTGTGAAATTAAAGTTCACAGGTTTGAGCAAATGGATGGACAATATAGATGATGTAAACCTTAAGAAACAAAGGGCGAATATCTGGTCAATATAAATACCGGATGTTATAACGAACACTTTCAAAAGCTTTTAAACCTGGCCTGTGACAGATAGCACAATTCTAGTTCATGAACTGGTCTACTTGAAGAGCTGGACATTACTTGCACAAAGAATTGGAATGTGTAATCGGCTGATTATCAAAAATTCACTGATTAATGTTTTTAACTAATTACCTAATGGCCGATATTACGATTTACAGGTTCTAGCCATTCGCAAGACGAATAAACTTGGAAATAATTCTCAAGACGACACCAGTTTCAAGATATTAATTCCAGAATATTGCAGCGAATGCATTGACTTTCCAGTTACTTTCTCTAAGAAAACATATTTTATGCACTGAAGCACAAAACTAGCTGGAACACCAATGCATTTCTCCGCAAAGTTCGGGGATTAATATTTCGAAACTGGTGTCATCCTTATAATTCGTTCCAAGTGGTTCTGTCTTGCGAACTCAACTGCTAGAATTTGTAAATTGCAACCTGGACAATGAGGTACTTAGTTAAAAACCTAATAAGAGAATTTTCAGTAATTATTCGATTATGCATTTCAATCTTTTGTGCAAATTCGCCTCTTCAAGGAGACCAGCTCATGAAATAGAATTGTGTTATCTGCAACACGCAACCTTTAAAAAAATTTGAACATGTTCACTGAAACGCCCTGTATAGCAGTATCCTGGCAATGGTAGACAAAAGCGCATTTTTTGCTGTCATGCGTCAGCGAACTTGAAGAGCAGTTGTTGACGCAACAACCCCTTCATTCACAACAAGTCAGACGCTAAATAAACATAGTTGCAAACTGAGACCAAGATTATACCTGCCCTAAAAACAACAGTTCCATACCTTTCAGCCGATATGATTGAATGAGCTTACTGTTTTGATCTTTCTTTCTAAATCGGGAAAATAATGATGTATGATAGCAAATTTTTCAAGCTTCAAGTGAAATACAAAGTTATTTCACTGAGCTTTCAGCTCAAGTCAGGCCACATCACTAATTGTGAACATTCTTCTTCCACAAGGCGTCTCGCTCGCAGGGAAAAAGCCAGCCTGGAGCACCTGCAAATGAACTCAGATAGGGCAAACCGCTCGTGAACGACACGCGCTATGTTCTTGATGCTAAACCTAAGTGCTCGATAGAAAAATGTCAAGAACAACGTGCAAAAAGTTCTGAATTTCCGTTATCAAAGAACCTGCAGGTTACTCGGCATAAGGAAGCGACAGGGGAAGTGGAATATCTTTACTACATCATGTATATGTATATCCTGTTTACTATAATTCGAGGAGTGCTGAACAATTCCTCTTCCTTCAACCATTGGCCCTGACTCTCCACACATTGTGGCCTTGTAGAAAACATGACTTCCGAGTAATGGCTTCCGAAATATTTGAACATGACAATCGCTTCGAATTTGGTCGGCAAGATCGGGGATGGCGTCGTGGATTCCGCAATTTCGACATTTCTAGTGACAATCCTTGTTCACGCATCTAACAATTTTTTTTATTTAGATCACGCTGCAGTCCATAGACCAAGCAGCGGTGGCAAAATACAATGAAAGCTAACAAATAAATTCAAAGAATATTCAAAAATAGAAGCAGTGAATACATGGTTCAGTCATAGACACACTGAAATAACTATTTACAGGTAAAGGTCATGCAACACTGTGAAGCATTAGTCACGGACATTCATTTGATAGCCAACACAGTTTGAATACTGGGGTCAAGAAGAAAAAGATACATAATTTTCAAACTTGAGGTAATTATTTTCCAAAAAGGCTTCAGATGGTCAGATTCATTGATAGTCCAAGAAAAAAGGAATACATAAAATATTAGTGAACGCGAAGTCCAGTTCAGGGGTGTCAGCATGCGTACCTCTAGTTTGTCTAGAATTCCTGTTACTACTGATCTCAAAATCGTCTGGGCTTCATTCACGATAAATTACTAGAAAGTTATTATAAGTTTCTTTATGCCCTCCTTCTCCATTATCCAGCTTTATTAGCGAAATGCCCAATGCAATTAATATGTATCCTCACATTTTCCATCATCACCACTTTATTTACTAGGCAGTTTAAGCCTTCCAAACATTAAATGGGATACTCAGACTTCAGGATCACCACCCTTGACCATATGCTCCATTATTTTGTCTTTTTTTTCACAAGTGGCAGTGCAACGTATTAGGGATAAGTCTTATGCCTCAAATGATCTCGATTTAGTATTTACTACTCAGCGTAACTTCACTTGTATCATTACCTTCTTTCCACCTTTGAAGAGGAGCTGAAGAGGTTTTAGAAAGTAAATACCGAAGAATACGGCCTTTAAAATGAGGCAGAGTTTCTAAGTGAGCACTCTAACAAAATCTACACAGAATCGCACTACACAAACACATTCCTGCAGTTCAAAGAAAGCGCAGAGTGACAGCACCTTGAACGCAAATGTGGAAGCAATGAAGACTACAATCGCCCATTCAGCTTAGCTTATAGCTTCAGACATATCTAAATTGTTGCAAAGACTCGGCGCCAGGTAGTGATCAAACACATATATTCATAAATTCTAAAAACACTTCTATCTTCTTTGAATACCATGTTGGGAGCCAGATACATTCCATCTGCTTGAAAAGAAGCTATTGTTATCCCCATACTTAAACAACGGGCGAACTACATCGACGAAATACGTGAGGCACATTGTTTATTTATATTTAAAATAAGATGTAGGCTATGTCTAACAGTTCAAAGTGCGTAGGAATTTTGCATGCCTTAGCAGTAATTACGTTCTTCGAGGATTGTAGCAGCATTAAATGTAGAACACAGACACAGAAACGAAAGAATAGAAGTGAAAGTAGCCCCACTGTCAACTTATGTCTTGTTTGAAATTCCCGCGTTTTCTATTAGTCACCAAATCTGGCCCCTTTTATCTACTTATGACTAAAAGGGATGACATTTGGCGACAAAATAAAAAGCGCGGGAATATCAATAAAGAAATCACTTGACGCTGAGCGAATGTCCACGTCTGTTCGTTCGTTCCTGTGTCTGTGATCTACAATTTCTGCTGTTACAATCCTCGAAGAATGAACCTACTAGCTCAGTTACCCCCCCCCCCTTTTTTTTGACAGTAATTACATATGCAGGGTATCTGAAGCATTATACCTGTTTTAGAAACAGCGCTGAATGTAACATGCTACCCTGGGAGAACTGTAGACATCAAAAAGATCACATCTATTAAAACGGGTGGAATATTATATGCAATTTCTTCAGCAAGTCCCGGAAAGCCTATATGCTAGAAGATTTCAAACAGACAGGTGAGATAGGGGCAACGTTTTAAAGTGTGGGATTTATTTATAGGCGTCTGAAATGTTTATTGCACATGCAGAAAAGAAACAGCTTCAATGAAAATTGGGTTGCTGTTCTGCAAGGTCACGCAATTCTGCACTCTTTTGTTGTGTTTGTACCGTTAGTGACTGGGAACTCGTATAGGTTAAACTCTGTGTACCGTTTCGAAAGCTCATATTCAGTATTTGTTATCGTTGTTCGTGTTTCAGTAGAAATTTCGCTAATGACCCTCATGACACCATTTATGCAATTCTAATATGTTAGCCAAACGTTTCAGTATTACAGGCAGGTGATTTTAAGTGCCAGAATGTTGTTTGGCATATACTGCTGTCACTCAATTGAGTTTGTTTTCTACTAACTGTACGGAGCCTCTGTTATGATTTACACAATGAACAAATTATTTATACCGTACATCAGCGTGGCTCGCATCATTTACTCTGTGCAATATCTGCTTACTACGGCAGCAGCTCTAGTTCCATTTATTATCTTCCTGGAGTGAGTGACCACTGTTTTTCGCTTCATGGTAAATATACCGGTTGATCAAGCATCAGCGTAATCACACTAAGGGTGTAACAAATTGTGGAGCTGCTGAATTTCGTTATGTTAATCATAAGTTTTGTGTTTTCATCGATGAAATCTGGCAAGGTTTCACAAAGCAGTATCTGAACGCCAACTGGAAACTATTTGAGTAGTTGCGTCCCTCACAAGCACTTGCTACACTAAGACTGGTAATGTCTAATAAGCACATGCTTCGTTTAATCAACGATCAAGCGTGAACGCATTCTTCGTTCGGCTAAAGTTATCAGCTCCGCGTCACGTTGGGATAACTACAGCTCGTTACTTCCAGACCATAAAAAAGAGCTGAGATTACCAGAGGGTATATTGTTTAATGATATGCTCAGTTTTATGCTGACTAGCAATTTAAGACAATTTCCGAAGGTTACTTATAAAATGTGTACTTGCCATGCTACACTTCTGACGGAGGGCCAAAAATTTATCTAGCGAAGAAAGTGCCAGTGCCGTAAACGCTGTTTTCTTTGTCGTTCTCGTACGACAACAGTTTTCATATTCCTGATTATGGCACATTTGTGTTTTGGGAGCACTGGCCTAGAGCTTTTAGTTCTGATAGTGTATGATTGTTCAGTTAGTCCAAAATCGCTTGCCTCTTGGCACAACAGTGCGGGCAAGTGCTCAAGAGCCTTATGTGGCAATTTGACGCTATGCATCTCAATGTCCTGTGGGAACTATATTCTACAGAAAGTTCGTATTTTGCGAAAATAAGGAGAGCTGTGTGAGTTGTGCTTGGGCGAAATTCAAATTTTTCGGGATCATTACGGCCTGTGGAATTAATTACGCATGCAAGGCTCGTAAGCATTCGTAGTCTAGTTTCTTGAGCGGTGAAAAATGTAGCAGGCAGCCGTGGCATAACTACAAACGTAACCGAGGTCAAGTCTAGCAAGAATGGATGGACATTTATCACCAACCTCTGTGGGAATTTTCGTGCGTGTGGATCAGATAAAGCATTTGCAGAAAAAATTTTCTAGTCAAGTCTCAATCAATAACACAATCGTTATGAGGTTCTTGCAGAAGAAGAAAAAGCCCCAGAAACACAACTGTATTCTTCTCTTCTTAAACGTGGCAAGCAGTAGCAGACAAATAATAATAATAATAATAATACTTTTATTGCCAATAATCAAATCAGTACATTCATACAGGCCTGCCAAAGCCTTTGAAGGCTTGAGCGGCAGTGCCTGGCAGGCAGCAAAACCATATACGGTACATTGATATGCCAGTTATAAGCAGCGAACTCAAGTATAGAACACCAAAAAAGGTAATTAGAATTTATAGTGTCTATGAAAAGAAATTTCATTGAGCATAATGAAACACAGAAGTACAGCAATGCGTGTGAACAAAAATTACCGTGAGATGATGCATAACCATATACCAGACTGACCGTCATGGTGCAAAGGAATGGCACAACCACATGCATAAAACACAAGCAGTAACGGTAAATAAATGGAACAAGTACGTCTTTACGAACAGACACGCCTTAGTAGTCTCTTTAACTTATATTTCGCTTTTGCACAAAATGTGCTGTGCGGTAATTTATTGAAGTAGGTGGGCACATAATGGGCCCGAGCTCTAGTGCCGTACCTTGTGGAACAACGTGGCCTCCAAAAGGGGTCCCTGGGCCTTAAGCATCGGGAAGCTGTGTATGGAACTAGGAATTGACTGCACCAGAAGTGTTTCAAAACAACCATTTGCATTAAAAGATCATTGAAATTCGGCATCGAAAGTACTTTGAAACGGTCTGGGTCAGCATTCAGGTTCAGATCATAAGATATGTTTCTTAAGAGGGAGTGCAGTATCGCATTTATTCTGTTGTGCCAGCGGACAGCACAGTGCCCGTAAATTGTTATTCCATACCGGAGTAGACTGTAGCCTAAAGCATGTGTTATAGTTTTCCTTACTGATAAGGGCATGTAGTATCTTATATTGTACAGTAAACAGGATACGGCGCGAAGCTTTTTACAAACGTAAGCAAGGTGACTGTTCCAAGAAAGGTCGCTATCAAGATATAAACCAAGATATTTTACAACAGGTGAGTACTTTAAAGGTCTACAAGAACAAGCTGAACAATCTGAAGAATGCAAAACAAGAGGATAGTCAAGGGCTACCCTCCTTAAAGGATTATGGAAGCAGATTAATTGCGTCTTAGATACATTTATAGTAATTAGGTTGTTTTGAAACCAATCCATAGCTTTTGTGGCAGCAGACTGTAAAGAAGCAATCGCATCATAGTAGCTGTGGGCGGTAGTTACGATCATCGTATCATCGGCGTATTGATAAAGAGAAACGGGTATCACGCTAGAGAGGTCATTTACAAAAATATTAAATAATAATGGGCTGAGTATAGATCCCTGCGGAACTCCAGCATTAATAATAGAGAATGCACTATGAACTTCCCCAACTGAGACGATCTGATGCCTACCCCAAAGGAAATTTGCTAACAACGACCAGAAAGCACCCCGAAATCCTAACAAGAAAAGCTTATTTAACAGCAGACCATGATGAACACTGTCAAAAGCCTTGCTACAATCAAGAAGGAGCGCACAAGCAACTTTGTTATTATCGAAAGCTATATTCAACTGATCGGATAAATCTTCCAGAAGAATTTGAGTGTTTTTTCCGGGTCTGAAACCATACTGACTAGGCGACAAAATGCTGTGGGCGTCCAGAAAGCTTGTCATTGTTAACAATAAGTGTTTTTCAAGTATTTGAGCGATAGAAGGCAGAATTGAAATGGGGCAATAGTTTTAAATTTTATTACGTGCACCGCTTTTATAAAGAGGTATAACCTTCGCTGTTTTCAGTTTTACAGGAATTTCACCACTTGAAATTATGCGATTAAGTAGTGTTAGCAAAACTTCTTGGATGTATTCATATGTTCTGCGCAACTCATTAATGGAAATGCCGTCAATTCCAGGAGATTTATTACATTTTAAATTGAATATAATCGATCTCAGCTCTTCCTGAGAAATTGAAGGCAGATATGCCGATTCACTAATGCTGTGACGCAAAGTACAAGAATCTACCTGCAGGTTTGCGTTTCTCATTACACGAGAGAAGTGATTATTAAACTCATTAGAAATATTCTGTCTGCCGCTGGATAAATTGGAAGGAAAATAATTCATTATATCAGCTCGTGTATTAGTGCCTCTAAAGCTGTTAATTAACGACCATGTTTTCTTACTGCTGTAACTAGCGGCTTTAAATTTGTCTCGAAAATGTATTCGCTTTGCGGAGCGGGTCATGGCAGCAACTTTGTTTCTGAGCAGCTTAAATTGGGCCCGTAAGTCTGCACAATTCGGGGCACGCTTGCATTGGGCCCACAGTAAGTCTTTTTCTTTTATTGCTGCGAGTATGACAGACGACATCCACTTGTTATCCACGTTACGTTGTTTGATATGTATTGTTCGGGTAGCACTATCTTTTAAGTTTTTGAACACTTCCACGAGTTTATCATATATGGCAGCAGGAGACTGTATTGCTAAAAAAGATTGCCAGTCATATTGAGCCACCAGATTATCAAATATTTTCGGATCAAGCACTGAAATTAGTTTTTTAGAATCTGTGGGCGCTGTCGCAGTATCTGGATAACTCATTGAGGCGCAAACGAAATAGTGGTCAGCAAGCTTAATTTCTACAATAGCGGATTTTATGGCTAGATTTTGAGCACGAACGATAACGTGATCAATGCAGGACACAGTGAGCTTACCAGCCAGAAATTCCTCACGAGTCGCTTCATAAATGACGCATTCCAAGCCCCATTTGGAAAGGCTATCAAGGTAATCTGCGACCAAGCCTACAGTAGGACGCAAAAGGTCAATATTGATATCACCTGTGATACACACGTGTTCCTCGAGCGATAAGGTTGACAATGTGGAATCGAGTTCGGATAAGAAAAGCCGCGCATTAAAACTAGGAGGTCAGTACACCGATAACAGAATCACCGAAAAAACAGGTGTGCTCAAGCGCAGCGATATCACTTCAGCTTGGGAAAAGGAAAACGTTAACTGTGAAGCTGCCCATCTGTTACTTATAAAAACTGTAATGCCTCCTCCTTTTCTGCTTGGACGCGTGTACGAGAAGCCTTGGAAACCCAGCAATGAATACTGTGGAATGCTCTCGGCAGGAATATTAATTTCAGTAAGTACAAAAGCATCGAACGTTAGGCGAGATGATGAAATGATGGCATAAAACTGATTCCAGTGTTTCCGAAGGCTGCGAATGTTCACATGCGCAACTTTGAAACTGCTGGTGGAGGCATCAGAAAAAAAACTGTTTACATCCGCAAAATCAGTGCATTTCATACTCTCTATGCCAGCCATGTCTAGGCAATCCTATCCAAATCTGAGAATTTCTCAACTCGAATAAAAGGTGCTCCCTCAGATTTTCTTGTTAGAACCTTTCCGTTCCTCGTCCACACGAACTTATATCCATTTTCCTTTCCTTTGGAGCGGGCCAACCGGAAAAGCTCTCTATTCAACCGCGTCAAGTTTTCGTTGAAGAACAGACGAGGAAACTTCTCCGGCTGAGCAAGATCCGAGAGACACTTACCGGTATTCGGTAAGCAAGATCCGAGAAACATAAATTACCGGAACCTCTGTATCAGTCAGATGATGACCATGATGACATTGACGCTCAGATAGACGCACTGGCCAGAGAGATTGAGTGACTACGCAAACGTAAAGAATTGGTAATTCTGCGTCGTCAGAAAACAGGACCAAGACGTGACGCATCAACCACTGCGAATGCCACCATTACGCCTGGATCCCGTCTGGCACAACAGGTCAACCAAGCTGTTTGGACAGCAGTTTTAGATCAACTTGCTCAACTAACGTTGCTCATTCAGAACTGCCTGCATCATGGCTAATTCTCTGCAGCAGCTGTCACAGGATGGAATTCTACAATGGAATTGTCGGGGCCTAAACTCCAAGTTAGGAGAAATTAAAACCAAGCTTCAATACAATAAGCTACATGTATGGGCACTGCATTCAAGAGCATAATAAGCTCTGCTCCCTGTCCAATATTAATGGGTATCATAACCCATCTATTAGAGATAGACGTGCTACTACAATGGCTTCAGCTCCGGGAAAAGCTGCAGTTTATATATCATCGCCTTTTGCTCACACAGTGATTGATCTGGAGCAATGGTGTAGTGGTAATCAAGAAGTTGTCGGGGTCCTGACACGACCAGTGAAGACTCCTGTCATTCTAGCGTCATTCTACGCCAGACCACAGCGCACACGTTTGAACTTGGGGTGGATAGCCCATCTCCGGTCTACATACCCGGGAATTCCTATTCTCGTGGGTGGAGACTTCAATGCCCCAAATACAGAATGGGGGTACAAGTACAACTCCCGAAGAGGACACCAAGTTAAAAACATCATGAGCGATGCCACTTTTACACTGTTGAACCATCACGCTGTGGCTACCTGTGCTGTACCCGCAGTATCTAGAACAAACGCTTCAGACCTCACGTGATGGTTGGGTCCTGGAATGCCGCAGTGGCGGGTGGAACCAGATACATGGGGCAGTGATCATATGCCAATAATGATTGGTTTGCACAGAATGTGCATAAAGAAAATTCAACGACGATTAACAGTCACGCATTGGGATAAGTTTCGGGAATCATCGATTGATAAAGTACCCTCAGAGCCCTCAGAAATTCTTCCCGCATTGCAAGAACTGCTACGAAGAAACACCACTGTAACCACAGTTGACGAGGAACAACCTCAACCGGACCTCGCCCTTTTGCAACTTTGGGCAAAGCAACGTCAGGCAGAAAAGTGTGTGCGTCGAGGAATCCCGATGCACCAGGTAGCCGTGCACGTGCTAACCATATAGCGGCGTAGGCGCGTCGGCATGAAAAGCAACTTTCTCGACGATGATGGTATGAGTGGTGCGAGAATCTTGGATCGGGCATTGGAAACAGAGCACTTTGGCGTACGTTCCGGTCAATGGAATGCGGTCATAAGCAACCTGACCCTGCAGCAAGCGTTAGGTTAGCGATGCAGAGTTCGCCACATCAATTTGCAGAGTGCGCTGCTAGAGCGTTCTTCCCGAAATACGATCAAGCGTCACCTATAAACTGCCCCGAAATTGATGAGTCTGACACAACTTTCAAATCCGAAATATCCAGCCCTTTCAGCATGCCGAACTAATAGCGGCGTTTGAAACGTTGAAGCAACGAACAACACCAGGTCCCGATGGTATTCCTTATGAGGTTTTCAAGAACATGGAAGGAGCAGCTCTCGACGCACTTCTTCAGGCTATTAATAAGGCATGGGAGACGGGAAACGTTCAACCTGATTGGAAGCATTCGATTGTTGTCACGATTCCGAAACCAGGAAAGTCTCCAAATAGCCCGCAGTCTTTATGCCCAATTTCACTAACCTCAACTGTCTGCAAGCTCGCTGAAAAGATGCTGGCCACACGTGTTTCCTGGTGGCTTGAACACCACGATAAATATCATCCTGCTCATATTGGATTCCGTTCTTACTTGGGAACTGAAGACGGACTTTCTATCTTATCAGACGATGTTTTACAGGTTTCACCGCACAGTCGCGCTGTGCGCACAGTAGTAGCAACAGACAGACGAAAGCTTATGACAGTGTAGACCATGCAATCATTATAGCCAACCTCATCGACCTGCGACTTCCACTGCGGGTGATGAGATTCATCTACTCATTCCTTCAGAATCGCACATTTGCGATTAGAGTAGATGGAAGGCAAGAAAGATACTTCACATCGAACAGAGGAGTCCCACAAGGTTCGGTTTTGGCTCCTCTTCTCTTCAACGTTGCTTTAGTACCTCTAGCCTGGCAACTACATCGGATTCCAGACGTGAGGTTCTTAATCTATGCAGATGGCGTCACTTTGTGGTCCGTGCATAAAGATATATCTAGACAAACTTAACAGCTTCAAGAAGCCCTTGATGTTCTGAACAACTACGCTCGGAAAGCAGGGTTGGACATTTCCGCCCAAAAATCAAGCTATGTTGTGGTGGCCAACAAGAAAGGACGCACAAGAATCACGCAGCACCCCTTTACATTTAGACTCGGCGCACTGACAATCCCTGAGGCTTCTGAGGTCCGCATACTGGGTCTCGATATTCACCACTATGGCAGTGGTGCACACTGGCTCCGTAAAACCAGACAGAGTTTGACAAAAACACCTCACCTTATTCGTCGCATTGCAGCAAAAGCAGCTGGAGCTCGTACTGACATAGCTCAACGGTTGGTGCGTGCAGTCTTGCAGCCACAAATTTTATATCAGGCACAATTTCAACGGCTGACGTTGGCACAGCTGGCACAGTTGGAGACGATTAATCGTGATGCTATGCGCACAATCACAGCACTGCCCTGCATCACTCCGATACCAACCTTACAGGAACATGCCCAGCTCAACACAATTGCAGAGCTAATTTTTCAATGTGAAAAAGCATGTGAAATAAAAAAAGCAACTTATTCCAGCTGTTGCTGTGTTGCATGCTCATTTTCAATGCGGCTCTCAGATTGACAATCAGCCCTATCCAATGCCTCCCTGGGAATTCACCAGCATCACAACTAATAAGCCAGCGAAGTTACGACGCAGCAATACAACAGGTATTATTGACGAACACAATATCGTCAACGCATCATGCGCTAACACCTGCAAAGTCTATACAGATGCTCCCATTCTCCCAGACGGCAGAACGACATCATTCCTGAGATTTACGCATAATTTCATCAGCGGCCACCAGCGCTATTTATCTACGGAAGCCAGCGCTCTAGTAATGAAACTTCAAGCCATCCACGCACTGTGCAAGATGCGACATCTAAGCTGCCTACCATCAAGCAACTAGATATATTCACTGATTCATTATCGGCTATTCAGGAACTCAAAAAGGCTGATAAGGCGATGGAGATCTGCGAGACAATACACACTAACAGCTACTGCCATCAAGGTACACTGGATTCAAGGCCATTCAGCGAACCCTCACAACATTGCTGCTCACCAGCAGGCACGCTGCCCTCCTAATCCTGATCTTCCGCCTATTCCCCTCCCACCTCAACCCCTTAACTCGCTCCGAGCCCGTAAAAATTTTCTCCGGCAGGACACACGCGCTCTTATCCCACCGTATGTCTGCTCCCTCCTCCTTCACCTTACTAGGGCGGAGGAAGTTGCGCTTAGGAGGCTTCGGGCCGGGGTGGCCCTTACACCGGCTGTTATCTCAAGGTAGAACTGGTCGCATTTACCACTGGGTGCTACGTGTCCGTACTGCTCTGTTCCTGTGATGGAAGCAGATACATACCACCTAATATGGACATGTACTGGTTTAAAATCGGAACGCTCGCGTCTCCTACTGCAAGCCGGCCTCCGCTACAGTGTGACAACCAGCTATGACCAATGGATACATGACAACAGATTCTACAAAACACTGCTTCAATTCATACACAACACAGGCCTCACAGCACACATATAATACACATATATACACCAAGAATTATGCCTTAAGGGCAAGTCTTTATCGCAAGAAAAAAAAAAATCAAGTCTTTGAAAGTGGCATACTACCATTATCCGTTATATTTCCCAGATTACCAACATAACTGTACAAGACATCAGATTGGAATTAAACAATCATATGGGTAATTTTATGTTTCATATGTAACAAAACCGTCACGTTTTTGGCCTAACTAGAACCTTGAAAATAATTATTGAAGATCTGTCTTTTAAATATTGGTGCATCATAAGGGGTTCGCAGTTGGTTTATCCTCAGTGAAAAAGAAACACAAAACAAGAAAATGAATGGTCCTCAGTGAAATAAACAAGGCACCTTATGTATAATAGCCGAACATATAGGTGGCATTCTGAGTAGAACGTAGGCAAAGTTAAAAGTATGCGAGTTAATTCAGTCCATTTTAATAAAATACACAACCAAGGGGTGCGGAGCCTTATGAGTAAAATTTGAGTGGCACTAAGTTGAGCCCGCTGCCCTGGCATAAATACAAACACCACAAAGATCAAAGTTAGCAAAGTGGGGTGAAGTTATATGGCAAATGTGTGTGGGTCAAGTACAGCTTTTGCGAAGAATTCCATAAAGTGTTAGAAAGTGTCACGCAGCCGTTCTGAACTACCTTTCCCACCGTACCGAGAGAACTGTATGTTACAGAAACTTTAGATTCTGAAGAAATGGGGGCCGTTAAGCGCAGTGTGTCGCGAATCTTTAATCATTTTGGCTTAATTAGAAATGTTACAAATAAGTATTGAAGTCTGCTGGTTTTTGTGTTTCCTTGCGTTATAGGACTTTCTTTCCAGTGTGCTTGATGAACTAAACGAGCCACTTAGTGCATGTTTGATGAGTGCAAGGTATAGGTAATGGGTGATGTGCAGGCAAAAATCAAAATGAATGGATTATTTGCTACATTTCCAATTAGCAAGCGCTCCCAAGCGTTAAGAATTCGACTTAGGAGCAACGAAGAAATTATCTAATTTCTCTGGGAAAACTACAAATGCCACCGAAATCAAATATAGCAAAAACAGGGAGAACACTACGGAAAATCTCTGTCCAATGTTAAGTGCCTGTGGATGAACTGCAGCCTTTACAAAATAATTCTAATGAATCGTTCAATAGTTTCGCACAGCCATTTTGAGCTATGTTTGCAATGTACCTAGATATGTTATAACAAGTTTATATTTTGCGGAAACCAAAGTCAAGTTCCTTGCTTGGAGAAACTTTAGATTTCCTGGCTTGATTGTGGTTTTTAGTTTTGTTTTTTTGACTATATAGGGTTGCTTCTCTCCATGCTGTTTTTTATAAAGCCTTTAAAAGCCACTTTGCACAACGTGAGCCTTCAGTTGGTAGCCGGTGCTCCACCACGTGTCTTTCTATTTACATTCAAAGTCTGTGCCTACTGAACTGATCAGAGCGTGTTATTGCAGCTAATCACTGGGCGCTCATTTTTTCTCTCCCTCTTTTTATGCTTCATACGATGTTCGTAGCAGGTTTCTCCCACGTCCTCGGTGAATTAAAAAAGCAGCTTGTTTATATTTTTTTTAATATTGAGAGTAGATAACGTGTGATGCATAAGCGAATTTCTAAGTGTGTGGACTAATACGGCCTTTGCAGTAAATGACGCATGGAATTGATAGGGAGCGTTGTATGCCTCTTATATAAACAACGCAGAATTTGTAATTTCTCTGGAACAACTTCAAACGCAAACGAGAGCAAATACAGGTGTATAGTGAAAATGGGGAAGGATCGTGCAGGAAACGTCCTGAAGTGACATGTGAAATATATAACTAACAGGCCTTTATTAAAATTCTTTAACGAGTGCTACGCAGCATTATATGCGACCGATGTTTGAAATGGACCAGGCGATTAATAAGTTATACAGAGGCGACAGTTCAAGGTACATGATTTAATTACAGCCAACAGGCATTCTTACTGTAACACTAAAAAAAAAACACCTTCGCTGGGTTTTGTCGCGCATGTCTGCTGCATCTTTCTTTTTTTCTATATTTAAGCGCCTTGCGGTTACTTATCCCATTTAAACTATGGTTTTCGTATCATGGCAGTGAGAAACTATAATATTTCGCTAAATGTTCACTTTATTACACCAGCGCTAATTGACAGAAGAAATAAATGAAAAAGAAAAACGTTATATGCCAGTTTTCACGGTTTCACGAAAAAAGTCAATGGCACACGAGGTCTATAATTTTATGGAATGTGGTGATTCTTAAAAGTTCTTAAACTTTTGAAAAGGCAGTGTTAATTAATGGTTAAGTAAATTTTGGTAAAAGCTAGTTTCCGGCTTGTTTACAAGTGTTATAAGAGCCGCTTAAAAAACACCCCTCCTCTGCAGGAGGTCTATAAATGGCCGAGATATGATATTTACTGTGAATCTGGAGCAATCATATGGGTGACATATACCGAAAGTTAGAAGCGCTTGGAGCAGTACTTGTCTCTTTGGTGAAGTATGCAAGGCACAGTGTTTATATTTAATTGAAGTACAAAGCACGTCGTGCAAGGAGCGATAAACGTTCCAAGTAATTTGTAGCCTAATTACAGCCTTCGTAGAACTAAGTTATAGAAGCATTCGAGAGTGCGCTGCTGCCATTATTCACATGTCTTCCCGAAGTCTTAAAACAACTACGCTAGATACCAACTTCAAATTTGCTGAAAACAGTGGGAATGTGTAGTGTGATCGCTCTGGAAACTTTTGCATCTCTTGTTTAAATAGACGCGTTGTAAATAACTACTGAACCCGCGTTTCTTCCTGATTTTGATGTGTCATACCAGGTCTGTAGTTAGTTTCTCCAGTGCCCTTGCTGAACTAGGCAGGGCACATTGTTTATATTGCATGAAAATAGCGAAAATATTACGGCTAATACATCCGAGTCAGAATCGACAATGCATTGCCTCATCCATTTACACAAGAAGCTGGTGTACCTAAAGGAGGCGTGTTCAGCTGCACGCTTTTCATTGTTAGGATGACCTCGCTCGGTGCATCCCTACCTCCAGCACTTATTTATTCTGTCTATGTATGTAGATGACGTACAATTAGGCTTATAATCTTGTGACCTCGCACTTTGTCAACTGCAGGAACAGCAAGGCCTAAGCAGAGTGTCTTAACGAAAAGAAAGAAAGGGATTTCAACTTAACCCGCAGAAAAGTTGCTCTGTTCTTTTCACAAGAAAGCGAGCACTAGTTCCACATCCCAGTGTCCGAATGCCTGGGCAACAAATATCTGTGAACAAGGAGCACAAGTTTTTAGGCATCGTGCTTGACCCGAAAATGACATTTAATTATAATTACATATAAAAATACTCCTGAAGGCCATCATGGCTGAGGCTGTTACACAGGGGGGGGGGGGGGGGATACAGGCAGTTTATAAAATATAGAATACACTCTCAAAACAGTTGCACCCATTGGGGTGTATATTTGTCCCACAACAATAATCGCCATCTGCCCTGTTTACGTTTCCTTTCTTGAAAATGCTGCGCTGGCTACATTCCAGTTGAGAATGCTATACACCACACTGATAACGCGCAAGCTGTTCAGAGAGAGAGAAAGATAGACGATACGCTCTATAGAGACCTGACAGAGCAGACGTTCCAATTACGTTGCAATGTTAGCTTTGTGCTACTGTATCGTACACCATAAAATCAGTTTTCTTTAATTTTTCCCTTTAAACCCAGTTCTGCGTTGTCAATTTGTGTTGCCAAGTTTTTTTTAACAGTAATTGGTTACTTTCGCTTCTCACGTGACGTCATACCGGCTCCACTTTGGAGGTCAGCTAGGAGTTTTGGGAACTGCGGAGGTGAAAGCTGACGCCGTGAGAGAGAGGGAGACATTTATTAGAATAGAAATGCATTGTGAAAGGGAAATGAAGTATAAAAGACAGGCAGAGAGAAGTGTTAACAATGAGGACAGAAATGGTGGTGAACCAACTTGAACCAAGTTGGTTACAAGTGTTCTCTGCTTGAACAGCGAAGAGCGAAATCTTAAGTCCAGATCGCTGTCGTCCAAGAATTTGATTAAAGGGACACTAAAGGTTACCATAAAGTCAAGTTAAAGTGATAAAGCAATGCACGTCTAAGGCGTCAATATAATCGCGAACAGAGCTTTAGTAACCGAGAAATTGAGGTAAATGCAAGACACGATCTGAGACTCCCCAGCAACATTCCAGTACTAGCCCAATTACGAAGGCACTCCTCATCATAATTTATGTCACTAGTATTCAACTACTCGTATTAAAAAGATCATATCATTAGATTATAAGACGGAAGAAAATGCTACTTGTCTACTTCTATTCGATTCTAAGAAAAAAACGTTTTGACGTTACCCATGAGTATTATGGGTGATCGAAAGGTTTTGTTTTCGCTCGACTCTGCGCGTTCGACTCTGCGCCGCGCGTGCTTTGGACTTTCAGTTGTTTTGTTATCGCGTCATGCTGCGGTGGTCCTACTGGCTCGTGAAACAAAGCATTCGATGCCAAAACATTCTGCAAATTAGGGCAATTATAGTTATTCTTTCAGTAACATGAATGTAACATTAGTCGATTCATATAAGTGTCTCGTAATTTAAAGCGCTTCCTCACATGGAACAAGCATGTTGACTTTGTATCAAACAATGCTAACCACACACTAGGCTATCTCCACAACAGTTTTTCATCTGTTGCAGCTCCTCTTAAACTTACACTTTATAAATCTAAAGCTAAACGTAAACTTCAATATGCATGTGTAATCTGGAATCCTCACGAGTTACTAAGACAGGCTCTATAAACTACCCAAAATCGTGCTACTCGTTTTAGCTTGTCTCATTAATTTTGTTTCTCAAGCATTTCAGCGATGAAACATTCCCTCAGTTTACCTCACTTCTCTTTTTGCCGCAAGTGCCTTAGACTGTGTCTTTTCTATGAAAACTTCCACAACAATCCCAGTATGACACAGCAATTATTCCTTCCTCCATCATACATTTCATCCCATGGCGATGACATGTTTAAAGTAGGTGTTCTCTCATGTCGTACTGATATGCACTCCAATTCATTGTTGCCGCACACAGGTAATGATTAGAACCACCTTCATGCCTCCATCGCTGCCGTCACTAATAACTTCGCCTCCAAGAAAGCTGTCACCGATTTTCTTTTTTTTTGTTAACAATTTGTTCTGTTCACCCACACCTGCCTATAATGACCTTAGGCCTTGACTGTATGTAAGTAAGTAAGTAAATAAATAAATAAATAAATAAATAAATAAATAAATGCAGGCTGTATGGGAGCCCTGAAGCTGCCGTAGATGACCAGGCTGTCTGTGCCCAATATTCATAAAAAGCGCCAACAAACAAACAGACGCTTAGTACTTTCGAGGAGTGTGCGAAGTCGCTTAGTCAGTTTCGTTGTCTTCGAGGTATCAGTCGCTCAGTTTTACATACGTCAGCGCAAGATTTTCTGACCCAAAACGTCTTTCGGTTCGGTAAGCAGAACGGGTCGCTCTCCAAAACCACATGTAAAGAAAACATGTAATACTGTTACCGCTTATATCTTTTACACCGTGCTATCCACGCGTCTTAATTTATTAGTGTCGTGTAGAGGAAAAAGGCCATTACTCGATTGTGCATGGGTCGCGAGCACAGATGGCGCCGTTGTAGTGCGGTGCATGACACAATCAGAGCTAACTTTATCATTATCATCATTATTATCATCATCGTCATCATTTATTATTACCTTAAAAGGTCCCTCCTTGGGGTACTACATAAGGGGCAGGGGGGGAAGTAAATTTACAAAATACACTAAAATTGGTCATAAATATAAAGTGGGGAAAAATGTGAGAAGCCATTTAATGAATCAAAAGCAGTAAAAAAATAACGAGATACACATGGTCAAACAGGTATCACTAAGAGATACGAGAAAACAATATTACGCAGCATACACATACAGAGAAGCTAAATTGAAGAACAAAGCATGATTAAAACAAACAAAAAGAAAGGTGAACTGTAGTTAATACAAGGATTCCATAAGCTATGCGGATAATAAATGACGAAATTTTGCACAATCATGTTTGAGGACGACCAATTGGGGCAGTTTATTTCATTCCGCTACAGCAATAGGCAAGAATGAGTTAAAGGCGTTAGTATAGCCGTGAAGACGCTGAACCCTCAATGAATTGAAAAGCTGGCGAGAAGTACAGATCAACGGGAGAGGCAGCGTTCTATGTGAATGCGGAAATGTATGTTCTGTAAAATAAAGCCAGTACTGGCCACTGAAAGTTTTATTTCATCTTATTGAAAGAAACAGCTTCTCTAGAAATTGGCTTGTTATTCGTAAGATCGCACAAGTCTCCAATATCTTATGTTTGTACCCTTAGGGACTTGGAACTTGCATTGTTTGAACTTCGTGTACCATTTAGAAAGACGACACTGGGTGTTTGTTATTATTTCATGTTACAGTGCCACTTTGGTTACTGACCTTCGTGATGCTACTAATGGAATTACAGTATGTTAGCCAACATTCTTGCATTACTTGCAGGTGATTTTATCTGCCAGACTACTCTTTGGTGTACGGCTTTTGCTCAGTTACGCATGTTTTGTACTAAGGCTAATGTTTTCTTAGTCAGTGTCACCATTTAAACTATGAAGAAATCATTTATACCGCGCATCAACGCTCACTGCATCATCTACTTCCCGCGTGCTAGGTCTACTTACCATGGAGCCTGCTCTGTGTACTTCCATTTATTATCTTCCTGGCCTTAGTGAGTACTCCGAATTCGACGACATTAATCATAAGTTGTGTGCTTTCCTGGATGAAATCTTGCAGGGTTTCTCAGAGCGGTATGTAAAAGCTAGCTGGAAACTATTTAAAAAGTTGCGTCTGTTAGAAGCGTTTGTTCCACTAAGATTGGTAGTGTCTAATACGCCTGTGCCATGGTTTTCTCAGCCATCAACTGTAAACGGATATTTCGTTCTGCTAAAGTTATCAACTGTCTATCACGTTGGGATAACTACCACTCGTTAATTGCAGACTATAAGAGCTGAGATCACCTGAGCGCACATTGTTGAATAATACCCTCAGGTTATGTGGACTAGCAATCCGAGAAAATTTCTGAAGGTTATTCATAAAAGCTTAAGTTGCGATGCTACACTTGAGACACCGTGCAAAGCGTTTATATCTGTTGCGAATAAGGTGCCACTGTAGCAAATACTACGTTTTCTCCGTCATTCTTGTATGACAAATCTTTGGTATCCTGACTTGGCTACATTTGCGTTTCTCCGGATGCATTCGAAATTGTTTCAAAATAATTGAAAACCTCAAAACATCCTCGCCAGCTGTGCAATTGAACAATGTGAATTCTAACTTTGTGATTAATACCAAAGTATGCAGCTCCATTATTATCTCGGTTGAAACTGGCGGAATTCCGGATTATTGAAATGTGAAAAAAGCTATTCATTTTTAATAGATTTTTATATTGAACAATATGACAATTAGCAGCTAAGATGGCTCTAACAATATGCCGAGTTTCATCTACTTTTCATAATTGCGTAGTTCACAGTGAAGTTGTAAATATTGTGTAATTCCCATCCGCTATCAATACATGGGCTTCTAGGGGAGGGAAACGGACAGCCCCTTGTATGTCCACTGGAATAAAACTCTAGTCCTTCCAAGTTTCATTCAGCTAATTTACTAGGAAGTATGCTCAATGGCAAATTACAAACAAGCATGTTTTGTTTAGCGCACTCCTGACTGCGCCCCGGTCGACAATATTGCCGCTCGCGTCGAGGCTCGGTTTAACAGTCGCCTGCGTTTAATACACATCGTTACCACCAGTGTGTTGTAGTTACGTAGAATTTTGGGAGAACTTCTAGATGGCTTCAGAATAGGTAGGCGTCTGGATAGCAACTTATTTATCCTTACTCGGTGTATTGATATATCCTGAGTAGAAAGGAGACTGTTACATGTGGCCTTTTTGGAAATTACCGAAGCGTATGACGTCATGAACAGCAGGTTGCCATTATTCCTCAAGAGAAAAGTGTATAATAGCTGTCTCTTACCAGTACTCACCTACGGGGCAGAAACCTGGAGGCTTACGAAAAGGGTTCTACTTAAATTGAGGACGATGCAACGAGTTATGGAAAGAATGATGGGTGTAACATTAAGGGATAAGAAAAGAGCAGATTGGGTAAGGGAACAAACGCGAGTTAATGACATCTTAGTTGAAATCAAGAAAGAGAAATGGGCATGGGCAGGACATGTAATGAGGAGGGAAGATTACGGACTGGATTCCAAGGAAAGGGAAGCGTAGCAGGTGGCGGCAGAAAGTTAGATTGGCGGGTGAACAGTAGTGGAGCAGCAGCTTCCAGGTTTGTTTTATGCGAACGATATTGTGTTGCCAGTTAACAAGCAGAGTGATATGCAATGTCTGGCAAATATCTGTGGACAGGAAGGCGGGAATTTACGTCTGAAATTTAGCGTTAAAAATCAGGTGTTATGATGTTCAGTTAATACAGTGAACAGACACATGTCAATATAGGGCCAGGAAACACCTCGCGTGAAGGAATATAAATACCTTAGTATATGGATAAATGACAGCAATAGATATACGCAAACACAAGACAAGACAATAACAGTAAAAGGGAAGAGAAATGCGGCCATAATGAAACACAGAGTGCTATAGGGATACAATAGGTACGAGGTGTTCCAAGGTATGTCTAAAGCTCTAATGGCTCCAGGACTTACATTTGGAAATGCGGTTACCGTATTTGCTTGAAATCAGGGATACAATCAGGACTCGACAACCAAAGGTCAGTGGGACGTCTCGCATTGGACGCTCACATGAAGACTATAAATAAAGTTGTGCAGGGTGATATGGACGGGACAAGTTTTGAAATGAGGGAAGCTCACAGTACAATGGATTATGAAGAATGACTTAGGAATATGGAAGTAAATGGGCTGGGAGAGTGTTCAAGTATTTGTACAGAAAGAACATTGATTCACAGTGGAGCAAAAGAGCTAGGACGCCTACCGGCAAGTATGCGACCGGTATATTGAGCAACATTGCAACAAAGAACGCCAAGAGGAAAATCAGAGAGATGGAGATAATCTAATGGGTGGTGACAATGGAAAACAAACATGCTATGAGTAGATAAATAAAAAAAGAACGAAATCAAGAAAAAAACAATTTATGATAATTGAAAGAGAAGGTTTTTACTTGTCGAAGCGAGATCAGGATGCCTTAGAATAAGTACTTATAAAGCGAGAAACAACAAGGAAAAATAAACATGTGCTTGCTGCAGCAACGCTAGGGAAACAATGAAGCATTTTTTATTAGAATGTGAAGATATCTGCCCAGCGGTCCAATTAGGTCTCCTTGAAGCCCTTTGGGTTCAGCGAGATTAGGGGGCAAGTAAACATGTCCGTAGTAGAGATTAGTAAGAGACGATTGGAAGACTGGTAGAAGAAAAGTAGGGAAACCACAAACAACGGAGGCATACAAAAACAAAGTTCACAAGAGTGGTTCTGAAAGCTTAGTTATAGGAATTCATCATGGATTTATTCCCTTTCGTTATGTTTAACATATTTAGGACATTAAGCAATATAATAAGAGCTTGGTGGCACAACGCACCACCCCGTTCTAAAGGGGACGCTCATAGCAGCCGTCCATACATCCAACGTCATAGTCACCTAGGCAGCCTCATAATAATAATAATAATAATAATAATAATAATAATAATAATAATAATAATAATAATAATAATAATAATAATACCTTAAACACTCTCTATCTAGTACTTACTGCTCAACATAACTTCACTTCTATCATTAACTTCTTTTCACCTTTGAAGAGCAGCTGAAGAGGTTTTAGAAAGTAAATACTGAAAGAGACGGCCTGGAAAATTACGCGAATTTTCGAGATGAGCACTCTGACCAAATCCACAGTGCATCACACTGCACACACACTTCTGAGGTTCAAAGAAAACGCAAAAAGTGACAGCACTTCTAACGCAAATGTGGAAGAAATGAAAGTACAATCACCCATTCAGCTTAGCTTAACTTCAGACATCTCTGAATTGTTTCAAAGTCTCGGCGCCAGGTAGTTACACGTACATTCAGAAATTCTAAAAAGGCTTCAATCTCTTTTGAATGCTATGTGGGCAGCTGGATACATTCCATCTGCTTGAAAAGAAGCTATTGTTATCCTCATACTTAAACAAGGGGCGAACTACATCGGCAAACTACGTAAAGCACATTGTTTACATTTATTTAAAATCAGATGTAGGCTATCGGTCACAGATCAAAGTGTGTAAAATTTTTGCACGCTTTAGCAATAATTATGTTGTTTGAGGATTGTAGCAGCAGAAATTGTAGAACACACAGAAAAAGGAAAGAACATACGTGAAAGTAGCTGTCATCGTCATCATCATCAGCCTGGTTAGGCCCACTGCAGGGCAAAGGCCTCTCCCATTCTTCTCCAACAACCCCGGTCATGTACTAATTGTGGCCATGTAGTCCCTGCAAACTTTTTAATCTCATCCGCCCACCTAACTTTCTGCCGCCCCCTGCTACGCTTCCCTTCCCTTGGAATCCAGTCCGTAACCTTTAAAGACCATCGGTTATCTTCCCTTTTCATTACATGCCCTGCCCATCCCCATTTCTTTTTCTTGATTTTAACTAAGATGTCATTAACTCGCGTTTGTTCCCTCGCCCAATCTGCTCTTTTCTTATCCCTTAACGTTACACCTATCATTCTCCTTTCCATAGCTCGTTGCGTCGTCCTCAATTTCAGCAGAACCCTTTTCGTAAGCCTCCAGGTTTCTGCCCCATATGTGAGTACTACTGGTAACACACAGCTGTTATACACTTTTCTCTTGAGGAATAATGGCAACCTGCTGTTCATGATCTGAGAGTGCCTGCCAAACGCACCTCAGCCCATTCTTATTCTTCTTATTATTTCAGTCTCATGATCTGGATCCACGGTCACTACCTGCCCTAAGTAGATGTATTCCCTCACCACTTCGAGTGCCTCGCTACGTATTGTAAACTGCTGTTGTCTTCCGAGACTGTTAAACATTTTTTAGTTTTCTGCAGATTAATTTTTAGACCCACCCTTCTGCTTTGCCTATCCAGGTCAGTGAGCATGTATTGCAATTGGTCCCCTGGGTTACTAAGCAAGGCAATATCATCAGCGAATCGCAAGTTACTAAGGTATTCCCAAGGCTTCTTGCCTCCCGCACACGAGCGGAGTAGTCTTCCCGTATTTAAAACGAGAAACCCTGAAGTTTCGAACCTGCAACAATACTTTTTCCAATTTATCTTCAAAATTCGCAAGCTTAACAATTGTAAAATGATTTTTACCGCTGTAGAAGCGGGCAAGCCTGTGCGCTCTTTCAATAGCCTTGGGTTTTAGTGAAACATCAAGATTTTCCTTGCAAAAAGGAAGTATGTGTGACTCGGACTGAGACCACATATCACCTTTCGCGTCTTGTACCTTAAAGAAACAAAAGGTTGCATACACGGAGACGGTTCTCGGCGTCTTCATGTTTTTTCGCTAGCGCTTTAATTTCACATAAAAGTTTGGAAATCAGTCTCAGCGTGAGAAGCAGGTTCTCGCTCCTTGTTAGCCTCTACAATTTTCTCCAGCGCATCAGCGCAATTGGAAAGGCGGTTAACGAGATTCTCTATAAAAAACTGAGCTGAACGAATGAGGCTGCACTCTGTCAACTAAGTATTTTAGCATGTTTCCAGACCTGACAGTGTGTTGGCAATTTACTGAAGCGTGGGTGCCGGGTTAACTTCATTGTCTCCAGACAGCATCAGCAGGAGGGAGGTACCATAAGCATTGATACAAAATGCAACCGATTGATACAAACAGAAGCCGACGCTATGAATCAAGAAGTTCAGGGGACACGACACTGCCACTACACAAGCATTACTAGAATGGTAACTACACGTTTGCAGTAAATAACTAACTTGCGTAAGAAAGGGCATATTCGTGACCATGGTAGAAGCGGTGGCGTGTCTGAACTGGAATCGCAACTTTACTGACTTTTGTAGTTGCGATCTTGTATTCCGTAAAATTTTGTGGTTAACTGTACCTTTTTTGTAAACAGCGACATAACTGTTGCATCATTGCTGTTTTGGCTGTCAACTTTCTTTCTTTTCTTATGCAGCTGTTGATTTTTCGAATTTATTAGCATGATTAGCTCTCCCGTTTTTTTTTTTTTCTTTAACACCTTAAGGGTAAACAAATAACGACAGCAAGGTTCAAAGCATGCACTTCAATTCATTCATTTCATTTTATTTCCTTAAAGGCCCCATTGAAGGGGCATTACACAAGGGGTGGGTATATACATACATGAAAAATTGAAGGACATATTTTTATTACAGGGTAAGGTAATTTGTTACAGTGTTTCCAAATGTGCTAGGACAGGGTATGACTGTGATTTCATTTGAAAAGCCGTTTTAGTCTGTTGATGCACGAAAAAAGAATGAAGACGAAAAAGTGACAGTGCATGTACGCGGGCACGCAACTTGTTGCGGGTGACCGGTGCGGCTGGATATGCGTGCCAGGGGGACAATGTATGGTGTCTTGCCAAGTGAGCTGTAAAAGAACTTGTGAAAAAGACAAATACAAGCAATGCGGCGGCTAGATGTAAGCAGTGATAAGCCGGATTCTGTTTTTAAGGCCGATATACTGTTGTCATAGCAGTACTTAGAATGAATAAATCTTGCACCTCGATTTTGAAGCGATTCCAGTTGATTGATCAGATATACATGATGAGGGTTACAAATCGGGGATGACCCGTGTGTTTTGTTAGCGGATGAAATGATGTTCATAATGTGCATTTCCCAGGTTAAATCACTACAAATGGTTACTCCGAGATGTTTGTAGGAAGGAACTAATTCAAGGTTGACGTCAGCAATTTAGTACGAGAAAACAAGTGGATTTCTGCGGCGGTGGAAGGAGACAGTCTTACATTTGTTAGGGTTTAGTTCCATTAGCCAAAGGTTACACCGTTCCTTACACTTCGTAGGTCATTTTGAAGGGACGTGTTATCTGAAACACTGTTAATTTTACAATAAATTACACAATCGTCTGCAAACATATGGATGTTAGAAGATACATGAATTGGTAGGTCATTAATGTAAATTAGAAATACTAGTGGACCAAGGACGGACCCTTGGGGTACGCCTGAGGTTACAGGGAGCGAGTTAGATGCTTGATTGTTGACAAAGACTGATTGTGAACGGTTACTTAAGAATTCTTTAATCCATGCTAAGATATCAGTATTAAGATGTAATGCGGCTAATTTTAGTAGTAGACGCTCATGAGCAACTTTGTAAAAAGCTTTGGCGAAATCTAGGAAGATGGCGTCAGTCTGGAAGTTAGTCAAGGTTTACATGCAGGGCATGAACGAACATAGCTAGCGGCGTTTCGCAGGAAAAACCTTTCCTGAAGCCATGCTGCGAAGGATTAAAAAAATGGTTGGCATCAAGAAAGTCCATGATATGTGTGCAGATGATATGTTGAAGGATTTTTCAGGGTACACTGGTTAATGAGATGGGGCGATAAGTTAATCTTGTTTGTTGCACGATTTATGAACTGGAACGACCTTTCCGTGTTTCCAACCTGGAGGCAGCACGCCCGTTAAAACTGACGGTGAAAATAGAAGACAGAAATATACTGCACAAATATGTTTAGTGTTTTTAAGAAGTTGAGACCTAATGTCGTCCACAACAGCCACCGATGAAAGTTTGATATTGTCTATGAGGGATGAAATGCTGGATGGAAAAAATGTAATTGGTGGCATGGTACGTTGAAAGTTCGCATGGGGAGTAGAAAATGACAGTACAGTTTCTTGAGTAAAAACTGATGCAAGGGTTGTGTTGAAGAAGAGAGCACATTAAGCGTCGGTTAGGGCACCACCTGATTCATTTGTTAGGGCAATAGTTCGTGTGTCCTGTGGGCTTAAGACTTGCCAAAGTTTTTTGGGTCGTTCTTAAGCATGTTCGGCACATCAAAATAATATAATGAGCGTTTGGCATGATGTATGGCTTCCAGATAGGCAGTTTTCAGCGTCTTTGTATTTATTCCATGCGTCAGGAGTGCTACGGGACTTAGCTGCGCGGAAGAGAAGATTTTTCTTCTTCGCTATTCGCTTCAATGCTTTATTGAACCAGAGCTGTGCTGAATTGGAATGAATGTTAATTTGGGGAATGTATTTGCCAACTTAGATTGTTTAGTTTCTCTTTGACAATGAGCCAATTTTCACCCATGGTATGACACGTAAAGGCACTTGCAAAACTAGGGTAAATTGCATTATTTCATGTTTACTTGCTTCATAATTGCCCTTTTCATACAATGGAATCGTCTTTTTAACAGTCGGGGTCAAAGCGGGTTTAATTACGAAGTCGACATGAATGACTTTATGGTCACTGATTTCGGGAAGATACGTAATGGATGACACGCCCTCGGGATTACTTGTTAAGAGAAGGTCTAGAATATTTTGGCATTTATCGGTGACACGGGTTGGCTCTGTGAGCACTTAAGATAAGTTAATGTTAAGGCAGACCTCAAGGAAGTTGTTCCATTCCCTTGATGTAACCGTTGGTGCAGGCCGGCTTGACCAATCGATATTAGGAAAATTAAATTCTCCAAAAGAATTGACGTGCCCCGCTCTACTGCCGTCTGTGCCATGCAGGTGTGTGATAAAATTTCGTTCCACGCTAGAAAACAGTGATGACCAGTTGCTATTGCGGTTCCCATGCCCGCAGGTCTTTGGCGAGAATATTTGACTAGTACGAATAATTAACTTCTTCACTGGCCTTATTTTCGGGCTTTGTTCAGACAAACACTGCGCCCAACAATAGGTCGGATAACCTTCCAGATATCAAAACACTGCCTGAGGATGCTGCAGAGCAATTGAAGGCCACGTTTCGCTTTATCAAAGAAATGCACATATGCCAATTGCAATCCCCCAAAACAACAGCTGAGCAGTCCACCGATATTTAAGCCATTAAAAGTAGCCAAAAAGGTATGAAATTAATATTCTCAGATTTGAACAAATGGATGGACAACATAGATGAAATATCTAAACCTTATGAAACAAAGGGTGAAGATCTCGTCAATATAAATACTGGATGTTCCAGCATACTTTTTCAAAAATTTTGAAAGGTGTTCTGCGGCAGGTAGCACAATTCTAGTTCATGGGCTGGTCTACTTTAAGAGGTGGACAGTACTTGCACAAAAAATTGAAATGCGCAGTCGACTAATTAACAGAAATTCACTGATTACATTTTTTATCCAATTACAGATATGGAAATTTACATATTATAGCTGCTCGCAAGACGAATTCACTTGGAAAGAATTCTCAAGATGACACCAGTTTCAATATATTAATTCCCGAACTTAGCGGAGAAATCCATTGATGTTCCAATTACCTTCTTAACAAAGCGTCGTTTTATGCATTGAAGCACAAAAGTAGCTGGAATGCATTTCTTCTCAAAGTTCGGGGATTAATATCTCGAAATTGTTGTCATCCTGAAAATTCGTTCTACATGGATCCGCCTCGCCAACAAAGCAGCTAGAATTTGTAAATTGCGATATGGACGATGAGGTAATTAGATAAAAATTTAATTAGAGAATTTCTGGTAATTATTCTATTATGCATTTCAATCTTTTGTGCAAGTCCGCCTCTTCGAGGAGACCAGCTCATGAAATAGAATTGCGTTATCTGCCACAGGCACCCTTGAAAATAATTTGAAATTTCGCTGGAACGCCTTGTATAGCACTATCCTGGCAATGATAAGGAAGAACGCTTTTATTTTTTTGCTGTCTTGCATCAGCGAACTCGAAGAGCAGATGTTGACATAACAACCTATTCATTCGCAACATTTCAGATGCTAAATAAACATAGGAACAAACTGAGATCAAGTTCATGCCTGCTCTGAATACCACAGTTCCACATTTTTCAGCCGATTCGATTAAACGTGCTTCCTGATTCGACCTTACTTTTCATCAGCAAAATTCCAATATGTAATTGTGAAGTTTTCAAACTTTAAACTGAAATACAAGTTGTTTTGCTGAGCAGTCAGCTCAAGTCAGGCCATATTACTCATGGTGAATATTCTTCCACAAGGCGTATCACGCGTAGGAAAAAGCCAGCCTGGAGCTCCTGCGACTAAACTGAGATACGACAAACTGCTCGTGAACGATGAGTGCTATGTTCTTGGTACTAAAGCTAGTGCGCGAAAAAAAAACGTAAAGGACAACGCGCCAGAAGTTCTGAATTTCCCTTATCGAAGTACTTGCAGGTAATTCAGCTTAGCGAAACGAGAGGGGAAATGGACAGTCTTTGCCACACCATCTATATATCCTGTTTACTATCATCAGACGAGCGCTGAATAATTCTTCCGTGTCTTCAAAGATTGGCCCTTGCTTTCCACACATTGTCGCCTTGACGAAAACATGACTTTCGACTAATGCTAAGGATTATCAAATCTTTGAAGATGCCAATCACTTTGAAATTGATTGGCAGGACCGGGCTGTCCGTCGTGGAGGCAGCATTTTCGACATTTATAAGGACAAACCTTCTTCATGGCTTTTTTTAAATTTTGAACATACTGCAGACCGGCCACCAAGCAGGGGTGGCATAATACAATGAAAACTGACAAATTCAAACAATACACAAATTCAGAAGTAGTGACAACATGACTCAGTGGTATACACACTGCAATTACCATATACAGGTAAAAGTCATGCAACACAGCAAAGCACTAGTCACAGACATTGATTTGACAGTCATCATAATTTGAATCATGTGGTCATGAAGAAAACTATACACAATCTTCAAATTCAGGGTTATTCATTTCCAAAAAGGCTTCAGATGGTAATTGTTCCATTCATTGATAGCCTGAGAAAAAAGAATAGATGAAAATATTAGTCCATGCGAAGTGCAGTTCAAAAGTGGGAGCATGCATACATATAGAGTTTGTCTAGAGTTTCTGTTACTACTGATCTCAAAACCGTCTCGGCTTCATTTACGATAAATTACCAGAAAGTTATTATAAGTTTCTTTTATGCCCTATTTCTCCCACATCCAGCTTGATTAGTGAAGTGCACAGTGCGATCAATACGTGTCCTTACATTTTCCACCATCACTGCTTTATTTACTAGGCAGGTTAAACCTTCCAAACATTAAATAGAACCCTCAGATTTTAGGATCGCCACCCATGACAAGATGTTCTATTATTTTTTCATTTTTTTTCCGCAAGTGGCAGCGCAAACATACTCGGGGTACGTCTTATGCCTCAAATGCTCTCTATCTAGTAATTACTACTCAACGTAACTTCACTTCTATCATTAACTTCTTTCCACCTTTGAAGCAGAGCAGTGGAGGTTTTAGAAAGTAAATACGGAATGCCTGTAAAATGAGGCAGATTTTCTAAGTGAGTACTCTGAGTGGCATCACCTTGAACGCAAATGTGGAAGCAATGAAGTGAACAATCACCCATTCAGCTGAGCTTAGCTTCAGACATCTCTAAATTGTTGCAAAGACACGGCGCCAGATAGTGATCGCGTCATTTATGAAGTGATAAAACACGTACAATCAGAAATCTTAAAAACACTTCTATCTTTTTTTAATGCTATGTGGGCAGCTGGATACATTCCATCTTCTTAAAAAGAAGCTATTGTTATCCCGATGCTTAAACAAGGGGCGAACTACATCGATGAAATACGTAAGGCACATTGTTTATATATATTTCAAATCAGATGTAGGCCACGGCTAACAGTTCAAAGTGTGCAAAATTTTTGCACGCCTTAGTAGTAATTACGTTCTTCGAGGATTGTAGCAGCAGAAATTGTAGTACACAGACACAGAAACGAAAGAGCAGACATGAAAGTAGCCACACTGTCAACTAATTTCTTTATTGAAATTCACGTGCTTTCTATTTAGTAGCAAAATCTGGCCTCTTTTATCTGCTTGTGGTTAAAGAGATGAGATTTGGCAGCGAAATAAAAAGAGCGGGAGTTTCAATAAAGAAATCACTTGACAGTGAAGCTACGTCCACGTTTGTTTGTTCATTCGTTTCTGTGTCTGTGTTCTACAATTTCTGCTGTTACAATCCTCGAAGAATTGAATGGAATGGAATTTTTATTCTCCTTGAACAAATGCACAAGGAAGGAGCAGCCACAAAAAGCTACTGAGATTAGTAGCTTGACGAGGTGGCTGCCCCTTTACACATCAGCAGCAGCATTAGTTCTGATACAATTTTCATACAAATGACTGCTTTCATACAGATGTACGGACAATGATTGCACAACGGAACATAAGCATTTTGCAAAATACAAAAGAAAGCTTCACATTAATGAGCAAAATATATGAAAATAGATAAATAAATGCATCATAGTTCACAGGAACTGATCTCGCATTGTTTTTTTTGGACAACTGTGACACATCTACAGATCTGTTGGCAAAATTATTGAGCAGAGGTGGAAGAGTAAAAGCGATTGATTGTTTCACATAGTTGTTTTGAGGAGTAGGTATGTGCCAAATATTGTGGTATTAATTAATTAATACCACAGTATTAAGTACTATTAATATTATACGGCAATATTTTATCTTAATTCTGAAATGTCGCTGTAAAAAGAGTTGTTCTTTTTTGTGGTTGAGCAGTATGTCTGGAGTAAACGACAATTATAAAAATCATGGACATTTATAACCTTAAACTGTTTAAAGAGTTGCTGCTTGTGAAAATCATATGGGACGTTTGCAATTATTCGCATAAACTTCTTTTGAATTAGGAACAGTCGGTTTAGATTCGGTTTTGTTGTTGTGCCCCATACTAGGTGGGCGTAGGATAGCTGAGAAAGGGCTAACGAGTTATATAGTAGTACTTTTATACATTGAGGAATGATATGTGTACATTTGTTTAGCATACCCGCAGTTTTGCACAATTTTTTATGAGTTTTGTGGATATGGTCATCCCAAGTTAAAGTACTTGAAAAATATACGCCCAGCACTTTCATGCATTCTACTATTTCAATCACATTGTGACCAAGTGTAATCAGCGGCAAGTTTACAACCTTATTTTTTGGTCTGAAGAAGATTGCTTTTCTTTTTGCAGTATTATTAAGTAAGGAATTGCACTTTGTCCATTCCAGTAACAGAGGCATTGTTTCATCAGATATCTTTTGTATTTCATCAGTTATTTTACCGGTGATTAATAATGTAGTGTCATCAGCATAGCAAATTAATGTTACATGTGGATTTAAGGTAAAGGAGTGTAGGTCGTTAACGTAAACACAAAATAAAAGAGGCCCCAATATGCTGCCCTGAGGTACTCCCATCTTTATGCATTTAATATCTGAAGAAGATGTTCCTATTGATACGTACTGCTTACAATGCCTTAAATAAGAAGCTAGGAGGTCATACGCAATGCCGTGTACACCGTATGACACCATATGACACGGTGTCATACGGTGTACACGGCACACAATGTAATTAATGGAATTACATACGATGTAATTCCATTACATCGTATGTAATGAATCAAAGGCTTTCGATAAATCTACGTATACTGCCAGCGTTAAATTATGGTCTGAAAAGTTTTTTAAGATTATTTCCCTTTGCTTAAGCAGCGCGGTTTCCGTCGAACAATGCTGACGAAATCCATGCTGAAAATTGTGTAGTAATGATTGCTTAGAAAAATAGTTAGACAATCTTATATACAAGAGCTTTTCTATCGCTTTGGAAAAAACGGGTAAAATCGATATGGGTCTATAGTTCTTCAATACATTTCTGTCACCGCCCTTAAAAATTAGTCACTTTTGCAATCTGCATGTTTTTTGGAAATACACCAGTGGAGAGGATAAGATTAAAAATGTGCGTAAATGGACGCGCTATCTCATGCACTGCATGCTTTAGTGGTCCTAATTGCAGGTTGTATACGTCGCAAACGCTACTGCTTTTAAGGTTTATTATTGCGGAAGCTACCTCTTGAGCGTCTGTTGGGTAAAACAATATGGTGTTTGGGCTTGTGCAAGGTCTGTGTCTACTTTTGTGTTGTTGTACTGCATTACTTGTGGATTGGTTAATGAAAAAATTGTTGAACAGATTGGCTAAAGCAGAACCAGAAACATAATCGTTACCGTAACATATTGAGTCAATTTCATTGGATTCTTGGTTACGCCCGAGCACAGTGTTTATTTTTTTTTTTTTCAGGTCACGTCGGTACGCTTAGTGTTATGTGAAAATAGATTAGAGTAATACGCCGACCTTCATTTCCGGAGCAACTTCACAACATTGTTTCTAAGCTGCTTAAATTCAGCAAATACATTTAGGTCCTTCGTTTTAAGGAAGGTAGCGTAAAGTTGTTCTTTGGTTTTAATTTTATCGTATATATCCTTGCTTCTCCAAGGTTTTCTTATTTTGTGTGTCTGTTTAGCAGTTTTTGTGGGAAACTTGCGTGATAAGCATTTTTCACTACATTAATAAATTCGTCATATGCCTTATCTGCATCTTTGATTTCATATATGCACTCCCATGTAATATCCTGCAGGGATTCTTTAAATCGCGTCAAGTTTGCATCCGAAATATCTTGATAAACGCGTTGTCTTTTGCTTTGTTAGGGCAAACTGTGTCTAAAAGTAGAAAAACGGGTAAATGATCACTGATATCACAAGCTATGGTGCCAGCGGTAGTTTTTTCAAGCACGGTATTCCTTATGAATAAATCTAACGAAGTCTCTGATGTGTCTGTTATTCTCGTTGCGCTTGTCGGAACAATATCATAGCCATACATACTAACAGTCGATAACAAAGTCATTTGCTTGGAATCACGTTGAAGTAAGTTAATATTAAAATAACCTCCGAGAACAAGTTTGAGATTCTGCTCAGTTGAAAAACATAATAAGCGTTCAAAAAAACTAAAGAAATTGTCAGAGCTGCCAGCGGGCTATACAAGCCAACAAACATGTTTTCATCTGCACGGACCGCTACAGCTTCATAGTCATCAGTTACACATGTGTACTCTCTTTCAAGGTTCAAGAATGAACCTACTAGCTCAGTTAAACCGCCCTTTTGACAGTAATTACAATGTGCAGGCTAGCTGGAGCGTTATTACTGTGTTTTAGAAACAGTGCCTAATTTAACATGCTACCCTAGAACTGTAAACATCAAAAGGTCAGATATATTTAAACGGGGGGGGGGGGGGGGCACATTATGGGTAATTTCTTCAGCAAGTACCGGAAAGCATATGTGCTGGAAGATTTCAAACAGACCAGCGAGATAGGGGCAACGTTTCAAAATGTGGGATTTAATTATAGGCCACTGAAATGTTTATTGCAGCTGCTGAAAAGAAACAGCTTCGCTGGAAATTGAGTTGCAATTCTGCAAAGGTCACACAATACTGCACTACTTTGTTGTGTGTTCGTACCGTTAGCGATTGGGAACTCGTACAAGCTCATTGTGTACCGTCCTGAAAGCTGATATTTGGTATTTGTTATCAGTATTCGTGTTGCAGTAGTAATTTGGTTAATGACCCTCGCAACACCATTTATGCAATTCCAATATGTTAGCCAAACGTTCCTGCATTACTCGCAGGTGAATTTAAGTACTGGAATATTGTTTTGTATATTGCTGTCACTCAATTGAGTTTGTTTTGTACTAAGTGTACGGAGCCTCTGTTATGATTTACACTATGAACAAATTGTTTATACCGTGCATTAACGCAAACTGCATCATTTACTTCACGCTATATCTGCTTACTGCGGCAGCATCTCTTTGTACTTCCATTTATTATCTTCCTGGAGTGAGGGACCACTGTTTTTCACTTCATGGTATATGTACCGGTTGATCAAGCATCAGCGTAATCACGCTGAGCATGTAACAAATTGTGGAGCTGCTGAATTTCATGATGTTAATCATAAGTTATGTGTTGTCATGGATGAAATCTGGCAGGGTTTCTCAAAGCGATATCTGAACGCCAACTGGAAACTATTTCAATAGCTGTGTCCCTCACAAGCGCTTGCTACACTAAGACTGGTAAACTCTAATAAGCATGTGTTTGGTTTAATCAACGGTCAAGTTAAACGAATGCTTCGTTCGGCTAAAGTAATCAACTCTGCATCACTTTGGGATAAGTATTCAGCTCGTTAACTGCAGACCATAAAAAAGAGCGGAGATCACCAGAGGGTATATGGTTTAATAATACCCTCAGTTTTATGTTGACTCACAATCCGTGACAATTTCCCAATGTTAATTATAAAATGTGTACTTTCCATGTTACACTTCAGACACAGGGCCATACATTTATCCATAGCGAAGAAAGTGCCAGTGTCATAAACGCTATGTTTTCTTCATCGTCCTCTTATGAGGACCGTTTTAGTAATCCTGATTTTGGTACATTTGTGTTTCGCCCGATGCATTCGATTTCTTTTTGTTTGACAGGTAGATCAGTTTTGCGAGATGTTGAATTAGCCATGAGAAAAGTGCAAACTCGGTATACTGTAGGCATGGGTGACTTTATTTCCAAAGTGGGGAAAAAAGCAGTCTAGTGAACAAGCAACTGCCAACTACGGTGTCCATTCTAGGAACACTAGAGGAGAGATGCTGGTAGCATTTGTGAAAAGGAATAAGCTGCGAATAATGAACACATTTTTAATGAAGCGTAGCAATCGAAAATGGACCTGCAAAAGCCCTAATGGTGCCGCAATGGTGAAACAAGAAATGAAATAGATTTTGTAATTTCTGCCAATCTCGGCATAGTGCAGGATGTAGAAGTGTTAGGGTAAAGTGCAGTGATCGTAGGTTATCGAGGTCTAAGATTCACCTCAATTTGAAGAAAGAGTAAAATAGGTCAAGAAGAGACAGGAGAACTGAGACGCGGTAAGGTTAAAAGCAAACCAATGGGGCCTGGTACATGCAAACAAATATGCAACCTTAGAACAGAAAGATGAAGATGACATAGAGGGGTATTAACTTAAACCGTAACTAGGCTGGCATCAGAAGCAGCGATTGAAGTGGGTGGTAACGCACCAAGGCAAACAGTAGGTGATCTCTCCCAAGTAAGAAAGGACCTAATAAAGAAACGACCAAAAATGAAAGTATCCAACTGAAGAGCTCAGATAGAATTCACAGGGCTGTCAAAACTCATCAACAAGGAGATAATAACAAATAGTTGAAATGATAACGTCAGAAAGACTGAGGAAGCAGTACAAAATGGACGCAGTATGAAATCAGTGAGAATGAAACTTGGCATAGGACAAACAAAGATGTATGCACTTAAATATAAGCAGGACAATATCATCAGCAATCTTGAAGATATAGTAAAACCTGAGGATGAATTCTGTACTGGCTTGTGCAGCACCCAGAGTAGTCACGATATCTCCATTTGAAGTAGTAATAACACATCACAAAGGTTCCTTCTACAAGTAGAAATGAAATTGGAAGGGCTTTGCAAGACATCAAACAGGGAAAACTGGCAGGAGAAGATGGAATAACAGTCGATTTAATTAAAGATGAAGGAGGCATAATCCTTGAAAAAGTGGCGGCTCTCTATACAAAGTGTCTTCAGACTTCAAGGGTCCCAGAAAACTGGAAGAATGCAAATTTTATACTAATCTACAAAGAGGGAGATGTTAAAGGATTGAAAAATTATAGGCCTATTACCTTACTCTCAGTATTATATAAAATATTCGCGAAAATAATTAATTTGCAATAGAATAAGAGCAACACTGTACTTTAGTCAATCAAGGGAATAGGCTTGCTTTAGCAGAGAATACCTTGCAATGGATTACATCCATGTCATTAATCAGGTAATTCAGAAATCTACAGAGTACTGTCATCGTCTCTATATGGCTTTCATAGATTACGAAAAGGAATTTGATTCTGTAGAGATACCAGCAGTCATAGAGGAATTACATAATCAAGGAGTATAGGCCTCTTACGTGATTATCTTGGAAAATATCTACGGATATTGCACAGCTACCTTAATTCTCCACAAGAAAAGCGATGATAGCTATCAAGAAAAGGGTCAGACAAGGACACACAATCTCTCCAATGCTATTCACTGCATGCTTGGAAGAAGTATTCAAGCTATTAAACTGGGAAAATAGGGGCAAGGATCCACAGCGAATATCTTAGCAATCTTTGATTTGCAGATGACACTGTCCTGTCCAGCAACACTGAGGACGAGTTACAACAAATTATTCAGTGCCCTAACAGAGAGAGTGTAAGAGTTGGGTTGAAGATTAATATGCAGAAGACAAAGATAATGATCAGTAACCGGGCAAGGGAATAAGAGCTGAAGATTGCAAGTCAGCCTGTAGTGTCTATGAATGAGTATGTTTAGCTAGGTCAATTATTCACAGGGAAACCTGATCATGAGAAGATAATTTACAGAATAATAACTAGTTGAAGCGCATTCCGAAGACATTGTCAGATTGTGACTGGTAGCTTACCATTATCATTAAAAAGAAAGGTGTACCATCAATGCATTCTGCCGGCGCTGACTTACAGGGCAGAAACTTGCAGACTGACAAAGAAACTCCAAAGCAAGTTAAGGACTGCGCAAAGTGCGATGGAATGAAGAATGTTAGGCATAATGTTAATACGCCTGTAATAATAAGGGACAGGAAGAGAACGGTGCAGATCAGAAAGCAAAAAGGGATATCTGATATCCTAATTGACATTAAGAGAAAAAAATGGAGCTGGGCAGGTCATGTAATGTGTAGATTAAATAAAGGGTAAGTCATTAGGTTCACAGAATGGGTGCCAAGGGAAGGGATGCGCACGCAAGGACGGGAAAAGACTAGGTAGGACGACAAAATTGGGAAATTCGCGGGCGCTAGTTGCAATCGGTTGGCATAGGAGAAGGGTAATTGCCGACCGCACGGAGAGGCGTTCGCCCTGCAGTGGACATAAAATAGGCTGATGGTGACGATAGTGATCGTTATATTAATTGAAAACCTTAAAACATTCTCATCAGCTGGTGTGCACAACAATTCTAAGGTTCTTAGTAATACTTAAAGTATGCAGCTCCAGAATTTTCTCTCCTGAAATTGACCTGTATTCCTGATGACTGGAATGTGCGAATCGTTTTTTTTTATATTTCGCTGACAAACATTCTCATAATTCTCGTATTAATTATTGAACAGCATAGGTTGTCAGTGTAGCATGCAGAATCATGCAACACGCCATTTGCCGTCATACAGCTAACTTCGTGCAAGATAATTCACTTTTTTAGAAGGCTTCACACAGTTAGCGATAAACATAGTGTGAAATGTGCTGTGGTGCACCAGCTATTTTTGAGAGCGAACGAGAAGGCAAACCACGAGCAATCTGACTCTCCATCTCTGTTTGTTTGTTGTCTCTAATGTTTATTGTCTCATCATGTTTGTTGTCTTCTAATGATATGACTAATAAAAATCGGGCCCCTCCGTTCACCCCCTTTTTTCTCTTTCATCGCATAACGAGGGTCCCTAATCCAGAAACATTGATGCCTTCAGGTAGCGTGTGTGGACTTATTTACCGGTTGCCTTCCCCCAAAAAGATCACGTTCTCGTGATTCATGGGGCAGAAAGGATGTTCCACATCCACTGCCAAGGTCTGTGAGTGGTTGCGATGGCTAACACTCCCAATGTTCTACTAGGATGCATAAATACCCAAGAAGGTGCATGGGGAAACGGCGCCGCGAAAACTCAATTGGTAGAGCATCGCACGCGAAAAGCGAAGGTTGTGCGATCGCTTCCCCGCTGCAAGTTGTTTTTTCATCCACTTTAATTTGCATTAATTTATCGCTTCTTTATTTGATTTATTAGGCACAAGTAATTTCCCCTATGTTGGCTTTGGTGTTAGTGTTCGTCGGATTCTTATGATATGACTATATATATATATATATATATATATATATATATATATATATATATATATATATATATATATATATATATATAGGCGCCTTGAGTGGCCAGATGCTGGAAATTTCGGTGTATGCGCAGGCTGCTTTCACGCTCGAAGGAAAAAACACTTTTACATAGCATTTTTGAGCGAGAAAGCTCCATTGGGAGTATCTCATGTGACTCTACAATTTTCTCACCTTTAATCTAATTATAATATTTGAAAGTTTATTAAATAATTAAGGTTGATTATCTAATTAGACGGAATGCAAAAAATAATCTGAGTATCTCCGAGCGAAGGGAAACAACACTGCCTTGGTTCTGTCCAGCTGCGTTGCATTTGCATATTTTAATTAATGATAGTATATATATATATATATATATATATATATATATATATATATATATATATATATATATATATATATATATATATATATATATATCATACTATCAAAATTTTTCACAGTTCCTCTCTGTTGCTCTGGATGTGTGTGTGTGTGTTGGCTGGCTTACCAGCCAAAACGTTTGATTAGTACAACTATAGAGAAAGCCTGAACATCCGTTTGTTTAACATTTTTAAATGTAACAGAAGACATATACATATTTATCGATCCCACATAGTGACTCATGGAGGCTAAAAAAATTATTTGAATTTGCATTTCTCCTTTTGGCACTACACAAAATTGTATACAAATGTGGTATACTGCATCAATGCACATGCAAAAATTTTTAGTCCTTGCTTACTGGCACCCTGTGTCTGTGTTGGCCTCGAGGAGACATTGTGGCACCCATCTGCTGGAATCTTTCTGTGGCGTAGAAAACAACATTGTGTGATAGCAGCTGTGAAGTTTTCATCGGTTTAATCAGCGGTTTAATCACAGCAGCAGTTCAATCACAATTATTTCCAAGTGTTTGCTTCCAAGGCTCAAGGCCAACAGGAATCCATTTTCTGTGCATGTGTTTGTGTAGGAGTAGGCTTATGGGGCCAGTTTGTTCTTCAGCATTAACGCTATGTTCACGCTGTATCAGGAACACATTTTCTTACTGAGTATGGTAGCCCTTGAACCTACATAGTTAACACAAAGAGCCGTTTGTCCACCAACCTTTCCTTTGCCATGTCTTTCGCTTTTGCTTTAATGACATGGAGGCACTTCAGCTAGCTTTAGCGATGACGGTGTTTTAATACCCACAGAGCCTTGCAGTTTTTCAACCTGAGCATTGCTTCATTAAAAGCTGACATGATTTGGTCTCAGCAGACAGAGCTGAGTTAAAAAGAACCCTCATATACTTCTTTCGAAGTCATTCTAACCTTGTCAAATATCCCGTGCCTTTTGATGTGCCCGTTCAGCAGAGGCCAAGGCCAGTTGGCTCTTAATAAATCAAAAAAATAACTTTCCAAGGCCAGCTACTAGGCTACCACTATCTCTTCAGCCGGCCTGAAGCGTCTCGCAGCCGGCAAGGCAGGAGTGCAAAAAACGAAAAACGAAAGTGTGGCAGAGAAAACGTTGATCATCAGAATCCCCTACATTTATGGACTATTACACTGAATGAAAAAAACAGTGGCTTCTCAAACAGTCTTGATGTACATACGTAGTTGTTTCAATCACAAACAAAACAGCCAGTTGCCCAGTCCTGCACAAGCATTGTGTACAAATGCCCACGAATTAAAAAATGGTCTCTCTCATAACATTTCAGTACAGTCCCTAGTTTAGTACAGGTTTTCGTACGAAGTCTCGGATTCTTCTACGGTACAATGCTGTACCGCACTCTCTTGTATTGCTATAATGACAACTTGTAACAAAAGTTTTCCTTCCTAACAAATGTTTGCCGACAATGCCTGTCAGCTCATCTTTTAACTTGTTTTTCATTGGATCTGTGCACTTACATCAAACATAAACAACAAAAATATTGGTGCTCAGAATCACAAAAGGACACACCTGTGTAACGATTCTGCTGATTAGTTGGAGTGGCCAGCCACAGAAGGCAGCACAGGTAGAAAGGCATCCTGAGTTAAAGCAAAATAACAATCATTGTTACATGCAGATCAAAACTTTTATTCCGTGAAGGTTTTAGCGTGTATACTAATTACCACATTTGTATGTAAAATAGTTTAGCATAATAGCTGAGCAAGGTTAATCAATGTCTCGCCCTGTAACTGTCAGCCAGTGCTACTCATGGCAATGGCGGCAAATATGGCACATCGTTTCAAGTGGAACTTTTGTTGGTTAGATGAATTCAAAAGAACTTAGGTTCATATAATGTATGATGCCTGTGGTTAGAAGGATGTGTTTCGTACAGCAGCAAGGCCATAAGTGGCACTGCCTATCACTTCCAGGGCCAGACTTACTACGCATACAACACAAATGTGCAACAAAGTGAACAAGAGGAGAGCTGCTCCTATAACTTAAAGATTGCATGCATCATGCCGATGTGAATGCAGCTCCCATAAGCAGAGAGTTGCCCTTCGGGCCATTTCACTTCCCTTACTCTTTTCTTTTGTCTTCATTGTTTGTTGGTGCCATCTGGTAATAACAAACAAAAATGAACCACCTCAGTTCCCATTCTTGTTTTACTCTATGCATTAAAGTCATCCAAATGTGCTTAAGACGCTCCAGGATGTACTTTAACCATTTTGTTTAAACAATATTTTTCTCTCGGCTTCACTACACCTTAACATACTGCTAATTCTGGTCAATGCTTACAGAAAAACCCATATCCAGAAAATTATACCTTTGATTAAGACTGCACAGTCTATGGCTTGGAGATGTGCGCACACACTATACATGTTTACAATGAAAATGTGACTGTTCTAATATGCACACTTAGCATACTGCATAAGCGTCACCTAGTTCCAAAATGCTTTTTTGGCATCGCACATACGACGGCTACAACTATAAACTTAATTCTGGCAGTGACTCAAGACACTGCCATAATCTTCATATTCCAATCAATGAAAATTTTCGAATTTAGAGCAGTTAAGACATAAATAAGGCAAATAGTTTTACAGTGTTAAATAACGAACTGTTAAGGTACATGGCGGTAAAAGGCCATATGCCTGAAACATAGGTACTGTTTATCACCTAAGCACATTCTTGTATTTTTGCCTACATTCCTAGGGATAGCATCAAACAATTTGCCTATGTGTAAATTTTGCTACATGGCTGTATCGTATTTTCACTTGTCGTTTCACATTTGTCTTAATGGTACTTTATGTGCATGCAGATGGGCCAATACTACCTTCAACCAAACACAGCATAAGCCAAACACTATGCTTTCCAACATATATGCATTTCACAACACCGAACAGTGGACTTAGAGAATGAGCAACTGTTTGAAAACATGCAATCCTTTGAACAGACATTGAATGACATATATCTGGAAAACAAAGATTATGCTCAAATGATAACTTAATCTAACTGGTACTAAGCATAATGCATCATGCAATAAACTTGCATTTATTGGACACCACTATAGACACTACCACCTCTTCAGCTCCTCCACAGTCTGGCACAATGTACTCAAGCTGCCTGTAAACCCTAGAAGGTGTCTATGATACCTTTTTAAACAGCTGGGCAAACGATGACAATAATGTTACAGAAACCAACCTAATGAATATCTTTATGAATTGGCACAAGGTTTTCGTCATTATGCTTATGCACACACCTGCACACCTCTACTTTGCACAGTCTTGTTGTTTCGGATTATTTACTCTTTTACCACATAGTAAATTACATGCTACACCAGTCCTGAACTACATCATGTTGGGCTCCTTCAGTATTTTTATTTTCTTACTGGTACACACATGCCTATACAGGGCATTTGTATACAAGGCAAGCCCTCAAATACATGGAAAATTGCCGCGAGACCAGCCGCTCGAGCCACTTCGCGGGTGTTCTCTGGCTTTTTTCATGCTCAAAAAAACACATAATGTAGCACATATTGAGCCACAGAAAGCTGTACCGCAAATTTTTCATGTTGCCCTACAATTTTCTCATTGACAGTTTTCATCTAATTATAATATTTGAGAAGTTGATTAATTACTGTAAGCCTAATTGTGTAATTACACAAAATGCAAAAAAAGCCAAGTTGGTCCAATCGACAGCAAACAATATTACCTAGGTTCTGTGCAGCTAGGTGGCATTTGCATATTTCTAACGTTTGCTATCGTTGCGTGGGACAACCTGTATACGTTGTCTCATGGAACAGGTGTAACATCAATCACTTTAAGTGAAGCCGCTGAACTAGCCATTGCACGTAATACCTACAGGGGAAAAAGATTAACACTAGGTTAAGAGCATGCCAAGGCCTCTGTTGCTGAGAAGGGAAACTGCTGGAAGGTGCCTGATGTCCGGCTGTGAAGCTGCTTCTTGCTCACAGCTGGCAATGAAAAGGCCGCAGTCCTGAAAGAAAAGGGGAAAATTAGACATGACAATGATTACACAGAACACGCAAAAGGTGGTTGCGAGTTTATCTTTGATTACTTCTGCTGCTACACTGAGTTTTGCATGTTGTTCAGCTTAGATTATTGTTAAAGTAACCTTGCGAAAATTTTATATCTTAATGGCATTGCAAACTAAAACCTTTGCCCAACTCGTGCACTTAAGCTATGAAATGTTTACTCCTACAATGAATGACTTCTAAGACAAATTATTGGAGACAAAAGGATGCAGAATTAATGAGTGTTACTGACATTGAATACCAAGGTAGTATATCTCTGTTTACAACAGACAATGGCGGACTGAAAGCACTTCTTTCTTATAGATATGGGTTGATTGGGCAGCCTTTCCCTCTCTTTTTTTTTTTTTTTTTTGTGACCAGCAACAGAAATTTTGTTATTAATACTCGTGCAATATATAGATGTGTGTGTGTGTGTGTGTGTGTGTGTGTGTGTGTGTGTGTGTGTGTGTGTGTGTGTGTGTGTGTGTGTGTGTGAGAGAGAGAGAGAGAGAGAGAGAGAGAGAGAGAGAGAGAGAGAGAGAGAGAGAGAGAGATAAAGCTGTGAAGTGTGATATAATCTTGAGTTGAAAAGCGCAGTTTTTTTGTGGGAATCGGGCATATAGAAATCAAAACTGAATATTTGTACTCAATGGCATATCAGCCAAGTAATAAGCAATAAACAAGTCGAGGCATCACTGGCACTCGCTTGCTAAGGCCGCCGATAATCAAGGGACGGCGTATCCAGTAATCTGAACCCTAGCAGAACACCTGTTGCCGCCAAGCAATACGCTATGAAGAGTTCCTTCAAGCCGTAACACAACCATCTCAATTACTCTGATCGGCAGCTCGTGCGGCGTTGACCCGTAGTGCCGTTGGAAGCTCACCACACGCTTTTATTAACACAAAAGCGCCGCCGATATTTCTCGCCCGCAGACTAAAGTCGACGGGCGCAGACTCTCCAAGCTAGGCGCGGAAATCGCGCACTGCCTGCACAATTAGCAGCGTGGGCGCGAAGAGAGGCAGACGATAGCACGGAGCATACCGGCAAATCTGCAGAGTGCGCGCTTAGTAATTAGCGACCTACTGCACACAATCGCACGAGCCAGGGGATTAGCGCCACGTACGCGGCAGCTAGTAGATACCGCACAAAAAGAAGCTCCGCCGGTTCTCGCTCAAGTGATCACTGTACAAACACGCACATATGCGCGCCACAGTAAACCTTAACGAGTCGACACGTTTTCACGCTGCGCTTAGGCGGCGAAACAATTAGCTCACTTCGCACTGCACGTAACTATTCTGGTGGTGGCTTTCGCTTCGGGGAACATATGTCGAACGCTCGGAGCCATCCAAGATGCGGCAATGTCCCTCATCATCTAAAATCCTGATTAAGCACTCTCGCTTCACTCTGAGCGCTCAAGTCGCCTCGAATACGACAAAGCTCGAACAAACACAGTGTTCGTACAAAATGGTTCTGGACGGCCAACTGTTGCGCCATGTTGCATTGAGGCCTCCAGTAAGTCATATCAGCGCGTGTCCTCACTTAGAACACATACACACTCATAGAACGTGCAATGGGCGTTCAAAGTCACTTACCGTGGAGTCTTGAGGTTTCAATACTGTGAGACATAAACAACGGTAGAAGAATGCGCCGTCGCTAGTAACGGCTGCTCCTTCGGCGCTTTTCACGCGCGCGTGCGCGTGAAAGACCTGTGCCCCACCGCGCATACTTTCCACTTACGGCGTCCTCTGCAGCGCCAAGGCGCGGTTACTCCGACCAGAAAAAAAGCGCGGAAATGCATTGGGCGCGATATTTCGAATCTGACTGCAGAAATAATTCTACTCAAATTGTCGATGGCGCTGACAGCCTTGTTGGTCACGGCTGAGTTATTCCTTTCTCTCTTTGACTCGTGTCAGGTACGGGCGTATTTCAATACTCCCAATTTACCGTACGCCACCGTTTCTTTTAGCACCCCCATTTTACAATCGCAATGCCCCTTAAAATGAGGTAGGGGGTAAAATAACGGTTATAGCTTGTTTTACTTCTTCTCGTGGGAGTACTCATGTAAGCTGGGGGAGAGGGGAGGATGGCATGTCAGCTGTTAAAACGCCTATATGGGCTAATTTGTGTTTATAGTGCGGGAACTGCGAGCGAAAATTACCACGGCTGTTGTTAATTTTCTTCGAGACTTCGGTTCTAGCCATTCTCTCTACCTTTCTTTCTATCTAGCTTCGCTCAGCACGTGCACAGTAATAGAAAAGTAACCGCTGCAATTTCTACAATGCTTTTGTGGGCGATCAGGGATAATTACAGCTGTCAGCACAAAGCCTGCTTCGTCAAACGCATCTTAGCTGAAGCGACGGAGAGTGGAGGACGTGCGTATTATTCCCGACACAATCTTAGTCACGCCGTGGCTAGAGGTTGGCGGCGGCGTTCCAAGATGAGGTTGCCACCGCTGGCGTAAATGGCTGGCAAACTTGCACTGCAGCTGGCCGTTCTTAACAGGGGACAGTTAGATGCTTGATTGTTGACAAAGACTGATTGTGAACGGTTACTTAAGAATTATTTAATCCATGATAAGATATCGTTATTAAGATGTAATGCGGCTAATTTTAGTAGTAGACGCTCATGCGCAACTTTGTCAATAGCTTTGGCGAAATCTAGGAAGATGGCGTCAGTCTGGCAGTTAGAGTCAAGGTTTACATGCAGGTCGTGAACGAACATAGCTAGCGGCGTTTCGCAGGAAAAACCTTTCCTGAAGCCATGCTGCGAAGGATTAAAAAAATGGTTGGCATCAAGAAAGTCCATGATATGTGTGCAGATGATATGTTGAAGGATTTTTCAGGGTACACTGGTTAATGAGATGGGGCGATAAGTTAATCTTGTTTGTTGCACGATTTATGAACTGGAACGACCTTTCCGTGTTTCCAACCTGGAGGCAGCACGCCCGTTAAAACTGACGGTGAAAATAGAAGACAGAAATATACTGCACAAATATGTTTAGTGTTTTTAAGAAGTTGAGACCTAATGTCGTCCACAACAGCCACCGATGAAAGTTTGATATTGTCTATGAGGGATGAAATGCCGGATGGAAAAAATGTAATTGGTGGCATGGTACGTTGAAAGTTCGCATGGGGAATATAAAATGACAGTACAGTTTCTTGAGTAAAAACTGATGCAAGGGTTGTGTTGAAGAAGAGAGCACATTAAGCGTCGGTTAGGGCATCACCTGATTCATTTGATAGGGTAATAGTTCGCGTGTCCGGTGGACTTAAGACTTGCCAAAGTTTTTTGGGTCGTTCTTAAGCATGTTCGGCACATCAAAATAAAAGAATGAGCGTTTGGCATGATGTATGGCTTCCAGATGGGCAGTTTCAGCGTCTTTGTATTTATTCCATGCGTCAGGAGTGCTACGGGACTTAGCTGCGCGGAAAAGAAGTTCTTTCTTGTTTTCTAATCGCTTCAGTGCTTTATTGAACCAAGGTGGTGCTGAATTGGAATGAATGTTAATTTGGGGAATGTATTTGCCAACTTAGATTGTTTAGTTTCTCTTTGACAATGAGCCAATTTTCACCCATGGTTTCACCCATTTTGTACGTAAAGGTACTTGCAAAACTAGGGTGAAATTGCGTTAGTTCATCATTATTTGCTTCATAATTGCCCTGAAATTTTCATACAATCGAATCGTCTTTTTAACAGTCGGGGTCAAAACGGGTTTAATTACGAAGTCGACATGAATGACTTTATGGTCACTGATATCGGGAAGATACGCAATGGATGACACGCCCTCGGGATTACTTGTTAAGAGAAGGTCTAGAATATTTTGGCAGTTAACGGTGACACGGGTTGGTTCTGTGAGCACTTGAGGCAAGTTAATGTTGAGGCAGACGTCAAGGAAGTTGTTCCATTCCCTTGATGTAGCCGTTGCTTGTAAGCCGGCTTGACCAATCGATATTAGGAAAATTAAATTCTCCAATAGAATTGACGTGGCCCGCTCTATTCCCGTCTGTGCCATGCAGGTGTGTGATAAAATTTCGTTCCACGCTAGAAAACAGTGATGACCAGTTGCTATTGCGGTTCCCATGCCCGCAGGTCTTTGGCGAGAATATTTGACTAGTACGAATAATTAACTTCTTCACTGGCCTTATTTTCCGGCTTTGTTCAGACAAACACTGCGCCCAACAATAGGTCGGATAACCTTCCAGATATCAAAACACTGCCTGAGGATGCTGCAGGGCAATTGAAGGTCACGTTTCGCTTTATCAAAAAAATGCACATATGCCTATTGCAATCCCCCAAAACATCAGATGAGCGATCCACCGATATTCAAGCGATTAAAAGTAGCCAAAAAGGTATGAAATTAAAATTCCCAGATTTGAACAAATGGATGGACAACGTAGATGAAATTTCTAAACCTTATGAAACAAAGGGCGAAGATCTCGTCAGCAAACATTTTCAAAAATTTTGAAAGGTGTTCTGCGGTAGGTAGCACAATTCTAGTTCATGGGCTGGTCTACTTTAAGAGGTGGACAGTACTTGCACAAAAAATTGAAATGCGCAGTCGACTAATTAACAGAAATTCACTGATTAAGTTTTAAACTCGGTTTATTACATGTGCAACTTGAACAGCTTATATTTTTGTCTTCTCAATCCATACTTCTGCCAGAACCTCTGGACAGGGTGTTTCGACTGATGTCATACCAAATGAGCACTATACAAGCCCTGTGTGCATGGCTTGCACGACTCTTTCGATGACCATATCATTTCATATTTAGTAACTTTATGAACCAATCATATAGCGGCGGCATGAATTTGGGGTACGCATAAGAACTCACACCAGGCTTGGTTGAATACATCTGGCACTGCAGCACTGAGCAGTTATCCATGTTGTAAGAGTGGACTACTCAGTTGCTGCCTTGTGTTGTGATTGATACATTGTTTACAACCTTACATTCGAGATTTCAATTGCCCAGCCAGCGAACTGCAGCAAAGCTGTCATGTGACGGCACATTCTATGTCATAGCGATAGCAGTCGATCTCTCCAGTGGTGGCCCTCAAGGCCAACAGGCATCCTTTTTCTGTGCGTGTGCTTGTGTAGGACTAGGCATATGGGGCCAGTTTGTTCTTCAGCATTAACGCTATGTTCACGCTGTATCAGGAACACATTTTCTTACTGAGTATGGTAGCCCTTGAACCTACATAGTTAACACAAAGAGCCGTTTGTCCACCAACCTTTCCTTTCCCATGTCTTTCGCTTTTGCTTTAATGTCATGGAGGCACTTCAGCTAGCTGAAGCAATGATGGCGTTTGAGTACCCACAGAGCCTTGCAGTTTTCCAACCTGAGCATTGCTTCATTAAAATCTCACATGATTTGGTCTCAGCAGACAGAGATGAGTTAAAAAGAACCCTCATATACTTCTTTCGAAGTCATTCGAACCTTGTCAAATATCCCGTGCCTTTTGATGTGCCCGTTCAGCAGGGGCCAAGGCCAGTTGGCTCTTAATAAATCAAAATAACTTTGCAAGGCCAGCTACTAGGCTACCACTGTCTCTTCAGCCGGCCTAAAGCGTCTCGCAGCAGCAAGGCAGGAGTTCAAAAAACGAAAAACATAAGTGTGGCAGACAAAACGTTGTTCATGGAAATCCCCTACATTTATGGACTATTACACTGACTGAAAAAGATAGTGCCTTCCCAATACAGTTTTGATGTACATACGTAGTTGTTTCAATCACGAACAAAACAGCCAGTTGCCGAGTCCTGCACAAGCACTGTGTACAAATGCCCACGAATTAAAGGTTAGTTGTGTGTGCATGTGGTGCAGTGTACCACATTTCATTTTCCTAAGGCTGCAATACACTGGGCAGACTGGTTGCTACTTAAATAGTAGGCCCTTACAGATTTGCAGCCCTTTCTTCACATTTTGCTGCAGATTGTGTCAAATGTGAATGAAAACTGCTTTGCAGGACACATCAGTTGAGTTCAAAAAACGAGGTAGAGTAACCCAAGAAATAGTTTCAGCCTCCAAAAGACAAATTGTCACTCTTAAAAAATGGTCTCTCTCATAACATTTTAGTACTGTCCCTATTTCAGTACAGGTTTTCGTGTGATGTCTCGGATTCTTCTACGGTACAATGCTGTACCGCACACTCTCCTGTATTCCTATAATGACAAATTGTAACAAAAGCTTTCCTTCCCAACAAACGTTTGGAGACAATGCCTGTCAGCTCATCTTTTAACCTGTTTTTCAGTGGATCTGTGCACTTACATCAAACATAAACTGCAAGAACATCAGTACTCAGAACCACAAAAAGAACACACCTGTGTAGCGATTCTGCTGTGATCGTTGGAGTAGTCAGTCACAGAATGCAGCGCAGGTTGAAAGGCATCTTGAGTTAAAGCAAGATAACAATCATTGTTAGATGCAGATCAAAAATGTTATTCCATGAAGCTTTTAGCGTGTATACTAATTACCACATTTGTATGTAAAATAGTTTTGCATAATAGCTGAGCAAGGTTAATCAATGTCTTGCCCTGTACTCATGGTAATGGTGGCGAATATGGCACATCCTTTCAAGTGGAACTTTTGTTGGTTACATGAATTCAAAAGAACTGGGGCTCACATAATACATGACACCTGTGGGTAGAAGGATGTGTTGCATCCAGTACGCCACAAGTGCACTGACACTACACTGACACTAGCAACTGCTTGGGATAACCAGCCTTTACCAGACGATCGAATGTGGTTCGGCACGTACAGCCCCATTATCCAATTCAAGTTTAATACTTCTGCCACAGTGCGATGTGCCATGTGAGTAAATGACAACGCTCAACCCTCTCAGAGTTTATAAAATAGGGTGCACAACTATGCCTCAAGCGAACACCTCTCCCTGTATGTTCTCTGTACTACGCAGACAAACAGCAGTGCTGCACGCAAGATAACGTTTAACATCAACTCACCACTCCCGTGTTAGCCTAAACGTTGAAGAAATTAAGCTTTAGCCGTCAACATCACCGCTAATTATCGTCAATCAAGCATTCAGCATGGAAAGCTTCGCTTACATCGATTGCCACAGTGCGTGGGATCTGCATAATTTGAGACATCTTGCTTGATTTGAAATGAACCTTCATTCCACATATCAAATATCTCAAGGCAAAATGACGAAAAGCAATAAATTTTCTGAAGATTATGTCTCATACTACGTGGGGAAGTGACAGGCAGTGCTCATTAAACCTCTACAAGAGCCTTTTTCGATCACATTTTCATTGCGGTCCCGTGGTATGTCACTCAGAAACGTCGAGCACGCTTGAGGCTGTGGATACCGTCTACCATCTGGGTATGCGCCTAGCCACGTGCGCCTTCAGAACAAAGCCTATGGAGAGCCTATGCGTTGAATCTGACGAGTGGTCCCTCCACCCACACGGAACATACAGTAGTTTCACATATTTCCTCAAAGTGCCGTACAACCCCCGACATACTTGCTACACATACGTTAACGATGTGGAATGTGCTGCACTATTCCATACTCTATCCTCAGTGAGAGATTCTTTTTCAATGCAGGTCAGAAGACTTAGTGATGAAATGTGTGTCCCAATCCTCGAACGTCGCCTAATGGCTCCAGTAAAGCTGTTACCGCCATGGCAATGGCAAATCATTGTATTGTACACATCATTTGTAGATGTTACCAAACACGCTCCAGATGCGCACATACATATGCACTTTGCAGAGCTCCAGTCGAAATAGACCTGCCCAGAGTTTTACACAGATGCGTCAAAGTCACAAGCCGGCCTCTCTTTCGCTGCTGTCGGCCCATCGTTTTCGGAATCCGACGTTCTGCTTCTCGAAACCAGCATCTTCATAGCAGAGGCCTATGCAGTACTGTCGGCTACTAAACACATTAAGAAAGCAAAGCTCCCAAAGGCCATCATATTCGTAGATTCCTTGAGTATGGTGAAAACTTTACAATCGTCACGAAAACGGAAAGATCCTGTAACAAGCGACCTCTATTCACTGCTGTGCAATACGTGTGCATCTAACCAACAGGTTGTAATATGTTGGGTGCGTGGAAACAAGTGTATAAGGCGTGACTAACTCGCACATAAAGTAGCAACGAAACCTATAAATCCATTCATACCCGTTTCTGCCACATACTTGAAGCCATTCCTACATAAAAAAGGCTCAGGAACTATTGGCAACACTTGTGAGATGACCAAACACTGAATATGCTCCACGGAATTAAGCCGCAATGATCTGAAGTTTTTTTGCTCCCTCAGAATAGGGCATATACATATGGTACTCATTAATACCTTTTAGCTGGTGCTTAACCCCCTTTGTGGCAGATGTTGTGGAAGCCTGACCGTACTGCACATCTCGCTGGAGTTCCGGGAAGCGGAACTCCAGCGATTGAATAAGGAATTTTCCTTTGGCGTACAAACAACAGGTTCCCTTATGTCCGGTACTGTTTCTTGGCCTAGAACCTTCACGTGAAACGAAGGAAGTGCTTAAATATTTAAGTGATGTTGTGGTGCATATTTGCAAGAAAGGGGACGCCAAAGACTTGAAAAATTATAGACCGATCAGCTTACTGTCCGTTGCCTACAAAGTATTTACTAAGGTAATCGCAAATAGAATCAGGAACACCTTAGACTTCTGTCAACCAAAGGACCAGGCAGGATTCCGTAAAGGCTACTCAACAATAGACCATATTCACACTGTCAATCAAGTGATAGAGAAATGTGCAGAATATAACCAACCCTTATATATAGCTTTCATTGTTTACGAGAAAGCGTTTGATTCAGTCGAAACCTCAGCAGTCATGGAGGCATTACGGAATCAGGGTGTAGATGAGCCATATTTAAAAATACTGGAAGATATCTATAGCGGCTCCACAGCCACCGTAGTCCTCCACAAAGAAAGCAACAAAATCCCTATAAAGAAAGGCGTCAGACAGGGAGATACGATATCTCCAATGCTATTCACAGCATGTTTACAGGAGGTATTCAGAGGCCTGGAGTGGGAAGAATTGGGGATAAAAGTTGATGGAGAATACCTTAGCAACTTGCGATTCGCTGATGATATTGCCTTGCTTAGTAACTCAGGAGACCAATTGCAATGCATGCTCACTGACCTGGAGAGGCAAAGCAGAAGGGTGGGTCTGAAAATTAATCTGCAGAAAACTAAAGTGTTGTTTAACAGTCTCGGAAGAGAACAACAGTTTACGATAGGTAGCGAAGCACTGGAAGTGGAAAGGGAATACATCTACTTAGGGCAGGTAGTGACCACGGATCCGGATCATGAGACTGAAATAACCAGAAGAATAAGAATGGGCTGGGGTGCGTTTGGCAGTCATTCTCAAATCATGAACAGCAGGTTGCCACTATCCCTCAAGAGAAAAGTGTATAACAGCTGTGTGTTACCAGTACTCACATATGGGGCAGAAACCTGGAGGCTTACGAAAAGGGTTCTGCTGAAATTGAGGACGACGCAACGAGCTATGGAAAGAAGAATGATGGGTGTAACGTTAAGGGATAAGAAAAGAGCAGATTGGGTGAGGCAACAAACGCGGGTAAACGACATCTTAGTTGAAATCAAGAAAAAGAAATGGGCATGGGCAGGACATGTAATGAGGAGGGAAGATAACCGATGGTCACTAAGGGTTACGGACTGGATTCCAAGGGAAGGGAAGCGCAGCAGGGGACGGCAGAAAGTTAGGTGGGCGGATGAAATTAAGACGTTTGCAGGGACAACATGGCCCCAATTAGTACAGGACCGGGGTAGTTGGAGAAGTATGGGAGAGGCCTTTGCCCTGCAGTGGGCGTAACTAGGCTGATGATGATGATGATGTGGTGCATATTATGAGCCCGAGAGACTTGTAATGGAGCTGCGAACTTACTGTTACCAGCAGCTTACTAGTAAGGTATGAGTTATTGTTCAGTACGTGCCTCGAGACTTTTGTGCTCAAGGGTCTTAGTGAGGCAGTACTGCTAGTGAACCGATACATTTTTTTCGTGTTATTTAATTTAGGATATATCTTATAGTCATCGTTCACATCACTCGTGTTAACAGTACTTTAATACTTGCACATTTCACATACATTACAGGGAATATTTTAGGCCTGTATACACCATCGATACACCTGAAATTTGTCATTCACCGCATCATCGACTTCCACACACCACTTCTTGGCGCTCTTTGGCCATCAGTGGCCCTTGCACGAAAAAATAAAATCGTACACCATCATCCTCAGGATGAAACTTAGCAACAGTGGGGAACACTATATGGCAAATCTCTGTGAGAAGCTAAATGCATGCATCATATATAGATGTTTGCAAAGAAATTCTTAAGTGTTCGTGATGTCCAGTTGTCCTTGTGCTTCGTGAAATATTAACTACCCAAGCACAAGTTAACCTGTTCGCAAGTGCCTCACTCCCATCAACAGCTGCTATGTCGCGAGATGTCTCTGGTTACACAAATGGCAGAAATTTTTTGTGCAATGTGTCGCGAAAGCAAAGCGATTCTGTCTTCAATAGGAGCTGTACAAATAATTTGCGAACCCTCTTTTTTTTACAATTTCCAGGCGATATAGAACGTTTTACCGGCGTTCTCATTGAAATCAATGAGGCACCTCGTTTATGTTTGGTGAAATTAAGGGCCAGGCACTTGGGTAATGTGCAGGCAAATTGTAAAGTGTGTAGGTGAACTGTGGCCTTCGAAAAAATGACGCATGCAAGTACTCTGTAGCATTAATTACCAGTGTGTTTGACGAAAATAGAAAAAATTTAGCCCTCCTACTTGACCTCACAAAAGAGAAAGATCGAATTTAAGGAAGATGTAGGGAAGATATAAAACTATTGCATGACCAGCCTGCCAAGAACACTAAATGACAGCAACAAGCAATAAAATATCAGCTTCTCATGCAGGCTTCCGCGTCAAAAACCTAGAACAAGGGTTGAATAACCGTTTTATTTCACTTTCGACAATGTGCGACCGTTTAGCTGTAGGTTGTTGCTAAATATTTGGTGGTTTATCAATATTCATGAATTTGTCGAGCATTTAGTGTAGAATGTTCGCGCATCCTTAATAAAGTTATTCTCTTATTTTAATGTGCAGGAAGGTGTGCTGCTTGTGGCATCGCGGAAACTGGAACCATGTTCCGTGTCGTCGCCACCAGGTGTCCTCCTCGCCAGTTCACCCAGGTGTGTGCAGCCTTCTCCGTCACGTATCGCGGGCGGCTTGCCAGGTGCGCTTCCCTTCGCGCTAGCGAATTGAATACCGCGCAGTTGGCCCCGAATGTGGCTCAATGTGTGGTACTTGAATGATCTCTAGCGCGAAGGAGCGGGGCGCATCGTGCAAGTCGTCCTGGTGGATATGTAAGAGATAGCGATCAAGGCAAAAAAAAAAAAAAAGAAATAGCAAAAAGCAAACATTCTATTAGTCGCTGCAGCAGTATTTGCAAGAGACCGGCCAGCATGGTTTTGTCAAAAAAATTAAGAATAATTTAAGGCCGCGTGAGCACCTAAGCCAAACCCTTTGTATGAATAAGGACACTATCCCCTTTCCTGAATATGAGCCAAAATAAATTAGTTTGCTGCCTTAGAAGATATTCCCCAGGCACATCATAAAGAACTTTCTAAATAACCTAAGGAGCACTAGATACCCCGCCAGAAAAAAAAAAAAAAAACATTCGTTTAGTGAACACTTGCCATTTCAAGAAGGAGGGACCCACGGCGCTGAAAAAAAAAAAAAAAACGTTGAATTTCAACCTGTGCAGAAGTGCGTGGAGCTGTGCTCTTCACGTATCAGTCAAAGTGCGTCGCGCTCGGTAAAAAAAAAAAAAAAAAAAAAACAGAAAAAAAACATATAAACTACCGCACAGCGAGTTATGAACATGGCCAGTAGTTGTATATGAAGGGTCATTTGTTGTGAACGAATGAATACTTTTGCGCTAGCGACATGCAACTATTTCATGGTGAACGAATAACAGCGCGAAAAGACAAGGCGTGTGTTTGTCGCCTCCTTGTCTTTTCGCGCTGTTTTTTCGTCCACCGTGAAGGAGTTGCATGGCGCTAGCGCGAAAGCCGGGGCCGTCCCGATAAATGGAGGATGCATGAAAAAAAGAATTAAGGGCACCCTGCCCGACTTGGGTACCCCCGGGGACGCGAGAGGAGACTTTGTGCGAAAAAGCACAAAGAATCCCCTGTCCCCCGCCCCGTCCGAGTGGCGGACCACGCCGAAACCCTTCTGCTCTCCAGCTCGTCGCTGTCTGGCTCCAGGAATCGAACGTGGGCCCTTGCGAGTGCGAGCTCGACACTCTATCCACTCGGCTAACGGAGCGGCACGATTATCGCTTAACGAAAGGCGACCAGATGGGTGACGCGAACGCCGCTATCGCCCAGATCGCGCGGGTGAGGAGGTCGGCGAGGGCGAGGAAGCCAGCGGCGGCGCGCGACTGGTGTTCGCTCATGGAAGGTGGGAGCACGGCTGCGTTATCTGCGTTAAACGGCGGACGCACGTTAAACTCGCAGCAAGAAAGGGGGCAGTTTCCGCTGCGCTCTATCGGCTACACATGCACACTGACTGTCGTCCGTTATTAAAGGGAATATACGCGAGCGCGTGGCCTGCGCTCTGTGGCGGCTGCTTACAGCGCCATCAACCAACAGCTTGAGAAAGCACGTCCGCTTTCGGCGTCATCTATTGGCAAACGAAATAGCCAGTTATACGCCGGCGGACAAGCGTTGAGAAATACTGAAAGATATCTTTAGCGGCTCCACCAGCCACCGTAGTTTTCCATAAAGAAAGCATCAAAATCCCAATAAAAAAATAGTCAGGCAGGGAGTTACGATCTCTCCAATGCTATTCACAGCGTGTTTACAGGAGGTATTCAGAGACCTGGATTGGGAAGAATACCTCAGTAACTTGCGATTCGCTGATGATATTGCCTTGCTTAGTAACTCAGGGGACCAATTGTAATGCATACAATGCATGCTGAAGGGAGAGGCAAAGCAGAAGGGTGGGTCTAAAAATTTATGTGCAGAAAACTAAAGTAATGTTTAACAGTCTCAGAAAAGATCAGCAGTTTACGATAGGTAGCGAGGCACTGGAAGTAGTAGGGGAATACATCTACTTAAGGCAGGTAGTCAGCGCGGATCCGGATCATGAGACTGAAATAACCAGAAGAATAAGAATGGGCTGGGGTGCGTTTGGTAGGCATTCTCAAATCATGAACAGCAGGTTGCCACTATCAAGAGAAAAGTGTATAAAGGCTGTGTCTTACCAGTACTCACATATGGGGCAGAAACCTGGAGGCTTACGAAAAGGGTTCTGCTGAAATTGAGGACGACGCAACGAGCTATGGAAAGAAGAATGATGGGTGTGACGTTAAGGGATAAGAAAAGAGCAGATTGGGTGAAGGAACAAACGCGAGTTAATGACATCTTAGTTCAAATCAAGAAAGAGAAATGGACATGTAATGAGGAGAGAAGATTACGAGGGAAGCGTAGCGTAGGTGGCGGCAGAAGGTTAGATGGGCGGATGAGATTAAGAAGTTTGCAGGGACAACATGGCCACAATTAGTACGTGACCGGCGTAGTTGGAGAATTATGGGAGAGGCCTTTGCCCTGCAGTGGTCGTAACCAGGTAGATGATGATGATGATGGACAAGCGCTGCTAGATTACGCTCTCTCCGCTCGCACAACGGGCGATGCCTGCAGCGCGTCGTCGGCCGCTAATAAATCGAGTGTGGTGTGCGAGCACTGTCGTCATTTGGTTTGCCAATAGATAACGCCAGAAGCGGACGTGGTTTCTTTAGCTGTTGCTTGATGGCGTTGTAGGCAGCTGCCACAGAGCGCAGGCCACGCGTTCGTATGTTCCCTTAAATAAGGCACGACATTGTACGAATGGCGATTGGGCATGAGTTCGTCAATGAAGAAAGACACTGCAGCCAGCACAGGAGAGGTTTTTAAACTGCGACAGGACACATTTCTTCGTGCCCTATAGATGCACAGGAGCTGTGCGTCTGAGATGCGAAATGGAAAGAAATAGTCAGGCTGCACCATGGCGTCGTGTTCACATGTCTTGTGCTACACGCCAGTGGAAGTTCGCTGCTACTGTTTCGCTCAAATGCCTGTTCGATACGTAGACGAATGTCGTAGTTACGCCATGGGCTGCAAGAGTGCCTAGTTTGCCATATTGCAGCCCATGCGAATGTCGGCCCGCGATGGTGCCTTCATCATCGTAATGCAATGAGTTACGTAATCGAACGCAACGAGTGAAAATGCTTCTGACGGCTCCAGAGCCTGCATATGTGAAGAAGACGCACCGAGTCACGACGTGGCTTAACACGTTGCAACTCAGCTGTCTGTATGTAGGCGGTGGATAGCAAGATACTTACGCCATGAATTGTACAGTACTTCTATGATACTGCACTCTGACATGAAATCATTGTAAATGCCCTCGTGGTGCTTTCAACCGGCAATGAGTTGCGGCTATTAGCCGCAATATATTAGGGATGGATAATTGTATCCTAATGTGCGGTCAAGCATGGGTTATTGGAACTGCAGAATTCAAACCGTCAGAGTGCTGCAGGATGAATAAGTGTATCACGTTCTAGGGGAGTCGTTGCACTCGTGCACCTGCGGGACTGCCTGTCCCCACCTGTGCTTTAGCGGTATATCGCCCCCGAGGATGCAAGGACCTGTGGCAGTTCTTACGGATACGGAAACTTGTAGCTCGAATGGGATGCCAGTGGATCGGCGCACAGAAAAATGTTGAGATACGTTAGAGAACGGGAGAACGGGTTAGAGAACGGGTCGCATGAAATGAAAGAGCTAGACGGCAGATGACTGCACTGCTGCCTCGAGAGCGTCACACCACCAGCCCGACTTCGAGACGCGAAAGGTCCGGCGTTGCAGCTGACATTGTACAGCCTGCATCGCAGTGGCAGACGATCAGAAGCCGTTTGTGAAACACAACTTTTCGTTTTTAGAACATGAGAAAAATTAGAAGAGGGCGAGTATCAAGAATCTGCGAATTCGAATAGTCAAACGCAGGTGTATTTATTCGTGTGTTATTGGGTACCACGGTGAGTCTGTCTAGGGCAAAAAAGAAAAAAAAAACGGCTAAGCAATTTAGGCACCGATGATCAATTTTAAACAAAAAAAGAATCGCAGATTCATTATGTAGAAGAATGCGCAATACCTCCGAAGAACGACAGATAAATCGCTACAAAGAAAGAAGCACTGGTTGCATACATATATAACGTCAAATATAAAAGTGCTGCATGACTGGACGGCCAGAAACACTAAAATAACAGAATACAAGTAAAAAAATAGCGGCTTGTTACCTAGGCTTCTACCGCAAAACCTAAAAGACAGCTTGAATAACCATTTTCCTTCACTTTTGATAACGTGCGATGCTTTAACACAAGGTTGTTTGAAAATAGTTCGTAATTCTATAATATTCGAAAATTGGAAGTCAAAGTAACTGTTAGCTCCGTTATAACCTATTGCCCGGGCAGTTCATGTAGAAATGTTTAAATAAACCGACAAATACAAGATACTGAAAAAAAAAAACATTGAACAGTGGTAACTGCCATTTAAAGAACACTACCAGCATACAGCGGATATTGAACTACCAATGTTCCACCATGGTTTTAACCGATGGAGTGCAGCTGTGTAGTTTTATTGGTACGTGCACCGTCAGTGAAAGAGTACGCGCTAGGTAAAATGTACAGCGATTCACGATTATGGCAGGTCGTTGCATATGAAGGCTTCATTGTTCTTATTTATACGAAGGCCTTTGCGCTAGCGACATGCAACTCTTTCATGGTGAACGAATAACAGCGCGAAAAGACAAGGCGTGTGTTTGTCGCCTCCTTGTGTTTTCGCGCTGTTTTTTTCGTCCACCGTGAAGGAGTTGCATGGCGCTAGCGCGAAAGCCGGGGCCGTCCCGATAAATGGAGGATGCATGAAAAAAAGAATTAAGGGCACCCTGCCCGACTTGGGTACCCCCGGGGACGCGAGAGGAGACTTTGTGCGAAAAAGCACAAAGAATCCCCTGTCCCCCGCCCCGTCCGAGTGGCGGACCACGCCGAAACCCTTCTGCTCTCCAGCTCGTCGCTGTCTGGCTCCAGGAATCGAACGTGGGCCCTTGCGAGTGCGAGCTCGACACTCTATCCACTCGGCTAACGGAGCGGCACGATTATCGCTTAACGAAAGGCGACCAGATGGGTGACGCGAACGCCGCTATCGCCCAGATCGCGCGGGTGAGGAGGTCGGCGAGGGCGAGGAAGCCAGCGGCGGCGCGCGACTGGTGTTCGCTCATGGAAGGTGGGAGCGTTATCTGCGTTAAACGGTGGACGCTCGTTTTGCGCCTATCGGCTATACATGGGCGAATGGCGGTTGAGGAAGACTTCATGAAAGAGAAACTGGAACCAGCACTGGAGATGTTTAGGCCTTGTAGTTGCACAGCAGCAGTGCGTCGAAGATGGGTTTCATTGTGTTCTATTGGAGCGTAACGTGCGATAGAAGTAGTTAGCGTGCACCATTGCGTTATGTGATCTTGTGCTACTGTGCTGCCGAATATATGTTGATGGCGCAAGTGTCTTTAACATCGTAATGCATCGCATTTGTTATTGAACGGAACTTGTGGAAATGCGCTTGTTGGCTATATTGTACGATGTAACTGCGCAGAATTCCTGCCGGATTTCCTGCCTTCGCTGCAGACAGCCGGCGTGGTGACGGAACCAGAGCCCACGACGGCCCCGCAGTGAGGCACTTCAGCTGACCGTGGATAATTGTAAATACCCTCCTATGTGCTTCACCGAGCGCCGGATCCGTATGCTAGGGGATATCTATAGTGTCTCTTTAGTCTCTTTAACTGCCACGGTGGCTAATTACTGTAGTGACAGTGTCTCTTTAGGGTTTAACTGCCACGGTGGCTAATTACTGTAGTGACAGTGCCTCTTTAGGTTCTTTTTAACTGCCACTGTGGCTATTTAGTGTCCCTTTAGTCTCTCTCTCTTTAATTGCCACTGTGGCTATTTAGTGTCCCTTTAGTCTCTCTCTCTTTAATTGCCACTGTGGCTATTTAGTGTAGTGACAGTGTCTCTTTAGACTCTCTAACTGCCACTGTGGCTATTTAGTGTCTCTTTAGTCTCTCTCTCTTTAATTGCCACTGTGGCTATTTAGTGTAGTGCGGGGTCTCTTTAGTGTCTATTTAGACTCTCTAACTGCCACTGTGGCTATTTAGTGTCTCTTTAATTGCCGCTGTGGCTATTTAGTGTAGTGACAGTGTCTCTTTAGACTAACTGCCACTGTGGCTATTTAGTGTCTCTTTAGTCTCTCTCTCTTTAATTGCCACTGTGGCTATTTAGTGTAGTGACAGTGTCTCTTTAGACTCTCTAACTGCCACTGTGGCTATTTAGTGTCTCTTTAATTGCCACTGTGGCTATTTATCGTCTTTTCAATCTCTCTTTAATTGCCACTGTGGCTATTTAGTGTCTCTTTAATTGCCACTGTGGCTATTTAGTGTCCCTTTAGTCTCTCTCTCTTTAATTGCCACTGTGGCTATTTAGTGTAGTGACAGTGTCTCTTTAGACTCTCTAACTGCCACTGTGGCTATTTAGTGTCTCTTTAGTCTCTCTCTCTTTAATTGCCACTGTGGCTATTTAGTGTAGTGCGGGGTCTCTTTAGTGTCTATTTAGACTCTCTAACTGCCACTGTGGCTATTTAGTGTCTCTTTAATTGCCGCTGTGGCTATTTAGTGTAGTGACAGTGTCTCTTTAGACTAACTGCCACTGTGGCTATTTAGTGTCTCTTTAGTCTCTCTCTCTTTAATTGCCACTGTGGCTATTTAGTGTAGTGACAGTGTCTCTTTAGACTCTCTAACTGCCACTGTGGCTATTTAGTGTCTGTTTAATTGCCACTGTGGCTATTTATCGTCTTTTCAATCTCTCTTTAATTGCCACTGTGGCTATTTAGTGTCTCTTTAATTGCCACTGTGGCTATTTAGTGTCTCTTTAATTGCCACTGTGGCTATTTAGTGTAGTGACAGTGTCTCTTTAGTGTCTATTTAGACTCTTTAATTGCCACTGTGGCTATTTAGTGTAGTGACAGTGTCTCTATAGACTCTCTAACTGCCACTGTGGCTATTTAGTGTAGTGACAGTGTCTCTTTAGACTCTCTAACTGCCACTGTGGCTATTTAGTGTCTCTTTAATTGCCACTGTGGCTATTTAGTGTAGTGACAGTGTCTCTTTAGACTCTTTAATTGCCACTGTGGCTATTTAGTGTAGTGACAGTGTCTCTATAGACTCTCTAACTGCCACTGTGGCTATTTAATGTCTCTTTAATTGCCACTGTGGCTATTTAGTGTCTCTTTAATTGCCACTGTGGCTATTTAGTGTCTCTTTAATTGCCACTGTGGCTATTTGGTGTCTCTAATCTCTCTTTAATTGCCACTGTGCCTATTTAGTGTCTCTTTAATTGCCACTGTGGCTATTTAGTGTAGTGACAGTGTCTCTTTAGACTCTCTAACTGCCACTGTGGCTATTTAGTGTCTCTTTAATTGCCACTGTGGCTATTTAGTGTCTCTTTAATTGCCACTGTGGCTATTTAGTGTCTCTTTAATTGCCACTGTGGCTATTTAGTGTCTCTTTAATTGCCACTGTGGCTATTTGGTGTCTCTAATCTCTCTTTAATTGCCACTGTGGCTTGGTGTCTCTAATTGCCACTGTGGCTATTTAGTGTCTCTTTAATTGCCACTGTGGCTATTTGGTGTCTCTAATCTCTCTTTAATTGCCACTGTGGCTATTTAGTGTAGTGACAGTGTCTCTTTAGTGTCTATTTAGACTCTAATTGCCACTGTGGCTATTTAGTGTCTTTAATTGCCACTGTGGCTATTTAGTGTAGTGACAGTGTCTCTTTAGTGTCTATTTAGACTCTTTAATTGCCACTGTGGCTATTTAGTGTAGTGACAGTGTCTCTTTAGTGTCTATTTAGACTCTTTAATTGCCACTGTGGCTATTTAGTGTAGTGACGGTGTCTCTTTAGTGTCTATTTAGACTCTAATTGCCACTGTGGCTATTTAGTGTAGTGACGGTGTCTCTTTAGTGTCTATTTAGACTCTTTAATTGCCACTGTGGCTATTTAGTGTAGTGACGGTGTCTCTTTAGTGTCTATTTAGACTCTAATTGCCACTGTGGCTATTTAGTGTAGTGACGGTGTCTCTTTAGTGTCTATTTAGACTCTTTAATTGCCACTGTGGCTATTTAGTGTAGTGACAGTGTCTCTTTAGTGTCTATTTAGACTCTTTAATTGCCACTGTGGCTATTTAGTGTCTCTTTAATTGCCACTGTGGCTATTTAGTGTAGTGACAGTGTCTCTTTAGTGTCCATTTAGACTCTTTAATTGCCACTGTGGCTATTTAGTGTCTCTAATTGCCACTGTGGCTATTTCTCTAATTGCCACTGTGGCTATTTAGTCTCTCTTTAATTGCCACTGTGGCTATTTAGTGTAGTGACAGTGTCTCTTTAATTGCCACTGTGGCTATTTAGTGTAGTGACAGTGTCTCTTTAATTGCCACTGTGGCTAGCTATTTAGTGTAGTGACAGTGTGTCTTTAATTGCCACTGTGGCTATTTAGTGTAGTGACAGTGTGTCTTTAATTGCCACTGTGGCTATTTAGTGTAGTGACAGTGTCTTTAATTGCCACTGTGGCTATTTGGTGTCTCTTTAATTGCCACTGTGGCTATTTAGTGTAGTGACAGTCTCTCTTTAATTGCCACTGTGGCTAATTAGTGTAGTGATAGTGTCTCTTAACTGCCACTGTAGTGACATGTGTCTATTTAGTGTAGTGACAGTGTCTCTAACTGCCACTGTAGTGACATGTGTCTATTTAGTCTAACTGCCACTGTGGCTATTTAGTGTAGTGACAGTGTCTCTAACTGCCACTGTAGTGAGACAGTCTCTTTAGCTTCCACTGTGGCTAATTCAATGCCACTGTTGCGGTGTAGTGACGGACAGTAGGAAATTCACGCCGTGCAATAACCGTTCGACAACTGGAAGTGCTCATTGCGTGCGCCAAGGCTTTTATGCTTGTTTGCGCCGCATAGGAGGCTTGGTTTCATTGCTTTATTATCGTCCCGGAGAATTCCGGCGGTTATGGGCATCGTAGACCAAATCATGCGCAACTCTTCGAAGTACTCCCTGGGACAGAACCTGTTTTCACGGATGTGTCCAATATGTGCGGAGCAGCCCCCTTGGTGGATGAAGCTTGAGTGCCTAGTTGCTGCATCTTGCGATCTCCGGCATGCTGTAATCTCCTCTGGAAAGACACGCATGAGCAAAGAATCGAAGTCATTCGATGCAGGGTATATAATCGGTCTACGAAACGGAACTGCTGTACAAAACGCCATTATGTGTTAAGCAATGCGCGCGATTTCGGTTTGCCGGGTACGAAGGCTTCATTCAGCGTTGTATACGGTGAAAGGACGTGTGTGTAATTTGCCCCCCCCCCTCCATGGTACACATCTGCCACTATAAACTAAGTTCACACCCTTTGAGTCCCATCTTGCCACATAACAATAAACGTCGTCTGTCCTATCCGCATTTCCTTTCGTTAACGCTGCGAGCCCGCTACTTCCCAGTAACGAACTACATGCGTGTTATCAGGAAAGTAGCTGGCTGTGCCGAAACTTTCGACGTCAGTGTCATTCAGGAGCCAGGATGCAAACAGCTATACTCCATTGGCCAGCGTCGACTCATCTACATCTGAACTGGTCGTGCGTATTTGTTGTCATACATCCACATGGGGTTAATGACATGTGTAGCTATGGAAAACATAGCGGAGGTTTCGTGTGATGTATATGTGACCCGTAATGCCAAAGTATAAGGCGTTCGGATGTTGAGTTGCACAGCAAGCCGGACATGACAGAGTTCCGTCGAAATGTACATAACTGCAATGGCTGCCAGTTTCATGCAATCGTTGACCTATATCTTAATTACAGTAACCACGACTGCTTTCATTACCTCTTCGCTGTTCTTTACACAATAAAAAAGAACCATACTACCCAGGGCGCTTCTGAACGTTATCCGTCATATCTCGCAGAGGCTGTGTGTTTGCGTCACAACGCGAAAAATTAGTGCTGTGCGTATAGAACTGCATCCAGGTCATTTTCCTTCCATTACAGGCCGTCGCAGAAGATGCACACCACCCGACAGGCCTGCAATGCGATCGCACCCCTACGGAATACATTCGCGCGCGACCGCTTGATGTTTGCAAATCGGGGCAAGGTGCGTCCCGCGACAACTAGTGCACATTTTACGATGTGCGGCATTTCATTTTTCTTAGCGCTCTTGCACGTAGCCATAAGGCATCGCGCAAGCCGCCCGTGAACCGTGACAAACAAGGCTACACACACACCTCGGAGAACGTCTGCTGGCGCCGGGACTAACGGGAGGCCGGCTTGAGGATCCAACGCCACGCACACCTGCGCAAGTTGGGCGTCACACCTTGCCAGCCTTAGCCTTTCTGCGCAAATACTTAGGTTGAGCTGCAAATTTCACACAGCGCTGACATCGACTGTTTTGTTTATTCCACGGAGAATAAGAGAAAAAAATGCCGAGCCCGTGTCCATGTGTCTTTGCAGACGTGATACTCGTACGTGGGAGGTGCTCACAAGATCAAGCAACAGCGCACCCAAGCAAGCCCTGTCCTGCCACCGAGGAGCACCAATGTTCACGCAGGACTTACAACAGTTCGCCGTGACTTTCTATAGAGCGGCCATAACCGGCGGAATTATTAGGAATGCACTCATCGACATTTAATAAAGGAATGAAACAAAGCTTTCCATGCGGTATTCAATTTCTGCCACGTTGAATGAAGAGCACGTAGTACGCTATCTCGATGTCGAACAGGTGTGCAGGTTACATCTCTCTTTATAAGAGTTTGTTTACCTCCACAGTGTCATCCGCGGTAACGTCCAGAAAACCTCGACCGGCTTCAGTAAGCCACCTCATATGTCATACTCTTTCCGCCGTACCTGCGATTGCTACACCTAATCGTACCTCTGAGAATTGAATGCCCCTGTAAAACCGCACTTCGCAATCCCTGGCAGCACTGCCAAAGGGTGCATGTATCGGGTCGCAGTTCGCATTGGAATTCCAGCTAGAGGTAGGAACTGCCACAGGCCCATGCATCCTCGAAGTGACAAGCAGCATTGCAAGCATGTAAGTGCAACGACCCTCTACGAATGTAATTATTCGTACTATCGCGCTTTGATAGCTCCAACTCTGCAGTTCCAACACTGCTTGCTTATGGTTACGCCACTTGTCGGACTACATTAAAGTATAATTTGGGAAGAAAAAAAACCGACAGTCGATATTCGTCCCTGATATATACCATGGCTCATAACCACAACTGGCAGCAAGTTCCACGTATTTGCAATACTTTAATTTGAGAGTGCCATGTCATCCAACTACTACGGACGCCAGATGTATTCGTATTAAGAGGGCGTCCACGTCGCTTCTGCTCTCGGTGCAGACGCTGGCTCTGTCACCCCGCCCTTACCCGGTGCGTCGTCTCAGTTGGACGCATTTTGATTGATTGCATTCGATCCTGAACGCCATGCACGACGATGGTAAAGACGCGATGTCCATGTGGGTCGCTTGTGTCGCATAGTGAGCAGACTCCATTTGTCCGCTACACCCCTACAAATCACAATAGCGCCGCGTAACTACGATGCTGCCTACCTAACTTGCACTCGGCGAAACTGTAGCAGGAAACTTCCACTGCTGGGTAGCACGTGTGCACATAACGCCATGGTGCAGGCTATTTCTTTCCATTTCACATAATGCGCTTACACAAAAAAAGAAAAGCATCTTGTACGCACTACAGCTGTGCATATACTGGGCCCGAAACGATGAGCAAAACGAGAACAAGGTAAATGCGGGAGTGCTCCAGCTCATACCTTCTCGTTTTCCCCATCGCCTTGATTTTTCATCTCCTGTCTTCCCGTGTGTTTATAGGGCCCGAAGAAATTTAACCTGTTCCTCTTTCTTCATTGACGAACTATTGCTTAACCGTCATTCGTACATGTGTAGCCGATAAAGCACAGCGGAAACGAAGAGGCGGCTCGCACATGCGCGAACTGTCCCGTTCCTTGCTGCGAGTGTAACGCAGATAACGCGGGCGTGCTCCCATCTACGATGAACGAACACCAGTCGCGCGCCCTCGCCGACCTCCTCACCCGCGCGATCTGGGCGATAGCGGCGTTCGCGTCACCCATCTGGTCGCCTTTCGTAAAGCGATAATCGTGCCGCTCCGTTAGCCGAGTGGATAGAGTGTCGAGCTCGCACTCGCAAGGGCCCACGTTCGATTCCTGGAGTCAGGCAGCGACGAGCTGGAGAGCAGAAGGGTTTCGGCGTGGTCCGCCACTCGGACGGGGCGGGGGACAGGGGATTCTTTGTGCTTTTTCGCACAAAGTCTCCTCTCGCGTCCCCGGGGGTACCCAAGTCGGGCAGGGTGCCCTTAATTCTTTTTTTCATGCATCCTCCATTTATCGGGACGGCCCCGGCTTTCGCGCTAGCGCCATGCAACTCCTTCACGGTGGACGAAAAAACAGCGCGAAAAGACAAGGAGGCGACAAACACACGCCTTGTCTTTTCGCGCTGTTATTCGTTCACCATGAAAGAGTTGCATGTCGCTAGAGCAAAGGTATTCATTCGTTCACAACAAATAACCCTTCATATACAACTACTGGCCATGTTCATAACTCGTTCATGATATACGTTTTTTTCTTTTTTTTTTACCGAGCACGACGCACTTTGATACGTGAAGAACACAGCTCCACGCACTTCTGCACAGGTTGAAATTCAAAGTTTTTTTTTTTTTTTTTCAGCGCCGTAGGTCCCTCCTTGAAATGGCAAGTGCATGTTCACTAAACGAATCTTTTTTTTTTCCGGCGGGGTATCTAGTGCTCCTTAGGTTATTTAGAAAGTTCTTTATGATGTGCCTGGGTAATATCTTCTAAGGCAGCAAACTAATTTATTTTGGCTCATATTCAGGAAAGGGGATAGTGTCATACAAAGGGTTTGGCTTACGTGCTCACGCGGCATAAGCTCAGTACGAAATTATTCTTAATTTTTATGCTGGCCGGTCTGCTGCAAATACTGCTGCAGCGACTAATAGAATGTTTGCTTTTTGCTTTTTTTTTTTCTTTGCCTGGATCGCTATCTCTTACATATCCAACAAGACGACTTGCGCGATGCGCCCCGCTCCTTCGCGCTAGAGATCATTCAAGTACCACACATTGAGCCACATTCGGGGCCAACTGTGCGGTATTGAATTCAATTTTTTTTCATGCATCCTCCATTTATCGCGACGACCCCGGCTTTTGCGCTAGCGCCATGCAACTCCTTCACGGTGGACGAAAAAACAGCGCGAAAAGACAAGGAGGCGACAAACACACGCCTTGTCTTTTCGCGCTGTTATTCGTTCACCATGAAATAGTTGCATGTCGCTAGCGCATAGGTATTCGTTCAGTATAAATCGGAAGAAAGAAGCCTTCAGATAGAGCTACTGGCTCAAGAATAGCTGTGCGGTAGTTTTTTGTTTTTGTTTAAACCTAGCGCGACGCACCTTAAAACGTGAAGAACACGGCTGCACTCGCCTGCTTCAGCTGTCCAGGAGGACGTCTGTCAGCGCCGGGACTCGCACGGTAGTCGGCTCCACGCACTCCTGCGTTAATCTGCAGAATTAATCTGCAGAAAACTAAAGTATTGTTTAACAGGCTCGGAAGAGAACAGCAGTTTACGATAGGTAGCGAAGCACTGGAAGGGGTAAGGGAATACATCTACTTAGGGCAGGTAGTGACCACGGATCCGGATCATGAGACTGAAATAACCAGAAGAATAAGAATGGGCTGGGGTGCGTTTGGCAGCCATTCTCAAATCATGAACAGCAGGTTGCCACTATCCCTCAAAAGGAAAGTGTATAACAGCTGTGTCTTACCAGTACTCACATATGGGGCAGAAACCTGGAGGCTTACGAAAAGGGTTCTGCTGAAATTGAGGACGACGCAACGAGCTATGGAAAGAAGAATGATGGGTGTGACGTTAAGGGATAAGAAAAGAGCAGATTGGGTGAGGCAACAAACGCGGGTAAACGACATCTTAGTTGAAATCAAGAAAAAGAAATGGGCATGGGCCGGACATGTAATGAGGAGGGAAGATAACCGATGGTCACTAAGGGTTACGGACTGGATTCCAAGGGAAGGGAAGCGCAGCAGGGGACGGCAGAAAGTTAGGTGGGCGGATGAAATTAAGACGTTTGCAGGGACAACATGGCCACAATTAGTACATGACCGGGGTAGTTGGAGAAGTATGGGAGAGGCCTTTGCCCTGCAGTGGGCGTAACTAGGCTGATGATGATGATGATGATGATGACATGGAATACCGACCCCCCTTTAATATTCCCACTCTCACCTATAGCTCGTGACTTTTTAGATGTGTGTTCAGTATTCTCACTCGTGCAGATCTGCGCTCAGGCAACTAGAATAACAGTTACCACGGCGAATACACCAGATTTAGTATTCACTAATGACCCGATATAGTATCGCCTGTAACGTACCTGCCAGGAATTAGCGACCACTTGCTTGTACAGTTTGATATTAAACTAGACTGTCCGAAAACTAAGAAGAAGAAAAAAATAATACGAGACTACTACAGAGCAAATTATCAGGCCATAAATAATGCACTATCCTCTTCTATCGGCGTTTTCCTAGATGGCTTTGAACACCCTAGTGTACAAACTAATTGGAATATGTTCACAGCTATAGTCAACCATCTAACTGAACAGTACATACTTCAATGCGCCATTAAAACTCACACAACTCTTCCTGGTACAATAATCACGTTAAGCGTTTATCAAATAAAAAGAAGTGTCTCATACCGCCAGAGGCTGGTATCCTTGATGTCGACATAACAGACCATTACCCTATCTTTATGTTCCTCAACTCAGAGCCGCAGTCACCCACTATTTCATACTTCAGCTACGTACTGAACAAAGATGCCTTTTTTGAATCTGTGACTACAACTGACTGGTCTGCTGTCCTTGAAAATAATGATCCGCAAGAAGCCTTTTCTCAGTTCTCCGCAATTTTTTTACCATTCATCTATTCACATACCGTCAAGAAAAAATGCAAGAAAATCCTCTCCCTTCCTCATAACCCTTGGTTAAATGCTATCATACTAGCCAATATGCGGAAACGTGACAACCTATATAAAAAAACCAAAAAGGCTTTTAATGTCGCCCTCTCTGCACGATACAAAAAGTTTTGCAACGCACTCAACAGCATAATAAAGAATCCGAGGAAGACCTACTATGAGCACAAACTTGGTCACTCTGGCAGCAACTCGAAACAAAAGTGGCAAGTTTAAAATTCTTTTTTGCGCAGAAATGAACAACTCTCATTTATCGATACCATCACAAACGATCACATTACATATGATCAACCATTTGAGATAGCAAGAGCGTTCAGTGATGCCTTTTTTCCGGACAAACCAGTCATCAGTAGCCGTCCTTTGTCACTGAGTCGTGTGCCGCATTCATTTTTTCTTTACCCTACAACTCCCCATGAGGTTCTTGATGTCATTCGCAAGCTGAAAGTAACCAGTGCCGGTCTTGATAATATTCATCCTAGTAACATAAAACTAGTTGCTCATCTCATATGTGATGTTTTATGTTTTATTATCAATTTACTATTCAGGACCGGCATTTTTCCATCTGACCTGAAACGAGCAAAGGTAATTCCAGTTTTTAAGAGAGGCGATCGTTCTTTACTAACAAATTACCGCACAATATGTATACTGCCATTCTTTAGTAAAGTGATTGAGAAGTTGACTGTTACTCGATTAACCAATTACCTGTCTAAATTTAATATTCTTTCCAATTCTCAGTATGGTTTTCGTCCAGGCTATTCAACCGACCTTGCTCTTATCTTCCTAACGGATTGCTTAAAGGAAGCAATTGATAAAGTGTTTTTTGCTGGTTCAGTTCTTATTGATTTTACGAAAGCTTTTGACACTATTAACAATCACATTTTGTTTTTAAAGTTGGAAGCTCTAGGCATAACTGGGCCAGCACTAATGTTACTACAAACCTACCTGCAGGATAGACATAACATAGTTAAAATTACTAATGTTTTCTTTTTCGATGCTAAGGTTACTAACCTAGGGGTACGCAGGGTTATATTCTGGGAGCTTTATTATTTTTAATTTACATTAACGATCTACCTGACTCTCTAACATCCTCACAATGTGTGTTGTACGCCGACGACACAACCATAATTAACTACGATAAAAATATATCGTCCTTAGTTACTAAACTAAATAATGACTTGGCTAAGGTTAAAAACTGGTGTATAAATAATAATCTTGTTATTAATCTCTCGAAAACCAAGTTTATTGTAATCAATTCTCCCCAGAAACCATCTCGTTCAGTTCCATTGCTGATTCTTGGTTCCCATTTAATCCCTTCTAGCACTCATTGCTCATTCTTAGGGGTAGAACTAGATTCTAACCTCAAATTTCATCATCATATCTCGAATATTAAAAAGAAAGTTGCTTACGGCATTCGGTTACTGATTAGAGCCCGCCAATTTTTTAACTGTTCTACACTTGTGTCGCTATATTACGCTTTTATACACTCACACATTAACTACTCGTTAATATGTTGGGGAATAATAATATTTGGGGTTTTACGTGCCAAAACCACTTTCTGATTATGAGGCACGCCGTAGTGGAGGACTCCGGAAATTTTGACCACCTGGGGTTCTTTAACGTGCACCTAAATCTAAGCACACGGGTGTTTTCGCATTTCGCCTTGATGACGAAATGCGAGCACTTGACGAAATTGTTCACAAAGGCTGTCATGCATGCGTATTCGTGACGCCTGCGTTTAAGGTAGCATATGACACACACTTTCATGGTGATCACTTATACGTACATTTCGCGTTATTCGCCTTTTACAGCTGTTTTTACATGTATACTAAAGGTAATTTATTTCCTACACTAGTAGTAGTACTTTGGCGCTTCCTGTACAACCCCCCTTCCTTATGCAATACCTGTAGGGGCTTGAAAGCATTTTTATGTAAAAAAGATTCATCTTAACTTCGCATACCTAAACGTAAGCTATAACGCCCCCCTTCCCCCTTAAAGTTTGAGCTTAATGCTGGTTACAGCTTTCCTATGACAATGCATGCGGGCTACGTTCTTTGCATGCCGCTTGTACAACACCTATGGGGCTTGAATGCTCTAATTTACTGCAAAAATGCTGCGTTTTACACATTCATTTTGAACAGCCTCTTTCTTTCACCGCATAGTAAGATCCACGAATTCTCGTCCCGGATCCCCTCGACATAACTTTTCGAACTGTTAATACACCTGTGCCCTCTCTCTCTCTCTCTCTCTCTCTCATGCAGTGGTAACTTGTGTGAACTGTAATGCTACATTCTCAGTTTGTAAATAATGATATCAGTGAACCCAATATATATTTAACTTTATGCAAGGTTATGTTGGCGCCGGCTATTCCTCTTTTCTTAATTCACGGATGAGCTCAAAAAAAAGAAGAAAAAACATGTAACAAAGAATTGAGGAGAGGCTGCAGCAACAACACTTCTAAAGTTGACATACTCTCAGCCGATGAACTACAGAATAACATGCCATTTTCTGTGCACGGACGCGAAAGGGTCGGACGGAAAGGCGGTGGTGTTCTAGTTCTTGTGAATCCCAACCTACCTTCCTCTGCACTCAATATTTAATGCCATCACGAAATTCTCTGCGTGAACATATCTCTCCCTGGAAGCACTAACATACTCATCGCTTACTATCGCGCGCCTGACTGTGCCATTTCCTTTGTGAAAGAACTACACACTGTCCTTCTCGGTTTGCACAACCGCTTTCCTAGAGCCAACGTTATTCTCTGCGGTGATTTCAATTACCCTGATATAGTCTGGGATACTTTATGCGCTACATCTGGCCAATCGGAAGAATTCCTCGATCTTGTACTTACGTATAATCTTACATGGACAGTCAATATGCCAACTAGGATCAACAACACCCTTGAACTAGTTCACTTAATGTCTCGTGCTAACAATCTCGGCGATCCCAGCATAATTTTATTTCACCTATCATTGCCGAAGCCTCCCCGTAACCCTTCCACTAAAGCTATCCGTGATTATAACAAAGCAGATTTCACTACTATAAACGCTGAACTCACGAATTTTTTTCACACCTTTAGGCAGCTCGCTCCTTCCAGGAATGTTAACCAGAACTGATTAATATTCAAGCTAAAACTCTTGGCACTAATTGAAGCCTGTGTTCCAGTCATGTATATTCGCATCGACGCTGGCAAACCCTGGTTCAGTGCCCTAACGAAGCTATCCCGGAAGAAAAAACGTCCTTTTCGCATAGCTAGGCGTTCTAGTTCAGCCCTCAGGTGAGAAAAATACTTCACATGTCTGAAATAGTATACAAGCCTCTTGAAGACCTCCAAAAGGAAGTTCTTTCATCAGGATCTACTGAACATAATAAGAAAAATCCACAAAAATTCTGGAATCTGATTTCCCCTTCTAGCTATCAATCACACAACATATCGCTTTCTAACCCGGACGGTTCACATGTGTCGCCTGACGAACGATCGGATGTTATGAACTCTTATTTTTCTTCGATATTCACTCATGAACCACATCATAACATCCCGAACTTTCCTGGTCCCAAATTTTCTCAGATGCTGCCCATAACAGTTACGGCGGAAGGCCTCAAAAAGCTGATCGACAAGTTGAAATTATCAAGCTGTCCCGGCCCCGATAACGTATCTGCTAAAGTGCTCAAAGCAACCGTAGTCCCATCAAGTCGTTTATTACAAATAATCTTTACTCAATCCCTCAATGAAGACGCGCTTCCAGATGACTGGAAGATCAGCAAAGTAGTTCCCGTATTCAAAAGTGGTAACCGGTCTGATCCTTCAAATTATCGTCCAATCTCTTTAACGTGCATTGCATGCAAACTGATGGAACATATAATTTATTCTCAAGTCGCCCTGCACCTTGATAACAACGGCTACAGGTCTAGTCTTTCTTGCGAAACGCAACTTTTTGAATTTGCCACCGAGCTTCATTTAAACCTAGATTCATTGTTTCAAACTGATGTAATATTCTTAGACTTCTCAAAGGCATTCCATCGTGTTCCCCATCTACAAGTAATCTGCAAGCTCTCTCTTCTCTCAGCCTACATCCGCAAATTTTTGCCTGGATTAAATGCTTCCTCACCGACCGCCTTCAATACACTGTTATAGGAGGATGCCTCAAGCAATGTATTTTCTGGAGTTCCACAAGGATCAGTCCTGGGTCCCCTTCTCTTTCTCAGCTATATTAATGACCTCCCTTGTGGTATTTCATCATCTATACGCCTCTTCGCGGACGACTGTGTCATTTATCGTCGAATTTCTACCGAGTCCGACCAGGCGCTTCTTTAGAACGACCTGCATTTAATAGATAATTGGTGTACCAAATGGTTGATGCAGCTTAACATTTCTAAGTGCCTATTTATTCAAATTTCCCGCAAGCACGCTTCATGTCACCCATGCGTACTCATTACACATAGTCAACATCTCGCAAGTACAAACGTATCGCTACCACGGTATCCTAATAGCTAGCAATCTAAACTGGTCGGAACACATCCCGAAACTGATCGCCGACAGCCCTAAAACACTAGGCTTCACCAGAAGAACATGATCGTTGACACCTCCTTCCGTCCGTAAACTGGCATACGAAACTTTTGTTCGAACAAAACTTGAATACGCTTCCGCGATTTGGTGCCCACATCAAGCATATCTAATCAATGCAATAGAATCGGTCCAGAACCATGCTGCTCTACTCATACCTTCCAAATTTGGTTACAAAACTAGTATCAGTAGTATTAAGTCATCGCTCAATCTACCCACATTAGTCTATCGACGCAAGATATCCCGCCTTTGCTTATTCCACAAGTTGTACTACCATTTTCAACATCTGCGCGAATCATTTCTACCACCAGCGCGTTCGTCATAACGCCTGTTCAATTCACTCAGTTTACAGTGCCTGTATGGGTTCTTGGCGGAAAACACAGTGCACGATAATATGACCGAATACCTGAAACACGTACGTATGAATCACTTCTACAAATTCAGTGTTGTGATCAAAGTTACAAAAATAATAATTCTTAACTTTCAGATATTCCCGATTCAAGAAACTGTACTAAAGCGCTAGCTGCACTGTGTTGAAAGTGATCTGATGGTCGTGCCCCACGATTGTATTTAGTGATATTGACCTCCTGTATATCCACAGCATGTATATTCGCGAAAAGTCTTTCACGATATCATAACTTTTAGTGCAACAGCAGGTGTTCTGTGTCTTCATCGGTCGTCTCATTGGGGACACACAGCACTATAGGTTTCTCCTATGTTGTACAACAAGCACTTATTAAACTCTGTGCCGCTCCATTGTCTATTAATGCTTTTTTTTTGAGCGGCTGGTTATTATAGATACGGTGAATTGCATGTTAGGGTTTACCGCGTGTAATTTATAGCATTCCGCACCATTTGTGAACCAAGTTTCTCTGGAAAGCCGACCACAGCGTTTGCCTGAAGGACGACGCGCATCACTCGTCGCCCGAGGTAGCAGCAATGGCAACTCCTTTTTGTTGAGCTTCGCGTGCCGTGTCATCTGCAGTCAACTTTTCTGCAATTTCGCAGCGACTTCGTATCCATCATAATTCGATATATATGCAAGTCTTTACACTAATATATGAAATACGAACGTTTACTCTCCCCAAGCTTATTTCTTCTTTGCACAACAGCGAAGCTTGCGAATCCTTCAGCATGACCCGTCGATATGATCCCGAGTGTGAAGACATGAAGTCCAATGTGGAAAGTCAAGCACAGAGCTGTGCCGTCGTTCTTACGCGAACCATCTGCGTATACTTGAATACGATCGTTGTATATGTACTGTAGAGGTGCGACAAGGTTAACTGATTTACTGCAATTACTGGCATGTCGCAGCTGGGTCGTTCCGCGCGAAGTGTCCCGGACCCCAAAAGTGACCATCGCTGATTGTCTTGAAAAAAAAAAAAATAATGGGATAGTCATTGGGATAGTTGGCGATTGTGTGAATGAGGTTTCACCAGAGTGCGTTTCTCGTGAAAATTTGTTTGGTGACGTAAGCGTTTCTTGAAGTTTTCGCGAAGCAGGAGAAGCTTGTTTGAGGTAATTTTCTAAATGCAGTGTGAAACTAGGTACAATAACAAATCCTATTTTAGAATATTCTGCTGGCGTGGTTTTTCATGTGACATCATAGGTGAACTCATTTAGTATTTCCCACGTATAACTAGCTCTGTTAACGTGCAGAATCGTGTACTTCTCTAGCAAATTACTTCCAAACTTATCAAAAAGGAACTTTTCGACGATGTTCACACCTAAAGCAAGCACGACGGCCCCCCAGATAATAATCAATGAGGTAGCTCTTTACACGCACCAACCTTACAGCTTATGATCTAGAGATCTTAATTCGCGTAAATTTTGTTTTAGGTGAGCAAAAAAAATTATTTTGAACTGCACAACCAATCTCCCCGGTAGGCAGTTCGGTTTGTAATTGGGAGGTCTGTGTCTGATTATGTGATTTATTTATTTTAAGTGTCGCTACGGTGGAGCAATTGCCGGCAGCAACTGCAAGGCTAATCCCACCAGTAGCCTACAACAACAGAGCTCCAACCTGAAAATGATGCAATTTTATTGGCACGGCTGCGCACTATCTCCGGGATCGGCCCAGGAACGGGGTTCTACGCATACCCGACAGGGAGAGGTGGTGGTAAAGTCTCTAAAAAAGACGTTGGCTTTAATTATTACTCATAAATGAAATCGTCCCATGACAGGATTCTAAGAGAGGACCCCTAGCACAACAGCTCATTTTTGCTTGTACAGATTGCGTGTATTTCAATTCACACCGCTAGTGCAGCTACGAGTCTTACACTTTGTGTAATATTGTCACACGTTGCTATCGCGTTCATTGGTTAGCCCTTATGGTGAAACTACGGTTTTCTTTTTCTCCGGAAGGCCTTAATAATTTATGTCCAAATATCGTCGAGAAGTGACCTTTTGCCGAATTTGGAAGTAATTTTCCTGAAACATACTTGTTTCCTTATCGATCCTTTCCTTTAACATGAAGTATAGCAGAGAAGAAATATGGTAAAGAAATATTGCGGCTGAAACGCTAATGAATTCTAAGCAGCGCATTTCTGAAAACGCCAAAAGCTTCTCTTTTCGCGAAAGTTACTTTAGGGAACTATCATTCATACAGCCAATCGCCAACTGGCCTAACTTTCTCCTAAAGGATCGGCGACGGCCACTATTGGGGTCTGGGACGTTTCGCGCGCATGGAATGGTCCACTCACGAGTTGGACCGCGAGTGGAAGTGAGGATTTTTGGAAGTAGTCATGGAGGATGCGAAACGGTTACTTGGACGATAGTCGTGAGCACGCGGAAGGTTTCGGCACTAGTATTAACTTACCGAAGCGCACCTTGTTTCGATCTTGAATGGCTTGATAAAGAGGATGATTGGCATGTTGAATTTCCAAAGGAAAACTAGTGGCGAATTGTTTCGACAAATATCTGAAAAGGTGGCCGGCGAGACCTAGAAATAAAGAACACCGACAGCTGCCGAGGCTTCCAGCCAGCAGTCGTTGAAGAGTATCTCGCAGTGTTCGAAATAGCCCATGAAGCACCGGAGCAAAAAATGTTATCCTTTGTCGTGTAGGAACGCGTATTAAGGCTGATACTGTGCCATCCCACCTAATTCCAGTAGAACGACAGAAAACGTTGATAAAACCTCTAGCTGAAACTTTTTTCAGCTTTTTTTGGTGAAAGGAAGAACAGCAGCTTTTTTTTGCGTTAGAGCGGATCTTCCGTCGGCTTATTTAGAACTCATTAAGTGCTTGACCTTTCTTGAAATTTGATTGAAATGATTTGAGCACTGGGGCCAGATACACACAAGTCTTCTGCGTGAATGGTGCAAAGTACGCTAGATAAGAGACAGCTCAGTCATTACAATGTTAGAAAAATATGGACTGAGTACACTTCCGTACGGAACGCCTTGACTCACTTGTTGGCCCCTGCTTTCACAATCAACTGTTTCCATGAACATTTTCCTGTCTCTCAAGAACTGGGCGATCCGCTTGATTCAATCATTCTATAAAGCACGTGTATGTGGCTCATTGTATCCAATGCTCGCTTATTGTTCAGAAACACAGCAACGGTGATCCTACCGTAGTTTCGCTCCTGTTCTAAATATGCCACAAGATTTACTATAGCATCCATTGAAGCCTGCCATGCAGGTAGCACACCGTAGCATTCCGACTACCTCTGCCATCTCGCACTTTCTTGATTGGTTTCACAGGCCATTCGCAAGACTTAGAGGTCGAAATTAATGCGGGGATAGCGGACACTTGAAAGGTTAAAGTACAAGAACCACCCGTGCAATTTTCAAAGACAGGAAGGCATTCTGCGATCCACAGATTATTAGGTAATCTTTCGATAAGTAAGTAAACCCGTCAGTTCCTGTTTCATCGTGTCACAAGAACATTACAAGTGCGTTCTTTAATTCAACCATTGAAAATGGTTAACCTAATTGGGGATGTTACCGACTGATGAAAGAGTTTTAACCTCTTACATAGATTTTATGAATTCGGCCGTTCTCAATGTTCTACCAGGGCGTGTGAATTAGCTGACGCCTGTTAATCCTGGTACGAACGAAAGTCACTGACCGTGATTTTAATTGGATGCGAGTTATTGCCGGCGAGCGCGAGTGAATGTGGGTGCAGGTTAGCGTTTATCGAAGTGACCATGAGCGCGAGCGAGTGTTAGTGAGCATTGGAACGTGAGTGCAACTGAGCACGGAGATTGCGAAAATAGCGGTGACCGTGCACCCGGTTATCCCTAGAGGTACCAGCCACGCAAGATGGGTTATCACTGCTGTGAGGCAAAAATACGCCACAAAAGGTGCAGACTTCTTTTAGAATGCATGTCGTAGGTCTCGTTTACTGTTTGTAATTGAGGTATCCTGACTTCTCTGGGCACTGTACAGGTCAGTATAGAATTCTGCCGCTGCTTTTACTATGTCTTCGAGATTGCTGATGGTATTACCCTGCTTATGCAGGGTAATAACCTGCATAAGCAGGGTATTATGCCAATGTCCTATGTCTATGCAATTATGTCCTATGCCAAGTTTCTTTCTCACTGATTTCAGCCTGCGTCCATTTTTTACGGTTTCTTCAGTCTTTCTCACGTTGTAGTTTCGAATATCACTTATTTTCCCCTTGTTGATCAGTTTTGACAGTTCCGCTATTTCTACCTTCTCTTCAGTTGGGCACTTATTTTTTGTCGTTCCATTATCAGGTCCTTTGCTATTTGGGAGAGTTTGCCTTCTGGTTGCCTTGGTGCCTGGCCTCCCCCTTCAAGTGCTGCCTCTAAAGCCAACGTAGTTACAGTTTCATTCATTAGCTCTATGTCATCACCATCTCCCTGTTCTGAGGCGGCATATTTGTTTGCAAGTACCAGCCTGAATTTGTCTGCTTTTACCCTGACTGCGTCAAGGTCGACCTGTTTCTTCTTGACAAAATTTTGCTTTTTCTCTCTTCAAATTGAGGTGAATCCTAGCCCTCACTGAACTATGATCACTGAACTTTACCTTACCTATCACTTCTACATCCTGCACTATGCTGGGATCAGAACAGGACACAGAAAATCCTCCTATAACTAGCGATGAGGTCAAAAGGGCCCTGCGAGACATGAAACGCGGAAGACCGGCAGGACAAGACGGAATAACAGTCGATTTAATCAAAGATGGAAGAGACGTAATGCTAGGCAAAGTGGCGGTTCTTTATACGAAGTGTCTATCGACTGCAAGGCTCCCAGAAAACTAGAAGAATGCAAATATTATACTAATCCAGAAAAAGGAAGACGTTAAAAAATTGAAAAATTATAGGCCCATTAGCTTACTCCCAGTATTATATAAAATATTTACCAAAATAATCTCCAATAGAATAAGGACAATACCAGACTTTAGTCAACCAAGGGAACAGGCTGGCTTCAGGAAGGGATACTCTACAATGGATCACATCCATGTCATTAATCCGTGTGTGTGTGTGTAGAACTCCATTGGCACCTACGCTCTCAGATACGATACACTGAATATAGTTGCAACACCGAGTCATGAACCTTTTAACAGCGACATGTAGGTATGTGTTCGTAAGTCCTGTTTACTTCAGAGTGCAGAGCGTACTTTCACATCTACATATTACTAAAGGCGCTACCATGTTTCCAGCGATTTCTGGCGAGTTTGAATGTTCTTATTAAAAACTTTCCATGAAATAATGTGACAGTACTGGCTGTAGATCAAGTCAACATATGGTCACTCTGTAATTCCGAGGATACTGTAAATAACGCAGAAAGGATATTCCTATCACATTTGCTTTTTTTTTCAAGAGGGTCCGCAGAACATCTGAGTAGCATATCTGTGACTTCGACATTTATTAAAGTGGTCATGACACTGAATATTCGAGCTTCAGTTATGCATCATCATCACCCTCATCAGCCTGTTTTATGTCCACTGCAGGACGAAGGCCACTCCCTGCGATCTCCAATTACCTCTGTCCTGCGCCAACCGATTCCAACTAGCGCCCGCGAATTTCCTAATTTCATCGCTCCACCTAGTCTTTTGTCGTCCTCGATCGCGTTTTCCTTCTCTTGGTACCCATTCTGTAACCCTAATGGTCCAACGGTTATCCAACAGGCGCATTACATGACCTGCCCAGCTCCATTTTTTCATCTTGATGTCAATTAGGATATCGTCCATATTCGTTTGCTTTCTGATCCAAACAGCTCACTTTCTGTCTCTTAACTTTATGCCTGGCAATCTTCGTTCTATCGCTCTTTGCGCGGTCCTTAACTTGTTCTCAAGCTTCTTTGTCAGTCTCCAAGTCTCTGCCCCATATGTCAGCACTGGTAAAATGCACCGATTGTACACCTTCCTTTTCAATGATAATGGTAAGCTTCCAGTCAGGAGCTGGCAATTTCTGCCGTATGCGATCCAACCCATTCTTTGTCTGTGAATTTCCTTCTCATGATCAGTGTTCCCTGTGATTAACTGACCTATGTAAACGTACTCCTTACAGACTCTAGAGGCCGACTGGTGATCTTGAACTCTTGTTCCTTTGCCTGTCTATTTATCATTATCTTTGTCTTCTGCATATTAATCTTCCCCCAACCCCACTCTCACACTCTCTCTTTTAAGGTCCTCAATCACTTGTTGTAACTCGTCTGCACTGTTGCTGACAATGTCATCGGCAAACCGAAGGTTGCCGAGATATTCGCCGTCGATCTTTACTCCTAAGCCTTCCCAGTTTAATAGCTTGAATACTTCTTGTAAGCACGGTGTGGATAGCATTGGAGAAATTGTCTCTCCCTGTCTGACCCCTTTCTTTATAGGTATCTTCCTGCTTTTCTTATGTAGAATTAAGGTAGCTGTAGAACCTCTGTAGATATTTTCCAAGGTATTTGTAAGCGTTCTGTACTCCTTGATTATGTAATGCCTCTATGACTGCTGGTATCTACTGAATCAAATGCCTTTTTGTAATCTATGAAATCCATATAGAGAGGCTTATTGTACTCTGCGGATTTCTCGATAACCTGATTGATGACATGGATGTGATCTATTGTAGAGTATCCCTTCATGAAGCCAGCCTGTTCCCTTGATTGACTAAATTCCAGTGTTTACTTTATTCTATTGGAGATTATTTTGGTAAATATTTTATATAATACTCGGAGTAAGCTGATGGGCCTATAATTTTCAATTCTTTAACGTCTCCCTTTTTGTGGATTAGTATAATATTCGCATTCTTCCAGTTTTCAGGGACCCTTGCAGTCGATAGACACTTCGAATAAAGAGTCGCCAGTTTCCCAAACATTATGTCTCCGCCATCTTTGATTAAATCAACTGTTATTCCATCTTGTACTGCCGCTCTTCCTCGTTTCATGTCTTTCAGGGCCCTTGTGACCTCATCGCTAGCTATAGGAGTTTCAGTATCCTGTTCATTACCGTTAGTAATTGAGGTATCCTGACTCCTCTGGGTATTTTACAGGTCAGTATAAAATTCTTCCGCTGCTTTTACTATATCTTCGATAATGCTGATGATATCACCCTGCTTATCCTTTAGTGCATACTGCAGTTATGCACTGCATGTTAAACAGTGCGCGTCTCACCCCATGCTGGCAAATGTTGAGCGTATTCGGTGCCATGGAAAATTTGTGTGTGGGGCCCGGTTTTTATTAGTCATATCAAAGAAGCCAAAAAGGACACCAAGGACAGCATAGGGGAAATTACTTGTACACATGAATTGAATTAAAGAAATGATATTTTAATGGAAATGATGGTAGAAATAATGAAATATGGTGGACCTGCGGCCAGTTTTTTCATCCATTATCATTTCCATTGAGGTAGAATTTATTCAATTCATACGTACAAGTAACTACCCCTATGATGTCATTTGTGTCCTTGTTGGCTTCTTCTATATGACTTTATATATGACGAACTTATATGACTTGAGTGGACACAGGGACAGTATCTTTGACAGAGCACTGAACTGCTTTCCGTTTGCTATGCAGGCCCTGCTTGCATCCTTCATGCCCTGGCTATCGGCCCCATCATGCGACCTTATATGCCAGCTTCCGTCACCCGTAACCATGGACCATAGCTAGGCCTGCGCGATTGACGAGGTGCCTTCATCGCATCTTGCTTTCGCACCCTTCGTCGACTCATTCTGCTCGACCTACTCGACCTTAAACTCGACCTTAAAACACGCCTCGGATCGACAGCAACATCATCATCGGCCCAGTACTTAAGAAGCCGGCCCTGCAACAGCTGCTTCAGTGGACACGGGGACAGTATCTTTGACACAGCACAGAACTGCTTTGCGTTTGCTATGCATGTGCGTACAAATCTTCCCTTGTATGCTAAGAAGAGCAATAACGTCTGCTTATTGCTGTTCCAGTGCCCACAGGTGTGCGAAATTCGTTGTGAATGTTTCTCTATGACCCTTTTACTGTTGCGCGCGGGTGATGTTGAAAGCAACCCTGGGCCCACGAACACCCGCTCGGAAGCCTTTTTAGACATCGAATCTTTACCTTCGGATCCCACTGAACAGATGAAAGTTATTTTTCACTTGCTAAAGGACGTGCACACCCGTTCGCTGCATAGTTGTAAAACACAAACGGAATTGGCAGCTGACGTTGAAGCTATTAAAACTGGACAGAAATCCATTGAAACCAAAATCACAGTGATTCAAAACCGGTTAGATGAGCTAGAGGAAAACTGTAGAAGGTTAGACGAACTCAGCCAGAATATTGCCACCATTCACACTCAAACAGACGAACTTTCTGCACTGGTCACCACTTTGCAATCACGGCAGGGTGACCTTGACGACCGGTCATGGAGTAACAATTCAATTTTCTATGGCATCCCAGATTCCGATTAAACCTGGCAGGCGACTGAGGAAAAATTGACTTCTATTATTAGTGATTGCCTAACTGACCCCTTTCCCCTCACGAAATCGAACACGCGCACCGCTTAGGAAGATTCGCACCTAACAAATGCCGTCCTATCATTTCAAAATGTTTGAACTTCCAAACGAAAGACCTAATATTCGCCAAACGCAACAGCCTGAAGGAAAGTAAAGTCACCATCAGTGAAGATTACTCACTCGCAACACGTCTGGCAAGAAAAAAGTTGCTCGACTTTGCGAAAACCGAACCTGGATCCCCAACCCATAAGTTGCGCCACAACAAGTTACTTATGAACAAGAAATCTCCCATGTATGACCCTATCACTGCCACTGTCATTTCCATTGATACGAGAAGCGCACATGCCAGCTCGCTCTCTGCCGCTATCTCTGCGAACACTTCCTAGGGACGAGTGAGGGGTAGCGGCCAGACATCCTCGGCTTCAGTATCGCTTCTTTATGCTAATATCAGAAGCGTCCTTAACAAGTACAACTCACTCACATCAGCAATCGATACATGTTCTGCTAAAATAATCGCGCTAACGGAAAAATGGCTCACTGCGCATGTCAGCGACGCGGATATCTTCTTCAATGCTCATCGCTTCTCATTCTATCGCTGTGATCGTAGCACGCAGAGAGGCGGTGGCATGCTTCTCGCAATTTCCGATGATATACCATCATCATGTATACACGTGCAGACTGAACTAGAATTAGTATGGTGAGCAATAGCACTTAATCATCAGGAAGTTGTAATAGGGCTACGCTACCGTCCACCTTCGTCGTCACCAAACTTTAGTAACGAACTTTAAGACGCGGTTAACGTCGTTGCAACACGCTCTCCTTCATCACTGCTGTTCCTACTTGGCGATTTTAATTTACCAAACATTATATGGAATACCGACCCCCCTTTAATATTCCCACTCTCACCTCAAGCTCGTGACCTTTTAGATGTGTGTTCAGTATTCTCACTCGTGCAGATCTGCGCTCAGGCAACTAGAATAACAGCTACCACGGCGAATACACCAGATTTAGTCTTCACTAATCAACCCGATATAGTATCGCCTGTAACGTACCTGCCAGGAATTAGCGACCACTTGCTTTGATATTTGATGGTCTAGTTTGATATTAAACTAGACTGTCCGAAAACTAAGAAGAAGAAAAAAAAATAATACGAGACTACTACAGAGCAAATTATCAGGCCATAAATAATGCACTATCCACTTTTATCTGCGTTTTCCTTGATGTCTTTGAACACCATAGTGTACAAACTAATTGGAACATGTTCACAGCTATATAGTCAACCATCTAACTGAACAGTACATTCTTCAACGCACCATTACAACTTATACAGACTCTCCCTGGTACAACAATCACATTAAGCGTTTATCAAATAAAAAGAAGCGTCTCTACCGCATTGCAAAGCTTTCAGCCACAATTGAACGCTGGGCATCGTATACTGCGGCGTCAAACGCATACGCGCAAGCGCTCCAAGACGCCGAAAAGCATTTCGAATCACAGGTTCTCTCCCTTCAATGCTTATACCACTAATGTTAAAAAATGTTGGCGTGCAATTATTCCTTCGAGTGACAACAGCCTTGTCTTAACCGACTCTTCCGCTGTTCCAATTCCTTCCGACCTTTCTGCCACCATACTAAACCATACATTTTCGGAAAATTTCACAGCCACATCCAGCACACATATGCCAAGTACACAGCACTATGTTACCATGCCCTCCCTAATTGTTGCTCCATCCGGTGTCGGTAAGCTTATTGATGGACTGTGCATTCATTCTGCTCCCGGATACGATTGTATTAACTCGAAATTCTTAAAAAACACTTCATATTATTCTTCTATCATACTATCCGAACTTTTCCAGCAATCCCTTGACCATTGTACGCTACCTAATGAGTGGAAAATAGGCAAAGTGATTCCAGTGTATAAATCCGGCACCAAAGCATCCCCTAATAATTATTGTTCCATCTCTCTCACCAGTGCATGCTGTAATATGCTTGAACATATTATTTTTACCAACCTGGTTAATTTCCTTGAATTGAACTCATTTTTTACGTCAGCATTGCATATTCTTAGATTTTTCAAAAACATTCCACAAGGTGTGTCACAGACTATTACTTCATAAACTAAAACAACTTAACATAGGCGATAACCTTTTGAAATGGATTGAGTGTTTTCTTCTCAACCGCTCGCAATTTGTTTGTGCTAACGGCATTAACTCCGGTTTTACAGAGGTCCGTTCAGGTGTTCCACAGGGTTCCGTCCTTGGACCCCTCCTGTTCCTAATTTACATTAATGACCTCCCCTCCCTTATCAATTCCCAAATCCATCTGTTCGCTGATGATTGCGTCATTTTCAGAGAAGTTGCCAATGCTAACGATATTGAATTACTTCAGTCGGACCTTACCACTATAGGGAACTGGTGCAATGAATGGTTAATGGAGCGAAATACTAACGAATGCAAAGTCATGTGTGTTTCTAGGAAAACATCTACAATAACGTCGTACTACATTAACACCATGTCGTTGGAATCAGTATCTTCATATAAATATCTTGGTGTTTACATCACTTCTAACCTAAGCTGGTCTCTTCATACTGAGAACATAATTAAAAACGCTAATCGCATGCTTGACTACCTACGTCGCAACTTTTTCAACGTACCTACAAATTTGAAACTTTTGTTATATAAAATTTTAATACGACCCAAACTCGAATACGCGACTCCAGTATGGGATCCTGCTCATGAAAACCTAATCACTGACCTCGAGATGGCTCAAAATAATCGGTACGTTTTATTCTTGCTAACTACAACCGCACAGTGAGTATAACTAACATGAAATCTAATCTTTACCTCCCATCGCTGGCATCTCGCAGCAAAGTGTCTCATATTGCCCTCTTCCACAAGTTGTACCATCATCATACTCTACGAGATCACCTCATCCCCCATCCAATTTATGTATCCCGTCGCATTGATCATCAGTACAAAGTCGGAATTTTGTCATGCAACACTAAAAGTTTTTCACAATCATTCCTGCCACGAACCTCACGTGACTGGAACCATCTTCCCGCCGAAGTTGTAGGCCTTATCAATTATGAACAGTTCCGTGAAGCCTTAGCTAATATGGTATGTACAGGTGCCATTTAAACACTCATGTAACCAACTGTATTTGTCTTCTTCATTCTCTTGTATTTACCACTCCCCTCTGTAATGCCCTTGGCCCTGAGGGGTATAATAAATGAAATGAAAAAAGAAATATATTATGGGAACTACGCTTCATTATCAACGGCGCCATCAGCATCATCGGAACTACGGCATCGGAGCCAGCAGCCAAGAGGCAGAGGAGGAACGGGACTCGCGAGCGGAGCGGCGGTTCGAGGCTCGCCTGGGCGCCCTTGGGCGCGGCCGGCCAGGACTGGGGCCTGCTGGCGTGGAGGCATGGGGCCTGCTGGCATATATATAACGAATTGACTCGCACCACCAGCTATGGCTCCCTCGGAGTAACAGAAACTTATCACGGACGCCATGCTGTTGTGTACTGCTAGCAGCGGAAGCGATTGTCAGAGGCGGAAATACGTCATGGGCCCCATGCATTAGTTTGTCTTCGCATGTGCATTTCACCAGTAAGCTCGAGACAGTTTATGCAGGCGTGCTGCGGTGTTTGCGCTGCTTTTATCATGCGAGTGAAAAAATTGCGGGCACAATTCAACAGCGACGCCGTTGGGCACCAAGGCATGTGGAGCAATGTGGTTTCGAAACGGTCGACACAGAGGTAGCCCACAGTATCTGACGTCACACAACACATACCGAAATGGCGGTCGCTATCGGTGGAAGGGGCTTAAAGCCAGTGATGCATAACTATATCAGCCTCTCTGCTCTCAGTTACAATAATAAACTGAATGTACTTGAAGAACCGTGCCATGACCCTTTAAACACTGAATCGCATGTGACTCAAGGGGATAAGCGAGATCACTACCGACACCAGAGAGATCTGCTATAAGCCCCGCATATCACGTATGGAAGTGCGATGGAAACGAAAGTTTAAAAATGATTTACAATGTGCATAATCAGACAAGACACGTTTAAAGCTTGCTCCACACATTCCTTCCGTTTATATTAGTTGAGAACTCAACGTCACGTAAAGGTCGCCTGGGAGTCTGGGAAATAATGCGCGTAAATAATCGATAAGGAATAAGATTATTCCTGTACGTAATAAAGGTGATAAAACGGAGGTATTTAACTATCGTCTTATTTCTATTCTATCACCGATTAGTAAAGTTGTCAAGAGGTTGTTTTGTAAGCGCCTGAATAATCACTTAAAAATTAGTTTATTGCAATCTTCTCAATTTGGTTTTCGTGCTGGCAATTCGAGTAACTTAGCTTTACTATCCCTAACCGACTACATTCGTCACTTGATTGATACGGGTAACTTAGTTGGTTCGGTATTCTTAGACTTCACTAAAGGTTTTGATACAATTAATCATAACATGCTTTTTACTAAGCTAGAAGCCCTGGGAATTACCAGTCCAGTACTAAACCTCCTAAAAAGTTACCTACATGATAGAGAACAGTTTTTTAGAGGTGATTATTCTGATAATAAAGTTATTAAGCAATGTATACCAGAAGGTTCCATACTAGGTCCCTTACTATTCTCTATATTAATGATTTACCCCCGTGTCTTAAGTCAGCACATTGTGTACTATACGCAGATGATACTACTATATCGTTGCGTGACAATTCTTCAACAACCTTAATTCTTAAACTAAACAATGAGCTTGACCATATTGTTGCTTGGTGTTCGTCCAATCATTTATTTATCAATCCGTCAAAAACTCAATTCATGATTTTCCGTTCTAGCCAAAGAATACTACTTGGTTATGCTAGGAGAATGCCAGCAAACTTGAAAGTAGAAGAAATCGAGAAGCAGACACAAAGAGACAGTAGGGTGGCTGGACCGTGCCTTGATAGTGTAGTAAACTATGCCGTCCACACACACGTTAGTACAGACTGTAGAAGGAAACCGATCTAGGAGAGAGGCCAAGGAACAAGAAAATGAGTTCATGAGAGTGGCTTGTTGGGCTAGTTGGTACATGGTTATACTAGGAGAATGCCAGCAAACTTAAAAGTAGAAGAAATCGAGAAGCAGACATAGACAAAGAGACAGTAAGGTGGCTGGACCGTGCCTTGATAGTGTGGTAAACTATGCCGTCCGCACACACGTTAGTACGGACTGTAGAAGGAAACCGATCTAGGAAAGAGCCCAAGGAACAAGAAAATGAGTTCATGAGAGTGGCTTGTTGGGCTAGTTGCTACATGGTTATACTAGGAGAATGCCAGCAAATTTGAAAGTAGAAGAAATCGAGAAGCAGACATAGACAAAGCGACAGTAAGGTGGCTGGACCGTGCCTTGATAGTGTAGTAAACTATGCCGTCCTCGCACACGTTAGTACGGACTGTAGAAGGAAACCGATCTGGGAAAGAGCCCAAGGAACAAGAAAATGAGTTCATGAGAGTGGCTTGTTGGGCTAGTTGGTATGTGGTTATACTAGGAGAATGCCAGCAAACTTGAAAGTAGAAGAAATCGAGAAGCAGACATAGACAAAGAGACAGTAAGGTGGCTGGACCGTGCCTTGATAGTGTAGTAAACTACGCCGTCTGCACACACGTTAGTACGGACTGTAGAAGGAAACCGATCCAGGAAAGAGCCCAAGGAACAAGAAAATGAGTTCATGAGAGTGGCTTGTTGGGCTAGTTGCTACATGGTTATACTAGGAGAATGCCAGCAAATTTGAAAGTAGAAGAAATCGAGAAGCAGACATAGACAAAGCGACAGTAAGGTGGCTGGACCGTGCCTTGATAGTGTGGTAAACTATGCCGTCCGCACACACGTTAGTACGGACTGTAGAAGGAAACCGATCTAGGAAAGAGCCCAAGGAACAAGAAAATGAGTTCATGAGAGTGGCTTGTTGGGCTAGTTGCTACATGGTTATACTAGGAGAATGCCAGCAAATTTGAAAGTAGAAGAAATCGAGAAGCAGACATAGACAAAGCGACAGTAAGGTGGCTGGACCGTGCCTTGATAGTGTAGTAAACTATGCCGTCCGCGCACACGTTAGTACGGACTGTAGAAGGAAACCGATCTGGGAAAGAGCCCAAGGAACAAGAAAATGAGTTCATGAGAGTGGCTTGTTGGGCTAGTTGGTATGTGGTTATACTAGGAGAATGCCAGCAAACTTGAAAGTAGAAGAAATCGAGAAGCAGACATAGACAAAGAGACAGTAAGGTGGCTGGACCGTGCCTTGATAGTGTAGTAAACTACGCCGTCCGCACACACGTTAGTACGGACTGTAGAAGGAAACCGATCCAGGAAAGAGCCCAAGGAACAAGAAAATGAGTTCATGAGAGTGGCTTGTTGGGATAGTTGGTACGTGGTTATACTAGGAGAATGCCAGCAAACTTGAAAGTAGAAGAAATCGAGAAGCAGACATAGACAAGGCGACAGTAAGGTGGCTGGACCGTGCCTTGATAGTGTGGTAAACTATGCCGTCCACACACCCGTTAGTACGGACTGTAGAAGGAAACCGATCCAGGAAAGAGCCCAAGGAACAAGAAAATGAGTTCATGATAGTGGCTTGTTGGACTGGTTGGTACACGGTACATAGTTGGTACAGGTGAGTGGAATGCGCTCTTTGCAAGTACAGTGGAATGCCCGACCGTCCAGTCATTTTGCAACATGCTGAATAGCATTTAGACGATGTTATATGTATGCATATGTATATATATGTATGTATAAATGTAATTTCTCTTTTTCCTTTTTGATTTACATTACACGCAAGTGCTATTTTCGCTTGCTTGTTATTACTATTTGTAGATTTTTTGATGCTCAACCAACCGAGCATGCGCGATGTCTTTCACCGTATCAGTATGAATGCCACTCCTTCTTATCAATATCGAGTTATCAATATGCGGACCAAAAAATTCTAAGATATCTTGAACTTTTGTGATGTTTTTTTCGTTCGAATGCTCTGTACGGCTCGTGCGGATCAGGGAATATCTCTATTGCAATGTATTGAATTTTTGTAATAATTTTTGCTGTTCATTTTTTGTTCATCTGTATATCGCACTGTCCACTCCTGCTCAAGGCCTAAGACTAAGGCCGGCAGTATCCTGCAAATAAATAAATAAAATAACCCTAGATGGTCATCCCATTCCTGTCTGCAACTGTGTATCATTTTTGGGAATCAAATTAGATTGTAACCCTAAGTTTTCTCAACACATCGCCTTCATTAAGCAAAAGTGTACCTTCGGTATTAGAGCATTAATGAAATCAAGAACATACTTCTCTAAAGACGCATTATTAGCATTATACTTTGCCTTCATTCACAGTCACATTAATTATGGCATTGTTTCCTGGGGAAAAACATAACTGTGATATCTCGTCTATTCAGCATTTACAAAACCAAGCAATACGCACTATCACTAACAGCGGGTTTTTCACGAGTGCTACTCCACTACTTCGTGAAAATAACATCCTTGTTGTAACGAACTTGTTCAACTACCATCTAATAATTACGTTTTATAAATCACTTGCTAAACAGCTCTCATACCAATTCATTGATTCCAGGTACCTCATCAATAACAATACCAGGTTTGCACGTAACACTAATTTTCTACTATCTGTGGTTCTTCTATGGAAAAATGGCATCATCATACGCTGCTATAAAACTGTGGAATGGTTTACCAGTCAGCATTAAATATTCATCCTTTCATACATTTAGTCATGCCCTTAAGCTGTTTTATATGTGTAACTAAGTTTACCTCATTCATTACACTAAATTTGCAATTTGTATGTATTGAGTTTTTTATGCACTATAGCTTGTTATACATACAATTTGTTTTAATTGATTTTATTTCTCTATTTTGTATTTTCGTGATTGTGTTTCTTTTTTTTTAGTTAGCATGCGCCTCTTTAATACATCTCTACTTTGTTACTATTAACCAAGGGTGCCGTTACAGTCATTGACTTTGGCACCCTCGTCTGTATATTGTCTCTTACCAATTCATTGTATTTAAAAAATAGTAAACTGAGACTGAAACCGCCGTATCACTCTCTCGAGCACTTATTTTTAATAATTTTTTACAAAGCTCGTAATTAAATGACGCTGGAGGAACATTCCCCTCACAAAAGCCATAATACCAACCTTATTTAACAGGAAGGATAACATTGCCAGACATTTAGTTAATTCCTACGCGGCTCGTAAAGTACGCTCGAGTAAGTGTTTTTGTCTGCAAAGGCTGTAGTTAACCTACAGTCTGGATTTTAAAGCAACCTACTTCTATGGATAGTAAACAACGTTCCCAGTTCGCTGAGGAGACTGGGAAAACTATCAACGCACGGAAATAGGACGAAACGAGTATCCAGTGACAATTCTCAAAGTACAAAGCGAAGCTACACACTTCAAACGCTTGGTACACAAGATCGCTGCAACTCCTGCTTCTTGTGATAGCTGCATGAATTTACTAGATTGCACATTCACTGGGTACGTGCTTTATTTTACGCTCGTCAGTTCGAGTATAGGGACAGTCAACGCACCATGCCGACTTAAGCTCGTGCGTTTTATGAAATACATGTCTTTCAAGAGCTCCCGATGTGTCCACAGCGGTTATCAGAGTTACTCCAGCTCAGAGGGATAACTTTCTCAACGTTTCATATAACGTCTCCAGTAAGGTAGAAACCAGTGGAGTAGTCATTTTAATTTATCCCTTACTTAACCACCACACTTTAAAATTTGTCTGCACATCACCCATAATGCGCTCCCTCCCCTTTTGCAAAATGCATTAGCTATGAATGATCTACTTCTTTCAGGACACCACGAAAACACGCACGTAATACTTTAGAGCATTTCTAGTCGCACGAATAACTTCGATTTAAAACAAACCAAGCTCACAGGCAAAGAAAGCTAAACAAATCGTAGAAACAATGTGTGCTCAAGACCACAATGGTTCCTTTTATTTGTTTCTTTACTAGTAAATGTACCATCAAGTTTGCCCTAAAGGGGGCCGATGGTCTTTTCAACAGAAATGGCATTGCTCGCGATGGGATACATTTAACTACACGCTAGGAGGAGCTTTAGACTTGCCACTCGTGGACTTGCTTTAGACTTGCTATTAGGCTTGCTATTTGTGGACCGGAAATAATTGCACAGAGAAGAATAAGGAGTTAGTGGAATGCATAAGCGCTGGTATTAAGGGTTTCGGGAATGGTGCTGAAATTATCCTATTAGGAGACATGAATGCCCACGTACAGGATTTAGATGGCTATACCGACAACAAAGGGAAGTCAATGCTAGACCTTTGTGAGCAACACAACCTCGTTATCGTGAACACAGGACCTAAGTGTGAAGGGCAGATCACGTGGGAAGTGGGAAACCGGCAATCGACCATTGATTACTGTCTGATGACAGAAGGAATTCATGATAAGTTGAGAGAAATGGTCATTGATGAGAAAGGGCACAGCAGCATAGGAAGTGACCATCATCATCATCATCAGCCTGGTTACGCCCACTGCAGGGCAAAGGCCTCTCCCATACTTCTCCAACAACTCCGGTCATGTACTAATTGGGGCCATGCCATTCCTGCAAACTTCTTAATCTCATGTGCCCACCTAACTTTCTGCCGCCGCCTGCTACGCTTCCCTTCCCTTGGGATCCAGTCCGTAACCCATAATGACCATCGGTTATCTTCCCTCTTCATTACATGTCCTGCCCAAGACCATTTCTTTTTCTTGATTTCAACTAAGATGTCATTAACTCGGGTTTGTTCCCTCACCCAATCTGCTCTTTTCTTAGCCCTTAACGTTACACCTATCATTCTTCTTTCCATAGCTCGTTGCGTCGTCCTCAATTTGAGTAGAACCTTCTTCGTAAGCGTCCAGGTTTCTGCCCCGTAGGTGAGTACTGGTAAGACACAGCTGTTATATACTTTTCTCTTGAGGGATAATGGCAACCTGCTGTTCATGATCTGAGAATGCCTGCCAAACGCACCCCAGCCCATTCTTATTCTTCTGATAATTTCCGTCTCATGATCCGGATCCGCCGTCACTACCTGCCTTAAGTAGATGTATTCCCTTACCACTTCCAGTGCCTCGCTGCCTATCGTAAACTGCTGTTCTCTTCCGAGACTGTTAAACATTACTTTGGTTTTCTGCAGATTAATTTTTAGACCCACCCTTCGGCTTTGCCTCTCCAGGTCAGTGAGCATGCCTTGCAATTGGTCCCCTGAGTTACTAAGCAATACAATATCATCAGCGAATCACAAGTTACTATGGTATTCTCCATTAACTTTTATCCCCAGTTCTTCCCAATCCAGGTCTCTGAATACCTCCTGTAAACACGCTGTGAATAGCATTGGAGATATCGTATCTCCCTGCCTGACGCCTTTCTTTATTGGGATTTTATTGCTTGCTTTATGGAGGACTACGGTGGCTGTGGAGCCGCTATAGATATCTTCCAGTATTTTTTGCATACGGCTCGTCTACACCCTGATTCCGCAATGCCTCCATGACTGCTGAGGTTTCGACAGAATCAAACGCTTTCTCGTAATCAATGAAAGCTATATATAAGGGTTGGGTATATTCCGCACATTTCTCTATCACCTGATTGATAGTGTGAATATGGTCTATTGTTGAGTAGCCTTTACGGAATCCTGCCTGGTCCTTTGCTTGACAGAAGTCTAAGGTGTTCCTGATTCTATTTGCGATTAGCTTAGTAAATAGTTTGCAGGCAACGGACAGTAACCTGATCGGTCTATAATTTTTCAAGTCTTTGGCGTCCCCTTTCTTATGGATTAGGATTATGTTAGCGTTCTTCCAAGATTCCGGTATACGCTCGAGGTCATGAGGCATTGCGTTTACAGGGTGGCCAGTTTCTCTAGAACAATCTGTCCACCATCCTTCAACAAATCTGTTGTTACCTGATCCTCCCCAGCTGCCTTCCCCCTTTGCATATCTCCCAAGGCTTTCTTTACTTCTTCCGGCGTTACCTTTGGGATTTCGAATTCCTCTAGACTATTTTCTCTTCCATTATCGTCGTGGGTGCCACTGGTACTGTATAAATCTCTATAGAACTCCTCAGCCACTTGAACTATCTCATCCATATTAGTAATGATATTGCCGGCTTTGTCTCTTAACGCATACATCTGATTCCTGCCAATTCCCAGTTTCTTCTTCACTGTTTTTAGGTTTCCTCCATTCCTGAGAGCATGTTCAATTCTATGCATATTATACTTCCTTATGTCAGCTGTCTTACGCTTGTTGATTAACTTCGAAAGTTCTGCCAGTTCTATTCTAGCTGTAGGGTTAGATGCTTTCATACATTGGCGTTTCTTGATCAGATCTTTCGTCTCCTGCGATAGTTTGCTGGTATCCTGCCTAACGGAGTTACCACCGACTTCCAGTGCACACTCCTTAATGATGCCCACAAGATTGTCGTTCATTGCTTCAACACTAAGGTCCTCTTCCGGAGTTAAAGCCGAATACCTGTTCTGTAGCTTGATCTGGAATTCCTCTATTTTCCCTCTTACCGCTAACTCATTAATCGGCTTCTTATGTACCAGTTTCTTCCGTTCCCTCCTCAGGTCTAGGCTAATACGAGTTCTTACCATCCTGTGGTCCATAAACAAATCATTTTGAAAATGGGATATGTAGTTGGGAAAGAGAGCAAGGAGCGCAAAATGGCCAGTCCAAATTTGAAGGCTGAATAAATAGCAAATATAGTCACTAGAGTCGAGGAAGAAATTGGCAAATGGCCAAGAGTGGGAATATGGTGAGCTTCTAAGTGTAATAACGACAGAAATACGGAAAGAGAAACAACATGTTCGTTGGAAAGGAACAAAGAAACCGAAAAGCTGGTGGAACAGGGGGATACGAGAAGCGATTGCCGAACGACAGAAAGCATCTCGAGAGCACGGGCAGGCAAAGAAGGCGCAGTTGCCGCAGGATGAAGTAACCAGTAAATTGGAAATATACCGGGAGAACACGTCTATGGTTCAAAGACTGGTGCAAGCAAAATTAAAAGGTGAAAGTGAACGTTGGTTGTCAGAAATACGCGAGAAAAAGAAGGCCGTACCTAGAGTATTTTGGAACCACATAAAACTATTAGGCAGGAAGTCAACAACAATACAACATATCCTAGACGAAGATGAAAACAGACTGAAAGGAGAAGCGGCAATAAATTACATCCGAAAAATCCGAGCCGAATCTTTCCAAGCCAATGACGCGGTTGTATTTGAAGAAAAAAAGAGCACGAAAGAGATCCAAGTGAAAAAGGAGCTGGTGCTGGCAAATTTCAACTGGAAGAAAGCGGAAGAGAAAATTCCTAAGCGCACAGCCACGGGGCTAGACGAGGTTCCCGTTAGGCTGATTAATGAACTAGGACCAAAAAGTATGGAAGCTCTGGTGAAAGCAGTGGAAAAAAACTTTAAAAGATAGACGAATACGGGACAGTTGGCAACAAAGTAGAATCAATTTAATTTATACAGGTAAGGGGGAGAAACATAGAATTCACTCCTATAGACCGTTGACCATTAAATCGGTAATATACAGGGTAGCAATTAATGCAGGCAATCAAATTAAAGCTTCAAGCATGGGCAGAGAATAATGGCATTTTAAGAGAACTTCAGAATGGCTTCAGAATAGGTAGACGTTTAGATAACTTATTTGTTCTTATTCAGTGTATTGAAATATCAAGAGTAGAAAGCAGTCCGTTATATGTGGCCTTTTTAGACATTACAGGACCCTATGACAACGTAGACAGCAACATTTTGTGGGATATTCTGAAAGAGGAAGGCTTAGGTGACGATTGTCTACAGCTTTTGAGAGAGATTTATCTAGAAAATACCGTTTGCGTTGAATGGGAAGGGATGAGGAGCGAAGAGAAAGTTCATATCAACAAGGGACTGAGGCAGGGGTGCTCTTTATCCCCGCTGCTGTTTATGATGTACATGGTGAGGATGAAGAGGGCGTTAGAAGGAAGTAATATCGGTTTTAATCTCTCATACAAACAGGCGGGTACAGAAATAGAGCAGCAGCTCCCAGGTTTATTTTATGCGGACGACATTGTGTTGCTAGCTAACAAGCAAAGTGATTGGCGACGTCTGGCTAATATCCGTGGGCAGGAAGGCAACAATTTAGGTTTGAAATTTAGTGTTAGAAAATCAGGTGTTATGGTATTCAATGACAACAGTGAACAGACAGTGGAGATACAGGGCAGGAAATACCTCGGGTAACAGAATATAAATACCTTGGTATATGTATAAACGAAGGCAATAGATATATGGAAACACAGGAAAAACAATAACAGTGAAGGGGCACAGAAATGCAGCCATAATGAAGCACAGAGCGCTATGGGGATACAATAGGTAAGAGGTCCTCCGAGGTATATGGAAACGTGTAATGATTCGAGGACTTTTGGAAATTCGGTTGTTTGCTTTAAATCAGGGGGGCAATCAGTACTCGACGGGAACCAAAGGTCAGTGGGTCGCCTCGCATTTGGCGCTCACGGGAAGACTACAAATGAACCTGTGCAGGGTGATATGGGCTGGACTAGTTTTGAAGTGAGGGAAGCTCGCAGTAAAATTGAGTATGAAGAAAGGCTGAGGAATATGGAAGAAAGTAAATGGGCTGGGAGAGTGTTCAGGTATCTGTACAGGAAAAACATTGATTCAAAGTGGAGGAAAAGAACTAGGAAGCTTACCAGCAAGTATGCGGCCTGTAGAGTGGGCAACACAGCCACAAAGAAGGATAAGCGGAAAGACAGAGAGGCTGAAATAATCTCATGGGTGGCGGCAATTGAAAAGAAACCTGCCATGAGTAACTACTCAAGAGGAAAAAACGAAACCAGGAAAGAAAGAATTTATGATAACTCAAAGGGAAGCTCATTACTTTTCGAAGCGATATCGGGATGCCTTAGAACACGCACCTTTAAAGCGAGATATAAGACGGAAGAAGAAGCATGTGCTTGCTGCGGTAAAGCTAGGGAGATTATGGAGCAGGTTTTATTAGAATGTGAAGACGTCTACCCAGCGGTCGATTTACGGACCACTGGCTTCCTTGAAGCACTTGGGTTCAGCGAGAGCAGTGGAAAAGTAAACTTGTCCGCAATAGGCATTAGTAAGAGGCGATTGGAGGATTGGTGGAAGTAGGGAAACGACAAAAAACGGAGACGTACAAAAGCACAGTTCGCAATAGGGCATCAGAAAATTTGGGTGTGGTAGTTCATAGTGTTCTTTTTTTCCTTTTTTATTGTTTAACCATAGGCAGGACATTAGGCAGTATAATAGCAAGAGCTTGGTGGCGCAACCCACCGCCCCGTTCCAATGGGGATGCTCATAACATCCATCTATCCATGCATCCATCCATCCACCCATCGAAGACCGAGCGGTAGCTCTGTGGAATTTCCACAGAAATTCTGAGTGACATGAAATTCTGAGTGACAAATCCGGTGCTAGGAAGAATATTGTGCAGATCCCATGCACTGTGTAATTCGACGTTATGCGAAACATTCTAGGCAGCTGGCTATGCACCATTGTTTGAGGATTTGCTAAGAATGAAAAAAAAAAAAAAACAGCGCTAGGCACTATTCGGTATACTAATGCTAAGAGTGTCAGTGGAATCAAACTTTTTATTCTTTAGAACTTGTCGAACAAAGGTTACCATATCGCGATAATTACTTATTTACAAGCCGTGCTTTTTAATGCATTCTCTCCTTCAAATTATTATTACAGTTTACGGTATTGTTTCTCACCTTAAGAGTTACTTTATATTTAGGCAACCTAGTTCTCTCTCATTCTCTTAAGTTTTGTAATCATTCTGCGCCGATTGCCTTCATTACCAATGGGGCACTTTTGACGCAACTCAGATTTCGTTTTGAATGGGGCAGCAATTACGCGGACGCTCGAGGCGCAGTCACGCCGCCGCCATGCTGTCCTGCTATCGACGACACATGCACTGCCCGCGTGCGAAGGGTTTGAAAGCGTAAAGAAACGCCGAGTGCTTTTGGCTGCGAGTAAAAGGAGAGAACGTTGCAGCAGATCTGTACGCGAAGTGAAGAGCGTCTGGATCAAACGCGTACTTCGTAATATATTCCTTAGGAAACCACTCCCAAAAGCTATTCCGGGCAAAGCTTCAAATGGAGGAAGCTTAAAGCATGGGGTTTAATTTCGGGCACCTCAAAGACTTCAGGCGACTGCTCTAAAATGGCAGCTTTGCTGGAAATTGGGCTGTGATTCCGCATGGTCGCACAAGTTTGCTACGTTTTTCGTCAACTGCGGAGTTCCTCGAAAGTCAGTGTTTTTTTTTTGTGTGTGTGTGCATGTTTTCGCGATATAAGTCAGGTAGATGACATTTCCCCCTGTTGTGAACGTTATATACTCCACCTTGCGCGTCTCCGAAGAGCTGATTTGCCACATTTTTGTCTACAGTGTGTGCGACCGCCGTGCTACTTGGACAACCAGCACTGAGCGATAGTACAAATCTTGCGATAACTCGCGCGTTCGCTTTGAGACTTTATGATTGCCGAGGTCTGTCTGGCATGCAGCGTTGCATAATAGCTAGCCGGCACAGGTGACTGGTGAACGAAAACGCGCCCATCACTAACAGAACTCGTAATGCCGCATATACTCGACGAAGGGTCGCATCCCCAGCTTGCCAGCCAAATACACGAAAAAAAAACATGCTGAAATAAACAATTCCAAGACTGAAATGAGCGTCGCAGCTTATTTGCATGCTTTTGAATTCTGAGCGCGTGTCATGTGTCATTTTCGGACGTCATTGTGAAAAGCTATGACGCCAAAATCCTATCTAACGCCATGGAGGACACTGAGGACCACTGTATCCACGAGTGCGCTACCTAGCCGAATCTGAGCAGCGGTGACACCGATAGCATTGAGGACTATATACAGCCACCAGCAGAGTGGCATGCTTGAGTGAACAGGTACATGCATTATGAGAGCCACAGCGTTCGCTCGCTCTTTTTGGTCGAAGAAATCACGGATCAAGAAATCCAACAGACAGAAAATTTAGACAGCAATGGCCCACCCCCGTTTAATGGCCGCACCTCTTCAATATAGCGAGAAAAAGTGCGGCTCTTAGAGTAATAAATATGGCAAATGCTCAAAACAAGCTGTTTCGAAGCACGAGTACACAGATGACCGCAGCACTATTTCTGCCGAGCGTTGCAGCCTTCCAGGGAAGTGCGCTGGAGGCTGGCATACAACCCGTGGCGCTACTAAGTTCGATGTCGCAACTTCGATCCCGGGCGTGGCGGCCGTATTTTGACGGAGACGAAATGCAAAAAAAAAACCGTGCTTAAATGTAATTGCACGTCAAATAAGCTCAGGCGGCCCAAATTGATTCGAATTGATGTTAATGTTGAACATGAATCCTGAACTTTGTGTTGCTTTTTTGTTGTTACCGACCATTGTATATGTAACGACTGCTCCCCCCCCTTATGTAATGCCCTAAGCCAAGGGCCTTTAAGGGTAAATAAACGATGATGATGATGAAATACGTTACTACGACCTGCCTGATAATCAGATCGTGGTTTCGGCACGTAATACCACGTAATTTTGCAATCACCTCGTGCAATTCACCCGTGGCCCTGAGTTCCCAGCGTCTATAGAGCGCCTGACCAATGCAGGTGCTAAGGATCTCTGAAAACTGCATCTGGCAACATTTTAACACATGAACACTCTCGAGTGAGGTTAGCTTAGCAGAACTTCTTGAATTTCTCGAGTTATCTGAGATATTAGTGACCTTAATGAGGTTAGAAGAACTGCTGAGGTTTATACAGCGCAGATTAACGGCCACTACACATGTCTTCCAGATAAGAGAGGATACGAAGTAGGACTTCTATTCCGTAAGGACATAGCGGGCAACATTGATGAATTCTACAGCATTAGTCAGAAGACAGCAGTCGTCGTAATAAAGCGGAACATGATATGTAGATGAAAGGTAGCACAAGCCTACGCTCCAACCTCCAGTCATGATGAAAAAGAAATGGGAGAGTTTTATGAAGGTGCTGAATTATCGATGAGGAAGGTGCAAACTCGCTATACTGTAGTCACGGTGCAGGATGTATAAGTGTTAGGTAGCGTAAAGGGCAGTGATCAAAGAATAGCTAGGTCTGGGATTGCTCTTAAATTGAATAGAGAAAGAACAAATGTAGTCAAGAAGAAACAGGACAACCCAGATGCAGCAAGGGTAAAAGCAGAAGACTTGAGGCTGGTGCTCGCCAAGAAATATATACAGCTTCAGAAGAGGAAGGTGAACCCAACATTGAAGTTCAGTTCAGTTTATTTCCAACACAATGTTGGTGGTCCTCCAAGTAATGACCAAAACCTAAGCAGGCTGATTTCAGAAGCAGCAATTACAGTGGGAGCTGAGGCACCAAGGCAACCAGAAGGTAAGCTCTGCCAAGTAAAGCGCAAAAAAAGAAACGACAAAACATGGAAATCAGGAGCGTAGCCAGAAGAGGGGGGGGGGGGGGGCTTATGGGGCTTCAGCCCCTCCCTGAAATTTTTTCGTGCTGTCATGCGCCACCGACCAAAACAACCCCCGGCGCCGGAAATTATGCTCGATTTTGTCTAGAATGTCCTTTTTATGCTCGAAAAGACATTTTAATGCGAACATTGCGAACATTACGAAATCAGGCTGGATTTTGCGGCAACGCCCATGCACCGAAAGTCACATATCGTAACGCAAGGAGCTTCCATCCGAGCACGAAGTTTCAAAGGCCTTTGGATGGCGAGTGGGCTCGTCGCGGCATCTTGTGGAGGCCGCGGAATCAAGGTAGCGCTTGGATTTCTATTCTGAAACTCTTATGGGTATGAAGTTCTGATAAACTTTTGATGCGAAAGGTGCATTGACATTTCCAAAGTCGTGCTTTAGATTTTCAATGCCGAAACCACGTGGGTTTAATGTTGTTATAAACATGTGACGCCAAAGGTGCATTGACTTTTCTAAAGACGTACTTCGCGCCATACTACGAGAGGAGCCAAATCAACACAATATCGGACACGTTGACAAAGCACGCAGCGAGGTCTGATGAGACGAAGCGTTGTGGTAGTTCATTTGTGCCGTCATGTCACAGAAAATATCCACCTTCCTTTATCCTGCGCCAAACCATCCATGTCAGGGCACTAAAGCCAGCAAAGGTAACTACGTTCTTATTTATTTTACTACTTGGACTTCTATTCGCGAGGACACATTGAGCCTCTTTCTTTCTTTCTTTTCGTTCTTTTTTTCCCTACTTGCGGGCTGCATCGACCACCGCGCGGAGTACTTCGATGCGCGTTCGTTTTTCTCTGGCCAAGTGGATTTTCGCCTGGCAGAGCTTTCGACGCTTTCTGGCAAGCAGACGACAAAAATAAAGAATGCATGGTCGCTCGCTGCCATAACTACGGGGACTCGGGGACTCGACGGATTGCAACGCGTTCACTTGAGCGCAACCTCTCTGGAAAATGTTGTCTCGCCGGTGTAGGATACCGAGCAGTATGCGTGGGCCATGCTTCTCACGTTTTCTTCGATATTCCTTCGGTAGCCACACTATAGGTGCCCAAAGTAGGCATCCGATTGTAGCCAACATGCTTTCCTTTGCGTTATTTTATTTCGGCGCCCACCGCGCCACAAAAGAAAAAAGAAAAGACTTTCGCGGCGCAGCGAATTGTCGCATGGAGAAAGTTCGATTTTATTACTTCTTTTGCGGAAAGTAATGGGCCACGGGACGCTTCAATTGCCGGATAATCTTATTATGTTATTGCGAAAGCAGTTATATGGACACTCCAGGTGCATTCCTGCCGTCGCCCTCATGTTCCGTATGAAGTCCAGGGGCGGTAACACGCGGTATAACGCCGCATACTGTATATGCGAGTGAAAGCGTAAGGAAGGGGGGGGGGGGGGGTGAATAGGTGAGCCGACGATGGTGGCTCAGTTTGTGCGCACAAGGGAGAAAAGCGGGGAGAAAGCGCGCCGCCTTCCGTGGCGCGCCATATACATCGGGGAAGTGGATGGAGGGGGTGGTGGCTGTGATATATACTAAATTATCTCGTTGCGACGTTTTGTGTATATGCGCAGTGAACTTTGTTTCCAGTGACACGTTTTTGCCCTTTACCGAGCTGTATCTTCGCATTTGTATATTCCATTCTATCTTTGCATTTCTAATGTACGAAGGCGAGTCAAATGAAAGTGAGCCAACTCACCTTGCGCAATAATGGTTTAGTTCACTATCTGCGAAGCATGCACGTGGCACAGAGGCATCTCTTATTTACAAAAGGGACACGTAAGTGTGAGGATCAAGGTTCTTTAATGCTCGCATACTGTCACAAAAGTCGCGTTATTTCTTCAATTCTCCGCCCCCGCATCCTATGTATACACGCCTATTAAGCACCGCTTCTTTAAGAGTGGGCCACAAGCCTACGTGCCGCACAGTTTCGCAAACGGTGGAGAACGGGATCTTGGGTACATCCAGAGCACGTTGAGCTGTGTGTGTTCGTGACTGCTGTAATGTATGTTATTAATGTGTTCGCCGGAGAAGGTGACCGCTGTTAGGGTTGAAACCTTGGTGGCTACACAATCGGGCTACGCGAGGCCGGGTGCATCCGTGGCTGTTGTTTTGTGTGTTATTAAATTGCTTGCCAGTGAAGGTGACCGCTAGCAGAGTCTAAACCATGGTGAAAGCAAGCCCGGCCTACATGAAGCCGTCCTCGTCCGCAGCTATTGTTTTGTGTGTGATTGAATTGACTGCGGTGAAGGTGACCGCCAGTGGAGCCCGAACTACGGGGAGAACCAGTGTGCACGTGTGTGATCCATGTCTAGACGACAAGAGGTGAACGCCGGCGCCTCGAGAGATTTATAAAAGCGCGCCGATCCTACACTTCACCAGTCTGCTCCAGGGACGATAAACGAACGCCGAGCAACTCCCGGGCAAATGAGCTGCCGACATGACGCCCTGACACCGAACACCGCCAGCCACCGTGGAAGCCAGCCGCCGACGTCGAGGCGCCGACTTCGAGGGTCACTTACGGGCCGCATCGGTTGGGACGGACTGCCGGCGCGCCCGGTTGACTGTATGTCGCTTTTGATTCTGTGGACTGTGGACTAAATATTTGTCTTCTCGATTACTGTTTAGGAATCTAGTTGGAACTGATGTTCATTGTTCATGTTGCGATTGCACATAGTAATTGTTTAACTTGGTTACACCTGTTCTTTGGAATTGTCACTTTACTGTTTCCGTCTAACATATTCATATCCACTATACTTAATAACGCCAGTTTCTTTTGTGATTGTAATGTGATTGCTGAGCAATCACATTAGATCACTGTTTTTGCTTGATTTCATCAGGCCTTTGTCTCGTTCACGACGGTAATTGGCGAAAGCCAGGCACCAGACTCCACCCCCTCATGCCACTACTCAGGAGGAGCTAACGCATCGATGCTGAGTCGTGGCACATACACAGGGTTGAACATGGTTGTGTGACATAATGGAAACTCCAAAAGTTGAACAGCGTGGTGTCGTGAGGTTTTTGACAGATGAAGATGTTTCCCAAAAAGAAATTAGTCGCCGTATGGCTTCCGTGTACGTTGAACATTGCATTTCATTGGCCATTGTAAATCGTCGGAGCGAATGGTTCAAAGAAGGACGTGAAAGTTGCAAAGACGATCCAAGACCGGGCCAAAGCCAACGAGCAATCACCCCCAACAAAATTGCAACGACTGGTTAGACAAGAACGGAGGATAAGCATACATGAATTGGCAGGGCCTGTGAACATCAATCACGGTTCGGGTCACAGCACAATTCATGGACATCTCGGCTTTCAGCTCTTGTGTGCGAAATGGATGCCCAAGATTTTGAACCACCGCCAGAAGACGGAGAGGTTCGGTGCTGCCTTGACTCATCCAATCCGTTATCACGATGAGGGTGAGGAATTTTTGACCGCACTTGTGACTGGGGACGAATCATGGTGCCACTTCTATGAGCCTGAAACACGACGGCAAAGCTTTCAGTGGAACCATTTGACTTCACCACCCCCAAGAAAAACAGAAGGCGTCATTTCTGCTGGAAAGATGACTTTCTTTTCGATCATCAAGGGCCATTATTGATCGAATTTGCTAATCCTGGAGAGACTATCAATTGTTTCCGATATTGTTAAACGTCGGATGGGCTGCATGTCGCAATCAAGTACAAACGACGTGGAAAATTGAGGAATGGGGTCATCTTGCTCCACGACAATTCCCGTGCCCGCGTCGCTGATGTGGTTAATACAAAACTGGCAAAGTTCAAGTGGGAAACGCTGCAACATCCGCCATACACCCCAGACCCGTCGCCTTGCGACTTCCACATTTTGAAGTATTTGAGAAAACAGCTCCAGGGAACCCAAGGAGTTCTATGAGACGGGAATCACGCGACTCCTTAGTCAGTGGGACAAATGTCTAAACGCTCATGGAGACTACATTTAAATAAAGTGCCCCGTTTGTCATATATTCGCATTGGCTCAGTTTCATTTGATTCACTCTCTCATATTTTGCAGAACTCCTATCAGGCTTCACCCCCGCAACTAAGCCATCGATTCCTCCATGGTGTTTGGCTCGATCTGCAGTGCAACTCACCATACCAGGAATCAGGAAAAAATCTGAGCTGTCATCACCTGCTCTTAAACAACTAACTCTGCTCCTTTTGCACGAGAGGCACGCCGACCACGTACATATTTATACTGATGGATCGGCAACTCTCCAGTGTTCCTCTGGTGACGTGGTTTTCCCAGCGAATGCCACCACCATCAGTTTCAAGACATGTTTCAAGAGCACAAAAGCGGCTCAAACAAATAAGGGACTACAACGGTGGCAATTACGATGCTATTAACACTGAACTTTCCTCCTTGCTTGACCACTTTATTTCAACCTACAATGAGCACTCCGTCGAAAAACTTTGGAATTCTTTTAGAACAAAAGTAGTTGATCTAACTAACAAATTTATTCCTTTACGAGCTGTCTACAACAACATTAACGCTCCCTGGTATAACAGATATCTCGAGCGGTTGTCGAACAAAAAAAGCAGGCTGTTTCGTAGTGCGAAAAAATCACCTAACCCGGGAAGATGGGCTGTATACAAAGCCGCTTCTACGGCATATTCAGAGGCACTGAAAACGGCGAAATTTACCTTTTTCCATTCAACGTTTCCATCCTTACTCAAAACTAACCCTAAACGCTTTTGGAATACAATGAAAAGCAGCAAAAACAACGACGTATCTCTCAATAACGATGGTGAACCAGTTTCGAAGCATCTTTGCGCCTCAATCTTTAATGACACCTTTACAAACTTGTTCTGGGACCCAATATTCACTCTTCCTTCGTATCCGAGAGCACATCTTACAGCAATGGATCCCATCATGCTTGACCCAGCCGGCATTCGTGCTATTATTAACAGACTATAACAATCATCTTCATGTGGCTGGGATGGTATCAACGCTAAATTCTTGCAAAACACTAATGAGTACAGCTCTATCATTCTGGATTACATTTTCACCAAATCGCTCAGCGATGGATGCTTGCCCAACGATTGGAAGGTAGCCAAGGTTGTGCCTTTCTACAAGTCTGGTGACTCACACAACCCAAGTAATTATCGTGCGATATCCCTAACATCTGTTCCCTGCAAAATATTACAACATGTCATCTTTACTTACTTAGTTAACTTCTTGGAGTCGAATAACTTTTTTCTTCCATCCCAGCGTGGTTTTCGTAAACATTTTTCTTGTGAAACACAGCTACTTACATTTACTAATTACCTTCACGCATTCCTTGACGCTGGCCTCATCACTGATTGCATATACTTGGATTTTGTGAAAGCCTTTGATAGTGTAAACCATGAGCTCCTTATGCTAAATCTAACCAGCCTAAACGTTGACCCTTTAGTACAACACTGGATACGCGACTTTCTTTCTAACCGCACACAATCCGTCACGGTGAATGGAACCGATTCTCTAGAGGCACCTGTTTCCTCCGGAGTGCCACAGGGCTCAGTTTTAGGCCCATTACTATTTTTGATTTATATTAATGATTTACCTACTAGCATCGCTTCTTCTGTCTGTCTTTTCGCTGATGATTGTTATCTACCGCACCATTTCTAGTTATACTGACACAACAATCCTTCAAAGTGACCTAAATAATATTTCTACTTGGTGTGAAATGTGGAAAATGAAGCTTAACATTCTTAAATGTAAATCAATGAGAGTATCGCGTAATAACACGCCTTGCCCGAACTACCTTCTTCACAGCACTGCGCTAGAATCCGTAACTACCTATAAATATCTCGGTGTACATATTACTAATGACTTTTCATGGAAGTACCACATCGAGCATGTAACATCAAAGGCCAATCGCATGCTTGGTTACCTGAAAAAAAACTTCTCTCTCGCACCTTCATCACTCAAGCGACAGTTATATATCACTTATGTCCGATCTAATCTCGAATATGCCTCGTCAATATGGGACCCTGGCCTTGCAACTCTTACCAATAACTTAGAGGCAATGCAGAATCACTCAGCACCTTTTATCCTAAGTAACTACCATCGAACTTCCAGCGTAACTAACATGAAATCGATACTTAATCTGCCCCCGCTTGCAAATAGACGGAAACTATCTCGACTTGCATTGTTTCATAAGATCTATCATCATAATCATGTTCTTAAGGCACGACTAATTAAAGCGCCTAATATTGTTTCATCTCGACTTGATCACAACCACAAAGTTCATGTCCCTCACCAGAACACTGCAACACACTCGCACTCTTTCCTGCCCAAAAATAGCCTCGACTGAAACCATCTTCCCACCTCATTAGTTAGCATTACCAACTGTGACCATTTTCGTGAAGCTCTTTCCAGCACAATTTACCGCATGCCAAAATTTTTTTTTCCTTAAACGTTCTCTATGTCGGTTGGAAACTTTATCTTTTAGTGTCTTAATCGGCTGCAATAGTATTTTCTTGCCATAATTATTGTACAAGCCTTGCATGACAGTGTGAATTTTCGTTGTTATTGGAAATTACATTCGTTCCCATTCTTGAAATCTTCAACTGTGTATGTGCAAATAAGTGTATTTATGTTGAATGATTGACCCCTCCCCTCTATAATGCTTGTATGCCGTGAGGGTACAATAAACAAACAAACAAACAAACAAATAAATAAATAAATAAATAAATAAATAAATGTCACCCAACGACACCAATGGCTGCAGAACTTGCAACTCTTCGCGCTGCACTTCGTCTTGTCAGCCAAAAGCAGCCTCGAAGATGATCAATATTCAGTGACTCGAAGGCAGCACTGCAGTCTTTGCTATCAGCCCTGAGGCGTGAACCACATGTACAACTGGGATTCGAGATTAGAGAACTAATCCATAGCTTGACTGAGAAAGGACACCACGTGACATTTCAGTGGCTTCCAAGTCACTGCGGCGTCATAGGGTACGAACACGCCGATAGCGCTGCTCGGTCGGCTCTCCAAGGCGACGAAGAGGAGCCGATACCATTATCAAGGATGTTCTCCTTGTGGAAAGCAGGAAGTTTTCAAAACCGGTTGCACAACCTTGACTCTTCTCTACACCTTTGCATTCCAGCTAGACTCTGCCGTCGCGAAACTACTCTGCTTTGTCGAATATGGTGGCGTTCGCCACGCCTTTTACTTTCCGAAACGGATGGGCCGACGACGCCTCATGTGATGACTGTGGTAACCAGGAGACTCCAACACCTTCTCTGACTGTCCTCCCTATAATTTACAGAGACGATCACTCGCAAACGCGATAGCGCGCTTTGACCGAAGACCTCTAACAGAGGAACTTATTTTAAAATGCCGCCATCACAAGCCGTCGCAGCAGAGGGCGACGAAGGCACTGTTGCAGTATTTAAGGGCAACAGAATTGGACAAACGGCTGTAGCATGAACAGATGTTCATAGTGCTGAAAGTGCTACTGTGTTGTGCGGTGATAGTATGCTGCAACAGTGACCGACTGTGATTGTATGTCTATGCTCCTTTCTTTATCCCTACTTTGTTATCACTTTACCTCCACTTCGCCTCTTTCCCAGCGTAGGAGAGTAAACCTGATCTTCCCGTCTGGTTAAGCTCCCTGCCTTTCCACTTTCCTCTGTCTCTCTGCTTTTTATGCATGCTCTCAGTTGCGACTATAATTTCGGAGCAATTACAATACGCGACCGATGACAGCTGCTCCTGCGCAATACATTCTAACAAAGGACAGCGTCACTGAGATATTCCCCTGGTCGTTGCATATGTACAAAACTGTAAACAAAGTTGTTGAGTGACAGAGAGAGAGTGGCAAATGAAAGAAAGGCAGGGAGACTAACACAGTTTTATTAAAATATTTGTCCTTAACTTGTTCATTTCATGGTATGGTATGGTAAAACTTTAATGAAGTCCTGCAGATCGTGAGTCTTCACGAAGCGGGCCGCTCCCACATGGGAACCGGAAGGCCGAGCCTCTCGGCCGCATCGGGGGCCTGCCGGACAGCCCAGAGTTGGTCAGGCAGAAGAGGGCTGTGGAGAACCGCCTGCCATCTGGCCGATCTGTTATCGACGATAGAGCGTGACCGGGCACACCGCCTGAGCATGTAGTCTAACGTGGCTATTTCTCCACAATCGTGGCAGGTAGCATTGGTGTAAGTATCCGGATAGATTTTATGTAAGAGCGACGGATTGGGATATGTATTCGTATGTAGTACATAATAATAATAATAATAATAATAATAATAATAATAATAATAATAATAATAATAATAATAATAATAATAATAATAATAATAATCAGCCTAGTTATGCCCACTGCAGGGCAAAGGCCTCTCCCATACTTCTCCAACTACCCCGGTCATGTACTAATTGTGGCCATGTTCTCCCTGCAAACGTCTTAATGTCACCCGCCCACCCAACTTTCTGCCACCCCCTGCTACGCTTCCCTTCCCTTGGAATCCAGCCCGTAACCCTTAATGACTATCGGTTATCTTCCCTCCTCATTACATGTCCGGCCCATGCCCATTTGTTTTTCTTGATTTCTACTAAGATGTCATTTACCCGCGTTTGTTGCCTCACCCAATCTGCTCTTTTCTTATCCCTTAACGTTACACCCATCATACTTCTTTCCATAGCTCGTTGCGTCGTCCTCAATTTCAGCAGAACCCTTTTCGTAAGCCTCCAGGTTTCTGCCCCATATGTGAGTACTGGTAACACACAGCTGTTATACACTTTCCTTTTGAGGGATAGTGGCAACCTGCTGTTCATGATTTGAGAATGCCTCCCAAACGCACCCCAGCCCATTCTTATTCTTCTGGTTATTTCAGTCTCATGATCCGGATCCGTGGTCACTACCTGCCCTAATTAGATGTATTCCCTTACCACTTCCAGTGCCTCGCTACCTATCGTAAACTGCTGTTCTCTTCAGAGACTGGTAAACATTACTTTAGTTTTCTGCAGATTAATTTTCAGACCCACCCTTCTGCTTTGCCTCTCCAGGTCAGTGAGCATGCATTGCAATTGGTCTCCTTAGTTACTAAGCAAGGCAATATCAGCGAATCGCAAGTTGCTAAGGTATTCTCCATCAACTTTTATCCCCAATTCTTCCCACTCCAGGTCTCTGAATACCTCCTGTAAACATGCTGTGAATAGCATTGGAGAGATCGTATCTCCCTGTCTGACGCCTTTCTTCATTGGGATTTTGTTGCTTTCTTTGTGGAGGACTACGGTGGCTGTGGAGCCGCTATAGATATCTTCCAGTATTTTTACATATGGCTCATCTACACCCCGATTCCGTAATGCCTCCATGACTGCTGAGGTTTCAACTGAATCAAACGCTTTCTCATAATCAATGAAAGCTATATATAAGGGTTGGTTATATTCTGCACATTTCTCTATCACCTGATTGATAGTGTGAATATGGTCTATTGTTGAGTAGCCTTTACGGAATCCTGCCTGGTCCTTTGGTTGACAGAAGTCTAAGGTGTTCCTGATTCTATTTGCGATTACCTTAGTAAATACTTTATAGGCAACGGACAGTAAGCTGATCGGTCTATAATTTTTCAAGTCTTTGGCGTCCCCTTTCTTATGGATTAGGATTATGTTAGCGTTCTTCCAAGATTCCGGTACGCTCGAGGTTATGAGGCATTGCGTATACAGGGTGGCCAGTTTCTCTAGAACAATCTGACCACCATCCTTCAACAGATCTCCTGTTACCTGATCCTCCCCAGCTGCCTTCTCCCTTTGCATAGCTCCTAAGGCTTTCTTTACTTCTTCTGGCGTTACCTGTGGGATTTCGAATTCCTCTAGGCTATTCTCTCTCCCACTATCGTCGTGGGTGCCACTGGTACTGTATAAATCTCTATAGAACTCCTCAGTCACTTGAACTATCTCATCCATATTAGTAACGATATTGCCGGCTTTGTCTCTTAACGCACACATCTGATTCTTGCCTATTCCTAGTTTCTTCTTCACTGTTTTTAGGCTTCCTCCGTTCCTGAGAGCCTGTTCACTTCTATCCATATTATAGTTCCTGATGTCCGCAGTCTTACGCTTGTTGATTAGCTTAGAAAGTTCTGCTAATTCTATTCTGGCTGTAGGGTTAGAGGCTTTCATACATTGGCGTTTCTTGATCAACTCTTCCATCTCCTGCGATAGCTTACTGGTTTCCTGTCTAACGGCGTTACCACCGACTTCTATTGCGCACTCCTTAATGATGCCCATGAGATTGTCGTTCATTGCTTCAACACTAAGGTCCTCTTCCTGAGTTAAAGCCGAATACCTATTCTGTAGCTTGATCCGGAATTCCTCTCGTTTCCCTCTTACCGCTAACTCATTGATTGGCTTTTTGTGTACCAGTTTCTTCCGTTCCCTCCTCAAGTCTAGGCTAATTCGAGTCTTACCATCCTATAGTCACTGCAGCGTACCTTGCCGAGCATGTCTACATCTTGTATGATGCCAGGGTTTGCGCAGAGTATGAAGTCGATTTCATTTCTAGTCTCACCATTCGGGCTCCTCCCCGTCCACTTTCGGCTAACCCGCTTGCGGAAAAAGGTATTCATTATCCGCATATTATTCTGTTCTGCAAACTCTACTAATAACTCTCCTCTGCTATTCCTAGAGCCTATGCCATATTCCCCCACTGACTTGTCTCCAGCCTGCTTCTTGCCTACCCTAGCATTGAAGTTGCCCATCAGTATAGTGTATTTTGTTTTGACTTTACCCATCGCCGATTCCACGTCTTCATAAAAGCTTTAGACTTCCTGGTCATCATGACTGCATGTAGGGGCATAGACTTGTACCACCTTCAATTTGTACCTCTTATTAAGTTTCACAACAAGACCTGCCACCCTCTCGTTAATGCTATAGAATTCCTGTATGTTACCAGCAATTTCCTTATAAACCAGGAATCCGACTCCTAGTTCTCGTCTCTCCGCTAAGCCCCGGTAGCACAGTACGCGCCCGCTTTTTAGCACTGTATATGCTTCTTTTGTCTTCCTAACCTCACTGAGCCCTATTATATCCCATTTACTACCCTCTAATTCCTCCAATAACACTGCTAGACTCGCCTCACTAGATAACGTTCTAACGTTAAACGTTGCCAGGTTCAGATTCCAATGGCGGCCTGTCCGGAGCCAGGTATTCTTAGCACCCTCTGCAGCGTCACAGATCTGACCGCCGCCGTGGTCAGTTGCTTCGCGGCTGCTGGGGACTGAGGGCCGGGGTTTGTTGTATTCATCACTGCTTACACGGAGCGTTAATGCTTGAGCTCTATTGAGCCGCGGATGAGGAACAAAGTAGGTTCTACGGCTGAGATAGTAGTGTTTAGTAATCTCGTTGTAGGTGGAGGACATATGAGCATATTCCTTTATGGAAAAGTACATATTTTACTTGTCTTGACAATGCGTAGCGTTTAATTCATTTGCAGCATCTGTGGCAATGACTACGCAGTTATTATTGATGTGTAATGTACTTGATCCCTCGACAGTTTCTATAAGGAGGAGGCCGAGCTGCAAAGTGAGCTCCCCCTCCCGAACGAAATTTCTGGCTACGCCACTGCTTCAAGTGTATTACTCAACAGATCAGACAGAAGTCGCTGACAGTCAAATCTGATAAATAAGAAGAAAGCCATATTCGATAACATAACGTCGAAAAGATTTAGGAAGCAGCAAAAATTGCCGCAGCGTGAAATCTGAGAAGAATACTTGGCATAGCGCAGGACAAGGTGCGAGCAATGAAATAAGCCTGGGTGATGCCATCAGCAATTTTGGTGATATACTCGTATTAAAAGCACCAGATGAATTCTACACGGACCTGTACAGTACCTAGAGCAACCACAGAAACTTCATTGTAAGCAGTGATGAACAGGATACAGTGGCTCCTTCCATAATTAGCGATGATGTTAGATGGGCCTTGTAAGACATGTCCCGGAGAAAGACGGCAGGAGACGATGGAATAAGAGTCGATTTAATCAAAGATGAAGGAGATATTACGCTTGGATACCTTGCGGCCATCTATCCTGCCAATAATAATAATAATAATAATAATACCAACATTAACGGTTGCTTGCTGGGCTGGTTCGTTCATTATAACTTACGTAACAGAGCGAAACATGAGGAAGGGACGACGATAGAAACCGAGTCAAAAGAGCGCTGACTTCAACTGTTTGTTACTGTCGATGTTATACATATGTATACATACGAAGCTCCAGCAGGAAAGGAAAAGAAACGGGAGAAAGGAAAAGAACAAACAGCATGAGTGGCACAAGGTGATATCACCATGCTCCTAATCAGCAACCATTTAAAAATCTTAGCTCCTTTTTGGTCAATGTAAGTGATGGTATGCTTACACACCCCTCTTCTGCACAAGCAATCTTGACCGCCTCGATAACCTCTCTGACGCATTAAACTAACCTGCAAGAAGGGCCGTTACAGGTTTGAAGAATTATATGACCATCAGCTTACATAAAATATTCACTAATTTCCAATGGAATCATGGCACCACATGACTTGAACAGACTGGCTTCAGGAGAGAATATCCTACAATGATTCATGTCAAAGTCATCAATAACGAAACAGAAATTTGCTATACAATCAACCCCTCGGTATGGCATTCCCTGATAACGAAAAAGCATTTGATTCAGTTGAGACACCAGCAGTAATGGAGGCATTCCGGAGTAGTTCAGGCGGCACACGTGAATATCTTGAGAAATACCACACAAAAATCCCACAGCTACCTTTTTTCACCATTATCATCATCATCATCATCATCATCCTGTTTATGTCCACTGCAGGGCGAAGACCTGTCCCCGCTATCTCCAATTAACCCTGTCCTGCTCCGACCGAATCCAACTAGGGCCTCCGAATTTTATCAGCCCACCTATCTGCAGTCCTCGACTGCACTGCCCTTCTCTTGGCGCCCATTCTGCAACGCTAATGGTCCACCTATTATCTAACCTACGCATTACATGAACTGCCCAGCTACATTTTTTTTTCTCAGTCACAATAAGAATACGGCTATTCCCGTTTGCTGTCTGATCCACACCACTGTCTTCCGGTCTCTTGACATTACGCCTAACATTCCTTGCAACACTGAAGTCCTGCCCTTATTCTATTGGAAATTATCTGGATTATATATAATACCGCAAGTAAGCTAATATGCCTACAATTGTTCAGTTATTTAACTCTCCCTGTTTGTGGATTAGTATAATGTTTACAGATCTTCGTCAAGTAAAAAAAGACGTCTTAGTTTGCATCCATTTATTTCTTCTAGATTTGCATTTATATTCGTTTCACGGGTTTACGTTTGTACTCCAGTAGGTCAAGAGCATGCATTGGCAACGGTGAAAGGTCGTCAGTACGCCTGTATGGTTTGCCTGGCCGTGTTCACGGCCGCCTGCACATGAGAGCGAGAGAGAGAGAGAGAGAGAGAGAGATAACAACTTTATTGTTTGCTCGGGATGGAGTCAAGGGAAGGGGAATAGGTGGGAGATCGTCTTGTGTCTTCTTCCGCGCAACCAGGGGCCCTTGGACCCCGGCGGCATCTTCAGCCATCTGGACGAATCGGACTTGCACTTCCGGATCGGAGCTGAGCAGCACTGTCTCCCACTGCCCCACATACCTGATTTCTAAAGATTGACCTTTCTATTGAACGTGACTACGTTTGAGGGGGCACGACCAAACCATGTGCTGAAGTTCTGCCGTTCCTTTGCAGATTTTGCATTCGGCTGTATACAGCCCTGGGTAACAGCGGCTGTAGGCTACAGGGTTAGGGAAGGTGTTGGTCTGGAGCAAACGCCATGTCACCGATTGCCACTTAGTTGTGTGCTGCAGGATACTTGGCCGTCACGTTTATAATGATTAAGGATGTCCTGATGGGACACCAGCCTGTCCCGCCGCGACCGGCGAAGCGAGTGAGCGTCAGCGGTGGAATGGTCCGCGTCGATTCGGTTGGTTAGACCTCGAGCGGCGTCGTGCGCGTTCTCGTTCCCCGAGAGGCCGGAGTGGGCCGGCGTCGAGACGATTTGGACCCCCTTGACTCGGTTGCCACGAAAACCGGTCAGCAGGATGCTGGGTGCTTCGGACGACACATGCCCCCTTGCGAAATTTAGGATGGCCGACTTGAGTCGCTTACAATGGATTTGTATTTGGAGGCTGCCGTCATTGCCAGGGCAATGGCCGCCTCCTCCCCAACTTCTCAATCGTGCCGGACGCGAATGAATCGCCCTGTTGATTTACTATTCCTTTGGCCATGGCGTCGCGATCGTCATTATAAGCGGCGTTCACGTAGACCACGTCCTCAGAACTCTCGAATCTTTTCTGCATTGTCTGTACTCTAACCCGTCTCCGCTCCGCATTATATACCAGTCCGTGTTTTGGGGTAGTGGTGGAACGTAGATGTTTGTCCTGATGTCCGCTGGGATGTCCAATTTAGCTCCGGATCGGGATTAATGATTAATGTTCAGGGACTGCAAAATGGGCTGCCCTGTCCGGCTCTTCGATAGCCTTTCCAGTCAAGCGGTTCTCTGAGCTTCGATCAGCTCGTCTAGGTTATTGTGCAGCCCAGGTGCTTCGAACCGTTCATTCGAGGCTGTGACGGGTATGCCTAATGCCTGTTTGAAGGCGTTCCTGATTATGGCGTCTATTGTGTCCTTTTCGTCTCTCTTGTGATTTAGTAACGGGGCGACGTATACCACGTGACTCAGGACGAATGCCTGAACTAGTCTACTAAGGAGGCCCACTTTCATCTCGTGGTGCAGGTTGGCGATTCGCGAGATGAGACGGGTCGTCTGATAGATATGCGCTCTTTTCGAGTGCTCTTATGGTTCCCGTGTTGTACTCGTTAGTCTGGATTGGCAGGTCAAGGACCCTGATGCTGGGTACTGTCGGTATGAGCTGCCTCCCGCTGGTGTAGAGTTGGATTGGTGGCGTTATAGTTGCCGACTTGCATCCCCTCCGGGCTGGTTGATACAGCAGGAGCACTAAATTTTGCGGTGCGCAACCCAAGCCCCTCCGCTTGACGTACACCTCCACCGCGTCTATGCCTCTCTACAGGACTTCTTGTATGTGTACGTCGCTGCCCCCCGCCACCCAGAGGGTAACCTCGTCCGCATAGAGACTAAGGATGCAGGCACTCTATGTTTCCTAATATTTCAGGGAGGTCGAGCATGGCGACGTTGAAGAGGAAGGTTGAAAGGACCGAGCCTTGGGGCGTGCCCCTGCTCCCCAACTCCAAGTCGGCTAACTAAATCCCCCCGATCGTTAGGACGGCAGTCCGGTTCGTCAAAAATGCTTTAACGTAGTCCTAGGTTCGAGGGCCCACGCCTAGGTTTGCTAGGTTTTCCATCACTGCTTCGTGCCTCACGTTTTCAAAGGCATTAGCAATTCAACCTCAGTATTGCCCTGGTGTCTAGAGTAGTATAGCCGCATCCATCGACAATCTGATGTTTGAGCCTCAGCATCACGTCCTGATCAAGAAACGCAAATGTATGAAAGCATCTAACCCTACAGCTAGAACAGAACTGGCAGAACTTTCGAAATTAATCAACAAGCGTAAGACAGCTGACATAAGAAAGTATAATATGGATAGAATTGAACATGCTCTCAGGAATGGAGGAAGCCCAAAAACAGTGAAGAAGAAACTGGGAATTGGCAGGAATCAGATGTATGCATTAAGAGACAAAGCCGGCAATATCATCACTAATATGGATGAGATAGTTCAAGTGGCTGAGGAGTTCTATAGAGATTTATACAGTACCAGTGGCACCCACGACGATAATGGAAGAGAGAATTGTCTAGAGAAATTTGAAATCCCACAAGTAACGCCGGAAGAAGTAAAGAAAGCCTTGGGAGCTATGCAAAGGGGGAAGGCAGCTGGGGAGGATCAGGTAACAGCAGATTTGTTGAAGGATCGTAGGCACATTGTTCTAGAAAAATTGGCCACCCTGTATACGCAATGCCTCATGACCTCTAGCGTACCGGAATCTTGGAAGAACGCTTACATAATCCTAATCCATAAGAAAGGGGACGCCAAAGACTTGAAAAATTATGGAGCGATCAGCTTACTGTCCGTTATTTACTAAGGTAATCGCAAATAGAACCAGAAACACCTTAAACTTCTCGCAACCAACGGACCAGGCAGGAAACCGTAAAGGCTACTCAACAATAGACCATATTCACACTATCAATCGGGTGAAAGAGAAATGTGCGGAATATAACCAACCCTTTATATATATATCTTTCATTGATTACGAGAAAGAGTGATTCAGTCGAAACCTCAGCAGTCATTCAGTCATAACGGAATCAGGGTGTAGACGAGCCGTATATGTAAAAATACTGAAAGGTATCTACTTCACAGCCACCGTAGTCCTCCATAAATAAAGCAACGAAATTCCAATAAAGAAGGTCGTTAGGCAGGTTGATACGATCTCTCCAATGCTATTCACAGCGTGTTTATTTATTTATTTATTCAAATACCCTAAAGGCCCTCTTGGAGAGGGTATTACATAGGGGGGGCACACGAAACACACTAATAAGAATATGCGAAAAAAAAATAGTAAGAATAAACAATTCAGCAAACATAGTAAGAACACCACAAAATACGCATACACCAATATTGGAAGTGGATTAAAGTTCGAATAAAGATAAGAATGAAGTGTGAAAATTGAAACACCGGGGGTTCAAGGATAACAAAAAAAGAGAAAAAACTGCAATACGATGTCAAACAAGATACAAAGGTATTAAATTAGCCCTGAAAAAGAAATAGCTAACACCAAGGACGCGTAGAGACGTCAAATTCTGATATGATTCCACTGCATTTGATGAAATTGATCGGTGTTAACTTCAGTGGCAATATCAGATGGTAGATTATTCCAGTCAGCTATGGTTTTGGGGATGAATGATTGTGCGTAATGGGCCGAGTGGCAAGCTGGGCGTTTGACTTTGCAGGGGTGATCACGGCGAGGAAAAATGACAGGGGGTGACTGAAAGAAGTCGTCGCGCAAACGATCATGATGATAAAGTTTGTGAAAGAGAGATAGGCGGGCGTGTTTCCGTCGTAGTGATAGCGGAGGCAGTTCGGCACGAATTTTTAAAGATGTAACACTGGAGTACGGAGAAAAATCTGAAAAAATGAAGCGAGCAGCACGGCTTTGCAGGGATTCAATGTTACGTATAATGTACTCTTGGCTCGGGTCCCAGATGGCACATGCATATTCAATTTTAGGCCTGATTAACGTGGTGTACGCGAGTTTCTTTAGGTGTGAAGGCGCTTGCTTTAGTCTGTGTTTCATGATTCCGAAAGTACGGTTAGCAGATGCAAGAGTAACGTTGATGTGATGATGCCATGTTAGATCCGATTGCAAGTTGATTCCTAAGTATTTGTACGTGGTAGTAAGTTCGACAACATTGTTACCTATAAAGTATGAAGTTGGAATACGGGAAGAGGAGTGCGTAAATGACATGCACTTAGTTTTAGTATGATTTAGGGTCATTTGCCAGTCTGAACACCATCTGTTTATTGCGTTGAGGTCTGACTGCAAAGCTTGATGGTCAGTGTCAGTAGAAATGGTACGGTAAATTACGCAATCATCGGCGAACAGTCTTACTCGGGACGACATGCAGTTAGGCAAGTCATTAATGTAAATTAGAAAAAGCAAAGGGCCAAGCACGCTCCCTTGTGGAACGCCGGACGTGACAGGAATAAAAGGGGAGTTGCAATGATTAATATTTGTGAATTGAGTTCGAAAAGACAAGAAATCTTTTATCCATGCAATGACTTGTGCGTCAATGTTAAAATGTTTAAGTTTCAGTAGTAGCCTGTGGTGAGGAACGCGGTCAAAAGCTTTGGAAAAATCTAAGAATATCGCGTCGACTTGGTTGCCAGCGTCAATACATGAAAGCAAGTCATTAGTAAACCCTGCAAGTTGCCCATCGCATGAATATCCCTTGCGAAAGCCGTGCTGGTATTTGAAGATTATGTTATGTTCTTCTAAGTGTTTTATGATTTGAGAATGTATGATATGTTCGAGTAGTTTGCAAACGGTGCTAGTTAACGAAATAGGCCGGTAGTTAAGCGGTGATGAGCGATCGCCAGATTTAAAAATTGGTATGACCTTGGCTGTACGCCAGTCATTAGGAATTTGGCCGGATGATAACGACTGTGAAAAAAGAGCGCACAAGATTCCCGAAATGCTTTGCGATGTACTTTTGAGCAACTTGTTGTTGAACCCAACGTGGTCAGATGCAGATGATACCTTACGATTATTAACTAGTGATATGATACCGGACTCGGTAATATTTATCTGCGGCATGATGATATCGGAAAGTGTACCTATGTTTGGGCATGAAGTGACGTCCTCGCGGGTGAACACAGACGAGAATGCATTGTTTAATATTTGTGCACACTTTGACTCGGGAACAGTGGCGCCTGTGGGATCGGTAAGCACAACATCGGGGTGATTGCTTGGATTTATTACTTGCCAAAATTTACGAGGGTTGTTAGTCAGCATAGATGACAGGTCGTGGTTGAAAAAGTGACGGCGACTGTATTTAAGTAACTCTTGGTATTCTTTGTCGCACAGTTTGTATTTAAGCCACGATGGTGCAAGACTGGATTTCTGGGCTTGCCTGTACAATCGCTTTCTTTTGTTGTTTAGACGCCGAAGTTGCTTGTTGAACCATGGCGTAGAACTCCTACTCCTAATTGTTACAGCAGGTATTCAGAGACCTGGATTGGGAAGAATTCGGGTTAAGATTTAATGGAGAATACCTTAGTAACTTGCGATTCGCCGATGATATTGCCCTGCTTAGTAACTCAGCAGACCAATTGCAATGCATGCTCACTGACTTAGACAGGCAAAGTAGAATGGTAGGTCTAAAAATTAATCTTTAGAAAACTGAAGTAATGTTTAACAGTCTCGAAGGAGAACAGCAGTTTACTATACGTAGCGACGCACTGGAATAGGCAAGGGAACACATCTACTTAGGGCAGGTAGTGACTGCGGATCCAGATCATCAGAATGAAATAATCGGAAGAATAAGAATGGGCTGAGCTGCGTTTGTTAGGCATTCTCAGATCATGAACAGCAGGTTGCCATTATCCCTCAAGAGAAAAGTGTTTAATAGCTGTGTCTTACCAGTACTCACATGCGGGGCAGAAACCCGGAGGCTTACGAAAAGGGTTCTACTTAAATTGAGGACGACGCAACGAGCTATGGAAAGAAGAATGATGGGTATAACGTTAAGGGATAAGAAAAGAGCAGATTGGGTGAGGGAACAAACGCGAGTTAATGACATCTTAGTTGAAATCAAGAAAAACAAATGGGCATGGGCAGGACATGTAATGAGCAGGGAACATAACCGATGGTCATTAAGAGTTACGGACCGGATTCCAAGGGAAGGGAAGCGCAGCAGGGGGCGGCAGAAAGTTAGGTGGGCGGATGAGATTAAGAAGTTTGCAGGAACAACATGGCCACAACTAGTACATGACCGGGGTAGTTGGAGAAGTCTGGGAGAGCCATTTGCCCTGCAGTGGGCGTAACCAGGCTGATAATGATTAGGATCACGTCCTGAGTCGATAGCTTGAATCGAAATCTAGTCATGGTACGAGAAAAAAGCCCAATCTCATCCGTGTTCCCGTTGAGTCTGTTCAGCACTACTTGCTCTATTAGCTTTCCCAGGCACGAGGTAAGTGAGATGGGTCGCAAGTTCTCCAAATTTAAGTTTTCCCGGCTTCGGGATCATAACGACTTTGGCAATCTTCCATTGTCTGTGGATGGTGCCTACCCTACAACATTGATTCATGTATACGGTGAGAGCCTCAACAGAGTCCTCGTCTATAGGTTTCTAAGCATTTTATTAGTGATACCGTCCAGTTCCGGGGCAGATTTGGTACGCAGATCCTGTATGGCTCCCCTCATCGCTGCCGTTGTTGTTAGCGGGAGGTCGAGCGTTTCGTTTGCAGCTCCCTCGTACGGCTTAAATTCCTCTAGCCGAGTTCACGGCCACCTGCACACTAGAGATTCCGGAACTACAAGGCCAGAACCATTTAGAAATTGTTCTATATTGAGTTACCATGTATCGCGGATTAATTGAAGTTTTTAGACACGTAGGGCCCTCTGGACTGTACTTGTCGGAGATAAGGTGGCCTCGCCGCCTACGGGATTATCTGACTGAGCTATGTCGAATGCTCGGTTGCCATAGTCGGAAGCTCGAATCCTTCTGTAAGACTTCTTTTAATTTGTCGATGGTGACCTTGAAATGCACCTCCTCCAGTGCACAACATCTGCAGGCTTGGAGTGACGCCCGACACCGGCGAAAGATGCCTAGATCGAGTGAGGCAATACTAATCAAGGTACAACCAAATTAGGAAGGCCCACTAAGCTTAAACAAAGACACTCCCTCAACCGAACAGGCATTGGCCTCCCTGATGCAGTATTCAACCACAACCTCCCCAACGATATCTACTATTAACTTAGGGCCCTCAGTCCCCAGCTGCTGCGGAGCACCTGACCAAGGCTGCGGTCAGACCTGTAACGCAGGAGAGGGTGCTAAAAAACTCTGGGTCTCCACTGGCCGCCAATGGAAACTGACCCTGTCAAAATTTAATTGCCGAGCTCTTGAATAAGGCTAGTTTCGCAGGACTCTTCGAGTAACTATCAGACATTGTTTCGGATATCATCGGCCTTAGTGAGATTAGAAAAACTGGTGAGGCTTCTACATTGCTAAATAACGGACATGTCTTCTGCTATAGAAGCCTCCCAGACAAGAAGGAATACGAGGTAGAATTCGTAATGGATAAGTATATACCGGGCAACATTGAATTCTACGGCATTACTGAGAGGGTAGCTGTAGACGTAATCAAACTTCATAAGAGTTATAGATTAAATGTAATACATGTCTACGCTCCAACAACCAGTCACGATGATGATAGAGTAGATCAGTTTTATGAAGTTGTTGAATTAGCGATGAGAATAGGGCAAACTCAGTATAGCGTAGTAATGGGCGACTGCAATGCAGAAGGGGGAAAAGCAGGCTGGTGAACAAGCAATTGGCCACCACGGCGTCCATTCTAGGAACGCTAGAGGAGAGATGCTAGTAGAATTCGCAGAAAGGAATAAGCTTCCAATAATGAATACCTTTCTTCAGGAAGCGCAGCAACAGAAAGTCTATGTGGAAAAGCCCTAATGGTGAAACTAGAAATGAAACATATTTCATACTTTCTGCTGATTCCAGCATAGTGCAGGATGTAGAAGTGATAGGGTAAAGTGCAGTGATCATAGGTTAGTGAGGGCTAGGACTAACCTCAAGTTGAAGAGAAAAAGAGTAAAATTGGTCAAGAAGAAATAAGTCAACCTACAGGCAGTAAGGGTAAAAGCAGACAAATTCATGCTGGTACTTGCAAACAACGATGCAGGCTTAGAACACAGAGATGAAGACGACATAGCGCTAAAGGATGATACCGCAGGTGGGCTGACTTCAGAGGCAGCATTTGAAGTGGGATTCAACGCAAGAAGGCAACCTGTAGGCAAGCTCTCCCGTAACTAAGGACCTAATGAAAGTGTCGAACTCAAGAAATAGATAGAATTCACAGGACTATCAAAACTGATCAACAAAGCGAAAATAAGTGATATTTGAAACTATAACATAAGTAAGACTGAAGAAGCCATAAAAACGGACACAACCTGAAATAAGTGAGAAGGAAGCTTGGAATAGGACAAATCAAGATGTATGCACTGAAATAAAAGCAGGATAACATCATCAGCAATATCGAAATTATAGCAAATGCAACGGGACAATTCTCTACTGATCTGTACAGTACCCAGCGGACTCAGGAGAACTCCATTCGAAACAATGAACAGGATCCAGAAACTCCTCCTCATATAACTAGATATGAGGTCACAAGGGCGTTGCAAGACATGGAACGAGGAAGAGCGGCAGGAGAGGATGAAATAACAGTCGATTTAATCAAAGATGGAGGACACACAATGCTTGGAAAACGGGCGGCTATCTATAGGAAGTGTCTATCGACTGCAAGGGTCCCAGAAAACTGGAAGGATGGAAACATACTAATCTACATAACGGGAGGCGTTAAAGAATTAAAAAATTTATAGACCCATTAGCTTAATCCCTGTGTTACATAAAATATTTACCAAGATACATTGGATTAGAATAAGGGCAACACTGGACTTTAGCCAACCGAGGCAACAGGCTGGCTTCAGGAAGATATACTCTACAATGTGTCGAATCCATGAAATTAATCAGGTAATCGACAAATCCGCAGAGTACGATCAACCTCTCTATATGGCTTTCATAGATTACGAAAAGGCATTTGATTCAGTAGCGATACCAGCAGTCATAGAGGCATTACGTAATCAACGGGTACAGACTACTTACGTAAATATCTTGAATATGTTTACAGAGGTTTCACAGCTACCTTAATTCTACACAAGTAGGAACATACCTATAAAAAAAGAGGTCAGACAGGGAGACACAATCTATTCACTGCGAGGCGGGGAAGAAGTATACAAGCTATTAAAGTGGGAAGGCTTAGGAGCAAAGATTGACGGCGAATATCTCATAAACCTTCGGTTCCCCGATGACATTGTTCTATTCAGCAACAATGCAGACGAATAACAAGAAATGATTGAGGCCTTTAAAAGAGAGTGTGACAGTGGAGTTGAATAATATACAGAAGACGAAGGTAATGATGAACAGCCGCGCAAGGGAACAAGAGTTCAAGATCGCAAGCCAGCCTCTAGAGTCTGAAGGAGTAGGTTTACCTAGGTCAATCACAGGAAACCGTAATCATGAGAAAGGAATTCATAGAATCAAAATAGGTTAGATCGCATACGGCAGACACTGTCAGCTCCTGACTGAAAGCTTACCGTAATCACTGAAAAGGAAGATATACAATCAGTGCATTTTACTAGTACTGACATATGGGGCAGATACTTGGTGAATGACAAAGGAGCTTGAGAACAAGTTAAGGACCGCGCAAAGAGCGATGAAACGAAGAATGCTAGGCATAACTTTAGGACACAAAGAAAGCTGTTTTTATCAGAGAGCAAACGGGTATAGACAATATTCTAAATCACATTAAAAGAAAACAATGCCACTGGGCAGGTCATGTAATGTGCAGATTAGATAACCGTTCGACCATTAGGGTTACAGAATGGTTACCAAGAGAATTGGGAAACGCAGTCAAGGACGGCAGAAGACAAGGTGGAGCGATGAAATTAGGAAATTCGCAGCCGCTAGTTCGAATAGGTTGGCGCAGGACAGGAGTAATTGGAGATCGCAGGGAGAGGCCTTCGTCCTGTAGTGGACATAAAGCAGGCTGCTGCTGATGATGATGATAATGTTGGCATTCTTCCTGTTATCTGCGACTTTTGAAGTCGTGAGAGATTTTGTATAAAGGGCCGCCAGCTTCACAAGCATGATGTCGCCTCCATTGTTGATTAAATGGGCTGTTATTGCATCTTCTTCTGCCGCTTCACCCCGTTTCATGTCTTGCAAGGAGCTCCTAACTTAATCGATATTTATAGAAGGAGCCTCTATTACCCGTTCTTTGCTACATTGAATAGAGGTATCCTATCTCCACTGGGTAGTGTACAGGTTAGTGTAGAATTCTTCCGCTGTTTTTACTGTATCTTCAAGATTGGTGGTGATATTATCCTGCTTATCTTTCAGTGGATACATCTTGGCGTCTCCTATGCCAAGTTTTCTCACTGATTTCATTCTGCATCCATTTTTTACTGCTTCCTCAGTCTTTCTTACGTTCGTCATCATCAACATCATCATCATCACCAGCCTATTTTATGTTCACTGCAGGACGAACGCCTATCCCTGCGATCTCCAATTACCCCTGTCCTGCACCAACCGATTCCAACTAGCGCCCACGAATTTCCTAATTTCATTGCCCCACCTAGTTTTCTGCTACCCTCGAGTGCGCTTCCCTGCTCTTGCCACCCATTGTGTAACCCTAATGGTCCGACAGTTATCTAACCTGTTCATTAAATGACCATTAAATTTTTTATCTCAATGTCAATTAGAATATCGGCTATAACAGGTTTGATCTCTGATACAAACGTTCTATTTCTTTCTCTTAACGTTATGTCTAGCATTCTTCGTTCCATCGCTCTTTGCGCGGTCTAACTTGTTCTCAAGCTTCTTTGTCAGTCTCCAAGTCTGTGCCCCATATGTCAGCACCAGTAAAATGCACTGATTGTACACTTTTCAATGGTAATTGTAAGCTTCGAGTCAGGAGCTGGCAATGTCTGCCGTATCCGATCCAACCCATTTTTATCTTCTATGAATTTCCTTCTCATGATCAGGGTTCCCTGTGACTATTTGACCAAGGTAAATGTACTCGTTCAAAGACTCTAGAGGCTGACTGGCGACCCTGAATTGTCGTTCCCTTGCTCGGCTATTGATTATTATTGTTCTCTTCGGCACAATTGTCTCCAACCCCACTCTTACACTCTCCATGTTAAGCTCTTCAATCATTTGTTGTAACTGGTCTGCAGTTTTGCTGAATAGAACAATGTCACTGGCAAACCAAAGGTTGCTCAGATATCCGCGTCGATCTTTGCTCCTAAGCCTTCCTACTTTAAGAGCTTAAATACTTCTTCCCCGCCTTGCAGGGAATAGATTGTCTCCCTGTCTGACCTCTTTCTTTATAGGTACGTTCCTACTTGTGTAGAATTAAGGTAGCTGTGAAATCTCTGTAGACATTTTGCAAGATATTTACGTAAACGGTCTGTACTCCTTGATTACGTAATGTCTCTATGACTGCTGGTATCTCCACTGAATCAAATGCCTTTTCGTAATCTATGAAAGCCATATAGAGAGGTTGATTGTACTCTGCGGGTTCGTCGATTACCTGATTAATGAGATGGATGCGATCCATTATAGAGTATCTCTTCCTGAAGCCAGCCTGTTCCCTTGGTTGGCTAAAGTCCAGTGTCCCCCTTATTCTAATACAAGTTATCTTGAATATTTTATATAATACTGGGACTAAGCTAATAGGCCTATAATTTTTTAATTCTCTAGTGTTCCCTTTTTGTGGATTAGTATAATGTTTGCCTTCTTCCAGCTTTCTGGGGCCCTTGAAGTCTGTGGACATTTCGTAGAGAGCCACCAGTTTTTCAAGCATTATGTCCCCTCCATCTTTCATTAAACAGACTTATTCCCTCTTCTCCTGCCGCTCTTCCCCGTTTCATGTCTTGCAAGGCCCCTCTGACCTAGTCGCTAGCTATAGGCGGAGTTTCTGGAACATGTTCTTTACTGCTCCGAATGGAGGTATCCTGACTCCTCTGGGTACTGTACAGGTCAGTATAGAATTCTTCCCCTGCTTTTACTATACCTTTGAGATTGCTTATATTAACCTGCTTATCTTTCAGTGCATACATCATAGTTTGTCCTATGCCAAGTTTCCTTCTCACTAATTTCAGGCTGCATCCATTCTTTATTGTTTCTTTAGTCTTTCTCATGTTATAGTTTCGAATATCAGTTATTTTCGCCTTGTTGGTCAGTTTTCACAGTTCCGCGAATTCTATCTAATATGTTGAGTTGGACACTTTCATTCTTTGATGCTTCTTTGTTAGACCCTTTCTTACTTTGGAGAGTTTGCCTACTGGTTGCCTTGGCACCTTGCCTCCCACTTCAATTGCTGCCTCTGGAGCCAGCCAAGTTACGGTTTCATTCATTATCTATATGTCATCTTCATTTCTCTGTTCTAAGGCTGCAAATTTTCTTATAAGTACCAGGCTAAAAATTTGTATGCTTTTACCCTTACTGCTTTTAGACTGACCTGTTTCTTGCTTACCAATTTTAGTCTTCTCTCTTCAAATTGACGTGAATCCTAGCCCTCACTAACCTATGATCAATGCATCTTACCCTACCTATTACCTCTACATCCTGCACTATGCTGAAGTTGGCAGAAAGTATGAAATCAATTTTATTTCTTGTTTCATTCACCATTAGGGATTTTCCAGGTCCACTTTCTGTTGCTAAGCTTCATAAAAAAATTCATTATTCGAAGCTTATTCCTTTCTGCGAATTCTACCAGCATCTCTCCTCTAGTGTTCCTAGAACTCACTGCTTGCTCAAGAGAAGTACATAAGTTATTAGAGGAAGCCTTATGAGTGAGGATAAATGGGGAACATCTTAGCAACCTCCGCTTTGCAGATCACATTATCCTGCTCAGCAACACTGGAGATGAATTGCAACAAATGATTGACCTCGTTAACCAAGGTAGTATAAGAGTACGGTTAAATAATATATAGCCGACAAAGGTAATAATAAATAGCCTGGAAAGACAACGAAAATTCATGATCGCAAGTCAAAGCCTAGAGGCCGTGCAGGAGTACGCGCATCAGATCAATTACTCAAAAGAGCCGATAATCATGAGCGAGAAATTTGCGGAATAAGAATGGGTTGGAGTGCGTACGGCGGCAATTGCCAAATCCTGAGGGGGAGCTTATCAATGTCGTTGAAATGATAAGTGTATAATCATTGCATTCCATTTATAATTCCAGTAATACACGGCGTATCAAATAGGTGCTGCACCCGTTGTTTTTTCTTATATCAATGATCATAACTTAGTCAATCGAGCTTTTTTGAACGGTTCTGTCTTGTATCGAGAATAAAGCACGCTTACGGCATAACAATTTTGGAATCAGATCTTAACGCTATATTTCACTGATGCTTGCAATGCAAAAATGGTTTTTAATCCTTCAAGAACGCAATACAATGTGCCTCTTCCGGCGGAATGCGTCATTCGCTCATATGTACAGCATTAACGATATAACTGTGCATTCGGCAGTGTCGTGTTTTCGTGAGTATGAAGGCGTTCACCTATCACGCGATCTTGCATGAAATACGCGTGTCACTTCGATCATCGCCTGCACGAATCGCGTGCTGGCGTACATAAAACGAAAATTGAAACGGCGACATCGATATTGGATCCTTATACCAAAGTCGCATGGATGTTATCAGATGTGTTCAAGAACGCGCATCACATTTTATTCTTCATGACTCTAAGCATCCATCCCACGTAACACTAATGAAAAATAAGTTTTCTATCACATACCTTTCGCTACACAGAAAGCGTAACATGAGCACTGTAGTGACAGACATGTTGATCATTCCGCCAACACCCATTTCTTCACGCATAAATCGCCCAACCAAGTGCGAAATGCACCCCCCTGCCGCCCACTTTAGCACCATAATTCGTTCAGTCCCGAAATATCATCTGAGTGGAATCGGCTACCGTCCATTTTGGTAATTAACAATATTCAAGATTCTGTGAAAATAGTTTTTTCTTTACCATTGAATAACAGGACTTTCTGCGAGTACTTGATGGCTCGATTGTGTCGTTCGTGTTCCACATACATTGTTTCGCACTACTGTACTATTTTTTGGTTGTATTTCTTTCTTCATTTGTGCGCCGATTGAATCAATCTTCTTCAAACCGCCTAATAGTGTTTTTCCGTGCGTTCTGTATCATGTACAAACAATATGCTACTGGCAATAATTGCTTAAATAATAGGATATATTAAAAATGCAAAGTTAACTGGCAACATTGGTCTCATCCGCCATCTTCCCCGAGAAGCAGTGGTGAACCGCCTGCAAGTTCATCGGCCTCTACTGCGGCTCGGCTATCGTCGCCGTGCGACTACATTAGCGACTCCGTAATGTGCAACACCTGCCTTGAAATTTCACGACAACTGATGTGCATATGTGCACGTCTGCTATGTGCGCATCTCACCTGCGCTTCTTCGATTTATACTTTGGCAAATGGGAAGGTCTAGAGCCTCAGAGGTTACATGGAGCAGCTTATTATTCCGAGATACTGAAGTGGAATCGGCAGCACCACAAGAACAAAAGCTTTTCACATCGCATTCCGTCCTGGAACTATGCCCGATTTTACATCAGCCTTACATTTTTCTTGCTTAGATTTTCAGTGCAGCTTTCCTATATATTGTAATTTGTACGCCAACGCTATTACACGGCCTTGCCTATACCTGTCTCTTATTTCGTTTAATTTACACTGATCTACAATTACATGCGATTTATTATCATTTATTTCCCATCGGTCTGCAGAGCCTTCGAAGCCTAATCGATTTCGTTCACAGAGGCCAGTAACGCTGTTTGTTCTTTCACCATTCTTTTTTTCCGAACGCGACTTAAGATTTTGTAGCATTATTGTATGCGCACTTGTATCGCTATGACTGTATACCCAAGAACAGATATACTGACTTCCTCTTCTAAATGCGTTTTCTACTCGACATGCGATCGTTAAAAATTTAAATTTGTCCTTATGCGGCCCCTTTCTTTCCCCACGCTTTTAAGCTATCTAGCATTTTAAACACAAACATATCTTTATACCGGTCGTGACAGTGCCCTCTTCTAGCCCTCTTCTAGCTATCAGTGCCCTAGCTATCAGTGCCCTCTTCTAGCTATCAATACAGACGTAAAAGTGCCTGTATACTGCCTCCGGTTACAGCATAGTAGTTATCTGGCTAATGTTGCAACGACAAAACTTTGAACCAAAGTACGTTTTGTGGATGGCACTAATTAACGTACACTGCGTGTTTGTTGCGAAATGGGAGCGCTCTTCGTAGTAAACCGTTCGCCCACAAACTTTGTTCAGTGTTAGGCTTTGCAGTGATATAAGTTTCAAGCCACGTTTGCGGACATTATGCTTACCAGTTTCGTCCACAATAAATCTGATGCCGGTGTCGTCTGCGGTGACGTCACTCAAAACATGTTGATTCGACTCCTAGGGAACGGATGGAACCATCTGCCACGGCTGCGATGAACTGCGTGTTTTCACCGTATCGTTGCCGGTCACCGTACGTGGGCTTGTTCTTGCACTGTGGTGTCCTCCTTTGCAGTGCGCTGCATCCCAAAGAAAGGTACGAAATGTGACCCATGGTATACGAAGCATGAAGACGAAGTAGCGATTCTTCTAAGGTTACACGTGTCACAACAGAGAAGCATCATCGTCATCATTTTCTGAATATAGAATGATCACGTAAGCACGCAGCTGGTGCCGAGGCATTAACGTCAGCGATCAAGGTGGCCCGCATGAAGGGGAAGATTGTATTTTTTGGTTATCGAATTCTTCTGAAATTGACCATTTCAGTTTCTCCGTCAGGGTGCCCTAAAAGCCCACAATAGACTGAAAGTAGTATAATACACGGGCCGTTATTAGTATCTTTACTTTTTGCCGGCCTAGTTAATTCATACTTATCACAACGTAATCAGACGCAGAATATTGTGAAGACCACTCCCCTCCAAGTACAGGAATTAAGGGTCTTGATAATAGACAGCTTAATTATTACAGTCAATGTGCCAGCGTGTGCAAACATATCAGCGCACCACAATCGGATCCCGCAGGTAAATTTGTCAACATGGATGCTTATTCTAGTAAACAGTAACGACCACCAGAAATAACCAAAACATTTGTCACTGAAGCTTTAGTGCAAGTAATACGGACGCGTGCTGCAAGGCATGCTAACAATACTGTCCTGTACGTCAGTTGGCCAAGTCGTGCCCTTGTCTGCTCACTGCATCGCTTGCTATTCAGCATCTGTCCTACCTCTGCGTCGACATTGCAATGGCGGTCGTCAAACAACAAGGTCTATGCAGCATCGAATTTCGCTCCCTTCTGGTAAATGTTCCTTGTGGAAGAGGGAGAATTGTAGCTGCCAAGGCAAATCAGGCACAAGAGCGGCTATTGTGGAAACTTTTTGCGGCTTCGAAGACATCAGCAGCTATCACTGATACCGATGAGCGGCGCGACGGCACCAAGCACTGTCGTTCGACTGCCACTGTGGCGGAGGGGCAAGGCAGCAACGGGGATGTGCAAGCGTGGCAAGGGCCGCCATTACCGCAGCACGGCTTCGGAACCGACGAGCCTGGGAGCCAGCCTGGAGCCGCCAGAGTCTCTTACATGTGACCACCAACACTAGTCCTGGAAGCGGCGAGGAAAGCAGGAAGCATGGCGGACGAAGCAAGCTGTGCGAAAAAGGTCAGAGTGGAAGATTACATTGATCACATGAATGAGAAAACATCGACCTACTTCCTTAGCGAAGAAGAGGTCATTGAATGTGATGAGGAGGCAGATCCTTTCACTCTTGTGACATAAAGGGAGGTTCGAGGGAATTCCTGCCGTATTCCGACCGATTGAAGAAGTGAAAACGTTTTGGAAAGTGAACCCAAATGTTGTAGCCTCGAAAATCGTTGCGCTAGCAAAAGAGAAAGCAGGTTCTTTCCCAGTGAACAAAGGCGTAAGTTTCTCAGTCAGTGAGTTCACTCGCCTCAGCCAAGTGTTTGTTGTCATGTGTACAGGTGGCTGGCGTACTAGTGAAGCTATTTATTCCGGAGTCACACATACGAAACGTACCTCTAGAATATACGCAGTTAACAGAATATTTAAGACAGGCAGGAGTCACATCCGCCAGACGTAAGACCCATTACATACGTCAAGAAGATGGCACTGTGGAATCGCGCCCTGTTAGAAGTGTAATTTTGCAATTTCGCTATGACCGACCAATTCCAGAGTGAGTGTGTCTTGGCTTCACTAGCCATCCAGTCGAGCAATATCTAGGGCCAGCCAGACGCTGCTACAAGTGCTAGAGATTTGGTCACTTAGCGAAAAACTGCTGAGGAACAAGGCGCTGCCAAATATGTGCAGAAGACCACCATCACAAAGACTGCGAGTCTATAAGACAACCTAAGTGCGCGAATTGCGACGGGCCCCACACTGCATCATTTTCTGGATGCCCGCAGAAAAAAGCAGCCTCTCTTCAATACCAACACGGCATTATCCATGACCGCACACAACAGCGTGGTTACCAGTGCTAACATATGGGGCAGAGTCTTGGAGAATGACACAGACGCATGAGAACAAGAACCGCGCAAAGAGCGATGGAACGAAGACAGACAGAGAGCGGTTCGAATCAGAGAGCAAACGGGCATAGCCGATATTCTAATTGACATTAAGAGAGAAAAATGTAGCTGGGCAGGTCATGTGATATGCGCCGGTTAGATAACCGTTGGACCATCAGGATTACAGAATGGGTACCAAGAGAAGGGAAACGCAGTCGAGGACGGCAGAAGACTAGGTGGAGCAATGAAATTAGGAAATTTGCGGGTGCTGGTTCGGATCGGTTGGCGCAGGACAAGGGTAATCGGAGCTTAGAACGACAGAAAGCTGGGCTAGTTGGTAAAGATTCATTATGCAAGAAAGAGGTGGGGCGTGCAGACAGGACACAAGAGTAGAGAACTGGACAACGCGAACGCTGAATATCAACTGAAGGGAGCACTGAGGGGAAAGAAGAAAGACGACACAAAACTTATCTGCGCAAGCTCATGAATGCCACGTGTCAGTCGGGTACATGTGCCGGTCTATTTAACTGCACGCCAGAGTTAAATCAGTGCGCGATATTGCACAGGCATAAGAATGAAGATGCGCGTCTTATGGTAGAGGCATGGCGTGTCTATAATGGTGGAAGTGCGTGCGTGAGTCAGCCTTCGATTACTTCACATAAGGAAGAGATTAAGTACATTAAGTACTCTTGTGTCCTGTCTGCACGCCTCACCTCTTTATTGCAAATGGTAATCGGAGATCGCGGGAAGAGGCATTCGTCCTGCAGTGGACATAAAATAGACTGATGATGATGAAAGAACAAGCTCAAGACAACCATACGAACCATCACTGAAGTACTGGGTACCCCCCTCAGCAAATGTAGTGGTGGTTTTGCAACAGCTTCGTTGGATACCCAGGCTGATATGAACCAATATTAGTTGATAAAGGCCGGACCAAGTTCGATAAAACTAATAACGATCAACAAGGGTTGATAAGGGTTTATACTTTTCGGATCAAGTTTCAAACATTGATAATTACAATGTGCTGTGTGAAGATGAGCAAGTGCCACAATGTTTACGCATACTTATGCAACGCCCAGAGTTGTTTCTGCGTGAATTTTTCTCTTAATGTCGACTAGAACATCGGCTATCCTTGTTTGCTCACTAATCCACGCCGCTCTCTTCTAGTCTCTTAACGCTACATCTAACATCTTTAGTTCCATGGCTCTTTGCGCGGTAATTAAGTTTTTCTTGAGCTTCTTTGTTAACCTCCAAGTTCCTGTCCCATATGCTAGCACAGGTAGAGTGCAATGGTTGTACACTTCTTTCAATGTGAGTGGTAAGCTCGATGGCAGTATTTGGTAATGCATTCTGTTTGTGCTCCAGCCCCTTTTTATTCTTCTATGAATTTCCTTCTCATGATCAGACTTCCCTGTGATTAGTTGACCTAGGTAAACGTACTCCTTCAGACTCTAGAGGCTGACTGGCGGTCCTTAATTCTTGTTCACTTGCCCGGCTATTCATCATTATCTTTTTCTTCTGCATATTAATCTACAACCCCACTCTCACACTCTCTGTTAAGGTCCTCAATCACTTTTTTGTCATTCGTCTGCATTGCTGCTCAAGAAGACAATGTCATCTACAAACAAAGTTTGAGATTGTCGCCGTTGATACTCACTCCTAAGCCTTTCCAGTTTAATAGCTTGAATACTTCTAAGCATGCAGTGAATATTATTGGAGAGATTATGTCTCCTTGTTTCCCCCCTTTCTTGATAGCTAACTTCTTGATAGGAATCTACTTACGTATACTCTAATTAGTTGAATCGGTTGCATGAATGGCCTCAAATAACAATTTAGTGATGAGCAGTGAATAATATAGAGGCAGCTGCATTAGGTCAAAAACGCAGCAGTGCACTTGTTGGCATCTGATCAGGGTCACCGTCCACGAGATAAAACTGCAGAAACATTCACAAACGAAAGTTTAAAAACTACTGAAAGTAGCAATGACTGCGCACTCATGTCGACGGTGATGAGAGCTGTCTTACATTTACTAATACCATAGTTCCTACACTTACACTTCCCCGAACAGGAATACAATGCTTGCCGGGGATAAAGACTAAAAATGCTCACCTTTATGGGGTTACAAAGGGTGTTCGGTTGTCCCATGGCTAAAACGTTCACGTTTAATGAGCAAGACCAAATCGTTGTTATGGACCAATGAAGGTATCCTGTTTTCCGACTTTTTCTGGCAAGAATGACGACAGCTGTGACAACGAACACGAAGCGCTCATCGAGAAAACATTCGAAGTTTTCGCTGTCAAATTGTCCTGTCGGAAATTTTGTTGGTGCCAATGCTGTCATAATTATTGTACAGTTTCAACTAGCTTTTTCTCGTCGCGCACCTAGATGAAGCTCGTTATCCTGTCCTATAGATAGATAATTTCAATTGGCAGCAAGTCACAAAGGTTGGCCAGAGTATGGTGCCACCAGCCTTCTACTCAACGCTGGGGATGGGGTTTGAGGGAATAAGAAAGATGATAGCATGCGAAGAGGAAGGAGGGTGGTGGCATAGGGAACGCGACGCAGATGACAGCTGCAGAGAATACTTTTCTGTGCAACGTGCTGTGGTCAAATTTTTTTTTAATCCTTGAGTGTAAGAGCGTCACCCATTGGACAAACACTAAAATTTTTAGAGTGTACACTATATTGGGGCCGGTCAAGCTGGTACGAGCAGCTTTATTTCCCACTTTCCCTCTGCAATACTGTGCTTTTGTGGAAACAAAGCGTACATACATGCATACAAATTGGCACACTGTAATGGTGAACAAGCAGAAACACCATATAATTAATAAAGTCCCTACCATCTTGCCTGAGTTTCATGTCCTCTAAGAATGAAAGAACCAAACACTCTTGTGAAGGAAGAAATTAGAGCAATACCTATCTGACAAGAATGATGGCGAGCACGATCAGCAATCGGCAAATGCATTGGGCGCTTCAAGCCAGTTCGGGAGTCGTTCATGCGCTACCGCAGACGAAACGAATGCACTCAGAGCGACCTTCTTCGACACCTGAACAAGGTGACTACCTCTGAATGCTCCGAAAAGACGACCCGAATGTGCATTAAGAGCGGATCCAGGGGGGATATGCATGCTGGGCCTATAAACGTTTTAGTGCCCCATTTTATCGTACATGGTATGAAGCTAGTGCCCATATTGAATTTTGACGGCCCAAAAATGTATTTTCGCTTTTTCTGTGAAAGGTTGTTAGTACAAGAAATACTTTGCCAACGTAAATGTTCTTAGTGGCACTGCAGCAAACTAAACCATCGTTGTGAGAAGAGCTAAAATGCTCTACGCTACGATAGATTTGAAGGTGACATCATCGAGAAATTTGGTCAGGACGTATTTTTACCAAGATCAGTAGCGAAAGGTGTTCTCTTATTTCGGCATTTCTACCTGCCGCACAAGTTCGCGGGATCAAATCCCGGCCACGGTGGCCGCATTTCAATTAGGACTAAACGCAAAAACACCCCTGTATTTATATTTAACTGCATGTTAAAGAACCCCAGGTGGCCAAAATTAATCCGGAGTTACCCACTACGGAGTGCCTCATAATCAGATCGTTGTTTTGGTACGTGAAACCACATAATTAACTATATTGCATGTCTAAGCGCAATTAAATTGCTTTTATTGCATTATATTGCACGATCTCGCGAACACAATTTTCAGCTTAATAGTACAAAAAATAATATCCCTGCCACTTACCGCCCTCGCAGCCACGTCGTCCGCAGCCAGGCCCCCTACAGCATTCTGCCACTCTCACACGGCATTGCTCATGAACAGCCGTTTCCTAGGCGACCGAGCAGAGTTAACCTGCATATAGCCATACGCCTCATTATTTTTCTACCAGCGCGGTCGTAGTTTCTAAAGTCGTTATCGCATATCATAGACGCTGCACTCTGTACAATTCATCGACGCTTTCACGCGATCAGCAACGTTCGTAGTTCGCAAAAAGACGTTCTTCAAACTTGCAATGTTACACTGAACATATGTTGGCTTCAATCGCCGCGTTCTTCTCCGGTCAATGTGCGCGCTATTGTGTAGACCACCTATTCTCGCCATTTCTCTCTGGCCTCGCCAGAGAGAAATGGCGACCAACTTTTTTGATGACACCAACTTTTTTCTTCGGATAAATTGAATCCTCGGCCTACTCAATATGACACCATATCATTTCAGAGTGCTTAGTATTGGCGCAGGTACTATAGTACTGCTTCACACGATCAAAGTTCTGAATGCACTTGCACTATGTTTGACTGGATTTTGAACGTCCCATGGCGTCAGAATGTTTTTTTTTTTTTTGTAGCTAATCTTTCTTTGCCTCTTCCCCATTTAACCAGTGTTGTCTGCTTGCCTTGCACAATTGTCGGACATAGTGCAAACAAATGCGGCCGCCCCTTTCATGCCTGTTTTGCCACTATAGGGCGCCTAATACGACGCGTTTGAGCCCGAATCTTCGCCCTACAGCGATTATGTGCTATTTCTCAGTACACCATTACTCAACTGTACTGTGCAGGGATTACAATGTCAATGGCACAAAGTTATTTCACTGAGGGTAAATGCACCGCTCAAGCCCCCCGCGAAACGTGAAGAACGAGACTGCCCACCTCCCGATGGCCTGGCTATAGGAGGACTTATGGTGGCGCCGGAAACAGACACGGAATGCAGCTCGGGGTTCCCACAGCAGGCACACCTGCAGAAATTTGAGATATTACAGTGCAGTTCCGGTGATGCTCGAAGCAGCACACAACATCGAGCTGCCTCTTTTCACGCGCCTGGGTACCAACATCCCACGTGGGTCGCTTCGGGTACAAGTACCTCGGCCTCCGGAGAGACGAGGTCACTGGGAATTGTCTTTTGGACACACTGTCTCCTCTCGCTTTACCGAAAACTGTCTCATCTCGCTTTATCCCAGACTTCTGGCTTTCAAATACTTACCGACGCCTTGTTTTTTACCTGCAGTGAGGGCAACTCTACCCTTAGCGCGCTCATGGGCGACCTGCACGATGCGATTTAGCCGCGCGCAAATTTTCCCTCTGCTAAAACCATTCCGCACAGTCCATTTGCTACGCAGGCATCGGCTGCGCACCGCAAATTCGTTTGACAGCAGCGGGAGAGTTTGCTCTATAGATTAGAATCCATCGTGCAAGCTACCACAGTATGCGCTTTCAAAACTTGTACTGCGCCATAGCGTTCCGTGGACCATTGACAAGTTGGCTAATTGAATTAGATTCTGGTGTCTTACGTGCCAAAACAACGATTCGGTTATCAGGCACGGCGTAGTGGAATATTCCGAATTAATTTCGAACACCAGCTGATCTTTAACGTTCCCCGAATGAAAGGGCCACAGGCGTTTTTGCACCCCGCCACCATCTAAATGCGCCCACGTACCACGGCCGGGATTTGATCCGGCGACGTTGTGCTTGGCAGCGCGACACCATAGCCGCTAAACCGCCGCGCCGGGTAAGTTAACACAAAGCGCCGATTTTGAAATTTGCAACGAAACACGCATTACGGCACGAACAATGTGGTCCACTCTTAAAGGGAACGCTGCAACGTGTGGTTTTCGCTTTGCTTGCGCTCAAACTACAAGTGCCAGCTGAAGTCATGTCAGCGCACCGTTGCAAAGACGAGCGATTACAAGTTCACCGGAGTTGAAACCGCGCACCGGCTCATCTACCCGGAATTACGCCCTGCGTACACACCGATCTGCGTACGGCGCACCGGCCTCGGTTCTTATTTGTAAATAATCTCGCATATTGTTGAATTTAAGATCGGCGATCATTGTTTGCCGAGTTTATTTGAAAATGGGGAATATGAAACAAGGCACCTGAACACGCCGCTTGAGTGATAACGCAACCCACATATCGAAAAAAAAAGTCACGGAATTCAAGTACAAAAGGTAATGCACCAGCAAGGTAATCCAAGACGTGCGCTAACAGGTTTGACGAGTTGCTCTGTATATCGCTGCTATTTCGTATCTTTTCTTGCCCCTAGAGACGTTCAAGTCAATGATAACAGGCACATAAACTTTTAACAACTAGTTCAATCCTTTGCACTGCAGAGCGCATCACCTATTCATGAAATAAACATGTACATTAAAAATTCAAAAAAAGTTGCAGGGTCTCATTATATCTCGTAGAAGGTAAACGGCTAAAGCCTACTATTCCTCCTCTGATCATTACGGGCCGTCGTTAGACATGTTGGTCATATCATATTCATCAGTAGTAATTACAAGTGTTTTCAGTCGTTATTTGTTATTACTGGTCATTAGTAAACATTTTTAGTCATTTCTAACCAATTGTGATTCATTACAAGCAGTCGTTAGACATATTGGTCATTTCGTAGTCATCAGTAGTCATTACAAGTTATTAGTAGTCATTTTAGTCATTGCTGCAAATTACTAGGCATTTCTAGTCATTTCTAATCAATTGTGGTCATTACAAGACGTTAGACGTAATGGGCATTTCGGAGTCATTAGTATTCATTACAAGTAATTAGTCATTACTTGTCATTATTAACCTCTACCAATCTCTATTATAACGTTATCATTCACGAACTGTCACTATCAATCATTTTTCTTTAATCTGTCTACATGCGGCTTGATCGGGTGGCGAGAGCTGCCGACTAACATTAATAACACCTGTTATACGTCCTCTAGAATGGCAGAAGAACTTTGTAAACGTTTTACATAATGCCTCTAAACGAGAAAAAAGCTAGGCCATAGGAATTTTAATTTCTCCCCCAAAAACTACCACAACCAAACTAAAATCGCTAGCAGTTCGACGGAAACCGAAGCACGCGGGGGCGCCCAAGCAGTTCACTACTTAAGCAGATCCAACGTTGCACGTCAGTACGTGACATGGAATGCGTACAGGGCTCTCTCCTTCAACCCTTTCAGAATCAATTTTTCTCGCGAGATACGTCCCCAGGGACACATATTAGCACCAATTTAAACTCTTGAGTGAATCGTTCTTAGGAGAAATCAAAAATTTATATCTGGAGAATCCCGTGCCAAAACGACGATCTGATTATGTGGCACGCAGTAGTGGACGACTCCGGAATAATTTTGACCGCATGGGGGTTTTTTAACGAGCATTCAATGCACGGTACCCGGGCGCTCTCCCATTTCGTCCCCATTGAAATGCGGGCGCAGCGGCCGAAATTCGACACCGCGCTCTCGGGCTTAAGGGCAACGGCAAAGCCACTACGCCACCACGACGGGCCGCATAAGGTTCTTTGACTTAGTCCTTAATCTAAGAGAAGAAACTGCAACAATTTCTTTATAAAATCTCATAACATTTAAACTTATTTCTCCCCTCGATATAGCCAGGACCCGTTTTCCTAACAGCTCTTAAGCGTGTTGTATAGCTTATGCCGCATCCTCGCGCAGCACGCACCACCGTTAAGTCTCTCGAGTCACATTTTGTGCACGACGTTCGTAGACGAATGTCTGCCGATGGCCGCAGCCACACGGCGCAGGGTACACTGTAAAATAATTTACACCCTAAAAAGTGAAAAGAGGGTGTAAATATGTAACTCACACCCTTAAGGTGTCCGTTATATAGATAACACCCTAAGGGTGTGAGTTAGACATATTTACACCCCTTTCACATTTAGGGTGTAAATTATTTTACAGTGTATGCCAATAGCTGTGCGTTTCGCGGACCGCATATCATTCCGACGGGATAACACAGTCGACAGACTAACTGAAAGCGTGCTAGCATCGACTGGCAGGCCGGCCAGTCTTCTAACCGCGCGAAGCAACGAGACCGGCAACAGTAGCGCATCGGCACCAAATACACTGGAAGCGCAAGTTCCGTCTGCTAGCCTCCTTTCCATACCAGCATGACACAGCCCCTGGCACGACAAACTCGGTGGAAGCTGCCCGGCTTATCGGAGATAACGGCTTCCAGCGATCTCGGTGCGCATACGCTGCTCTTGATCTCGTCGCTTCGCGCGGTTCGTCGGCGCCGACCGGCCGGCGAGTCGCCGCTCGAGCGGTACTGTTAACATGTCGACTGTACATGCACTCTTCTAAGGCAAGCCTGAGGCTGCTATCGAATTGGCGACAACGTTCACAAAGTTCGAATGCAGCAAAAGCACGCCGTGCTTGAGCGAATGATCTGATAAAGAGCGATATTTCTGCAGAAGCGATAACCGGTAAAGGGAGAAACAATTCACTGTGCATGGCGATTCTGATAACTGCGAGAAATGCGACGAAATTTGCGTGAATTAGAAAACAGGACAATATAATCCAGCGAACAACATATTCGTGCTTTGTTTCATTAAACTCGCCGGAGATAAACACTCCGGCCAGCATAGTATACCAAGCACCTCTGATAAGGACATACCGAAATGTCCGTTGTTTTAAGATAAAGGCTAATAATGCTTTCAATTGTTAGCTTAGACATGACATCACGTGGGAATTAAGTTGAAGGAGTCGCCGAATAAACAGCGTGTCATGGTGCCACCGCGACCTGAAGGCATGTCATCACGACAGCGAACCAAAACTGAGCGTACAAGTCCAGCTCTCGCGGCTTATCACGGCAGCGGCATTCAAGCCTCATGTCAGACCACCATAAGTGCAGCTGCAATCACAATTATTTCTAACAATGAAGCCACACCTACAGCGGCCAAAACTGAATGCTTTGGAAGGAAGACGCATTAAGCTAGCACCATTGAAAGCATTCGAGCCACAAATGTCCAGCACCGTGCGCCTAAGAGGTAGAAATGCTCGTAAGGCGTGTGCGCGGCTTAAACATGGTATAACATATGACAGCGCTGTGTTATAATTATACTATTTCCACTACCCCAACGCAAGTTGTAAATATAACGACCTCGGTAAATTGTAATTGTAGGTGTCAGCATAAACCACTGTAGGCACTAATAAAACATACTCATGTCAGTTTTCAAAAATTCGTTGGTCTACAGGTTCACATGCAAACCTTGAATGCCGGAAGGCAAGTGTCGCATTAAAATCTTCCGACTTCCGAACAACACACGCGTGCTATCATTTCGCGCTAACGGGAGAATGACATCTGCTAGAAACGAAAACGTATGTGTTATGGCCGGGCTTTCATTAGTTTCGACAAAATTAAACGAAAGCGTTTTTTGAGGTTTTCCAAACGAAATTAGATTGTGGCGTTCTTTTCCAGCAACGTACAGTTACTCTTCTTATCACCGAACTAGAGTAACCACGCTCGCAACACAATTTTCAGCTTACTAGCGCGAAAAATAATATCCGTGCCGCTTACCGCACTCCCAGACACGTCGACCGCAGCCAGGCCCCGACAGCGTTCTGCCGCTGTAACGTCTATGCCTGCCTGGCGCACGCGGGACCGTTTCCTAGGCAACCGAGGAGAGCTAACCCGAGTAGCACTGGTCTCCTCAGAGGCTTCGTTGTTCTTCCGTCGGGGCCTTCCTTGCGGCTATCGTTATCATCTATCGCGCGCCCTGCAGCCTGCAAGTCATCGACGCGTTCGCACTATCAGCTCTGCCTAGGTTCGCATGAACATTTTCAGACGTCGATGGCGGACGCTATTCAAACCAAAGAAGACGGCTGCAGTGGAAGTCGCGTATACTGGCCTATGGCTGCTCGGGTGAAGCCGGCGGCTGCCATATTTGGGGGGGGGGGGGGGGAGGCATGAAGCTGCCTGCCGAGAGCTCCGCAGCGGTTTTCAATTGCTTAACGGATTTTCAAGTTAAAACGCAACGCCGTTTCCATTTTATCGGCATGAATATGCAGCTGCCGCAAAGTCTAAAAACATTCGCGCAATTATTAGTCTTACTCGCCTTCTTTAATGCAGCGTAATAATTGATCAATCATGAAAGCTGTCAGAACAAAAACAATTAACTGAAAACGTAGCATGAGAAATAGCAGTACATGCAACAAGCATAAGTATTCGTTATCTTCATAATCATCCGGTGTTGCCGGTGCTTTAGCATCCTCACAGCATTGAGAGTCTCGGAACTTTGGTGGCGGCCGTTTTCTCTCAGCCTTTTTTATAAAAAAATTCTTCATTTTAGAGGAAGGCAGTGCTAATCTGCTACTTTGTTTAAACGAGAAGGATGACGCTAACACGTCAACTGCTTGTACGCCAACTTTCCTAAAAACACCCGAGCGCGCTATCACATTTTGGGATCCGCACAGCACCGCGTACGGCAAGATACGACGACCCGAAACACACAGGCTGCGGCGACTGGCGTTATCTTGCCCCCCGCAAGATGGCGACGCTGCGGCTTCACTTGTCGGGCGCTCCCTCCACTCCAGCAGTTTTTCGTTAACCTCCTTGATTCGAACTGGCAACCTTACACTGAATAGCTGCGGCTTCATTCGCTGCGCATTCCTGGACCCTAAAGCATACGCTGCTCATCAACTTTTTAATGCGACACTTGCGTCATAATTTGCAGAGCCATCTGCACATATAAATGGATGAGATGATTGAATGTACGAGGGCTTTCTACATAGAATAAGGCATTCTGTGTGAAGCTGTTAGGAAAAGTTGGAAAACGGTAAATTACGGTAGCAAACAAAGAAACGATTTAAGTTGTAATTTTCTCGTGTTCCTATAATAAACATCTTTGTTCTCAGGTAATTAAATATTACAGAATTGTACAGTAAACCCGCTGTTGATTGGTACGACTACTGCGATTGCATTACGTCACAACCCTATATACGATTATGTCAGTTGGAGATCACCTTCTGATGGCTTGATTAAATTGTAAACGAAGATATCATCCATTATTTTGTGCCCAAGTTATAATATGCATGTTTGAAATTTCAAGCGCTCCTCCTTGCTGTTTACCTATTATAATATCTAATTAAATTATCAGGTTTACGTGCCATAACACGATTTGATAAGGCACGCTATAGTGCGGGACTCCTAATTAATTCTGACCACCACGGGATCTTTAACGTGCGCCCGCGGAACACGGGTGTTTTTTATTTCGCCCCCACAGAAATGCGGCCGAACAGCCGGGTTGTGATTCGGCGACTTCATGCTTAGCAGCACAATATCATAACGCTACACCACCGCGGCGGGTTATTATAACGTTAACATCTTGGTTACTATAAAAAACTTAATAAACAAAAGTTGGAAGGCGATTGAACGTCCAGTCGGAGTCTATGAAAGACGCTGTCTTCCTTAGCGAGATGACGGTAAGAATTGGGTGCATGAATCGCATGATTTATTGGGAAAGCCACGCTGAGAGCGAAAACTTTTGATCGACGTGCACTACAGGTTGAATCACCTTTCAATGTCTTGCCGCCATTTATCGTCATCGTCATTGTAATCATCCTCTTCACATTCCCAGTGATTCCAGTAAGACACACCCAGTGGCACAGCCCCAGTAACTACAGCAGCCTATACGCAATGTCGTCAACATAAGCATTAACACCAAGGGGACATACCCTGCGGCGAATGCATAGTTATACCTGTATTTAGATGGTACTATCTTTTGTATTAGCTCACGAAAGAGACTAGAAACAAAATCAAAAACAAATAGGAAACTTCTCATCTGCACCGTCGTCACTGAATCTCTCTAAAAATCATTAGTTCGCTCCAAACTAGAATACGCATGCGCCATTTGGAACCCGGCTAACATCACACTCAAACAGCATAGAAGCCATTCAAAATTGTGCAGCGCGTTTCATCTTATCAAACTACTCCCGATATGCTAGCGTTACTTCAATGAAAACAACACTTGACAGAACTTTCTTTCCGTCGAAGATGCTTCCGGCTTTCGGTTTTTTATACTATCGACCACCATAAGCCTTCGTTCAAAGAACAGCTTATCACCCGACAGTCATACGTATCATCTCACTCTGACCACTGCTTCAAAGTTGGTGTGCCGTCTACACGTACTAAACTGTGTAGCAATAAGTATTGGAACCACCTTCCCGCCAACGTTGCAGCCATCCTGCAGGATACCTACACCTTCAAAACCTCCACCTTTGTATCTTGCGCAAATGTTTTGCTTTGTTCACCCACTCTTTTCTGTAATGCCTTCGGGCCTTGAAAGTATGTTAAATAAATAAATAAATAAATAAATAAATAAATAAATAAATAAATAAATAAATAAATGCCCGATACGCAAATGGGGTAACTCGTCAAGGAAGACATTGCATTTATTGTTTCCATAGCAGTACAGGTCAGGAGAACGAACAGCTAAAGGCAGAGAGAGAGAGAGATAGAGAGCTAGGACAGGAAAGGCAGGGAGGTCAACCAGACGAACGTCCGGTTTGCCACCCTACACCGGGTGTGAGGGAAAGGGGAATAGAAAGAATGAGCACCAAGTGCGTGTGGCAGGATGCACCGGGGCACAATAAGCGGCGCACTTAAGCCGGCGCACTTCAAGTAGTGTGCTAGTGCACCTACTGTGTACCTGCCCTTTAAACTTTCAACCGACTGGACTCGAGACCGTTCTCCGTGTCAAAGATACTCGGACCACGGCTAAAGGCAGAGAAGACTGACTGACAATAGCCCTACCGCCCATGCGCTGTCCAGCAGTAGCGTGAACGTGCTATAAGAAATTAAACAGTGTATACATTGTACGAGAAAAGAACTTGGTACAGCAAGATTAGCGACAATTATTAGTACACACAACAAAAATCATTTTACATACATCGTAAACGAGATTGTGCTTGAAGTCCTGCGTATCCTATACAGATGTGTAGGACGACAAATAAGATTTAAAAACAGTGAAAGGAGACGTAGACATACATTCTATCACATTAATTAGAACTTGCGTGTGTTGATTTAAAAACGTAGGTATTAGGTACTTCAATTATTGAGTGCCATATTTGGTTCGACAGGGTGGAACTTGAAATTGGTTTGCTTAGTTTGAATTGCTTGCTATTCGATATGTGTCCACAAATTCATACTCATTTCTTCTGTGTTTTTCCGTGTAAGTATGCAGCTAGATTGAGATTACATAGCTGATCAAGATTTGGTATTTCATTTTTTGAGAAGACTTGTGCTGTGTGACTGAGCCATGCGAGGTTTTCTATGTGGCGTACAGCTTGTTCTTGAAGGACTGTTAGCCTACCTAACTTTGCTTCCCGTGCCCCAGATCAATAAGCAGTAGTACAGATGAGAATGAGTGAGTGAATTATGTTGTCTTCGACGGCCGCTTTTAATGCGAAGCATTTTTGACGAGTTCAGCCCAGCTTTCTGTAACGGGTGTCTGGCCGTTTTTGATGGCCGATCCCGAACACAGTTCGGACTAAAAATGTGGGCCGATTGCGAAAGTAGCGAAGTTTAAAATGTGTGCCGCTCTCATGAGTATGTGCCGCCCTTTAATGAAATTTTTCATGACAACTTGGGTATGTTCCACTGTATATGTTCCACTCCATGGGTACGTGCCGCTCTTAAACAATGAATCTCTTCGACGCAACTTGGGTATGTGCGCCAGGGGCCACTGGATATGCATCGCTCTTCATTTATGCTTTTCTGTGACCAATTTTGGTCAGTGGGTATGACAGCAATAGCAAACAACACTAAAGTATTGACATCGGCGTAATGCTTCGTGTATGAACTTGGTTAAAACACGTTGGCGGGCTAGTTGGTTAGAATCCATGGTAGACTGCAGATGCGCGACTGAACGAGGACGTAGAAAGAAACGGATACACACAGACAGCGATTCTTCGCTGTCTCTGTGTAGTCAAACGTAATTAGCCACTGCTGCTGAATGTGCATGCAAGCAATGGACACTCAACAGCAGTGGTTATTTACGTTTGACCTTATTCGCTAGCTCTTGATACCGGCGGGTGAACAACAACGTGACGTAAAGAAAATGCGAATACGGTTGTATGCGTGAAAGTACATGCATGAGAACAGCGAACGCGGCGAACAGCGTATTGCCGCCGTTCATGGAGGTTATTCATCGGCTTCACTGCAGATGAAACTGTCGAAGAATTTGAATTCACCGTTACACAGACGTTGGGTAAAACTATACAGGCTGTTTTTGGCCATAGCTAAGCCTCACCATGTACAGTAATCGTAGTGCCATCATTTTAAGATTGGCGCCATGGCACTTGCTCATCGACTGCCTCGCGCTCCAATTTTCGATCCACTGGAGGCTACGGCCTTCCTTTTTTTTTTTTTTTCGTATCAGCTTTCCGATCACGCTTGAAATATAAATTAAATTGGGAATTTTACGTGCGAAAACCAAGATATGATCACGAGGGGACGCCGGTATCATTTCGACGCCCTGGGGTTCTTCAACAACCTAACGTCGGCTATCGAGCTTTTTTGAACGATTGCGTCCTGTATCGACAATAAAGAACGCTGACGGCGTGATGTTTCTGCAAGCATATAGACGTGTCACTATCTCTCACTGGTGCTTGCAATTCAAAATGGCTTGGAATGTTTCAAAAATGCTAAACAATTCTCCCGCCACAGTGCCCCATTCTCTCATGCGTACAGCATTAACGATACACCCTTGTTTTGGTTAACGTCGTCTTTTCAGTGAGTATCTAGCCGTTCATCCAACAAGCAACCTCTCCTGAAACACGCATGTCACTTTCATCATGGCTAACACAAATCGCATACTGGAATACATCGAAGGAAATATGACAACGCGCCATCGATATGGTACCCTCATACCAAAACTCTCATTGATGATATTAGAGCTCTTCAAGAACGCGCAGCACGTTTCTTTCTTTATGATCAAGCATTCATCCAGAGTAACACTAATCACAAACAAGTTCTCGCTCGCATCCCTTTCATTGTGCCAGAAAGGCCCTGTTCACTACCCGCTTTTCTTTAGCATCGCGCTCTTGGGTCTCCCGGGGCGGCTGGGGAGCATACCCATACCATTATACTTTTGTTCTCAAAATATGCATCATGAACATGGAAGTGACAGACATTCATTATTACACCGACGCCCCTTTCATCAGCCAAATATTAAGCACGCAAGTTAGGAATCCACACCTCCTCCCCCCTCAGCGCCGGATATTTTCCCATCAAAGTTCCTTCAATTCCGAAACGTCATCCGAGTGGAATCGGCTACGGTCAATTTTGGTAATACCTAAAGAATGAAGATTTAAGGAAAAACACTTTTGGTTATCTTACCACTGAATAATGGCACTTTTCGCATGCCCTTTGTAGTTCAACTGTGCAGCTCATGTTCCACATACTGCGCTGCATTACTGTATTAACTGTTGCTTGTATTTGTTTTTATTTGTGGCGCAATTTATCTTCCCAAAACTTCCTAACGGTGTTTTTGATTGCGTTGTTCTTTCATGTGGGAATACGTATATCTTTTTATGTTCACTGCAGGGCAAGGGCCCCTACCCGCGGTCGCAAGTTACCCCTGTCTTACACTAGCCGATTCCAACTTGCACTTGCAAATTCCGTAATTTCATCAACCCACCTAGTTCTCTGCCGCGCTCGACTGCGCTTCCCTTCCTACCCCCCCCCCCCCCTCCATGGCACCTATTCTGTCGTTCTAATAATCCACCAGTTATCTACCCTAAGCATTACATGGCCTCCCCAGCTCCTTTTTTATATGCGTAATTATTTCGATACCACCAACGATAATCCCGTACGTCCGTCACGTCAGACGAATGCAATGGCTCATACTCACGTAAGGCAGAGGCTACAAGCGCAAAGAGAAGCGTACAGTGCATACATTCATGGATAGGCCTGAAGGGGGCATTTGACAAAGTAGCACACGAGGCTATCCTACGGAATCAGCAACACAGGATGCGGGGAGGGAACACACAATTACGTTGCTGATTTTCTATCTCACCGCACAGCCATCACCAAGATCGGGGATACAGCTTGTCACCATCACACTCGAAAGCAAAGGCACTCCCCAGGGCTCGGTTCTTCCCGCGATTCTCTTCAGCATGGCGCTCGTGGGGCTCCCGGGGCGGCCGGGGGGCATACCGAACCTACGCCATGCACAATAAGCAGATGATGCGACCCTATGGACGGGTGCGGACTCGCTCGGCGGCGTGCAAGACACCCTGCAAATGGCAGCGGACACGGTAAACCAATATGCAGAAGAGATCGGACTTGACTGCTCGCCTCAGAAGTGAGAGCTTCTTGTGGTCCGGCGGAGTCGCACCCAGAAGGATGAAGATAGCATGCAGATAGTCCTAGAGGGACAGGTTATAAAGCCCTCCAAAACCCTCACAATCCTTGGACTCGTCATACAAGCTAACGCAAGTTGCGACCAGATGCTCCAACACCTCACCACGACAAAGCAGCTGGTCTTACTGATGATTCGTACAATAACAGACAGACACCGAGGCATGAAAGAGAACGAATCCATCCACCTCGTTCGAGCCTTCAGCCTGGCTAGAGTGACGCATGCAGCTACGTGGTACTGACGAAAACAAAGACAAACTAAACATACTCATTCGAAAAACTACAAAGCAAGCACTTGGCATCCCTATGAGCATGACCACAGACAGCATTCTGCGTATTGGTCTCCATAACACGGTTGAAGACCTAATAGAAGGCCACTTCTCCAGTCAGAAAATTCGTCTGGCTACGACCCAAACAGGGAGGGAAGTTCTTAAGCAAATCAAGTGGAACTCCCTTACAAATGCTAAACCACCCAGACTACGCCCAGAAGATTGGGGACGTCACGGCATGATCCATCACTTACGAGAAAATATATACCCTGCCTGCCGCCATGGGCGGCGCGAAGCAAGAGCCAAGGCCCTGGGCCGGACTTACGGGTTTCGACACGAGGTATAGGCTATACAGAGGCAGCCACATACCGTGGGGAAGAGCCAAAGCAGTCGTGGTGCCGACAAAGACTGATCTCCTCGTCAGCGCCACCATGCCACATGCAAGAACACAGGAAGGAGAGGAACTAGGCGTGGCATTAGTCCTAACACAGGCTACGGCAACATCCATTATAACTGATTCTACAGAAATGTGCAGCAGCTTTACGTCGGGCTGGGTGGCGCCAACGACTATACGCATAAGAACAGCACGGAACTAGAAAGAAATGTTCAAATAGTGCCGACACCTGCTCACGCCTCTCTGGAGAGCAACGAACTCGCTCACTACAAGGCCCGAGAACTTATCGACCAGGCACCGGAAGACACAGAGGAGATCAGTGTCAACATACCAAAAAATCACTCAACACTGCAGACTCAATCCGGGAGCAATGGCTCATAACCCCGTAAGCAAGGCAGATATGCAATGGCTTATACCACGTAAGGCAGCCACTACAAGCGCTCATAAAAGTGAAGCAAACATTGCATGCATCCATTGAAATCACCTATACAACACACCGAACAGCCACCCATACGTTTCAATAAAGATCATGATTTGTACAATTAACCCATGGCGCTGCGTCCCTAGCAGCTGCAGAGCATCTGACCAAGGCGGCGGTCAGACCTGTAACGCAGCAGAGGGTACTAAGAATCTCTGCGTCCGGACAGGCCGCCAATGGAAACTGACCCTGTCCACCTTTAAAATCTGAACTCTGCCAAGTGAGGCTAGCTTAGCAGGACTCTGAAGAACTATCAGACATTGGGATATCATCGGCCATAGTGAGATTTGAAGAACTGGTGAGGCTTATACATTGCTGAGTAACAGCCATGTCCTCTGCTATAGAGGTCTCCCAGGTAAGAAGCAATACAGGGTAGGATTCCTAATCCATAAGAACATAGCAGGCAACATTGAAGAATTCTACAGTAATAATGAGAGGGTAGCTGTAGTCGAAATCAAGCTTAATCAGAGGTATAGATTAAAGGTAGTACAAGCCTAAGCCCCTACATCCAGTCACGATGATGACGAACTAGGTCGGTTTTATGAAGATGTTGAATTAGCAATGAGAAAAGTGCAAACTCAGTATAGTGTACTAATGGGTGACTTCAATGCAAAATTGGGGATAAAGGAGGTTGGTGAACAAGCAGTTGGCAGCTACGGCGTCGATACTAGAAACGCTAGAGAAGAGATGCTGGTAGAATTTGCAGAAAGGAACAAACTTGCAATTATAAACACCTTTTTCAGGAAGCGTAGAAAAAGAGCACCTGGAAAAGCCCTAATGGAGAAAGAAGAAATGAAATTGATTTCATACTTTCTGCTGATCCCAGCATAGTGCAGTATGTAGAAGTGATAGGTGGGGTAAACTGCAGTGATCATAAGTTAGGGAGGGCTAGCATTCACCTCAATCTGAAGAGAGAAAGAGTAAAATTGGTCAAGAAGAAACAGGTCAACCTGGACGCAGTAAGGGTAAAAGCAGTAAAATTCAGGCTGGTACTTGCAAACAAATATGCAGCCTTAGAATACAGAGATGAACATGACGTAGAGATGATGAATGAAACCGTAAGTAGGCTGGCTTCAGAGGCAGCAATTGAAGTTGCAGGCAAGGTACCAAGGCAACCAGCAGGTATGGTATGGTATGATAAAACTTTAATGAAGTCCTGCATATCGTGAGTCTTCAAGAAGTGGGCCGCTCCTACATGGAAAACGGAAGGCCGAGCCTCTCGGCCGCATCGTGGGCCTGCCGGACAGCCCAGAGTTGGTAAGCCAGAAGAAGGGCTGCGAAGAACCGCTTTCCATCTGGCCGAGCTGTTATCGATGATAGAGCGTGACCGGGCACACCGCCAGAGCATGTGGTCTAACGTGGCTATTTCTCCGCAATCGTGGCAGGTAGCATTGGTACAAGTATCCTGACAGATTTTATGTAAGAGCGACGGATTGGGATAGGTATTCGTTTATAGTAGACGGAGCGTTAATGCTTGAGCTCTATTGAGCCGCGGATGAGGAACAAAGTAGGTTCTACGGCGGAGATAGTAGTGTCTAGTAATCTCGTTGTAGGTGGAGGACATATGAGCATGTTCTTTTATGAAAAAGTACATATTTTACTTGTCTTGACAGTGCAGCATCATTTCATTCATTTGCAGCATCTTTGGCAATGGCAACGCAGTTATTATTAATGTTGAATGTATTTCATCCCTCGACGATTTCTATAAGGAGGAGTCCGAGCTGCAAAGTGAGCTCCCCTCCCGAACGAAATTTCTGGCTACGCCACTGATGCAAGTGTATTACTCAACATATCAGATAGAATTCGCCGACAGTCAAATCTGATAAACAAGAAGAAAGTAAGCCATATTCGATAACGTAACGTCGAAAAGATTGAGGAAGCAGTGAAAAATTGCCGCAGCGTGAAATATGAGAAGAATACTTGGCATAGCACAGGACAAGGTGCGAGCAATGAAATAAGCCAGGGTGATGCCATCAGCAATTTTGGTGATATACTCGTATTAAAAGCACCAGATGAATTCTACACGGACCTGTACAGTACCTAGAGCAACCACAGAAGTTTCATTGTAAGCAGTGATGAACAGGATACAGTGGCTCCTTCCATAATTAGCGATGATGTTGGATGGGCCTTGTAAGACATGTCCCGGGAAAAGACAGCAGGAGACAATGGAATAAGAGTCGATTTAATCTAAGATGAAAGAGATATTACCCTTGGAAACCTTGCGGCCATCTATCCTGCCAATAATAATAATAATAATAATAATAATAATAATAATAATAATAATAATAATAATAATAATAATAATAATAATGCCAACATTATTAGTTGCTTGCTGGGCTGGTTAGTTCATTATAACTTATGTAACAGATGGAAACATGAGGAAGGGACGACGATAGAAACCGAGTGTAAGAGCGCTGACTTCAACTGTTTGTTACTGTCGATGTTATACATATGTATACATACGAAGCGCCAGCAGGAAAGGAAAAGAAACGCGAGAAAGGAAAAGAACAATCAGCATGAGTGGCACAAGGTGATATCACCATGCTCCTAATCACCAACCATCTAAAAATCTTAGCTCCTTTATTGGTCAATGTAAGTGATGGTATGCTTACACACCCCTCTTCTGCACGAGCAACCTTGACCGCCTAGATAATCTCTCTGACGCATTAAAGTAACCCGCAAGAAGGGACGTTACAAGTTTGAAGAATTATATGGCCATTAGCTTACATAAAATATTCACTAAGATAATTTCCACTGGAATCACGGCACCACATGACTTAAACAGACTGGCTTCAGGAGAGAATATCCTACAAGGAATCATGTCAATGTCATCAATAACGTAACTGAGGAATGTGCTATACGATAAACCCCTCGGTATGGCATTCACTGATAACGCAAAAGCATTTGATTCAGTTGAGACACCAGCAGTAATGGAGGCATTCCGTAGCCAAGTAGTTGAGGCAGCACACGTGAATATCTTGAGACGTACTGTACAAAAATCCCACAGCTAGCTTTTTCACCATCATCATCATCATCATCATCATCATCAACAGCCTGCTTATATCCACTGCAGGGCGAAGACCTGTCCCTGCGATCTACAATTAACCCTGTCCTGTTCCGACCGACTCCAACTAGCGCCTCCGAATTAAATTTTATCAGCCCACCTATCTGCAGCCCTCGACTCCACTTTCCTTCTCTTGGAGCCCATTCTGCAACCCTAATGGTCCACCGATTATCTAACCTACGCATTACATGACCTCCCCAGCTACATTTTTTTTTCTCAATGACAATAAGAATACGGCTCTTCCCGTTTGCTGTCCGATCCACACCACTGTCTTCCGGTCTCTTGACATTACGCCTAACATTCCTTGCAACACTGAAGTGCTGCCCTTATTCTATTGGAGATTATCTTGAATATTATATATCATACTGGAAGTCAGCTAATATGCCTACAATTGTTCAGTTATTTAACTCTCCCTTTTTGTGGATTAGTATAATGTTTACAGATCTTCGTCAAGTAAAAAAAGACGTCTTAGTTTGCATCCATTTATTTCTTCTAGATTTGCATTTATATTCGTTTCACGGGTTTACGTTTGTACTCCAGTAGGTCAAGAGCATGCATTGGCAACGGTGAAAGGTCGTCAGTACGCCTGTATGGTTTGCCTGGCCGTGTTCACGGCCGCCCGCACATGAGAGCGAGAGAGAGAGAGAGAGAGGAGAGAGAGAGATAACTTTATTGTTTGCTCGGGATGGAGTCAAGGGAAGGGGAATAGGTGGGAGATCGTCTTGTGTCTTCTTCCGCGCAACCAGGGGCCCTTGGACCCCGGCGGCATCTTCAGCCATCTGGACGAATCGGACTTGCACTTCCGGATCGGAGCTGAGCAGCACTGTCTCCCACTGCCCCACATACCTGATTTCTAATTGACCTTTCTATTGAACGTGACAACGTTTGAGGGGGCACGACCAAACCATGTGCCGAAGTTCTGCCGTTCCTTTGCAGATTTTGCATTCGGCTGTATACAGCCCTGGGTAACAGCGGCTGTAGGTTACAGGGTTAGGGAAGGTCTTGGTCTGGAGCAAACGCCATGTCACCGATTGCCACTTAGTTGTGTGCTGCAGGATACTTGGCCGTCACGTTTATAATGATTAAGGAGGTCCCGATGGGACACCAGCCTGTCCCGCCGCGACCGGCGAGGCGAGTGAGCGTCAGCGGTGGAATGGTCGGCGTCGATTCGGTTGGTCAGACCTCGAGCGGCGTCGTGCGCGTTCTCGTTCCCCGAGAGGCCGGAGTGGGCCGGCGTAGAGACGATTTGGACCCCCTTGACTCGGTTGCCACGAAAACCGGTCAGCAGGATGCTGGGTGCTTCGGACGACACATGCCCCCTTGCGAAATTTAGGATGGCCGACTTGAGTCGCTTACAATGGATTTGTATTTGGAGGCTGCCGTCATTGCCAGGGCAATGGCCGCCTCCTCCCCAACTTCTCAATCGTGCCGGACGCGAATGAATCGCCCTGTTGATTTACTATTCCTTTGGCCATGGCGTCGCGATCGTCATTATAAGCGGCGTTCACGTAGACCACGTCCTCAGAACTCTCGAATCTTTTCTGCATTGTCTGTACTCTAACCCGTCTCCGCTCCGCATTATATACCAGTCCGTGTTTTGGGGTAGTGGTGGAACGTAGATGTTTGTCCTGATGTCCGCTGGGATGTCCAATTTAGCTCCGGATCGGGATTAATGATTAATGCTCAGGGACTGCAAAATGGGCCGCCCTGTCCGGCTCTTCGATAGCCTTTCCAGTTAAGCGGTTCTCTGAGCTTCGATCAGCTCGTCTAGGTTATTGTGCAGCCCAGGTGCTTCGAACCGTTCATTCGAGGCTGTGACGGGTATGCCTAATGCCTGTTTGAAGGCGTTCCTGATTATGGCGTCTATTGTGTCCTTTTCGTCTCTCTTGTGATTTAGTAACGGGGCGACGTATACCACGTGACTCAGGACGAATGCCTGAACTAGTCTACTAAGGAGGCCCACTTTCATCTCGTGGTGCAGGTTGGCGATTCGCGAGATGAGACGGGTCGTCTGATAGATATGCGCTCTTTTCGAGTGCTCTTATGGTTCCCGTGTTGTACTCGTTAGTCTGGATTGGCAGGTCAAGGACCCTGATGCTGGGTACTGTCGGAATGAGCTGCCTCCCGCTGGTGTAGAGTTGGATTGGTGGCGTTATAGTTGCCGACTTGCATCCCCTCCGGGCTGGTTGATACAGCAGGAGCACTAAATTTTGCGGTGCGCAACCCAAACCCCTCCGCTTGACGTACACCTCCACCGCGTCTATGCCTCTCTGCAGGACTTCTTGTATGTGTACGTCGCTGCCCCCCGCCACCCAGAGGGTAACCTCGTCCGCATAGAGACTAAGGATGCAGGCACTCTATGTTTCCTAATATTTCAGGGAGGTCGAGCATGGCGACGTTGAAGAGGAAGGTTGAAAGGACCGAGCCTTGGGGCGTGCCCCTGCTCCCCAACTCCAAGTCGGCTAACTAAATCCCCCCGATCGTCAGGACGGCAGTCCGGTTCGTCAAAAATGCTTTAACGTAGTCCTAGGTTCGAGGGCCCACGCCTAGGTTTGCTAGGTTTTCCATCACTGCTTCGTGCCTCACGTTTTCAAAGGCATTAGCCAATTCAACCTCAGTATTGCCCTGGTGTCTAGAGTAGTATAGCCGCATCCATCGACAATCTGATGTTTGAGCCTCAGCATCACGTCCTGATCAAGAAACGCAAATGTATGAAAGCATCTAACCCTACAGCTAGAACAGAACTGGCAGAACTTTCGAAATTAATCAACAAGCGTAAGACAGCTGACATAAGAAAGTAAAATATGGATAGAATTGAACATGCTCTCAGGAATGGAGGAAGCCCAAAAACAGTGAAGAAGAAACTGGGAATTGGCAGGAATCAGATGTATGCATTAAGAGACAAAGCCGGCAATATCATCACTAATATTGATGAGATAGTTCAAGTGGCTGAGGAGTTCTATAGAGATTCATACAGTACCAGTGGCACCAACGACGATAATGGAAGAGAGAATAATCTAGAGGAATTTGAAATCCCACAAGTAACGCCGGAAGAAAAAGAAAGCCTTGGGAGCTATGGAAAGGGGGAAGGCAGCTGTGGAGGATCAGGTAACAGCAGATTTGTTGAAGGATCGTAGGCACATTGTTCTAGAAAAATTGGCCACCCTGTATACGCAATGCCTCATGACCTCTAGCGTACCGGAATCTTGGAAGAACGCTTACATAATCCTAATCCATAAGAAAGGGGACGCCAAAGACTTGAAAAATTATGGAGCGATCAGCTTACTGTCCGTTATTTACTAAGGTAATCGCAAATAGAACCAGAAACACCTTAAACTTCTCGCAACCAACGGACCAGGCAGGAAACCGTAAAGGCTACTCAACAATAGACCATATTCACACTATCAATCGGGTGAAAGAGAAATGTGCGGAATATAACCAACCCTTTATATATATATATATATATATATATATATATATATATATATATATATATATATATATATATATATATATATCTTTCATTGATTACGAGAAAGAGTGATTCAGTCGAAACCTCAGCAGTCATTCAGTCATAACGGAATCAGGGTGTAGACGAGCCGTATATGTAAAAATACTGAAAGGTATCTACTTCACAGCCACCGTAGTCCTCCATAAATAAAGCAACGAAATTCCAATAAAGAAGGTCGTTAGGCAGGTTGATACGATCTCTCCAATGCTATTCACAGCGTGTTTACAGGAGGTATTCAGAGACCTGGATTGGGAAGAATTCGGGTTAAGATTTAATGGAGAATACCTTAGTAACTTGCGATTCGCCGATGATATTGCCCTGCTTAGTAACTCAGGAGACCAATTGCAATGCATGCTCACTGACCTAGACAGGCAAAGCAGAAGGGTAGGTCTAAAAATTAATCTTTAGAAAACTGAAGTAATGTTTAACAGTCTCGAAGGAGAACAGCAGTTTACTATAGGTAGCGACGCACTGGAATAGGCAAGGGAACACATCTACTTAGGGCAGGTAGTGACCGCGGATCCAGATCATCAGAATGAAATAATCGGAAGAATAAGAATGGGCTGAGCTGCGTTTGTTAGGCATTCTCAGATCATGAACAGCAGGTTGCCATTATCCCTCAAGAGAAAAGTGTTTAATAGCTGTGTCTTACCAGTACTCACGTGCGGGGCAGAAACCCGGAGGCTTACGAAAAGGGTTCTACTTAAATTGAGGACGACGCAACGAGCTATGGAAAGAAGAATGATGGGTATAACGTTAAGGGATAAGAAAAGAGCAGATTGGGTGAGGGAACAAACGCGAGTTAATGACATCTTAGTTGAAATCAAGAAAAACAAATGGGCATGGGCAGGACATGTAATGAGCAGGGAACATAACCGATGGTCATTAAGAGTTACGGACCGGATTCCAAGGGAAGGGAAGCGCAGCAGGGGGCGGCAGAAAGTTAGGTGGGCGGATGAGATTAAGAAGTTTGCAGGAACAACATGGCCACAACTAGTACATGACCGGGGTAGTTGGAGAAGTCTGGGAGAGCCATTTGCCCTGCAGTGGGCGTAACCAGGCTGATAATGATTAGGATCACGTCCTGAGTCGATAGCTTGAATCGAAATCTAGTCATGGTACGAGAAAAAAGCCCAATCTCATCCATGTTCCCGTTGAGTCTGTTCAGCACTAGTACTTCAACAGCACTAGCCTGTTCAGTATTAGCTTTCCCAGGCACGAGGTAAGTGAGATGGGTTGCAAGTTCTCCAAATTTAAGTTTTCCCGGCTTCGGGATCATAACGACTTTGGCAATCTTCCATTGTCTGTGGATGGTGCCTACCCTACAACATTGATTCATGTATACGGTGAGAGCCTCAACAGAGTCCTCGTCTATAGGTTTCTAAGCATTTTATTAGTGATACCGTCCAGTCCCGGGGCAGATTTGGTACGCAGATCCTGTATGGCTCCCCTCATCGCTGCCGTTGTTGTTAGCGGGAGGTCGAGCGTTTCGTTTGCAGCTCCCTCGTACGGCTTAAATTCCTCTAGCCGAGTTCACGGCCACCTGCACACTAGAGATTCCGGAACTACAAGGCCAGAACCATTTAGAAATTGTTCTATATTGAGTTACCATGTATCGCGGATTAATTGAAGTTTTTAGACACGTAGGGCCCTCTGGACTGTACTTGTCGGAGATAAGGTGGCCTCGCCGCCTACGGGATTATCTGACTGAGCTATGTCGAATGCTCGGTTGCCATAGTCGGAAGCTCGAATCCTTCTGTAAGACTTCTTTTAATTTGTCGATGGTGACCTTGAAATTCACCTCCTCCAGTGCACAACATCTGCAGGCTTGGAGTGACGCCCGACACCGGCGAAAGATGCCTAGATCGAGTGAGGCAATACTAATCAAGGTACAACCAAATTAGGAAGGCCCACTAAGCTTAAACAAAGACACTCCCTCAACCGAACAGGCATTGGCCTCCCTGATGCAGTATTCAACCACAACCTCCCCAACGATATCTACTATTAACTTAGGGCCCTCAGTCCCCAGCTGCTGCGGAGCACCTGACCAAGGCTGCGGTCAGACCTGTAACGCAGGAGAGGGTGCTAAAGAACTCTGGGTCTCCACTGGCCGCCAATGGAAACTGACCCTGTCAAAATTTAATTGCCGAGCTCTTGAATAAGGCTAGTTTCGCAGGACTCTTCGAGTAACTATCAGACATTGTTTTGGATATCATCGGCCTTAGTGAGATTAGAAAAACTGGTGAGGCTTCTACATTGCTAAATAACGGACATGTCTTCTGCTATAGAAGCCTCCCAGACAAGAAGGAATACGAGGTAGAATTCGTAATGGATAAGTATATACCGGGCAACATTGAATTCTACGGCATTACTGAGAGGGTAGCTGTAGACGTAATCAAACTTCATAAGAGTTATAGATTAAATGTAATACATGTCTACGCTCCAACAACCAGTCACGATGATGATAGAGTAGATCAGTTTTATGAAGTTGTTGAATTAGCGATGAGAATAGGGCAAACTCAGTATAGCGTAGTAATGGGCGACTGCAATGCAGAAGGGGGAAAAGCAGGCTGGTGAACAAGCAATTGGCCACCACGGCGTCCATTCTAGGAACGCTAGAGGAGAGATGCTAGTAGAATTCGCAGAAAGGAATAAGCTTCCAATAATGAATACCTTTCTTCAGGAAGCGCAGCAACAGAAAGTCTATGTGGAAAAGCCCTAATGGTGAAACTAGAAATGAAACATATTTCATACTTTCTGCTGATTCCAGCATAGTGCAGGATGTAGAAGTGATAGGGTAAAGTGCAGTGATCATAGGTTAGTGAGGGCTAGGACTAACCTCAAGTTGAAGAGAAAAAGAGTAAAATTGGTCAAGAAGAAATAAGTCAACCTACAGGCAGTAAGGGTAAAAGCAGACAAATTCAGGCTGGTACTTGCAAACAACGATGCAGGCTTAGAACACAGAGATGAAGACGACATAGCGCTAAAGGATGATACCGCAGGTGGGCTGACTTCAGAGGCAGCATTTGAAGTGGGATTCAACGCAAGAAGGCAACCTGTAGGCAAGCTCCCCCGTAACTAAGGACCTAATGAAAGTGTCGAACTCAAGAAATAGATAGAATTCACAGGACTATCAAAACTGATCAACAAAGCGAAAATAAGTGATATTTGAAACTATAACATAAGTAAGACTGAAGAAGCCGTAAAAACGGACACAACCTGAAATAAGTGAGAAGGAAGCTTGGAATAGGACAAATCAAGATGTATGCACTGAAATAAAAGCAGGATAACATCATCAGCAATATCGAAATTATAGCAAATGCAACGGGACAATTCTCTACTGATCTGTACAGTACCCAGCGGACTCAGGAGAACTCCATTCGAAACAATGAACAGGATCCAGAAACTCCTCCTCATATAACTAGATATGAGGTCACAAGGGCGTTGCAAGACATGGAACGAGGAAGAGCGGCAGGAGAGGATGAAATAACAGTCGATTTAATCAAAGATGGAGGACACACAATGCTTGGAAAACGGGCGGCTATCTATAGGAAGTGTCTATCGACTGCAAGGGTCCCAGAAAACTGGAAGGATGGAAACATACTAATCTACATAACGGGAGGCGTTAAAGAATTAAAAAATTTATAGACCCATTAGCTTAATCCCTGTGTTACATAAAATATTTACCAAGATACATTGGATTAGAATAAGGGCAACACTGGACTTTAGCCAACCGAGGCAACAGGCTGGCTTCAGGAAGATATACTCTACAATGTGTCGAATCCATGAAATTAATCAGGTAATCGACAAATCCGCAGAGTACGATCAACCTCTCTATATGGCTTTCATAGATTACGAAAAGGCATTTGATTCAGTAGCGATACCAGCAGTCATAGAGGCATTACGTAATCAACGGGTACAGACTACTTACGTAAATATCTTGAATATGTTTACAGAGGTTTCACAGCTACCTTAATTCTACACAAGTAGGAACATACCTATAAAAAAAGAGGTCAGACAGGGAGACACAATCTATTCACTGCGAGGCGGGGAAGAAGTATACAAGCTATTAAAGTGGGAAGGCTTAGGAGCAAAGATTGACGGCGAATATCTCATAAACCTTCGGTTCCCCGATGACATTGTTCTATTCAGCAACAATGCAGACGAATAACAAGAAATGATTGAGGCCTTTAAAAGACAGCGTGACAGTGGAGTTGAATAATATACAGAAGACGAAGGTAATGATGAACAGCCGCGCAAGGGAACAAGAGTTCAAGATCGCAAGCCAGCCTCTAGAGTCTGAAGGAGTAGGTTTACCTAGGTCAATCACAGGAAACCGTAATCATGAGAAAGAAATTCATAGAATCAAAATAGGTTAGATCGCATACGGCAGACACTGTCAGCTCCTGACTGAAAGCTTACCGTTATCACTGAAAAGGAAGATATACAATCAGTGCATTTTACTAGTACTGACATATGGGGCAGATACTTGGTGAATGACAAAGGAGCTTGAGAACAAGTTAAGAACCGCGCAAAGAGCAATGAAACGTAGAATGCTAGGCATAACTTTAGGAGACAAACAAAGCGGTTTTGTTCAGAGAGCAAACGGGTATAGACGATATTCTAATTCACATTAAGAGTGAGTGAGTAAAGACTTTATTTCAAAACAAGGTATTGACGGATGACCTTAAGACATTAAGAGAAAACAATGGCACTGGGCAGGTCATGTAATGTGCAGATTAGATAACCGTTGGACCATTAGGGTTACAGAATGGTTACCAAAAGAAGGGAAAGGCAGTCGAGGACGGCAGAAGACAAGGTGGAGCGATGAAATTAGGAAATTCGCAGCCGCTAGTTCGAATAGGTTGGCGCAGGACAGGAGTAATTGGAGATCGCAGGGAGAGGCCTTCGTCCTGTAGTGGACATAAAGCAGGCTGCTGCTGCTGATGATGATGATAATGTTGGCATTCTTCCTGTTATCTGCGACTTTTGAAGTCGTGAGAGATTTTGTATAAAGGGCCGCCAGCTTCACAAGCATGATGTCGCCTCCATTGTTGATTAAATGGACTGTTATTGCATCTTCTCCTGCCGCTTCACCCCGTTTCATGTCTTGCAAGGAGCTCCTAACTTAATCGATATTTATAGAAGGAGCCTCTATTACCCGTTCTTTGCTACATTGAATAGAGGTATCCTATCTCCACTGGGTACTGTACAGGTCAGTGTAGAATTCTTCCGCTGTTTTTACTGTATCTTCAAGATTGCTGGTGATATTATCCTGCTTATCTTTCAGTGGATACATCTTGGCGTCTCCTATGCCAAGTTTTCTCACTGATTTCATTCTGCATCCATTTTTTACTGCTTCCTCAGTCTTTCTTACGTTCGTCATCATCGGCACAATTGTCTTCAACCCCACTCTTACACTCTCCATGTTAATCTCTTCAATCATTTCTTGTAATTGGTCTGCAGTGTTGCTGAATAGAACAATGTCACTGGCAAACCAAAGGTTGCTTAGATATTCGCCGTCGATCTTTGCTCCTAAGCCTTCCCACTTTAAGAGCTTAAATACTTGTTCCCCGCCTCGCAGGGAATAGATTGTGTCTCCCTGTCTGACCTCTTTCGTTATAGGTACGTTCCTACTTGTGTAGAATTAAGGTAGCTGTGAAATTTCTGTAGACATTTGGCAAGAGATTTACGTAAACGGTCTGCACTCCTTATTACGTAATGCCTCTATGACTGCTGATCTCTCTACTGAATCAAATGCCTTTTCGTAATCTATGAAAGCCATATAGAGAGGCTGATCGTACTCTGCGGATTTGTCGATTACCTGATTAATTTCATGGATTCGATACATTGTAGAGTATGTCTTCCTGAAGCCAGCCTGTTGCCCTGGTTGGCTAAAGTCCAGTGTTGCCCTTATTCTAATACAATGTATCAAGGTAAATATTTTATATAATACTGGGAGTAAGCTAATGGGTCTGTAATTTTTTAATTCTTTAACGTTCCCTTTTTGTGGATTAGTATAATGTTTGCCTTCTTCCAGCTTTCTGGGGCCCTTGAAGTCTGTGGACATTTCGTAGAGAGCCACCAGTTTTTCAAGCATTATGTCCCCTCCATCTTTCATTAAACAGACTTATTCCCTCTTCTCCTGCCGCTCTTCCCCGTTTCATGTCTTGCAAGGCCCCTCTGACCTAGTCGCTAGCTATAGGCGGAGTTTCTGGAACATGTTCTTTACTGCTCCGAATAGAGGCATCCTGACTCCTCTGGGAACTGTACAGGTCAGTATAGAATTCTTCCGCTGCTTTTACTATACCTTCGAGATTGCTTATATTAACCTGCTTATCTTCCAGTGCATACATCATAGTTTGTCCTATGCCAAGTTTCCTTTTCACCAATTTCAGGCTGCATCCATTCTTTATGGCTTCTTTAGTCTTTCTCATGTTATAGTTTCGAATATCAGTTATTTTCGCCTTGATGGTCAGTTTTCACAGTTCCGCGAATTCTATCTAATCTGCTGGGTTGGACACTTTCATTCTTTGTTGATTCTTTGTTAGACCCTTTCTTACTTGGGAGAGTTTGCCTACTGGTTGCCTTGGCACCATGCCTCCCACTTCAATTGCTGCCTCTGGAGCCAGCCAAGCTACCGTTTCATTCATTAAATATATGTAATCTCTCTGTTCTCTGTTCTAAGGCTGCAAATTTCTTTACAAGTACCAGGCTAAAAATTTGTATGCTTTTACCCTTACTGCTGTTAGAGTGACCTGTTTGTTGCTTACCAATTTTACTCTTTCTGCGAATTGACATGAATCATAGACCTCACTAACCTATGATCGATGCATCTTACACTACCTATTACGTCTACATCCTGCACTATGCTGAAGTTGGCAGAAAGTATGAAATCAATTTGATTGTTTCATTCAGCATTAGGGATTTTCCAGGTCCACTTTCTGTTGCTACGCTTCATAAAAAAATTCATTATTCGAAGCTTATTCCTTTCTGCGAATTCTACCAGAATCTCTCCTCTAGCGTTCCTATAATTCACTGCTTGCTCAAGAGAAGTACTTAAGTTATTAGAGGACGCCTTATGAGTGAGGATAAATGGGGAACATCTTAGCAACCTCCGCTTTGCAGATCACATCATCCTGTTCAGCAACACTGGAGATTAATTGCAACAAATGATTGACCACGTTAACCGAGAAAGTGTAAGAGTAGGGTTGAATAATATGTAGCTGACAAAAGGTAATAATAAATAGCCTGGAAAGACAACAAAAATTCATGATCGCAAGTCAAAGCCTAGAGGCTGTGTGGGAGTATGTTTTTCTAGAGCAATTACTCAAAAGGGCCCATGACATGAGAGGGAAATTTACGGAATAAGAATGGGTTGGAGTGCGTACGGGAGCAATTGCCGAATCCTGACGGGAAGCTTATCAATGTCGTTGAAATAAGTATATAGTCATTGCATTCCATTTATAATTTCAGTAATACACGGCGTATCAAATAGGTGCTGCACCCGTTGTTTTTTCTTGTATCAATGATCATAACTTAGTCTATTAAGCTTTTCTGAACGGTTCTGTCTTGTATCAAGAATAAAGCACGCTAATGGCATAACAGTTTTGGAAGGAGATCTTAACGCTTTGTTTCACTGGCGCTTGCAACGCAAAATGGCTTTTAATCCTTCAAAAACGCAATACAATGTGCCTCTTCCGACGGAATGCGTCATTCGCTCATACGTACAGCATTAACGATATAACTTTGCTTTCGGCAATGTCGTGTTTTCGTGAGTATGAAGGCGTTCACCTATCACGCGATCTTGCATGAAATACGCATGTCACTTCGATCATCGCCTGCACGAATCGCGTGCTGGCGTACATAAAACGAAAATTGAAAAGGCGACATCGATATTGGATCCTTTTACCAAAGTCGCATGGATATTATCAGATGTGTTCACAAACGCGCATCACATTTTATGCTTCATGACTATAAGCATCCATCCCACGTAACACTAATGAAAAATAAGTTTTCTATCACATACCTTTCGCTACACAGAAAGCGTAACATGAGCACTGTAGTGACAGACATGTTGATCATTCCGCCCAACACCCATTTCTTCACGCATAAATCGCCGAACCAAGCGCGAAATGCACCCCCCTGCCGCCCACTTTAGCATCATAATTCGTTCAGTCCCGAAATATCATCTGAGTGGAATCGGCTACCGTCCATTTTGGTAATTAACAATATTCAAGATTCTGTGAAAATAGTTTTTTCTTTACTATTGAATAACAGGACTTTCCGCGAGTACTTGATGGCTCGATTGTGTAGTTCGTGTTCCACATACATTGCTTCGCACTACTGCACTATTTTTTGGTTGTATTTCTTTTTTCATTTGTGCGCCGATTGAATCAATCTTCTTCGAACTTCCTAATAGCGCTTTTGCTTGTGTTCTTTATCATGTACAAATAATATGTTCGTGGCAATAACTGCTTGAATAATAGGATATATTAAAAATGCAAAGTCATCTGGCAACATTCGTCTCATCCGCCATCTTCCCCGATACGCCGTGGCAAACCGCCTGCAAGTTGAGTGACCTCTACTGCGGCTCGGCTACCCTCGCCGTGCGGCTATACTCAGGACTCCATAATGTGCAACACCTGCCTTGAAATTTCACGACAAATGGAGTGCATATGCACGTCTGCTATGTGCGCATCTCATCGGCGCTTCTTCGATTTATACTTTTGCAAATGGGAAGGTCTAGAGCTTTAGAGATTACATGGAGCAGCTTATTGTTCCAGGATTCTGAAGGGGAATCGGCAGCACCAAAAGAAAAAAAAGTTTTCGCGTCGCATTCTGTCCTGTAACTCTGCCCGATTTTTCATCAGCCTCACATCTTTCTTGCTTAGGTTTTCAGTGCAGCTTTCCTATATCTTGTAATTCTCTTTGTACGCCAGCTCTATTACACGGTCTTGCCTCTACCTGTCTCTTATTTCGTTTAATTTACACTGATCTAGAATTACACGTGATTTATTATCATTTATTTCCCATCGGTCTGCAGATCCTTCGGAGCCTAATAGATTTCGTTCACAGAGGCTAGTAACGCTGTTTGTTCTTTAACCATTCTTTTTTTCCGAACGTGACTTAAGATTTTGTAGCATTATTGTATGCGCAATTGTATCGCTATGACTGTATACGCAAGAACAGATGTACTGACTTCCTCTTCTAAATGCGTTTTCTACTCGACATGCGATCGTTAAAGATTTAAATTTGTCCTTATGCAGACCCTTTCCCCACGCTTTTAAGCTATCTAGCATTTTAAACATAAACCTATCTTTATACCGGTCATGACAGTGCACTCTTCTAGCCAGCTATCAATACAGACGTAAAAGTACCTGTATACTGCCTCCGGTTACAGCATAGTAGTGATCTGGTTAACGTACGTTGCAACGACAAAACTTTAAACCAAAGTACGTTTTGTGGATGGCACTAATTAACGTACACTGCGTGTTTGTTGCGAAATGGGAGCGGTTTTCGTAGTAAACCGTTCGCCGACAATCTTTGTTTAGTGTTAGGCTTTGCAGCGATATAAGTTTCAAGCCAGGTTTGCGGACATTATGCTTACCAGTTTCGTCCACAATAAATCTGATGCCGGTGTCGTCCGCGGTGACTTCACTCATAACATGTTGATTCGACTCCTGTGGAACGGATGGAACCATCTGCCACGGCTGCGATGAACTGCGTGTTTTCACCGTATCCTTGTCTATCACCGTACGTGGGCTTGTTCTTGCACTCTGGTGTCCTCCTTTGCAGTTCGCTGCATCCCAAAGAAAGGTACGAAATGTGACCCATGGTATACGAAGCATGAAGACGAAGTAGCGATTCTTCTAAGGTTACACGTGTCACAGTAGGGAAGCATCATCGTCATCATTTTCTGAATATAGAATGATCACGTAAGCACGCAGCTGGTGCCGAGGCATTAACGTCAGCGATCAAGGTGGCCCGCATGAAGGGGAAGATTGTATTTTTCGGTTATCGAATTCTTCTGAAATTCACCACCTCAGGTTCTCCGTCAGGGTGCCCTAAAAGCCCACAATAGTCTCAAAGTAGTATAATACACGGGCCGTTATTAGTATCTTTACTTGTTGCCGGCCTAGTTGGTTCATACTTATCGCAACGTAATCAGGCGCAGAATATTGTGAAGACCCCCCCCTCCAAGTACAGGAATTAAGGGTCTTGATAATAGACAGCTTAATTATTATAGTCAATGCGCCAGCGTGTGCAAACATATCAGCGCACCACAATCGGATCACGCAGGTAAATTTGTCAAAATGGATGCTTATTCTAATTAACAGTAACGACAACCAGAAATAACCAAAACATTTGTCACTGAAGCTTTAGTGCAAGTAATACGGACGCGTGCTGCAAGGCATGCTAACAATACTGTCCTGTACGTCAGTTGGCCAAGTAGTGCCCTTGTCTGCTCACTGCATCGCTTGCTATTCAGCATCTGTCCTACCTCTGCGTCGACATTGCAATGACGGTCATCAAACAACAAGGTCTATGCAGCATCGAATTTCGTTCTCTTGTGGTAAATATTCTTGTGGAAGACGAAGAAGTGTAGCTGCCGAGGCAGATCAGGCACTAGAGCGGCTATCGTGGAAACTTCTTGCGGCTTCGAAGACATCAGCAGCTATCACTGATAACGGTGAGCGGCGTGACGGCACCAAGCACTGTCGTTTGACTGCCGCCGTGGCGGAGGGGCAAGGCAGCAACGGGGATGTGCAAGCGCGGCAAGGGCCGCCATTACCGCAGCACGGCTTCGGAACCGACGAGCCTGGGAGCCAGCCTGGAGCCACCAGGGTCTCTTATATGTGACCACCAATACTGGTCATGGAAGCGGCGAGGAAAGCAGGGAGCATGGCGGACGAAGCAAGCCGTGCGAAAAAGGTCAGAGTGGAAGATCCCATTGACCACATGTATGAGAAAACAACGACCTACTTCCTTAGCGAAGAAGAGGACATTGAACGTGATGAGGAGGCAGATCCTTTCACTCTTGTCACATAAAGGGAGGTTCGAGGGAATTCCTGCGGTATTCCGACCGATTGAAGAAGTGAAAACGTTTTGGAAAGTGAACCCAAATGTTGTAGTCTCAGAAATCGTTGCGCTAGCAAAAGAGAAAGTAGGTTCTTTCCCAGTGAACAAAGTCGTAAGTTTCTCAGTCAGTGATTTCACTCGCCTCAGCCAAGTGTTTGTTGTCATGTGTACAGATGGCTGGCGTACTAGTGAAGCCATTTATTCCGGAGTCACACATACGAAACGTACCTCTAGAATATACACAGTTAACAGAATATTTAAGACAGGCAGGAGTCACATCCGCCAGACGTAAGACCCATTACATACGTCAAGAAGATGGCACCGTGGAATCGCGCCCTGTTAGAACTAATTTTGCAATTTCGCTATGACCGACCAATTCCAGAGTGAGTGTCTTGGCTTCACTAGCCATCCAGTCGAGCAATATCTAGGGCCAGCCAGACGCTGCTACAAGTGCTAGAGGTTTGGTCACTTAGCGAGAAACTGCCGAGCAATAAGGCGCTGCCAGCTATGTGCAGAAGACCACCACCACAAAGACTGCAAGTCTATAAGACAACCGAAGTGCGCGAATTGCGACGGGCCCCACACTGCATCATTTTCTGGATGCCTGCAGAAAAAAGCAGCCTCTCTTCAATACCAACACGACATTATCCATGGCCGCACACAACAGCGTGGTTACCAGTGCTAACATATGGGGCAGAGTCTTCGAGAATGACACAGACACATGAGAACAAGGACCGCGCAAAGAACGATGGAACGAAGAATGCTAGGCATAACGTTAAGAGACAGACAGAGAGCCGTTCGGATCAGAGAGCAAACGGGCATAGCCGATATTCTAATCGACATTAAGAGAGAAAACTGTAGCTGGGCAGGTCATGTGATGGGCCGGTTAGACAACCGTTGGACCATTAGGGTTACAGATTGGGTACCAAGAGAAGGGAAACGCTGTCGAGGACGGCAGAACACTAGGTGGGGCGATGAAATTAGGAAATTTGCGGGTGCTGGTTCGGATCGGTTGGCGCAGGACAAGGGTAATCGTAGCTTAGAACGACAGAAAGCTAGGCTAGTTGGTAAGGATTCATTATGCAAAAAAGAGGTGAGGTGAGCAGACAGGACACAAGAGTAGAGAACTGGACAACACGAAGGCCGACTATCAACTGAAGGGAGCACTGAGGAGAAAAAAGAAAGAAGACACAAAACTCATCTGCGCAAGCTCACGAATGCCACGTGTCAGTCGGGTACATGTGCCGGTCCATTTAACTGCACGCCAGAGTTAAATGAGTGCGCGATATTGCACAGGCATAAGAATGAAGATACGCGTCCTATGGTAGAGGCATGGCATGTCTATTATGGTGGAAATGCGTGCGTGAGTCAGCCTTCGATTACTTTACATAAGGAAGAGATTAAGTACATTAAGTACTCTTGTGTCCTGTCTGTACGCCTCACCTCTTTTTTGCAAATGGTAATCGGAGATCGCGGGAAGAGGCCTTCGTCCTGCAGTGGACATAAAATAGACTGATGATGATGAAAGAACAAGCTCAAAACAACCATACGAACTATCGCCAAAGTACTGGGTACCCCCCTCAGCAAATGTAGTGGTGGTTTTGCAACAGCTTCGTTGGATACCCAGGCTGATATGGACCAATATTAGTTGATAAAGGTCGGATCAAGTTCGATAAAACTAATAACGATCAACAAGGGTTGATAAGGGTTTACACTTGTCGGATCAAGTTTCAAACATAGATAATTACAATGTGCTGTGTGAAGATGAGCAAGTGCTACAATGCTTACGCATACTTATGCAACGCCCAGAGTTGTTTCTGCGTGAATTTTTCTCTTAATGTCAACTAGAACATCGGCTACCCTTGTTTGCTCACTAATGCACGCTGCTCTCTTCTCGTCTCTTAACGCTACATCTAACATTTTTAGTTCCATGGCTCTTTGCGCGGTAATTAAGTTGTTCTTGAGCTTCTTTGTTAACCTCAAAGTTCCTGTCCCATATGTTAGCACAAGTAGAGTGCAATGGTTGTACACTTCTTTGAATGTGAGTGGTAAGCTCCATGGCAGTATTTGGTAATGCATTCTGTATGTGCTCCAGCCCATTTTTATTCTTCTATGAATTTTCTCCTCATGATCAGACTTTCCTATGATTAGTTGACCTAGGCAAATGTGCTCCTTCAGACTCCAGAGGCTGACTAGCGGTCCTTAATTCTTGTTCACTTGCCCGGCTATTCATGATTATCTTTTTCTTCTGCATATTAATCTTCAACCCCACTCTCACACTCTCGCTTAAGGCCCTCAATCACTTTTTTGTCATTCGTCTGCATTGCTGCTCAAGAAGACAATGTCATCTACAAACAAAGTTTCTGAGATTGTCGCCGTTGATACTCACTCCTAAGCCTTTCCAGTTTAATAGCTTGAATACTAAGCATGCAGTGAATATTATTGGAGAGATTATGTCTCCTTGTTTGCCCCCTTTCTTGATAGCTAACTTCTTGATAGGAATCTACTTACGTATACTCTAATTAGTTGAATCGGTTGCATGAATGGCCTCAAATAAATATTTATTGATGAGCTGTGAAGACAATACCATAGAGGCAGCTGCATTAGGTCAGAAACGCAGCGGTGCATTTATTGGCATCTGATTACGGTCACCGTCCACGAGATAAAACTGTAGAAAGATTCACAAACGAAAGTTTAAAAACTACTGAAAGCAGCGATGACTGCGCACTCATATCGACGGTGATGAGAGCTGTCTTACATTTACTAATACCATAGTTCCTACACTTACACTTCCCCGAACAGGAATACAATGCTTGCCGGGGATAAAGACTAAAAATGCTCACCTTTATGGGGTTACAAAGGGTGTTCGGTTGTCCCATGGCTAAAACGTTCACGTTTAAGGAGCAAGACCAAATCGTTGCTATGGACCAATGAAGGTATACTATTTTCTGACTTTTTCTGGCAAGAATGATGACAGCTGTGACAAAGAACACGAACCGCTCATCGAGAAAACATTCGAAGTTTTCGCTGTCAAATTGTCCTGTCGGAAATTTTGTTGGTTCCAAGGCTGTCATAATTATTGTACAGTTTCAACCAGCGTTTTCTCGTCGCACACCTAAATGAAGCTCGTTATCCTGTGCTATACATAGATAATTTCAATTGGCAGAAAGTCAGAGAAGTCGGCCTGGGTATGGAGCCACCAGCCTTCTACTCAACGCTGGGGATGGGGTATGGCGGAATGAGAAAGATGATAGCATGCGAAGAGGAAGGAGGGTGGTGGCATGGGAACGCGACGCTGATGGCAGCAGCAGAGAATACTTTCCTGTGCAACGTGCTGTGGTCAAATTTTTTTTAATCCTTGACTGTAAGAGTGTCACCCATTCGACAAACTCTAAAATTTTTAGAGCGTACACTATATTGGGGCCGGTCAAGCTGGTACGAGCAGCTTTATTTCCCATTTTCCCACTGCAATACTGTGCTTTTGTGGAAACAAAGCGTACATACATGCATACAAATTGGCACACTGTAATGGTGAACAAGCAGAAACACCATATAATTAATAAAGTCCCTACCATCTTGCCTGAGTTTCATGTCCTCTAAGAATGAAAGAACCAAACACTCCTGTGAAGGAAGAAATTAGAGCAATATTTATCTGACAAGAATGATGGCGAGCACGATCGGCAATCGTCAAATGCATTGGGCGCTTCAAGCCAGTTCGGGAGTCGTTCATGCACTACCGCAGACGAACCGAATGCACTCAGAGCGACCTTCTTCGACACCTGAACAAGGTGACTACCTCTGAAGGCTCCGAAAAAGACGACCCGAATGTGCATTAAGAGCGGATCCAGGGGGGATATGCATGCTGGGCCTATAAACGTTTTAGTGCCCCCTATTTATCGTACATGGTATGAAGCTAGTGCCCATATTGAATTTTGACGGCCCAAAAATGTATTTTCGCTTCTTCTGTGCAACGCTATCTTCGTCAATAATGCCATAACCCGCTCGGGTACTTGGCTGAAGAAAGGTTGTTAGTACAAGAAATAGTTTGCCAACGTAAATGTTCTTAATGGCACTGCAGCAATCTAAAGCATCGCTGTGAGAAGAGCTAAAAATGCTCTACGCTACGATAAACTTGAAGGTTACATCATCGAGAATTGTGGTCAGGACATATTTTTACCAAGATCAGTAGCGAAAGGTGTTCTCTTTTTTCGGCATTTTTACCTGCCGCACAAGTTCGCGGGATCAAATCCGGGCCACGGAGGCCGCATTTCAATTAGGACGAAATGCAAAAACACCCCTGTATTTATATTTAACTGCATGTTAAAGAACCCCAGGTGGCCAAAATTAATCCGGAGTTACCCACTACGGAGTGCCTCATAATCAGATCGTTGTTTTGGTACGTGAAACCACATAAATATATTGCATGCCTAAGCGCAATTAAATTGCTTTTATTGCATTATATTGCACGAGCTCGCGAACACAATTTTCAGCTTATTAGTACAAAAAATAATATCCCTGCCACTTACCGCACTCGTAGCCACGTCGTCCGCAGCCAGGCCCCCAACAGCATTCTGCCACTTTCACACGGCATTGCTCATGACCAGCCGTTTCCTAGGCGACCGAGCAGAGTTAACCTGCATATAGCCATACGCCTCATTATTTTTCTACCAGCGCGGTCGTATTTTCTAAAGTCGTTATCGCCTATCATAAACGCCGCACTTTGTACAATTCCTCGACGCTTTCGCGCTATCAGCAATGTTCGTAGTTCGCAAGAAGACGTTCTTCAATCTTGCAATGTTGCAATGAATATATGTTGGCTTCAATCGCCGCGTTCTTCTCCTGTCAATATACGCGCTATTGTGTAGACCACCTATTTTCGCCATTTCTCTCTGGCCTCGGCGAAGGAAAAGACACCAACATTTAGCTTCGGGTAAATGGAATCCTTAGCATACTCAAGAGGAGATCATTTCATTTCAGAGTGCTTAGCATTGGTACAGGTACTATAGTATTGCGGCACACCACCACAGTGCTGAAAGCACTTGCACCATGACTGACTTCATTTAGGTCGCGCCATGGCGTCAGAATTCTTTTATAACTAAGCCTTCTTTGCCTCTCCCCCCACTGTGAGAAAAGCGTTTGACGCTGTGGATCATGACATGCTGCTAAATAAGTTAGAATGCTATGGTTTCCGAGGTCTAACTCTTCAATTTTTCCGCAGCTATCTCAATAACAGAAAACAACTAGTTTCCATTGCAGATACCAAATCTGACGTTTCTGACATTGTTACAGGGGTCCCACAAGGCTCAGTACTAGGGCCAATATTTTTTTCTTTATTTGTAAACGATCTTCCTGATACCTTAGAAAACTTCTCTGCTGTGATGTATGCAGACGACACTGTTCTACTTTGTGCGCTAGACTCCTTGGACAAAACATTTCAAGTGGCTAATAATGAACTTCGGAGTGTTAACCAGTGGTTCGCGTCAAATAAGCTAACTCTGAATATCAAGAAAACTAAATATATTCTCTTTACTTCTTCGTGGAAAGCACCAATAAAAGACTGTCTCTAAACCATAATATACTTGAGCGGGTGAGTTCAATTCTATACTTGGGTGTCACACTAGACGAGCGTCTTCATTGGAAGCCTCACATTGCATTGCTGTGTAAAAAGTTGAGCAATGCTTGTTTTATGCTGTATAAATGCCGTTATTACTTCGACCCTGCCACTCTGAGAACAATTTACTTTAGCATATTCCATAACCATCTATCCTACTGTATTGCATCGTGGGGTAATACGTACGTTACATATGTTGAGCCTATCGTACTTCAGAAAAGGGCCTTGCGATTTATGACTTTTTCGGACTACAATGCTAAATCAATGCCGCTGTTTCAAAGTTTAAATATACTACCTTTTAATTTATTACTGAATCTTAAAACTATATTGCATACTCATAACAGCATAACCACTAACTGTCCTTTGAGTGTATCAAATTTTTTTACATTCCAGAAGCAATACACGCAGCGCACTTAAGGGAAATTTTCTCTTGCCAAAAATGCATAATGTATATGGAAGGCGAAGGTTAAGCAACATTGGAGCACTCCAATGGAACGGCCTACCAACAGAAGTAAAACAAGCAAAATGTTTTTCACTATCAGTGAAATCCCATTATCACTCATTACTATTATCTTCATAGTTTTCATCTGGATGGTGTACACATGTTTACCTTTTTCACTTGCAGTGTATAATTTACTAAATACAAATTCCTTTCTGTGGATTTCTCGCAGCTAATACGCGTACCCTGCCTCGTGCTTTAAATGAATGTTTATATATATATGACTTACTTATACTTCGTATTGATGTTAAGATTGTGAATAGTAACTAGCATGGATCCCAACTAGCCTTGAGCTAGGGATCCAGATGTCCTGTACAACATCTCCCGTGTACTTTCCTATTTTGAATAAATTTCAATTTCAATTTCAACTTAGCTAGTGCTTTCTGCTTGTCTTGCACGATTGCCGGACATAGTGCAAACCGATGCGCACATGCCTTTCATGCCCAGTTTTGCCACTAGGTGCGCCTCATACGACGCGTTCAAGAGGAAAAAGCGAAATCAGGAAATAAACAATTGATGATAACTGAAATGGAAGCTCATTACTTTTCTAAACGAGATCAGGATGCCTTAGAACACGGGCCTATGAAACGAGATGTAAGAAGGAAAAAGAAGCATGTGCTTGCTGCGGTAAAGCTAGGGAAACGATGGAGCATGTTTTATTAGAATATGAAGATTCCCATCTGTCGATTTAGGCACCAATTGACTCCTTGAAGAACTTGGGTTCAGCGAGAGCAGGGGCAAAGTAAACATGGCCGCAATAGAGATTAGTAAGAGGTGATTCGAAGCTTGGTGGAAGTAGGGAAACAACAAAAAAGGCAGACGTACAAAAACTTAGTTTACAATAGGGGGTCATAAAATTTGGCTACGGGAATTCATCTTGCGTTTTTTCTTTTTTCTTTTTACCTAGGTGGGACATCAGGCAGTATAATAGCAAGAGCTTGGTAGCGCAACCCACCACCCCGTTCCAAAGGGGACGCTCATAACATCCATCCCTCGATCCATCCATTGCGCCCAGATCTTCGCCCAACAGCGATTATGTGCTACTGTTCAGTGCACCATTACTCAACTGCACTGTGCAGGGATTACAATGTCAATGGCACAAAGTTATTTCACCGAGGGTAAATGCACGGCTCAAGCCCCCCGCGAAACGTGAAGAACGAGGCTGCCCACCTCCCGATGGCCTGGCTATAGGAGGACTTATGGTGGCGCCGGAAACAGACACGGAATGCAGCTCGGGGATCCCACAGCAGGCACACCTGCAGAAATTTGAGATATTACAGTGCAGTTCCGGCGATGCTCGAAGCAGCACACAACATCGAGCTGCCTCTTTTCACGCGCCTGGGTACCAGCATACCACGTGGGTCGCTTCGGGTACAAGTAGCTCGGCCTCCGGTGAGACGAGGTCACTGGGAATTGTCTCTTGGGCACACTGTCTCCTCTCGCTTTACCGAAAACTGTCTCATCTCGCTTTATTCCAGACTTCTGGCTTTCAAATAGTTACCGACGCCTTGTTTTTTACTTGCAGTGAGAGCAATTAAACCCTTAGCGCGCTCATGGGCGACCTGCACGATGCTATTTACCTGCGCGCAAATTTTCCCTCTGTTAAAACCATTCCGCACAGTCCATTTGCTACGCAGGCATCGGCTGCGCAACGCAAATTCGTTTGACAGCAGTGGGAGAGTTCGCTCTAGATTAGAATCCGTCGAGCAAGCTACCACAGTATGCGTTTTCGAAACTTGTAGTGCCTCATAGCGTTCCGCGGACCATTGACAAGTTGGCTAAATGAATTATGTTGTGGTGCCTTACGTGCCAAAACCACGATTCGGTTATCAGGCACGGCGTAGTGGAATATTCCGAATTAATTTCGAACACCAGCTGATCTTTAACGTTCCCCGAATGCAAGGGCCACAGGCGTTTTTGCACCCCGCCACCATCTAAATGCGCCCACCGCGGCCGGGATTTGATCCGGCGACGTCGTGCTTGGCAGCGCGACACCATAGCCGCTAAACCGCCGCGCCGGGTAAGTTAACACAAAGCGCCGATTTTGAAATTTGCAACGAAACACGCATTACGGCACGAACAATGTGGCCCACTCTTAAAGGGAACGCTGCAATGTGTGGTTTTCGCTTTGCTTGCGCTCTAGCTACAAGTGCCGGCTGAAGTCATGTCAGCGCACCGTTGCAAAGACGAGCGATTACAAGTTTCATCATCATCATCATCAGCCTGGTTACGCCCACTGCAAGGCAAACGCCTCTCCCACACTTCAACAACCCCGGTCATGTACTAATTGTGGCCATGCCATGCCTGCAAACTTCTTAATCTCATCCGCCCACCTAACTTTCTGCCGCCCCCTGCTACGCTTCCCTTCCCTTGGGATCCAGTCCGTAACCCTTAATGACCATCGGTTATCTTCCCTCCTCATTACATGTCCAGCCGATGCCCCGCCCCCCATTTCATTTTCTTGATTTCAACTAAGATGCCATCAACTCGCGTTTGTTCCCTCACCCAATCTACTCTTTTCTTATCCCTTAACGTTATACCCATCGCTCTTCTTTCCATGGCTCGTTGCGTCGTCCTCAATTTAACTAGAACCCTTTTCGTAAGCCTCCAGGTTTCTGCCCCGTAGGTGAGTACTGGTAAGACACAGTTATACATTTTCTTTTGAGGGATAATGGCAACCTGCGGTTCATGATCTGAGAACGCTTGCCAAACGCACCCCAGCCCATTCTTATTCTTCTGATTATTTCAGTCTCATGAACCGGATCAGCGGTCACTCGCTGCCCTAAGTAGATGTATTCCCTTACCACTTCCAGTGCCTCGCTACCTATCGTAAACTGCTGTTCTCTTCCGAGACTGTTAAGCATTACTTTAGTTTTCTGCAGATTAATTTTTAGACCCACTCTTCTGCTTTGCCTCTCCAGGTCAGTGAGCATGCATTCCAATTGGTCCCCTGAGTTACTAAGCAAGGCAATATCATCAGCGAATCGCAAGTTACTAAGGTATTCTCCATTAACTTTTATCCCCAATTCTTCCCAATCCAGTTCTCTGAATACCTCCTGTAAACACGCTGTGAATAGCATTGGAGATATCGTATCTCCCTGCCTGACGCCTTTCTTTATTGGGATTTTGTTGCTTGCTTTATGGAGGACTACGGTGGCTGTGGAGCCGCTATAGACATCTTTCAGTATTACAAGTTTACCGGAGGGGAAACTGCGCACCTGCTTATCTTCTCGGCATTACGCCCTGCGTACACACCGATCTGCGTACGGCGCACCGGCCTCGGTTCTTATTTGTAAATAATCTCGTATGTTGTTGAACTTAAGGTTCGCGATCATTGTTTGCCGGGTTTGTTTGAAATGGGGAATATGAAACAAGGCACCTGAACACGTCACTTCAGTGATAACGCAACCCACATATCGAAAAAAAAAAAGTAAGAGGGAATTCAAGTACAAAAGGTAATGCACCAGCAAGGTAATCCAAGATGTGCGCTAACAGGTTTGACGAGTTGCCCTGTATATCGCTGCTACTTCGTATCTTTTCTTGCACCTAGAGACGTTCAAGTCAATTATAACAGGCACATCTACTTTTAACAACTATTTCAATCCTTTGCACTGCAGAGCGCATCACCTATTCATGAAATAAACATGTTCATTAAAAATTCAAAAAAAAATTGCAGGGTCTCAATATATCTCGTAGAAGGTAAACGGCTAAAGCCTACTATTCCTCCTCTGATCATTACGGGCCGTCGTTAGACATGTTGGTCATATCATATTCATCAGTAGTAATTACAAGTGTTTTCAGTCGTTATTTGTTATTACTGGTCATTAGCAAACATTTTTAGTCATTTCTAATCAATTGTGATCCATTACAAGCACTCGTTAGACATATTGGTCATTTCGTAGTCATGAGCAGTCATTACAAGTTATTAGTAGTCATTTTAGTCATTGCTGCAAATTACTAGGCATTTCTAGTCATTTCTAATCAATTGTGGTCATTACAAGACGGTAGACATAATGGGCATTTCGGAGTCATTAGTAGTAATTAGTATTCATTACAAGTGATTAGTCATTGTCATTATTAGCCTCTATCAATCTCTATTATAACGTTGTCATTCACTAACTGTCACTATCAATCATTTTTCTTTAATCTGTCTACATGCGGCTTGATCGGGTGGCGAGAGCTGGCGACTAACATTAATAACACCTGTTATACTTCCTCTAGAATGGCAGGAGAACTTTGTAAACGTTTTACATAATGCCTCTAAACGAGCAAAAAGCTAGGCTGTGGGAATTTTAATTTCTCCCCCAAAAACTACCACAACCAACCTAAAATCGCTAGCAGTTCGACGGAAACCGAAGCACGCGGGGCGCCGAAGCAGTTCACTACTTAAGCAGATCCAACGTTGCACGTCAGTACGTGACATGGAATGCGTACCCTGCTCTCTCCTTCAACCATTTCAGGATCGATTTTTCTCTGGGGTATCCCGTGCCAAAACGACGATCTGATCACGTGGCACGCAGTAGTGGGCGACTCCGAAATAATTTTGACCGCATGGCGTTTTTTTGGCGGGCATTCAATGCACGGTACCCGGGCGCTCTCCCATTTCGTCCCCATTGAAATGCGGCCGCAGCGGCCGGAATTCGACACCGCGCCCTCGGGCTTCGAAGGGCAACGGCAAAGCCACTACGCCACCACGACGGGCCGCATAAGGTTCTTTAACTTAGTCCTTAATCTAAGAGAAGAAACTGCAACAATTCAACGTCAGTTTATAAAATCTCATAACATTTAAACTTATTTCTCCCCTCGATATAGCCAGGACCCGTTTTCCTAACCGCTCTTAAGCGTGTTGTATAGTTTATGCCGCATCCTCGCGCAGCACGCACTCCCGTTAAGTCTCTCGAGTCACATTTTGTGCACGACGTTCGTCGACGAATGTCTGCCGATGGGCGCAGCCACACGGCGCAGCGTACACTGCAAAATAATTTACACCGTAAAAAGTGAAAAAAGGGTGTAAATATGTCTACCTCACACTCTTATGGTGTCCGTTATATAGATAACACCCTAAGGGTGTGAGTTAGACATATTTACACCCTTTCTCACATTTAGGGTGTAAATTATTTTACAGTGTATGCCAAGTGCGTTCCGCGGACCGCGTATCATTCCGTCGGGATAACACAGTCGACAGACTAACTGAAAGCGCGCTAGCATCGACTGGCAGGCCGGCAGTCTTCTAACCGCGCGAAGCAACGAGACCGGCAACAGTAGCAAATGGGCACCAAATACACTGGAAGCGCAAGTTCCGTCTGCTAGCCTCCTTTCCATACCAGCATGACACAGCCCCTGGCACGACTAACTCGGTGGAAGCTGCCCGGCTTATCGGAGATAACGGCTTCCAGCGATCTCGGTGCGCATACGCTGCTCTTGATCTCGTCGCTTCGCGCGGTTCGACGGCGCCGACCGGCCGGCGAGTCGCCGCTCGAGCGGTACTGTTAATTAACATATCGACTGTACATGCACTCTTCTAAGGCAAGCCTGAGGCTGCTATCGAATTGGCGACAACGTTCACAAAGTTCGAATGCAGCAAAAGCACGCCGTGCTTGAGCGAATGATCTGATAAAGAGCGATATTTCTGCAGAAGCGATAACCGGTAAAGGGAGAAACAATTCACTGCGCATGGCGATTCCGATAACTGCGAGAAATGCGACGAAATTTGCGTGAATTAGAGAACAGGACAATATAATCCAGCGAACAACATATTCGTGCTTTCTTTCATTAAACTCGCCGGAGATAAACACTCCGGTCAGCATAGTATACCAAGCACCTCTGATAAGGACATACCGAAATGTCCGTTGTTCCAAGATAAAGGCTAACCATGCTTTCAATTGTTAGCTTAGACATGACATCACGTGGGAATTAAGTTGAAGGAGTCGCCGAATAAACAGCGTGTCATGGTGCCACCGCGACCTGAAGGCATGTCATCGCGACCAGCGAACCAAAACTGAGCGTACAAGTCCAGCTCTCGCGGCTTATCACGGCAGCGGCATTCAAGCCTCATGTCAGACCACCATAAGTGCAGCTGCAATCACATTTCTATCAATGAAGCCACACCTACAGCGGCCAAAACTGAATGCTTTGGAAGGAAGACGCATTAAGCTAGCACCATTGAAAGCATTCGAGCCACAAATGACCAGCACCGTGCGCCTAAGAGGTAGAAATGCTCGTGTGCGCGGCTTAAACATGGCATAACATGTGACAGCGCTGTGTTATAATTATACTATTTCCACTAGCCCCTACGCAAGTCGTAAATATAACGACCTCGGTAAATTGTAATTGTAGGTGTCACCATAAACCACTGTAGGCACTAATAAAACATACTCATGTCAGTTTTCAAAAATTCGTTGGTCTACAGGTTCACATGCAAACCTTGAACGCCGGAAGGCAAGTGTCGCATTAAAATCTTCCTACTTCCGAACAACACACGCGCGCTATTAGTTCGCGCTGACGGGAGAATGACATCTGCTAGAAACGACAACGTATGTGTTATGGCCGGGCTTTCATTAGTTTCGACAAAATTAAACGAAAGCGTTTTTTGAGGTTTTGCAAACGAAATTAGATTGTGGCGTTCTTTTCCAGCAACGTACAGTTACTCTTCTTATCGCCGAACTAGCGTAACCACGCTCGCAACACAATTTTCAGCTTACTAGCGCGAAAAATAATATCCGTGCCGCTTACCGCACTCCCAGACACGTCGACCGCAGCCAGGCCCCGACAGCGTTCTGCCGCTGTAACGTCTATGCCTGCCTGGCGCACGCGGGACCGTTTCCTAGGCAACCGAGGAGAGTTAACCCGAGCAGCGCAGGTCTCCTCAGAGGCTTCGTTGTTCTTCCGTCGGGGCCTTCCTTGCGGCTATCGTTATCATCTATCGCGCGCCCTGCAGCCTGCAAGTCATCGACGCGTTCGCACTATCAGCTCTGCCTAGGTTCGCATGAACATTTTCAGACGTCGATGGCGGACGCTATTCAAACAAAAGAAGGCGGCTGCAGTGGAAGTCGCGTATACTGGCCTATGGCTGCTCGGGTGAAGCCGACGGCTGCCATGTGTGAGGGGGGGGGCAAGAAGCGGCCTGCGGAGAGCTTCGCAGCGCTGTTCGCCGACTTTTCAAGCGGTTTTCAATTGCTTAACGGAGTTTCAAGTTAAAACGCAACACGGTTTCCATTTTGTCGGCATGAATATGCAGCTGCCGCAAAGTCTAAAAACATTCGCGCAATTATTAGTCTTACTCGCCTTCTTTAATGCAGCGTAATAATTGATCAATCATGAAGCTGTCAGAACAAAAACAATTAACTGGAAACGTAGCGTGAGAAATAGCAGTACATGCAACAAACATAAGTATTCGTTATCTTCATAATCATCCGGTGTTGCCGGTGCTTTAGCATCCTCACAGCATTGAGAGTCTCGGAACTTTGGTGGCGGCCGTTTTCTTTTGGCCTTTAATATAAAAAATTCTTCATTTTAGAGGAATGCAATGCTAACCTGCTACTTTGTTTAAATGAGAAGGATAACGCTAACACGTCAACTGCTTGTACGCCAACTTTCCTAAAAACACCCGAGCGCGCTAGCACATTTTGGGATCTGCACAGCACCGCGTGCGGCAAGATACGACGATCCGAAACACACAGGCTGCGGCGACTGGCTTGATCTTGCCCCCCGCAAGATGGCGACGCTGCGGCTTCACTTGTCGGGCGCTCCCTCCACTCCAGCAGTTTTTCGTTAACCTCCTTGATTCAAACTGGCAACCTTACACTGAATAGCTGCGGCTTCATTCGCTGCGCATTCCTGTCGCCTAAAGTGTACGGTGCTCATCAACTTTTTAATTCGACACTTGCGTCATAATTTGCAGAGCCATCTGCACCTCCACCCCGCATCTCCACCAAAATGTCACGGGTATAATACTATTTACACGATGTATTTAGACGATGCGTATATATACAGCAGCCCAGAATACCGAGAGGTTGTTGCCACTTCATCGTCTTCGCCGTCAACAACCTTGTCCTCCTTTTCCACCGTAACAATATAAATGCATGAGATGATTGAATGTGCGCATATGCGGGCTTTCTGCATATATCCGAGGCATTCTGTGTGAAGCTATTAGGAAAAGTTGGAAAAACTGTAAGTTACCTTAGCAAACAAAGAAAGGAAACGATTTAAGTTGTAATTTTCTCGTGTTTCTATAAAAAACATCTTTGTTCTCAGGTAATTAAATATTATAGAATACTACAGTAAACACGTCGTTGACTGGTACGACCACAGTGATTGCATTACGTCACAACCCTCTATACGATTATGTCAGTTGGAGATCACCTTCTGATGGCTTGATTAAATTGTAAACGATGATATCGTCCATTATTTTGTGTCCAAGTTATAATGTGCGTGTTTGAAATGTCCGGCGCTTCTGCTTGCTGTTTACCTATTATAATATTTAATTGAATTATTACGTTTTACGTGCCATAACACGATTTGATGAGGCACGCCATAGTGGGGGACGGCTAATTAATTCGGACGACCACGGGATCTTTAACGTGCGCCCGCTCAAGGCGGGTGTTTTGCATTTCGCCCCCACAGAAATGCGGCCGAACTGCCGGGTTGTGATCAGGCAACTTCATGCTTAGCAGCGCAATATCATAGCCTAACGCTTAACGTTATAGCTTAACGTTATGCTAACGTTAAAGCTAACGTTACGCTAATGTTAAAGCTAACGTTACGCTTAACGCTATAGCTTAACGTTATATTAACCCGCCGCCACAGCGGCGGGTTATATTAACGTTAACATCTTGTTTACTGTAAGAACTTAATAAACCAAAGTTGGAAGGCGACTGAACGTCCGGTCGGCGTCTATGGAAGACACTGTCTTCCTTAGCTCGTTGACGGTAAGAATTGGGTGTATGAATCGCATGATTTATTGTGAAAGCCGCGCTGAGAGCGAAAACTTTTGATCGACGTCAACCAGAGGATTAATCACCGTTAGACTTCTTGTCGGCTTTTATAGTCATCGTCATTCTAATCATCATCTTCATCACATTCCCAGTGATCCCAGTAAGATACCCAGTGGCAGAGCCCCAGTAACTACCGCGGCCCATAGGCAGGTCGTCGCATAAGCATTGACACCAAGGGGACGTAGCCTGCGGCGAATACACAGTGACACTTGTATTTAGATTGTGCCATCTTTTCGATTAGCTCACGAAAGAGACTAGAAACAAAATCAAAATCAAATACGAAACTTCTCGTCTGCACCCCCCTCTGCAAATCATTAGTTCGCTCCAAACTAGAATACGCATGCGCCATTTGGAACCCGGCTAACATCACACTCAAACAGCATAGAAGCCATTCAAAATCGTCCAGCGCCTTTCATCTTATCAAACTACTCCCGATATGCTAGCGTTACTTTAATGAAAACAACACTTGACAGAACTTTCTTTCCGTCGTAGATGCTTCCGGTTTTTATCAAATCTACCACCATAACCCTTGGTGGAAAGAACAGCTCATCACCCGACAGTCATACGTATCATCTCACTCTGTCCACAGTTTCAAAATTGGTGTGCCGTCTGCACGTAATAAACTGTGTAGAAATAAAGATTGGAACCACCTTCCCGCCACCGTCGCAGCCATTCTGTATAAGGATACCTACACCTTCAAAACCACCATTCATGAAACGCCACGTTGAATATGTCTTTGTATCTCGCGCAAATTTTTTTCTATGTTCACCCACTCTTTTCTGTAATGCCTTCGGGCCTTGAAAGTATGTTAAATAAATACATAAATAAATAAATAAATAAGTTAAAACCCGATACGGAAACGGGGTAACTCGTCAAGTTTATGGTTCCCGTAGCAGTACAGGTCAGGAGAAGGAACAGCTAAAGGCAGAGAGAGGGAGAGGGCAAGGACGGGAAAGGCAGGGAGGTCAACCAGACGAGCACCCGGTTTGCTACCCTACACCGGGGGTGAAGGGAAGGGGAATAGAAAGAGAATGAGCACTGAGTGTGTGTGGGAGGATGCACCGGGACACTATAAGCGGCGCACTTAAGCCGACGTACTTCAACTAGTGTGCTAGTGCACCTACTGTGTACCTGCCCTTTAAACTTTAAACCGGCTGGACTCGAGACCGTTCTCCGTGTCAAAGATACTCGGACCACGGCTAAAGGCAGAGAAGACTGGCTGACAATAGCCCTAACACCCACGCGCTGTCCAGCAGTAGCGTGAACGTGCTATAAGAAATTAAACAGTGAATACATTGTACGAGAAAAGAACTTGGTACAGCAAGATTAGCGACAATTATTAGTACACACAACAAAAATCATTTTACATACATCGTAAACGACATTGTGCTTGAAGTCCTACGTATTCTACACAGATTTATAGGACGACAAATAAGATTTAAAAACAGTTAAAGGAGACGTAGACACACATTCTATCACATTAATTAGAACTTGCCTGTGTTGATTTAAAGCGTAGGTATTAGGTACTTCAATTGTTGAGTGCCATATTTGGTTCGACAGAGTGCAACTTGAAATTGGTTTGCTTAGTTTGAATTGCTTGCTATTCGATATGTGTCCACAAATTCATACTCATTTTTTTCTGTGTTTTTCTGTGTATATATGTAGCTAGATTGAGATTACATAGCTGATCAAGATTTGGTATTTCATTTTTTGAGAAGACTTGTGCTGTGTGACTGAGCCATGCGAGGTTTTCTATGTGGCGTACAGCTTGTTCTTGAAGGACTGTTAGCCTACCTAACTTTGCTTCCCGTGCCCCAGATCAATAAGCAGTAGTACAGATGAGAATGAGTGAGTGAATTATGTTGTCTTCGACGGCCGCTTTTAATGCGAAGCATTTTTTGACGAGTTCAGCCCAGCTTTCTGTAACGGGTGTCTGGCCGTTTTTGATGGCCGATCCCGAACACAGTTCGGACTAAAAATGTGGGCCGATCCCGAAAGTAGTGAAGATTAAAATGTGGGCCGCTCTCATGGGTATGTGCCGCCCTTTAATGAAATTTTTCATGACAACTTGGGTATGTTCCACTGTATATGTTCCACTCCATGGGTACGTGCCGCTCTTAAACAATGAACCTCTCCGACGGCAACTTGGGTATGTGCGCCAGGGGCCACTGGATATGCATCGCTCTTCATTTATGCTTTTCTGTGACCAATTTTGGTCAGTGGGTATGACAGCAACAGCAAACAACACTAAAGTAGTGACATCGGCGTAATGCTTCGTGGATGAACTTGGTTAAAACACGTTGGCGGGCTAGTTGGTTAGAATCCATGGTAGAGTGATGATGCGCGACTGAACGAGGGCGTAGAAAGAAACAGATACACAGAGACAGCGATTCTTCGCTGTCTCTGTGTAGTCAAACGTAATTAGCCACTGCTGCTGAATGCGCATGCAAGCAATGGACAGTCAACAGCAGTGGTTATTTACGTTTGACCTTATTCGCTAGCTCTCGATACCTGCGGGTGAACAACAACGTGACGTAAAGAAAACGCGAATACGGTTGTATGCGTGAAAGTACATGCATGATAACAGCGAACGCGGCGAACAGCGTATTGCCGTTCATGAAGGTTATTCATCGGCTTCACTGCAGATGAAACGGTCGAAGAATTTGAATTCACCGTTACACAGACGTTGGGTAAAACTATACAGGCTCTTTTTGGCCATAGCTAAGCGTCGCCATGTACAGTAATCGTAGTGCCATCATTTTAAGATTGGCGCCATGGCACTTGCTCATCGACTGCCTCGCGCTCCAATTTTCCTTCCACTGGAGGCCACGGCCTTCCTTTTTTTTTTCGTATCAGCTTTCCGATCACGCTTGAAATATGAATTAAATTTGGAATTTTACGTGCGAAAACCAAGATATGATCACGAGGTACACGGTAGTAGAGGGGACGCCGGTATCATTTCGACGCCCTGGGGTTCTTCAACAACCTAACGTCGGCTATCGAGCTTTTTTGAACGATTGCGTCCTGTATCGACAATAAAGAACGCTGACGGCGTGATGCTTCTGCAAGCAGATATTAACGCTATCTCTCACAGGTGCTTGCAACGCAAGATGGCTTCGAATGTTTCAAAAATGCTAAACAATTCTCCCGCCACAGTGCTCCATTCTCTCATGCGCACAGCATTAACGATACACCCTTGTTTTGTTTAACGTCGTCTTTTCAGTGAGTATCTAGGCGTTCATCCAACAAGCGATCTCGCCAGAAACACGCATGTCACTTTCATCATGACTAACACAAATCGCATACTGGAATACATAGAAGGAAATATGACAACGCGCCATCGATATGGTACCCTCACACCAAAACTCATTGATGATATTAGAGCTCTTCAAAAACGCGCAGCACGTTTCATTCTTTATGATCAAGCATTCATCCAGAGTAACACTAATCACAAACAAGTTCTCGCTCGCATCCTTTCATTACGCCAGAAAGCCCCTGTTCACTCTCCGCTTTTCTTTAGCATCGCGCTTTTGGGTCTCCCGGGGCGGCTGGGGAACATACCCATATTATTATACTTTTGTCCTCAAAATATGCATCATGAACATGGAATTGACAGACATTCATTATTACACCGACGCCCCTTTCATCAGCCAAATATTAAGCACGCAAGTTAGGAATCCACACCTCCTCCACCCTCAGCGCCGGAGATTTTCCCATCAAAATTCCTTCAATTCCGAAACGTCATCCGAGTGGAATCGGCTACGGTCAATTTTGGTAATACCTAACAAATTAAGACTTAAGAAAAAACACTTTTGGTTATCTTACCACTGAATAATGGCACTTTTCACATGCACATTGTGGTTCAACTGCGCAGTTCATACTTCACATACTGCGCTGCATTAGTGTATTAACTGTTGCTTGCATTTGCTTTTATTTGTGGCGCAATTTATCTTCCTAAAACTTCCTAACAGTGTTTTTGATTGCGTTGTTTTTTCATGTGGGAATACGTATATTTTTTTATGTTCACTGCAGGACAAGGGCCTCTACCCGCGATAGCAAATCACCCGTCTTACAGTAGCCGATTCTAACTTGCACTTGCAAATTTCGTCATTTCATCAACCCACCTGGTTTCCTGCCGCACTCGACTGCGCTTCCTTTCCCATGGCACCTATTTTGTAGTTCTAATCATCCACCAGTTATCTACCCTACGCATTACATGGCCTCCCCAGCTCCTTTTTTATATGCGTAATTATTCCGATACCACCAACGACAATCCTGTACGTCTGTCACGTCAGACGAATGCAATGGCTCATACTCACGTAAAGCAGAGGCTACAAGCGCAAAGAGAAGCGTACACTGCATACATTCATGGATAGGCCTGAAGGGGGCATTTGATGAAGTAGCACACGAGGCTATCCTACGGAATCGGCAACACAGGATGCGGAAAGGGAACACACAATTACGTTGCTGATTTTCTATCTCACCGCACAGCCATCACCAAGATCGGGGATACAGCTTGTCACCATCACACTCGAAAGCAAAGGCACTCCCCAGGGCTCGGTTCTTACCGCGATTCTCTTGAGCATGGCGCTCCTGAGGCTCCCGGGGGGCATACCGAACCTACGCCATGCACTATAAGCAGATGATGTGACCCTATGGACGGGTGCGGACTCGCTCGGCGGCGTGCAAGACACCCTGCAAATGGCAGCGGACATGGTAAACCAATATGCAAAGGAGATCGGACTTGTCTGCTCGCCACAGAAGTGAGAGCTTCTTGTGGTCCGGCGGCGTCGCACCCAGAAGGATGAAGGTAGCATGCAGATCATCATAGAGGGACAGGTTAAAGCCCTCCAAAACCCTCACAATCCTTGGACTCCTCATACAAGCTAACGCAAAATGCGACCAGATGCTCCAACACCTCACCAGGACAAAGCAGCCGGCCTTACTGGTGATTCGTACAATAACAAATAGACACTGAGGCATGAAAGAGAACGAACCCATCCACCTCGATCGAGCCTTCATCCTGGCTAGGGTGACGTACGCAGCGCCGTACGCGGTACTGACGAAAACAAAGACAAACTAAACACACTCATTCGAAAAAATACAAAGCAAGCAATTGGAATTCCTATGAGCACGACCGCAGACAACATTCTGTGTATTGGTCTCCATAACACGGTTGAAGACCTAATAGAAGGCCACTTCTCCAGTCAGAAAATGCGTCTGGCTACGACCCATACAGGGAGGAAAGTTCTTAAACAAGTCAAGTGGAACTCCTTTCCAAATGCTAAACCACTCAGACTACGCCCAGAAGATTGGAGACGTCACGGCATGATCCATCACTTACGGGAAAGTATATACCCTGCCTGCCGCCAAGGGCGGCGCGAAGCAAGAGCCAAGGCCCTGGGCCGGACTTACGGGTTTCGACGCGAGGTAGGCTATGCAGACGCAGCCGCATACCGTAGGGAAGAGCCAAAGCAGTCGTGGTGCCGACAAAGACGGATCTCCTCGTCAGCGCCACCATGCCATATGCAACAACACAGGAAGGAGAGGAACTAAGCGTGGCATTAGTCCTAACACAGACTACGGCAACATCGATTATAACTGATTCTACAGAAATGTGCAGCAGCTTTACGTCGGGCTGGGTGGCGCCAACGACTATACGCATAAGAACAGCACGGTACTAGAAAGAAATGTTGAAATAGTGCCGACACCCGCTCACGCCTGTCTGGAGAGCAACGAACTCGTCCACTACAAGGCCCGAGAACTTATCGACCAGGCACCGGAAGACACAGAAGAGATCAGTGACAACATACCAAAACATCACTCAACACTGCAGACTCAATCCGGGAGCAATGGCTCATAACCCCGTAAGCAAGGAAGAAATGCAATGGCTTATACCTCGTAAGGCAGCCACTACAAGCGCTCATAAAAGTGAACCGAACATTTCATGCATCGATTGAAATCACCTATGAAACACAGAACAGCCACCCATACGTTTCAATAAAGATCATGATTCGCACAATTAACCCATGGCGCTGCGTCCCTAGCAGCTGCAGAGCATCTGACCAAGGCGGCGGTCAGACCTGTAACGCAGCAGAGGGTACTAAGAATCTCTGCTTCCGGACAGGCCGCTAATGGAAACTGACCCTGTCAACCTTTAACAGCCGAACTCTGTCAAGTGAGGCTAGCTTAGCAGGACCCTGAGGAACTATCAGACATTGGGATATCATCGGCCATAGTGAGATTTGAAGAACTGGTGAGGCTTAGACATTGCTGAGTAACAGCCATGTCCTCTGCTATAGAGGTCTCCCAGGTAAGAAGCAATACGGGGTAGGATTCCTAATCCATAAGAACATAGCAGGCAACATTGACGAATTCTACAGTATTAATGAGAGGTTAGCTGTAGTCGAAATCAAACTTAATCAGAGGTATAGATTAAAGGTAGTACAAGCGTAAGCGCCTACATCCAGTCACGACGATGATGAACTAGGTCGGTTTTATGAAGATGTTCAATTAGCAATGAGAAAAGTGCAAACTCAGTATACTGTAGTAATAGGTGACTTCAATGCAAAATTGGGGATAAAGGAGGTTGGTGAACAAGGAGTTGGCAGCTACGGCGTCGATACTAGAAACGCTAGAGAAGAGATGCTGGTAGAATTTGCAGAAAGGAACGAGCTTCCAATAATAAACACCTTTTTCAGGAAGCGTAGAAACAGTGTACCTGGAAAAGCCCTAATGGTGAAAGTAATGAAATTGATTTCATACTTTCTGCTGATCCCAGCATAGTGCAGGATGTAGAAGTGATAGGTAGGGTAAACTGCAGTGATCATAAGTAAGTGAGGGCTAGCATTCACCTCAATCTGAAGAGAGAAAGAGTAAAATTGGTCAAGAAGAAACACCTCAACCTGGAGGCAGTAAGGGTAAAAGCAGAGAAATTCAGGCTGGTACTTGCAAACAAATATGCAGCCTTAGAATAGAGTGATGAACATGACGTAGAGATGAGGAATGAAACCGTAAGTAGGCTGGCTTCAGAGGCAGCAATTGAAGTTGCAGGCAAGGTACCAAGGCAACCAGCAGGTATGGTATGGTATGATAAACCTTTAATGAAGTCCTGCGTATCGCGAGTCTTCACGAAGCGGGCCGCTCTCACGTGGGAACCGGAAGGCCGAGCCTCTCGGCCGCATCGTGGGCCTGCCGGACAGCCCAGAGTTGGTCAGCCAGAAGAAGGGCTGCGAAGAACCGCCTCCCATCTGGCCGAGCTGTTATCGATGATGGAGCGTGACCGGGCACACCGCCAGAGCATGTGGTCTAACGTGGCTATTTCTCCACAATCGTGGCAGGTAGCATTGGTGTAAGTATCTGGACAGATTTTATCTAAGAGCGACGGATTGGGATAGGTATTCGTTTGTAGTAGACGGAGCGTTATTGCTTGAGATCTATTGAGCCGCGGATGAGGAACAAAGTAGGTTCTACGGCGGAGATAATAGTGTCTCGTAATCTCGTTGTAGGTAGAGGACATATGAGCATATTCTTTTATGAAAAAGTACATATTTTACTTGTCTTGACAGTGCAGTATCATTTAATTCATTTGTAGCATCTTTGGCAATGGCAACGCAGTTATTATTAATGTTGAATGTAATTCATCCCTCGGCAATTTCTATGAGGAGGAGGCCGAGCTGCGAAGTGAGCTCCCCCTCACAAACGAAATTTCTGGCTACGCCACTGATGCAAGTGTATTACTCAACAGATCAGATAGAATTCGCTGACAGTCAAATCTGATAAACAAGAAAGTAAGCCATATTCAATAACAACGTCGAAAAGATTGAGGAAGCAGTAAAAAATTGCCGCAGCGTGAAATCTGAGAAGAATACTTGGCATAGCACAGGACAAGGTGCGAGCAATGAAATAAGCCAGGGTGATGCCATTAGCAATTTTGGTGAAATACTCGTATTAAAAGCACCAGATGAATTCTACACGGACCTGTACAGTACCTAGAGCAGCCACAGAAACTTCATTGTAAGCAGTGATGAACAGGATACAGTGGCTCCTTCAATAATTAGCGATGATGTTGGATGGGCCTTGTAAGACATGTCCCGGGGAAAGACGGCGGGAGACGATGGAATAAGAGTCGATTTAATCAAAGATGAAGGATTTATTACGCTTGGAAACTTTGCGGCCACCTATCCTGCCAATAATAATAATAATAATAATAATAATAATAATAATAATAATAATGCCAACATTAACGGTTACTTGCTGGCCGGGTTAGTTCATTATAACTTACGTAACAGAGCGAAACATGAGGAAGGGACGACGATAGAAACAGAGTCAAAAGAGCGCTGACTTCAACTGTTTGTTACCGTCGATGCTATACATATGTATACATACGAAGCGCCAGCAGGAAAGGAAAAGAAACGCGAGAAAGGAAAAGAACAATCAGCATGAGTGGCACAAGGTGATATCACCATGCTCCTAATCACCAACCAACTAAAAATCTTAGCTCCTTTTTGGTCAATGTAAGTGGTGGCATGCTTACACACCCCTCTTCTGCACGAGCAATCTTGACCGCCTCGATAACCTCTCTGACGCATTAAACTAAGCTGCAAGAAGGGACGTTACAGGTTTGAAGAATTATATGACCATCAGCTTACATAAAATATTCACTAATTTCCAATGGAATCATGGCACCACATGACTTGAACAGACTGGCTTCAGGAGAATATCCTACAATGATTCATGTCAAAGTCATCAATAACGAAACAGAAATTTGCTATACAATCAACCCCTCGGTATGGCATTCACTAATAACGAAAAAGCATTTGATTCAGTTGAGACCCCAGCAGTAATGGAGGCATTCCGTAACTGAGTAGTGCAGGCGGCACACGTGAATATCTTGAGAAATACCATACAAAAATCCCACAGCTACCTTTTTTCACCACCACCATCATCATCATCATCCTCATCAGCCTGTTTATGTCCACTGCAGGGCGAAGACCTGTCCCTGCGATCTCCAATTAACCCTGTCCTCTTCCGACCGACTCCAACTAGCGCCTCCGAATTTTATCAGCCCACCTATATGCAGTCCTCGACTGCACTTTCCTTCTCTTGGAGCCCATTCTGGAAACCTTATGGTCCACCGATAATCTAACCTACGCATTACATGTCCTGCCTAGCTAGATTTTTTTTCTCGATGACAATAAGAATACGGCTCTTCCCGTTTGCTGTCTGATCCACACCACTGTCTTCCGGTTCTTAACTTCACGCCTAACATTCCTTGTAACACTGAAGTGCTGCCCTAATTGTATTGAAGATTATCATGAATACCTTATATAATACTGGAAGTAAGCTAGTATGCCTACAATTGTTCAGTTCTTTAACGTCTCCCTTTTTGTGGATTAGAATAATGTTTAGAGATTTTCATCAAGTAAAGAAAAGGTAGTTTGCGTCCATTTATTTCTTCTACATTTGCACTTATATTCGTTTTCGCGGGTTTCCGTTTGTACTCCTGTAGATCACAAGCATGCGTTCGCTACGGTGAAAGGTCGTCGGTACGCCTGTATGGTTTGCCTAGCCGAGTTCACGGCCGGCTGCACATGAGAGAGAGAGAGAGAGATAACAACTTTATTGTTTGCTCCGGATGGAGTCAAGGGAAGGGGAAGAGGTGAGACATCCTCTTCTGTCTTCTTCCCCCTTTACGCAGCAGCCAGGAGCCCTTGGACCTCGGCGGCGTCTTCAGCCATCTGGACGAGTCGGACTTGCACTTCCGGATCGGAGCTGAGCAGCGCTGTCTCCCACTGCCCCACATACCTGACTTCTAAAGAGTGATCTTTCTATTGTACGTGACTACGTGTGAGGGGGCACGACCAAACCATGTGCTGAAGGTCTGCCCGGCCTTTGCAGATTTTGAATTCGGCTGCATACAGTCCTGGGTAACAGCGGCTGCAGGCTACAGGGTTAGGGAAGGTGTTGGTCTGGAGCAAACACCATGCCACCGATTGCCGTGTGCTGCAGGATACATGGCCCTCACATGTTTATAATGATCAAGGATGTCCTCACGGGACACCAGCCTGCCCCGCCCCGACCGGCGAAACGAGTGAGCGTCAGCGGTGGAATGGTCGGCGTCGACTCGGTTGGTTAGACCTCGAGCGGCGTCGTGCGCGTTCTCGTTCCCCCGAGAGGCCGGAGTGGGCCGGCGTCGAAACGATTTCGACCCCCTTGACTCGGTTGCCACGAACACCGGTCAGCCGGATGTTGGATGCTTCGGACGACACACGCCCCCTTGCGAAATTTAGGATGCCCGACTTGAGTCGCTCACAATGAACTTGTATTTGGAGGGGCGTCCGCGTAGACCACGTCCTCAGACCTCTCGAATCTTTCCTGCATTGTCTGTACTCTTACCCATCTCCGTTCCGCGTTATATACCAGTGCGTGTTTTGGGGTAGTGGTGGAACATAAATGTTTCTCCTGATCTCCGCTGGGATATCCAATTTGGCTCCGGATAGGGATTCGTGATTAATGTTCAGGTACTGTAAAATGGGCCGTCCTGTCCGACTCTTGGATAGCCTTTCCAGTTGTGCGGTTCTCTGAGCTTCGATCAGCTCGTCTAGGTTATTTTGCAGCCCAGATGCTTCGAACCGTTCATTCCAGGCTGTGACGGGAATGCCTAGTGCCTGTTAGAAGGCGCTCCTGGTCATGGCGTCTATTTTGTTCTTTTAGTCTCTCCTGTGATTTAGAAACGGAGCGACGTAGACCAAGCGACTCGGGACGACTGCCTGAACTAGTCTAATAAGGTGGCCCACTTTCATCCCGTGGTGCCGAATGGCGATCCGCGAGATGAGACCGGTCGTCTGATAAGCGCTCTTTTCGAGTGCTCTTATGGTTCCCGTGTTGTACTCGTTAGTCTGGATTGGCAGGTCAAGGACCACGATGCTGGGTACTGTCGGAATGAGCTGCCTCACGCTGGTGTAGAGTTGGATTGGTGGCGTTATATTTGCCGACTTGCATCCCGTCCGGGCTGGTTGATACAGCAGGAGCTCTGAATATTGCGGTGCGCAACCCAAGCCTCTTGGCTTGATGTACGCCTCATCCGCGTCTATGCCTCTCCGCAGAAATTTTTGTATGCGTCCGTCGCTGCCCCACGCCACCCAGAGGGTAACCTCGTCAGCATAGAGACTAATGATGCAGGCCCTCTATGTTTCCTAATATTTCAAGGAGGCCGAGCATGGCAACGTTCAAGAGGAAGGGCGAAATGACAGCTTTGCGGCGTGCCCCTGCTCCCCAGCTCCAAGTCGGCTGACTAAATTCCCCCGATCGTTAGGACGGCCATCCGGTTCGTCAAAAATGCTTTAACGTAGTCGTAGGTTCGAGGGCCCACGCCTAGGTTTGCTAGGTTTTCAAGCACTGCTTCGTGCCTCACGCTGTCAAATCGTTCAGCAAAATCCAACCCCAGTAATGCCGTGGTGTCTAGAGGAGAGCAGCCGTATCCGTCGATAATGTGATGTTTGATCCTCAGCATCACGTCCTGATCAAGAAACGCCAATGTATCAAAGCCTCTAACCCTACAGCTAGAACAGAACTGGCAGAACTTTCCAAGTTAATGAACAAGCGTAAGACAGTTGACATAAGGAAGTATAATATGGATAGAATTGAACATGCTCTCAGGAACGGAGGAAGCCTAAAAGCAGTGAAGAAGAAACTAGGAATAGGGAAGAATCAGATGTACGCGTTAAGAAACAAAGCCGGCAATAGCATTACTAACATGGATGAGATAGTTCAAGCGGCTGAGGAGTTCTATAGATATCTATACAGAACCAGTCGCTCCCACGACGATAATGGAAGAGAGAATAGTCTAGAGGAATTTGAAATCCCACAAGTAACGCCGGAAGAAGTAAAGAAAGCCTTGGGAGCTATGCAAAGGGACAAGGCAGCTGGGGACGATCAGGTAACAGCAGATTTGTTGAAGGATGGTGGGCACATTGTTCTAGAAAAACTCGCCACCCTGTATACGCAATGTCTCATGACCTCGAGCGTACCGGAATCTTGGAAGAACGCTAGCATAATCCTAATCCATAAGAAAGGGTACGCCAAAGACTTGAAAAGTTATGGACCGATCAGCTTACTGTCCGTTGCCTACAAAGTATTTACTAAGGTAATCGCAAATAGAATCAGGAACACCATAGACTTATGTCAACCAAAGGAAGAGGCAGGAATCCGTAAAGGCTACTCAACAATAGACCATATTCACACTATCAATCGGGTGATAGAGAAATGTGCGGAATATAACCAACCCTCATATATAGCGTTCATTGATTACGAGAAACCGTTTTATTCAGTCGAAACCTCAGCAGTCATGGAGGCATTGCGGAATCAGGGTGTAGACGAGCCGTATGTAAAAATACTGAAAGATATCTATAGCGGCTCCACAGCCACCGTAATCCTCCAGAAAGAAAGCAACAAAATCCCAATAAAGAAAGGCGTCAGGCAGGGAGATACGATCTCTCCAATGCTATTCACAGCGTGTTCACAGGAGGTATTCAGAGACCTGGATTGGGAAGAAATGGGGATAAGAGTTAATGGAGAATACCTTAGTAACTTGCGATTCCCTGATAATATTGCCTTGCTTAGTAACTCAGGGGACCAACTGCACTGCATGCTCACGGACCTGGAGAGGCAAAGCCGAAGGGTGGGTCTAAAAATTAATCTGCCGAAAACTAATGTTTAACAGTCTCGGAAGAGAACAAGTTTACGATAGGTAGCGAGGCACTCGAAGTGGTAAGGGGATACATCTACTTAGGACAGGCAGTGACTGCGGATCCGGATCATGAGACAAATAATCAGAAGAATAAGAAAGGGCCGGGGAGCGTTTTGCAGGCATTCTCAGATCATGAACAGCAGATTGCCATTATTCCTGAAGAGAAAAGTGCATAACAGCTGTGTCTTATCAGTACCCACGCACCGGGCAGAAACCTGGAGGCCTACGAAAAGGGTTCTACTTAAATTGAGGACGACGCAACGAGCTATGGAAAGAATGATGGGTGTAACGTTAAGGGAGAAGAAAAAAACGGATTGGGTGAGAGATCAAACGCGAGTTAATGACATGTTAGTTGAAATCAAGAAAAAGAAATGGGGCATGGGCAGGACATGTAATGAGGATGGAAGATAACCGATGGTCATTTAAGGGTTACGGACTGGATTCCAAGGGAAGGGAAGCGTAGCAGGGTGCGGCCGAAAGTTAGGTGGGCGGATGAGATTAAGAAGTTTGCAGGGACAACATGGTCATAACTAGTACATGACAGGCATATTTAGAGAAGTATGGGATAGGCCTTTGCCCTGCAGTGGGCGTAACCAGGCTGATGATAATGGTGATGATGATGATGATCCCGTCCTGAGTCGATAATAGCTTGGATCGAAATCTAATCATGGTACGGGGAAAAAGCCGAATCTCATCCATGTTCCCGTTGAGTTTGTTCAGCACTACTTGCTATATTAGCTTTCCCAGGCACGAGCTAAGTGAGATGGGTCGCAAGTTCTCCAAATGTAATTTTTCCCGGCATCGGGATCATAATGACTTCAGTGGTCTTCCATTGTCTGTGGATGGTGCCTACCCTCCAACATTGATTCATGTATACGGTGAGAGCCTCAACAGAGTCCTCGTCTATAGGTTTCTAAGCATTTTATTAGTGATACCGTCCAGTTCCGGGGCAGATTTGGTACGCAGATCCTGTATGGCTCCCCTCATCGCTGCCGTTGTTGTTAGCGGGAGGTCGAGCGTTTCGTTTGCAGCTCCCTCGTACGGCTTAAATTCCTCTAGCCGAGTTCACGGCCACCTGCACACTAGAGATTCCGGAACTACAAGGCCAGAACCATTTAGAAATTGTTCTATATTGAGTTACCATGTATCGCGGATTAATTGAAGTTTTTAGGCACGTAGGGCCCTCTGGGCTGTACTTGTCGGAGATAAGGTGGCCTCGCCGCCTACGGGATTATCTGACTGGGCTATGTCGAATGCTCGGTTGCCATAGTCGGAAGCTCGAATCCTTCTGTAAGACTTCTTTTAATTTGTCGATGGTGACCTTGAAATTCACCTCCTCCAGTGCACAACATCTGCAGGCTTGGAGTGACGCCTGAAGCCGGCGAAAGATGCCTAGAGCGAGTGAGGCAATACTAATCAAGGTACAACCAAATTAGGAAGGCCCACTAAGCTTAAACAAAGACACTCCCTCAACCGAACAGGCATTGGCCTCCCTGATGCAGTATTCAACCACAACCTCCCCAACGATATCTACAATTAACTTAGGGCCCTCAGTCCCCAGCTGCTGCGGAGCACCTGACCAAGGCTGCGGTCAGCCCTGTAACGCAGGAGAGGGTGCTAAAAAACTCTGGGTCTCCACTGGCCGCCAATGGAAACTGACCCTGTCAAAATTTAATTGCCGAGCTTTTGAATGAGGCTAGTTTCGCAGGACTCTTCGAGTAACTATCAGACATTGTTTGGGATATCATCGGCCTTAGTGAGATTAGAAAAACTGGTGAGGCTTCTACATTGCTAAATAACGGACATGTCTTCTGCTATAGAAGTCTCCCAGACAAGGAGGAATACGAGGTAGAATTCGTAATCGATAAGTATATACCGGGCAACATTGAATTCTACGGCATTACTGAGAGGGTAGCTGTAGACGTAATCGAACTTCATAAGAGTTATAGATTAAATGTAGTACATGTCGACGCTCCAACATCCAGTCACGATGATGATAGAGTAGATCAGTTTTATGAAGTTGTTGAATTAGCGATGAGAATACGGCAAACTCAGTATAGCGTAGTAATGGGCGACTGCAATGCAGAAGGGGGAAAAGCAGGCTGGTGAACAAGCAATTGGCCACCACGGCGTCCATTCTAGGAACGCTAGAGGAGAGATGCTAGTAGAATTCGCAGAAAGGAATAAGCTTCCAATAATGAATACCTTTCTTCAGGAAGCGCAGCAACAGAAAGTCTATGTGGAAAAGCCCTAATGGTGAAACTAGAAATGAAACATATTTCATACTTTCTGCTGATTCCAGCATAGTGCAGGATGTAGAAGTGATAGGGTAAAGTGCAGTGATCATAGGTTAGTGAGGGCTAGGACTAACCTCAAGTTGAAGAGAAAAAGAGTAAAATTGGTCAAGAAGAAATAAGTCAACCTACAGGCAGTAAGGGTAAAAGCAGACAAATTCAGGCTGGTACTTGCAAACAACGATGCAGGCTTAGAACACAGAGATGAAGACGACATAGCGCTAAAGGATGATACCGCAGGTGGGCTGACTTCAGAGGCAGCATTTGAAGTGGGATTCAACGCAAGAAGGCAACCTGTAGGCAAGCTCTCCCGTAACTAAGGACCTAATGAAAGTGTCGAACTCAAGAAATAGATAGAATTCACAGGACTATCAAAACTGATCAACAAAGCGAAAATAAGTGATATTTGAAACTATAACATAAGTAAGACTGAAGAAGCCGTAAAAACGGACACAACCTGAAATAAGTGAGAAGGAAGCTTGGAATAGGACAAATCAAGATGTATGCACTGAAATAAAAGCAGGATAACATCATCAGCAATATCGAAATTATAGCAAATGCAACGGGAGAATTCTCTACTGATCTGTACAGTACCCAGCAGACTCAGGAGAACTCCATTCGAAACGATGAACAGGATCCAGAAACTCCTCCTCCTATAACTAGATATGAGGTCACAAGGGCGTTGCAAGACATGGAACGAGGAAGAGCGGCAGGAGAGGATGAAATAACAGTCGATTTAATCAAAGATGGAGGACACACAATGCTTGGAAAACGGGCGGCTATCTATAGGAAGTGTCTATCGACTGCAAGGGTCCCAGAAAACTGGAAGGATGGAAACATACTAATCTACATAACGGGAGGCGTTAAAGAATTAAAAAATTATAGACCCATTAGCTTAATCCCTGTGTTACATAAAATATTTACCAAGATACATTGTATTAGAATACGGGCAACACTGGACTTTAGCCAATCGAGGCAACAGGCTGGCTTCAGGAAGATATACTCTACAATGTATCGAATCCATGAAATTAATCAGGTAATCGACAAATCCGCAGAGTACGATCAACCTCTCTATATGGCTTTCATAGATTACGAAAAGGCATTTGATTCAGTAGCGATACCAGCAGTCATAGAGGCATTACGTAATCAACGGGTACAGACTACTTACGTAAATATCTTGAAAAATTTTACAGAGGTTTCACAGCTACCTTAATTCTACACAAGTAGGAACATACCTATAAAAAAAGAGGTCAGACAGGGAGACACAATCTATTCACTGCGAGGCGGGGAAGAAGTATTCAAGCTATTAAAGTGGGAAGGCTTAGAAGCAAAGATTGACGGCGAATATCTCATAAACCTTCGGTTCCCCGATGACATTGTTCTATTCAGCAACAATGCAGACGAATTACAAGAAATGATTGAGGCCTTTAAAAGAGAGTGTGACAGTGGAGTTGAATAACATACAGAAGACGAAGGTAATGATGAACAGCCGCGCAAGGGAACAAGAGTTCAAGATCGCAAGCCAGCCTCTAGAGTCTGAAGGAGTAGGTTTACCTAGGTCAATCACAGGAAACCGTAATCATGAGAAAGGAATTCATAGAATCAAAATAGGTTAGATCGCATACGGCAGACACTGTCAGCTCCTGACTGAAAGCTTACCGTAATCACTGAAAAGGAAGATATACAATCAGTGCATTTTACTAGTACTGACATATGGGGCAGATACTTGGTGAATGACAAAGGAGCTTGAGAACAAGTTAAGGACCGCGCAAAGAGCGATGAAACGAAGAATGCTAGGCATAACTTTAGGACACAAAGAAAGCTGTTTTGATCAGAGAGCAAACGGGTATAGACAATATTCTAAATCACATTAAAAGAAAACAATGCCACTGGGCAGGTCATGTAATGTGCAGATTAGATAACCGTTCGACCATTAGGGTTACAGAATGGTTACCAAGAGAATTGGGAAACGCAGTCGAGGACGGCAGAAGACAAGGTGGAGCGATGAAATTAGGAAATTCGCAGCCGCTAGTTCGAATAGGTTGGCGCAGGACAGGAGTAATTGGAGATCGCAGGGAGAGGCCTTCGTCCTGTAGTGGACATAAAGCAGGCTGCTGCTGCTGATGATGATGATAATGTTGGCATTCTTCCTGTTATCTGCGACTTTTGAAGTCGTGAGAGATTTTGTATAAAGGGCCGCCAGCTTCACAAGCATGATGTCGCCTCCATTGTTGATTAAATGGGCTGTTATTGCATCGTCTCCTGCCGCTTCACCCCGTTTCATGTCTTGCAAGGAGCTCCTAACTTAATCGATATTTATAGAAGGAGCCTCTATTACCCGTTCTTTGCTACATTGAATAGAGGTATCCTATCTCCACTGGGTAGTGTACAGGTTAGTGTAGAATTCTTCCGCTGTTTTTACTGTATCTTCAAGATTGGTGGTGATATTAACCCGCTTATCTTTCAGTGGATACATCTTGGCGTCTCCTATGCCAAGTTTTCTCACTGATTTCATTCTGCATCCATTTTTTACTGCTTCCTCAGTCTTTCTTACGTTCGTCATCATCAACATCATCATCATCACCAGCCTATTTTATGTTCACTGCAGGACGAACGCCTATCCCTGCGATCTCCAATTACCCCTGTCCTGCACCAACCGATTCCAACTAGCGCCCACGAATTTCCTAATTTCATTGCCCCACCTAGTTTTCTGCTACCCTCGAGTGCGCTTCCCTGCTCTTGCCACCCATTGTGTAACCCTAATGGTCAGACAGTTATCTAACCTGTTCATTAAATGACCATTAAATTTTTTATCTCAATGTCAATTAGAATATCGGCTATAACAGGTTTGATCTCTGATACAAACGTTCTATTTCTTTCTCTTAACGTTATGTCTAGCATTCTTCGTTCCATCGCTCTTTGCGCGGTCTAACTTGTTCTCAAGCTTCTTTGTCAGTCTCCAAGTCTGTGCCCCATATGTCAGCACCAGTAAAATGCACTGATTGTACACTTTTCAATGGTAATTGTAAGCTTCGAGTCAGGAGCTGGCAATGTCTGCCGTATCCGATCCAACCCATTTTTATCTTCTATGAATTTCCTTCTCATGATCAGGGTTCCCTGTGACTATTTGACCAAGGTAAATGTACTCGTTCAAAGACTCTAGAGGCTGACTGGCGATCCTGAATTGTCGTTCCCTTGCTCGGCTATTGATTATTATTGTTCTCTTCGGCACAATTGTCTCCAACCCCACTCTTACACTCTCCATGTTAAGCTCTTCAATCATTTGTTGTAACTGGTCTGCAGTTTTCCTGAATAGAACAATGTCACTGGCAAACCAAAGGTTGCTCAGATATCCGCGTCGATCTTTGCTCCTAAGCCTTCCTACTTTAAGAGCTTAAATACTTCTTCCCCGCCTTGCAGGGAATAGATTGTCTCCCTGTCTGACCTCTTTCTTTATAGGTACGTTCCTACTTGTGTAGAATTAAGGTAGCTGTGAAATCTCTGTAGACATTTTGCAAGATATTTACGTAAACGGTCTGTACTCCTTGATTACGTAATGTCTCTATGACTGCTGGTATCTCCACTGAATCAAATGCCTTTTCGTAATCTATGAAAGCCATATAGAGAGGTTGATTGTACTCTGCGGGTTCGTCGATTACCTGATTAATGAGATGGATGCGATCCATTATAGAGTATCTCTTCCTGAAGCCAGCCTGTTCCCTTGGTTGGCTAAAGTCCAGTGTCCCCCTTATTCTAATACAAGTTATCTTGAATATTTTATATAATACTGGGAGTAAGCTAATAGGCCTATAATTTTTTAATTCTCTAATGTTCCCTTTTTGTGGATTAGTATAATGTTTGCCTTCTTCCAGCTTTCTGGGGCCCTTGAAGTCTATAGACATTTCGTAGAGAGCCACCAGTTTTTCAAGCATTATGTCCCCTCCATCTTTCATTAAACAGACTTATTCCCTCTTCTCCTGCCGCTCTTCCCCGTTTCATGTCTTGCAAGGCCCCTCTGACCTAATCGCTAGCTATAGGCGGAGTTTCTGGAACATGTTCTTTACTGCTCCGAATGGAGGTATCCTGACTCCTCTGGGTACAGTACAGGTCAGTATAGAATTCTTCCCCTGCTTTTACTATACCTTTGAGATTGCTTATATTAACCTGCTTATCTTTCAGTGCATACATCATAGTTTGTCCTATGCCAAGTTTCCTTCTCACTCATTTCAGGCTGCATCCATTCTTTATTGTTTCTTTAGTCTTTCTCATGTTATAGTTTCGAATATCAGTTATTTTCGCCTTGTTGGTCAGTTTTCACAGTTCCGCGAATTCTATCTAATCTGTTGAGTTGGACAGTTTCATTCTTTGATGCTTCTTTGTTAGACCCTTTCTTACTTTGGAGAGTTTGCCTACTGGTTGCCTTGGCACCTTGCCTCCCACTTCAATTGCTGCCTCTGGAGCCAGCCAAGTTACGGTTTCCTTCATTATCTATATGTCATCTTCATTTCTCTGTTCTAAGGCTGCAAATTTTCTTATAACTGAAATTTTCTTATAAGTACCAGGCTAAAAATTTGTATGCTTTTACCCTTACTGCTTTTAGACTGACCTGTTTCTTGCTTACCAATTTTAGTCTTCTCTCTTCAAATTGACGTGAATCCTGGCCCTCACTAACCTATGATCAATGCATCTTACCCTACCTATTACCTCTACATCCTGCACTATGCTGAAGTTGGCAGAAAGTATGAAATCAATTTTATTTCTTGTTTCATTCACCATTAGGGATTTTCCAGGTCCACTTTCTGTTGCTAAGCTTCATAAAAAAATTCATTATTCGAAGCTTATTCCTTTCTGCGAATTCTACCAGCATCTCTCCTCTAGCGTTCCTAGAATTCACTGCTTGCTCAAGAGAAGTACTTACGTTATTAGAGGAAGCCTTATGAGTGAGGATAAATGGGGAACATCTTAGCAATCTCCGCTTTGCAGATCACATTATCCTGCTCAGCAACACTGGAGATGAATTGCAACAAATGATTGACCTCGTTAACCAAGGTAGTATAAGAGTACGGTTAAATAATATATAGCCGAGAAAGGTAATAATAAATAGCCTGGAAAGACAACGAAAATTCATGATCGCAAGTCAAAGCCTAGAGGCTGTGTGGGAGTATGTTTATCTAGAGCAATTACTCAAAAGGGCCCATGATCATGAGAGGGAAATTTACGGAATAAGAATGGGTTGGAGTGCGTACGGGAGCAATTGCCGAATCCTGACGGGGAGCTTATCAATGTCGTTGAAATGATAAGTGTATAATCATTGCATTCCATTTATAATTCCAGTAATATACGGCGTATCAAATAGGTGCGGCACCCGTTTTTTTTTTTTATATATATATCAATGATCATAACTTAGTCTATCGAGCTTTTTTGAACGGTTCTGTCTTGTATCGAGAATAAAGCACGCTTACGGCATAACAATTTTGGAATCAGATCTTAACGCTATATTTCACTGGTGCTTGCAATGCAAAAATGGATTTTAATCCTTCAAAAACGCAATACAATGTGCCTCTTCCGGCGGAATGCGTCATTCGCTCATACGTACAGCATTGACGATATAACTTTCGGCAATGTCTTGTTTTCGTGAGTATGAAGGCGTTCACCTATCACGCGATCTTGCATGAAATACACATGTCACTTCGATCATCGCCTGCACGAATCGCGTGCCGGCGTACATAAAACGAAAATTGAAACGGCGACATCGATATTGGATCCTTATACCAAAGTCGCATGGATGTTATCAGATGTGTTCAAAAACGCGCATCACATTTTATTCTTCATGACTATAAGCATCCATCCCACGTAACACTAATGAAAAATAAGTTTTCTATCACATACCTTTCGCTACACAGAAAGCGTAACATGAGCACTGTAGTGACAGACATGTTGATCATTCCGCCAACACCCATTTCTTCACGCATAAATCGCCCAACCAAGTGCGAAATGCACCCCCCTGCCGCCCACTTTAGCATCGTAATTCGTTCAGTCCCGAAATATCATCTGAGTGGAATCGGCTACCGTCCATTTTGGTAATTAACAATATTCAAGATTCTGTGAAAATAGTTTTTTCTTTACCATTGAATAACAGGACTTTCCGCGAGTACTTGATGGCTCGATTGTGTAGTTCGTGTTCCACATACATTGTTTCGCACTACTGTACTATTTTTTGGTTGTATTTCTTTTTTCATTTGTGCGCCGATTGAATCAATCTTCTTCAAACCGCCTAATAGTGTTTTTCCGTGCGTTCTGTATCATGTACAAAGAATATGCTACTGGCAATAATTGCTTAAATAATAGGATATATTAAAAATGCAAAGTTAACTGGCAACATTGGTCTCATCCGCCATCTTCCCCGAGAAGCAGTGGTGAACCGCCTGCAAGTTCATCGGCCTCTACTGCGGCTCGGCTATCGTCGCCGTGCGACTACATTAGCGACTCCGTAATGTGCAACACCTGCCTTGAAATTTCACGACAACTGATGTGCATATGTGCACGTCTGCTATGTGCGCATCTCACCTGCGCTTCTTCGATTTATACTTTGGCAAATGGGAAGGTCTAGGGCCTCAGAGGTTACATGGAGCAGCTTATTATTCCGAGATACTGAAGTGGAATCGGCAGCACCACAAGAACAAAAGCTTTTCACATCGCATTCCGTCCTGGAACTATGCCCGATTTTACATCAGCCTTACATTTTTCTTGCTTAGATTTTCAGTGCAGCTTTCCTATATATTGTAATTTGTACGCCAGCGCTATTACACGGCCTTGCCTATACCTGTCTCTTATTTCGTTTAATTTACACTGATCTACAATTACATGCGATTTATTATCATTTATTTCCCATCGGTCTGCAGAGCCTTCGAAGCCTAATCGATTTCGTTCACAGAGGCCAGTAACGCTGTTTGTTCTTTCACCATTCTTTTTTTCCGAACGTGACTTAAGATTTTGTAGCATTATTGTATGCGCACTTGTATCGCTATGACTGTATACCCAAGAACAGATACACTGACTTCCTCTTCTAAATGCGTTTTCTACTCGACATGCAATCGTTAAAAATTTAAATTTGTCCTTATGCGGCCCCTTTCTTTCCCCACGCTTTTAATCTATCTAGCATTTTAAACACAAACATATCTTTATACCGGTCGTGACAGTGCCCTCTTCTAGCCCTCTTCTAGCTATCAGTGCCCTAGCTATCAGTGCCCTCTTCTAGCTATCAATACAGACGTAAAAATGCCTGTATACTGCCTCCGGTTACAGCATAGTAGTTATCTGGCTAATGTTGCAACGACAAAACTTTGAACCAAAGTACGTTTTGTGGATGGCACTAATTAACGTACACTGCGTGTTTGTTGCGAAATGGGAGCGCTCTTCGTAGTAAACCGTTCGCCCACAAACTTTGTTCAGTGTTAGACTTTGCAGTGATATAAGTTTCAAGCCACGTTTGCGGACATTATGCTTACCAGTTTCGTCCTCAATAAATCTGATGCCGGTGTCGTCTGCGGTGACGTCACTCAAAACATGTTGATTCGACTCCTAGGGAACGGATGGAACCATCTGCCACGGCTGCGATGAACTGCGTGTTTTCAACGTATCGTTGCCGGTCACCGTACGTGGGCTTGTTCTTGCACTGTGGTGTCCTCCTTTGCAGTGCGCTGCATCCCAAAGAAAGGTACGAAATGTGACCCATGGTATACGAAGCATGAAGACGAAGTAGCGATTCTTCTAAGGTTGCACGTGTCACAACAGAGAAGCATCATCGTCATCATTTTCTGAATATAGAATGATCACGTAAGCACGCAGCTGGTGCCGAGGCATTAACGTCAGCGATCAAGGTGGCCCGCATGAAGGGGAAGATTGTATTTTTCGGTTATCGAATTCTTCTGAAATTGACCATTTCAGTTTCTCCGTCAGGGTGCCCTAAAAGCCCACAATAGACTCAAAGTAGTATAATACACGGGCCGTTATTAGTATCTTTACTTTTTGCCGGCCTAAATGGTTCATACTTATCACAACGTAATCAGACGCAGAATATTGTGAAGACCCCCCCCCCCTCCAAGTACAGGAATTAAGGGTCTTGATAATAGACAGCTTAATTATTACAGTCAATGTGCCAGCGTGTGCAAGCACATCAGCGCACCACAATCGGATCCCGCAGGTAAATTTGTCAAAATGGATGCTTATTCTAGTAAACAGCAACGACCACCAGAAATAACCAAAACCTTTGTCACTGAAGCTTTAGTGCAAGTAATACGGACGCGTGCTGCAAGGCATGCTAACAATACTGTCCTGTACGTCAGTTGGCCAAGTAGTGCCCTTGTCTGCTCACTGCATCGCTTGCTATTCAGCATCTGTCCTACCTCTGCGTCGACATTGCAATGGCGGTCGTCAAACAACAAGGTCTATGCAGCATCGAATTTCGCTCCCTTCTGGTAAATGTTCCTTGTGGAAGAGGGAGAATTGTAGCTGCCAAGGCAAATCAGGCACAAGAGCGGCTATTGTGGAAATTTTTTGCGGCTTCGAAGACATCAGCAGCTATCACTGATACCGATGAGCGGCGCGACGGCACCAAGCACTGTCGTTCGACTGCCACTGTGGCGGAGGGGCAAGGCAGCAACGGGCATGTGCAAGCGTGGCAAGGGCCGCCATTACCGCAGCACGGCTTCGGAACCGACGAGCCTGGGAGCCAGCCTGGAGCCGCCAGAGTCTCTTACATGTGACCACCAACACTGGTCATGGAAGCGGCGAGGAAAGAAGGGAGCATGGCGGACGAAGCAAGCCGTGCGAAAAAGGTCAGAGTTGAAGATTACATTGACCACATGAATGAGAAAACATCGACCTACTTCCTTAGCGAAGAAGAGGTCATTGAATGTGATGAGGAGGCAGATCCTTTCACTCTTGTGACATAAAGGGAGGTTCGAGGGAATTCCTGCCGTATTCCGACCGATTGAAGAAGTGAAAACGTTTTGGAAAGTGAACCCAAATGTTGTAGCCTCGAAAATCGTTGCGCTAGCAAAAGAGAAAGCAGGTTCTTTCCCAGTGAACAAAGGCGTAAATTTCTCAGTCAGTGAGTTCACTCGCCTCAGCCAAGTGTTTGTTGTCATGTGTACAGGTGGCTGGCGTGCTAGTGAAGCTATTTATTCCGGAGTCACACATACGAAACGTACCTCTAGAATATACGCAGTTAACAGAATATTTAAGACAGGCAGGAGTGACATCAGCCAGGCGTAAGACCCATTACATACGTCAAGAAGATGGCACTGTGGAATCGCGCCCTGTTAGAAGTGTAATTTTGCAATTTCGCTATGACCGACCAATTCCAGAGTGAGTGTCTTGGCTTCACTAGCCATCCAGTCGAGCAATATCTAGGGCCAGCCAGACGCTGCTACAAGTGCTAGAGATTTGGTCACTTAGCGAAAAACTGCTGAGGAACAAGGCGCTGCCAAATATGTGCAGAAGACCACCATCACAAAGACTGCGAGTCTATAAGACAACCTAAGTGCGCGAATTGCGACGGGCCCCACACTGCATCATTTTCTGGATGCCCGCAGAAAAAAGCAGCCTCTCTTCAATACCAACACGGCATTATCCATGACCGCACACAACAGCGTGGTTACCAGTGCTAACATATGGGGCAGAGTCTTGGAGAATGACACAGACGCATGAGAACAAGAACCGCGCAAAGAGCGATGGAACGAAGACAGACAGAGAGCGGTTCGAATCAGAGAGCAAACGGGCATAGCCGATATTCTAATTGACATTAAGAGAGAAAAATGTAGCTGGGCAGGTCATGTGATATGCGCCGGTTAGATAACCGTTGGACCATCAGGATTACAGAATGGGTACCAAGAGAAGGGAAACGCAGTCGAGGACGGCAGAAGACTAGGTGGAGCGATGAAATTAGGAAATTTGCGGGTGCTGGTTCGGATCGGTTGGCGCAGGACAAGGGTAATCGGAGCTTAGAACGACAGAAAGCTGGGCTAGTTGGTAAAGATTCATTATGCAAGAAAGAGGTGGGGCGTGCAGACAGGACACAAGAGTAGAGAACTGGACAACGCGAACGCTGAATATCAACTGAAGGGAGCACTGAGGGGAAAGAAGAAAGACGACACAAAACTTATCTGCGCAAGCTCATGAATGCCACGTGTCAGTCGGGTACATGTGCCGGTCTATTTAACTGCACGCCAGAGTTAAATCAGTGCGCGATATTGCACAGGCATAAGAATGAAGATGCGCGTCTTATGGTAGAGGCATGGCGTGTCTATAATGGTGGAAGTGCGTGCGTGAGTCAGCCTTCGATTACTTCACATAAGGCAGAGATTAAGTACATTAAGTACTCTTGTGTCCTGTCTGCACGCCTCACCTCTTTATTGCAAATGGTAATCGGAGATCGCGGGAAGAGGCATTCGTCCTGCAGTGGACATTAAATAGACTGATGATGATGAAAGAACAAGCTCAAGACAACCATACGAACCATCACTGAAGTACTGGGTACCCCCCTCAGCAAATGTAGTGGTGGTTTTGCAACAGCTTCGTTGGATACCCAGGCTGATATGAACCAATATTAGTTGATAAAGGCCGGACCAAGTTCGATAAAACTAATAACGATCAACAAGGGTTGATAAGGGTTTATACTTTTCGGATCAAGTTTCAAACATTGATAATTACAATGTGCTGTGTGAAGATGAGCAAGTGCCACAATGTTTACGCATACTTATGCAACGCCCAGAGTTGTTTCTGCGTGAATTTTTCTCTTAATGTCGACTAGAACATCGGCTATCCTTGTTTGCTCACTAATCCACGCCGCTCTCTTCTAGTCTCTTAACGCTACATCTAACATCTTTAGTTCCATGGCTCTTTGCGCGGTAATTAAGTTTTTCTTGAGCTTCTTTGTTAACCTCCAAGTTCCTGTCCCATATGCTAGCACAGGTAGAGTGCAATGGTTGTACACTTCTTTCAATGTGAGTGGTAAGCTCGATGGCAGTATTTGGTAATGCATTCTGTTTGTGCTCCAGCCCCTTTTTATTCTTCTATGAATTTCCTTCTCATGATCAGACTTCCCTGTGATTAGTTGACCTAGGTAAACGTACTCCTTCAGACTCTAGAGGCTGACTGGCGGTCCTTAATTCTTGTTCACTTGCCCGGCTATTCATCATTATCTTTTTCTTCTGCATATTAATCTACAACCCCACTCTCACACTCTCTGTTAAGGTCCTCAATCACTTTTTTGTCATTCGTCTGCATTGCTGCTGAAGAAGACAATGTCATCTACAAACAAAGTTTGAGATTGTCGCCGTTGATACTCACTCCTAAGCCTTTCCAGTTTAATAGCTTGAATACTTCTAAGCATGCAGTGAATATTATTGGAGAGATTATGTCTCCTTGTTTCCCCCCTTTCTTGATAGCTAACTTCTTGATAGGAATCTACTTACGTATACTCTAATTAGTTGAATCGGTTGCATGAATGGCCTCAAATAACAATTTAGTGATGAGCAGTGAATAATACAGAGGCAGCTGCATTAGGTCAAAAACGCAGCAGTGCACTTGTTGGCATCTGATCAGGGTCACCGTCCACGAGATAAAACTGCAGAAAGATTCACAAACGAAAGTTTAAAAACTACTGAAAGTAGCAATGACTGCGCACTCATGTCGACGGTGATGAGAGCTGTCTTACATTTACTAATACCATAGTTCCTACACTTACACTTCCCCGAACAGGAATACAATGCTTGCCGGGGATAAAGACTAAAAATGCTCACCTTTATGGGGTTACAAAGGGTGTTCGGTTGTCCCATGGCTAAAACGTTCACGTTTAATGAGCAAGACCAAATCGTTGTTATGGACCAATGAAGGTATCCTGTTTTCCGACTATTTCTGGCAAGAATGACGACAGCTGTGACAACGAACACGAACCGCTCATCGAGAAAACATTCGAAGTTTTCGCTGTCAAATTGTCCTGTCGGAAATTTTGTTGGTGCCAAGGCTGTCATAATTATTGTACAGTTTCAACTAGCTTTTTCTCGTCGCGCACCTAGATGAAGCTCGTTATCCTGTCCTATAGATAGATAATTTCAATTGGCAGAAAGTCACAAAGGTTGGCCAGAGTATGGTGCCACCAGCCTTCTACTCAACGCTGGGGATGGGGTTTGAGGGAATAAGAAAGATGATAGCATGCGAAGAGGAAGGAGGGTGGTGGCATAGGGAACGCGACGCTGATGACAGCTGCAGAGAATACTTTTCTGTGCAACGTGCTGTGGTCAAATTTTTTTTTAATCCTTGAGTGTAAGAGCGTCACCCATTGGACAAACACTAAAATTTTTAGAGTGTACACTATATTGGGGCCGGTCAAGCTGGTACGAGCAGCTTTATTTCCCACTTTCCCTCTGCAATACTGTGCTTTTGTGGAAACAAAGCGTACATACATGCATACAAATTGGCACACTGTAATGGTGAACAAGCAGAAACACCATATAATTAATAAAGTCCCTACCATCTTGCCTGAGTTTCATGTCCTCTAAGAATGAAAGAACCAAACACTCTTGTGAAGGAAGAAATTAGAGCAATACCTATCTGACAAGAATGATGGCGAGCACGATCAGCAATCGGCAAATGCATTGGGCGCTTCAAGCCAGTTCGGGAGTCGTTCATGCGCTACCGCAGACGAACCGAATGCACTCAGAGCGACCTTCTTCGACACCTGAACAAGGCGACTACCTCTGAAGGCTCCGAAAAGACGACCCGAATGTGCATTAAGAGCGGATCCAGGGGGGATATGCATGCTGGGCCTATAAACGTTTTAGTGCCCCATTTTATCGTACATGGTATGAAGCTAGTGCCCATATTGAATTTTGACGGCCCAAAAATGTATTTTCGCTTTTTCTGTGAAAGGTTGTTAGTACAAGAAATACTTTGCCAACGTAAATGTTCTTAGTGGCACTGCAGCAAACTAAACCATCGTTGTGAGAAGAGCTAAAATGCTCTACGCTACGATAGATTTGAAGGTGACATCATCGAGAAATTTGGTCAGGACGTATTTTTACCAAGATCAGTAGCGAAAGGTGTTCTCTTATTTCGGCATTTCTACCTGCCGCACAAGTTCGCGGGATCAAATCCCGGCCACGGTGGCCGCATTTCAATTAGGACTAAACGCAAAAACACCCTTGTATTTATATTTAACTGCATGTTAAAGAACCCCAGGTGGCCAAAATTAATCCGGAGTTACCCACTACGGAGTGCCTCATAATCAGATCGTTGTTTTGGTACGTGAAACCACATAATTAACTGTATTGCATGTCTAAGCGCAATTAAATTGCTTTTATTGCATTATATTGCACGATCTCGCGAACACAATTTTCAGCTTAATAGTACAAAAAATAATATCCCTGCCACTTACCGCCCTCGCAGCCACGTCGTCCGCAGCCAGGCCCCCTACAGCATTCTGCCACTCTCACACGGCATTGCTCATGAACAGCCGTTTCCTAGGCGACCGAGCAGAGTTAACCTGCATATAGCCATACGCCTCATTATTTTTCTACCAGCGCGGTCGTAGTTTCTAAAGTCGTTATCGCATATCATAGACGCTGCACTCTGTACAATTCATCGACGCTTTCACGCGATCAGCAACGTTCGTAGTTCGCAAAAAGACGTTCTTCAAACTTGCAATGTTACACTGAACATATGTTGGCTTCAATCGCCGCGTTCTTCTCCGGTCAATGTGCGCGCTATTGTGTAGACCACCTATTCTCGCCATTTCTCTCTGGCCTCGCCAGAAAGAAATGGCGACCAACTTTTTTGATGACACCAACTTTTTTCTTCGGATAAATTGAATCCTCGGCCTACTCAATATGACGCCATATCATTTCAGAGTGCTTAGTATTGGCGCAGGTACTATAGTACTGCTTCACACGATCAAAGTTCTGAATGCACTTGCACTATGTTTGACTGGATTTTGAACGTCCCATGGCGTCAGAATGTTTTTTTTTTGTAGCTAATCTTTATTTGCCTCTTCCCCATTTAACCAGTGTTGTCTGCTTGCCTTGCACAATTGTCGGACATAGTGCAAACAAATGCGGCCGCCCCTTTCATGCCTGTTTTGCCACTATAGGGCGCCTAATACGACGCGTTTGAGCCCGAATCTTCGCCCTACAGCGATTATGTGCTATTTCTCAGTACACCATTACTCAACTGTACTGTGCAGGGATTACAATGTCAATGGCACAAAGTTATTTCACCGAGGGCAAATGCACCGCTGAAGGCCCCCGCGAAACGTGAAGAACGAGACTGCCCACCTCCCGATGGCCTGGCTATAGGAGGACTTATGGTGGCGCCGGAAACAGACACGGAATGCAGCTCGGGGTTCCCACAGCAGGCACACCTGCACAAATTTGAGATATTACAGTGCAGTTCCGGTGATGCTCGAAGCAGCACACAACATCGAGCTGCCTCTTTCCACGCGCCTGGGTACCAACATCCCACGTGGGTCGCTTCGGGTACAAGTACCTCGGCCTCCGGAGAGACGAGGTCACTGGGAATTGTCTCTTGGACACACTGTCTCCTCTCGCTTTACCGAAAACTGTCTCATCTCGCTTCATCCCAGACTTCTGGCTTTCAGATACTTACCGACGCCTTGCTTTTACTTGCATTGAGGGCAATTATACCGTTAGCGCGATCATGGGCGACCTGCACGATGCGATTTAGCCGCGCGCAAATTTTCCCTCTGCTAAAACCATTCCGCACAGTCCATTTGCTACGCAGGCATCGGCTGCGCAACGCAAATTGGTTTGACAGCAGTGGGAGAGTTCGCTCTAGATTAGAATTCGTCATGCAAACTACCACAGTATGCGTTTTCAAAACTTGTAGTGCCTCATAGCGTTCCGCGGATCATTGACAAGTTGGCGAATTGAATTACATTCTGGTGTCTTACGTGCCAAAACCACGATTCGGTTATCAGGCACGGCGTAGTGGAATATTCCGAATTAATTTCGAACACCAGCTGATCTTTAACGTTCCCCGAATGCAAGGGCCACAGGCGTTTTTGCATCCCGCCGCCATCTAAATGCGCCCACCGCGGCCGGGATTGGATCCGGCGACGTCGTGCTTGGAAGCGCGACACCGTAGCCGCTAAACCGCCGCGCGGGGTGAGTTAACACAAAGCGCCGATTTTGAAATTTGCAACGAAACACGCATTACGGCACGAACAGTGTGGTCCACTCTTAAAGGGAACGCTGCAATGTGTGGTTTTCGCTTTGCTTGCGCTCAAGCTACAAGTGCCGGCTGAAGTCATGTCAGCGCACCGTTGCAAAGACGAGCGATTACAAGTTTACCGGAGGGGAAACCGCGCACCGGCTCATCTTCACGGCATTACGCCCTGCATACACACCGATCTGCGTACGGCGCACCGGCCTCGGTTCCTATTTGTAAATAATCTCGCATGTTGTTGAATTTAAGATCCGCGATCATTGTTTGCCGGGTTTGCTTGAAAATGGGCAATATGAAACAAGGCACCTGAACACGTCGCTTGAGTGATTTAACGCAAGCCACATATCGAAAAAAAAAGTCAGAGGGAATTCAAGTACAAAAGGTAATGCACCAGCAAGGTAATCCAACATGTGCTCTAACAGGTTTGACGAGTTGCTCTGTATATCGCTGCTATTTCGTATCTTTTCTTGCACCTAGAGACGTTCAAGTCAATGATAACAGGCACATCTACTTTTAACTATTCCAATCCTTTGCACTGCAGAGCGCATCACCTATTCATGAAATAAACATGTTCATTAAAAATTCAAAAAAAAAATTGCAGGGTCTCACACTATATCTCGTAGAAGGTGAACGGCTAAAGCCTACTATTCCTCCTCTGATCATTACGGGCCGTCGTTAGACATGTTGGTCATATCATATTCATCAGTAGTAATTACAAGTGTTTTCAGTCGTTATTTGTTATTACTGGTCATTAGTAAACATTTTTAGTCATTTCTAACCAATTGTGATCCATTACAAGCAGTCGTTAGACATATTGGTCATTTCGTAGTCATCAGTAGTCATTACAAGTTATTAGTAGTCATTTTAGTCATTGCTGCAAATTACTAGGCATTTCTAGTCATTTCTAATCAATTGTGGTCATTACAAGACGTTAGACGTAATGGGCATTTCGGAGTCATTAGTATTCATTACAAGTAATTAGTCATTACTTGTCATTATTAACCTCTACCAATCTCTATTATAACGTTATCATTCACGAACTGTCACTATCAATCATTTTTCCTTAATCTGTCTACATGCGGCTTGATCGGGTGGCGAGAGCTGCCGACTAACATTAATAACACCTGTTATACGTCCTCTAGAATGGCAGAAGAACTTTGTAAACGTTTTACATAATGCCTCTAAACGAGAAAAAAGCTAGGCCATAGGAATTTTAATTTCTCCCCCAAAAACTACCACAACCAAACTAAAATCGCTAGCAGTTCGACGGAAACCGAAACACGCGGGGGCGCCCAAGCAGTTCACTACTTAAGCAGATCCAACGTTGCACGTCAGTACGTGACATGGAATGCGTACAGGGCTCTCTCCTTCAACCCTTTCAGAGTCAATTTTTCTCGCGAGATACGTCCCCAGGGACACATATTAGCACCAATTTAAACTCTTGAGTGAATCGTTCTTAGGAGAAATCAAAAATTTATATCTGGAGAATCCCGTGCCAAAACGACGATCTGATTATGTGGCACGCAGTAGTGGACGACTCCGGAATAATTTTGACCGCATGGGGGTTTTTTAACGAGCATTCAATGCACGGTACCCGGGCGCTCTCCCATTTCGTCCCCATTGAAATGCGGGCGCAGCGGCCGAAATTCGACACCGCGCTCTCGGGCTTAAGGGCAACGGCAAAGCCACTACGCCACCACGACGGGCCGCATAAGGTTCTTTAACTTAGTCCTTAATCTAAGAGAAGAAACTGCAACAATTTCTTTATAAAATCTCATAACGTTTAAACTTATTTCTCCCCTCGATATAGCCAGGACCCGTTTTCCTAACAGCTCTTAAGCGTCTTGTATAGTTTATGCCGCATCCTCGCGCAGCACGCACTCCCGTTAAGTCTCTCGATTCAAATTTTGTGCACGACGTTCGTCGACGAATGTCTGCCGATGGGCGCAGCCACACGGCGCAGGGTACACTGTAAAATAATTTACACCCTAAAAAGTGAACAGAGGGTGTAAATATGTCTAACACACCCTTATGGTGTCCGCTATATAGATAACACCCTAAGGGTGTGAGTTAGCCATATTTACACCCTTTTTCACTTTTAGGGTGTAAATTATTTTACAGTGTATGCCAATAGCTGTGCGTTCCGCGGACCGCGTATCATTCCGTCGGGATAACACAGTCGACAGACTAACTGAAAGCGCGCTAGCATCGACTGGCAGGCCGGCCAGTCTTCTAACCGCGCGAAGCAACGAGACCGGCAACAGTAGCGCATCGGCACCAAATACACTGGAAGCGCAAGTTCCGTCTGCTAGCCTCCTTTCCATACCAGCATGACACAGCCCCTGGCACGACAAACTCGGTGGAAGCTGCCCGGCTTATCGGAGATAACGGCTTCCAGCGATCTCGGTGCGCATACGCTGCTCTTGATCTCGTCGCTTCGCGCGGTTCGTCGGCGCCGACCGGCCGGCGAGTCGCCGCTCGAGCGGTACTGTTAACATGTCGACTGTACATGCACTCTTCTAAGGCAAGCCTGAGGCTGCTATCGAATTGGCGACAACGTTCACAAAGTTCGAATGCAGCAAAAGCACGCCGTGCTTGAGCGAATGATCTGATAAAGAGCGATATTTCTGCAGAAGCGATAACCGGTAAAGGGAGAAACAATTCACTGTGCATGGCGATTCTGATAACTGCGAGAAATGCGACGAAATTTGCGTGAATTAGAAAACAGGACAATATAATCCAGCGAACAACATATTCGTGCTTTCTTTCATTAAACTCGCCGGAGATAAACACTCCGGCCAGCATAGTATACCAAGCACCTCTGATAAGGACATACCGAAATGTCCGTTGTTCCAAGATTAAGGCTAACCATGCTTTCAATTGTTAGCTTAGACATGACATCACGTGGGAATTAAGTTGAAGGAGTCGCCGAATAAACAGCGTGTCATGGTGCCACCGCGACCTGAAGGCATGTCATCACGACCAGCGAACCAAAACTGAGCGTACAAGTCCAGCTCTCGCGGCTTATCACGGCAGCGGCATTCAAGCCTCATGTCAGACCACCATAAGTGCAGCTGCAATCACAATTATTTCTAACAATGAAGCCACACCTACAGCGGCCAAAACTGAATGCTTTGGAAGGAAGACGCATTAAGCTAGCACCATTGAAAGCATTCGAGCCACAAATGTCCAGCACCGTGCGCCTAAGAGGTAGAAATGCTCGTAAGGCGTGTGCGCGGCTTAAACATGGTATAACATATGACAGCGCTGTGTTATAATTATACTATTTCCACTACCCCAACGCAAGTTGTAAATATAACGACCTCGGTAAATTGTAATTGTAGGTGTCAGCATAAACCACTGTAGGCACTAATAAAACATACTCATGTCAGTTTTCAAAAATTCGTTGGTCTACAGGTTCACATGCAAACCTTGAACGCCGGAAGGCAAGTGTCGCATTAAAATCTTCCGACTTCCGAACAACACACGCGTGCTATCATTTCGCGCTAACGGGAGAATGACATCTGCTAGAAACGAAAACGTATGTGTTATGGCCGGGCTTTCATTAGTTTCGACAAAATTAAACGAAAGCGTTTTTTGAGGTTTTGCAAACGAAATTAGATTGTGGCGTTCTTTTCCAGCAACGTACAGTTACTCTTCTTATCACCGAACTAGAGTAACCACGCTCGCAACACAATTTTCAGCTTACTAGCGCGAAAAATAATATCCGTGCCGCTTACCGCACTCCCAGACACGTCGACCGCAGCCAGGCCCCGACAGCGTTCTGCCGCTGTAACGTCTATGCCTGCCTGGCGCACGCGGGACCGTTTCCTAGGCAACCGAGGAGAGTTAACCCGAGCAGCGCAGGTCTCCTCAGAGGCTTCGTTGTTCTTCCGTCGGGGCCTTCCTTGCGGCTATCGTTATCATCTATCGCGCGCCCTGCAGCCTGCAAGTCATCGACGCGTTCGCACTATCAGCTCTGCCTAGGTTCGCATGAACATTTTCAGACGTCGATGGCGGACGCTATTCAAACCAAAGAAGACGGCTGCGGTGGAAGTCGGGTATACTGGCCTATGGCTGCTCGGGTGAAGCCGGCGGCTGCCATCTCTGGGTGGGGGGGGGGGGGGGGGGGGGCAAGAAGCGGCCTGCCGAGAGCTTCGCAGCGGTTTTCAATTGCTTAACGGATTTTCAAGTTAAAACGCAACACCGTTTCCATTTTATCGGCATGAATATGCAGCTGCCGCAAAGTATAAAAACGTTCGGGCAATTATTCGTCTTATTCACCTTCTTTAATGCAGCGTAATAATTGATCAATCATGAAAGCTGTCAGAACAAAAACAATTAACTGAAAACGTAGCATGAGAAATAACAGTACATGCAACAAGCGTAAGTATTCCTTATTATCTTCATAATCATGCGGTGTTGCCGGTGCTTTAGCATCCTCACAGCATAAAGAGTCTCGGAACTTCGGTGGTGGCCGTTTTCTTTCGGCCTTTAATATAAAAAAACTCATTTTAGAGGAAGGCAATGCTAACCTGCTACTCTGTTTAAATGAGAATGATAACGCTAACACGTCAACTGCTTGTACGCCAACTTTCCTAATATCTCCCGAGCGTGATAGCACATTTTGGGATACGCACAGCACCGCGTACGGCAAGATACGACGACCCGAAACACACAGGCTGCGGCGACTGGCGTGACCTTGCCCCCCGCAAGATGGCGACGCGGCGGCTTCACTCGTCGGGCGCTCCCTCCACTCCAGCAGTTTTTCGTTAACCTCCTTGATTCAAACTTGTAACTTTACACTGAATAGCTGGGGCTTCATTTGCTGCGCATTCCTGGACCCTAAAGTATACGCTGCTCATCAACTATTTAATGCGACACTTGCGTCACAATTTACCGAGGCATCTGCACCTATAAATGCATGAGAAGATTAAATGTACGCCTATGCGGGCTTTCTGCATAGAATTGAGGCATTCTGTGTGAAGCTATTAGGAAAAGTTGGAAAAACATTAAATTACAGTAGCAAACAAAGAAAGGAAACGATTTAATTTGTAATTTTCTCGTTTTCCTATAAGAAAAACATCTTTGTTCTCAGGTAATATTACAGAATAGTACACTAAACCCGCTGTTGGCTGGTACGACTACTGCGATTGCATTACGTCACAACCCTCTATACGATTATGTCAGTTGGAGATCACCTTTTGATGGCTTGATTAAATTGTAAACGATGATGTCGTCCATTATTTCGTGCCCAAGTTATAATATGCATGTTTGAAATTTCCAGCGCTTCTGCTTGCTGTTTACCTATTAAAATATTTAATTGAATTATTACGTTTTACGTGCCATAACACGATTTGATGAGGCACGCCATAGTGGGGGACGGCTAATTAATTCGGACGACCACGGGATCTTTAACGTGCGCCCGCTCAAGGCGGGTGTTTTGCATTTCGCCCCCACAGAAATGCGGCCGAACTGCCGGGTTGTGATCAGGCAACTTCATGCTTAGCAGCGCAATATCATAGCCTAACGCTTAACGTTATAGCTTAACGTTATGCTAACGTTAAAGCTAACGTTACGCTAATGTTAAAGCTAACGTTACGCTTAACGCTATAGCTTAACGTTATATTAACCCGCCGCCACAGCGGCGGGTTATATTAACGTTAACATCTTGTTTACTGTAAGAACTTAATAAACCAAAGTTGGAAGGCGACTGAACGTCCGGTCGGCGTCTATGGAAGACACTGTCTTCCTTAGCTCGTTGACGGTAAGAATTGGGTGTATGAATCGCATGATTTATTGTGAAAGCCGCGCTGAGAGCGAAAACTTTTGATCGACGTCAACCAGAGGATTAATCACCGTTAGACTTCTTGTCGGCTTTTATAGTCATCGTCATTCTAATCATCATCTTCATCACATTCCCAGTGATCCCAGTAAGATACCCAGTGGCAGAGCCCCAGTAACTACCGCGGCCCATAGGCAGGTCGTCGCATAAGCATTGACACCAAGGGGACGTAGCCTGCGGCGAATACACAGTGACACTTGTATTTAGATTGTGCCATCTTTTCGATTAGCTCACGAAAGAGACTAGAAACAAAATCAAAATCAAATACGAAACTTCTCGTCTGCACCCCCCTCTGCAAATCATTAGTTCGCTCCAAACTAGAATACGCATGCGCCATTTGGAACCCGGCTAACATCACACTCAAACAGCATAGAAGCCATTCAAAATCGTCCAGCGCCTTTCATCTTATCAAACTACTCCCGATATGCTAGCGTTACTTTAATGAAAACAACACTTGACAGAACTTTCTTTCCGTCGTAGATGCTTCCGGTTTTTATCAAATCTACCACCATAACCCTTGGTGGAAAGAACAGCTCATCACCCGACAGTCATACGTATCATCTCACTCTGTCCACAGTTTCAAAATTGGTGTGCCGTCTGCACGTAATAAACTGTGTAGAAATAAAGATTGGAACCACCTTCCCGCCACCGTCGCAGCCATTCTGTATAAGGATACCTACACCTTCAAAACCACCATTCATGAAACGCCACGTTGAATATGTCTTTGTATCTCGCGCAAATTTTTTTCTATGTTCACCCACTCTTTTCTGTAATGCCTTCGGGCCTTGAAAGTATGTTAAATAAATACATAAATAAATAAATAAATAAGTTAAAACCCGATACGGAAACGGGGTAACTCGTCAAGTTTATGGTTCCCGTAGCAGTACAGGTCAGGAGAAGGAACAGCTAAAGGCAGAGAGAGGGAGAGGGCAAGGACGGGAAAGGCAGGGAGGTCAACCAGACGAGCACCCGGTTTGCTACCCTACACCGGGGGTGAAGGGAAGGGGAATAGAAAGAGAATGAGCACTGAGTGTGTGTGGGAGGATGCACCGGGACACTATAAGCGGCGCACTTAAGCCGACGTACTTCAACTAGTGTGCTAGTGCACCTACTGTGTACCTGCCCTTTAAACTTTAAACCGGCTGGACTCGAGACCGTTCTCCGTGTCAAAGATACTCGGACCACGGCTAAAGGCAGAGAAGACTGGCTGACAATAGCCCTAACACCCACGCGCTGTCCAGCAGTAGCGTGAACGTGCTATAAGAAATTAAACAGTGAATACATTGTACGAGAAAAGAACTTGGTACAGCAAGATTAGCGACAATTATTAGTACACACAACAAAAATCATTTTACATACATCGTAAACGACATTGTGCTTGAAGTCCTACGTATTCTACACAGATTTATAGGACGACAAATAAGATTTAAAAACAGTTAAAGGAGACGTAGACACACATTCTATCACATTAATTAGAACTTGCCTGTGTTGATTTAAAGCGTAGGTATTAGGTACTTCAATTGTTGAGTGCCATATTTGGTTCGACAGAGTGCAACTTGAAATTGGTTTGCTTAGTTTGAATTGCTTGCTATTCGATATGTGTCCACAAATTCATACTCATTTTTTTCTGTGTTTTTCTGTGTATATATGTAGCTAGATTGAGATTACATAGCTGATCAAGATTTGGTATTTCATTTTTTGAGAAGACTTGTGCTGTGTGACTGAGCCATGCGAGGTTTTCTATGTGGCGTACAGCTTGTTCTTGAAGGACTGTTAGCCTACCTAACTTTGCTTCCCGTGCCCCAGATCAATAAGCAGTAGTACAGATGAGAATGAGTGAGTGAATTATGTTGTCTTCGACGGCCGCTTTTAATGCGAAGCATTTTTTGACGAGTTCAGCCCAGCTTTCTGTAACGGGTGTCTGGCCGTTTTTGATGGCCGATCCCGAACACAGTTCGGACTAAAAATGTGGGCCGATCCCGAAAGTAGTGAAGATTAAAATGTGGGCCGCTCTCATGGGTATGTGCCGCCCTTTAATGAAATTTTTCATGACAACTTGGGTATGTTCCACTGTATATGTTCCACTCCATGGGTACGTGCCGCTCTTAAACAATGAACCTCTCCGACGGCAACTTGGGTATGTGCGCCAGGGGCCACTGGATATGCATCGCTCTTCATTTATGCTTTTCTGTGACCAATTTTGGTCAGTGGGTATGACAGCAACAGCAAACAACACTAAAGTAGTGACATCGGCGTAATGCTTCGTGGATGAACTTGGTTAAAACACGTTGGCGGGCTAGTTGGTTAGAATCCATGGTAGAGTGATGATGCGCGACTGAACGAGGGCGTAGAAAGAAACAGATACACAGAGACAGCGATTCTTCGCTGTCTCTGTGTAGTCAAACGTAATTAGCCACTGCTGCTGAATGCGCATGCAAGCAATGGACAGTCAACAGCAGTGGTTATTTACGTTTGACCTTATTCGCTAGCTCTCGATACCTGCGGGTGAACAACAACGTGACGTAAAGAAAACGCGAATACGGTTGTATGCGTGAAAGTACATGCATGATAACAGCGAACGCGGCGAACAGCGTATTGCCGTTCATGAAGGTTATTCATCGGCTTCACTGCAGATGAAACGGTCGAAGAATTTGAATTCACCGTTACACAGACGTTGGGTAAAACTATACAGGCTCTTTTTGGCCATAGCTAAGCGTCGCCATGTACAGTAATCGTAGTGCCATCATTTTAAGATTGGCGCCATGGCACTTGCTCATCGACTGCCTCGCGCTCCAATTTTCCTTCCACTGGAGGCCACGGCCTTCCTTTTTTTTTTCGTATCAGCTTTCCGATCACGCTTGAAATATGAATTAAATTTGGAATTTTACGTGCGAAAACCAAGATATGATCACGAGGTACACGGTAGTAGAGGGGACGCCGGTATCATTTCGACGCCCTGGGGTTCTTCAACAACCTAACGTCGGCTATCGAGCTTTTTTGAACGATTGCGTCCTGTATCGACAATAAAGAACGCTGACGGCGTGATGCTTCTGCAAGCAGATATTAACGCTATCTCTCACAGGTGCTTGCAACGCAAGATGGCTTCGAATGTTTCAAAAATGCTAAACAATTCTCCCGCCACAGTGCTCCATTCTCTCATGCGCACAGCATTAACGATACACCCTTGTTTTGTTTAACGTCGTCTTTTCAGTGAGTATCTAGGCGTTCATCCAACAAGCGATCTCGCCAGAAACACGCATGTCACTTTCATCATGACTAACACAAATCGCATACTGGAATACATAGAAGGAAATATGACAACGCGCCATCGATATGGTACCCTCACACCAAAACTCATTGATGATATTAGAGCTCTTCAAAAACGCGCAGCACGTTTCATTCTTTATGATCAAGCATTCATCCAGAGTAACACTAATCACAAACAAGTTCTCGCTCGCATCCTTTCATTACGCCAGAAAGCCCCTGTTCACTCTCCGCTTTTCTTTAGCATCGCGCTTTTGGGTCTCCCGGGGCGGCTGGGGAACATACCCATATTATTATACTTTTGTCCTCAAAATATGCATCATGAACATGGAATTGACAGACATTCATTATTACACCGACGCCCCTTTCATCAGCCAAATATTAAGCACGCAAGTTAGGAATCCACACCTCCTCCACCCTCAGCGCCGGAGATTTTCCCATCAAAATTCCTTCAATTCCGAAACGTCATCCGAGTGGAATCGGCTACGGTCAATTTTGGTAATACCTAACAAATTAAGACTTAAGAAAAAACACTTTTGGTTATCTTACCACTGAATAATGGCACTTTTCACATGCACATTGTGGTTCAACTGCGCAGTTCATACTTCACATACTGCGCTGCATTAGTGTATTAACTGTTGCTTGCATTTGCTTTTATTTGTGGCGCAATTTATCTTCCTAAAACTTCCTAACAGTGTTTTTGATTGCGTTGTTTTTTCATGTGGGAATACGTATATTTTTTTATGTTCACTGCAGGACAAGGGCCTCTACCCGCGATAGCAAATCACCCGTCTTACAGTAGCCGATTCTAACTTGCACTTGCAAATTTCGTCATTTCATCAACCCACCTGGTTTCCTGCCGCACTCGACTGCGCTTCCTTTCCCATGGCACCTATTTTGTAGTTCTAATCATCCACCAGTTATCTACCCTACGCATTACATGGCCTCCCCAGCTCCTTTTTTATATGCGTAATTATTCCGATACCACCAACGACAATCCTGTACGTCTGTCACGTCAGACGAATGCAATGGCTCATACTCACGTAAAGCAGAGGCTACAAGCGCAAAGAGAAGCGTACACTGCATACATTCATGGATAGGCCTGAAGGGGGCATTTGATGAAGTAGCACACGAGGCTATCCTACGGAATCGGCAACACAGGATGCGGAAAGGGAACACACAATTACGTTGCTGATTTTCTATCTCACCGCACAGCCATCACCAAGATCGGGGATACAGCTTGTCACCATCACACTCGAAAGCAAAGGCACTCCCCAGGGCTCGGTTCTTACCGCGATTCTCTTGAGCATGGCGCTCCTGAGGCTCCCGGGGGGCATACCGAACCTACGCCATGCACTATAAGCAGATGATGTGACCCTATGGACGGGTGCGGACTCGCTCGGCGGCGTGCAAGACACCCTGCAAATGGCAGCGGACATGGTAAACCAATATGCAAAGGAGATCGGACTTGTCTGCTCGCCACAGAAGTGAGAGCTTCTTGTGGTCCGGCGGCGTCGCACCCAGAAGGATGAAGGTAGCATGCAGATCATCATAGAGGGACAGGTTAAAGCCCTCCAAAACCCTCACAATCCTTGGACTCCTCATACAAGCTAACGCAAAATGCGACCAGATGCTCCAACACCTCACCAGGACAAAGCAGCCGGCCTTACTGGTGATTCGTACAATAACAAATAGACACTGAGGCATGAAAGAGAACGAACCCATCCACCTCGATCGAGCCTTCATCCTGGCTAGGGTGACGTACGCAGCGCCGTACGCGGTACTGACGAAAACAAAGACAAACTAAACACACTCATTCGAAAAAATACAAAGCAAGCAATTGGAATTCCTATGAGCACGACCGCAGACAACATTCTGTGTATTGGTCTCCATAACACGGTTGAAGACCTAATAGAAGGCCACTTCTCCAGTCAGAAAATGCGTCTGGCTACGACCCATACAGGGAGGAAAGTTCTTAAACAAGTCAAGTGGAACTCCTTTCCAAATGCTAAACCACTCAGACTACGCCCAGAAGATTGGAGACGTCACGGCATGATCCATCACTTACGGGAAAGTATATACCCTGCCTGCCGCCAAGGGCGGCGCGAAGCAAGAGCCAAGGCCCTGGGCCGGACTTACGGGTTTCGACGCGAGGTAGGCTATGCAGACGCAGCCGCATACCGTAGGGAAGAGCCAAAGCAGTCGTGGTGCCGACAAAGACGGATCTCCTCGTCAGCGCCACCATGCCATATGCAACAACACAGGAAGGAGAGGAACTAAGCGTGGCATTAGTCCTAACACAGACTACGGCAACATCGATTATAACTGATTCTACAGAAATGTGCAGCAGCTTTACGTCGGGCTGGGTGGCGCCAACGACTATACGCATAAGAACAGCACGGTACTAGAAAGAAATGTTGAAATAGTGCCGACACCCGCTCACGCCTGTCTGGAGAGCAACGAACTCGTCCACTACAAGGCCCGAGAACTTATCGACCAGGCACCGGAAGACACAGAAGAGATCAGTGACAACATACCAAAACATCACTCAACACTGCAGACTCAATCCGGGAGCAATGGCTCATAACCCCGTAAGCAAGGAAGAAATGCAATGGCTTATACCTCGTAAGGCAGCCACTACAAGCGCTCATAAAAGTGAACCGAACATTTCATGCATCGATTGAAATCACCTATGAAACACAGAACAGCCACCCATACGTTTCAATAAAGATCATGATTCGCACAATTAACCCATGGCGCTGCGTCCCTAGCAGCTGCAGAGCATCTGACCAAGGCGGCGGTCAGACCTGTAACGCAGCAGAGGGTACTAAGAATCTCTGCTTCCGGACAGGCCGCTAATGGAAACTGACCCTGTCAACCTTTAACAGCCGAACTCTGTCAAGTGAGGCTAGCTTAGCAGGACCCTGAGGAACTATCAGACATTGGGATATCATCGGCCATAGTGAGATTTGAAGAACTGGTGAGGCTTAGACATTGCTGAGTAACAGCCATGTCCTCTGCTATAGAGGTCTCCCAGGTAAGAAGCAATACGGGGTAGGATTCCTAATCCATAAGAACATAGCAGGCAACATTGACGAATTCTACAGTATTAATGAGAGGTTAGCTGTAGTCGAAATCAAACTTAATCAGAGGTATAGATTAAAGGTAGTACAAGCGTAAGCGCCTACATCCAGTCACGACGATGATGAACTAGGTCGGTTTTATGAAGATGTTCAATTAGCAATGAGAAAAGTGCAAACTCAGTATACTGTAGTAATAGGTGACTTCAATGCAAAATTGGGGATAAAGGAGGTTGGTGAACAAGGAGTTGGCAGCTACGGCGTCGATACTAGAAACGCTAGAGAAGAGATGCTGGTAGAATTTGCAGAAAGGAACGAGCTTCCAATAATAAACACCTTTTTCAGGAAGCGTAGAAACAGTGTACCTGGAAAAGCCCTAATGGTGAAAGTAATGAAATTGATTTCATACTTTCTGCTGATCCCAGCATAGTGCAGGATGTAGAAGTGATAGGTAGGGTAAACTGCAGTGATCATAAGTAAGTGAGGGCTAGCATTCACCTCAATCTGAAGAGAGAAAGAGTAAAATTGGTCAAGAAGAAACACCTCAACCTGGAGGCAGTAAGGGTAAAAGCAGAGAAATTCAGGCTGGTACTTGCAAACAAATATGCAGCCTTAGAATAGAGTGATGAACATGACGTAGAGATGAGGAATGAAACCGTAAGTAGGCTGGCTTCAGAGGCAGCAATTGAAGTTGCAGGCAAGGTACCAAGGCAACCAGCAGGTATGGTATGGTATGATAAACCTTTAATGAAGTCCTGCGTATCGCGAGTCTTCACGAAGCGGGCCGCTCTCACGTGGGAACCGGAAGGCCGAGCCTCTCGGCCGCATCGTGGGCCTGCCGGACAGCCCAGAGTTGGTCAGCCAGAAGAAGGGCTGCGAAGAACCGCCTCCCATCTGGCCGAGCTGTTATCGATGATGGAGCGTGACCGGGCACACCGCCAGAGCATGTGGTCTAACGTGGCTATTTCTCCACAATCGTGGCAGGTAGCATTGGTGTAAGTATCTGGACAGATTTTATCTAAGAGCGACGGATTGGGATAGGTATTCGTTTGTAGTAGACGGAGCGTTATTGCTTGAGATCTATTGAGCCGCGGATGAGGAACAAAGTAGGTTCTACGGCGGAGATAATAGTGTCTCGTAATCTCGTTGTAGGTAGAGGACATATGAGCATATTCTTTTATGAAAAAGTACATATTTTACTTGTCTTGACAGTGCAGTATCATTTAATTCATTTGTAGCATCTTTGGCAATGGCAACGCAGTTATTATTAATGTTGAATGTAATTCATCCCTCGGCAATTTCTATGAGGAGGAGGCCGAGCTGCGAAGTGAGCTCCCCCTCACAAACGAAATTTCTGGCTACGCCACTGATGCAAGTGTATTACTCAACAGATCAGATAGAATTCGCTGACAGTCAAATCTGATAAACAAGAAAGTAAGCCATATTCAATAACAACGTCGAAAAGATTGAGGAAGCAGTAAAAAATTGCCGCAGCGTGAAATCTGAGAAGAATACTTGGCATAGCACAGGACAAGGTGCGAGCAATGAAATAAGCCAGGGTGATGCCATTAGCAATTTTGGTGAAATACTCGTATTAAAAGCACCAGATGAATTCTACACGGACCTGTACAGTACCTAGAGCAGCCACAGAAACTTCATTGTAAGCAGTGATGAACAGGATACAGTGGCTCCTTCAATAATTAGCGATGATGTTGGATGGGCCTTGTAAGACATGTCCCGGGGAAAGACGGCGGGAGACGATGGAATAAGAGTCGATTTAATCAAAGATGAAGGATTTATTACGCTTGGAAACTTTGCGGCCACCTATCCTGCCAATAATAATAATAATAATAATAATAATAATAATAATAATAATAATGCCAACATTAACGGTTACTTGCTGGCCGGGTTAGTTCATTATAACTTACGTAACAGAGCGAAACATGAGGAAGGGACGACGATAGAAACAGAGTCAAAAGAGCGCTGACTTCAACTGTTTGTTACCGTCGATGCTATACATATGTATACATACGAAGCGCCAGCAGGAAAGGAAAAGAAACGCGAGAAAGGAAAAGAACAATCAGCATGAGTGGCACAAGGTGATATCACCATGCTCCTAATCACCAACCAACTAAAAATCTTAGCTCCTTTTTGGTCAATGTAAGTGGTGGCATGCTTACACACCCCTCTTCTGCACGAGCAATCTTGACCGCCTCGATAACCTCTCTGACGCATTAAACTAAGCTGCAAGAAGGGACGTTACAGGTTTGAAGAATTATATGACCATCAGCTTACATAAAATATTCACTAATTTCCAATGGAATCATGGCACCACATGACTTGAACAGACTGGCTTCAGGAGAATATCCTACAATGATTCATGTCAAAGTCATCAATAACGAAACAGAAATTTGCTATACAATCAACCCCTCGGTATGGCATTCACTAATAACGAAAAAGCATTTGATTCAGTTGAGACCCCAGCAGTAATGGAGGCATTCCGTAACTGAGTAGTGCAGGCGGCACACGTGAATATCTTGAGAAATACCATACAAAAATCCCACAGCTACCTTTTTTCACCACCACCATCATCATCATCATCCTCATCAGCCTGTTTATGTCCACTGCAGGGCGAAGACCTGTCCCTGCGATCTCCAATTAACCCTGTCCTCTTCCGACCGACTCCAACTAGCGCCTCCGAATTTTATCAGCCCACCTATATGCAGTCCTCGACTGCACTTTCCTTCTCTTGGAGCCCATTCTGGAAACCTTATGGTCCACCGATAATCTAACCTACGCATTACATGTCCTGCCTAGCTAGATTTTTTTTCTCGATGACAATAAGAATACGGCTCTTCCCGTTTGCTGTCTGATCCACACCACTGTCTTCCGGTTCTTAACTTCACGCCTAACATTCCTTGTAACACTGAAGTGCTGCCCTAATTGTATTGAAGATTATCATGAATACCTTATATAATACTGGAAGTAAGCTAGTATGCCTACAATTGTTCAGTTCTTTAACGTCTCCCTTTTTGTGGATTAGAATAATGTTTAGAGATTTTCATCAAGTAAAGAAAAGGTAGTTTGCGTCCATTTATTTCTTCTACATTTGCACTTATATTCGTTTTCGCGGGTTTCCGTTTGTACTCCTGTAGATCACAAGCATGCGTTCGCTACGGTGAAAGGTCGTCGGTACGCCTGTATGGTTTGCCTAGCCGAGTTCACGGCCGGCTGCACATGAGAGAGAGAGAGAGAGATAACAACTTTATTGTTTGCTCCGGATGGAGTCAAGGGAAGGGGAAGAGGTGAGACATCCTCTTCTGTCTTCTTCCCCCTTTACGCAGCAGCCAGGAGCCCTTGGACCTCGGCGGCGTCTTCAGCCATCTGGACGAGTCGGACTTGCACTTCCGGATCGGAGCTGAGCAGCGCTGTCTCCCACTGCCCCACATACCTGACTTCTAAAGAGTGATCTTTCTATTGTACGTGACTACGTGTGAGGGGGCACGACCAAACCATGTGCTGAAGGTCTGCCCGGCCTTTGCAGATTTTGAATTCGGCTGCATACAGTCCTGGGTAACAGCGGCTGCAGGCTACAGGGTTAGGGAAGGTGTTGGTCTGGAGCAAACACCATGCCACCGATTGCCGTGTGCTGCAGGATACATGGCCCTCACATGTTTATAATGATCAAGGATGTCCTCACGGGACACCAGCCTGCCCCGCCCCGACCGGCGAAACGAGTGAGCGTCAGCGGTGGAATGGTCGGCGTCGACTCGGTTGGTTAGACCTCGAGCGGCGTCGTGCGCGTTCTCGTTCCCCCGAGAGGCCGGAGTGGGCCGGCGTCGAAACGATTTCGACCCCCTTGACTCGGTTGCCACGAACACCGGTCAGCCGGATGTTGGATGCTTCGGACGACACACGCCCCCTTGCGAAATTTAGGATGCCCGACTTGAGTCGCTCACAATGAACTTGTATTTGGAGGGGCGTCCGCGTAGACCACGTCCTCAGACCTCTCGAATCTTTCCTGCATTGTCTGTACTCTTACCCATCTCCGTTCCGCGTTATATACCAGTGCGTGTTTTGGGGTAGTGGTGGAACATAAATGTTTCTCCTGATCTCCGCTGGGATATCCAATTTGGCTCCGGATAGGGATTCGTGATTAATGTTCAGGTACTGTAAAATGGGCCGTCCTGTCCGACTCTTGGATAGCCTTTCCAGTTGTGCGGTTCTCTGAGCTTCGATCAGCTCGTCTAGGTTATTTTGCAGCCCAGATGCTTCGAACCGTTCATTCCAGGCTGTGACGGGAATGCCTAGTGCCTGTTAGAAGGCGCTCCTGGTCATGGCGTCTATTTTGTTCTTTTAGTCTCTCCTGTGATTTAGAAACGGAGCGACGTAGACCAAGCGACTCGGGACGACTGCCTGAACTAGTCTAATAAGGTGGCCCACTTTCATCCCGTGGTGCCGAATGGCGATCCGCGAGATGAGACCGGTCGTCTGATAAGCGCTCTTTTCGAGTGCTCTTATGGTTCCCGTGTTGTACTCGTTAGTCTGGATTGGCAGGTCAAGGACCACGATGCTGGGTACTGTCGGAATGAGCTGCCTCACGCTGGTGTAGAGTTGGATTGGTGGCGTTATATTTGCCGACTTGCATCCCGTCCGGGCTGGTTGATACAGCAGGAGCTCTGAATATTGCGGTGCGCAACCCAAGCCTCTTGGCTTGATGTACGCCTCATCCGCGTCTATGCCTCTCCGCAGAAATTTTTGTATGCGTCCGTCGCTGCCCCACGCCACCCAGAGGGTAACCTCGTCAGCATAGAGACTAATGATGCAGGCCCTCTATGTTTCCTAATATTTCAAGGAGGCCGAGCATGGCAACGTTCAAGAGGAAGGGCGAAATGACAGCTTTGCGGCGTGCCCCTGCTCCCCAGCTCCAAGTCGGCTGACTAAATTCCCCCGATCGTTAGGACGGCCATCCGGTTCGTCAAAAATGCTTTAACGTAGTCGTAGGTTCGAGGGCCCACGCCTAGGTTTGCTAGGTTTTCAAGCACTGCTTCGTGCCTCACGCTGTCAAATCGTTCAGCAAAATCCAACCCCAGTAATGCCGTGGTGTCTAGAGGAGAGCAGCCGTATCCGTCGATAATGTGATGTTTGATCCTCAGCATCACGTCCTGATCAAGAAACGCCAATGTATCAAAGCCTCTAACCCTACAGCTAGAACAGAACTGGCAGAACTTTCCAAGTTAATGAACAAGCGTAAGACAGTTGACATAAGGAAGTATAATATGGATAGAATTGAACATGCTCTCAGGAACGGAGGAAGCCTAAAAGCAGTGAAGAAGAAACTAGGAATAGGGAAGAATCAGATGTACGCGTTAAGAAACAAAGCCGGCAATAGCATTACTAACATGGATGAGATAGTTCAAGCGGCTGAGGAGTTCTATAGATATCTATACAGAACCAGTCGCTCCCACGACGATAATGGAAGAGAGAATAGTCTAGAGGAATTTGAAATCCCACAAGTAACGCCGGAAGAAGTAAAGAAAGCCTTGGGAGCTATGCAAAGGGACAAGGCAGCTGGGGACGATCAGGTAACAGCAGATTTGTTGAAGGATGGTGGGCACATTGTTCTAGAAAAACTCGCCACCCTGTATACGCAATGTCTCATGACCTCGAGCGTACCGGAATCTTGGAAGAACGCTAGCATAATCCTAATCCATAAGAAAGGGTACGCCAAAGACTTGAAAAGTTATGGACCGATCAGCTTACTGTCCGTTGCCTACAAAGTATTTACTAAGGTAATCGCAAATAGAATCAGGAACACCATAGACTTATGTCAACCAAAGGAAGAGGCAGGAATCCGTAAAGGCTACTCAACAATAGACCATATTCACACTATCAATCGGGTGATAGAGAAATGTGCGGAATATAACCAACCCTCATATATAGCGTTCATTGATTACGAGAAACCGTTTTATTCAGTCGAAACCTCAGCAGTCATGGAGGCATTGCGGAATCAGGGTGTAGACGAGCCGTATGTAAAAATACTGAAAGATATCTATAGCGGCTCCACAGCCACCGTAATCCTCCAGAAAGAAAGCAACAAAATCCCAATAAAGAAAGGCGTCAGGCAGGGAGATACGATCTCTCCAATGCTATTCACAGCGTGTTCACAGGAGGTATTCAGAGACCTGGATTGGGAAGAAATGGGGATAAGAGTTAATGGAGAATACCTTAGTAACTTGCGATTCCCTGATAATATTGCCTTGCTTAGTAACTCAGGGGACCAACTGCACTGCATGCTCACGGACCTGGAGAGGCAAAGCCGAAGGGTGGGTCTAAAAATTAATCTGCCGAAAACTAATGTTTAACAGTCTCGGAAGAGAACAAGTTTACGATAGGTAGCGAGGCACTCGAAGTGGTAAGGGGATACATCTACTTAGGACAGGCAGTGACTGCGGATCCGGATCATGAGACAAATAATCAGAAGAATAAGAAAGGGCCGGGGAGCGTTTTGCAGGCATTCTCAGATCATGAACAGCAGATTGCCATTATTCCTGAAGAGAAAAGTGCATAACAGCTGTGTCTTATCAGTACCCACGCACCGGGCAGAAACCTGGAGGCCTACGAAAAGGGTTCTACTTAAATTGAGGACGACGCAACGAGCTATGGAAAGAATGATGGGTGTAACGTTAAGGGAGAAGAAAAAAACGGATTGGGTGAGAGATCAAACGCGAGTTAATGACATGTTAGTTGAAATCAAGAAAAAGAAATGGGGCATGGGCAGGACATGTAATGAGGATGGAAGATAACCGATGGTCATTTAAGGGTTACGGACTGGATTCCAAGGGAAGGGAAGCGTAGCAGGGTGCGGCCGAAAGTTAGGTGGGCGGATGAGATTAAGAAGTTTGCAGGGACAACATGGTCATAACTAGTACATGACAGGCATATTTAGAGAAGTATGGGATAGGCCTTTGCCCTGCAGTGGGCGTAACCAGGCTGATGATAATGGTGATGATGATGATGATCCCGTCCTGAGTCGATAATAGCTTGGATCGAAATCTAATCATGGTACGGGGAAAAAGCCGAATCTCATCCATGTTCCCGTTGAGTTTGTTCAGCACTACTTGCTATATTAGCTTTCCCAGGCACGAGCTAAGTGAGATGGGTCGCAAGTTCTCCAAATGTAATTTTTCCCGGCATCGGGATCATAATGACTTCAGTGGTCTTCCATTGTCTGTGGATGGTGCCTACCCTCCAACATTGATTCATGTATACGGTGAGAGCCTCAACAGAGTCCTCGTCTATAGGTTTCTAAGCATTTTATTAGTGATACCGTCCAGTTCCGGGGCAGATTTGGTACGCAGATCCTGTATGGCTCCCCTCATCGCTGCCGTTGTTGTTAGCGGGAGGTCGAGCGTTTCGTTTGCAGCTCCCTCGTACGGCTTAAATTCCTCTAGCCGAGTTCACGGCCACCTGCACACTAGAGATTCCGGAACTACAAGGCCAGAACCATTTAGAAATTGTTCTATATTGAGTTACCATGTATCGCGGATTAATTGAAGTTTTTAGGCACGTAGGGCCCTCTGGGCTGTACTTGTCGGAGATAAGGTGGCCTCGCCGCCTACGGGATTATCTGACTGGGCTATGTCGAATGCTCGGTTGCCATAGTCGGAAGCTCGAATCCTTCTGTAAGACTTCTTTTAATTTGTCGATGGTGACCTTGAAATTCACCTCCTCCAGTGCACAACATCTGCAGGCTTGGAGTGACGCCTGAAGCCGGCGAAAGATGCCTAGAGCGAGTGAGGCAATACTAATCAAGGTACAACCAAATTAGGAAGGCCCACTAAGCTTAAACAAAGACACTCCCTCAACCGAACAGGCATTGGCCTCCCTGATGCAGTATTCAACCACAACCTCCCCAACGATATCTACAATTAACTTAGGGCCCTCAGTCCCCAGCTGCTGCGGAGCACCTGACCAAGGCTGCGGTCAGCCCTGTAACGCAGGAGAGGGTGCTAAAAAACTCTGGGTCTCCACTGGCCGCCAATGGAAACTGACCCTGTCAAAATTTAATTGCCGAGCTTTTGAATGAGGCTAGTTTCGCAGGACTCTTCGAGTAACTATCAGACATTGTTTGGGATATCATCGGCCTTAGTGAGATTAGAAAAACTGGTGAGGCTTCTACATTGCTAAATAACGGACATGTCTTCTGCTATAGAAGTCTCCCAGACAAGGAGGAATACGAGGTAGAATTCGTAATCGATAAGTATATACCGGGCAACATTGAATTCTACGGCATTACTGAGAGGGTAGCTGTAGACGTAATCGAACTTCATAAGAGTTATAGATTAAATGTAGTACATGTCGACGCTCCAACATCCAGTCACGATGATGATAGAGTAGATCAGTTTTATGAAGTTGTTGAATTAGCGATGAGAATACGGCAAACTCAGTATAGCGTAGTAATGGGCGACTGCAATGCAGAAGGGGGAAAAGCAGGCTGGTGAACAAGCAATTGGCCACCACGGCGTCCATTCTAGGAACGCTAGAGGAGAGATGCTAGTAGAATTCGCAGAAAGGAATAAGCTTCCAATAATGAATACCTTTCTTCAGGAAGCGCAGCAACAGAAAGTCTATGTGGAAAAGCCCTAATGGTGAAACTAGAAATGAAACATATTTCATACTTTCTGCTGATTCCAGCATAGTGCAGGATGTAGAAGTGATAGGGTAAAGTGCAGTGATCATAGGTTAGTGAGGGCTAGGACTAACCTCAAGTTGAAGAGAAAAAGAGTAAAATTGGTCAAGAAGAAATAAGTCAACCTACAGGCAGTAAGGGTAAAAGCAGACAAATTCAGGCTGGTACTTGCAAACAACGATGCAGGCTTAGAACACAGAGATGAAGACGACATAGCGCTAAAGGATGATACCGCAGGTGGGCTGACTTCAGAGGCAGCATTTGAAGTGGGATTCAACGCAAGAAGGCAACCTGTAGGCAAGCTCTCCCGTAACTAAGGACCTAATGAAAGTGTCGAACTCAAGAAATAGATAGAATTCACAGGACTATCAAAACTGATCAACAAAGCGAAAATAAGTGATATTTGAAACTATAACATAAGTAAGACTGAAGAAGCCGTAAAAACGGACACAACCTGAAATAAGTGAGAAGGAAGCTTGGAATAGGACAAATCAAGATGTATGCACTGAAATAAAAGCAGGATAACATCATCAGCAATATCGAAATTATAGCAAATGCAACGGGAGAATTCTCTACTGATCTGTACAGTACCCAGCAGACTCAGGAGAACTCCATTCGAAACGATGAACAGGATCCAGAAACTCCTCCTCCTATAACTAGATATGAGGTCACAAGGGCGTTGCAAGACATGGAACGAGGAAGAGCGGCAGGAGAGGATGAAATAACAGTCGATTTAATCAAAGATGGAGGACACACAATGCTTGGAAAACGGGCGGCTATCTATAGGAAGTGTCTATCGACTGCAAGGGTCCCAGAAAACTGGAAGGATGGAAACATACTAATCTACATAACGGGAGGCGTTAAAGAATTAAAAAATTATAGACCCATTAGCTTAATCCCTGTGTTACATAAAATATTTACCAAGATACATTGTATTAGAATACGGGCAACACTGGACTTTAGCCAATCGAGGCAACAGGCTGGCTTCAGGAAGATATACTCTACAATGTATCGAATCCATGAAATTAATCAGGTAATCGACAAATCCGCAGAGTACGATCAACCTCTCTATATGGCTTTCATAGATTACGAAAAGGCATTTGATTCAGTAGCGATACCAGCAGTCATAGAGGCATTACGTAATCAACGGGTACAGACTACTTACGTAAATATCTTGAAAAATTTTACAGAGGTTTCACAGCTACCTTAATTCTACACAAGTAGGAACATACCTATAAAAAAAGAGGTCAGACAGGGAGACACAATCTATTCACTGCGAGGCGGGGAAGAAGTATTCAAGCTATTAAAGTGGGAAGGCTTAGAAGCAAAGATTGACGGCGAATATCTCATAAACCTTCGGTTCCCCGATGACATTGTTCTATTCAGCAACAATGCAGACGAATTACAAGAAATGATTGAGGCCTTTAAAAGAGAGTGTGACAGTGGAGTTGAATAACATACAGAAGACGAAGGTAATGATGAACAGCCGCGCAAGGGAACAAGAGTTCAAGATCGCAAGCCAGCCTCTAGAGTCTGAAGGAGTAGGTTTACCTAGGTCAATCACAGGAAACCGTAATCATGAGAAAGGAATTCATAGAATCAAAATAGGTTAGATCGCATACGGCAGACACTGTCAGCTCCTGACTGAAAGCTTACCGTAATCACTGAAAAGGAAGATATACAATCAGTGCATTTTACTAGTACTGACATATGGGGCAGATACTTGGTGAATGACAAAGGAGCTTGAGAACAAGTTAAGGACCGCGCAAAGAGCGATGAAACGAAGAATGCTAGGCATAACTTTAGGACACAAAGAAAGCTGTTTTGATCAGAGAGCAAACGGGTATAGACAATATTCTAAATCACATTAAAAGAAAACAATGCCACTGGGCAGGTCATGTAATGTGCAGATTAGATAACCGTTCGACCATTAGGGTTACAGAATGGTTACCAAGAGAATTGGGAAACGCAGTCGAGGACGGCAGAAGACAAGGTGGAGCGATGAAATTAGGAAATTCGCAGCCGCTAGTTCGAATAGGTTGGCGCAGGACAGGAGTAATTGGAGATCGCAGGGAGAGGCCTTCGTCCTGTAGTGGACATAAAGCAGGCTGCTGCTGCTGATGATGATGATAATGTTGGCATTCTTCCTGTTATCTGCGACTTTTGAAGTCGTGAGAGATTTTGTATAAAGGGCCGCCAGCTTCACAAGCATGATGTCGCCTCCATTGTTGATTAAATGGGCTGTTATTGCATCGTCTCCTGCCGCTTCACCCCGTTTCATGTCTTGCAAGGAGCTCCTAACTTAATCGATATTTATAGAAGGAGCCTCTATTACCCGTTCTTTGCTACATTGAATAGAGGTATCCTATCTCCACTGGGTAGTGTACAGGTTAGTGTAGAATTCTTCCGCTGTTTTTACTGTATCTTCAAGATTGGTGGTGATATTAACCCGCTTATCTTTCAGTGGATACATCTTGGCGTCTCCTATGCCAAGTTTTCTCACTGATTTCATTCTGCATCCATTTTTTACTGCTTCCTCAGTCTTTCTTACGTTCGTCATCATCAACATCATCATCATCACCAGCCTATTTTATGTTCACTGCAGGACGAACGCCTATCCCTGCGATCTCCAATTACCCCTGTCCTGCACCAACCGATTCCAACTAGCGCCCACGAATTTCCTAATTTCATTGCCCCACCTAGTTTTCTGCTACCCTCGAGTGCGCTTCCCTGCTCTTGCCACCCATTGTGTAACCCTAATGGTCAGACAGTTATCTAACCTGTTCATTAAATGACCATTAAATTTTTTATCTCAATGTCAATTAGAATATCGGCTATAACAGGTTTGATCTCTGATACAAACGTTCTATTTCTTTCTCTTAACGTTATGTCTAGCATTCTTCGTTCCATCGCTCTTTGCGCGGTCTAACTTGTTCTCAAGCTTCTTTGTCAGTCTCCAAGTCTGTGCCCCATATGTCAGCACCAGTAAAATGCACTGATTGTACACTTTTCAATGGTAATTGTAAGCTTCGAGTCAGGAGCTGGCAATGTCTGCCGTATCCGATCCAACCCATTTTTATCTTCTATGAATTTCCTTCTCATGATCAGGGTTCCCTGTGACTATTTGACCAAGGTAAATGTACTCGTTCAAAGACTCTAGAGGCTGACTGGCGATCCTGAATTGTCGTTCCCTTGCTCGGCTATTGATTATTATTGTTCTCTTCGGCACAATTGTCTCCAACCCCACTCTTACACTCTCCATGTTAAGCTCTTCAATCATTTGTTGTAACTGGTCTGCAGTTTTCCTGAATAGAACAATGTCACTGGCAAACCAAAGGTTGCTCAGATATCCGCGTCGATCTTTGCTCCTAAGCCTTCCTACTTTAAGAGCTTAAATACTTCTTCCCCGCCTTGCAGGGAATAGATTGTCTCCCTGTCTGACCTCTTTCTTTATAGGTACGTTCCTACTTGTGTAGAATTAAGGTAGCTGTGAAATCTCTGTAGACATTTTGCAAGATATTTACGTAAACGGTCTGTACTCCTTGATTACGTAATGTCTCTATGACTGCTGGTATCTCCACTGAATCAAATGCCTTTTCGTAATCTATGAAAGCCATATAGAGAGGTTGATTGTACTCTGCGGGTTCGTCGATTACCTGATTAATGAGATGGATGCGATCCATTATAGAGTATCTCTTCCTGAAGCCAGCCTGTTCCCTTGGTTGGCTAAAGTCCAGTGTCCCCCTTATTCTAATACAAGTTATCTTGAATATTTTATATAATACTGGGAGTAAGCTAATAGGCCTATAATTTTTTAATTCTCTAATGTTCCCTTTTTGTGGATTAGTATAATGTTTGCCTTCTTCCAGCTTTCTGGGGCCCTTGAAGTCTATAGACATTTCGTAGAGAGCCACCAGTTTTTCAAGCATTATGTCCCCTCCATCTTTCATTAAACAGACTTATTCCCTCTTCTCCTGCCGCTCTTCCCCGTTTCATGTCTTGCAAGGCCCCTCTGACCTAATCGCTAGCTATAGGCGGAGTTTCTGGAACATGTTCTTTACTGCTCCGAATGGAGGTATCCTGACTCCTCTGGGTACAGTACAGGTCAGTATAGAATTCTTCCCCTGCTTTTACTATACCTTTGAGATTGCTTATATTAACCTGCTTATCTTTCAGTGCATACATCATAGTTTGTCCTATGCCAAGTTTCCTTCTCACTCATTTCAGGCTGCATCCATTCTTTATTGTTTCTTTAGTCTTTCTCATGTTATAGTTTCGAATATCAGTTATTTTCGCCTTGTTGGTCAGTTTTCACAGTTCCGCGAATTCTATCTAATCTGTTGAGTTGGACAGTTTCATTCTTTGATGCTTCTTTGTTAGACCCTTTCTTACTTTGGAGAGTTTGCCTACTGGTTGCCTTGGCACCTTGCCTCCCACTTCAATTGCTGCCTCTGGAGCCAGCCAAGTTACGGTTTCCTTCATTATCTATATGTCATCTTCATTTCTCTGTTCTAAGGCTGCAAATTTTCTTATAACTGAAATTTTCTTATAAGTACCAGGCTAAAAATTTGTATGCTTTTACCCTTACTGCTTTTAGACTGACCTGTTTCTTGCTTACCAATTTTAGTCTTCTCTCTTCAAATTGACGTGAATCCTGGCCCTCACTAACCTATGATCAATGCATCTTACCCTACCTATTACCTCTACATCCTGCACTATGCTGAAGTTGGCAGAAAGTATGAAATCAATTTTATTTCTTGTTTCATTCACCATTAGGGATTTTCCAGGTCCACTTTCTGTTGCTAAGCTTCATAAAAAAATTCATTATTCGAAGCTTATTCCTTTCTGCGAATTCTACCAGCATCTCTCCTCTAGCGTTCCTAGAATTCACTGCTTGCTCAAGAGAAGTACTTACGTTATTAGAGGAAGCCTTATGAGTGAGGATAAATGGGGAACATCTTAGCAATCTCCGCTTTGCAGATCACATTATCCTGCTCAGCAACACTGGAGATGAATTGCAACAAATGATTGACCTCGTTAACCAAGGTAGTATAAGAGTACGGTTAAATAATATATAGCCGAGAAAGGTAATAATAAATAGCCTGGAAAGACAACGAAAATTCATGATCGCAAGTCAAAGCCTAGAGGCTGTGTGGGAGTATGTTTATCTAGAGCAATTACTCAAAAGGGCCCATGATCATGAGAGGGAAATTTACGGAATAAGAATGGGTTGGAGTGCGTACGGGAGCAATTGCCGAATCCTGACGGGGAGCTTATCAATGTCGTTGAAATGATAAGTGTATAATCATTGCATTCCATTTATAATTCCAGTAATATACGGCGTATCAAATAGGTGCGGCACCCGTTTTTTTTTTTTATATATATATCAATGATCATAACTTAGTCTATCGAGCTTTTTTGAACGGTTCTGTCTTGTATCGAGAATAAAGCACGCTTACGGCATAACAATTTTGGAATCAGATCTTAACGCTATATTTCACTGGTGCTTGCAATGCAAAAATGGATTTTAATCCTTCAAAAACGCAATACAATGTGCCTCTTCCGGCGGAATGCGTCATTCGCTCATACGTACAGCATTGACGATATAACTTTCGGCAATGTCTTGTTTTCGTGAGTATGAAGGCGTTCACCTATCACGCGATCTTGCATGAAATACACATGTCACTTCGATCATCGCCTGCACGAATCGCGTGCCGGCGTACATAAAACGAAAATTGAAACGGCGACATCGATATTGGATCCTTATACCAAAGTCGCATGGATGTTATCAGATGTGTTCAAAAACGCGCATCACATTTTATTCTTCATGACTATAAGCATCCATCCCACGTAACACTAATGAAAAATAAGTTTTCTATCACATACCTTTCGCTACACAGAAAGCGTAACATGAGCACTGTAGTGACAGACATGTTGATCATTCCGCCAACACCCATTTCTTCACGCATAAATCGCCCAACCAAGTGCGAAATGCACCCCCCTGCCGCCCACTTTAGCATCGTAATTCGTTCAGTCCCGAAATATCATCTGAGTGGAATCGGCTACCGTCCATTTTGGTAATTAACAATATTCAAGATTCTGTGAAAATAGTTTTTTCTTTACCATTGAATAACAGGACTTTCCGCGAGTACTTGATGGCTCGATTGTGTAGTTCGTGTTCCACATACATTGTTTCGCACTACTGTACTATTTTTTGGTTGTATTTCTTTTTTCATTTGTGCGCCGATTGAATCAATCTTCTTCAAACCGCCTAATAGTGTTTTTCCGTGCGTTCTGTATCATGTACAAAGAATATGCTACTGGCAATAATTGCTTAAATAATAGGATATATTAAAAATGCAAAGTTAACTGGCAACATTGGTCTCATCCGCCATCTTCCCCGAGAAGCAGTGGTGAACCGCCTGCAAGTTCATCGGCCTCTACTGCGGCTCGGCTATCGTCGCCGTGCGACTACATTAGCGACTCCGTAATGTGCAACACCTGCCTTGAAATTTCACGACAACTGATGTGCATATGTGCACGTCTGCTATGTGCGCATCTCACCTGCGCTTCTTCGATTTATACTTTGGCAAATGGGAAGGTCTAGGGCCTCAGAGGTTACATGGAGCAGCTTATTATTCCGAGATACTGAAGTGGAATCGGCAGCACCACAAGAACAAAAGCTTTTCACATCGCATTCCGTCCTGGAACTATGCCCGATTTTACATCAGCCTTACATTTTTCTTGCTTAGATTTTCAGTGCAGCTTTCCTATATATTGTAATTTGTACGCCAGCGCTATTACACGGCCTTGCCTATACCTGTCTCTTATTTCGTTTAATTTACACTGATCTACAATTACATGCGATTTATTATCATTTATTTCCCATCGGTCTGCAGAGCCTTCGAAGCCTAATCGATTTCGTTCACAGAGGCCAGTAACGCTGTTTGTTCTTTCACCATTCTTTTTTTCCGAACGTGACTTAAGATTTTGTAGCATTATTGTATGCGCACTTGTATCGCTATGACTGTATACCCAAGAACAGATACACTGACTTCCTCTTCTAAATGCGTTTTCTACTCGACATGCAATCGTTAAAAATTTAAATTTGTCCTTATGCGGCCCCTTTCTTTCCCCACGCTTTTAATCTATCTAGCATTTTAAACACAAACATATCTTTATACCGGTCGTGACAGTGCCCTCTTCTAGCCCTCTTCTAGCTATCAGTGCCCTAGCTATCAGTGCCCTCTTCTAGCTATCAATACAGACGTAAAAATGCCTGTATACTGCCTCCGGTTACAGCATAGTAGTTATCTGGCTAATGTTGCAACGACAAAACTTTGAACCAAAGTACGTTTTGTGGATGGCACTAATTAACGTACACTGCGTGTTTGTTGCGAAATGGGAGCGCTCTTCGTAGTAAACCGTTCGCCCACAAACTTTGTTCAGTGTTAGACTTTGCAGTGATATAAGTTTCAAGCCACGTTTGCGGACATTATGCTTACCAGTTTCGTCCTCAATAAATCTGATGCCGGTGTCGTCTGCGGTGACGTCACTCAAAACATGTTGATTCGACTCCTAGGGAACGGATGGAACCATCTGCCACGGCTGCGATGAACTGCGTGTTTTCAACGTATCGTTGCCGGTCACCGTACGTGGGCTTGTTCTTGCACTGTGGTGTCCTCCTTTGCAGTGCGCTGCATCCCAAAGAAAGGTACGAAATGTGACCCATGGTATACGAAGCATGAAGACGAAGTAGCGATTCTTCTAAGGTTGCACGTGTCACAACAGAGAAGCATCATCGTCATCATTTTCTGAATATAGAATGATCACGTAAGCACGCAGCTGGTGCCGAGGCATTAACGTCAGCGATCAAGGTGGCCCGCATGAAGGGGAAGATTGTATTTTTCGGTTATCGAATTCTTCTGAAATTGACCATTTCAGTTTCTCCGTCAGGGTGCCCTAAAAGCCCACAATAGACTCAAAGTAGTATAATACACGGGCCGTTATTAGTATCTTTACTTTTTGCCGGCCTAAATGGTTCATACTTATCACAACGTAATCAGACGCAGAATATTGTGAAGACCCCCCCCCCCTCCAAGTACAGGAATTAAGGGTCTTGATAATAGACAGCTTAATTATTACAGTCAATGTGCCAGCGTGTGCAAGCACATCAGCGCACCACAATCGGATCCCGCAGGTAAATTTGTCAAAATGGATGCTTATTCTAGTAAACAGCAACGACCACCAGAAATAACCAAAACCTTTGTCACTGAAGCTTTAGTGCAAGTAATACGGACGCGTGCTGCAAGGCATGCTAACAATACTGTCCTGTACGTCAGTTGGCCAAGTAGTGCCCTTGTCTGCTCACTGCATCGCTTGCTATTCAGCATCTGTCCTACCTCTGCGTCGACATTGCAATGGCGGTCGTCAAACAACAAGGTCTATGCAGCATCGAATTTCGCTCCCTTCTGGTAAATGTTCCTTGTGGAAGAGGGAGAATTGTAGCTGCCAAGGCAAATCAGGCACAAGAGCGGCTATTGTGGAAATTTTTTGCGGCTTCGAAGACATCAGCAGCTATCACTGATACCGATGAGCGGCGCGACGGCACCAAGCACTGTCGTTCGACTGCCACTGTGGCGGAGGGGCAAGGCAGCAACGGGCATGTGCAAGCGTGGCAAGGGCCGCCATTACCGCAGCACGGCTTCGGAACCGACGAGCCTGGGAGCCAGCCTGGAGCCGCCAGAGTCTCTTACATGTGACCACCAACACTGGTCATGGAAGCGGCGAGGAAAGAAGGGAGCATGGCGGACGAAGCAAGCCGTGCGAAAAAGGTCAGAGTTGAAGATTACATTGACCACATGAATGAGAAAACATCGACCTACTTCCTTAGCGAAGAAGAGGTCATTGAATGTGATGAGGAGGCAGATCCTTTCACTCTTGTGACATAAAGGGAGGTTCGAGGGAATTCCTGCCGTATTCCGACCGATTGAAGAAGTGAAAACGTTTTGGAAAGTGAACCCAAATGTTGTAGCCTCGAAAATCGTTGCGCTAGCAAAAGAGAAAGCAGGTTCTTTCCCAGTGAACAAAGGCGTAAATTTCTCAGTCAGTGAGTTCACTCGCCTCAGCCAAGTGTTTGTTGTCATGTGTACAGGTGGCTGGCGTGCTAGTGAAGCTATTTATTCCGGAGTCACACATACGAAACGTACCTCTAGAATATACGCAGTTAACAGAATATTTAAGACAGGCAGGAGTGACATCAGCCAGGCGTAAGACCCATTACATACGTCAAGAAGATGGCACTGTGGAATCGCGCCCTGTTAGAAGTGTAATTTTGCAATTTCGCTATGACCGACCAATTCCAGAGTGAGTGTCTTGGCTTCACTAGCCATCCAGTCGAGCAATATCTAGGGCCAGCCAGACGCTGCTACAAGTGCTAGAGATTTGGTCACTTAGCGAAAAACTGCTGAGGAACAAGGCGCTGCCAAATATGTGCAGAAGACCACCATCACAAAGACTGCGAGTCTATAAGACAACCTAAGTGCGCGAATTGCGACGGGCCCCACACTGCATCATTTTCTGGATGCCCGCAGAAAAAAGCAGCCTCTCTTCAATACCAACACGGCATTATCCATGACCGCACACAACAGCGTGGTTACCAGTGCTAACATATGGGGCAGAGTCTTGGAGAATGACACAGACGCATGAGAACAAGAACCGCGCAAAGAGCGATGGAACGAAGACAGACAGAGAGCGGTTCGAATCAGAGAGCAAACGGGCATAGCCGATATTCTAATTGACATTAAGAGAGAAAAATGTAGCTGGGCAGGTCATGTGATATGCGCCGGTTAGATAACCGTTGGACCATCAGGATTACAGAATGGGTACCAAGAGAAGGGAAACGCAGTCGAGGACGGCAGAAGACTAGGTGGAGCGATGAAATTAGGAAATTTGCGGGTGCTGGTTCGGATCGGTTGGCGCAGGACAAGGGTAATCGGAGCTTAGAACGACAGAAAGCTGGGCTAGTTGGTAAAGATTCATTATGCAAGAAAGAGGTGGGGCGTGCAGACAGGACACAAGAGTAGAGAACTGGACAACGCGAACGCTGAATATCAACTGAAGGGAGCACTGAGGGGAAAGAAGAAAGACGACACAAAACTTATCTGCGCAAGCTCATGAATGCCACGTGTCAGTCGGGTACATGTGCCGGTCTATTTAACTGCACGCCAGAGTTAAATCAGTGCGCGATATTGCACAGGCATAAGAATGAAGATGCGCGTCTTATGGTAGAGGCATGGCGTGTCTATAATGGTGGAAGTGCGTGCGTGAGTCAGCCTTCGATTACTTCACATAAGGCAGAGATTAAGTACATTAAGTACTCTTGTGTCCTGTCTGCACGCCTCACCTCTTTATTGCAAATGGTAATCGGAGATCGCGGGAAGAGGCATTCGTCCTGCAGTGGACATTAAATAGACTGATGATGATGAAAGAACAAGCTCAAGACAACCATACGAACCATCACTGAAGTACTGGGTACCCCCCTCAGCAAATGTAGTGGTGGTTTTGCAACAGCTTCGTTGGATACCCAGGCTGATATGAACCAATATTAGTTGATAAAGGCCGGACCAAGTTCGATAAAACTAATAACGATCAACAAGGGTTGATAAGGGTTTATACTTTTCGGATCAAGTTTCAAACATTGATAATTACAATGTGCTGTGTGAAGATGAGCAAGTGCCACAATGTTTACGCATACTTATGCAACGCCCAGAGTTGTTTCTGCGTGAATTTTTCTCTTAATGTCGACTAGAACATCGGCTATCCTTGTTTGCTCACTAATCCACGCCGCTCTCTTCTAGTCTCTTAACGCTACATCTAACATCTTTAGTTCCATGGCTCTTTGCGCGGTAATTAAGTTTTTCTTGAGCTTCTTTGTTAACCTCCAAGTTCCTGTCCCATATGCTAGCACAGGTAGAGTGCAATGGTTGTACACTTCTTTCAATGTGAGTGGTAAGCTCGATGGCAGTATTTGGTAATGCATTCTGTTTGTGCTCCAGCCCCTTTTTATTCTTCTATGAATTTCCTTCTCATGATCAGACTTCCCTGTGATTAGTTGACCTAGGTAAACGTACTCCTTCAGACTCTAGAGGCTGACTGGCGGTCCTTAATTCTTGTTCACTTGCCCGGCTATTCATCATTATCTTTTTCTTCTGCATATTAATCTACAACCCCACTCTCACACTCTCTGTTAAGGTCCTCAATCACTTTTTTGTCATTCGTCTGCATTGCTGCTGAAGAAGACAATGTCATCTACAAACAAAGTTTGAGATTGTCGCCGTTGATACTCACTCCTAAGCCTTTCCAGTTTAATAGCTTGAATACTTCTAAGCATGCAGTGAATATTATTGGAGAGATTATGTCTCCTTGTTTCCCCCCTTTCTTGATAGCTAACTTCTTGATAGGAATCTACTTACGTATACTCTAATTAGTTGAATCGGTTGCATGAATGGCCTCAAATAACAATTTAGTGATGAGCAGTGAATAATACAGAGGCAGCTGCATTAGGTCAAAAACGCAGCAGTGCACTTGTTGGCATCTGATCAGGGTCACCGTCCACGAGATAAAACTGCAGAAAGATTCACAAACGAAAGTTTAAAAACTACTGAAAGTAGCAATGACTGCGCACTCATGTCGACGGTGATGAGAGCTGTCTTACATTTACTAATACCATAGTTCCTACACTTACACTTCCCCGAACAGGAATACAATGCTTGCCGGGGATAAAGACTAAAAATGCTCACCTTTATGGGGTTACAAAGGGTGTTCGGTTGTCCCATGGCTAAAACGTTCACGTTTAATGAGCAAGACCAAATCGTTGTTATGGACCAATGAAGGTATCCTGTTTTCCGACTATTTCTGGCAAGAATGACGACAGCTGTGACAACGAACACGAACCGCTCATCGAGAAAACATTCGAAGTTTTCGCTGTCAAATTGTCCTGTCGGAAATTTTGTTGGTGCCAAGGCTGTCATAATTATTGTACAGTTTCAACTAGCTTTTTCTCGTCGCGCACCTAGATGAAGCTCGTTATCCTGTCCTATAGATAGATAATTTCAATTGGCAGAAAGTCACAAAGGTTGGCCAGAGTATGGTGCCACCAGCCTTCTACTCAACGCTGGGGATGGGGTTTGAGGGAATAAGAAAGATGATAGCATGCGAAGAGGAAGGAGGGTGGTGGCATAGGGAACGCGACGCTGATGACAGCTGCAGAGAATACTTTTCTGTGCAACGTGCTGTGGTCAAATTTTTTTTTAATCCTTGAGTGTAAGAGCGTCACCCATTGGACAAACACTAAAATTTTTAGAGTGTACACTATATTGGGGCCGGTCAAGCTGGTACGAGCAGCTTTATTTCCCACTTTCCCTCTGCAATACTGTGCTTTTGTGGAAACAAAGCGTACATACATGCATACAAATTGGCACACTGTAATGGTGAACAAGCAGAAACACCATATAATTAATAAAGTCCCTACCATCTTGCCTGAGTTTCATGTCCTCTAAGAATGAAAGAACCAAACACTCTTGTGAAGGAAGAAATTAGAGCAATACCTATCTGACAAGAATGATGGCGAGCACGATCAGCAATCGGCAAATGCATTGGGCGCTTCAAGCCAGTTCGGGAGTCGTTCATGCGCTACCGCAGACGAACCGAATGCACTCAGAGCGACCTTCTTCGACACCTGAACAAGGCGACTACCTCTGAAGGCTCCGAAAAGACGACCCGAATGTGCATTAAGAGCGGATCCAGGGGGGATATGCATGCTGGGCCTATAAACGTTTTAGTGCCCCATTTTATCGTACATGGTATGAAGCTAGTGCCCATATTGAATTTTGACGGCCCAAAAATGTATTTTCGCTTTTTCTGTGAAAGGTTGTTAGTACAAGAAATACTTTGCCAACGTAAATGTTCTTAGTGGCACTGCAGCAAACTAAACCATCGTTGTGAGAAGAGCTAAAATGCTCTACGCTACGATAGATTTGAAGGTGACATCATCGAGAAATTTGGTCAGGACGTATTTTTACCAAGATCAGTAGCGAAAGGTGTTCTCTTATTTCGGCATTTCTACCTGCCGCACAAGTTCGCGGGATCAAATCCCGGCCACGGTGGCCGCATTTCAATTAGGACTAAACGCAAAAACACCCTTGTATTTATATTTAACTGCATGTTAAAGAACCCCAGGTGGCCAAAATTAATCCGGAGTTACCCACTACGGAGTGCCTCATAATCAGATCGTTGTTTTGGTACGTGAAACCACATAATTAACTGTATTGCATGTCTAAGCGCAATTAAATTGCTTTTATTGCATTATATTGCACGATCTCGCGAACACAATTTTCAGCTTAATAGTACAAAAAATAATATCCCTGCCACTTACCGCCCTCGCAGCCACGTCGTCCGCAGCCAGGCCCCCTACAGCATTCTGCCACTCTCACACGGCATTGCTCATGAACAGCCGTTTCCTAGGCGACCGAGCAGAGTTAACCTGCATATAGCCATACGCCTCATTATTTTTCTACCAGCGCGGTCGTAGTTTCTAAAGTCGTTATCGCATATCATAGACGCTGCACTCTGTACAATTCATCGACGCTTTCACGCGATCAGCAACGTTCGTAGTTCGCAAAAAGACGTTCTTCAAACTTGCAATGTTACACTGAACATATGTTGGCTTCAATCGCCGCGTTCTTCTCCGGTCAATGTGCGCGCTATTGTGTAGACCACCTATTCTCGCCATTTCTCTCTGGCCTCGCCAGAAAGAAATGGCGACCAACTTTTTTGATGACACCAACTTTTTTCTTCGGATAAATTGAATCCTCGGCCTACTCAATATGACGCCATATCATTTCAGAGTGCTTAGTATTGGCGCAGGTACTATAGTACTGCTTCACACGATCAAAGTTCTGAATGCACTTGCACTATGTTTGACTGGATTTTGAACGTCCCATGGCGTCAGAATGTTTTTTTTTTGTAGCTAATCTTTATTTGCCTCTTCCCCATTTAACCAGTGTTGTCTGCTTGCCTTGCACAATTGTCGGACATAGTGCAAACAAATGCGGCCGCCCCTTTCATGCCTGTTTTGCCACTATAGGGCGCCTAATACGACGCGTTTGAGCCCGAATCTTCGCCCTACAGCGATTATGTGCTATTTCTCAGTACACCATTACTCAACTGTACTGTGCAGGGATTACAATGTCAATGGCACAAAGTTATTTCACCGAGGGCAAATGCACCGCTGAAGGCCCCCGCGAAACGTGAAGAACGAGACTGCCCACCTCCCGATGGCCTGGCTATAGGAGGACTTATGGTGGCGCCGGAAACAGACACGGAATGCAGCTCGGGGTTCCCACAGCAGGCACACCTGCACAAATTTGAGATATTACAGTGCAGTTCCGGTGATGCTCGAAGCAGCACACAACATCGAGCTGCCTCTTTCCACGCGCCTGGGTACCAACATCCCACGTGGGTCGCTTCGGGTACAAGTACCTCGGCCTCCGGAGAGACGAGGTCACTGGGAATTGTCTCTTGGACACACTGTCTCCTCTCGCTTTACCGAAAACTGTCTCATCTCGCTTCATCCCAGACTTCTGGCTTTCAGATACTTACCGACGCCTTGCTTTTACTTGCATTGAGGGCAATTATACCGTTAGCGCGATCATGGGCGACCTGCACGATGCGATTTAGCCGCGCGCAAATTTTCCCTCTGCTAAAACCATTCCGCACAGTCCATTTGCTACGCAGGCATCGGCTGCGCAACGCAAATTGGTTTGACAGCAGTGGGAGAGTTCGCTCTAGATTAGAATTCGTCATGCAAACTACCACAGTATGCGTTTTCAAAACTTGTAGTGCCTCATAGCGTTCCGCGGATCATTGACAAGTTGGCGAATTGAATTACATTCTGGTGTCTTACGTGCCAAAACCACGATTCGGTTATCAGGCACGGCGTAGTGGAATATTCCGAATTAATTTCGAACACCAGCTGATCTTTAACGTTCCCCGAATGCAAGGGCCACAGGCGTTTTTGCATCCCGCCGCCATCTAAATGCGCCCACCGCGGCCGGGATTGGATCCGGCGACGTCGTGCTTGGAAGCGCGACACCGTAGCCGCTAAACCGCCGCGCGGGGTGAGTTAACACAAAGCGCCGATTTTGAAATTTGCAACGAAACACGCATTACGGCACGAACAGTGTGGTCCACTCTTAAAGGGAACGCTGCAATGTGTGGTTTTCGCTTTGCTTGCGCTCAAGCTACAAGTGCCGGCTGAAGTCATGTCAGCGCACCGTTGCAAAGACGAGCGATTACAAGTTTACCGGAGGGGAAACCGCGCACCGGCTCATCTTCACGGCATTACGCCCTGCATACACACCGATCTGCGTACGGCGCACCGGCCTCGGTTCCTATTTGTAAATAATCTCGCATGTTGTTGAATTTAAGATCCGCGATCATTGTTTGCCGGGTTTGCTTGAAAATGGGCAATATGAAACAAGGCACCTGAACACGTCGCTTGAGTGATTTAACGCAAGCCACATATCGAAAAAAAAAGTCAGAGGGAATTCAAGTACAAAAGGTAATGCACCAGCAAGGTAATCCAACATGTGCTCTAACAGGTTTGACGAGTTGCTCTGTATATCGCTGCTATTTCGTATCTTTTCTTGCACCTAGAGACGTTCAAGTCAATGATAACAGGCACATCTACTTTTAACTATTCCAATCCTTTGCACTGCAGAGCGCATCACCTATTCATGAAATAAACATGTTCATTAAAAATTCAAAAAAAAAATTGCAGGGTCTCACACTATATCTCGTAGAAGGTGAACGGCTAAAGCCTACTATTCCTCCTCTGATCATTACGGGCCGTCGTTAGACATGTTGGTCATATCATATTCATCAGTAGTAATTACAAGTGTTTTCAGTCGTTATTTGTTATTACTGGTCATTAGTAAACATTTTTAGTCATTTCTAACCAATTGTGATCCATTACAAGCAGTCGTTAGACATATTGGTCATTTCGTAGTCATCAGTAGTCATTACAAGTTATTAGTAGTCATTTTAGTCATTGCTGCAAATTACTAGGCATTTCTAGTCATTTCTAATCAATTGTGGTCATTACAAGACGTTAGACGTAATGGGCATTTCGGAGTCATTAGTATTCATTACAAGTAATTAGTCATTACTTGTCATTATTAACCTCTACCAATCTCTATTATAACGTTATCATTCACGAACTGTCACTATCAATCATTTTTCCTTAATCTGTCTACATGCGGCTTGATCGGGTGGCGAGAGCTGCCGACTAACATTAATAACACCTGTTATACGTCCTCTAGAATGGCAGAAGAACTTTGTAAACGTTTTACATAATGCCTCTAAACGAGAAAAAAGCTAGGCCATAGGAATTTTAATTTCTCCCCCAAAAACTACCACAACCAAACTAAAATCGCTAGCAGTTCGACGGAAACCGAAACACGCGGGGGCGCCCAAGCAGTTCACTACTTAAGCAGATCCAACGTTGCACGTCAGTACGTGACATGGAATGCGTACAGGGCTCTCTCCTTCAACCCTTTCAGAGTCAATTTTTCTCGCGAGATACGTCCCCAGGGACACATATTAGCACCAATTTAAACTCTTGAGTGAATCGTTCTTAGGAGAAATCAAAAATTTATATCTGGAGAATCCCGTGCCAAAACGACGATCTGATTATGTGGCACGCAGTAGTGGACGACTCCGGAATAATTTTGACCGCATGGGGGTTTTTTAACGAGCATTCAATGCACGGTACCCGGGCGCTCTCCCATTTCGTCCCCATTGAAATGCGGGCGCAGCGGCCGAAATTCGACACCGCGCTCTCGGGCTTAAGGGCAACGGCAAAGCCACTACGCCACCACGACGGGCCGCATAAGGTTCTTTAACTTAGTCCTTAATCTAAGAGAAGAAACTGCAACAATTTCTTTATAAAATCTCATAACGTTTAAACTTATTTCTCCCCTCGATATAGCCAGGACCCGTTTTCCTAACAGCTCTTAAGCGTCTTGTATAGTTTATGCCGCATCCTCGCGCAGCACGCACTCCCGTTAAGTCTCTCGATTCAAATTTTGTGCACGACGTTCGTCGACGAATGTCTGCCGATGGGCGCAGCCACACGGCGCAGGGTACACTGTAAAATAATTTACACCCTAAAAAGTGAACAGAGGGTGTAAATATGTCTAACACACCCTTATGGTGTCCGCTATATAGATAACACCCTAAGGGTGTGAGTTAGCCATATTTACACCCTTTTTCACTTTTAGGGTGTAAATTATTTTACAGTGTATGCCAATAGCTGTGCGTTCCGCGGACCGCGTATCATTCCGTCGGGATAACACAGTCGACAGACTAACTGAAAGCGCGCTAGCATCGACTGGCAGGCCGGCCAGTCTTCTAACCGCGCGAAGCAACGAGACCGGCAACAGTAGCGCATCGGCACCAAATACACTGGAAGCGCAAGTTCCGTCTGCTAGCCTCCTTTCCATACCAGCATGACACAGCCCCTGGCACGACAAACTCGGTGGAAGCTGCCCGGCTTATCGGAGATAACGGCTTCCAGCGATCTCGGTGCGCATACGCTGCTCTTGATCTCGTCGCTTCGCGCGGTTCGTCGGCGCCGACCGGCCGGCGAGTCGCCGCTCGAGCGGTACTGTTAACATGTCGACTGTACATGCACTCTTCTAAGGCAAGCCTGAGGCTGCTATCGAATTGGCGACAACGTTCACAAAGTTCGAATGCAGCAAAAGCACGCCGTGCTTGAGCGAATGATCTGATAAAGAGCGATATTTCTGCAGAAGCGATAACCGGTAAAGGGAGAAACAATTCACTGTGCATGGCGATTCTGATAACTGCGAGAAATGCGACGAAATTTGCGTGAATTAGAAAACAGGACAATATAATCCAGCGAACAACATATTCGTGCTTTCTTTCATTAAACTCGCCGGAGATAAACACTCCGGCCAGCATAGTATACCAAGCACCTCTGATAAGGACATACCGAAATGTCCGTTGTTCCAAGATTAAGGCTAACCATGCTTTCAATTGTTAGCTTAGACATGACATCACGTGGGAATTAAGTTGAAGGAGTCGCCGAATAAACAGCGTGTCATGGTGCCACCGCGACCTGAAGGCATGTCATCACGACCAGCGAACCAAAACTGAGCGTACAAGTCCAGCTCTCGCGGCTTATCACGGCAGCGGCATTCAAGCCTCATGTCAGACCACCATAAGTGCAGCTGCAATCACAATTATTTCTAACAATGAAGCCACACCTACAGCGGCCAAAACTGAATGCTTTGGAAGGAAGACGCATTAAGCTAGCACCATTGAAAGCATTCGAGCCACAAATGTCCAGCACCGTGCGCCTAAGAGGTAGAAATGCTCGTAAGGCGTGTGCGCGGCTTAAACATGGTATAACATATGACAGCGCTGTGTTATAATTATACTATTTCCACTACCCCAACGCAAGTTGTAAATATAACGACCTCGGTAAATTGTAATTGTAGGTGTCAGCATAAACCACTGTAGGCACTAATAAAACATACTCATGTCAGTTTTCAAAAATTCGTTGGTCTACAGGTTCACATGCAAACCTTGAATGCCGGAAGGCAAGTGTCGCATTAAAATCTTCCGACTTCCGAACAACACACGCGTGCTATCATTTCGCGCTAACGGGAGAATGACATCTGCTAGAAACGAAAACGTATGTGTTATGGCCGGGCTTTCATTAGTTTCGACAAAATTAAACGAAAGTGTTTTTTGAGGTTTTCAAAACGAAATTAGATTGTGGCGTTCTTTTCCAGCAACGTACAGTTACTCTTCTTATCACCGAACTAGCGTAACCACGCTCGCAACACAATTTTCAGCTTACTAGCGCGAAAAATAATATCCGTGCCGCTTACCGCACTCACAGACACGTCGACCGCAGCCAGGCCCCGACAGCGTTCTGCCGCTGTAACGTCTATGCCTGCCTGGCGCACGCGGGACCGTTTCCTAGGCAACCGAGGAGAGTTAACCCGAGCAGCGCAGGTCTCCTCAGGCTTCGTTGTTCTTCCGTCGGGGCCTTCCTTGCGGCTATCGTTATCATCTATCGCGCGCCCTGCAGCCTGCAAGTCATCGACGCGTTCGCACTATCAGCTCTGCCTAGGTTCGCATGAACATTTTCAGACGTCGATGGCGGACGCTATTCAAACCAAAGAAGGCGGCTGCAGTGGAAGTCGCGTATACTGGCCTATGGCTGCTCGGGTGAAGCCGGCGGCTGCCATCTTGGGAGGGGGGGGGGGGAGGCTGCCGCATGAAGCGGCCTGCCGAGAGCTTCGCAGCGGTTTTCAATTGCTTAACGGATTTTCAAGTTAAAATGCAACACCGTTTCCATTTTATCGGCATGAATATGCAGCTGCCGCAAAGTCTAAAAACATTCGCGCAATTATTAGTCTTACTCGCCTTCTTTAATGCAGCGTAATAATTGATCAATCATGAAAGCTGTCAGAACAAAAACAATTAACTGGAAACGTAGCGTGAGAAATAGCAGTACATGCAACAAACATAAGTATTCGTTAGCTTCATAATCATCCGGTGTTGCCGGTGCTTTAGCATCCTCACAGCATTGAGAGTCTCGGAACTCTGGTGGCGGCCGTTTTCTCTCAGCCTTTAATATAACATTTCTCTTCATTTTAGAGCAAGGCAATGCTAACCTGCTACTTTGTTTAAATGAGAAGGATAACGCTAACACGTCAACTGCTTGTACGCCAACTTTCCTAATATCTCCCGAGCGCGCTAGCACATTTTGGGATCCGCACAACACCGCGTACGGCATGATACGACGACCCGCAACACACAGGCTGCGGCGACTGGCGTGATCTTGCCCCTAACAAGATGGCGACGCGGCGGCTTCACTTGTCGGGCGCTCCCTCCACTCCAGCAGTTTTTCGTTAACCTCCTTGATTCAAACTTGCAACCTTACACTGAATAGCTGCGGCTTCACTCGCTGCGCATTCCTGTCGCCTAAAGTGTACGGTGCTCATCAACTTTTTAATTCGACACTTGCGTCATAATTTGCAGAGCCATCTGCAACTCACCGCGCACCTCCACCAAAATGTCACGGGTATAATACTATTTACACGATGTATTTAGACGATGCGTATATATACAGCAGCCCAGAATACCGAGAGGCTGTTGCCACTTCATCGTCTTCACCGTCAACAACCTTGTCCTCCTTTTCCACCGTAACAATATTAATGCATGAGATGATTGAATGTACGCATATGCGGGCTTTCTGCATATATCCGAGGCATTCTGTGTGAAGCTATTAGGAAAAGTTGGAAAAACTGTAAGTTACCTTAGCAAACAAAGAAAGGAAACTATTTAAGTTGTAATTTTCTCGTGTTTCTATAAAAAACATCTTTGTTCTCAGGTAATTAAATATTATAGAATAGTACAGTAAACCCGCCGTTGACTGGTACGACCACTGCGATTGCATTACGTCACAACCTTCTATACGGTTATGTCAGTTGGAGATCACCTTCTGATGGCTTGATTAAATTGTAAACGCCATTATTTCGTGCCCAAGTTATAATATGCATGTTTGAAATTTCCAGCGCTTCTGCTAGCTGTTTACCTATTATAATATTTAATTGAATTATTCGTTTTCACGTGCCATAACACGATTTGATTAGGCACGCCATAGTGGGGGACTCCTAATTAATTCTGACCACCACGGGATCTTTAACATGCGCCCGCGGAACACGGGTGTTTTGCATTTCGCCCCCACAGAAATGCGGCCGAACAGCCGGGATGTGATTCGGCGACTTCATGCTTAGCAGCACAATATCATAACGCTACACCACCGCGGCGGGTTATTATAACGTTAACATCTTGGTTACTGTAAAAACTTAATAAACAAAAGTTGGAAAGCGATTGAACGTCCAGTCGGAGTCTATGGAAGACGCTGTATTCCTTGGCGAGTTGACGGTAAGAATTGGGTGCATGAATCACATGATTTATTGCGAAAGCCGCGCTGAGAGCGAAAACTTTTGATCGACGTGCACTACAGGTTGAATCACCTTTCAATGTCTTGCCGCCATTTATCGTGATCGTCATTGTAATCATCCTCTTCACATTCCCAGTGATTCCAGTAAGACACACCCAGTGGCACAGCCCCAGTAACTACAGCAGCCTATACGCAATGTCGTCAACATAAGCATTAACACCAAGGGGACATACCCTGCGGCGAATGCATAGTGATACCTGTATTTAGATTGTACTATCTTTTGTATTAGCTCACGAAAGAGACTAGAAACAAAATCAAATAGGAAACTTCTCATCTGCACCATCGTCACTGAATCTCTCTAAAAATCATTAGTTCGCTCCAAACTAGAATACGCATGCGCCATTTGGAACCCGGCTAACATCACACTCAAACAGCATAGAAGCCATTCAAAATCGTGCAGTGCGTTTCATTTTATCAAACTACTGCGGATATGCTAGCGTTACTTCAATGAAAACAACACTTGACAGAACTTTCTTTCCGTCGTAGATGCTTCCGGCTTTCGGTTTTTTATAATATCGACCACCATAAGCCTTGGTTCAAAGAACAGCTTATCACCCGACAGTCATACGTATCATCTCATTCTGACCACTGCTTCAAAGTTGGTGTGCCGTCTACACGTACTAAACTGTGTAGCAATAAGTATTGGAACCACCTTCCCGCCAACGTTGCAGCCATCCTGCAGGATACCTACACCTTCAAAACCTCCACCTTTGTATCTTGCGCAAATGTTTTGCTTTGTTCACCCACTCTTTTCTGTAATGCCTTCGGGCCTTGAAAGTATGTTAAATAAATAAATAAATAAATAAATAAATAAATAAATAAATAAATGCCCGATACGGAAATGGGGCAACTCGTCAAGGAAGACATTGCATTTGTTGCTTCCGTAGCAGTACAGGTCAGGAGAACGAACAGCTAAAGGCAGAGAGAGAGGGAGAGAGCTAGGACAGGAAAGGCAGGGAAGTCAACCAGACGAACGTCCGGTTTGCCACCCTACACCGGGTGTGAGGGAAAGGGGAAGAGAAAGAACGAGCACTGAGTGCGTGTGGGAGGATGCACCGGGACACTATAAGCGGCGCACTTAAGCCGGCGCACTTCAAGTAGTGTGCTAGTGCACCTACTGTGTACCTGCCCTTTAAACTTTAAACCGGCTGGACTCGAGACCGTTCTCCGTGTCAAAGATACCCGGACCACGGCTAAAGGCAGAGAAGACTGACAATAGAACTACCGCCCATGCGCTGTCCAGAAGTAGCGTGAACGTGCTATAAGAAATTAAGCAGTGAATACATTGTACGAGAAAACAACTTGGTACAGCAAGATTAGCGACAATTATTAGTACACACAACAAAAATCATTTTACATACATCGTAAACGACATTGTGCTTGAAGTCCTACGTATTCTATACAGATGTATAGGACGACAAATAAGATTTAAAAACAGTGAAAGGAGACGTAGACATACATTCCACCACATTAATTAGAACTTGCGTGTGTTGATTTAAAAACGTAGGTATTAGGTACTTCAATTGTTGAGTGCCATCTTTGGTTCGACAGAGTGGAACTTGAAATTGGTTTGTTTAGTTTGAATTGCTTGCTATTCGATATGTGTCCACAAATTCATACTCATTTCTTCTGTGTTTTTCCGTGTAAGTATGTAGCTAGATTGAGATTATATAGCTGAACAAGATTTGGCATTTCATTTCCTGAGAAGACCTGTGCTGTGTGATTGAGCCTTGCGAGGTTTTCTATGTGGCGTACAGCTTGTTCTTGAAGGACTGTTAGCCTACCTAACTTTGCTTCTCGTGCCCAAGATCAATAAGCAGTAGTACAGATGAGAATGAGTGAGTGAATTATGTTGTCTTCGACGGCCGTTTTTATTGCGAAACATTTTTGACGAGTTCAGCCCAGCTTTCTGTAACGGGTGTCTGGCCGTTTTTGATGGCCGATCCCAAACACAGTTCGGACTAAAAATGTGGGCCAATCCCGAAAGTAGTGAAGTTTAAGATGTGGGCCGCTCTCATGGGTATGTGCCGCCCTTTAATGAAATTTTTCATGACAACTTGGGTATGTTCCACTGTATGTTCCACTCCATGGGTACGTGCCACTCTTAAACAATGAACCTACTCGACGGCAACTTGGGTATGTGCGCCAGGGGCCACTGGATATGCATCGCTCTTCATTTATGCTTTTCTGTGACCAATTTTGGTCAGTGGGTATGACAGCAACAGCAAACAACACTAAAGAAGTGACATCGGCGTAATGCTTCGTAGATGAACTTGGTTAAAACACGTTGGCGGGCTAGTTGGTTAGAATCCATGGTAGAGTGCAGATGCGCGACTGAACGAGGACGTAGAAAGAAACGGATACACACAGACAGCGATTCTTCGCTGTCTCTGTGTAGTCAAACGTAATTAGCCACTGCTGCTGAATGCGCATGCAAGCAATGGACACTCAACAGCAACGGTTAAATGCGAATACGGATGTATGCGTGAAAGTACATGCATGAGAACAGCGAACGCGGCGAATAGCGTATTGCCGTTCATGGAGGTTATTCATCGGCTTCACTGCAGATGAAACGGTCGAAGAATTTGAATTCACCGTTACACAGACGTTGGGTAAAACTATACAGGCTCTTTTTGGCCATAGCTAAGCCTCGCAATGTACAGCAATCGTAGTGCCATCACTTTAAGATTGGCACCATGGCACTTGCTCATCGACTGCCTCGGGCTCCCATTTTCCTTCCGCTGGACGCCACGGCCTTCCTTTTTTTCCGTATCAGCTTTCCGATCACGCTTGAAATATAAATTAAATTGGGAATTCTACGTGCGAAAACCAAGATATGATCACGAGGTACACGGTAGTAGAGAGGACGCCGGTATCATTTCGACGCCCTGGGGTTCAACACCTAACACCTCTTCAACAACCTAACGTCGGCTATCGAGCTTTTTTGAACGATTGCGTCCTGCATCGACAATAAAGAACGCTGGCGGCGTGATGTTTCTGCAAGCAGATATTAACGCTATCTCTCACAGGTGCTTGCAATGCAAGATGGCTTCGAATGTTTCAAAAATGCTAAACAATTCTCCCGCCACAGTGCCCCATTCTCTCATGCGTACAGCATTAACGATACACCCTTGTTTTGTTTAACGTCGTCTTTTCAGTGAGTATTTCGGCGTTCATCCAACAAGCGATCTCGCCTGAAACACGCATGACACTTTCATCAAGACTAACACAAATCGCGTACTGGAATACATAGAAGGAAATATGACAACGCGCCATTGATATGGTACCCTCATACCAAAACTCTCATTGATGATATTAGAGCTCTTCAAAAACGCGCAGCACGTTTCATTCGTTATGATCAAGCATTCATCCAGAGTAACACTAATCACAAACAAGTTCTCGCTCGCATCCCTTTCATTACGCCAGAAAGCCCCTGTTCACTATCCGCTTTTCTTTAGCATCGCGCTCTTGGGTCTCCCAGGGCGGCTGGGGAGCATACCCATACCATTATACTTTTGTTCTCAAAATATGCGTCATGAACATGCTAGTGACAGACATTCATTATTACACCGACGCCCCTTTTCATCAGCCAGATATTAAGCAGGCAAGTTAGGAATCCACACCTCCTCCCACCTCAGCGCCGGATATTTTTCCATCAAAATTCCTTCAATTCCGAAACGTCATCGGAGTGGAATCGGCTACGGTCAATTTTGATAATACCTAAAAAATTAAGATTTAAGGAAAAACACTTTTGGTTATCTTACCACTGAATAGTGGCACTTTTCGCATGCCCTATGTAGTTCAACTGTGCAGCTCATGTTCCACATACTGAGCTGCATTACTGTATTAACTGTTGCTTGTATTTGTTTTTATTTGTGGCGCAATTTATCTTCCCAAAACTTCCTAACGGCGTTTTTGATTGCGTTGTTCTTTCATGTGGGAATACGTATATCTTTTTATGTTCACTGCAGGGCAAGGGCCCCTACCCGCGGTCGCAAGTTACCCCTGTCTTACACTAGCAGATTCCAACTTGCACTTGCGAATTCCGTAATTTCATCAACCCACCTAGTTCTCTGCCGCGCTCGACTGCGCTTCCCTTCCACCCCCCCCCCACCCCCCCCCATGGCACCTATTCTGTCGTTCTAATAATCCACCAGTTATCTACCCTACGCATTACATGGCCTCCCCAGCTCCTTATTTATATGCGTAATTATTTCGATACCACCAACGATAATCCTGTACGTCCGTCACGTCAGACGAATGCAATGACTCATACTCACGTAAGGCAGAGGCTACAAGCGCAAAGAGAAGCGTACAGTGAATACATTCATGGATAGACCTGAAGGGGGCATTTGACGAAGTAGCACACGAGGCTATCCTACGGAATCAGCAACACAGGATGCGGGGAGGGAACACACAATTACGTTGCTGATTTTCTATCTCACCGCACAGCCCTCACCAATATCGGGGTACAGCCTGTCACCATCACACTCGAAAGCAAAGGCACTCCCCAGGGCTCGGTTCTTCCCGCGATTCTCTTCAGCATGGCGCTCGTGGGGCTCCCGGGGCGGCCGGGGGGCATACCGAACCTACGCCATGCACAATAAGCAGATGATGCGACCCTATGGACGGGTGCGGACTCGCTCGGCGGCGTGCAAGACACCCTGCAAATGGCAGCGGACACGGTAAACCAATATGCAGAAGAGATCGGACTTGACTGCTCGCCTCAGAAGTGAGAGCTTCTTGTGGTCCGGCGGAGTCGCACCCAGAAGGATGAAGATAGCATGCAGATAGTCCTAGAGGGACAGGTTATAAAGCCCTCCAAAACCCTCACAATCCTTGGACTCGTCATACAAGCTAACACAAGTTGCGACCAGATGCTCCAACACCTCACCACGACAAAGCAGCTGGTCTTACTGATGATTCGTACAATAACAGACAGACACCGAGGCATGAAAGAGAACGAATCCATCCACCTCGTTCGAGCCTTCATCCTGGCTAGAGTGACGCATGCAGCTCCGCACGTGGTACTGACGAAAACAAAGACAAACTAAACATACTCATTCGAAAAACTACAAAGCAAGCACTTGGCATCCCTATGAGCATGACCACAGACAGCATTCTGCGTATTGGTCTCCATAACACGGTTGAAGACCTAATAGAAGGCCACTTCTCCAGTCAGAAAATGCGTCTGGCTACGACCCAAACAGGGAGGGAAGTTCTTAAGCAAATCAAGTGGAACTCCCTTACAAATGCTAAACCACCCAGACTACGCCCAGAAGATTGGGGACGTCACGGCATGATCCATCACTTACGAGAAAATATATACCCTGCCTGCCGCCATGGGCGGCGCGAAGCAAGAGCCAAGGCCCTGGGCCGGACTTACGGGTGTCGACACGAGGTATAGGCTATACAGAGGCAGCCACATACCGTGGGGAAGAGCCAAAGCAGTCGTGGTGCCGACAAAGACTGATCTCCTCGTCAGCGCCACCATGCCACATGCAAGAACCCAGGAAGGAGAGGAACTAGGCGTGGCATTAGTCCTAACACAGGCTACGGCAACATCCATTGTAACTGATTCTACAGAAATGTGCAGCAGCTTTACGTCGGGCTGGGTGGCGCCAACGGCTGTACGCATAAGAACAGCACGCTACTAGAAAGAAATGTTCAAATAGTGCCGACACCTGCTCACGCTTCTCTGGAGAGCAACGAACTCGCTCACTACAAGGCCCGAGAACTTATCGACCAGGCACCGGAAGACACAGAGGAGATCAGTGCCAACATACCAAAAAATCACTCAACACTGCAGACTCAATCCGGGAGCAATGGCTCATAACCCCGTAAGCAAGGCAGATATGCAATGGCTTATACCACGTAAGGCAGCCACTACAAGCGCTCATAAAAGTGAAGCAAACATTGCATGCATCCATTGAAATCACCTATACAACACACCGAACAGCCACCCATACGTTTCAATAAAGATCATAATTTGTACAATTAACCCATGGCGCTGCGTCCCTAGCAGCTGCAGAGCATCTGACCAAGGCGGCGGTCAGACCTGTAACGCAGCAGAGGGTACTAAGAATCTCTGCGTCCGGACAGGCCGCCAATGGAAACTGACCCTGTCCACCTTTAAAATCTGAACTCTGTCAAGTGAGGCTAGCTTAGCAGGACTCTGAAGAACTATCAGACATTGGGATATCATCGGCCATAGTGAGATTTGAAGAACTGGTGAGGCTTATACATTGCTGAGTAACAGCCATGTCCTCTGCTATAGAGGTCTCCCAGGTAAGAAGCAATACACGGTAGGATTCCTAATCCATAAGAACATAGCAGGCAACATTGAAGAATTCTACAGTAATAATGAGAGGGTAGCTGTAGTCGAAATCAAGCTTAATCAGAGATATAGATTAAAGGTAGTACAAGCCTAAGCCCCTACATCCAGTCACGATGATGATGAACTAGGTCGGTTTTATGAAGATGTTGAATTAGCAATGAGAAAAGTGCAAACTCAGTATAGTGTAGTAATGGGTGACTTCAATGCAAAATTGGGGATAAAGGAGGTTGGTGAACAAGCAGTTGGCAGCTACGGCGTCGATACTAGAAACGCTAGAGAAGAGATGCTGGTAGAATTTGCAGAAAGGAACAAACTTGCAATTATAAACACCTTTTTCAGGAAGCGTAGAAAAAGAGCACCTGGAAAAGCCCTAATGGAGAAAGAAGAAATGAAATTGATTTCATACTTTCTGCTGATCCCAGCATAGTGCAGTATGTAGAAGTGATAGGTGGGGTAAACTGCAGTGATCATAAGTTAGTGAGGGCTAGCATTCACCTCAATCTGAAGAGAGAAAGAGTAAAATTGGTCAAGAAGAAACACGTCAACCTGGACGCAGTAAGGGTAAAAGCAGTAAAATTCAGGCTGGTACTTGTAAACAAATATGCAGCCTTAGAATACAGAGGTGAACATGACGTAGAGATGATGAATGAAACCGTAAGTAGGCTGGCTTCAGAGGCAGCAATTGAAGTTGCAGGCAAGGTACCAAGGCAACCAGCAGGTATGGTATGGTATGATAAAACTTTAATGAAGTCCTGCATATCGTGAGTCTTCAAGAAGTGGGCCGCTCCTACATGGGAAACGGAAGGCCGAGCCTCTCGGCCGCATCGTGGGCCTGCCGGACAGCCCAGAGTTGGTAAGCCAGAAGAAGGGCTGCGAAGAACCGCTTTCCATCTGGCCGAGCTGTTATCGATGATAGAGCGTGACCGGGCACACCGCCAGAGCATGTGGTCTAACGTGGCCATTTCTCCGCAATCGTGGCAGGTAGCATTGGTACAAGTATCCTGACAGATTTTATGTAAGAGCGACGGATTGGGATAGGTATTCGTTTATAGTAGACGGAGCGTTAATGCTTGAGCTCTATTGAGCCGCGGATGAGGAACAAAGTAGGTTCTACGGCGGAGATAGTAGTGTCTAGTAATCTCGTTGTAGGTGGAGGACATATGAGCATGTTCTTTTATGAAAAAGTACATATTTTACTTCTCTTGACAGTGCAGCATCATTTCATTCATTTGCAGCATCTTTGGCAATGGCAACGCAGTTATTATTAATGTTGAATGTATTTCATCCCTCGACAATTTCTATAAGGAGGAGTCCGAGCTGCAAAGTGAGCTCCCCTCCCGAACGAAATTTCTGGCTACGCCACTGATGCAAGTGTATTACTCAACATATCAGATAGAATTCGCCGACAGTCAAATCTGATAAACAAGAAGAAAGTAAGCCATATTCGATAACGTAACGTCGAAAAGATTGAGGAAGCACTGAAAAATTGCCGCAGCGTGAAATCTGAGAAGAATACTTGGCATAGCACAGGACAAGGTGCGAGCAATGAAATAAGCCAGGGTGATGCCATCAGCAATTTTGGTGATATACTCGTATTAAAAGCACCAGATAAATTCTACACGGACCTGTACAGTACCTAGAGCAACCACAGAAGTTTCATTGTAAGCAGTGATGAACAGGATACAGTGGCTCCTTCAATAATTAGCGATGATGTTGGATGGGCCTTGTAAGACATGTCCCGGGAAAAGACAGCAGGAGACGATGGAATAAGAGTCGATTTAATCTAAGATGAAAGAGATATTACGCTTGGAAACCTTGCGGCCATCTATCCTGCCAATAATAATAATAATAATAATAATAATAATAATAATAATAATAATAATAATAATAATAATAATAATAATAATAATAATAATAATAATGCCAACATTATTAGTTGCTTGCTGGGCTGGTTAGTTCATTATAACTTATGTAACAGATGGAAACATGAGGAAGGGACCACGATAGAAACCGAGTGTAAGAGCGCTGAATTCAACTGTTTGTTACTGTCGATGTTATACATATGTATACATACGAAGCGCCAGCAGGAAAGGAAAAGAAACGCGAGAAAGGAAAAGAACAATCAGCATGAGTGGCACAAGGTGATATCACCATGCTCCTAATCACCAACCATCTAAAAATCTTAGCTCCTTTATTGGTCAATGTAAGTGATGGTATGCTTACACACCCCTCTTCTGCACGAGCAACCTTGACCGCCTAGATAATCTCTCTGACGCATTAAAGTAACCCGCAAGAAGGGACGTTACAAGTTTGAAGAATTATATGGCCATTAGCTTGCATAAAATATTCACTAAGATAATTTCCACTGGAATCATGGCACCACATGACTTAAACAGACTGGCTTCAGGAGAGAATATCCTACAATGAATCATGTCAATGTCATCAATAACGTAACTGAGGAATGTGCTATACGATCAACCCCTCGGTATGGCATTCACTGATAACGAAAAGGCATTTGATTCAGTAGAGACACCAGCAGTAATGGAGGCAATCCGTAGCCAAGTAGTTCAGGCAGCACACGTGAATATCTTGAGAAATACAGTACAAAAATCCCACAGCTAGCTTTCTCACCACCACCACCACCACCACCACCACCATCATCATCAGCCTGTTTATGTCCACTGCAGGGCGAAGACCTGTCCCTGCGATCTACAATTAACCCTGTCCTGTTCCGACCGACTCCAACTAGCGCCTCCAAATTTTATCAGCCCATCTATCTGCAGTCCTCGACTGCACTTCCCTTCTCTTGGCGCCCATTCTGGAACCCTAATGATCCACCGATCATCTAACCTACGCATTACATGACCTGCCCAGCTACATTTTATTCTCAATGACAATAAGAATACGGCTCTTCCCGTTTGCTGTCTGATCCACACCACTGTCTTCCGGTCTCTCGACATTACGCCTAACATTCCTTGCAACACTGAAGTGCTGCCCTTATTCTATTGGAGATTATCTTGAATATTATATATCATACTGGAAGTCAGCTAATATGCCTACGATTGTTCAGTTATTTAACTCTCCCTTTTTGTGGATTAGTATAATGTTTACAGATCTTCGTCAAGTAAAAAAAAAACGTCTTAGTTTGCATCCATTTATTTCTTCTAGATTTGCATTTATATTCGTTTCACGGGTTTACGTTTGTACTCCTGTAGGTCAAGAGAATGCATTGGCAACGGTGAAATGTCGTCAGTACGCCTGTATGGTTTGCCTGGCCGTGTTCACGGCCGCCTGCACGAGAGCGAGAGAGAGAGAGAGGGGGATAACAACTTTATTGTTTGCTCGGGATGGAGTCAAGGGAAGGGCAATAGGTGGGAGATCGTCTTGTGTCTTGTTCCGCCTTTAGGCAGCAGCCAGGAGCCCTTGGACCCCGGCGGCATCTTCAGCCATCTGGACGAGTCGGACTTGCACTTCCGGATCGGGGCTGAGCAGCACTGTCTCCCACTGCCCCACATACTTGATTTCTAAAGATTGACCTTTCTATTGAACGTGACTACGTTTGAGGGGGCACGACCAAACCATGTGCTGAAGTTCTGCCCTTTCTTTGCAGATTTTGCATTCGGCTGTATACAGCCCTGGGTAACAGCGGCTGTAGGCTACAGGGTTAGGGAAGGTGTTCGTCTGGAGCAAACGCCATGCCACCGATTGCCACTTAGTTGTGTGCTGCAGGATACTTGACCGTCACGTTTATAATGATTAAGGATGTCCTGATGGGACACCAGCCTGTCCCGCCGCGACCGGCGAAACGAGTGAGCGTCAGCGGTGGAATGGTCGGCGTCGACTCGGTTGGTTAGACCTCGAGCGGCGTCGTGCGCGTTCTCGTTCCCCGAGAGGCCGGAGTGGGCCGGCGTCGAGACGATTTGGACCCCCTTGACTCGGTTGCCACGAACACCGGTCAGCAGGATGTTGGGTGCTTCGGACGACACATGCCCCCATGCGAAATTTAGGATGGCCGACTTGAGTCGCTTACAATGAATTTGTATTTCGAGGATACCTTCATTGCCAGGGCAATGGCCACCTCTTCCCCAACTCCCAATTCGTGCCGGACGAGATTGAATCGCCCTGTTGATTTACTATTGCTATGGCCATGGCGTCGCCATCGTCATTAGAAGCGGCGTTCACGTAGACCGCGTCCTCAGACCTCTCGAATCTTTTCTGCATTGTCTGTATTCTTACCCGTCTCCGTTCCGCAGTATATACCAGTCCGTGTTTTGGGGTAGTGGTGGAACGTAGATGTTTGTCCTGATGTCCGCTGGGATGTCCAATTTGGCTCCGGATCGGCATTCATGATTAATGTTTAGGGACTGCAAAATGGGCCGCCCTGTCCGGCTCTTGGATAGCCTTTCCAGTTGAGCGGTTCTCTGAGCATCGATCACCTCGTCTATGTTATTGTGCAGCCCAGGTGCTTTGAACCGTTCATTCGAGGCTGTGACGGGTATGCCTAATGCCTGTTTGAAGGCGTTCCTGATTATGGCGTCTATTGTGTCCTTTTCGTCTGTCTTGTGAGTAACGGGGCGACGTCTACCACGTGACTCAGGACGAATGCCTGAACTAGTCTACTAAGGAGGCCCACTTTCATCTCGTGGTGCAGGTTGGCGATTCGCGAGATGAGACGGGTCGTCTGATAGATATGCGCTCTTTTCGAGTGCTCTTATGGTTCCCGTGTTGTACTCGTTAGTCTGGATTGGCAGGTCAAGGACCCTGATGCTGGGTACTGTCGGAATGAGCTGCCTCCCGCTGGTGTAGAGTTGGATTGGTGGCGTTATAGTTGCCGACTTGCATCCCCTCCGGGCTGGTTGATAGAGCAGGAGCACTAAATTTTGCGGTGCGCAACCCAAGCCCCTCCGCTTTTCGTACACCTCCACCGCGTCTATGCCTCTCTGCAGGACTTCTTGTATGTGTACGTCGCTGCCCCCCGCCACCCAGAGGGTAACCTCGTCCGCATAGAGACTAATGATGCAGGCACTCTATGTTTCCTAATATTTCAGGGAGGTCGAGCATGGCGACGTTGAAGAGGAAGGTTGAAAGGACCGAGCCTTGGGGCGTGCCCCTGCTCCCCAACTCCAAGTCGGCTAACTAAATCCCACCGATCGTTAGGACGGCCGTCCGGTTCGTCAAAAATGCTTTAACGTAGTCTTAGGTTCGAGGGCCCACGCCTAGGTTTGCTAGGTTTTCCATCACTGCTTCGTGCCTCACGTTTTCAAAGGCTTTAGCCAATTCAACCTCAGTATTGCCCTGGTGTCTAGAATAGTATAGCCGTATCCATCGACAATCTGATGTTTGAGCCTCAGCATCACGTCCTGATCAAGAAACGCCAATGTATGAAAGCCTCTAACCCTACAGCTAGAACAGAACTGGCAGAACTTTCGAAGTTAATCAACAAGCGTAAGACAGCTGACATAAGGAAGTATAATATGGATAGAATTGAACATGCTCTCAGGAACGTAGGAAGCCTAAATGCAGTGAAGAAGAAACTAGTAATACGCAAGAATCAGATGTATGCGTTAAGAGACAAATCCGGCAATAGCATTACTAATATGGATGAGATAGTTCAAGCGGCTGAGTTCTATAGAGATTCATGCAGTACCAGTGGCACCTACGACGATAATGGAAGAGAGAATAGTCTAGAGGAATTTGAAATCCCACAAGTAATGCCGGAAGAAGTAAAGAAAGCCTTGGGAGCTATGCAAAGAGGAAAGGCAGCTGGGGAGGATCAGGTAACAGCAGATTTGTTGAAGGATGGTGGGCAGATCGTTCTAGAAGAACTGGCCACCCTGTATACGCAATGCCGCATGACCTCGAGCGTACCGGAATCTTGGAAGAACGCTTACATAATCCTAATCCATAAGAAGGGGGACTCCAAAGACTTGAAAAATTATGGACCGATCAGCTTACTATCCGTTGCCTACAAAGTATTTACTAAGGTAATCGCAAATAGAATCAGGAACACCTTAAACTTCTGGCAACCAAAGGACCAGGCAGGATTCCGTAAAGGCTACTCAATAGACCATATTCACACTATCAATCAGGTGAAAGAGAAGTGTGAGTGTGTGTGTGTGTGTGTGTGTGTGTGTGTGTGTGTGTGCGCGTGCGCGCGCGCGTGCGTGTGTGTGTGTGTGTGTGTGTGTGTGTGTGTGTGTGTGTGTGTGTGTGTGTGTGTGTGTGTGTGTGTGTGTGTGTGTGTGTGTGTGTGTGTGTGTGTGTGTGTGTGTGTGTGTGTGTGTGTGTGTGTGTGTGTGTGTGTGTGTGTGTGTGTGTGTGTGTGTGTGTGTGTGTGTGTGTGTGTGTGTGTGTGTGTGTGTGTGTGTGTGTGTGTGTGTGTGTGTGCGCGCGCGCGCGCGCGCGCGCGCGCGCGTACAGCCACCGTAGTCCACCATAAATAAAGCAACGAAATTCCACTAAAGAACGGCGTTAGGCAGGGTGATACGATCTCTTCAATGCTATTCACGGCGTGTTTACAGGAGGTATTCCGAGACCTGGATTGGGAAGAATTCGGGATAAGATTTAATGGAGAATGCCTTAGTAACTTGCGATCCGCTGATGATATTGCCCTGCTTAGTAACTCAGGAGACCAATTGCAATGCATGCTCACTGACTTAGACAGGCAAAGCAGAAGGGTGGGTCTAAAAATTAATCTTTAGAAAACTAAAGTAATGTTTAACAGTCTCGAAAGAGAACAGCTGTTTACGATAGGTAGCGAGGCACTGGAAGTGGCAAGGGAACACATCTACTTAGGGCAGGTAGTGACCGCGGATCCGGATCATGAGAATGAAATAATCGGAAGAATAAGAATGGGCTGAGCTGCGTTTGGTAGGCATTCTCAGATCATGAACAGCAGGTTGCCATTATCCCTCAAGAGAAAAATGTATAACAGCTGTGTCTTACCAGTACTCATGTACGGGGCAGAAACCTGGAGGCCTACGAAAAGGGTTCTACTTAAATTGAGGACGACGCAACGAGCTATGGAAAGAAGAACGATGGGTATAACGTTAAGGGATAAGAAAAGAGCAGATTAGGTGAGGGAACAAACGCGAGTTAATGACACCTTAGTTGAAATCAAGAAAAAGAAATGGGCATGGGCAGGACATGTAATGAGGAGGGAACATAACCGATAGTCATGAAGAGTTACGGACCGGATCCCAAGGGAAGGGAAGCGCAGCAGGGGGCAGCAGAAAGTTAGGTGGGCGGATGAGATTGCAGTTTGCAGGGACAACATGGCTACAACTAGTACATGACCGGGGTAGTTGGAGAAGTATGGGAGAGCCATTTGCCCTGCAGTGGGCATAACCAGGCTGATAATGATTAGGATCACGTCCTGAGTCGATAGCTTGGATCGAAATCTAATCATGGTGCGAGGAAAAAGCCCCATCTCATCCATGTGCCTAATGAGTCTGTTCAGCACTACTTGCTCCATTAGCTTTCCCAGGCACGAGGTAAGTGTGATGGTTCGCAAGTTCTCCAAATGTAATTTTTTTCCCGGCTTCGGGATCATAACGACCTTGCCGGTCTTCCATTGTCTGTGGATGGTGCCTAGCCTCCAACATTGATTCATTTATTCGGTGAGAGCCTCAACAGAGTCCTCGTCTAGGTTTCTCAGTATTTTATTAGTAATACCGTCCAGTCCCGGGGCACATTTGGTACGCAGATCCTGTATGGCTCCCCTCATCGCTGCCGTTGTTGTTAGCGGGAGGTCGAGCGTTTCGTTTGCAGCTCCCTCGTACGGCTTAAATTCCTCTAGCCGAGTTCACGGCCCCCTGCACACTAGAGATTCCGGAACTACAAGGCCAGAACCGTTTAGAAATTGTTCTATACTGAGCTACCATCTATCGCGGATTAATTGAAGTTTTTTGGCACGTAGGGCCCTCTGGGCTGTACTTGCCGGAGATAAGGTGGCCTCGCCGCCTACGGGATTATCAGACTGAGCTATGTCGAATGCTCGGTTGCCATAGTCGGAAGCTGGAATCCTTCTATAATACTTTTTATTTTGTCGATGGTGAGCTTGAAATTCACCTCCTCCAGTGCACATCTGCAGGCTTGGAGTGACGCCCGACACCGGCGAAAGATGCCTAGAGCGAGTGAGGTAATACTAATCAAGGTACAACCAAATTAGGAAGGCCCACTAAGCTTAAACGAAGACACTCCCTCAACCGAACAGGCATTGGCCTCCCTGATACAGTATTCGGCCACAACCTCCCCAATGATATCTACAATTAACTTACGGCCCTCAGTCCCCAGCTGCTGCGGAGCACCTGACCAAGGCTGCGGTCAGACCTGTAACGCAGGAGAGGGTGCTGAAAAACTCCGGGTCTCCACTGGCTGCCAATGGAAACTGACCCGGTCAAACTTTAATTGCCGAGCACTTGAATGAGGTTAGTTTCGCAGGACTCTTCGAGGAACTATCACACATTGTTTGGGATATCATCGGCCTTAGTGAGATTAGAAAAACTGGTGAGGCTTCTACATTGCTAAATAAAGGAAATGTCCTCTGCTATAGAAGTATCCCAGACAAGAAGGAATACGAGGTAGGATTCGTATTCGATAAGGACATAGCGGGCAAAGATTTACGAATTCTACATCATTACTGAGTGGGTAGCTGTAGTCGTAACCAAGCCTCATAAGAGTTATAGATTAGATGTAGTACAAGCCTACGCTCCAACATCCAGTCACGATGAAGATTGAGTAGATCAGTTTTATGAAGTTTTTGAATTAGCGATCAGAATAGGGCAAACTCAGTATAGCGTAGTAATGGGCGACTGCAATGCAGAAGGGGGAAAAGCAGGCTGGTGAACAAGCAATTGGCCACCACGGCGTCAATTCTAGGAAAGCTAGAGGAGAGATGCTAGTAGAATTCGCAGAAAGGAATAAGCTTCGAAAAATGAATACCTTTTTTCAGGAAGCGCAGCAACAGAAAGTGTATGTGGAAAAGCCCTAATGGTGAAACTACAGATGAAAATTATTTCATACTTTCTGTTGATCCCAGCATAGTGCAGGATGTTGCCAGTTGAAGTTGAAGAGAACAAGAGCAAAACTGGTCAACAAGAAATAAGTCAACCTACAGGCAGTAAGAAGTATTCAAGCTATTAAAGTGGGAAGGCTTAGGAGCAAAGATCGACGGCGAATACCTAAGCAACCTTCGGTTTCCCGGTGACATCGTTCTATTCAGCAACAATGCAGACTAATTACAAGAAATGATTGAGGCCCTTAAAAGAGAGTGTGACAGTGGAGTTGAAGATTAATATACAGAAGATGAAGGTAAGGATGAACAGCCGGGCAAGGGAACAAGAGTTCAAGATCGCAAGCCAGCCTCTAGAGTCTGAAGGAGTACGTTTACCTGGGTCAATTAATCACAGGAAACCGTAATCATGAGAAAGAAATTCATAGAATCAAAATAGGTTGGATCGCACACGGCAGACACTGTGAACTCCTGACTGAAAGCTTACCGTTATCACTGAAAAGGAAGATATACAATCAGTGCATTTTACTGGTGTTGACATAAGGGGCAGATACTTGGTGAATGACAAAGGAGCTTGAGAACAAGTTAAGAACCGCGCAAAGAGCGATGAAACAGAATGCTAGGCATAACTTTAGGAGACAAACAAAGCGGTTTTGTTCAGAGAGCAAACGGGTATAGACGATATTCTAATTCACATTAAGAGAAAACAATGGCACTGGGCAGGTCATGTAATGTGCAGATTAGATAACCGTTGGGCCATTAGGGTTACAGAATGGTTACCAAGAGAAGGGAAACGCAGTCGAGGACGGCAGAAGACAAGGTGGAGCGATGAAATTAGGAAATTCGCAGCCGCTAGTTCGAATAGGTTGGCGCAGGACAGGAGTAATTGGAGATCGCAGGGAGAGGCCTTCGTTCTGTAGTGGACATAAAGCAGGCTGCTGCTGCTGATGATGATAATGTTGGCATTCTTCCAGTTATCTGCGACCTTTGAAGTCGTAAGAGATTTTGTATAAAGCGCCGCCAGCTTCACAAGCATGATGTCGCCTCCATTGTTGTTTAAATGGACTGTTATTGCATCTTCTCCCGCCGCTTCACCCCGTTTCATGTCTTGCAAGGAGCTCCTAACTTCATCGATATTTATAGAAGGAGCCTCTATTACCCGTTCTTTGCTACATTGAATAGAGGTATCCTATCTCCTCTGGGTACTGTACAGGTCAGTGTAGAATTCTTCCGCTGTTTTTACTGTATCTTCAAAATTGCTGCTGATATTATCCTGCTTATCTTTCAGTGGATACATCTTTGCGTCTCCTATGCCAAGTTTTCTCACTGATTTCATTCTGCATAAATTTTTTACTGCTTCCTCAGTCTTTCTTACGTTCGTCATCATCAAGAACAGCATCATCATCATCAGTCTATTTTATGTTCACTGCAGGACGAAGGCCTATCCATGCGATCTCCAATTACCCCTGTCCTGCACCAACCGATTCCAACTAGCGCCCACGAATTTCCTAATTTCATTGCCCCACCTAGTTTTCTGCTACCCTCGAGTGCGCTTCCCTGCTCTGCCGCCCATTGTGTAACCCTAATGGTCCGACGGTTATCTAACCTGTTCATTAAATGACCATTAAAATTTTCTCTCAATGTCAATTAATATATCAGCTATAACCGCTTGCTCTCTTATACAAACCGCTCTATTTCTTTCACTTAATGTTATGCCTAGCATTCTTCGTTGCATCGCTCTTTACGCGGTCTAACTTGTTCTCAAGCTTCTTTGTCAGTCTCCAAGTCTGTGCCCCCTATGTCAGCACCGGTAAAATGCACTGATTGTACACTTTTCAATGGTAATGGTAAGCTTCCAGTCAGGAGCTGGCAATGTCTGCCGTATCCGATCCAACCCATTTTCATCTTCTATGAATTTCCTTCTCATGATCAGGGTTCCCTGTGACTTTCACCAAGGTAAATGTACTCGTTCACAGACTCTAGAGGCTGACTGGCGATCCTGAACTGTCGTTCCCTTGCTCGGCTATTGATGATTATCGCTCTCATCGGCACAATTGTCTTCAACCCCACTCTTACACTCTCCATGTTAAGCTCTTCAATCATTTCTTGCAATTGGTCTGCAGTGTTGCTGAATAGAACAATGTCACTGGCAAACCAAAGGTTGCTTAGATATTCGCCGTCGATCTTTGCTCCTAAGCCTTCCCACTTTAAGAGCTTAAATACTTGTTCCCCGCCTCGCAGTGAATAGATTGTGTCTCCCTGTCTGACCTCTTTCTTTATAGGTACGTTCCTACTTGTGTAGAATTAAGGTAGCTGTGAAATCTCCGTAGACATTTTGCAAGATATTTACGTAAACGGTCTGTACTCGTTGATTACGTAATGCCTCTATGATTGCTGGTATCTCTACTGAATCAAATGCCTTTTAGTAATCTATTACAGCCATATAGAGAGGTTGATTGTACTCTGCGGGTTTGCCGATTACCTGATTATTGACATGGATGCAATCCATTATAGAGTTTCTCTTCCTGAAGCCAGCCTGTTCCCTTGGTTGGCTAAAGTCCAGTGTCCCCCTTATTCTAATACAAGTTATCTTGAATATTTTATATAATACTGGGAGTAAGCTAATAGGCCTATAATTTTTTAATTCTCTAACGTTCCCTTTTTGTGGATTAGTATAATGTTTGCCTTCTTCCAGCTTTCTGGGGCCCTTGAAGTCTATAGACATTTCGTAGAGAGCCACCAGTTTTTCAAGCATTATGTCCCCTCCATCTTTCATTAAACAGACTTATTCCCTCTTCTCCTGCCGCTCTTCCCCGTTTCATGTCTTGCAAGGCCCCTCTGACCTAATCGCTAGCTATAGGCGGAGTTTCTGGAACATGTTCTTTACTGCTCCGAATGGAGGTATCCTGACTCCTCTGGGTACTGTACAGGTCAGTATAGAATTTTTCCGCTGCTTTTACTATACCTTCGAGATTGCTTATATTAACCTGCTTATCTTTCAGTGCATACATCATAGTTTGTCCTATGCCAAGTTTCCTTTTCACTAATTTCAGGCTGCATCCATTCTTTATGGTTTCTTTAGTCTTTCTCATGTTATAGTTTCGAATATCAGTTATTTTCGCCTTGTTGGTCAGTTTTCACAGTTGCGCGAATTCTATCTAATCTGTTGAGTTGGACACTTTCATTCTTTGTTGCTTCTTTGTTAGACCCTTTCTTACTTGGGAGAGTTTGCCTACTGGTTGCCTTGGCACCTTGCCTCCCACTTCAATTGCTGCCTCTGGAGCCAGCCAAGTTACGGTTTCATTCATTAAATATATGTAATCTTCATTTCTCTGTTCCAAGGCTGCAAATTTCTTTACAAGTACCAGGCTAAAAATTTATATGCTTTTACCCTTACTGCTGTTAGACTGACCTGTTTGTTGCTTACCAATTTTACTGTTTCTTCGAATTGACGTGAATCCTAGCCCTCACTAAGCTATGATCGATGCATCTTACCCTACCTATTACGTCTACATCCTGCACTATGCTGAAGTTGGCAGAAAGTATGAAATCAATTTGTTTCATTCACCATTAGGGATTTTCCAGGTCCACTTTCTGTCGCTACGCTTCATAAAAAAATTCTTTATTCGAAGCATATTTCTTTCTGCGAATTCTACCAGCATCTCTCCTCTAGCGTTCCTAGAATTCACTGCTTGCTCAAGAGAAATACTTAAGTTATTAGAGGAAGCCTTATGAGTGAGGATAAATGGGGAACATCTTAGCAACCACCACTTTGGAGATCACATCATCCTGTTCAGCAACACTGGAGATGAATTGCAACAAATGATTGACCTCATTAACCAAGGTAGTATAAGAGTAGGGTTGAATAATATGTAGCTGACAAAGGTAATAATAAATAGCCTGGAAAGACAACAAAAATTCATGATCGCAAGTCAAAGCCTAGAGGCTGTGTGGGAGTATGTTTATCTAGAGCAATTACTCAAAAGGGCCCATGATCATGAGAGGGAAATTTACGGAATAAGAATAGGTTGGAGTGCGTACGGGAGCAATTGCCGAATCCTGACGGGGAGCTTATCAATGCCGTTGAAATTATAAGTGTATAATCATTGCATTCCATTTATAATTCCAGTAATACACGGCGTATCAAATAAGTGCTGCACCCGTTGTTTTTTTTTTCTTATATCAATGATCATAACTTAGTCAATCGAGCTTTTTTGAACGGTTCTGTCTTGTATCGAGAATAAAGCACGCTTACGGCATAACAATTTTGGAATCAGATCTTAACGCTATATTTCACTGGTGCTTGCAATGCAAAAATGGATTATAATCCTTCAAAAACGCAATCCAATATGTGCCTCTTCCGCCGGAATGCGTCATTCGCTCATACGTACAGCATTAACGATGTAACTTTGCTTTCGGCAATGTCGTGTTTTCGTGAGTATGAAGGCGTTCACCTATCACGTGATCTTGCATGAAATACGCATGTCACCTCGATCATCGCCTGCACGAATCGCGTGCTGGCGTACATAAAACGAAAATTGAAACGGCGACATCGATATTGGACCCTTTTACCAAAGTCGCATGGATGTTATCAGATGTGTTCAAAAACGCGCATCACATCTTATTCTTCATGACTATAAGCATCCATCCCACGTAACACTAATGAAAAATAAGTTTTCTATCACATACCTTTCACTACACAGAAAGCGTAACATGAGCACTGTAGTGACAGACATGTTGATCATTCCGCCAACACCCATTTCTTCACGCATAAATCGCCCAACCAAGCGCGAAATGCACCCCCCTGCCGCCCACTTTAGCATCATAATTCGTTCAGTCCCGAAATATCATCTGAGTGGAATCGGCTACCGTCCATTTTGGTAATTAACAATATACAAGATTTTGTGAAAATATTTTTTTTCTTTACCATTGAATAACGATACTTTCCGCGCGTACTTGATGGCCCGATTGTGTAGTTCGTGTTCCACATACATTGCTTCGCACTACTGTACTATTTTTTGGTTGTATTTCTTTTTTCATTTGTGCGCCGATTGAATCAATCTTCTTCAAACTTCCTAATAGTGCTTTTGCGTGTGTTCTTGATCATGTACAAATAATATGCTACTGGCAATAATTGCTTAAATAATAGGATATATTAAAAATGCAAAGTTAACTGGCAACATTCGTCTCATCCGCCATCTTCCCCGCGACGCAGTGGTGAACCGCCTGCAAGTTCATCGGCCTCTACTGCGGCTCGGGTACCCTCGCCGTGCGACTATATTCAGGACTCCATAATGTGCAACACGTGCCTTGAAATTTCACGACAAATGGAGTGCATCTGCACGTCTGCTATGTGCGCATCTCATCTGCGCTTCTTCGATTTGTACTTTTGCAAATGGGAAGGTCTAGAGCCTCAGAGGTTACATAGAGCAGCTTATTGTTCCAAGATTCTGAAGGGGAATCGGCAGCAGCAAAAGAAAAAAAAAGTTTTCGCGTCGCATTCTGTCCTGTAACTCTGCCCGATTTTTCACCAGCCTCGCATCTTTCTTGCTTAGGTTTTCAGCGCAGCTTTCCTATATCTTGTAATTCTCTTTGTACGCCAGATCTATTACACGGTCTTGCCTCTACCTGCCTCTTATTTCGTTTAATTTACACTGATCTAGAATTACACGCGATTTATTATCATTTATTTCCCATCGGTCTGCAGATCCTTCGGAGCCTAATAGATTTCGTTCACAGAGGCTAGTAACGCTGTTTGTTCTTTAACCATTCTTTTTTTCCGAACGTGACTTAAGATTTTGTAGCATTATTGTATGCGCAATTGTATCGCTATGACTGTATACGCAAGAACAGATGTACTGACTTCCTCTTCTAAATGCGTTTTCTACTCGACATGCGATCGTTAAAGATTTAAATTTGTCCTTATGTGGCCCCTTTCCCCACGCTTTTAAGCTATCTAGCATTTTAAACATAAACCTATCTTTATACCGGTCGTGACAGTGCACTCTTCTAGCCAGCTATCAATACAGACGTAAAAGTACCTGTGTACTGCCTCCGGTTACAGCATAGTAGTGATCTGGTTAACATACGTTGCAACGACAAAACTTTAAACCAAAGTACGTTTTGTGGATGGCACTAATTAACGTACACTGCGTGTTTGTTGCGAAATGGGAGCGCTTTTCGTAGTAAACCGTTCGCCCACAAACTTTGTTTAGTGTTAGGATTTGCAGTCATATAAGCTTCAAGCCACGTTTGCGGACATTATGCTTACCACTTTCGACCACAATAAATCTGATGCCGGTGTCGTCCGCGGTGACTTCACTCATAACATGTTGATTCGACTCCTGTGGAACGGATGGAACCATCTGCCACGGCTGCGATGAACTGCGTGTTTTCACCGTATCCTTGTCTATCACCGTACGTGGGCTTGTTCTTGCACTCTGGTGTCCTCCTTTGCAGTGCGCTGCATCGCAAAGAAAGGTACGAAATGTGACCCATTGTATACGAAGCATGAAGACGAAGTAGCGATTCTTCTAAGGTTACACGTGTCACAGCAGGGAAGCATCATCGTCATCATTTTCTGAATATAGAATGATCACGTAAGCACGCAGCTGGTGCTGAGGCATTAACGTCAGCGATCAAGGTGGCCCGCATGAAGGGGAAGATGGTATTTTTCGGTTATCGAATTCTTCTGAAATTCACCATTTCAGTTTCTCCGTCAGGGTGCCCTAAATGCCCACAATACACTCAAAGTAGTATAATACACGGGCCGTTATTAGTATCTTTACTTTTTGCCGGCCTAGTTGGTTCATACTTATCACAACGTAATCAGACGCAGAATATTGTGAAGACCCCCCCCCCCCTCCAAGTACAGGAATTAAGGGTCTTGATAATAGACAGCTTAATTATTACAGTCAATGTGCCAGCGTGTGCAAACATATCAGCGCACCACAATCGGTTCAAGCAGGTAAATTTGTCAAAATGGATGCTTATTCTAGTAAACAGCAACGACAACCAGAAATAACCAAAACATTTGTCACTGAAGCTTTAGTGCAAGTAATACGGACGCGTGCTGCAAGGCATGCTAACAATACTGTCCTGTACGTCAGTTGGCCAAGTAGTGCCCTTGTCTGCTCACTGCATCGCTTGCTATTCAGCATCTGTCCTACCTCTGCGTCGACATTGCAATGGCGGTCGTCAAACAACAAGGTCTATGCAGCATCGAATTTCGCTCCCTTCTGGTAAATGTTCCTTGTGGAAGAGGAAGAAGTGTAGCTGCCGAGGCAAATCAGGCACAAGAGCGGCTATCGTGGAAACTTTTTGCGGCTTCGAAGACATCAGCAGCTATCACTGATAACGGTGAGCGGCGCGACGGCACCAAGCACTGTCGTTCGACTGCCACCGTGGCGGAGGGGCAAGGCAGCAACGGGGATGTGCAAGCGTGGCAAGGGCCGCCATTACCGCAGCACGGCTTCGGAACCGACGAGCCTGGGATCCAGCCTGGAGCCGCCAGAGTCTCTTACATGTGACCACCAACACTAGTCCTGGAAGCGGCGAGGAAAGCAGGAAGCATGGCGGACGAAGCAAGCCGTGCGAAAAAGGTCAGAGTGGAAGATTACATTGATCACATGAATGAGAGAACATCGACCTACTTCCTTAGCGAAGAAGAGGTCATTAAATGTGATGAGGAGGCAGATCCTTTCACTCTTGTGACATAAAGGGAGGTTCGAGGGAATTCCTGCAGTATTCCGACCGATTGAAGAAGTGAAAACGTTTTGGAAAGTGAACCCAAATGTTGTAGCCTCGAAAATCGTTGCGCTAGCAAAAGAGAAAGCAGGTTCTTTCCCAGTGAACAAAGGCGTAAGTTTCTCAGTCAGTGAGTTCACTCGCCTCAGCCAAGTGTTTGTTGTCATGTGTACAGGTGGCTGGCGTACTAGTGAAGCTATTTATTCCGGAGTCATACATACGAAACGTACCTCTAGAAGATACACAGTTAACAGAATATTTAAGACAGGCAGGAGTGACATCAGCCAGACGTAAGACCCATTACATACGTCAAGAAGATGGCACCGTGGAATCGTGCCCCGTTAGAAGTGTAATTTTGCAATTTCGCTATGACCGACCAATTCCAGAGTGAATGTCTTGGCTTCACTGGCCATCCAGTCGAGCAATATCTAGGGCCAGCCAGACGCTGCTACAACTGCTAGAGATTTGGTCACTTAGCGAAAAACTGCCGAGGAACAAGGCGCTGCCAAATATGCGCAGAAGACCGCCATCACAAAGACTGCGAGTCTATAAGACAACCTAAGTGCGCGAATTGCGACGGGCCCCACACTGCATCATTTTCTGGATGCCCGCAGAAAAAAGCAGCCTCTCTTCAATACCAACACGGCATTATCCATGACCGCACACAACAGCGTGGTTACCAGTGCTAACATATGGGGCAGAGTCTTGGAGAATGACACAGACGCATGAGAACAAGAACCGCGCAAAGAGCGATGGAACGAAGACAGACAGAGAGCGGTTCGGATCAGAGAGCAAACGGGCAGAGCCGATATTCTAATTGACATTAAGAGAGAAAAATGTAGCTGGGCAGGTCATGTGATGCGCCGGTTAGATAACCGTTGGACCATCAGGATTACAGAATGGGTACCAAGAGAAGGGAAACGCAGTCGAGGACGGCAGAAGACTAGGTGGAGCGATGAAATTAGGAAATTTGCGGGTGCTGGTTCGGATCGGTTGGCGCAGGACAAGGGTAATCGGAGCTTAGAACGACAGAAAGCTGGGCTAGTTGGTAAAGATTCATTATGCAAGAAAGAGGTGGGGCGTGTAGACAGGACACAAGAGTAGAGAACTGGACAACGCGAACGTCGAATATCAACTGAAGGGAGCACTGAGGGGAAAGAAGAAAGACGACACAAAACTTATCTGCGCAAGCTCATGAATGCCACGTGTCAGTCGGGTACATGTGCCGGTCTATTTAACTGCACGCCAGAGTTAAATCAGTGCGCGATATTGCACAGGCATAAGAATGAAGATGCGCGTCTTATGGTAGAGGCATGGCATGTCTATAATGGTGGAAGTGCGTGCGTGAGTCAGCCTTCGATTACTTTACATAAGGAAGAGATTAAGTACATTAAGTACTCTTCCGTCCTGTCTGCCCGCCTCACCTCTTTTTTGCAAATGGTAATCGGAGATCGCGGGAAGAGGCCTTCGTCCTGCAGTGGACATAAAATAGACTGATGATGATGAAAGAACAAGCTCAAGACAACCATACGAACCATCACTGAAGTACTGGGTACCCCCCTCAGCAAATGTAGTGGTGGTTTTGCAACAGCTTCGTTAAATACCCAGGCTGATATGGACCAATATTAGTTGATAAAGGCCGGACCAAGTTCGATAAAACTAATTACGATCAACAAGGGTTGATAAGGGTTTATACTTTTCGGATCAAGTTTCAAACATTGATAATTACAATGTGCTGTGTGAAGATGAGCAAGTGCCACAATGTTTACGCATACTTATGCAACGCCCAGAGTTGTTTCTGCGTGGATTTTTCTCTTAATGTCGACTAGAACATCGGCTATCCTTGTTTGCTCACTAATCCACGCCGCTCTCTTCTAGTCTCTTAACGCTACATCTAACGTCTTTAGTTCCATGGCTCTTAGCGTGGTAATTAAGTATTTCTCGAGCTTCTTTGTTAACCTCCAAGTTCCTGTCCCATATGCTAGCACAGGTAGAGTGCAATGGTTGTACACTTCTTTCAATGTGAGTGGTATGCTCGATGGCAGTATTCGGTAATGCATTCTGTATGTGCTCCAGCCCCTTTTTATTCTTCTATGAATTTCCTTCTCATGATCAGACTTCCCTGTGATTAGTTGACCTAGGTAAACGTACTCCTTCAGACTCTAGAGGCTGACTGGCGGTCCTTAATTCTTGTTCACTTGCCCGGCTATTCACCATTATCTTTTTCTTCTGCATATTAATCTACAACCCCACTCTCACACTCTGTTAAGGTCCTCAGTCACTTGTTCTAATTCGTCTGCATCGTTGCTCAAGAAGACGTCATCCACAAACCTAAAGTTTCTGAGATTGTCTTTCCTTTCCAGTTTAATAGCTTGAATACTTCTAAGCATGCAGTGAATATTATTGGAGAGATTATGTCTCCTTGTTTCATCCCTTTCTTGATAGCTAACTTCTTGATAGGAATCTACTTACATATACTCTCAGTTGAATCGGTTGCATGAATGGCCTCAAATAAAAATTTATTGATGAGCTGTAAAGACAATAACATAGAGGCAGCTGCATTAGGTCAGAAACGCAGCGGTGCACTTGTTGGCATCTGATCAGGGTCACCGTCCACGAGATAAAACTGTAGAAATATTCACAAACGAAAGTTTAAAAACTACTGAAAGCAGCGATGACTGCGCACTCATGTCGACGGTGATGAGAGCTGTCTTACATTTACTAATACCATAGTTCCTACACTTACACTTCCCCGAACAGGAACACAATGCTTGCCGGGGATAAAGACTAAAAATGCTCACCTTTATGGGTTTACAAAGGGTGTTCGGTTGTCCCATGGCTAAAACGTTCGCGTTTAAGGAGCAAGACAAAATCGTTGCTATGGACCAATGAAGGTATACTATTTTCCGACTTTTTCTGGCAAGAATGACGACAGCTGTGACAAAGAACACGAACCGCTCATCGAGAAAACATTCGAAGTTTTCGCTGTCAAATTGTCCTGTCGGAAATTTTGTTGGTGCCAAGGCTGTCATAATTATTGTACAGTTTCAACCAGCTTTTTCTCGTCGCACACCGAGATGAAGCTCGTTATCCTGTGCTATACATAGATAATTTCAATTGGCAGAAAGTCAGAGAAGTCGGCCCGAGTATGGAGCCACCAGCCTTCTACTCAACCCTGGGGATGGGGTTTGGCGGAATGAGAAAGATGATAGCATGCGAAGAGGAAGGAGGGTGGTGGCATGGGAACGCGACGCTGATGGCAGCAGCAGAGAATACTGTTCTGTGCAACGTGCTGTGGTCAATTTTTTTTTAATCCTTGACTGTAAGAGTGTCACCCATTGGACAAACACTAAAATTTTTAGAGTGTACACTATATTGGGGCCGGTCAAGCTGGTACGAGCAGCTTTATCTCCCATTTTCCCACAGCAATATTGTGCTTTTGTGGAAACAAAGCGTACATACATGCATACAAATTGGCACACTGTAATGGTGAACAAGCAGAAACACCATATAATTAATAAGGTCCCTACCATCTTGCCTGAGTTTCATGTCCTCTAAGAATGAAAGAACCAAACACTCTTGTGAAGGAAGAAATTAGAGCAATACTTATCTGACAAGAATGATGGCGAGCACGATCGGCAATCGTCAAATGCATTGGGCGCTTCAAGCCAGTTCGGGAGTCGTTCATGCGCTACCGCAGACGAACCCAATGCACTCAGAGCGACCTTCTTCGACACCTGAACAAGGTGACTACCTCTGAAGGTTCCGAAAAGACGACCCGAACGTGCATTAAGAGCGGATCCAGGGGGGATATGCATGCTGGGCCTATAAACGTTTTAGTGCCCCCTTTTATCGTACATGGTATGAAGCTAGTGCCCATATTGAATTTTGATGGCCCAAAAATGTATTTTCGCTTCTTCTGTGCAACGCTAACTTCGCCAATAATGCCACAACCCGCCCTGGTACTTGGCTGAAAAAAAGTTGTTAGTACAAGAAATACTTTGCCAACGTAAATGTTTTTAATGGCACTGCAGAAAACTAAAGCATCGCTGTGAGAAGGGCTAAAAATTCTCTACGCGACGATAAACTTGAAGGTGACATCATCGAGAACTTTGTTCAGGACATATATTTACCAAGATCAGTAGCGAAAGGCGTTCTCTTTTTTCGACATTTCTAACAGCCGCACAAGTTCGCGGGATCAAATCCCGGCCACGGAAGGTGCATTTCAATTAGGAGGAAATGCAAAAACACCCCTATATTTATATTTAACTGCATGTTAAAGAACCCCAGGTGGTCAAAATTCATCCGGAGTTACCCACTACAGAGTGCCTCAATCAGATCATTGTTTTGGTACGTGAAACCACATAATTAACTATATTGCATGTCTAAGCGCAATTAAATTTCTTTTATTGCATTATATTGCACGAGCTCGCAAACACAATTTTCAGCTTATTAGCACAAAAAATAATATACCTGCAACTTACCGCACTTGCAGCCACGTCGTCCGCAGCCAGGCCCCCAACAGCATTCTGCCACTTTCACACGGCATTGCTCATGACCAGCCGTTTCCTAGGCGACCGAGCAGAGTTAACCTGCATATAGCCATACGCCTCATTTTTCTACCAGCGCGGTCGTCATTTCTAAAGTCGTTATCGCCTATCATAAACGCTGCACTTTGTACAATTCCTCGACACTTTCACGCTATCAGCAATGTTCGTAGTTCGCAAGACGCTCTTCAAGCTTGCAATGTTACACTGAATATCTGCTGGCTTCAATCGCCGCGTTCTGCTCCGGTCAATGTACGCGCTATTGTGTAGACCACCTATTCTCGCCATTTCTCTCTGGCCTGGGCTAAGGAAAAGACACCAACTTTTTTCTTCGGATAAATTGAATCCTCGGCCTACTCAATATGACACCATATCATTTCAGAGTGCTTAGTATTGGCACAGGTACTATAGTACTGCTTCACGCGATCACAGTTCTGGATGCACTTGCACTATCTTTGACTGGATTTTGAACGTCCCATGACGTCAGAATGTTCTTTTTTTTTATAGCTAATCTTTCTTTGCCTCGTCCCCATTTAACCAGTGTTGTCTGCTTGCCTTGCACAATTGTCGGACATAGTGCAAACAGATGCGGCCGCCCCTTTCATGCCTGTTTTGCCACTATAGGGCGCCTAATACGACGCGTTTGAGCCCGAATCTTCGCCCTACGGCGATTATGTACTACTGCTCAGTACACCATTACTCAACTGTACTGTGCAGGGATTACAATGTCAATGGCACAAAGTTATTTCACCGAGGGTAAATGCACCGCTCAAGCCCCCCGCGAAACGTGAAGAACGAGGCTGCCCACCTCCCGATGGCCTGGCTATAGGAGGACTTATGGTGGCGCCGGAAACAGACACGGAATGCAGCTCGGGGATCCCACAGCAGGCACACCTGCAAAAATTTGAGATATTACAGAGCAGTTCCCGTGATGCTCGAAGCAGCACACAACATTGAGCTGCCTCGTTTCACGCGCCTGGGTAACAGCATCCCACGTGGGTCGCTTCGGGTACAAGTACCTCGGCCTCCGGAGAGACGAGGTCACTGGGAATTGTCTTTTGGACACACTGTCTCCTCTCGCTTTACCGAAAACTGTCTCATCTCGCTTTATCCCAGACTTCTGGCTTTCAGATACTTACCGACGCCTTGTTTTTTACTTGCAGTGAGGGCAACTCTACCCTTAGCGTGCTCATGGGCGACCTGCACGATGCGATTTAGCCGCGCGCAAATTTTCCCTCTGCTAAAACCATTCCGCACAGTCCATTTGCTACGCAGGCATCGGCTGCGCACCGCAAATTCGTTTGACAGCAGCGGGAGAGTTTGCTCTATAGATTAGAATCCATCGTGCAAGCTACCACAGTATGCGCTTTCAAAACTTGTACTGCGCCATAGCGTTCCGTGGACCATTGACAAGTTGGCTAATTGAATTAGATTCTGGTGTCTTACGTGCCAAAACCACGATTCGGTTATCAGGCACGGCGTAGTGGAATATTCCGAATTAATTTCGAACACCAGCTGATCTTTAACGTTCCCCGAATGCAAGGGCCACAGGCGTTTTTGCATCCCGCCGCCATCTAAATGCGCCCACCGCGACCGGGATTTGATCCGGCGACGTCGTGCTTGGCAGCGCGACACCATATCCGCTAAACCGCTGCGCCGGGTGAGTTAACACAAAGCGCCGATTTTGAAATTTGCAACGAAACACGCATTACGGCACGAACAATGTGGTCCACTCTTAAAGGGAACGCTGCAACGTGTGGTTTTCGCTTTGCTTTCGCTCAAACTACAAGTGCCGGCTGAAGTCATGTCAGCGCACCGTTGCAAAGACGAGCGATTACAAGTTCACCGGAGTTGAAACCGCGCACCGGCTCATCTACCCGGAATTACGCCCTGCGTACACACCGATCTGCGTACGGCGCACCGGCCTCGGTTCTTATTTGTAAATAATCTCGCATGTTGTTGAATTTAAGATCCGCGATTATAGTTTGCCGGGTTTGTTAGAAAATGTGGAATATGGAACAAGGCACCTGAACACGTCGCTTGAGTGATAACGCAACCCACATATCGAAAAAAAAAAGTCAGAGGGAATTCAAGTACAAAAGGTAATGCACCAGCAAGGTAATCCAAGTTGTGCGCTAACAGGTTTGACGAGTTGGTCTGTATATCGCTGCTATTTCGTATCTTTTCTTGCACCTAGAGACGTTCAAGTCAATGATAACAGGCACATCTACTTTTAACAACTATTTCAATCCTTTGCACTGCAGAGCGCATCACCTATTCATGAAATAAACATGTTCATTAAAAATTCAAAAAAAGTTGCAGGGTCTCACAATATATCTCGTAGAAGGTGAACGGCTAAAGCCTACTATTCCTCCTCTGATCATTACGGGCCGTCGTTAGACATGTTGGTCATATCAGATTCATCAGTAGTCATTACAAGTGTTTTCAGTCGTTATTTGTTATTACTGGTCATTAGTAAACATTTTTAGTCATTTCTAACCAATTGTGATCCATTACAACCAGTCGTTAGACATATTGGTCATTTCGTAGTCATCAGTAGTCATTACAAGTTGTTAGTAGTCATTTTAGTCATTGCTGCAAATTACTAGGCATTTCTGGTCATTTCTAATCAACTGTGGTCATTACAAGGCGTTAGACATAATGGGCATTTCGGAGTCATTAGTAGTCATTAGTATTCATTACAAGTCATTATTAACCTCTACCAATCTCTATTATAACGTTATCATTCACGAACTGTCACTATCAATCATTTTTCTTTAATCTGTCTACATGCGGCTTGATCGGGTGGCGAGAGCTGCCGACTAACATTAATAACACCTGTTATACTTCCTCTAGAATGGCAGGAGAACTTTGTAAACGTTTTACATAACGCCTCTAAACGAGCAAAAAGCTAGGCCATAGGAATTTTAATTTCTCCCCCCAAAACTACCACAACCAACCTAAAATCGCTAGCAGTTCGACGGAAACCGAAGCACGCGGGGGCGCCGAAGCAGTTGACTACTTAAGCAGATCCAACGTTGCACGTCAGTACGTGACATGGAATGCGTACCCTGCTCTCTCCTTCAACCATTTCAGGATCGATTTTTCTCTGGGGTATCCCGTGCCAAAACGACGATCTGATCATGTGGCACGCAGTAGTGGGCGACTCCGAAATAATTTTGACCGCATGGCGTTTTTTTTACCGGGCATTCAATGCACGGTACCCGGGCGCTCTCCCATTTCGTCCCCATTGAGATGCGGCCGCAGCGGCCGGAATTCGACACCGCGCCCTCGGGCTTCGAAGGGCAACCTCTATGGGGCAACGGCAAAGCCACTAACGCCACCACGACGGGCCGCATAAGGTTCTTTAACTTAGTCCTTAATCTAAGAGAAGAAACTGCAACAATTTCTTTATAAAATCTCATAACATTTAAACTTATTTCTCCCCTCGATATAGCCAGGACCCGTTTTCCTAACAGCTCTTAAGCGTGTTGTATAGTTTATGCCGCATCCTCACGCAACACGCACTCCCGTTAAGTCTCTCGAGTCACATTTTGTGCACGACGTTCGTCGACGAATGTCTGCCAATGGGCGCAGCCACACGGCGCAGGGTACACTGTAAAATAATTTACACCCTAAAAAGTGAACAAAGGGTGTAAATATGTCTAACTCACACCCTTAGGTTGTCCGTTATATAGATAACACCCTAAGGGTGTGAGTTAGACATATTTACACCCCTTTCAGTTTTAGGGTGTAAATTATTTTACAGTGTATGCCAATAGCTGTGCGTTCCGCGGACCGCGTATCATTCCGTCGGGATAACACAGTCGACAGACTTAACTGAAAGCGCGCTAGCATCGACTGGCAGGCCGGCCAGTCTTCTAACCGCGCGAAGCAACGAGACCGGCAACAGTAGCGCATGGGCACCAAATACACAGGGAGCGCAAGTTCCGTCTGCTAGCCTCCTTTCCATACCAGCATGACACAGGCCCTGGCACGACTAACTCGGTGGAAGCTGCCCGGCTTATCGGAGATAACGGCTTCCAGCGATCTCGGTGCGCATACGCTGCTCTTGATCTCGTCGCTTCGCGCGGTTCGTCGGCGCCGACCGGCCAGCGAGTCGCCGCTCGTGCGGTACTGTTAATTAACCGGTCGACTGTACAGTCGCGATCAATTTGAAGGTGATCGCGCGAGCATCGACCGGCGGGCCTTCCAAGCAGCATAGCGGCCGATTTCGGAACTGCGAAGGTAAAAATTGCGCTGCCTTCTTCCCCTATTATGCTCTTCCAGGCTGCAACCATCACCCCCAAGACCAACTCGACCACATTTTTGTGTTTGTTTCCCTTTCATAAGAACGATCTGTGTGCGTCGCTTCCTCATGCATATCTTGGCTAACAATGACGCCTCTGTACAAAAGCTCATAACGCAATCGAAATGAATTCGCAGGTTATGCCGTGAACGGTGACGGGAGCGACAGCTTTTCAGGGAACACCAAAAGCGAGAGATGGGAGCTATCTGATGTTTCCCTCTCGACCGACGGTGATGACGTAACGTGGCGCTGCTCCCAGTTTTGGTCGCCGCTCGAGCGATCACCTTCAAATTTATCGCGACTGTACATGCAATCTTCCAAGGCAAGCCTGAGGCTGCTATCGAATTGGCGACAACGTTCACAAAGTTCAAATGCAGCAAAAGCACGTCGTGCCTGAGCGAATGATCTGATAAAGAGCGATATTTCTGTAGCAGCGATAACCAGTAAAGGGAGAAACAACGTACGGTGCATGGTGATTATGATAGCTGTGAGAAATGCCAATTTGCGCGAATTATTAGAAAACAAAACAGTATAATCGAATGTACAACATATTCCTGTTTTGTTTCATTAAGCTCGCCGCAGATAAACACTCCGACCAACATAGTATATCAAGCGCTTTCTGGTAAGGATATTTCGAAACGTCCGTTGCTCCAAGATCAGGCTAATCGTGCTTTCAAATTGTTAGCTTAGACATGACATCACGTGGGAATTAAGTTGAAGGAGTCGCCGAATAAACGTGTCATGATGCCACCGCGACCTGAAGGCATGTCATCACGACTAGCGAACCAAAACTGAGCGTACAAGTCCAGCTCTCGCGGCATATCACGGCGCTGGCATTCAAGCCTCATGTCAGACCACCATAAGTGCAGCTGCAATCACAATTATTTCTAACAATGAAGCCACACCTACAGCGGCCAAAACAATGTTTTGGAAGGAAGACGCATTAAGCTAGCACCATTGAAAGCATTCGAGCAATAAATGTCCAGCGCCGTGCACCTAAGAGGTAGAAATGCTCGTAAGGCATGTGCGCGGCTTAAACATGGCATAACATATGACAGCGCTGTGTTATAATTATACTATTTCCACTAGCCCCTACGCAAGTCGTAAATATAACGAACTCGGTAAATTGTAATTGTAGGTGTCAGCATAAACCACTGTAGGCACTAATAAAACATACTTATATCAGTTTCCAAAAATTCGTTGGTCTACAGGTTCACATGCAAACCTTGAATGCCGGAAGGCGAGTGTATTTATATCTTCCTACTTCCGAACAACACACGTGCTATTAGTTCCCGCTAACCGGAGAATTCCATCTGCTAGAAACGAAAACGTATGTGTTATGGCCGGGCTTTCGTTAGTTTCGACAAAATTAAACGAAAGCGTTTTTTGAGGTTTTGCAAACGAAATTAGATTGTGGCGTTCTTTTCCAGCAACGTACAGTTACTTTTCTTATCGCCGAACTAGCGTAACCACGCTCGCAACACAATTTTCAGCTTACTAGCGCGAAAAATAATATCCGTGCCGCTTACCGCACTCACAGACACGTCGACCGCAGCCAGGCCCCGACAGCGTTCTGCCGCTGTAACGTCTATGCCTGCCTGGCGCACGCGGGACCGTTTCCTAGGCAACCGAGGAGAGTTAACCCGAGCAGCGCAGGTCTCCTCAGGCTTCGTTGTTCTTCCGTCGGGGCCTTCCTTGCGGCTATCGTTATCATCTATCGCGCGCCCTGCAGCCTGCAAGTCATCGACGCGTTCGCACTATCAGCTCTGCCTAGGTTCGCATGAACATTTTCAGACGTCGATGGCGGACGCTATTCAAACAAAAGAAGGTGGCTGCAGTGGAAGTCGCGTATACTGGCATATGGCTGCTCGGGTGAAGCCGACGGCTGCCATGTGTGAGGGAGGGGGGGGGGGGGGGGGGGCAAGAAGCGGCCTGCGGAGAGCTTCGCAGCGCTGTTCGCCGACTTTTCAAGCGGTTTTCAATTGCTTAGCGTATTTTCAAGTTATAATGCAACACGGTTTCCATTTTGTCGGCATGAATATGCAGCTGCCGCAAAGTCTAAAAACATTCGCACAATTATTAGTCTTACTCGCCTTCTTTAATGCAGCGTAATAATTGATCAATCATGAAAGCTGTCAGAACAAAAACAGTTAACTGGAAACGTAGCGTGAGAAATAGCAGTACATGCAACAAACATAAGTATTCGTTATCTTCATAATCATCCGGTGTTGCCGGTGCTTTAGCATCCTCACAGCATTGAGAGTCTCGGAACTTTGGTGGCGGCCGTTTTCTTTCGGCCTTTAATATAAAAAATTCTTCACTTTAGAGGAAGGCAATGCTAACCTGCTACTTTGTTTAAATGAGAAGGATAACGCTAACACGTCAACTGCTTGTACGCCAACTTTCCTAAAAACACCCGAGCGCGCTAGCACATTTTGGGATCTGCACAGCACCGCGTACGGCAAGATACGACGACCCGAAACACACAGGCTGCGGCGACTGGCGTGCTCTTGGCCCCCGCAAGATGGCGACGCGGCGGCTTCACTTGTCGGGCGCTCCCTCCACTCCAGCAGTTTTTCGTTAACCTCCTTGATTCAAACTTGCAACCTTACACTGAATAGCTGCGGCTTCATTCGCTGCGCATTCCTGTCGCCTAAAGTGTACGGTGCTCATCAACTTTTTAATTCGACACTTGCGTCATAATTTGCAGAGCCATCTGCTCCTCACCGCGCACATCCACCAAAATGTCACGGGTATAATACTATTTACACGATGTATTTAGACGATGCGTATATATACAGCAGCCCAGATTACCGAGAGGCTGTTGCCACTTCATCGTCTTCACCGTCAACAACCTTGTCCTCCTTTTCCACCGTAATAATATAAATGCATGAGATGATTGAATGTACGCATATGCGGGCTTTCTGCATATATCCGAGGCATTCTGTGTGAAGCTATTAGGAAAAGTTGGAAAAACTGTAAGTCACCTTAGCAAAAAAAGAAAGGAAACGATTTAAGTTGTAATTTTCTCGTGTTTCTATAAAAAACGTCTTTGTTCTCAGGTAATTAAATATTATAGAATAGTACAGTAAACCCGCCGTTGACTGGTACGACCACTGCGATTGCATTACGTCACAACCTTTTATACGATTATGTCAGTTGGAGGTCACCTTCTGATGGCTTGATTAAATTGTAAACGATGATATCGTCCATTATTTTGTGTCCAAGTTATAATGTGCGTGTTTGAAATGTCCGGCGCTTCTGCTTGCTGTTTACCTATTATAATATTTAATTGAATTATTAGGTTTTACGTGCCATAACACCATTTTATGAGGCACGCGATAGTGGGGGACGGCTAATTAATTCGGACGACCACGGGATCTTTAACGTGCGCCCGCTCAACGCGGGTGTTTTGCATTTCGCCCCCACAGAAATGCGGCCGAACGGCCGGGTTGTGATCAGGCAACTTCATGCTTAGCAACGCAATATCATAGCTTAACGTTATAGCTTAACGTTACGCTAACGTTAAAGCTAACGTTACGCTTAACGCTATAGCTTAACGTTGTATTAACCCGCCGCCACAGCGGCGGGTTATATTAACGTTAACATCTTGGTTACTGTAAGAACTTAATAAACAAAAGTTGGAAAGCGACTGAACGCCCAGTCGGAGTCTTTGGAAGACTCTGTCTTCCTTAGCGAGTTGACGGTAAGAATTGGGTGTATGAATCGCATGGTTTATTGTGAAAGCCGCGCTGAGAGCGAAAACTTTTGATCGACGTCAACCAGAGGATTAATCACCGTTAGACTTCTTGTCGGCTTTTATCGTCATTGTAATTATAATCATCATCACATTCCCAGTGATCCCAGTAAGACACACCCAGTGGCACAGCCCCAGTAACTACAGCAGCCTATACGCAAGGTCGTCACATAAGCATTAACACCAAGGGGACATACCCTGCGGCCAATTCACAGTGGCAGTTGTATTTAGATAGTGCCATCTTTTCGATTAGCTCACGAAAGAGACTAGAAACAAAATGAAAAACAAATACGAAACTTCTCATCTGCACCCCCCATCTTCACTGAAACTCTCCGCAAATCATTAGTTCGCTCCAAACTAGAATACGCATGCACCATTTGGAACCCGGCTAACATCACACTCAAACAGCATAGAAGCCATTCAAAATCGTGCAGCGCGTTTCCTCTTATCGAACTACTCCCGATATGCTAGCGTTACTTCAATGAAAACAACACTTCGAAGAACTTTCTTTCCGTCGTAAATGCTTCCGGCTTTCGGTTTTTATGATATCGACCACCATAACCCTTGGTTGAAAGAACAGCTTATCACCCGACAGTAATACGTATCATCTCACTCTGACCACTGCTTCAAAGTTGGTGTGCCGTTTACACGTACTAAACTGTGTCGCAATAAGTATTGGAACCACCTTCCCGCCAACGTTGCAGCCATCCTGCAGGATACCTACACCTTCAAAGCCTCCACCTTTGTATCTTGCGCAAATGTTTTGCTATGTTCACCCACTCTTTTCTGTAATGCCTTCGGGCCTTGAAAGTATGATAAATAAATAAATAAATAAATAAATACATAAATAAATAAATAAATAAATAAATAAATAAATAAATAAATAAATAAATAAATAAATGCCCGATACGGAAATGGGGTAACTCGTCTAGGAAGACATTGCATTTATTGTTTCCGTAGCAGTACAGGTCAGGAGAACGAACAGCTAAAGCCAGAGAGAGAGGGAGAGAGCTAGGACAGGAAAGGCAGGGAGGTCAACCAGACGAACGTCCGGTTTGCCACCCTACACCGGGTGTGAGGGAAAGGGGAATAGAAAGAGAACGAGCACCGAGTGCGTGTGGGAGGATACACCGGGACACTATAAGCGGCGCACTTAAGCCGGCGCACATCAAGTAGTGTGCTAGTGCACCTACTGTGTACCTGCCCTTTAAACTTTAAACCGGCTGGACTCGAGACCGTTCTCCGTGTCGAATATACTCGGACCACGGCTAAAGGCAGAGAAGACTGACTGACAATAGCCCTACCGCCCATGCGCTGTCCAGCAGTAGCGTGAACGTGCTATAAGAAATTAAGCAGTGAATACATTGTACGAGAAAAGAACTTGGTACAGCAAGATTAGCGACAATTATTAGTACACACAACAAAAATCATTTTACATACATCGTAAACGACATTGTGCTTGAAGTCCTACGTATTCTATACAGATGTATAGGACGACAAATGAGATTTAAAAACATTAGTGAAAGGAGACGTAGACATACATTCTATCACATTAATTAGAACTTGCGTGTGTTGATTTATAAACGTAGGTATTAGGTACTTCAATTGTTGAGTGCCATATTTGGTTCGACAGAGTGGAACTTGAAATTGGTTTGCTTAGTTTGAATTGCTTGCTATTCGATATGTGTCCACAAATTCATACTCATTTTTTCTGTGTTTTTCTGTGCAAGTATGTAGCTAGATTGAGATTATATAGCTGATCAAGATTTGGTATTTCATTTTTTGAGAAGACTTGTGCTGTGTGATTGAGCCATGCGAGGTTTTCTATGTGGCGTACAGCTTGTTCTTGAAGGACTGTTAGCCTACCTAACTTTGCTTCCCGTGCCCCAGATCAATAAGCAGTAGTACAGATGAGAATGAGTGAATGAATTATGTTGTCTTCGACGGCCGTTTTTAATGCGAAACATTTTTCGCGAGTTCAACCCAGCTTTCTGTAACGGGTGTCTGGCCGTTTTTGATGGCCGATCCCGAACACAGTTCGGACTAAAAATGTGGGCCGATCCCCAAAGGAGTGAAGTTTAAAATGTGGGCCGCTCTCATGAGTATGTGCCGCCCTTTAATGAAATTTTTCATGACAACTTGGGTATGTTCCACTGTATATGTTCCACTCCATGGGTACGTGCCGCTCTTAAACAATGAACCTCTTCGACGGCAACTTGGGTATGTGCGCCAGGGGCCACTGGATATGCATCGCTATTCATTTATGCTTTTCTGTGACCAATTTTGGTCAGTGGGTATGACAGCAACAGCAAACAACACTAAAGTATTGACATCGGCGTAATGCTTCGTGTATGAACTTGGTTAAAACACGTTGGCGGGCTAGTTGGTTAGAATCCATGGTAGACTGCAGATGCGCGACTGAACGACGACGTAGAAAGAAACGGATACACACAGACAGCGATTCTTCGCTGTCTCTGCGTAGTCAAACGTAATTAGCCACTGCTGCTGAATGCGCATGCAAGCAATGGACACTCAACAGCAATGGTTATTTACGTTTGACCGTATTCGCTAGCTCTCAATACCGGCGGGTGAACAACTTGACCGTAAAGAAAATGCGAATACGGATGCATGCGTGAAAGTACATGCATGAGAACAGCGAACGAGGCGAACAGCGCATTGCCGTTCATGGTGGTTATTCAACGGCTTCACTGCAGATGAAACGGTCGAATAATTTGAATTCACCGTTACACAGACGTTGGGTAAAACTATACAGGCTCTTTTTGGCCATAACTAAGCCTCGCGATGTACAGTAATCGTAGTGCCATCATTTTAAGATTGGCGCCATGGCACTTGCTCATCGACTGCCTCACGCTCCAATTTTCCTTCCACTGGAGGCCACGGCCTTCCTTTTTTTTTTCGTATCAGCTTTCCGATCACCCTTGAAATATAAATTAAATAGAGAATTTTACGTGCAATAACCAAGATATGATCACGAGGTACACGGTAGTAGAGGGGACGCCGGTATCATTTCGACGCCCTGGGGTTCTTCAACAACCTAACGTCGGCTATCGAGCTTTTTTGAACGATTGCGTCCTGCATCGACAATAAAGAACGCTGGCGGCGTGATGTTTCTGCAAGCAGATATTAACGCTATCTCTCACAGGTGCTTGCAATGCAAGATGGCTTCGAATGTTTCAAAAATGCTAAACAATTCTCCCGCCACAGTTCCCCATTCCTTCATGCGTACAGCATTAACGATACACCCTTGTTTTGGTTAACGTCGTCTTTTCAGTGAGTATCTAGGCGTTCATCCAACAAGCGACCTCTCCTGAAACACGCATGTCACTTTCATCATGGCTAACACAAATGGAATACTGGAATACATGGACGGAAATATGACAACGCGCCATCGATATGGTACCCTCATACCAAAACTCTCATTGATGATATTAGAGCTCTTCAAAAACGCGCAGCACGTTTCATTCTTTATGATCAAGCATTAATCCAGAGTAACACTAATCACACAAGTTCTCGTTCGCATCCCTTTCATTACGCCAGAAAGCCCCTGTTCACTATCCGCTTTTATTTAGCATCGCGCTCTTGGGTCTCCCGAGACGGATGGGGAGCATACCCATACCATTATACTTTTGTTCTCAAAATATGCATCATGAACATGCTAGTGACACATTCATTATTACACCGACGCCCCTTTCACCAGCCAAATATTAAGCACGCAAGGTCGGAATCCACACCTCCTCCTCCCTCAGCGCCGGATATTTTCGCATCATAATTCCTTCAATTCCGAAACGTCATTCGAGTGGAATCGGCTACGGTCAATTTTGGGAATACCTAAAAATTAAGATTTGAGGAAAAACATTTTTGGTTATTTTATCACTGAATAATGGGTATTTTCGCATGCACTTTGTGGTTCAGCTGTGCAGTTCATGCTTCACATAATGCGCTGCATTACTGTATTAACTGTTGCTTGTATTTGTTTTTACTTGTGGCGCAATTTAATCTGTCTTCCTGAAACTTCCTATTAGGCTTTTTCAGTGCGTTCTTTTCATGTGGGAATACGTATATTTTTTTTATGTTCACTGCAGGGCAAGGGCCACTACCCGCGATCGCGAATTATCACTGTCTTACACTAGCTGATTCCAACTTGCACTTGCAAATTCCATAATTTTATCAACTCACCTAGTTCCCTGCCGCAGTCGACCGCGCTTCCCTCCCCATGGCACCTATTCTGTAGTTCTAATCATCCACCAGTTATCTACCCAACGCATTACATGGCCTTCCCAGCTCCTTCTTTATATGCGTAAATATTTCGATGCCACCAACGGTAATCCTGTACGTCCGTCACGTCAGACGAATGCAATGGCTCATACCCACGTAAGGAAGAGGCTACAAGCGCAAGGAGAAGCGTACAGTCCATATATTGATGGATAGACCTGAAGGGGGCATTGGACAAAGTAGCAACACAGGATGCGGGGAGGGAACACACAATTACGTTGCTGATTTTCTATCTCACCGCACAGCCATCACCAAGATCGGGGATACAGCCTGTCACCATTACACTGGAAAGCAAAGGCACTCCCCAGGGCTCGGTTCTTCCCGCGATTCTCTTCAGCATGGCGCTCCTGGGGCTCCCGGGGCGGCTGGGGGGCATACCGAACCTACGCCATGCACTATAAGCAGATGATGGGACCCTATGGACGGGTGCGGACTCGCTCGACGGCGCGCAAGACACCCTGCAAATGGCAGCGGACACGGTAAACCAATATGCAGAAGAGATCGGACTTCTCTGCTCGCCACAGAAGTGAGAGCTTCTTGTGGTCGGGCGGCGTCGCACCCAGAAGGATCAAGACAGCATGCAGATCATCATAGAGGGACAGGTTAAAGCCCTTCAAAACCCTCGCAATCCTTGGACTCCTCATACAAGCTAACGCAAAATGCGACCAGATGCTCCAACACCTCACCAGGCCTTACTGGTGATTCGTACAATAACAAACGGACACCGAGGCATGAAAGAGAACGAACCCATCCACCTCGATCGAGCCTTCATCCAGGCTAGGGTGACGTATGCAGCGCCGTACGTCCATGGTACTGACGAAAACAAAGACAAACTAAACACACTCATTCGAAAAACCACAAAGCAAGCACTTGGCATCCTTATGAGCACGACCGCAGACAGCATTCTGCGTATTCGTCTGCATAACACGGTTGAAGACCTAATAGAAGGCCACTTCTCCAGTCAGAAAATGCGTCTGGCTGCGACCCAAACAATCTTAAGCAAATCAAGTGGAACTCTCCTACAAATACTAAACCACCCAGACTACGCCCAGGAGATTGGGGACGCCACGGTATGATCCATCACTTACGGAAAAATATATACCCTGCCTGCCACCAAGGGCGGCGTGAAGCAAGAGCCAAGGCCCTGGGCAGAACCTACGGATTTCGACACTAGGTAGGCTATACAGACGCAGCCACATACCGTGGGGAAGAGCCAAAGCAGTCGTGGTGCCGACAAAGACTGATCTCCTCGTCAGTGCCACCACGCCATATGCAAGAACGCAGGAAGGAGAGGAACTAGGCGTGACATTATCCCTAACACAGACTACAGCAACATCCATTATAACTGATCCTGCAGAAATGTGCAGGAGCTTTACGTCGGGCTGGGTTGCACGAACGACTCCGCACATAACAGCAGCACGGAACTAGAAATAAATGTTGAAATAGTGCCGACACCCGCTCACGCCTGTCTGGAGAGCAACGAACTCGCCCACTACAAGGCCCGAGAACTTATCGACCAGGCACCGGAACACACAGAAGAGATCAGTGACAACATACCAAAAAATCACTCGACACTGCAGACTCAGTCCGGGAGCAATGGCTCATAACCCCGTAAGCAAGGAAGAAATTCAATGGCTTATACCACGTAAGGCAGCCACTACAAGCGCTCATAAAAGTGAAGGAAACATTGCATGCATCCATTGAAATCACCTATACAACACAAAGAACAGCCACCCATACGTTTCAATAAAGATCATGATTCGCACAATTAAGCCATGGCCCTCCGTCCCCAGCAGCTGCAGAGCATCTGACCAAGGCGGCGGTCAGACCTGTTACGCAGCAGAGGGTGCTAAGAATCCCTGCGTCCGGACAGGCCGCCAATGGAAACTGACCCTGTCAACCTTTAAAATCTGAACTCTGTCAAGTGAGGCTAGCTTAGCAGGACTCTGAAGAACTATCAGACATTGGGATATCATCGGTTATAGTGAGATTTGAAGAACTGGTGAGGCTTATACATTGCTGAGTAACGGCCATGTCCTCTGCTATAGAGGTCTCCCAGGTAAGAAGCAATACGGGGTAGGATTCCTAATCCATAAGAACATAGCAGGCAACATTGACGAATTCTACAGTATTAATGAGAGGGTAGCTGTAGTCGTAATCAAGCTTAATCATAGGTATAGATTAAAGGTAGTACAAGCCTAAGCCCCTACATCCAGTCACGATGATGATGAACTAGGTCGGTTTTATGAAGATGATGAATTAGCAATGAGAAAAGTGCAAACTCAGTATACTGTAGTAATGGGTGACTTCAATGCAAAATTGGGGATAAAGGAGGTTGGTGAACAAGCAGTTGGAAGCTACGCGGTCGATACTAGAAACGCTAGAGAAGATATGCTGGTAGAATTTGCAGAAAGGAACAAGCTTCCAATAATAAACACCTTTTTCAGGAAGCGTAGAAACAGTGTACCTGGAAAAGCCCTAATGGTGAAAGAAGAAATGAAATTGATTTCATACTTTCTGCTGATCCCAGCATAGTGCAGGATGTAGAAGTGATAGGTAGGGTAAACAGCAGTGAACATAAGTTAGTGAGGGCTAGCATTCACCTCAATCTGAAGAGAGAAAGAGTAAAATTGGTCAAGAAGAAACACCTCAACCTGGAGGCAATAAGGGTAAAAGCAGAGAATTTCAGGCTGGTACTTGCAAACAAATATGCAGCCTTAGAATAGAGTGATGAACATGACGCAGAGATGATGAATGAAACCGTAAGTAGGCTGGCTTCAGAGGCAGCAATTGAAGTTGCAGGCAAGGTCCCTAGGCAACCAGCAGGTATGGTATGGTATGATAAAACTTTAATGAAGTCCTGCATATCGTGAGTCTTCACGAAGCGGGCCGCTCCCACGTGGGAACCGGAAGGCCGAGCCTCTCGGCCGCATCGTGGGCCTGCCGGATAGCCCAGAGTTAGTCAGCCAGAAGAAGGGCTGCGGAGAACCGCCTCCCATCTGGCCGAGCTGTTATCGATGATAGAGCGTGACCGGGCACACCGCCAGAGCATGTGGTCTAACGTGGCTATTTCTCCACAATCGTGGCAGGTAGCATTAGTGTAAGTATCCGGACAGATTTTATGTAGGAGCGAAGGATTGGAATAGGTATTCGTTTGTAGTAGACGGAGCGTTAATGCTTGATCTCTATTGAGACGCGGATGAGGAACAAGGTAGGTTCTACGGCTGAGGTAGTAGTTTCTAGTAATCTCGTTGTAGGTGGAGGACATATGAGCAAATTCTATTATGAAAAAGTACATATTTCACTTGTCTTGACAGTGCAGCATCATTTCATTCATTTGCAGCATCTTTGGCAATGGCAACGCAGTTATTATTAAATGTTGAATGTATTTGATCCCTCGACAATTTCTATAAGGAGGAGGCCGAGCTGCAAAGTGAGCTCCCCCTCCCGAACGAAATTTCTGGCTACGCCACTGATGCAAGTCTATTACTCAACAGATCAGATAGAATTCGCTGACAGTCAAATCTGATAAACAAGAAGAAAGTAAGCCATGTTCGATAACGTAACGTCGAAAAGATTGAGGAAGCAGTAAAAAATTGCCGCAGCGTGAAATCAGAGAATACTTGGCATAGCACAGGACAAGGTGCGAGCAATGAAATAAGCCAGGGTGATGCCATCAGCAATTTTGGTGATATACTCGTATTAAAAGCACCAGATGAATTCTACACGGACCTGTACAGTACCTACAGCAGCCACAGAAGTTTCATTGTAAGCAGTGATCAACAGGATACAGCGGCTCCTTCCATAATTAGCGATGATGTTGGATGGGCCTTGTAAGACATGTCCCGGGAAAAGACAGCAGGAGACGATGGAATAAGAGTCGATTTAATCAAAGATGAAGGAGATATTACGCTTGGAAACCTTGCGGCCATCTATCCTGCCAATAATAATAATAATAATAATAATAATAACAATAATACCAACATTAATAGTTGCTTGCTGGGCTGGTTGGTTCATTATAACTTACGTAACAGAGCGAAACATGAAGGGACGACGATAGAAACCGAGTCAGAAGAGCGCCGACTTCAACTGTATGTTACTGTCGATGTTATACATATGTATACATACGAAGCTCCAGCAGGAATGGAAAAGAAATGGGAGAAAGGAAAAGAACAATCAGCATGAGTGGCACAAGGTGATATCACCATGCTCCTAATCACCATCTAAAAATCTTAGCTCCTTTTTGGTCAATGTAAGTGATGGTATGCTTACACACCACTCGTCTGCACGAGCAATCTTGACCGCCTCGATAATCTCTCTGACGCATTAAAGTAACCTGCAAAAAGGGACGTTACAGGTTTTAAGAATTATATGGCCATCAGCTTACATAAAATATTCACTAATTTCCAATGGAATCATGGCACCACATGACTTGAACAGACTGGTTTTAGAAGAGAATATCCTACAGTGATTAATGTAAATGTCATCAATAACGTAACAGAAATTTGCTATACAATCAACCCCTCGGTATGGCATTCACTGATAACGAAAAAGCATTTGATTCAGTTGAGACACCAGCAGTAATGGAGGCATTCCGTAGCCAAGTAGTTCAGGCGGCACACGTGAATGTCTTCAGAAATGCCGCGCGAAAATCCCACAGCTACCTTTTTCACCACCATCATCATCAGCCTGTTTATGTCCACTGCAGGGCGAAAACCTGTCCCTGCGATCTCGAATTAATCCTGTCCTGTTCCGACCGACTCCAACTAGCGCCTCCGAATTTTACCAGCCCACCTATCTGCAGTCCTCGACTGCACTTTCCTTCTCTTGGCGCCCATTCTGCAACCCTAATGTTCCACCGATTATCTAACCTACGCATTACATGAACTGCCCAGCTACATTTCTTTTTTTCGCAGTCACAATAAGAATAAGGCTATTCCCGTTTGCTGTCTGATCCACACCACTGTCTTCCGGTCTCTTGACATTACGCCTAACATTCCTTGCAACACTGAAGTGCTGCCCTTATTCTATTGGAGATTATCTTGAATATTTTATATAATACTGAAAGTAAGCTGATATGCCTACAATTGTTCAGTTCTTTAACGTCTCCCTTTTTGGGAATTAGTATAATGTTTACAGATTTTCGTCAAGTAAAAAAAAAAACGTCTTAGTTTGCGTCCATTTATTTCTTCTAGATTTGCATTTATATTCGTTTTCACGGGTTTACGTTTGTACTTCTGTAGGTCAAGAGCATGCATTCGCAACGGTGAAAGGAAGTCAGTACAGCTGTATGGTTTGCCTGGCCGAGTTCACGGCCGCCTGCACATGAGAGCGAGCGAGAGAGATAACAACTTTATTGTTTGTTCGGGTTGGAGTCAAGGGAAGGGGAAGAGGTGGAAGATCCTTTTCTGTCTTCTTCCCCCTTTAGGCAGTAGCCAGGAGCCCTTGGACCCCGGCGGCATCTTCAGCCATCTGGACGAGTCTGACTTGCACTTCCGGATCGGGGCTGAGCAGCGCTGTCTCCCACTGCCCCACATACCTGATTTCTGAAGAGTGATCTTTCTATTGTACGTGACTACGTTGGGGGGGGGCACGACCAAACCATGTGATGAAGTTCTGCCCTGCCTTTGCAGATTTTGCATTCGGCTGTATACAGCCCTGGATAACAGCGGCTGTAGGCTACAGGGTTAGGGAAGGTGTTGGTCTGGAGCAAACGCCATGCCACCAGTAAAACACGTTGTGGGGCTAGTTGGTGCATAGCTTTCGATAGAATAAGCGCCAAAATTGACGGCACACAAGAAGAAATACAGACAGGACAAGGCGCTTCCTGTCTGTATTTCTTCTTGTGTGCCGTCAATTTTGGCGCTTATTCTATCGAAAGCCATGCCACCGATTGTCACTTAGTTGTGTGCTGCAGGATACTTGGCCCTCACATGTTTATAATGATCATGGATGTCCTGATGGGACACCAGCCTGCCCCGCCCCGACCGGCGAAACGAGTAAGCGTCAGCGGTGGAATGGTCGGCGTCGACACGGTTGGTTAGACCTCGAGCGGCGTCGTGCGCGTTCTCGTTCCCCCGAGAGGCCGGAGTGAGCCGCCGCCCTGACGAATCGGACCCCCCTGACCCGGTTGCCACGAAAACCGGTCAGCAGGGTGTTGGGTGCTTCGGACGACACATGCGCCCTTGTGAAATTTAGGATGGCCGACTTGAGTCGCTTACAATGAATTTGTATTTGGAGGCTGCCGTCATTGCCAGGGCAATGGCCGCCTCCTCCCCAACTCCTCAATCGTGCCGGACGCGAATGAATCGCCCTGTTGATTTACTATTCCTTTGGCCATGGCGTCGCCATCGTCATTAGAAGCGGCATCCACGTAGACCACGTCGTCAGACCTCTCGAATCTTTCCTGCGTTGTCTGTACTCTTACCCGTCTCCGTTCCGCGTTATATACCAGTGCGTGTTTTGTGGTAGTGGTGGAACGTAGATGTTTGTCCTGATCTCCGCTGGGATGTCCAATTTGGCTCCGGATCGGGATTCGTGATTAATGTTCAGGGACTGCAAAATGGGCCGTCCTGTCCGGCTCTTGGATAGCCTTTCCAGTTGAGCGGTTCTCTGAGCTTCGATCAGCTCGTCTAGGTTATTGTACAGCCCAGGTGCTTCGAACCGTTCATTCCAGGCTGTGACGGGAATGCCTGGTGCCTGTTAGAAGGCGCTCCTGATCATGGCGTCTATTTTATTCTTTTCGTCTCTCCTGCGATTTAGTACAGGGGCGACGTAGACCAAGCGACTCGGGACGACTGCCTGAACTAGTGTAATAAGGTGATCCACTTTCATACCGTGGTGCCGGTTGGCGATCCCCGAGATGAGACGGGTCGTCTGATATGCGCTCTTTTCGAGTGCTCTTATGGTTTCCATGTTGTACTCGTTAGCCTGGATTCGCAGGCCAAGGTCCCTCATGCTGGGTACTGTCGCAATGAGCTGCCTCCCGCTGGTGTAGAGTTGGATTGGTGGCGTTATAGTTGCCGACTTGCATCCCCTCCGGGCTGGTTGATACAGCAGGAGCTTTGATTTTTGCGGAGAGCCACCCAAGCCTCTCAGCATGACGTACGCCTCATCCGCGTCTATGAATCTCTGCAGAAATTCTTGTATGCGTCCGTCGCTGCCCCCCGCCACCCAGAGGGTAACCTCGTCCGCATAGAGACTAAGGATGCAGGCACTCTATGTTTCCTAATATTTCAGGGAGGTCGAGCATGGCAACGTTGAAGAGGAAGGTTGAAAGGACCGAGCCTTGGGGCGTGCCCCTGCTCCCCAACTCCAAGTCGGCTGACTAAATTCCCCCGATTGTTAGGACGCCCATCCGATTCGTCAAAAATGTTTTAACGTAGTCGTAGGTTCGAGGGCCCACGCCTAGGTTTGCTAGGTTTTCCAGCACTGCTTCGTGCCTGACGTGGTCAAAGGCTTTAGCCAATTCAACCTCAGTATTGCCCTGGTGTCTAGAGGAGAACAGCCGAATCCGTTGATAATGTGATGTTTGAGCCTCAGCATCACGTCCTGATCAAGGAACGCCAATGTATGAAAGCCCCTAAGCCTACAGCTAGAATAGAACTGGCAGAACTTTCCAAGTTCATCAACAAGCGTAAGAAAGCTGACATAAGGAAGTACACTATTGATAGAATTGAACTTGCTCTCAGGAACGGAGGCAGCCTAAAAGCAGTGAAGAAGAAATTAGGAATAGGCAAGAATCAGATGTATGCGTTAAGAGACAAAGCCGGCAATATCATAACTAATATGGATGAGACAGTTCAAGTGGCTGAGAAGCTCTATAGAGATTTATACAGTACTAGTGGCACCCACGACGATAATGGAAGAGAGAATTGTCTAGAGAAATTTGAAATCCCCCAAGTAACGTCGGAAGACATAAAGAAAGCATTAAAAGCTATGCAAAGGGGAAAGGCATCGGGGGAGGATCAGGTAACAGCATATTTATTGAATGATGGTGGGCAGATTGTTCTAGAAAATCTGGCCACCCTGTATACGCAATGCCTCATGACCTCGAGCGTACCGGAATCTTGGAAGAACGCTAACATAATCCTAATTAATAAGAAAGGGGACACCAAAGACTTGAAAAATTATAGACCGATCAGCTTACTGTCCGTCGCCTACAGAGTATTTACTAAGGTAATCACAAATAGAATCAGGAACACCTTAGACCTCTGTCAACCAAAGGACCAGGCAGGTTTCCGTAAAGGCTCCTCAATAATAGACCATATTCGCACTATCAACCAGGTGTTAGAGAAATGCGCGGAATATAACCAGCCCTTATATATAGCTTTCGTTGATTACGAGAAAGCGTTTGATTCAGTCGAAACCTCAGCAGACATGGAGGCATTGCGGAATCAGGGTGTAGACCAGCCGCATGTAAAAATACTGAAACTTATCTATAGCAGCTCTACTGCCACCGTAGTCCTCCATAAATAAAGCAACAAAAACCCAATAAAGAAAGGCGTCTGGCAGGGAGATACGATCTCTCCAATGCTATTACCAGCCTGTTAACAGGAGGTATTCAGAGACCTGGATTGGCAAGAATTTGGGATAAGAGTTATTGCAGAATCCTTAGTAACTTTCGATTCGCTGATGATATTGCCTTGCTTAGTAACTCAGGGGACCAATTGCAATGCATGCTCACTGACCTGGAAAGGCAAAGCAGAAGGGTGGGTCTAAAAATTAATCTGCAGAAAACTAAAGTAATGTTTAACAGCATCGGAAGAGAACAGCAGTTTACGATAGGTAGCGAGGTACTGGAAGTGGTAAGGAAATACATCTACTTAGGACAGGTAGTGACCGTGGATCCGTATCATGAGTCTGAAATAATCAGAAGGCATTTGGCAGACATTCTCAGATCATGAACAGCTGGTTGCCATTATAACAGCTATAACAGCTATAACAGCTGGTAAGACACAGCTGTATAACAGCTGTGTCTTACCAGTACTCACGTACAGGCAAAAACCTGGAGGCCTACGAAAAGGGTTCTACTTAAATTGAGGACGACGCATCGAGCTATGGAAAGAAGAATGACGGGTATAACGTTAAGCGATAAGAAAAGAGCACATTGGGTGAGGGAAATCAAGAAAAATAAATGGGCATGGGCAGGACATGTAATGAGGAGGGAAGTTAACCGATGGTCATTAGGGTTACGGACTGGACTCCAAGGGAAGGGAAACGTAGCAGTGGGCGGCAGAAAATTAGGTTGGCGAATGAGATTACGAAGTTTGCAGGGACAACATGGCCACATCTAGTACATGACCGGGGTAGTTGGAGAAGTATAGCGGAGGCCTTTGCCCTGCAGTGGGCGTAACCAGGCTGATAATGATTAGGATCACGTCCTGAGTCGATAGTTTGAATCGAAATCTAATCATGGTGCGAGGAAAAAGCCCCATCTCATCCATGTGCCTAATGAGTCTGTTCAGCACTACTTGCTCCATTAGCTTTCCCAGGCACGAGGTAAGTGTGATGGTTCGCAAGTTCTCCAAATGTAATTTTTTTCCCGGCTTCGGGATCATAACGACCTTGCCGGTCTTCCATTGTCTGTGGATGGTGCCTAGCCTCCAACATTGATTCATTTATTCGGTGAGAGCCTCAACAGAGTCCTCGTCTAGGTTTCTCAGTATTTTATTAGTAATACCGTCCAGTCCCGGGGCACATTTGGTACGCAGATCCTGTATGGCTCCCCTCATCGCTGCCGTTGTTGTTAGCGGGAGGTCGAGCGTTTCGTTTGCAGCTCCCTCGTACGGCTTAAATTCCTCTAGCCGAGTTCACGGCCACCTGCGCACTAGAGATTTCGGAACTACAAGGCCAGAACCGTTTAGAAATTGTTCTATACTGAGCTACCATCTATCGCGGAATAATTGAAGTTTTTTGGCACGTAGGGCCCTCTGGGCTGTACTTGTCGGAGATAAGGTGGCCTCGCCGCCTACGGGATTATCTGACTGAGCTATGTCGAATGCTCGGTTGCCATAGTCGGAAGCTGGAATCCTTCTGTAAGACTTTTTATTTTGTCGATGGTGAGCTTGAAATTCACCTGCTCCAGTGCACAACATCTGCAGGCTTGGAGTGACGCCCGACACCGGCGAAAGATGCCTAGAGCGAGTGAGGCAATACTAACCAAGGTACAACCAAATTAGGAAGTCCCACTAAGCTTAAACAGACACTCCCTTAACCGAGCAGGCATTGGCCTCCCTGGTACGGTATCTGGCCACTACCTCCCGAATGATTCCTACAATTAACCCATGGCCCTCAGTCCCCAGCAAATGTGAAGCACCTGACCATGGCTGCGGTCAGACCTGTAACGCAGGAGAGGGTGCTAAAAAACTCTGGGCCTAGACTGGCCGCCAATGGAAACTGACCCTGTCAAATTTTAATTGCCGAACTCTTGAGTGAGGCTAGCCTAGCAGGACTCTTCGAGGAACTATCAGACATTGTTTGGTATATCATCGGCCTTAGTGAGATTAGAAAAACTGGTGAGGCTTATACATAGTTGAATAACGGACATGTCCTATGCTATAGAGGTCTCCCAGATAAGAAGCAATACGAGGTAGGTTTCGTAATCGATAAGGACATAGCGGGCAACATTGACAAATTCTACAGCATTAATGAGAGGGTAGCTGTAGTCCTAATCAAACCTCATAAGAGTTATAGATTAAATATAGTACAAGCCTACGCTCCAACATCCAGTCACGATGATGATGGAGTAGATATGTTTTCTGAAGATGTTGAATTAGCGATGAGAAAAGAACAAACGCAGTATACTGTAGTAATGGGCGACTGAAATGCAAAATGGGGAAGAGCAGGCTGGTGAACAAGCAATTGGCCACCACGGCGTCGATTCTAGGCACGCTAGAGGAAAGATGCTAGTAGAATTCGCGGAAAGGAATAAGCTTCGAATAATGAACACCTTTTTCAGGAAGCGTAGCAACAGAAAGTGTATGTGGAAAAGCCCTAATGGTGAAACTAGAAATGAAACATATTTCATACTTTCTGCTGATCCCAGCATAGTGCAGGATGTAGAAGTGATAGGGTAAAGTGCAGTGATCATAGGTTAGTGAGGGCTAGGACTAACCTCAAGTTGAAGAGAAAAAGAGTAAAATTGGTCAAGAAGAAATAAGTCAACCTACAGGCAGTAAGGGTAAAAGCAGACAAATTCAGGCTGGTACTTGCAAACAACGATGCAGGCTTAGAACGCATAGATGAAGATGACATAGCGGTAATGGATGATACCGCAGCTGGGCTGACTTCAGAGGCAGCATTTGAAGTGGGAGGCAATGCAAGAAGGCAACCTGTAGGCAAGCTCTCCCAATTAACTAAGGACCTAATAAATAAACGACAAACAATGAAAGTGTCGAACTCAAGAAATAGATAGAATTCACCGGACTATCAAAACTGATCAACAAAGCGAAAATAAGTGATATTCGAAACTATAACATGAGAAAGACTTAAAAAGCCGTAAGAAATGAACGCAACCTGAAATCAGAGGGAAGAAAGCTTGGAATAGGACAAATCAAGATGTACGCACTGAAAGATAAGCAGGATAACATCATTTGCCCTGCTTGGGCCAACCTGGATTGCAGTATTGTGAAATAAAATAAATAAAAATCAGCAATCTGCAAGTGATAGTAAATGCAGCTGAATAGTTCTATACTGATCTGTACAGTACCCAGAGGACTCATGAAAACTCCATTCGAAACAATAATGAAAAGATCCAGAAACTTCTATAACTATAGATGAGATCACGAAGGCGTTGCAAGACATGAAACGAGGAAGACGGCAGCAGGAGATGAAATAAAAGTCGATTTAATCAAAGATGGAAGACACATAATTATTGGAAAACGGGCGGCTATATATACGAGGTGTCTATCGAGTGCAAGGGTCCCACAAAATTGGAAGAATGAAAACATACTAATCCACATAAAGGGAGAGGTTAAAGTATTAAAACATTATTGACCCATTAGCTTACTCCCAGTATTATATAAAATATTCAAGATAACTTGTATTAGAATAAGGGCGACACTGGACTTTAGCGAATCAAGGGAACAGGCTGGCTTCAGGAAGAGATACTCTACAATGGATGGCATCCATGTCATTACTCAGGTAATCGACAAATCCGCAGAGTACGATCAACCTCTCTATATGGCTTTCATAGATTACGAAAAGGCATTTGATTCAGTGGAGATACCAGCAGTCATAGAGGCATTACGTAATCAAGGAGTACAGACCGCTTACGTAAATATCTTGGAAAATGTTTACAGAGATTTCACAGCTACCTTAATTCTACACAAGTAGGAACATACCTATAAAAAACGAGGTCAGACAGGGAGACAATCTAGTCACTGCGAGTTTGGAAGAAGTATTAAAGCTATTAAAGTGGGAAGGCTTAGGAGCAAAGATCGACGGCGAATATCTCAGCAACCTTCGGTTTCCGGTGACATTGTTCTATTCAGCAACAATGCAGACGAATTACAAGAAATGATTGAGGCCCTTAAAAGAGAGTGTGACAGTGGAGTTGAAGATTAATGTGCAGAAGACGAAGGTAATGATGAATAGCCGGGCAAGGGAACACGAGTTGAAGATCGCAAGCCAGCCTCTAGAGTCTCAAGGAGTACGTTTACCTAGGTCAATTAGTCACAGAGAACCCTGATCATGAGATGGAAATTCATGGAATAAAAACAGGTTGGATCGCATACGACAGACAGTGTGAGCTCCTGACTGAAAGCTTACCGTTATCACTGAGAAGGAAGGCATACAATCAGTGCATTTTACTGGTGCTGACATATTGGGCAGAGACTTGGTGAATGACAAAGGAGCTTGAGAACAAGTTAAGGACCGCGCAAAGAGCGATGAAACGAAGAATGCTAGGCATAACTTTAAGAGACAGAAAGAAAGCGGTTTTGATCAGAGAGCAGACAGGAATGAAGCATATTCTAATTCACATTAAGAGAAAACAATGACACTGGGCAGGTCATCTAATGTGCAGATTAGATAACCTTTGGACCATTAGGGTTACAGAATTGTTACCAAGAGAATTGGGAAACGCAGTCGAGGACGGCAGAATACAAGGTGGAGCGATGAAATTAGGAAATTCGCGGGCGCTAGTTAGAATAGGTTGGCGCAGGACATGGGTAATTGTACATTTTTTGAACGGTTCCGCCTTGTATCGAGAATAAAGCACGCTAACGGCATAACAATTTTTCAATCAGATCTTAACTCTATATTTCACTGGTGCTTGCAACGCAAAATGGTTTTTAATCCTTCAAGAACGCAATACAATATGCCTCTTCCGACGGAATGCGTCATTCGCTCATACCTACAGCATTAACGATATAACTGTGCTTTCGGCAGTGTCGTGTTTTCGTGAGTATGAAGGCGTTCACCTATCACGCGATCTTGCATGAAATACGCATGTCACTTCGATCATCGCCTGCACGAATCGCATGCTGGAGTACATAAAACGAAAATTGAAAAGGCGATATCGATATTGGACCCTTATACCACATTTCCATGGATGTTACCAGGTGTGCTCAAAAACGCGCATCACATATTCTTCATGACTATAAGCATCCATCCCACGTAACACTAACGACAAATAAGTTGTCGGTCACATACCTTTCATTACACGGAAAGCGTAACATGAGCACTGTAGTGACAGACACGTTCATTATTCCGCCGAACACCCATTTCTTCACCCATAAATCGCCCAAAGCAAGCGCGAAATGCACCCCCCTGTCGCCCACTTTAGCATCATAATTCGTACACTCCCGAAATATCATCCGAGTGGAATCGACTACCGTCCATTTTGGTAATAATATACAACATTTTGAGAAAAGTATTTTCCTTCAAGCTATCTAGCATTTTAAACACAAACCTATCTTTATACCGGTCGTGACAGTGCACTTTTCTATCCAGCTATCAATACAGATGTAAAAGTGCCTGTATACTGCCTTCGGTTACAGCATAGTAGTTATCTGGCTAACGTACGTTGCAACGACAAAACTTTAAATCAAAGTACATTTCGTGGATGGCACTAATTAACGTATCCTGCGTGTTTGTTGCGAAATGGGAGCGCTCTTCGTAGTAAACCGTCCGCGCACAAACTTTGTTTAAAGTTAGGCTTTGTAGTGATATAAGTTTCAAGCCACGTTTGCGGGCATTATACTTACCGGTTTCGTCCACAATAAATCTGAAGTCGGTGTCGTCTGCGGTGACGTCACTCAAAACATGTTGATTCGACTCCTAGGGAACGGATGGAACCGTCTGCCACGGCTGCGATGAGCTGCGTGTTTTCACCGTATCCTTGTCTATCACCGTACGTCGGCTTGTCCTTGCACTGTGGTGTCCTCCTTTGCAGTGCGCTGCATCCCAAAGAAAGGTACGAAATGTGACCCATGGTATACGAAGCATGAAGACCAAGTAGCGATTCTTCTAAGGTTACACGTGTCACAGCAGAGAAGCATCATCCTCATCATTTTCTGAATATAGAATGATCACGTAAGCACGCAGCTCGTGCTGAGGCATTAACGTCAGCGATCAAGGTGGCTCGCATGAAGGGGAAGATTGTATTTTTCGGTTATCGAATTCTTCTGAAATTCACCATTTCAGTTTCTCCGTCAGGGTGCCCTAAATGCCCACAATACACTCGAAGTAGTATAATACACGGGCCGTTATTATTATCTTTACTTGTTGCCGGCCTAGTTGGTTCATACTTATCGCAACGTAATCAGGTGCAGAATATTGTGAAACCCCCCACCTCCAAGTACAGGAATTAAGGGTCTTGATAATAGACAGCTTAATTATTACAGTCAATGTGCCAGCGTGTGCAAACATATCAGCGCACCACAATCGGATCACGCAGGTAAATTTGTCAAAATGGATGCTTATTCTAGTAAACAGTGACGACAACCAGAAATAACCAAAACATTTGTCACTGAAGCTTTAGTGCAAGTAATACGGACGCGTGCTGCAAGGCATGCTAACAATACTGTCCTGTACGTCAGTTGGCCAAGTAGTGCCCTCGTCTGCTCACTGCATCGCTTGCTATTCAGCATCTGTCCTACCTCTGCGTCGACATTGCAATGGCGGTCGTCAAACAACAAGGTCTATGCAGCATCGAATTTCGTTCTCTTGTGGTAAATATTCTTGTGGAAGAGGAAGAGTGTAGCTGCCAAGGCAAATCAGGCACTACAGCGGCTATCGTGGAAACTTTTTGCGGCTTCGAAGACATCAGCAGCTATCACTGATAACGGTGAGCGGCGCGACGGCACCAAGCACTGTCGTTCGACTGCCACTGTGGCGGAGGGGCAAGGCAGCAACGGGGATGTGCAAGCGCGGCAAGGGCCGCCATTACCTCAGCACGGCTTCGGAACCGACGAGCCTGGGAGCCAGCCTGGAGCCGCCAGAGTCTCTTACATGTGACCACCAACACTAGTCCTGGAAGCGGCGAGGAAAGCAGGGAGCATGGCGGACGAAGCAAGCCGTGCGAAAAAGGTGAGGGTGGAAGATCGGATTGACCACATGAATGAGAAAACATCGACCTACTTCCTTAGCGAAGAAGAGGACATTGAATGTGATGAGGAGGCAGATCCTTTCACTCTTGTCACATAAAGGGAGGTTCGAGGGAATTCCTGCGGTATTCCGACCGATTGAAGAAGTGAAAACGTTTTGGAAAGTGAACCCAAATGTTGTAGACTCAGAAATCGTCGCGCTAGCAAAAGAGAAATTAGGTTCTTTCGCAATGAACAAAGACTGAAGTTTCTCGGTCACTGAGTTCACTCGCCTCAGCCAAATATTTGTTGTCATGTGTACAGGTGGCCGGCTTACTACTGAAGCCATTTATTCCGGAGTCATACATGCGAAGTGTTGGCAAAATCAGGAACGTACGTCTAGAAGATGCACAGTTAACAGAATAAGATAGGCAGGAGTGACATCAGCCAGACGTCAGACCCGTTACATACGTGAAGATGGCACCGTGGAATCGCGCCCTATTAGAAGCGTAATTTTGCAATTTCACTATGACCGTCCAATCCCAGAGCGAGTGTATCTTGGCTTCACTAGCCATCCAGTCGAGCAATATCTGGGGCCCACCAGACGCTGCTACAACTGCTAGAGATTTGGTCACTTAGCGAAAAACTGCTGAGGAACAAGGCGCTGCCAAATATGTGCAGAAGACCACCATCACAAAGATTGCAAGTTTATAAGACAACCTAAGTGCGCGAATTGCAACGGACCTTACACTGAATCATTTTCTGGATGCCCGCAGAACAAAGTGGCCTCTCTTCAATACCAACACGACATTACCCTTGGACGCACACAACAGCGGGGTGCACCGGAAGCAAAAGTGAGTACGATGAACCCAGCGCAACCACCTCGACCGCAAGCGCCTAAGCATCAAGACACTTCTAGGCAATATGCAACAGTTGCAAGGGGGCCACAACACCGAGGGCGAAGTTTTAGGACATCACCAAGCCAACATCAAGCTCCAGAAGTTCAGGAGGGATCTCGTCAGAAGAGCAACCACATGGCTAACAAGCGACAGAATACAAGCACACCAAAACCAGTAAGTAACGAAACAGACGAACTCCTCTGCGTCTATTGCTGAACTTGTCGTCCCAACGTTCCCTGCTTTAAAAGCCATACTTGCCGCGATTCCAGAGGCCAATAACCTCCTGGAGGTCAAGGCCGTATAGTCGATGGAACAAGTGATATTGCAAAACACTACATCAGCCACTGCGCAGGTGGGGCATCAATTATTGCTATAAAAATGTCGTCATATTCCAGTGGAATGCGAATAGTCTTCGCTCTGAGTGTGCGGATGTTAGAAAACTGGTGGCTCAGTTCTAATTTTCAGTGTTATGTATTACAGAGGCCGGTGTAGACAACGCTTTTAGACTATAGCTAACTACGTAGTTTATACGTCCACTCGATCTTCAGGACTAAGCAGAGCGATGACTGTGTTCGAAGAGACCTACCGCCAGACTTAAGTGCCGCAGCGTCAGACATCCCAGAATACGTAGCATGTGTCCATTTGGCCGAGTAAATATCACTATAGTCAATGCTTATCAACAACCATCGACAAATATTTCACTTTCCACATTGACGAGCCCCTTTCAGAAATACACAAAAGATGTAATATATTGCGGGGATTTCAATGCGCACCAGGTCATGTGGGGAAGCGCCTGCTGTGACCGTCGTGGAAATGACCTAGAAAAGGCAATTCAGAAGAGTGGTCTGTATTTGTTGAATGACAGCTCAGTGGCGTTCCTACGGGGCTTTAATTACTCCAGCTGGCAGGACCTCGCGTTCTGCTCAAACGATATTGCATGCGGAGCAACATGGAGAACAGACATTGAAACAAGGGGTCGCGATCATTTTCCCATTGTAATACAGCATTCCACACTACGATTTTCGACTTGCACTCTGCAATGATAACACATTGACAGGCATTTGGATATCACATTAAACGTCAAGCTGATTTGGTCACTGGTACAGAGTCTATTATTGCTTACAGAAGAGGAATTAAACCTCTGTTCAAAGTTTGTTCAGATTCCTGAAGGTTACACTTGTGTAGTCTCTGAATGCGAAAGGCTCAAAGCTATACGGCGCAGAGCTGAAATACCGACTAACAGGCCTTAGTAAAGATTACCGAGAACGTCAAAAGATGTATAATCGTATGGGTCGGCAGCTGGAGCACCTAGATAGAAAGCGCTGGCAAGAATTCTGCACTTCACTTACTCCCCTTACACCCAAATCAAAATTATCGAATGTTCTGCGCTCTTTTAATGGGCGAGTAACGCACCAACAACCATTCAGAGCTCTAGCTTCAGTCCAGAAAATACCGGAAACGACCGTTGCAAACGAGTTCTCTCACCTTATTACACGCCCAAGCGCAGCAATAAACACACCTGAGTACAGTAACTCTGTCGAAGAAGTCAAAGCAGCGATCAATGTTTTTATCAATAGCCATCATCATGACCTAGATCAGCCGTTTTCATTAGAACTATAGAACGCAATTGTATCGTGCGACCTGAGGACAGCAGCTGGACCTGACGGGGTTACATATGCTGCACTGAAAAGCCTGGGTCCTATGGCCACAAAAACTTTGTTGAAATTACTGAACTATGCGTATATCGGAATGTCTTCCTCCTTCCAGGAAAATTGCACGAGTGGTTCCCATAATAAAACCATGCAGAACTCCTTTATCCTAGATTCTTTCCACCCTGTAAGTCTGGCAAGTTGCTTATGTAAACTTATGAAAAAAATGATAGACGCTAGGCTGCAGTGGTGGACAGAATGCACCAACGCACTACCCGAAAATATGGTGAGCTTCCGCAGGCACCGGTGTACGATGGATGCTGTTTTAGATCTTGTCACACTCGTAGATCATGAGAGGAGCTGTGGAAGAATTACTAGTACAGTGTTTTTAGACATAAAACGCGCATTTGATACAGCCAGCCACACTCACGTACTCCATGGGTTAATTCAGTTGGGCATAGTTGGCCAAACACTGAGACGAATTGCGGATTTCTTAAGAGACAGGAAAATCTTTATTGAAACAGCTGATGGCAAAAGCACAGAGCATAAAGTGAATCAAGGCGGTCCGCAGGGTAGTGTGCTCAGTCCATTTCTGTTTAACTATGTTATGGCTGAATTACCCCATATCATGCCTGCTATACCTTTACTTATTCACTATATGCAGACGAATTGTGCATATGGGCATCTGACTCGAGTGCTCAAGCCGTTCTGCAAAACCTACAAGCTGGCCTAGCACTAATTCATGATTCTTTGAAAAGCATAAGTATGATTTCACATGAGAAAACAGCTGTACTTCCTTTTACAAGGAAATGCCTCAACAGATGCCAGCTTGTGCTAAACTCTCAGCGTCTTCTGCAACTCGTGCGACAACACAAGTTCTTGGGTATTATGATAGACCGACGGCTGACACGGGCTCCCCAAATAAAAGCAATAGAGGAGAAAGCCAACTCTCTAATCACCATTATCCGTGTATTTCCTGGAGTGAGATGGGGTAGTTCAACCTCTTCCTTATTACGCATTCACTCGACAATCATTAGACAAAGAATAGCATACTCTGCTCTTCTGCTACATGGAATATCCTGTAATCGAGAGGAAACAATTCAAAGATTGCTGGCGAGAAGCCTTCGCCTATGTATTGGCGTTCCGCGTGCATCTGCAGTGCTTTGGTAATTGCCGAGTCTCGTCAAGCAACTTTTCATGCAATAAGATTTACGGAAACGTGTCGTCACTTTTTTCGTTTGGCTACACAACACGCTAATCATCCACTACGCCAAGACCTTCAGGATAGAACCGCTGCACGCATACACGAAGAAATACGGCGGTGCAAAAGCTTACTGCCTGCTTACAAATGATGGCCTATTTGCGCAACTCATCCCCCATGGCGACTAGCAATTCCAGAAATAGTCACTTCAATTCCTGGTGTATGTCGCAAGTGTGATATGCCCATGGCTGCGATAAAGCAATTAACATTATCACATTTTTACACTAAGTGCATAGATCGCATTCACGTGTATACCAATGTCTCATGCTGGAAACTCTGCATCTGCGTTTTATATACCCGAGAGAAAAGGAGCTTATAAGCTTTGCCACTTTACAACGTCGACAACTGCAGAACTTTACGAACTACTTTCTGCTTTGCGTTACATATGTCAGCAATCAGAACCCCTACGTTGGGTAATTCTGAGCGACTCACAAGCCTCATTGCTGTGCTTAAAAGAAATCAGGTTAAGAAAAGCAAACAGCACATTGGCATACGAAATACATATGCCATAACGAAAGATTCCAAGTCACTGCGAAATCATGGGAAATGTAACAGCTGATCACATGGCACGTGCAGCACATCAAGAGAATGAATTATCACTACTTCCTCTAGCTGCGAGTCATGCTCGATGTCTATTGAACAAACTATGCGGTAGATTATCCAAGGAAACCTGGTTCATAAATTATGCGCAGAACTCTCAATTATATAATATAGAGCCTGGAATATAATTGAATATTTCATTTAAAATTAGTCGATTTGTTCAAACAGCAGTTCATAGGCTTCGAATAGGCACTGCCTATACTAAAATCTTCCTGTATAGGATAAGAAAAACTAACAGTGCTACATGCTCATGTGAAGAGGCTGAAGAAGAAATAGAACTAGGGGAGAAAGGATTGAAGGGAGCCAATGAGAAACTTTACAGTTTCTCATTGGCTGTACTTATATTTCATAACATTAAGCATGATTTTACATCCTTCTGCACTAAGTACTTAAACAGGAACCTTACCCATAACTTGCGCACTGAATCTATGGTTTGGTCGAAGTCACGCACAAATTATGGTACTCAGGTCATAGACAATCAAATAGTTACACTCTGTAACACTTATCCTTTAATGATCAACTGCATAAATGATTGCAAAACCCTTTCTCAATTTAGGAAAAAAATGAAAATGATGCTTTCTTCTTCTGCCTCTCTTGCTTAGAATTGTACCTTTCTTTTATCTTGAGCAAGTGCAATCTGAATGATTATCTACATCATTGTTTCCGTGAATTAGAATGATGTAATCAATGTATAATATTAAATCATAGGATAATTTGTTATATGTGACACAGCATTGTATTTCTGAATTTCCACTTATTTCATTGATCTCGCAATGTAGTGCAGTATTTTGTCATGCCGACCTGCTGTCATAATGTGTGATCCCGAGGTGAAGGCCCTGTCAGGAGGCATTGTTGCCTCCTTTTGCCGTGCCTCGTGGACATCCTGTACCACCTATGTATGTCCAAATAAAGTGAATTGAATTCTTCTACACTGTAAAAATCATGATTCTCCCCTCAAGAATCTCTCGAAAAAAACTACATGCCTTGGATAGACGGCCACTATAGTTGGGAAAAATTTTAGCTCTATAACAAAAAAACTTCAAACCATCGCTGCGCGCGCCTTGGTGCAATTTTTGGAGGAAACAAAAATTTCACGAATATGCTAAGTCATACAGTAGTTATAGCCCGCATTGTTACTATTAACAGGCACCCTTAATTACATGTTCATTGTGTCTTCGTGTTCATGAAGCATTTGTAGTTGTTGCATTTAGAGTGCGGTATTCAAATTCCCAACATCTTCTGGGTGAATGTCTTGGTTTTGTGAACATTTACGCTGTGTGAACTCATGTGTTGAGTGTGCACATTTCGGTTTTGTGAGTGTGTATGCTGTGTGAACTCTTATTTCGCGGACATTTATTTACATTGCAGTACTGAGACTTGGTACGTGAATGTTTGTTCATGTGTTTATTTGTCCAGTTTGGTGATGACAGCTTTCCGACAATAACTATCACGCAAGAGGAGAGCAGACAGCACCACACACAGGCCCAAACCTCACCTTAAATACATTGAATAAAAAAATGCTGTTTTAATAAAGACCTTTTCAATTCTCTGTACCGCAAGCTAAAATGGTTAACGAGCATTTTTAATGCTTGCGTGATGTATCTCTAAAAAAACGCTAAAATGTGTGGAACTCAGGTGAGTGGCTTGCGCCCACTGACAACTCACTGAGCGTGCAACACATCCCGACAAACATGGGATGACAAGGCTGACTTACCTCACCCTGTCTGCTCCACTTATCTCGCTTCTTGCGAATCCTCATCTCCAAACTGGCGCGATAACTGCAAGCTCAGGATACGGATGATGGAGATGATGTGGAGGAAGCGATGAGGATGACGAGTCTGCAAGAGTTCCACAAGAGCTTTGAACAAAGAATAAAATATTGAAAAAAGTCCACTGCTTTTCTGAAAACACAGTTTGAAGCGGATCGATGTTAGGAAGTATTAGAAGAAGTAGGCAGTTAAATAAAAAAAGACACCACTGGGTGTTTTCGCGGTATCCATACGTATAGTTCTGCCCATACCATACGATGACTTCGCTGATGCAAATCGCTAACGTTATGGGTGACGCTGCTTCCTGTCCTGATATTACGTCAAGTTGTTGCGTGTCCTATTACACCAGAATTAGTACGTATTGGTTCTTTAATTTTACCGATTCTGAACAGTTGTGTCAGGCGGTCTTCCTTCCTTCCTTGTCTACCCACCCTTCCATTCTTTCCATCCTTATCTTAACAGTGCGCCCACTTCACATATTAGTCACTCCCTTCTCCCCTACGCTAGTATATTCAGCTGTTTATGTCCACACACACACACACACACACACACACACACACACACACACACACACACACACACACACACACACACATATATATATATATATATATATATATATATATATATATATATATATATATATATATATATATATAATATTGCTAATACTGACGTAAATATATATTTAAAACCAGACATACACTGGCACAAAGAGATGCAGGCATACAGTTGTCTCCTCAATGAGGCACCATGCATACCCGAATGAAAAGAGGAAAGCACATCACATCCTACAGAGAACATGAAAGTTAAAATCCCGCAGTTGATACAAAATTTCACACAGCTATGACAGCCTCAAGTCGAGTTCAAGCTGGACCTTTCGGGGAAAAGAAATGTGGAGGTGTTATGTTTTAACTCATTACCGAAGCCGTATGATTTAACTGCTCGAAATTCAATTATGGGGCGCTTTATGTGCCAAAACAACGATGTGATTATGAGGCATGCCGTAGTGGGGGCCTCCGGAATAATTGACTAGGACAGTGGGGTTCCTCAATATGACTTAAATTTAAATACACGGGTGTTTTCGCATTTCGCCCCCATCGAAATGCGGCCGCCGTGGACTGGATTCCCTCCCGCGACAACATGCTTAGCAACCCAACACCATAGCCACTGTGTAAACAAAGCGGCTAAAACTGCTCGTATCAAAGAAGTCAAACATCTTGTAACTAAGCTTTCCCGAAAATTCACCCTATCTAGCGCAAGGTAGCCAGACATGGCATTGTGACTCTACATGGAGTAAAGGATGCGTTAGCAAGGAGCATAATGTGATTAATTTGAAGCCAGAAAGAGTCGGCCCAAAACGGGGTCATGTCACAGTACGTTTTAGTGTCTTCCAGTGTACGCTCTTCCGGAAAGACAGTGGGTGTTGCGGCCGCAGTTTCAGTTTTCAATGAATACAATGAATATTTAGGGTTCCATGGGTCACTGAAGCTACTCTAGGCTGACTGCGTGACGTAATACTACTTCTTAGTTTATTTCCTTCCTCCATGTTCGCGCTGGTCTATTAACGGCCCTGCATCAAAGCAAGATTAATCTTCCCTCCTTATGTCAGCAAACCACACATCAGAATTACAAACTAAGGAAATCAATCGTTTGGCTTTGCATAAGCCTGAAAGGAAAATAAAATCTCACTCGACCAAATTGTGTTCGTCCTCTCAACGCTCGAAGCGCGCGTCACAGCTGGCAATATCCACTGGATCCTACCTTGATTCTCCACAAGTAGAAAGATACCTATAAAGAAAGGGGTCAGACGATGAGACACAATCTCTGCAGTACTATTCACTGCATGCTTGGGGAAAGTATTCAAGCTATTAAACTGGGAAAACGAAGGAGTGAGGATCAACGGCAAATATCTCAGCAACCTTCAGTTTGCACATGACATTGTCCTGCTCAGAAACACTGGGGAGGAAGTGCAACAAAGAATTATGGATCTGTACAGAGGAATTGTAAAAGTGGGGTTAAAGATAAATATGCAGAAGACAAAGATAATGTTTAATAGCCTGGCAAGGGAACAAGAGTTGAAGATCACCAGTCAGCCTCTAGAGTCTGAAGGAGTACGTTTACCTAGGTCAATTACTCAAGGGGGACCCTGATCAGGAAACGTAACTTTACAAAATAATAAAAATGAGTCGCAGTGCATACGGCAGACAGTGCCAGATCCTGATTGGAAGCTTAAAAATTAAATTATGAGGTTTAACGTGCCAAAACCACTTTCTGATAATGAGGCACGCCGTAGTGGAGGACTCCGGAAATCTTTAATCTGCACCTAAATCTAATTACACGGGTGTTTTCGCATTTCGATGGGGGCGAAATGCGAAAACACCCGTGTACTTAGATTTAGCTGATTGGAAACTTACCACTATCACTGAAAAGAAAGGTAAATAATAAATGCATTCTATCGGTGCTAGCATATATGGGGCAGAAACAAGGAGGTTGACAAAGGAGCTCAAGAATAAGTTAAGGATCGCGCAACCGGCGACGGAACGAAGAATGATAGGCGTAAGTTTAAGAAACAGGAAGAGAACGGTGTGGATCAGATAGCAAACGGAGATATCTGATATTCTCATTCACATTACGAGAAAAGATGGAGCTGGGCAGGTCATGAAATGCACAGGTTAGATAATCAGCGGACCACGAGAGTTAGAGTGGGTACCAAAAGAAGGAAAGCGCTGTCGACGACAGCAGAAAACTAGGAGGAGTGATGAAATTAAACAATTCGCTGGCGCAAGCTGGTATTAGTTAGCTCGGGACAGGAGTAATGCAAGATCGCAGGGAAGGGCCTTCGTCCGACAATGGCATTAAAATAGGCTGATGATGATGATTAAAATGTCCACATACAGCTATAAGTTAATTTTTCTTTTCCCGAGAACCGTTCAGAAAGGGAACTTTATTCAGGGCACTACTGTTGCATCAAGTGATTTTGTTGCAGCAATTGAGTAATTCTTTTCTTTTTAAACAGAAATGCACACATAGTGTTACTAGTGTCATCTGTAATGATAGCTTGCAAGTTTTATTTGTCGTTATATACTTGTCAATCGGTTGTCCGCGATTTTCTTATTGTAGTCCCTCCCGCTTGGGCCAGATTGATGGTTCGCAGTATTCTTGAAATGAAACAAATAAAATAAATGAAATAAAATCAACCGGCACATCCAAACGCCACTTAAAACGCACCATTATGCAGTTTCATAACGTAGGCTTCTGTGTATATTATTTACGATAAATACATAACAGCCCATATATGGTTAGGAAAATACGGAGAGCATTATTCCAAGGCATACATTGCGTTATATCCACGCAACCACATGATGACACAACAAAATAAAAACTGCAAAAATAATTTCAGGCAGTTTTCGCATTGACAAGACGAAAATGAAAGATTTCCTATGTATATTAACCTCAACGGCGCTAACACGCGAAAAACGATGTTATATAGTAAATGTCGGATCCACTTGCATTCAACGCTTTGCATTTACTAGGACAAAATAAAACTAAATGGACAGTAAATCACTTTAGGCTGATAAAGCATTATTAGCTCTATTTTTGTTAATTTCACATTATTAGGCTGATTGTTGGAATGTAATATGGAGATAACAGATTCATTTCCCTAATAATACACCAACATGCTAGAGAATGTACGTCAAAAAGAAATTAAATTTAGGGGTTTTACATGCCAGAACCCCGATCTGATTATAGTGCACGAGTTAGTGGCGGACTCCAGAAACTTGAACTACCTGGGTCTCTTTAACGTGAACCTAAATCTGTTCACACCGGTGTGTTCGCATTTCGCCCCCATCGAAATGGGGCCGCCATGGCCGGAATTCGATCCCGCGACCTCGTGCTTGGCAGCCCAACACCAGAGCCACTAAGCAACCACGGCGGGTGCATGTATGTCAGTATGACGCCAGACGTGTCAATTTTTGTTTATTTTAAGCATGACACGCTTTTAGGTCCCATTGTTGGCGACCATCAGGAGACCTTGAGCCAAAATCCATAGCCAATATACGGGCGCTCAAGAGGAGAATGGGACGAGAATGGGGCGAGAGCGAAACGAGATCATCCGGGTAACCAGTCAAAACTTAGGAAAATGCGGTCTCTGGTCCCCAACCCTTTACACAGGGCCGCATTACATAAGCTATTTACTGCCCAAACAAGTTACAAAAATATTGCTTCCGATTTCTTCGTAATGTTTGTTCTCATGTCACTCAAGCTCTAACTTCTTGTACGCTAAAGTTCAATTTGTCATTTCCAAAAGTAACATTCAAAAGGCTGATACGGCGCACCATAGACTTGAATGTCATTTCTTGACCCTGAGACAGGGTTGTCTGTTCTCTATTCAGCGCCAGCGGCTTTGTCTTGCACTTGCCAACCGAAATACTGTGCTTTTGCGTTGTTGCGTACATACATACAAAACTGTCACAGCGCAGTGGTGGTGAAGAAACAGACGCACTATATAAGGTATTAATAAAATCCCTACCATCTCGATCGACCTTCATCGCCCTCAAAGAATGAAAGCAGAACCGAATTTTTCTTGTGCGGGAAGCAATTGAAGCGACACACTACTGACGATAATGACGGCGGGCATTCAATTGCCAACTACATTTACACGCTTCAAGGCGCTTCGCGAATCATTTATGCGGCCCCGCAAAAGCATGAGCTGAAACGGGCGAGCCTTGCGCCGTGCGGGTCCAACAGTCGGGGATAACATACCACGCTCTCGAGACAGAAGTGTAGACGGTCGCCTCATTCCAAGAACGGACGTATGCCGGCGCTCGGCGTCGTTTACTTTCGTCGCCAAGCGATAATACACTGGCCCGCAGAGCATGCAGCTTGCCGTCCTTTAGACATCAGCGCAGCGTGCTGCGTCATGGCTCACCGCCTTCTCGGCTTCGTAACTAGTCTTTCTTTCTCCCTCCATCCCTCCCTCTCTCTCTCTCCCACTATCTCGCTCTCTCTTATAGAGTGATAGGCCGACGACGTGCTATCATGGCCGAACCATCACTTTTTTTGTCGAGCTAGCTTCGCATAATGGCGGCACCAGCCCGACATGTTGAGCGCTCCCACTACTGCTCGTGCGTTGGGGCTCATGCTAGACGTGATAGTACATGCAGACTTATGGACAGGCCTCCCTCGCCATCGAATTGACGACCACGTTCACAAGTGGTAAATTAGCCGAGTCGATCTGCTTGTCTGAACAGGATTACAAGACACTTCAGATCCGTGTCATTTAAAGCAGGCGCCACATGAACGGGGGCCACTTTCCGGAGCGGAGAGAGGAACGCAAGGAAGGGCCGAGAGAAATTTTCCGCGATGACCGACTTCACGCCTTCACATCACGCGGCATTATAGCATCACGGCGAGCGGGAGTACAGCCAGACAAAATAATGGTGTGCTACGAAAGCCATGGCTACAGTTGCGATTATTCGCAAGCTACTCTTTACACCAGCACAAAAACTCTTCAGCACAATAATGAGGCGCCTGCCACTCGCCTATCGACAGGCTCTCCTGTCTACTCAAAAGAAGCATTGAACGTACCACTAACAAACTCCAAACTTGTCGCCATCATCGACGTTAGGCACACAAGCATCGCAGCACTATTGCGAAAACACCGAAACGGCCGAGGAAACAGCGGCAAAAGCACGCTGACGAAAGGTGCACACCGTCCGGGCGATCTAACATAGTCATAGCACCGTTTTCCGACTACCCGAACAAGATACGTACCTCTGGAGCCCTCTGAAATGACCACCCGAATGTGCCCTAGGGTCGCGTATTGTGTAAAGTAATTATCCGGCAAGAGCGACGTCTCGGTGCAAAAAGGCACCAGATATGAAAATTAAAATGATGTACCCTGGCAATTTTAAAACCCCCGACAAATGTTACCAATCCTGCATGAATTAATACCACGTGCAGCCAAACAATATCAAGTTAACACCATATTGCTTCATTAATAGAGACGGGAACTTTAGTTGCACTTTCAATTTTGTTCACGTTATTACCTTACTTACTTAAAGTAAGCACGAACTATGGGTCTGTAGAAACATATTAATGGCAGCTTTATCGTGCCTAATATGATGTTGGTGCCGATATTGGATATTTCTGGTCTCAAAATGCCTTTTCTCGCGTTTTATTCTAAGCGCAATAAATTGTCACCTTTACACAAACGTCTACCTATTCTTGCGATAGCATAAATACAGTGACCGTGCTCCCGAACACAGTTTTCAGCTTATTATTACAAATAATAATATCGGCGCTTCTTACCCCACTTGCAGCCACGTCGTCCGCAGACAGCCGCCGATCGCCTTCTGCCACTCGCACACGGCACTGGGCATGCGGAGCCGTTTCCTTGGCAACCGAGCGGGGTTAACCTGCGCCCAGCGTATGGCTCGTCATTTCCAGCGCGGTCGCCGTTTCTGGCATCGTTATCGCCTATCACGCATGCTGCACTGCGTCCAGTGCATCGACACTTTCACGCTATCAGCAACATTAGTGGTTCGCAAGAAGACGTTCTTCAAACTTGCAATCTTACATTGAATATCTGCTGGATTCAATCGCCGTGATCTGCTTAAGAGGTGCCCGTTTTTGTGTTAGCCGCTTGTATGTACTTGCCATTTCTGTCTTGCGGTGGCGAGGGAAAAAAACCACCACCATTGAGCTTCGAATAACGAATCCACGGTGTATTTTATATGACAAGATTTCATTTCGGAGTATTTGCTAATGGTACAGGCATTATATTAGTTCTACACAGGACATCGCGGTATGCACTTATATAGCATACTTGACTGGATGTTGGACGTGCCGCATTCTCAAAGTAATGCCGTAAGGATTGTTTTCTAAGCTAAGGTTTCCTTCGCTTTTTTTCCCACATTTAGCGTCTCCTGTCTTGCACGATTGCCGGATACTGGACATAATGCCGAAAGATGTGGCCGGCCTTTTCCTACCCAGTTTTTTACACTAGGGGCACCTTACACGACGCGCTCGCGCCCGGGTCTTCGCGCTAGCGACAATGTGCTACCGTACAGTAAACCGTGTATGTTGCGACTCCACGACTTACTCTGCATGTATTACGATGTCACTAGCGTGAAGCGCGTCTATAGATGGTAACAGCATCGTGCAAACCGCCCGTCACACGTGGAGAACGAAGCTGCATGCACCTGAATGGCCTGGCTAGGAGGACACATGGTGACGCCAGAAATGACACCGCAGGCGGCTCGAGGACCCCACTCCGCGCAGACATGGAGAAATTCGGGATATTAGAGCGCAGTTATCGCGATGCAGGAAACAGTACCCGACTGCACATTCGGCCACAGGAGTGTATAGAGGACAGGATGGAGCTTTCTGTCTTTTCGGACATATTGTCTCCTCTCACTGTTCCCCTTGGCATGTGGGTTTGAGGTACCTCCCGCCGCCTGGCTTTTTACGAGTGCTGCGACACTTCTTCCGTTAACGCACTCACGGGCGACCTGCGCGATGCTGCTCGACCGCGAGGAAATTTTTCCACGGCTAGAAGCATACCGCCCGCAGGAATCCACTACACCACAATAAATTTCGTTTGGACGTAGGAGAGGTTGCTTACGGTTTAAATCCATCGTGCAAGCGGCCACAGCATGCATTTCCGAAATTTTTATTGCGTCAGAGCATTTCGTCCACCACTGAGAAGCTCGGTAAAGACGGAGCCCTGTTTTTCGAATTTACCGCGCAACACGCATAAGGGCACGTACAGTGCAGTCTATACTCTTAATTGAATGGAACAACCTAACGAGCGGTTTTCACTTTGCTGGCGCTAAAGCGGCAGGTACCGGCTGAAGTTATGTCACTGCACTGCTCAAAAGACGAGCGATTAGACACTTAGCGCGGAAATGCACGCTAGAGCACTGCACGGGCCCGGGCTTTTCCGAAGCGTTTTTCAGCGTGCCCGGTCCGGGCTCTGGCATGAGGCCGCGCGCCCGGGCCAGACTCGAGCCCGCTAATTAAAGGGCCGAAGTCGTGCCTTCGAGCACACGAACATCATGCATTGCATGGTCCAAGGCACTGATAGATAGACTATACGTCGGCAAAGAATGATTATCATAATAAAGTGAACTATGGGGAAACTACCAAGAGGGCCGCATTTCTAAACAAGCCCTGAGCATCCTCCAAAAACTGGGCAATTTTCAGCAAACCTGCATTCTCTGGCCCCCAGGGCAGGAGTCCCTGGCGGGTAATTAAGCGGCTCGCGCCACTGCCCGAGGTAATACTGAGAAATATACTGAGCCACTACGGACTGGGTAATAGGACCTAACCAGCCCCGCATCCTAAGTCGACTAACGAAGAAGCGGTGATCTTCCGTAAACTTCCGTGCTCCTTCCGCTCTGCGCCCAATACATTCTACCACATGGTATGGCAGTCTGGGCACAGTCCATCGATACCACACATAACCGGACCAACCGTGGAGCAATCGAAGGTCCAGCTGACAAGCCCAAGCCCTGAAGACCAGCATCGTCTGGTGTTCAGGGCCAAGCTTTCGGCTCAAGCCCGCGGCATCCTGGACTAGGAACGCCACCCACCAAGGAGGACTCCACCGTCAGCTCATTTCTACAAATGATTCTTCCTCCTCTTCTGGGGTATTACCGGTCTGGAGCACAATCTATTTATGAGGTATGCCGTAGTGGGGGCTCCGGATTATTAAGGCGAAAGCATTAGTTGCGTTAGTTGAAGCATAAGGCAAGAATCAGACGGGTGTGCTAAGAGACAAAGCCGGCAATATCATTACTAATATGGATGAGATCGTTCAAGTGGCTGAGGAGTTCTATAGAGATTTATACAGTACCAGTGGCACCCACGACGATAATGGAAGAGAGAATAGCCTAGAGGAATTCGAAATCCCACAGGTAACGCCGGAAGAAGTAAAGAAAGCCTTGGGAGCTATGCAAAGGGGGAAGGCAGCTGGGGAGGATCAGGTAACAGGAGATTTGTTGAAGGATGGTGGGCAGATTGTTCTAGAAAAACTGGCCACCATGTATACGCAATGCCTCGTGACCTCGAGCGTACCGGAATCTTGCAAGAACGCTAACATAATCCTAATCCATAAGAAAGGGGACGCCAAAGACTTGAAAAATTATAGACCGATCAGCTTACTGTCCGTTGCCTACAAAGTATTTACTAAGATAATTGCAAATAGAATCAGGAACACCTTAGACTTCCGTCAACCAAAGGACCAGGCAGGATTCCGTAAAGGCTACTCAACAATAGACCATATTCACACTATCAATCAGGTGATAGAGAAATGTGCGGAATATAATCAACCCTTATATATAGCTTCCATTGATTACGAGAAAACGTTTGATTCAGTCGAAACCTCAGCAGTAATGGAGGCATTGCTGAATCAGGGGGTAGACGAACCGTATGTAGAAATACTGAAAGATATCTATAGCGGCTCCACAGCCACCGTAGTCCTCCATAAAGCAACAAAATCCCAATAAAGAAAGGCGTCAGGCAGGGAGATACGATCTCTCCAATGCTATTCACAGCGTGTTTACAGGAGGTATTCAGAGACCTGGATTGGGAAGAATTGGGGATAAGAGTTAATGGAGAATACCTTAGTAACTTGCGATTCGCTGATGATAGTGCCTTGCTTAGAAACTCAGGGGACCAACTGCAATGCATCCTCACTGACCTGGAGAGGCAAAGCCGAAGGGTCGGTCTAAAAATTAATCTGCAGAAAACTAAAGTAATGTTTAACAGTCTCGGAAGAGAACAGCAGTTTACGATAGGTAGCGAAGCACTGGAAGTGGTAAGGGAATACATCTACTTAGGACAGGTAGTGACCGTGGATCCGTATCATGAGTCTGAAATAATCAGAAGAATAAGAATGGGCTGGAGTGCATTTGGCAGACATTCTCAGATCATGAACAGCAGGTTGCCATTATCCCTTAATATAAAAGTGTATAACAGCTGTGTCTTACCAGTACTCACGTACGGGGCAGAAACCTGGAGGCTTACGAAAACGGTTCTACTTAAATTGAGGACGACGCAACGAGCTATGGAAAGAATGATAGGTGTAACGTTAAGGGACAGGAAAAGAGCATATTGGGTGATGGAACAAACGCGAGTTAATGATATCTTAGTTGATTGACGTAGTAGTTCTGCGGCAACCCGCAAGGTAATCATATCTTAGTTGAAATCAAGAAAAAGAAATGGGGCATGGGCAGGACATGTAATGAGGAGGGAAGATAACCGGTGGTCATTAAGGGTTACGGACTGGATTCCAAGGGAAGGGAAGTGTAGCAGGGGGCGGCAGAAACTTAGGTGGGCGGATGAGATTAAGAAGTTTGCAGGGACAACATGGCCGCAATTAGTACATGACCGGGGTAGTTGGATAAGTGTGGGAGAGGCCTTTGCCCTGCAGTGGGGGTAACCAGGCTGATGATAATGATTAGTGATGATTAGTTGCCTCGTGCTTCGAAAAAAAGATGAGCGAACCGGCCATATCTCCAAGCTGGATTCATAGTGACATCGGAAAGGTTGAGAGTCGAACCCACTACATTGCTGTTAACTAAGGTAAAGTTAATTAAGGCACAGTTCATGAAGATAGAGTTAAGGCATTCTAACCCACGACTCTTGGTAGGAGCGGAACACTCGACCTTTGGTGGAAGTCAAGCCAACGACCTTTGGTGTTATTTATGGATGAAGTTAAGCCACTTTATTAAGGCCCTCGTACCAACGACCTTTGGTGGGAGAAAACAAGAGGAAGTAACAACGCATTTGAAAGAAAATGTCAAGTGGTTTAGTGAATCTCTTGTGAGTGCGCAGGCTTTTGTCTTAATCGCCTTTAGCGTTGGATAAACTGACTGCCAACTCTTTTCGACCCCCTGTGGTATTTTGTTGTGCAATAAATGCAGGGTACAGGGGCACTTTTGCATTTCGCCCCCATCGAAACGCGGCCAGCGCGGCCGTGATTCAATCCCGCGCCCTTCGGCTTGGCAGCGCAACCCGCTAACCACTGCGTCACCAAGACGGGTCGCATGAGATTCTTTCGCGTACACCTAAATCTAACAGAACAAGAAACAATTTCTGTATAGTCGCAAAATATTTTCCCTGCAATACACTTTTTTTTTTCTTACTCCGTGATCACACTGCACTATACGTGTTACACTGAAGCACAAAAATTCCCAAAATGCATTTCTGCCTTCGAAGAAGCCGCAATCTTTCCTTCTATTAGCTCTTAAACTCTTGGTGCTTCATTCAGTGCCTGGATTCGGGTGCTTTATTATACACAACGTTGGCTGAACGCACCAGAAATCCGGAATGAACATTTTCACAGAGCAAAATAAACATTTCCTAATTTGACGAGGCATCTTGCGTCTACTTTATGAAATTACACGTGGCACAGATTTGATGGAGGTTTGTAAAGATCCTTCGCAATCATTATTACTTCTTGATAACACGATACCGCACCAACACCGCACGCGGTAGAGCATCATAAGCAAAAAGAAAAAAAATCCTCGACGATCAGCGCAGACGGCCTAACAAGTTCCAGCTAGCCCAGAACAGAAACCGGAAGTGTGGTTCAGGTATTAATGCCGGCGGCTTGAAATGCTACAGTAATTGGGCCGCTGGGCTCTATGGGAGTGTCCGCTCTCGTGGAATTTTTTTTTTCTCTACGACTGCACTGACACAACTTCATCCGGTAATTGTCGCTTGAGCGCCAGCAGAGTGAAAACCGCACATCAGGGTGTTCCGTTTAATTAAAGGTAGGCTTCACTGCACGTGTGTTAGTAAGTAAAACATGTTAGGGGTGCGCGGATGCACGAAAGTATGAAATAAGGAATCGAATAGTGTCGTATTGGATTCGGGCTTCGAGTCAAATAGCCACTATTCGTGCATGCGAATATTCTTTTAATACTTGCGAATATTTCATACCGGGAACTGCACATAAGTACCCATTAAATTGGAGGAAATGTCGGGTAAGTTTTTACCCTCGCGGGCATAATATCGACTATAGACATCAACCATGAGAACTTTCGTAATGGAGCAGGCTAGGTCACTTAGGTAGCCGTATTTTACGGACTGTAATGCGATCATTCGCGCTCTCTTAAGAGTCATCTGCATGAGAATAAATTTGCTCCTAATGCGCCATGCAGTTGTGCTTTTATTGAACAACACTTTATGACATACCGTGTAATGGCAGAAGCTTGCTAAATTTAAAAATACTAGGATGTGAACATTGTGATAACGGCCCGTTCGTTATACTAAAACAATTCTGAATATTTTCGATATTAGATTCAGTTCGATTCGGGCACTATTCGCTTTGTATTCAATTCGGAACCCTTAAGAAATGTCAGAGACCACTTCATCATCAGCCTATTTTTATGCCCACTGCAGGAAGAAAGCTTCTTCCTGCGATCTCCAAATATCTCTGTCCTGCGCCAACTGACTCCAACTTGCGCCTGCTAATTTTCGAATTCCATAACCCCCCCCCCCCCCTAGTTTTCTGCCACCCTCGACTGCGCTTGCCTTCTCTTGGCGCCCATTCTATAACTCTAACTGTCCAGCGGTGACCCATCCTGCGTATTACCATGGCTCGACCAGCTCCATATTTTTTTCTCTTAGTGTCAATTAGAATATCGCCTACACCCGTTTGCTTTGTGATCCACACCGCTCTCTTCCTGTCTCTTAGCGTGACGCCCAACATGTTTTGTTCCATCACCCTTAGTGCGGTTCTCAACTTCTTCTCGAACTTCTTTGTTAACCTCCAATAATAATATAATAATAATATTTGGGGTTTTACGTGCCAAAACCACTTTCTGATTATGAGGCACGCCGTAGTGGAGGACTCCGGAAATTTTGACCACCTGGGGTTCTTTAACGTGCACCTAAATCTAAGCACACGGGTGTTTTCGCATTTCGCCCCCATCGAAATGCGGCCGCCGTGGCCGGGATTCGATCCCGCGACCTCGTGCTCAGCAGCCCAACACCATAGCCACTGAGCAACCATGGCGGGTTTGTTAACCTCCAAGTTTCTGCCTCATATGTTAGCACGGGTTGAATGCCTTGACTGTACGCCTTTCTTTTCAATGATAGTGGTAAGCTCCCAGTCAGGATCCCGCAATGCCTGCCGCATGCACACCAACACATTTTTATTCTTCTGTGAATTTCTTTCTCTTGATCAGTGTCCCCTGCCAGTTTTCGACCAAGACAAGGCCATTTTATACGAAAAGTAATGAACCAGCAAATCAACTTAAGATGGGCACTAACAGGTTTCACGAGTTGATCTGTATATCGCTGCTGTTATTTCGTATTCCTTCTTGCACATGGAGACGTTCAACCCAATGATAACAGGCACATCTACTTGTGACAACTATTTCAATCCTTTGCCTTGTAGAGCCCACCACCAGGAAATTTATTTTAAAATATTCATTCAAGATTCACGAAAAGCTGAAGACATCTTGCCATAGCTGCCCACTTATATCAATGGTACCTGTTATTATAATTCTGCTAGGACGGCGCGAGAACTTTGCAAGCGGTTCACATAATGCCTCTATACAAGCAATAAATCATGGTGTCGCAATTTTAATTGTTCCCCTAATTAACTATCGCAGTTAAATATATAACTACCCAACACCCAGAAAATGCTCACACTACGAAAACAAATTAACCTGGTTAATGAGATAGTGCATTGATCAAACCTAAAAAACACGCATGCAATATTTTCGAACATTTCTATAGTCGCACGAATAACTTCGGTGTAAAACACGTAAAGTTCACAGAAACAGAGACCTAGGAAAAGTGCAGAAACAATGTGTGCTCAAATGACGGTATGTAACGGGCTATGTAATACCCCGTTACAGGGCCTTTAAGGAATAAAAATGAAAAAATGAACTCAATCTTTTCACATAGTAAATTCAACAACGAATTTACCTTAACTGCCGCCGATAGCATATTCAGCAAGATTGGCATTGCTCCTGATGGCATACGTTATAACTACATGCACTGGATGAGAAGAAGATTGGCACTCGAGAACCGAGCGGTACCTCTGTGGATTTCCCATTGAGAACGGGTACCGTAATTCTGAGCGACAGAGCCAGTGCTAGGAAAACAACAGAGATCACGTTAAATAAATAAAAGCACACTTGAATAGAGCGATCAGCTATAAATAACTACCAAGACGGCATAATAGCAATAGTTAAATATTAGGAAAGTAAAGAAATGGCGGATAAATTAGTTGGCAATGTTTAGAAACTGATCTTGATTTGGCAGCTATAATGTTTGTCCAGGAACCCTGGGAGATGCGAAATGATGTAGAGTAGGCAAACTTATAACTGTCAAGTCAGGCTTACGGAAAATTGGGTATGCATTTTAGTAGCACCTCTAGTTTACAGGAACTTAGATAACAACACGGACTACAACGGCAAACAATGGCTTGACGTGAGAGACGGCAGATTGTGGTGTTTGTCAACATAAAACCTAAGTGTGAGGGTAAAATACCTTGGAAATTGGGAAATAGACAGTTGCCTATTCATTGCCTCTCATGTCGGAAAAAATACAGAAAGTTGGCTAATATATGAGGGAGAAAACTAGCAGGTTGAGGAGACGCCATTAACATATCCTCATTTTGGACATCCGACAGAGAAACGCTGAGCAGAGCTAGGAGAAAGCACCGAGTTTCATTTCAAAGATGAACAAACAAACGGTAGCTTACAGTGAGAACAAAAAGAAACAAGCAAGTGGACATTACAGATCTAGGGACTATTCGGTTCAAAAATGCGAAGAATGTAAGCAGTAGCGCTGACATTTTTGCTGTTTAGAACTGGTCAGAACAAAGCTAATGATATCGGGATATTTTATTATTTAAGGTCACGCGCTTAGCTGCGTTCTGTTCTTAATCAATCGATAAATTTATTCATGTATCAAAGTACCAGGAAGGATGAAAAGAAAAGGCTGCGGACAACGCAGGAGTTCTCACCTCGCCACGTTTGAACAGCGACCATTTACAGCCCGCAAAAAAAAGTCTTAAAAGATATGCCTGAACAAAATTTCGTCCAACTTGTACAGCTATAATAACAATATCAAGTAGAAGACAAAAAATACTTGAATTCTGGTTTATACGATGTTGAAGCTAACTGCCAGTTTGTCAGCCATGTTCAACTTTATGGAAACGATTATATAGAGAAAAATGACAAACGAACAAACTATAAAAAAGCCCGCTTAAGTTCTAGTGCTGTTAGATCTTATAACTCGATACCACGATCATAAAAGTAATTTAGCAGTTTTGGAATAGTACATTTGAGCATCTGGTCTCCGTAATTAGTACGGTTTAGTGGCACAGTAAAGCACTCCCAATTTCTTGTATTACACATGTGTATCGGTAATGTATGCTTCGCAAGGCAAGTTAGATCAGTGACGATGTTTCTCTCTTAATAATAAAAGCGTGCGCACGCAGTTGAAATTAGCAATGGCGAAATGAAGAGTACTCGGTGTTCAAAATTTAACTTGCTCATTTTTACATATATCCTTTATTTTTTTATTTTATTATCAAGTTTGTGTTACTGTTCCTAGGGTTATTCGAAATTATAACTTCAGAAAGAATGAAGAAGCCGTAAAAATGAGCGAAGCCTGATATCAGTGAGAAGGAAACTTCGTATAGGAGAAACCAAGGCATGTGCATTGAATGATAAGCAAGGTAATATCATCCGCAAACTCGAAGCTACAGTAGAAGCAGTGGATGAATTCTATACTGACCTGTACAGTACCCAAAGGAGTCAGGATATCTCAATTAGAAACAGCCATGAACAGGATACAGAAACTCCTATAACTAGCGATGAGCTCAGAAGGATCTTGCAGGACAGGAAGCGGGAAAGTGCTGCGGGAGAATATGGAATAACAGTCAATTTAATCAAAGATGGAGGAGAAGTGATGCTTGGAAAACAGGCGGCTTTCTATAAGAAGTGTCTATCGACTTCAAAGGTCCCAGAGAACTAGAAGAATGCAACGATTATACTAATCCACAATAAGGGAAGCGTGAAACAACTGAAAAAGTATAGGCCCATTAGCTTACTCCCAGCATTATATAAAGTATTAACCAACAAAATTTGCAATAGAATACGAGCAACACTGGAATTTAGTCAACCAAGGGAACAGGCTGGCTTCAGGAAAGCCTATCCTATAGTTGAGCACATCCATGTCATTAACCAGGTAATCGAGAAATCCGGAAGGTACAATGAGCCTCTCGATGTGGCTTTTATAGATTACGAAAAGGCATTTGATTGAGTAGAGATACCAGCAGTCAGAGGCATTACGTAATGAAGGAGCACAGACCGATTACGCAAATATCTTGGGAAATATCTACAGACATTCCAAAGTTACCCTAATTCTGCACAAGTAGGTACAAACCTATAAAGAAAGGGGTCAGACAAGGAGGCGCGATCTCTCCAATGTTATTCACTGCGTGCTTGGAAGAAGTACTCAAGCTTTTAAACTGGGAAGGCTTAGCAATAAGTATCGACGGCGAATATCTCAGCAACCTTCAGTTTGGAGATGTCATTGTCTTGTTCAAAAACAATGGGGAGGAATTGCAACAAATCATTGAGGACCTTAACAGAGAGAGTGTAAGAGTGCGGTTGATGATTAATATGCAGAAGATAATCATCCATAGCCGGACAAGGGAACAAGAGTTCAGGATCGCCAGTCAGCTTCTAGAGTCTATGAATCTATGAAGTAGTACGTTTACCTAGGCCAATTGCTCACATGGGACCCTGATCAGAAGAAGAAAATTTACAAAATAATAAAAATGGGTTGCAGTGCATACGGAAGACAGCGCCAGATCCTGACTGGTAGCTTATCACTATCGTTGAAAAGAAAGGTAAAGAAGAAGTGCATTTTACCGGTGCTAACATATGGGGCATAAGAGAGAGAGAGAGAAAGAGAGAAGAAAGGGGAAAGGCAGGGAGGTTAAGCAGATGGGTAGATCCGGCATGCTAGCCTACGCTGGGGAGAGGAGGGAAGGGGAGGGGGTAAAGTGATTTGGAGGTTGACAAAGAAGCTCGAGAAGAAGCACCGGACAATGATCGATGGAACGAAGAATGATAGGCTTAAGTTTAAGAAACAGGAAGAGAGTGGATCAGAGAACAAACTGGGATAGCCGATATTCTATTTGACATTAAGGGAAAAAGATGGAGCTGGGCAGGTGATGTAATGCGCAGGCTAGATAATCGACGGACCACGATAGTTACAGTATGCGTGCCAAGAGAAGGGAAGCGCAGTCGAAGACGGCAGAAAACTAGGTGAGGTGATGAAATTATAAAATTCGCGGGCGCAAGTTGGTATCGGTTAGCTGAGGACAGGAGTAATAGCAGATCGCCGGGAGAGGCCTTCGTCCGGCAGCAGAGATAAAATAGGCTGATGATGATGATTAAAATTTCCAACACATACAGCTCTAAGTATTTTTTTTTCCCCAGAACTGTTGAGAACTGGAACTTTCTTCCTACCACGTGATTTTGTTGCTGAAACGGAGTAATTCTCTTCTTTTTAAACAGAAATGCAGGTATAGTGTTACTAGTGTTATCTGTAATGATAGCTTGCAGGTTCAGTAAACCCTAATAACGCACCAAATGTTTGGGGGAATGTACGCCAAAAAAAAAAGTTTATTTAAATTTAGGGATCTTACGTGAAAAACCGCGATCTGATAATGGGGCACGCCGGCGGTCTCGGGCAATTTGAACTATCTGGGGCTCCTTAACGTGCGCCTAAATCTATGTTTACGGGTCTTCGCATTTCGCCCCATCGAAATTCGGCCACCGTGGCCGGAATTCGATCCCGCGACTGTGCTTAGCAGCTCAACACCATTACGCAACCAGAACATGTGCATGTACGTCAGTCTGACGCCAGAGATGACAATTATGTTTTTTTTTTGTATTTTCTTTTAAGCATGAAATGCTTTTACCTCCCGTTGTCGGCGACCTTCAGGAGACCTTACGCCAAAATCCATAGCCGTTATACGTGCACGCAAAAGGAGAATGGGAGGAGAATGTGAGGAGAACGAAACGAGATTATCTGGGAAATCAGTCAAAAATGAGGTAAATGCGTTTTCTGACCCCCAAGCCCTTATACAAGACCGCATTACATAAGCTAGCAGCTGCCAAAACAAGTTACAAAAATATGCTTCCGATTTCTTCGTAATGTTTGCTCGCTTATCGTCAAGCTGTAACTTCCTCTACGCTGTAGTTTAATTCGTCGGTTCCAAAAGCGGCGTTCAAAAAGCAGATACAGTGCACCACAGTTGACTTTCATCGTCTGGCGCTCAGACAGGGTTGTCCGTGCTCTATTCAACGCCAGCGGCCCGCGACTTCCGCGGGGAGAGATAGCGCCACCCTGCGAGACCAGGCCGGCAGCGTCCGGGGCGAGGCGAATGGTTGTGAGATGCTTGTGATGGTTGCGAGACGTTTGCGAGCGATCGTCGTAATTACTCCAACCAATCTACTTTGCCGGAAGCCATTCCATGCTTGCATCTACTCTCGATTATGGAAGAGCCAGCATTTTTTTTTTTTTTTGCTGCTGTGGTATAGAAGTTACTCAAACTTCCTAGCTTTAATATTTTTCTCTTTCAGAATGTATTCCAAGTTTGCCTATAAAGAAATTACCTAGACCGAAGCCGGCGCCATCAAAATCTATCAAATTAATTAAACCTCCCCTTGTAGCAGGAGAGGCTTTTGTTGTGCAAAACAAGGGTAACTTACTAAAAAAGCTGAAATAGTTTTTAATTCTTTTATTGTCCCATTACATAAACTGATGTTAAGCGTCATGAAAACTGCACAAAGTGGTATGAGGTCCATCTCATAGTTCATGGAGGGTTACTTAACGGGGTTATTTAACGTGCACGAAAAGCGTGACTCACGAGCTCCTTTTCTTTAGTGCAACTGTATTGTCTAGCACTACATTAACCAACGCTGCTATCTTGCATGAATGACCGTTTTCACTCGGTCGCCGGAGAGTCGGGCGGGCGTTGACTCTCAGGCGAGCACTTGGCCACTAAGACAAATTTGCACTATCAGCGTCACACCAGGTTTTGAATATTCGTACATTGCTTGTTTCCTTATTGTGTCGGTTGGGAGAAAATCCTCAAAATAAATGTTTCTTGATATATTGTCAGGATCTCCGAAGAGAGGAAGCACCATCAAGTCGAACACTGCACCTTAATTCTTTGCACGTACGCCTGGTAACTGTCCGCAAGAGAAAACTGCAGAAATTAAGACAAACAGAATAGTTAAATGCTGCTGAAAGCAGCGATAGCTGCGCAACATATATCGACGATTATGACAACTGGCTTACACTTGCCCGAACAGAAAACAAATGTTTGCCGTGGATAAAACTTGCCTGCTCGGACTGATTATAATTTATATTGGGGCCGCTCAAGCTGCCACGAGCAGCTTTCTTTTGCACTTGCCAGCCGCAATACTGTACTTTTGTGTTGTTGAAATAAAGCGTGCGTACTTACATACAAAATTTTCATACCGTAGTGGCGGTGAAGAAACTGACATACTAATAGAAGGAATGAATAAAGTCGACCATCTAGGGCGGCCGTCATCCCCCTCGAAGAATGAAAAAAAAAACCAAATGTGCCGCCGCTTTTTTTTTTTTTTTTAGCAGGAAGCAAAGCGACACACTACTGACGATAATGACGGCGGGCATGCAATTGCCAACTACATTTACCCGCTTCAAGCCGGTTCGCGAAACATTTATGCACTGCCGTAGATCAGTCTCATCAGGCAGTTTGCAGATTGTACTACAAAAGCATGAGCTGAAACCGGTGGGCCTTGCACTCTGCGGGTTGAGCAGTTGGGGCTAACACGCGACGCTCTCGAGACAGAAGTGTAGACGGTCGCGTCATACCAAGAATTGGCGTATGCCCGTGTCTTCTACTTTCTTCGCGAAGCGATAATACACCGGCCCGCAAAGCATGCAGCTTGCCGTCCTTAGACGTCAGCTCAGCGTGCTGCGTCATGGCTCCCCGCTCTTCTCGCCTTCGTAGTCTTTTTCTCTCGCTCTCTCTCTATGTGATAGAGTGATAGGCCGACGACGTAGAGCGAAAGAGTACACGAACTGATATCGTGGCCAAACCATCGCTTTTTTTCTTGAGCTAGCTTCGCATAATGGCGGCACCAGCCCGACACGTTGAGCGCTCCCACTACTACTCGTGCGTTGCGGCTCATGCTAGACGGGATAGTACACGCGACGTTGCAGACAGGCCTCCCTCGCCATCGACTTGACCACGTTCACTGGTGGTGAATTCGCCGGATCGATTTCCTTGTTTGAACAGGGTTACAAGACGCTCCACATCCGTGACATTTAAATCACGCGCCACATGAACGAGGGTCACTTTCCGGAGCGTTGAGAGGAAAACAAGCAAGCGCCGAGAGAAATTTACCGTGATGGACCGACTGCACGCCTACGCGTCACGGCGAGCGAGAGTAAAGCCAGACAAAAATGGTGTCCTACCAAAGCGATGGCTACAGTTGCAGTCACTCGCAAGATAGTCCTTACGCCAGCACATCAACGCTTCAGCACAATAATGAGGCGCCTGTCACTGCTCGCCTATCGAGTCAAAAGAAGCACTGAACGTACCACTAACAAACTCAAAACTTGTCAGCACATCAACGCTTCAGCACAATAATGAGGCGCCTGTCACTGCTCGCCTATCGAGTCAAAAGAAGCACTGAACGTACCACTAACAAACTCAAAACTTGTATGCCCAACGTCGATGATAGCGACGCGACAAGCCTGACCGTACTATTACGAGAACACCTAAACGGCCGAGCACAGAGCGGAAAAAGCATGCTGACGGAACCCGCACACCGGCCGGGCGACGTAAAATATCGCAGCCTTTTTCAACTACCCGAACAAGATGCCTACCTCTGGAGGCCTCTGAAATGACCACCCGAATGTGCCCTAGGTTCGCGTATTGTGTAAAGTGATTATCCGGTAAGAGCGTCGTCTCGGTGCAAAAAGTCACCAGATATGAAAATTAAAACAACGTACACTGGGCACTATTGATACCTGCCACAAATGTGACCAAATCTGCATGCATTAATACCACAACCAAGCAATATAATCAAGTGAACACCATCGTCATGCCTTTTTCCATTAACAGAGACCGGAACTTTAGTTCCAACGTCAATTTTGTTCTTCACGTTATTACCTTACTTATTTAAGGTAAGTACGAACTATGGGTCTGTAGAGACATCTTAATGACAGCTTTATCGTGCCTAATATGATGTTGGTGCCGATATTGGATATTTCTGGTCTCAAAATGCGTTTTCTCGCGTTTTATTCTAAGCGAAATGAACTGTCACCTTTACACAAACATCTATACCTATTCTTGCGACAGCATAAATACAGTTACCGTGCTCGCGAACACAATTTTCAGCTTATTATTACAAATAATAATATCGGCGCCTCTTACCCCACTTGCAGCCACGTCGTCCGCAGACACCCGCCGGTCGCGTTCTGCCTCTCTCACACGGCACGGCGCATGCGCATGCGGAGCCGTTTCCTAGGCAACCGAGCCGAGTTGACCTGCGCCCAGCGTACGGCTCGTCACCATCTTTCTTCCAACGCGGTCGCCGTTTCTGACGTCGTTATCGCCTATCACACATGCCGCGCTGCGTACAATGCATCGACACTTTCACGCTATCAGCAACATTAGTGGTTCGCACGAAGACCTTTTTCAAGCTTGCAATCTTACATGGAATATCCGATGGTTTCAATCGCCGCGATTTGCTTAAGGTGCCCGTTTTTGTGTCAGCCACTTGTTCTCGCCATTTCTGTCTTGCGGTGGCGAGAGAAAAAAAAAAGTGCATTGAGCTACGCGTAGCTTGAATCCTCAGCATACTCAATAGAACAAGATTTTATTTCGAAGCAGTTAGAATGGTACAGGCATTACATTATTTCTACACACGACATCGCGGTATGCACTTATATATCATGCTTGACTGACGTGCCGCGTTGTGTAGGTCATGGCGTAAGGATAGTTTTCTTTCTTTTTTAATGTAAGCTTTCCTTCCTTTTTTTCGCATATTTAGCGTCTCTTGTCTTGCATGATTGGCGGATACTGTACATAATGCTAAACGATGTGGCCGGCCTTTTCCTACCCAGCTTTTACACTAGGGGCACCTTACACGACGCGTTCGCGCCCGGGTTTTCGCGCTTGCGACAATATGCTACCGCACAGTAAACCATGTTTGTTGCGACACCACGACTTACTCTGCAGGTATTACGATATCACTAGGGTGAAGCGCGTTCGTATATGGTAACAGTATCGCGCAAGTCTCCCGTGAAATGTAGAGAAAGGTGCCTACATACACGGTGATACACCCGAATGGCCTGGCTAGGAGGACGTGTGGTGGCGCCGGAGACTGACACGGCACACGGCTCGGTTACCCTGCTCCGCGCACACCTGCAGGAATGCGGGATGTTAGAGCGCCGTCCCCGCGATGCAGGAAGCACTACCCGACTGAACATTCGGCCACATGAGTGTATAGAGGACAGGATGGAGCTTTCTGCCTTTTCGGACACATTGTCTCCTCTCACTGTTCCCCTTGGCATCTGGGTTTAAGGTACCTGCCCACGCCTGGCTCTTTACAAGAGGTGCGACACTTCTTCCGTTAACGCACTCATGGGCGACCTGCGCGATGCTGCTCAACCGCGAGGAAATTTTTCCACGGCTAAGAGCATTCTGCACGCAGGAATCGACTACGCTACATAAATTTTGTTTGGACGTGGGAGACGTTGCTTCCGGGTAAAAACCATCGTGCAAGCCGCCACAGCACGCATTTCCGAAACTTCTATTGCGTCAAAGCGTTTCGTCAACCACCGGGAAGCTCGGTAAAGACGGCGCCCTGGTTTTCGAATTTACCGCGCAACGCGCATAAGGGCACGTACAGTGCAGTCTATACTGTTAATTGAATGGAACAACCTAACGAGCGGTTTTCACTTTGCTGGCGCTAAAGCGGCAGGTACCGGCTGAAGTTGTGTCAGTTCATGCAGCGCTGAAAAGACGAGCAATTACGCATACCGGAGGGAGAACGATGCATCTGCTCTCAGCTCCTCCACCCTGCATTACGCCTTTTATACGCTGATCTGCATAATGTGCACCAACCGGAGTTCTTAGTTGGAAATAACATCGCACGCTCTTGAGTTCGCCATCGCTGTATACAGAATTTGTGTGAAAAAAGTGGCAAATGAAACACGGTTCCCGAGTGTGAACGTAACCCACTTAAAGCAGGGTCATTCTACGCCAACTGTCCCAACTTGAGCAATATGCATTTCGCTCAAGAAATTAGAAAACATACGCGCATATAAGCATTACTTGCACAGCGTTTTCCCAAAATATTTCGAGCGGAAAATTTTTTCGCGCCTGTGAGGGCCATTTAAATTTCAAGATACAGTGGAAAATCAGGTGCGAAACAAAATTTTGCCACAAACTGACCGTCTTGCTCATGCTTTTGAGATATGTATTTTTGCTTTGCCTGAACTTTATTGTTTTTAAATCCTGAACACAGATGTAAAAATGCGCAAATTATAGCGTTTGATGCAAGTTTTCTGATAAAGATGGTCGCGGAAGAAAACCTGTAACTATTTTCATGGGAGTTTCCCTCAAACATTTATTTCCGCCTCTGTGCTGCGCACAGAATCTAAAAGCCCGAATTTAGCAAAAACGCCATTTTGGCCTATGTTTAGAAGTCCGTAACACACTAAGATGGTCCCCGAAAAATTACGCAGAAAAGTGGATATAATTGAAGAGCATAACTACTTTCGACACGGAAATTTTCATAGAAGGAATTTGCTTTTTCACCGAGAAAAAGAAAAAGCAAATTTGAACCTCACCAACCCAATATTTTGGTTCGCGTTGCGACTTCGCCTCATAGCACACTGGCGGGAAATACAAACCAGGGTGGCACAGATGGTCTTGTGTGCGGAGAAGAATAAAAGCTATGATCACACGAATTGCCAACGTGGTAGCGGCCCACATTGGCTTAAAAAGTCGCGCCTCCGGATCTCTTTTCAACAAAAGCTTTCACACACACTCTCTTTTCAACAAAAGCTTTCACACACACACACATACACACACACACACACACAAACACACACACACACCAGGAGTTGGTAAGAACTTGATTCCTGAAGATGTGCTTCAGGTAGATGGACATCGCGCACCTCCGTGCTTACTGGAAGTAGTTATGCGCATGCGCCCGCCTACGCGAGATGTGGTAGAGCTGCCCAAAAATCGCCTTCCTGAACGTGTGATTGGAGCACCACTTGCACGACACGCGTTCTGTCACCGGAAGCTTTACCGAGAGGATTTCACTAGTTCCATAATTTGTCTCTACAATTATTCCACCTACTTGGGCCCAGGTAGACAATAGTCGACAAAAGTTTTTGTTGGCACACGCATCACAGTGCCTTTGTGATGTCAAGCCAGAAATACCAAAAAAGTACACCTACTTATTGCTGGGGACATTGTGGTACTTAAGTCAATGATTATATCGTTACATTTTTGACGCTGTTGACGTGTTTTATGCGGGGTGATTATTTTTAAAGTTTTATGGAACATTCAAATATAGGCTGCTGCAAATAACGAAATTCTACTCCTTGAGCGGGATTACAGAGCCGCCCATTACATGCACGTGAAATCAAAAGACATTTTCAACTAAAGGAAAAATGATCACGAATCATCTTCTAAATTAGGTGCTTTACACCGCATACTGCAATTTGCGAATTGTAGCCGGTGAGTTTCCAAGGCGTATCTACTTGGAATGAATTTTCAGAATGACACTAGCTTCGAGATATGTGTCATCAAACTCGCCGCAATAATGCACTGATATACCATTTATGACAAAACGCTATTTCATGCGCTGAAGCACAAAAGTAACAGGAGCACCCACGTATCTCGTCCCACATTTGGGGGCTGAACTGGTCTCACCCTAGAAATAAATTTCAAGTGCATACGTCTCGCAAGCTCACCGGCTACAATTTAAAATTTGTGATATGTCGTATAAAGTAGCCAATTAATAAATAAATTAGTAGTTTCCTAAGTTATTTGAACGTGTGTTTAGATTTCTTGTGCTAGTAATATCCGCCTCCTTAAATAATCTAGCTCAAGAACGTACATTACGCTATCAACCACAGGCGATTTCTAAAAATTACGTAAAACATAAGGAAGACCACCCCGTAATCAATCAATCAATCAATCAATCAGAATTTATTATTAGAAGTTAAGTCACATTACAAGTACTTATTATGCAGAAGGAGGTCCCAAAGTCAAAGACTGTATCGGGACCTCCTGCACAAGAACAGTTATTATAGTTAACATCTAAAAGCAAAAACCGCATATAATAAAGGAAGTATACAAGCAGCAAGAAAAGAACGGTTACAGAACAAAATACAGCATTGATTACAAATAATAACAAGGTTTAGCATATCTAATGGTAGCAGCAAAATTGTGCGGGACCAAAATACCAACACTTTATTTCTAACAACAAAAGAAAAAAGAGAAAAGAAGAAAAGAAAGCGAACAAAAACCGACTACAGTAATCCTTGTCGTTCATCTGTCTATAAAAAATGAATTTTTAGTTCTCTTTTAAATTGTGATACATATCTTGAGTTTTTCATTATGAAAGGAAGAGTGTTCCATATTGATATGGAAGTGAATTCTACTGTCTGTTTACCATAGTTAGCGCGGATTCTTGGTAAAAGAAAATTGTTATTCAACGCAAATCTGGTGGCACTACGAATCATCAGGTTAGAAGGCGAAAACGGGATCGATGGTAACTCATTATTCACAAATCTGTAGAAAAAAAAATACCAAGGTTGCATTTAGTGAGTCCAGATTTGGTAAGGATGTTATTCTCGTGTCGCAGGGAAGTGGCATTAGAAACGCGTGTGCTGTAAGTAATTATTCTTACGGCTCGGTTCTGATATTTACAAATGCAAATATAATTCGGTCATCCCAGCGACGCAGGCGGCGCCTCGCGGCCCTCCTCCGAAGCAGTCACCCGGTGATTGAAGTCTGCGACGCAGTTCGGCGCTGCGGCCTCGCGGTCGTCGCAGGCTCGCCGATGAGGAAAATTCGGAATAGTAATCGCACGTGCAGCGCGCCGCAGTGCTCAAACCGGGGCGCAGCGAGTGTTCACTAATGTACTTCAAGACAGGCGTAACTACCTGAGGCACTGGAACCAGTTACGAAGGTCGTACTGTACATTTGCGTGACAGTGAATTGCGCACAGAGGTGACCCCACTTCTATACAGCGATCGAGCCGAGCTCTGCGCAAAGAAGAAACAAATTTTAAGGGTCGCACCGAGTTACGAAGAAACAAGTCGAAACACAAGTGGAAAAACGTGAAGCCCGTTCAGGCACAAGCACATTTGCTCCGCCGTACGCTGTTCGAGGCTCTAGATGAGCGTGATCACCCCTGCACGTTACGAGTCTCCTGAACTGTATTTTGCAGCCGTTCTCTCTTGTTCTTTAGTTTACATATCGAAATGCATTAAAGTCTGTTTCCTACTGCACAGGATTAATTTGTTGAAAACAGGGGCGCTTGAAAAACGGCTAACGTCTGTTGCCAGTATGCGCTTGCGTTTATAAGTGTTTGCGAAAACACAAATATATGCCTTCATGCCCGTCAGCATTTTCAAGGCTACTAACGACATAATAGAGAGTTTTAGTTCTTAAAACACGATTTTAAGCTGTTTAGTATTATCAACACAAACTTTTCTAATACCGGTCGTGTTATTGCACTCTTCTAGCCAGCTATCAATACAGACGTAAAAATGCCTGTATACTGCCTCCGGTTACAACACATTTATAATCTCGCTATCATTTCAACGACAAAACTGTCAATGAAAGTACTTCTTGCGAGTGGCACGGCTCAACGTGCACTTCATCATCATCATCATCATCATCATCATCATCATCATCATCATCATCATCATCATCATCATCATCATCATCATCCATCATCATCATCATCATCTTCATCATCTTTTATGTCCACTGCAGGACGAAGGCCGTTCCATGCGATTTCCAATTACCCCTGTCCTGCGCCAACCAATTCCAACTAGCGCCCGCGAATTTCCTAATTTCATCGCTCCACCTAGTCTTCTACCGTCCACGACTGAGTTTCCCTTCTCTTGGTACCCATTCTCTAACCCTAATGGCCCAACAGTTATCTAATCTGCGCGTTACATGACCCGCCCAGCGCCACTTTTTTCTCTTAATGTCAATTAGAATGTCGTCTATACCCGTTTGCTCTCTGATCCAAACCGCTCTCTGTCTCCTAAAGCTATGCCTAGCATTCTTCGTTCAATTGCTCCGTCCTTAACTTGTTGTCAAGCTTCTCTGTCAGTCTCCAAGTCTATGACACCCCCCCCCCCCCCCCACACACACACACAAGAAAACTTAAATTATGGGGTTTAACTTGCCAAAACCACTTTCTGGTTATAAGGCACGCCGTAGTGGAGGACTCCGGAAATCTCGACCACCTGGGGTTCTTTAACATGCACTTAAATCTAAGTGCACGTTAAGTGCACTTAGATTTACACTAAGTGCACTTAGATTAACGTGCACTTAAGTGCACGTTAAGTGCACGGGTGTTTTCGCAAAGTCTATGCCCCATATGTCAGCAGTGGGAAAATGCACTGATTGTACACTTTCCTTTTCAACAATAATGGTAAGCTTCCAGTCAGGAGCTGACAGTGTCTGCCGCATGCGATCCAACCCACTTTTATTCTTATATAAATTTCCTTCTCATATTCAGGGTTCCATGATTAATTTACCTATGTAAACGTACTCTTTCACAGACTCTGGAGGCTGAATGGCGATCTTGAACTCTTGTTCCCTTGCCCGACCATTCATTATCCATTATCTTTGTTTCCTGCATACTAATCTTCAACACTACTCTTACACTCTCTATGTTAGGGTCCTCAATCAATTGTTGTCTCGTCTGCAGTGTTGCTGAATAAAACAATGTCATCGGCAAACCGAAGGTTGCTAAGATATTCGCCGTCGATCCTTACTCCTAAGCCTTCCCAGTTTAATAGCTTGAATACTTCCAAGCACGCAGTGAATAGCATTGGAGGGATTGGCTCCCTGTCTGACCCCTTTCTTTACAGGTATCTGCCTGCTTTGGTAGCTGTGGAACCTCTGTAGATATTTTCCAAGGTATTTACATAAGCGGTCTGTACTCCTTGATTACGTAATGCATCTATGACTGCTCGTATCTCTACCGAATCAAATGCATTTTCGTAATCTATGAAAGATATATAGAGGGGCCTATTGTACTCTGCGGATTTCTCGATAAACTGATTAATGACATGGGTGTGATCCATTGTACAGTATCCCTTCCTGAAGCCAGCATGTTCCCTTGGTTGACTAAAGTCCAGTGTTGCCCTTATTCTATTGGCGATTATTTTGGTAAATATTTTATATAATACTGGGAGTGAGCTAATCGGCCGATAATTTTTCTATTCTTTAACGTCTCCCTTTTTGTGGATTAGTATAATGTTTGCATTCTTCCAGTTTTCTGGGACCCTTGCAGTCGACAGGCACTTCGTATAAAGAGCCGCCAGTTTTCCAAGCATTATGTCTCCTCCATCTTTGAATAAATCGACTGCTATTCTATCTCCTCCCACCGCTCTTCCCCGTTTCATGTCTTGCAAGGCCCTTCTGACCTCATCGCTCGTTATAGGAGGAGTTTCTGTATCCTGTTAATTGCTGTTTCTAATTGAGGCATACTGACTCCTTTGGGTACTGTACAGGTCAGTATAGAATTCTTCCACTGCTTTTACTATACCTTCAAGATTGCTGATGATATTACCCTGCTTATATTTTAGTGCATACATCTTGGTTTGTCCTATGCCAAGCTTCTTTTTCACTGATTTCAGGCTGCGTCCACATTTTACGTCTCACGTTAAAGTTTCAAATATCACTGATTTTCGCCTTTTTGATCAGTTTTGACAGTTCCGCGAATCCAATGTTATCTTTTGAGTTGGACGCTGTGATAATAGAGCGACGTGACTGACTTGGCTATCTTGTGCGCATGTCTTCCGTGTCAAACCCGTCGCACGTGTGCCGATAAGCGATACATCGTGCCTACATAAATCCTTGTTTTTTGTGCAATGAAGGAATCTTGCAAAAGCTGCTGCTGCGTCCACATCGGTTATTACACTGGCGACGAGGCACGGTTGCGTCCATGTGGGGAGGGCGTTTCCAGCAAGATGGCCTTCGGCGTCCGTATCGGCGAATTTCACTTAAATGGTAACTCTTCGTGGGAGGATTACGTCGAGCGTATAGAGCTATGCTGCACTGCAAACAAGCTCAAGGAAGACGCCGACAAGAGGGCAGTATTGCTGAGCTGATGTGGGCAGGATACATACTCCCTGATAGCTACCCTCGTCAAGCCTCTCCGACCACCGAACGCTGACTACCAGTCCATCGTAAATGCCGTGAAGAACCACATCAACCCGAAGCCATCCGAGCTATATTCAAGGTACGTGTTCTCGAAGCGAGATCAGCACGACGCCGAATCTGTCGCAGACTACGTTACAGCTTTACGTAAGCTAGCCGAGAACTGCGGGTTCAACAACAACCAGCTTCCTCTTGACGTAATGCTAAGGGACCGGTTAGTTTTTGGAATCTCTGACAGCATTGCGCAGCAACGTTTGTTGGCCGAGAAAGACCTAACTTTTAAGACTGCCTACGATCTAGCAGTGACGGCAGAGGCAGCTGCAAAACATCAAAGGGTTATGGGCGGCCTACGTCAGGACGTCCCTGATTTGACAGCTAAAGTGGACAGGCAACCCATGAAGCAGCATAAGAATGGGCAAGATGTAAAAACTTCAAGCGAGCACCCTGTTGCTTATGCGTCAAGAACACTCACTAAGGCGGAACGTAATTACGCCCAGATTGACCGCGAGGCTCTAGCTATTGTCTATGGCGTCCGTCAATTTCATCAGTACCTCTGTGGGCGAGAATTCCGCATCTTGACAGATCATAAGCCACTACTCGGTATCTTTCAACGAGACAAGCAGATTCCCGTTTTGTCACCGCGCATGTTGCGATGGTCTTTGTTATTATCTGCTTACGAATACAAACTGGAGTATAGAAGGACGCAAGATCACGCAAACGCTGACTGCCTAAGCAGGTTACCGATACCCGGTGACAGGAGGGACATCGAGCCTCCTGGCGACGTGCTTTTGTTGGAAGCAGTGGAGTACCCTCCTGTGAGCGCAGCAGACGTCTCATCAGCCACTACGCGTGATCCTTGCCTGTCGCGGGTGAAGAAATGGGGTCGCAACTGGCTGGCCAGAACAAGGTGTGCCCCCAGAATATGCTGCCTATCAGGTGAGGCGCGGAGAGCTGTCTTTTCACCGTGACTGCCTTCTGTGGGGTAACAGGGTCATACTGCCACAAGAACTGAGAGAAAAAGTCCTCGCCATTCTGCATGCAAATCACCCTGGCATAACGGCAATGAAAGCTCTGGCAAGGTCATATGTGGTGGCCGAAGATCAATTTGCAATGTTTGCTTCATACGGATTGCCGGAGTTGGTTGTTTCTGATAGCGGCACAGCCTTCTCGAGCTACGAAATGCAATCTTTCTTGAACAAGAATGGCGTGCGCTACATGTATACCGCTCCATACCATCCCGCAAGAAACGGAAGGGCTGAACGCATGGTTCGCGAGCTAAAGTGTGCGCTTCGAAAGCGGAGCCAGGGCACAGTGGCATGTAAAGTTTCTCGTTTTTTATTCAAGCAGCACTCCACGCCCTACTCGGAAACTGGAAGGACGCCAGCACAACTCATGCTAGGCAGGAGCTTCCGCTCTGTCTTGTCGAGTCTTCACCCTGGCGCATCCTCGAGGGAGTTTCTGCAAGGTGACCCCGTGTATGTGCGGAACTTCCCTCGTGGTCAGAAGTGGCTGGCCGCACGGATACTGCGTCACTTGGGCCACGTCATGTACGAAGTACGGACTTCCGATGGCTCAGTACACGGACGTCATCGCAACCACGTGCGGAGAGCATGGGATGCTATACCGATAGTCTCTCACGCTAACCCCAGTTTCAAGCTTCCAGCGACGCAGACTGCAGTGCAAAGATCGCCTATCCTTCCAGCGACGCAAACTGCAGTGCTGAGATAGCCTAGTCCAGAAGTTCCGCAAGCATGCCGTAGGTCTATTCGTGTTCGTCGCCCAGTGCTTCGTTATGGCATTGACTACTATAGGTGGGAAGGGATGTGATAACAGAGCGACGTGACTGAGTTGGCTATCTTGTCCGCATGTCTTCCGTGTTAAACCCGTCGCACGTGTGCCGATAAGCGATACATCGTGCCTACATCAATCCTTGTTTTTTGTGCAATAAAGGAATCTTGCAAAAGCTGCTGCTGCGTCCACATCGGTTATTAAAGACGCTTTCATTCTTTGTCGTTTCTTTATTAGGTCCTTAGTTACTTGGAAGAGCTTGCCTACTGGTTGCCTTGGTGCCTTGCCTCTGTTTGGATCCCACCGATGGCATCGGTTGTTGGGAACTCGGCGCTGACGCCCGTGGTTGTACCTGGGTCGCAAGCCCCAAGGGTAGCGTTGGCCTGGCGGCCTGGGGTACAACTGGAAGCATCCGAAGGTCCCGGCAAAGCATGAGTCGACTGGTAACAACAAAACAACTTGTTTATTTTAACATCGCAAAGAGTTGGCGGTCAGGTTGACCGAAGTAGAGAGACGGGAGAGCACTTTACTCAACAGAAGAAATCGGAGCCCTCTTTTTGGCGTCCGGGGGCAGCTGTTTTTATACTCTCGCACTTGAGGGCAAGAAGGAACCCCTCAATAGACGAGCACGTGATTGTACAATGAGCTAATGGTGACGCACACTGTCGTAGCGCCGCCGGTCGGGCACAAAGACTGGGAGGAGAAGGTAACTTCGGCTCTCGTAGCGCCTCTGGTCGGGCACAATGACTGGAAGGAGAGGGTGACCCCCTGCTGTCGCATCGCCGCCGTTCGGGAACAATGGCACACACACACGCACATGAAGACACGTGGCATCGGAACATGCCTGGAAACGCCTGGCGGGGAGCGTTGCGGCGACGCCGAACGGGCCAAAATGTCTGCCGCCCCGCCGCAGTCACGCCTGGAAACGCCTGGCGGGGAGCGTTGCGGCGACGCCGAACGGGCCAAAATGTCTGCCGCCCCGCCGCAGTCGCGCCGGCAAAACCGCGCGTCGCAGGCGAAACGCAACACCTCCCACTTCAATTGCTGCCTCTGAAGCCAGCCTAGTTACCATTCATTACCGCTGTGTCATCTTCATCTCTCTGTTCTAAGGCTACATATTTGTTTGCACGTACCAGCGTGAATTTTTCTGCTTTCACCCTTAGTACCTCTAGGTTCACCTGTTTCTTCTTGACCAGTTTTACTCTTTCTCTCTTCAAACTAAGGCGAATCCTAGCCCTCGCTAACCTATGATCACTGCACTTTACCCTATCTATCGCTTCTACATTCTGAGCTATGCTGGGATCAGCAGAAAGCACTCAAGAGTTCGGCAAAGTACACTGGGTGTTGCAAAATATGCGCACTGTTCGTAGTAAAACGAACGGGCTGTAAGTTTGCTTCGAGTTAGGTTTTGCAGAGATACAAGTTTGATGCTACGTCTGCTGGCATTACTTACCGGTTCCGTCCACAATAAATCTAAAGTGGGTGTCGACTGCTGTCACGGCGCCATCTGTCACGGCTACGATGAACAGCGTGTTGTAGTCGTATCCTTGTCAATCAGCGTATGTGGGCTTGTTCCCGCACTCTGGTGTCCTCGTCTGTAGTGCGCTGCATACCAAAGAAAGGTACGGAATGTGCATATGGCATACGAAGGAGGAAGACAGTGTGTCTTCTATGACTACCCATGTCCCGGCCCAAAGCATCATTATCACTTTCTGAATACGGAATGATCACGTAAACGCGCCGCTGTGTCTGAGGCGATCAAGGTGGCGAGCATGACGTGAAAGATTGTATTTTTTTTTTCGGTTATCGAGTTATGAAATTTACCGTCTCAGGTTGTCCATCAGGGTATCCTCGTAAATACCTCCAATACGCTCAAAGCAGTACAATATACGGGCCGCAACTAGTGCCGCGACTTGTTGCTGGCCTAGTTGGTTTACACTAACTAAACGTAATCAGACACGCAATATTAGGAAGGCCAACCCGCCTCCCCCCATGTACAGGAAGTGGCTTCATACCGCAAAGCTTAATTGTGAGCAAACATATCTGCGCACCGCCATTGTATCACGCAGGTAAAATTGTCAAAATGGATGCTCATAGTATTCTAGCAAACGGTAACAACAACCACAAATAACCAAAACATTTGTCACTGAAGCTTTAGTACAAGTTTTAGTTCAGCGTACGCAACTTATAGCATACGCTATATGCTATAGTGTAGCGTACGCCAAGCAGCGCACGTTTTTTAGTTGGCCTGCGAGATCTTCGTATCTCAAAGGCCCTATGCCGTCGTTGAGGCTATCTCCCGACTGTAGCGATAGGTGGCACTGACATATCGAATGTTTTTTTTTTCTTTAGGTTCCGACTTCAATCAATCAATCAGTTTATTTCACCAGGAAATTCTGGATGGTCTTCAGGGCTAAAAGCTGCCCTAGGCAGCTTGACTGAGTCCCTGAAAACCCTTACATCTGCAGCATACAACGTTCACAACACATATATGCATATCGGATCATAATTATAACATATGTAATACTGCGACAAAGTTTACGTAAGGATCACTTGAAGTTAACATACAGAGCTACAGTAGGATTCGCATCAAATGTTTAATACAGGATAAACAAAATCGTAAAAGGCTTTTCACTGCAAAACAATAAAAGTAAATAAAATAAGATTCTGTTAATTTAACAGGTTTCACAAACAATAAAAAGTAAAAATAACACTGATAACAGACATCGCGCAACGATGACACCACCAAAACAGAATGCAATAAGTACAGGACAGGCAAAAGCCAGGCAAACAAGACACATGCACGCCATTCCAAAGATAACTATGCGGCAGCCATATTTGTTAGGTTTGATATAGTTACAAGGAATTCTTTACAAGTGTTAGAAAAGAAGAAGGATCGCGAAATCCCAAATTTGTATAAGTGCCGTACCCGTATGATACCGTATTCCTGAAACACCGTTTCAGTTGAAGCCAGGTAGGAAATGTTTGCCACATGGCGAAGAATATTTTTTTGCAAAAGCAATATTTTAAGTTCTGTTTAGATGTGGTAGCCCAGACTAGACTACAGTAGTTAATGTAGGATGGCGACTAGTGCGTAATACGCTTGAAGTTTTACTTTCGAGGGGAGTAAGCGTTGACATCGCGATAATGCTCCAGTAGTTGAGTTTCCTACATAGCTCTTCCACATGCGAGTTCCAACTAAGGTGAGCAGAAAACGTAACGCCGAGTATCCTGTGTTCGTTTACTACAGCGATGTTCTGGCCTTCATATACAATAGGGCTTAACCGTGGAACTGCTTTACTCCTTGCACGAAATATAATAATTTTAGTTTTTAGAAGATTAATCTTTATTTCGTGAAGGCTTGACCACGTGGATAGCTTTGAAAGTGCGTTATTACATTGAAATACTAGATCATTTATGTTTGGCCCAGAAAATAGTATGCTACTGTCATCGGCATATATGACAAATTTTGCTGATTTTTCAATATTTACGAGGTCATTGAGGTACACATTGAAGAGGGGACCCAGAATTCTCCCTTGTGGCACACCTCTTGAAATAGGAAGAAAAGGCGATTGGAAACCCTGCAAACATGCGTTCTGCTAGCGGTTTTTTAAGTAAGATTTCAACAAATCCAAAGATTTCCCACGAATTGCCCATGCAAACAACTTGTCCGCAAGAATATCATGACTGAGAGAATCGAACGCCTTGGAAGCGATCTCGAAAACACCACAAGGTTATCCATAACACTCTGTCGTCGAAGCGGCCTGAGACTAAGCGAAAACCGTTTGCACAGTCATTTGCTACGAACGAAGTGCATTTTACAAAAGCAACGCCAAGTTCAATTCAAAGCGGGCAGCCGGAACCGCCGCCATGTTTCACGCAAACTCCGCAAACCACGCAATGACGCTAACGCTGAATCTGAGAAATAGCGTCCGTGTGCTATACGCTATGGGTCGTTTAGCGTTCTGCGCATGCGCAGTGACGACCCGCTATCTTATAGCGTACGCAATTGTATAGCGTACGCTAAACTAGAACTGCCTAATACTATCTTGCACGTCAGTTGGCCCAGTAGTGTCCTTGTCTGCTCACTGTATCGCTTGCTATTCAGCATCTGTCGTCTGCGTCGACATTTCAATGGCGGTCGTCAAACGACAACGTCTAAACAGCATCGAATTTCGTTCTCTTATGGTAAATGTTTTTGTAAGAAAGGCCTTTTTAGATTCTCTGTACCGCAAGCTGAAATAGTTAATGAGCATTTTAACGCTTGCGTGATGTATCTCTAAGAAAACGCTACCATGTGTGGAATCAGGTAATTGGCTTATGCCCACTGACACTGAGACAATGGCACTGAGTGTGCAGCACATCACATGGGATGACAAGGCTGACTTACCTCACCCTGTCTGCTCCAGTTATCTCGCTTCTTGCGGACTCATCTCCAAACTGGCGTGACAGCTTCAAGGTAGGTGTATGGAAGATGGACACGATGTGGCGGAAGCGATGAAAGTGACGAGTCTGCAAGAGTTCCACAATAGTTTTGAACAAAGAATAATATAGTGGAACAAGCCCATTGCTTTTCTGAGAGCATAGATGGAAGGTGATCTACGTTGGGAAACGTTGGAAGAAATAGGCGATTAATTAAAGAATACACCGCTGGGTATTTTTGGGGTAGTCTTATTTGCAGTGCTGCGCATCGCCAAAGACGCATTCGCTCATGCAAATCACTCACGCATTTATTGTTATTTATTTTTCCCAACACAAACAGCTCCAGTTTATTTTTATTTTTCCCCGAGAACTGTTGAGAACTGGAGCTTTCTTCCGGCCACTACTGTTGCATCAAGTGATTTTGTTGCTCCAATTGAGCAGTTTTCTTCCTTTTTAAACACAAATGCACATATAGTGCTGCTGATACTATCTGTAATGATAGCTCGCAAGTTGTATACTTCATCAGTTGTCTGCTATTTTTTTATTGTAGCACCTGCCGCTTGGACAGATTAATGGCTCGCAGTATATTGAAATTAAACAAATAAAATACATAAGATAAACTCGACCTGCGCCTTCAAACACTACTTAAAGAGGCACGTTTAGGCACAGTTTCCCATAGTTTGCGCAATACGGACAGCAGTATGGCATACCGCTACAGCCATGCAACGCAGTCTCGCGATGGTGCGTGACGGCTGACCACTTCACGAGTGTATGCTCCTGAACAACATAAAGATTGCCCAAATAATTTCAGGCAGTTTTCGCGTAGACAGGTGCAAAATTAAAATTTTTTCCGACGTATATCAATGTAACCTCTACGGCGCTAACGCTTTGAAAAACGTTGTATAGCAAATGTCGGATCCATCGAAAACGTTGCATCTGCCGATAAAATACAATTAAACGAACCATAAATCAGTTTAGTCTGATAAAGTATTATTACCTCTATATTTGTTAATTTCCCAGTAATAGGCTGATTGTTAGAAGAGAAGATGGAGGTATCAGATTCAGTTCTCTAGTAGTAAACCAAATATTAGCCTATGTACGTCAAAAAACAATTGAAATAAATTTAGAGGTTTCACATGCCAAAACCACGATGTCATTATGAGACACACCGTAATGGGAGACTCCGGAAATGTGAACCAAGTGGGGCTCTTCAACGTGCACCAAAATCCAAGTACACAGGCGTCTTCGCATTTCGCGCCCATCGAAATGCGACCGCCGTGGGCGGCATTCGACCCCGCGACCTCATAATTAGCAGCCCAACACCATAGCCATTAACCAACCACTATGGGTGCATGTACGTCAGTGTGACGCCGAAGGTGACAATTATTATTATTATTACTATTATAAGCATGAAACGCTTTTAGCTTCCGTTGTCGGCGACCTTCAAGAGGCATTGAGCCAAAATCCATAGCAGTCATACGAGCGCTCAAGGCTAGAACGGGGCGGGAATGGGGCGAGAACGAAACGAGAGCATCCAGGTATCGTTGCGAGATTGAAACGAGATCATCCGGGCAACCAGTCAAAACTTACAAAAATTCGGTCTCTGGGCTGCAACCCCTTCTACAGGAGCGCGTTACATACGATAGTTACTGCCCAAACAGGTTACAAAAAAAATATATATATATTGCTTCTGATTTCTTCGTAATGTTTGTTCACAATATCACTCAAACTATAACTTTTTGTACGCTGCACTCAACCCCAAGATAATATATATTCTTACAGATTCCCAGCAAGTATGTCGAAACTACGTACAAGGCCGGACTTCCCCGATGGTTCATAAACTGCTGCCCAAGAACCAACATGTCCCACTAGTTCGCCTATAGTTTGGACAGCTGGGCATGCGTTTCTCCCAGGCAATGAGCGCGTTCATGCGACAGCCCGAGGCCTCATCCTCCGGGCACCGGTGGAAGGCCAGCGCAGCCCAGACAAGGTGGAAAAGATAACGCTTACATACGTACACGCATAGATAACGCTTACATACACGCATATACTACAACACTACCGGCTATCCCGTAGAACGTTCCCTCCACCACGCGTGAAGAGAAAACCGTGCAGATGCAGCCGCTTGGCGCCAGCTCCAGATACCGTCCCTATATAGCCCTGCTCTCGGCCACACTTTTTGCCCTACCCAGAATCCCGACAGATGTCCTTTCTGTGGAGGACACCCAACCCTCTGCCCCCCCCCCCCCCATTCTAAATGGGAATGATCCAAACCACCCGCCCTTCCTATAGAATACCCGACGCCTCCCCACATTAGTAGGAAGCCGCTCTCTCTAGCACAGCCCTGGACGACCAGGGATACCCGACTGACCGTGCAAGCAGGATAGCAGCCGCAAATGGGGCTCTGGGCTGAGGGCACCACGATCTGGGACTCCATTACACCCCCCCCCCCCCCCCAAAAAAAAAAAAAAAGTTTTCTACTATTACTACTACCCCTGTCAACGCTGAGATGAGTACGCTTTGCACGAGAGGTTGTTCGCTAGTACGATTTTTGACATACACGTGCAGCGCGGCACAGACGCGGGTCAAAGAACGAAACGACACGCCTGTGTCGCGCTGCGCATACGCGCCAAGAATGTTAACCTACCAACTCGTACCAATTCGCTGTGTTGCTTGTACGACTGTTCTGACCATGCGGGTCTAGAACAGTGCGCTTAAAGCAGGGCAAATACTAAGACATACAATTTGCGCGCAGCACCCTGGCTTTCCTATCCTGTTTTTTTTTTTTTTTTTTGTCGGCGTTTTCATTTTCCATGTTGCGTTGAATGATGTGCTAATAAAGTTTCTATCTAGCGTTCATTGCCTTGTAGTAAGCGAAAATCTCGCGCTCTCCTGCTTACGAGAAGGCTGCGATAGCTTCAGCGTTTACCGCCCACAGTATCTTGCTTTAGTCGAAATTAGGAATGTAAAATTCTGCCTGTACGTTTAGTACGCGCTGCGTTATGCTAAATTGACCTTAATGTCGTGAGGTCTCATGTTGGGATGGAGGATCACGTACAGCCATACAGATGGTTGTCGAATTTACAAGACTCGCGGGCTTCTGCTTAGTATCAGACAAGGCACAGTTGTTGAATGTTGCACACGTTTCTGCGGCTGTGTTTACTTATCCCTGAAATTGCTTTAATGTAGGACCGCTTCACATGGCCTGCAAAAGAATAAAACCTCTGAAGCCAGACGCTGTACCAGGTACCTTTTTCTGCGAGTTCTGAATGCAATCCTGAATACCGTGAATTTTCCTTGCCGCTGATGCGATAGGCAGCAATGCTTTGTAACCTATCTTTATGGCCAATACCTGCTTTAATGACTTTATTGACTCGATACAGTGTCTTCAACTACTGGTTCATCTGCTCTAAGTAATATGAAGAGATCAGGAAAAAAATGTGTTGTCATAGTAGTCTAATGTGTGAATAATTACTTTGCAAGTTTGCCATCTTGATGTGATTAGTGCAATAAAAATAACATGTTCTTACACTTAATAGCTTGTTGCCTTCTCAGTTACGTTGAATTCTGCACACCCCCCCCCCCCCCCCCCCCCCCCCCCCGGGCTCAAAGAACCAGCACTCTTGCCCTGCTTCCAACAGATATTGGTCATCCATTGGATTGCAAGAAATAAATTCGATCATCGCCGAGGCTTTTCTTGCTCGCAGGCGAGACAGCGCCGCGCTTGAAGACGACGCCATCGACATGCCGCGCTTCGTGCGGGTGGTAGCCATCTTTGCTTCGCAATAACGTTGGCCCGCTGCGCGCACTCCGCTTGCGACAGGATATCACCGAGCAAGCGACGCGATCTGTAAAAACGTTGGCCAACCCAGCGTACCCCGCACGGCGGCCCGCTATCTACACAGGACCGCCAGCAGCTCGGCGTCCTCAGACGTAAGCGCAACGTGCTGCGTCATGGCGCACCGTCTCATCGGCTTCGTAACTATACACGATTCTCTCTCTCTTTCTGATAGAAGGCCGACGACGTAGGGCACAAGAGTATGCGGCATTGCTATCATGGCCAATCGATTCCCCCCCCCCCCCTTTTTTTTTTCTCGAGCTAGCGTCTCATGATTGCGGCACCAGCCCGACACGTTGAGCGATCCGACCACTGGTCGCGCGTTGCGGCTAATGCTATACGTCATAGTATAAGCAACGTTACAGACAGGCCTCTCGCCATCGAATTGACAGCCACGTTCATTAGTGGCAAATTCATGGGGTCCATCTGCTTATACGAACAGGATTATAAGACGCTCCACATTCGTGTCAATTCAAGCGCGCGCCACACGAATTTGATGGGGGGGGGGGGGGCACTTTCCGGAGCGGAGAGAGTAAAGGAAGTGCGGAGAGAAATTATGCGGGATGACCGACTGCATGCCTCCACATCAAGCGGCATTATAGCATCACGACGAGCCAGAGCGCAAGCCAGACAAAAAAAAAAAAAAGTGCTACGAAAGCGATGGCTACAGTTACAGTCGCTCGCACGATAGTCCTTACGCCAGCACATCAACTCTTCAGCACAATAATGAGACGCCTGCCACTGCTTGACTGTCGACTCAAAAGAAGCACTGAACGCACCACTCACAAACTCAAAACTTGTCGCGTCGCCATCATCGACGTGGGGCACACAAGCATGACAGTACTATTACGAAAACACCCAAACGGCCGAGCACAGAGCGGCAAAAGCACGCTGACGGAAGCTTCACACCGCCCGGGCGACCGGACATACTCAGAGCACCCTTCTTCGACTACCCGAACAAGATGCCTACCTCTGGAGCACACTCAAATAGCTACCCGAAAGTGCCCAAAGTTCGCGTATTATGTAAAGCAATTATGCAATAAGAGCGACGTTTCAGTACGAAGAATCACCAGATACATATATTAAAACGATGTACTCGGCACAATATTGATACCCGCGGCAAATGTAGCCAAACCTTGAAATAATACAACAACGAAACACGATAATCAAGTAAACAACTTCATGCCTTGTTTCGTTAATAGAGACCGTAACATTAGTATCGTCAATTTTTTCCTCACGTTTTTGCCTTGCTTGTTTAAACCGGCTATGGGTCTACAGAGACATTTTAAGCACCTTTATCGTGCCTAATATGATGCTGGTGCCGATATTTATGGTTCCAAATGCCTTTTCTCGCCTTTTGGTCTAAGCGCAATAAATTGTCACCTTTCCATCAACGTCTGCCTATTCTTGTGATAACCTAAATACAGTTACCGTGCTCGCGAACACAATTTTCAGCTTGTTATCACAAAAAATAATATCAGGGCCACTTACCGCACCTGCAGCCACGTCGTCTGCAGCCAGCCGCCGAACGCGTTCTGCCACTCGCACACGGCACTGCGCATGCGGAGCCGTTTCCTAGGCAACCGGGCCGAGTTAACCGGCGCTAGCCGGCGCAGCGTACGGCTCGTCACCATTTTTCTTCAAGCGCGGGCGCCGTTTCTGACGTCTTTATCGCCTATCACACATGCCGCACTGCGTACAATGCATCGACACTTTCACGCTATCAGCAATATTAGTAGTTCGCATGAAGACGTTCTTCAGACTTGCAATCTTACGTTGAATATCTGCTGGATTCAATCGCCGCGATCTGCTTAAGGAGCCCGTATTTGTGCCGGCCACTTGTTCCTGCTATTTCTGTGTTGCGGTGGCGAGGGAAGAAAATAGAATATTGAGCTTTGGGTAACTTGAATCCTCAACGTACTCAACAGGGCAAGATTTCATTTCAGAGTACTTAGTATTGGTACAGGCATTATAGTATTTCTACACGTGACCACATTGGTGAATGCACTTGTATAGTATATTTGACTGGATGTTGGACGTGCCGCATTCTGTGAGTCAGCGTAAGAATAGTTTGTTCAAGCTAGGTTTTCTTTCTTCCCCAATTCAGCAGCTGCTGTTTTTCACGATTGGCGGATACTGGACATAGTGCAAAACGATGTGGCCGACCCTTTGTGTTAGCCACTAGGGGCACGTTACGCGATGCGTTTGCGCCCGGATCTTCGCGCCAGCGACAACGTGCTACCGCACAGTAAACCATGTTTGTTGGGACTCCACGACTTAACTCTGCAGGGATTACGATAGCACTAGCGTGAAGCGCGTTCACCGAGGGTAAAAGCATCGCGCAAACGGACCCCACCCACTCGACCTCAAGAGCAACCACCTCGATGGTCCGAATAAATGTTTTTTTTTTTCTCTCTCTCTCTCTCCGCCCGTGAAACGTGGAGAAAGGTGCCTACATACACCCGAATGGCCTGGCTAGGAGGACATGTGGTGGCGCCGGAGACTGGCACGGCAGACGGATCGAGGACTTCATTCCCCGCACATCTGCAGGAATTTCCGATATTGGAGCGCAGTTATGGCGACGCAGGAAGCAGTAGAATGGATTAGGCTTCCTTGTTCCATGATCGTGCGCACCAAGTGCCGGTGTTGGTCGTGCTAGGTACAAGTGAAATACCCGGCTCCACATTCGGCCACGAGATGGAGCTTTCTGTCTTTTCGGACGTGTCTCGATTTCCCCAGTTAAATAGAGCACAGGCATTGACCCTCAGATTATTGCAAACAGGCTCGTATGCCAGCCCGGCTTTATTCCACAAGCTTTATCCCGACACCTTTGCCACTATAGTTCTTGTAGGCACTGCAATGACTTGGCTAGCCTAGACCATATGCTCTGGCGTTGCCACTCGTTACGAGGCACAGAACAAATAAATGAGGACAAGTGGCTCTCCGCTATCAAGAGCCCCGATGCCGGGGCGTAACTGTGGGCTGTCCAGAGGGCCCACGATGCGGCGGACGGGCATGGCCTGACTGTCCCAGCGTGAGAGCGGCCCGCAGCGCGCTGAGTCGCGTACCTCAGGACCTTCATTAAAGTTTTGTATCCATCCATCCATCTGGGTTCCAGGTACCTGCGGATGCCTGGCTTATCGTATGTGCTGCGGCACTCCTACGATTGACGCACTCATCGGTGAACCTGCTTGATGGCGTTCAACCGTGCGCAAAATTTTTCGCGTCTAAAAGCTTTCCACACCGTATATGTGCTACGATGGAATTCCCTACGGAGCACAATTTAGGCCTTGGGAGCTTGAGTTAGCTCACGAGTTAAGTCCGTCGTGCAAGCAGCAGCATTATGCATTTCCAAAACTAGTATTGCGTCAGAACGTTTCGTCAACCACTCCGTAAAAAAATTTTTTTTCATGGTCTGTGCAAGAGGCATGAGACAGCATGCCTCTTGCTACGCTTTGCATTTCAATTGTAGGAAGGGGCGCAGAAGAGCTCCGCTCTAAAATTGACAAACTTACGTATCCTTAGGTGATTTCAATGCGCAAGCATTTGATGGATTACGTCCATGATACGTGACGTCATACATTGTCACGTGTCCTTCACAACTCTGCCTTAATCCACCTTCCTCAAATTTGAGCGAACTCGAGTTCATTTTTACCCACCTTAATGCACCTTAATCCACAATAATCCACCTTGCTCCAATTCGTAGCAGCCTTAATCCACATTAATCAACCTTACTGTATTTTTTACCGACCTTAACTTTAATCCACCTTGCTCTAAGTTGTACCATCATTATTCCTCCTAGCTGTAACGTACCAACCTTAATCCACTTTAATTCACCTTCATTAATTTTACTTCACCTTAATTCACTCTACTACACGTTGAGTCACCTTACTCTTTTTCTTACTTTAATTCACTTTGCCTGGCTGTAATTCACCTTAATTACCAATAGTAAAAAATAATGTTATATCGTTTACGATCTTCTGTATCACTACTGACGTCATACAAGACGCTTATGACGTCACATTGATTTTCGTTACCACTCGTTACGGACAACGCCGGTTTTTCTGCCTCATGGGACATATAATGCCTTCGCACTAAACAGCCCCACAGAGGGTATTATTTAGCGAAATTAGTAGCGCGAGAATACTAATAAATGGTTTATTTCTTCGCCAACAGATGATGTTACAATCAGGAAACCCCATATTCAGGGCCCCAGCGAAAATAAATTCTACTGAGCGTATTATTTAGGAAAGTGCTATACAGCAGCAAGAAAATACGAATGAATAGTTTAATTCTCTGTCAACGGGCAACGCTAAGATCAACAAACACTTTAAGATAGGCGCTACTGAGCGCATTTTTAGGAAAGTGGAATTTAGAAAGAAGAAAATACCAGTAAACAGTGTACTTGTTCACGAAAACGTTACGCCACATTCAGCAAACTCCGTATTGAGGGCACGACCGAAAAAAAAAAAAAAAATGAAGACGCTGTTCAAAATGATGCCATCTGTAGCACCTTTTCTTTCCTTCCAGGACCAGAATACGGAATTGCCGATTGTGGCGTTACCTGCCGGCCAAGAAGTACACTATTTATTTGTATTTTTGTTTGTGCTAACAATTTGCACTTTCCTAAAGATTGCTCACAGTAGCACTTATTGTGACGGGTTTGCCGATTGTGGCGTTACCGGTTGGCGAAGAAATGAACTATTCGTTGGTATCGCTGCCAAATTGTAATCGCCTCGTTTGTCTTGCCGTTCTACGGAGATAGCAGTCTGCGTCGCGCTTGCTGGGGCGTCCGTCGCTGTTTTTGGATGATCCTGTACTTGCCTTGAAATGACGGCTTCTGTTTCCGTTAATCTTCCGCGTTAGTTAGGGCGTGTGTTCAGACAGCGCCTAGGCGCTGGTTCAGAAGTGACGCAAGCACAGCACGTGTCATGCGCACAAACTACGCGTCCGGCCCAACGTTACTAGTCTAGTCACTAGACTAGAACCTAGTCTAGTAATGTTGTCCGGCCCGCGGTGGCGCCGACCGGGATGGATGGACGCTATGAGCGTCACCTTCGGAACAGGGCGATGGGTCATGCCACAAAGCTCTCGTTATTATATGTTCCTACTTATGTTTAAAAAAAAAACACACGAAGAATTCCCATCACCAAACTTTCTGAGCCCCTATCGGGAACGTTTTGTATGCCTCCGTTGTTTTTATTTTCCCCGCTTTTCTTCCACCAACCTCCTAATCGCCTCTCACTAATCTCTAATGCGGCTCTCGCTTAACCCAAGGGCTTCAAAGAGGCCAGAGGTGCCTAAACTGACTGCTGGGCAGATGTGTTCACATTCCAATAAAACATGCTCCATTGTTTCCTTAGCTTTACCACAGCAAGCACATGTTTCTTCTTCATTGTTGTATCATGCTTTATAAGTGCGTGTTCTAAAGCGTCCTGATCTCGCTGCTAAAAGTAATGAGCTTCTCTTTGAGTTATCATAAATTGTTTCTTTCTTGATTTCGTTTTTCCCTCTTAAGTAGTTACTCGTAATAGGTTTCTTTTCCATTGCCGCTCCCAATTAAATTATTTCAGCCTCTCTGACTTTCCGCTTGACCTTCTTTGTTGCTGTGTTGCCCACCCTGCAGGCCTCATACTTGCTGGTAAGCTTCCTAGTTCTTTTCCTCCACTGTGAATCATTGTTTTTTCTGTACAAATATCCTGAACACTCTCCCTGCCCATTTACTTTCTTCCATATTCTTCAGTCGTTCTTCATAATCAATCTTACTCCGAGCTTTCCTCACTTCAAAACTTGCCCAGCCCATATCACACTGCACAGCTTCATTCGTAGTCTTCCGGCATCCCACTTACCTTTGGTTGCCATCAAGTCCTCATTGTACCCCTGACAGGGATGCGTGGAGGAGAGTGCCATCTGGTGCTGTTGCAAGAAACCGAAAGGCACGCGTGGCAAGACCACTGTTGCAGCACCCAGAAAGTTGGGAGAACAGGCAAAGAAAGCTTTGCTTTAAGAAAGAAAGCACAGGCCAGCAGTGCCATGAGACCATGCATGGTCATTCCACATGCTATGTGGAATGACCATGCTATGTCCATGTGCTATAGGATGAACATAAGTGGTGCCTTGCAGGTACCTCAAAGTAGCAATGCAGATGCTGGCGCTGACGACTACTCGACCACTCCAGACAAGTGCGATTCAGACTAATATAGCGACTCACTTTCTTGTTCTTCCTTTTTCCTTTTTTCTCTTGCAAGTATGTGCAAGAGAATGAATGGAACCACCTTCCCGCCTCCACAGTCTCAATTTGTGATACCACTAACTTCAAGAACGCCATTCAAAGTGCCCTAATGTTTGCTTTTCTCTTCTTATCCTGCACTGCAAATATTGTAAATTTTCACCACTCCTTTCGGTTATGCCTACTATGCCTTGCATGTATAATAAATAATTAAATAAATAAGTAAGTGCTGGCATGTGGTAAAGTGAGCATTTTTGCACTTTTGTTAAGAACAACATAAAGTTTCGTCTTAATGTTAGCGGAGGCTCCGAAGTAAGGAAAGATGCAAGAATAAATACTCATGGCAATGCCTGTATGGAGTTCATGGTGATGTCACGGGTTATGAGGGCTACTGGTCGGAGCTATTTGTTTTATCACTAAGCATACGGATTGCATTGCCTCCTGATGCAGCCAAAGACTTGTACTGGCAACTGTTGGAAATTTCTGCGCAACAAAGAAAACACATAAATAAAAGGCTCAAAGATAGAAAGATGTTGAAATTTGAAACCCTGCATGTTGGTGCTTCTCTAGGGTACCTCAATAATAAACCGAGACATTTCGTTACATTAATCAATTCATTCATTTGCCACACAAAAGCACTTCATTGCTTTCTTGAGTGCCTCATCAGTAAATAGACATTTACTTGCATTAATTTATTCATTTGTCGCACAAAAAAAAACTCGTTTACGTGAAGTAGCACAAAGAAAGGAATGCCACACCAGTTTCTCAGAAAGACTTCACACTTGAATAAAAATTCGTCCCAGACAGGGGATCAAACCTGGGACCAACAATGCCTTTCTGGAACAGTCGCTCTACCACGCTGCCTACTGCAGCTGAGGCTATACACAGCCTCTGATGATGGGAGTATCCTGGTTAGGCTGACGAAGTAACCACTGTAAACAGCTCTGCAAGATTTCAAACATTTTTTTTTATTTGGCACACTTCTGTACAACAAGTGCTAGAAAGGCCACAGACCTTTCAACTTCACTCAGCCTTCTATGCTGCCGGTAAATGACCACTATTTGTTCGAGCCACAATACCAGAGCCGTCATAGGCAAGAACTTCCAACGTCTTAAATTAATAACAGCTACCGGCAGTCTTGAATCACTCGAAACCTCTCCTTAACGCAGAGACACACATTGTCCTTTCTCTGGATAACTTAGGCAATGATTGGGATCACAGAATAGCTGCAACATCTGTGCAGCCTCACACAGGAAATAGAGACTTTAATTGATATTCTAAGGCAAAGGCTGCTGTAAATTGCTAGCGTGCTTCAAATTTGAGATGGTTATAGGAATGTATCAATGGGGGTGCTATTCAAGACATGAAAGGTGACAGCACACTGTGATAAGAAAAAAATGACACGAATGCTGCCTATGCCAAGCTTGAGTCTGTCTTTTTTTTTTTTCTCTCTGCTTGCAGTTCTGATTTTTGAAGCAGATTTTGTTTAAAATCGGCAAGAGTAAAATTGAACTGGTCACGGATGACAAGCTTGGCGTGTGCAAGGACCAAAGTGGCAGCAAGAAAATAGAGTTTGTGCAACCAATGTTTGTTCCATTATACTATGTACAGCACTGTTGGTGATTTGGTGACGCTTCGCTTATAGCAGCGGGTGACTTACGAAACTGCGAAAATAGCTCTCACACGCCTTATTTACAGGACACTGACAAAAACAACCAGCCTTCTCTTCTCCTGGGTTCACTTGCGACATTCTCCAAGAGGAATTTGAAAAAGAAGACAACATGAAACAAGGACATTTAAATACAGGCGCAAATGTCTAGATTTACATTGTACTTACAGCAATAATAAAAGAATGTACAAAGCCGTCGATTAGACCTGGCTTCTTAGCGAAAAGCACCGTTCAGTCTCTCGTCATTTTTTTTTCTTAAATTAAGGAGTCGAGAGACGTTCATGCTCTTTCTCTGATCACGGGCGGTAAGCATGAATGGCTGTACCAAGTCTGCTCTCGCCAGCGACTAGCACTTCCCCCTCCACTCTTGTGTTCGACGACTAGATGCTTAGGATTCAAAGAACCGGTCTCCCTTCTATACCTGCTTTCCTCCGAGACATGCAAAGAAAGTTCTCTCGTGGACGGGTAGACGGACTGGGGAACACACACAATCCGTCCCTCGCAAGTGCCAGTCCATTTCAGTTAAGTACACGATTGCTTCTTAAAAGTCCTATGCGACATGAATTTCTAAGCAGGGAAAAAAAGAAGAAAAGAACACGCGCACTGCCCACAAGCACATGCACGTGCCAATCACACACACACACTACTCCAGTTAGCAGTACGTGCTGAGGTTGTATCGCTGCTGGTGCTGAGACTGCTGCTGCTGTTGCAATCTCGGATCCGATGGTGTCGTCATCATGGCGTCCGGACGAATCCTGCTCACCACTTTTTCACCGTCCAACACCGCCATCACCACAGGGTTGCTCTCCACGGGGCCGTGCAACAAGTCCGGCAGCGTAGGTGATGCACCCCAGCAATCCTCGCTGTCGGCGACCATGCCCGAGTCTGAGGAGAAGTTTGTTGGGGCATCTTCTAGCCTCTGCGCCAGGGCGGCCTCGTACAGCATCTTGGGTGAGTAAGGAGGCCCATTGAAGCCGACGATGTCGTGCTTGCGTCGGCCCGAGCCATAGTGCCTCTGCTGCTCCGTGCCATAGCGCGGCATCTCTGGTGAAGACGTGGCGTAGTCCCTGGCAAAGCCCTGCATGACGTGTGCCAGGGGTGTGGCCTGGTACTTGCCCGGCAGTGGCGTGACGAGCAAGGGCCGCTGGTCGTAGCCATAACTGGACGAGGAGTGCTGGCTCATATCGGACAGGTCTCCGTAGAACGCCTCGGATTGGGGAGGCGCAGGTGGTGGCGGGACGTCGGACAGGCGATCGACTGAGGAGGCATCACCGTCGATGGACTCATAGATGTGGTCCGCAAACGCACTGTAGACGCTCGATGAATCCGAGTAGTGTCCTGGCCTCCGGCTGTGAGCCCAAGTTCGGTGATGGGGTCCGTTCTGGGCCGCTTGGCCGCTCTTCACGTGGCTTGGGGTCCGCTGGAGCTTGTTGGAGTGGTGCTGTGAGGGCGGTTGCTGCTGTTCAGGGCTGTTGATGGCGCTGATGTTGTTGCTGGCCGAACTGCGGTGCAGCGTGCCGCCAGAGACTTGACTAAGGGCATTGATATTGTTCTGCCCTTCCTCCAGCATCCTGTTGTTAGCACCGGGAGAAGCGAGTGCTAGGCTGCGGTTGTTGCTGACCCTGTCCATAGATTGGTGACCTGAAAAAAAATAAAAGGTGGTAATCCAGTCATGAGAACGTGTTCACCAAAAGTAGCTCTGAAATGGTGTACGCTTTAGCAGCAATGACTCATTTTGCTCAGTTGTAACTTGATAGATTGACACAGTTAAAGTAAGCTGTCTGCACACGGGCAAGGTCATATTGCGGTAAGCATGAGTGCTGTATGAGTGTAAAGTGCGCTCAAGGTGGCTGGGCATGATAGCAGACGCCAACATCACTGCTATGTCAAGTATTCAAACAACTTGGTAATAGCTTCCTGTGGTAATAGCACTCCCTTGCTTTACTTTTCATTTTAATGCAAAAAAAAAGAAGGCAATTAGTGGCCTTGAAATTCCTCTCCATATTGGCCCTCCTTGTACATCATACTTCTACATACAAGAGAAAAAAAGAACCTGTTTTGTGAATTACAACATTTTACTTTGAAGTATTCTCTGTATAGTCATCTAACATCCAACAGAAGCGATCAGACTCCTTACCTGGTATGGTGAACTTTGGGGTAACTGTAGAATTTTTGTCCTGTGAGTTCCAAGACTGCTGGACAACCTGAAGGACAAGATCAAAAAGAACATCATTATAGCCAGGCGATGCAGACTTACAAAACCAGGCATGCGTGATAAGAAAGTAAGCAATTAGTGAGAGGATTACTTGCATGCAAAGAGGATGCTAAACTTTTGTATACTGTGTTAGTTACTAAAGCTGCCTTTTTGTGACAGCAGCAATTAGAAAGTTTGCGCTAACAAGCTTTTTCAATGCACCAGCACCAGAAGAACATAAAGAACTCTGACGACTGTATGAAATAAGAGCGGTGACGGTATGCAGGATAACCACTGTGGCTACTCGTGCCATGAAATTGTTTTCAAAAGGTTGCACACTTAAAAGAGTGAAATGGCAGAGCCATAAAGAAGGATACATTGCAAGAAAAAAGTAAAAAGAAGTAATTGTAAACAATACATTTTTGTCTGCACTTCTAAAGTTAGGGGTTGCAGAATAGAAACAGTTTCATTGTTTGGCTTTTAATTAAACAGATAGATATACAAATACACAAATGGTGGGAATGTATTACTGCAGTTCCACTGCATTACCATCCTCAAAATGGAGCCAGCCTACGTAATGCAAATAAATCATAAGCAGGCATAATAGCTTTCCTGGCAGCAAAGTGTTTTTGTAATTATTAGCACTGCACCTTCGTGTGTGACTAGGACAAGGGAACTGACCTGCCCAAAAATTATGGCTTACGATATTGTCTAGTGAATGCCAAATTAAACAATATAACATTCATAACGTTTGTGCTTATCAAATAAAATGCCAAAGCTGCTTCGCAGTGTGTAGAGATGATGGGAATTTCCATCAAACAACTGGCAAAAAAAGCCTGAAATCTTCATTTTATGACAAACTGAAGCTCTCTATGTATCTCAGTTATGCTAAATCAGCAGATGCTGGTGAATCCCTGTGTTTACATGAATATGACATGACTACAAACATATCCCTACTTTGAATATAATTTGGTAATATAAATCTGCAGAACATTTTACTACAGGTATAATGTAATGTGATGCCACATAACCCTGTCGCACTTAAGCGTTCAGATAAGCTAAAAAGATATGATGTGTGGATCCTTCTATGTCACTGTTTAACAAGCCCACTTGACTTCTCTTAGCTTTTCTTTATATACAAACTGCTGAAACATTTGACCTTATCATTCATCAATGTAGTGTAACACCTCAGAGGCGTTTTTTCCTTTAGTACTAAATGGCCCGAGTGATCACCTTTGACTGTTTGACTACTTCCTTATGCAAGCCTATGTTCAAGGAACAATCTCTTTCTTTCTCTCAATTTTCTATTCTATCCCTTGTGCAGGTTTGTCAATTAGATGTTTTCTCAGTTGACTTTTCTATGCATTTTTCTTTGCATATTCTCTGTCTATGAATTCTCTAATTTATACATATCTTCAGTTGTCTACAACCTGTCCCTCGTGAACCTCCTGCATTGCCCAAGCGGCGCAAACTAATGCTCTCCTCAGCCGGCACTACCGCGAACATGAACTTTCTCCATGCTAGGGGTAAACTGGGGTTGAACAAGGGACGCCTTTGGGGGCAATGTTTCAGTAGGGGGGACTAGTCCTCTAGCTCCAAAAATATCCCTTGTTTGACCACTGTTGACCACTTCTCCGTATCGCTGTACACCTCTGTCTCGTCTGGGTGCTTCCATGCTGATATTAGCCAACTTGAAACATCAAAGCTACTTTAGGCAGGAGACACAAAGCCACAGTGAACTGCATACCGACACCAACTAGGCGGCTTCCGCCCAACAACATGGGTACGCAGGCAAAAAGGGGAGGGGCAAGCTCTACCGGGAATAGCCGGAGATAAGCTACTGAGGTGCGGGAGGAGGGGAGGCGGCAGAACGTAAAAAAAGTGCATAAAGTGGTGCAAAAGTGCCGGTGCTATACCTGGCGCAATAGAGGATACAGAGGGGGGTAGTATGGGGGGGGTACCCACACTGAGCTGAGCTGCAGTGCCGTTGGACAGCACGTGCGGCGGGGGGGCGTCTTCGTTCCCGGAAGAACGCCGCAGGCACTCGGGAAGCCAGGGCACGTTTTTCAAGACCCGCTGCACTTCCTCTTGCACCTGCCATGAGGTGTCTCAGGGTCAGTGTGACTCGTGTCACTACTAACGCAGTGCCAAACACCGAGAATATAAAATCTATTCAAAGAGTTTAACAGCTCGAATCTGCCTGCACAGTGGACTATGAGGGACGCTGCAGAGGAGGGCTCCAGATGATTTGGAGTGTCCCAGGTTCTCTAAAGTGTGCCCAAAGCATGGCACATTAGTTTTGTTTTTTGCCTTTGACCTCATCGGAATGTGGCCATAGGGGCAAGGAATCAAATCCATGACGTGGTGCTCTGAGACAGAATTCTAGTGCAGTAGGTTAATGGGTTGCTGCAACTAGGCTTTGCGATTTTCGTATCTAAGGTGTGTGGCTAAGGCAGAGGTTAGCAGCAACAAATATTCCAATGATAATACGGCCAATTGGCTCAAATATGGCTAAACAATTTTCTTTACAATATAAAAGCACATCAGTATCAAAGTCACGTCTGCTTAGCAGAAGCCCCAAAACCGGCACTGCTTTCGGGCACCACTTTTTTAAATTTTAATTTTTTCGTCTCGATCGAAATCGGTAAGACAGTTGCCGCCAAAAAACATTTCTGAATCTCACGCACCCAAAGAGAGCATTTTCAGTGTTCTCAGTTGTGAACATATAAACCAGGAGATTGTATCAAATGGAAATAAAGTAACAAGGGTCTACTACTTGGGGGAAGACTAACTGTGGTGGTAACTGCCTGCACCATAATACATCTCTTGTTGCAGAGTGTTATATTTCTTGCGTTTCTTTCAAGTTGCAATTGGGAAGGAATGATGCCCTTTGAGTTGCTTAGTGTAGAGGATGCTTAACAATCACACTGTAAGTTTCACTTGCGTGTGGAAAGGCAATGCTTACCACTTCGTTCTTCCAGCAGCAGAAGAAGAGCACATAGGCTCCTTGCAGGCTGTTGAAGATGCAGAACAAATATGCAAACATGGCCGTGTACTTGACGACATAGAGGATGCCGGAGCCCCAGGCCAGGGACATGATTGCCACCAGAAAGACAGCCCACCATATGTCACTTCTGGAAGGTAACAAAAAAAATGACAGAAGTATTAATTTAGGTTTGTGAAATGTAGGAGGTCAACAAAACTGAACGAAAAAAATAGAGAGCTCATGCTTATATGAATAGTTTTTTTGGGCTGAGAGGGTAGAGGTAAATGGTGTGGAGCATTATGAAATGCTGCCATAGAAATCTCCCTCGCCTTGTGATAAGTCAAAGCTCATTATGGTGATGTCGCATTCAACACGAAAATAACATCGTTTTGTCCAATATTCTTCATAACCATATATTCATTACATGCTATCGGGAAAAAACATTCAGTATTTACTTTGCTATATATTCTATAATTCTGTACATCCATGTTCCTTACATCAAAGTTGAACAGCACCCAGTGTGTTATGGAAAAGCCAAAGCAGTGTTGACTTCAGTTTTCTCTTGTACCCGTATGCTGTTGAGGAAACATTCTGGAATTTGAATTACATTTAATTCTTGCGTGAACTGCTGTGTGACGTCTTTTATGCACTGCACACTTCTAGATCAGATCACACATGTTGGATATGGTGTCCACCCCGTTACATTGGAGGCCATGTGTGCTGTTTGTTTGCTCAGTTTCTTCAGGACGTTTGGTGCAAGTGTAAGCCATCATCTACCACACATTTTCAAATGCGATTGTTTAGCAGTGGCAGTATGACAAAATGTTGCACACACTAGGAGACCGAAAGAACATACCGAACTCTCCGTAGTTTGGCTTCTTCTTTGCACTTGACTGCTGTCGTGGTGCTCCCTTGATGGCACAGGACACAGGCCGAGATGCAGAGGAAGATGACACAGCCCTGACGGGAATGAAATGACCACTCATCAAAACAAGAATACTGGGAAAATATTTTTTCACACCTTTTAAAGGTTGCCGGCCTGATCTTGGCTAATGATTACCCAGAGCTCTACCGTGGCACACAAAACAATTGATTCGAACTGATTTCTCCATACATCTCATGCCACATCAAGATTTTCCCCCATGAAATATTGTCAACTTGTGCAAGTTGCCGTTTGACCTAAGAGCAAAATATTCAAATCGAACAGCATCCTTTCTTGAGTTACTAATGAAACCCCAATACTTGAAGTGATGTTTATGTAGCACCAGCCAGTAATACAATTCCAATGCACATAGAGGCTACAGAGGCATTTAGATAGGCTTTTACATAAGCTCTTTGATGGTCACAAAGAGGCTCTTACTTTTTGAAGATAAGGCATACAATGAGAAAAAATGAAGTGACTTCTAATGTTATTTAGGGGCTTAAAGATATCAAGTGCTTTTTTTCCTGGAGACCTTCTTTAGCAAAGACAACTCAAATGGAACACTTACAAAGACAACACCCACACAGGGCCCCACGAAGCTGAAGATGAAGTAGTTCTGCGACTCCAGCCAGCAGTAGCTGGAGGTGCCAAAGCTGTAGGGATCAATGATGGCCGCAATGGAAACGATGACGGCAGGTGCGATGTATGCCAGGCTGCAGAACCACCAGAGCCGGGACCGGTGGCCATCCATGGGCTCCATGAGGACTGTGTAGATCTGGAAGCCCTCAAGGAACATCCAGGCAAATGCGACCAGCAGGAAATAGTGGAGAAGCCCGGCCACAACCCCACACAGGATGGGCAGGTGAGTCTGGCTGATGCCACCGATGAAGACGAACTCGGAGATGAGCAAGCACAGGGTGAGGTTTCTGTGAATCCAGAGCCGGTCGTTCTTTCTGAAGCTGTGCAAAAGAAAAAAAAAAGGAAAAAATCGACATTGTCAGCGACAAAGTAGCATTGGCGAAGTGCTCCATTTTTTACCTGGCCACCATTGAGTAATCAGTGGCCATGTTTATTTTTTTTCCTTTTCATATATTTATACTAAGAATGACTTGCCAGAACCCAGAAAAGCTTCTACAAGTTCATCTCCCAACGCACATAATCAATGAGAAGCTTATAAGCGATCTGGCCCACAGACATTCATACACAATTGCAAGTTTCTGAGGTCGAGATGAGGAGTGCCTGAAAACTATTTCAATATTCTGACACTAAAACTTTCTGTACTCATTTTGATGCTCTGTTACATACCTTAATATGTGAAGAAGTATGATGGTCACCAGAAGAAAAAGGCTTGCCAGGACACATCCAACTGTGGTTATCACTTTCAGTGTCCTAGGATTTGTACTGTATGCCTGTAGGATAAGAGAAGACACCATATTAAAACAGTCTGCTGCCTATGGATCAATTGTCACTACTCTGCAATGAGGCACAACGAAATTAAGCATTCTTTCATTTCGATTTTCTTTTTATTACCTGCACTGGCTGCACTTCCATGAGGACGGCGAAGTTTGTGAGGTGGTCACAAGCGCAGGTTGTGTGCGTTGTATTGTAAAAGTGCACCCAGCAGCCTTCGGTGGACCATGTCTGCATGTCGTAGTTCCAGAAGACACACTGAGGGTTGCTGACGTTGTTTTCCTGCAGAGAACAGCAAACAAATGTTGTTTATTTGAAGAGCAAAGAACCGAGTTCTCTAAACAGTGCAGAAGCTGCATTTGCAAGGCAATTTTGCTTGCATCAGACATTTAATCAGAAGCTTTAACCTTGCTGCTGAAATGCACATGGAATGTAGAAGCACTCCCAGGTGACCGCCCCCGAGTTTCTGTGAAATTCGTTGCACTCAAATGAAAATTGAAATTTTAGTACCCGATGGGAGCTCACTCAAAAAAATTTCGGCCGTCGATGTTTCTTTAGAAAAACCGCCAGAAATGAGGGAATTTATTTAAAATGTCAAAACCACTAAGTTTAGAAATATTGCAAGCCGAAATAAAATGAGTGCCACAATTTCGTAAACTGCATCTGTGAGGACGAAACTTCAAGTACACAAAATTGATTTACTATTGCTCTAAAATAAGCAAAATAATTTGAGAATAGAAGTATTAATGCACCCCACATAAACATGTAGTTTCATATAAACTATAAGGCTGATTTAGATATGACATAGCCTTATAAGTTTTTATATGTGCAGTTAACAGAAATCCCATTTTTGTTTTCATTGTGAGGCTCAAAATAATTTTTAATTTACTGATTTTGGTAAACTTATTTAATGACTCGAAACTAAGTAAACAGCCACAACACAATCTCAGTAGGCAGGGAACAAAGAATATGCTAGTCCAATCACCTCAGTACGGTACAAATCAAGCTGGCTTCGTGAGAAATAGTTACAACTGCTATTCTCGACATGTGAAAACTTGAAGCACTAAAGTTATAGCAAAATCACCTAATCAGCTTACCTGTAGGTGTTTCAGGGTGACAGTTATTGGCTGCGGAAGGTGGCTGTTGCGATGGCGACCCACAGACGCAGCAACTACTCGTGAATTTACAACATGCGTGCCGGGGTTGAAGACGACGTTCGGCTGTTCGCTGTATCCATCATCGCTGATGTAGCTATCCATCCCTTGCCTCACCATTGGCTCTGGCCTCAAGAAATCTTCGACACCATTGTACGCGATGAACACAACTTTGCCGAGACCTGAAAGAGGACCGACCGTTTTTAGTGACGGCGTTGAGCAACAAAACGCAGCTCTTCAGAAAGTTACTACGTTTACTCGACGTGGCAGAAAAAGTTTACTGAAAAATGACACGCATGTTGGAATAAAGTATGAAAACAAAACTGCAGTAGTGATAACCTATCATCGTTGGCAATAAAAGTTGCTTTAATCCAATTCGATCTGGGATTCCCAGCAGCTGTAGGAGTTGCAATAGCTGTTACATCGTTCGTGCCCACTTCCCAAGTTGGTTAGGCAGCCATGATCTGCATTGTAGTTAACCTCAACTGCCATAGATGTGCACAGAAGATGACATGCTCTGGGCTATTGACAGTTATAAGGAGCCCTCCGACAGCAATGATAAGTGATACTTGAAGTCCCACTCTGACTCAGATGCAATAAATGTCCTTTAATGGGTGCACAAATTGCTTGTACTGTCCCTCTGGCAATGGAAATGTTGTGAATTAATAATCAGCGACATTGCATCTTTTTTATGCAGTATGAAAATTGGGGGCGTGCATTACAATCAATAGCATTACATTTTTCATTTGTGACTACAAAGGTCAAGTGCACTTACAAACATGTGTGAAGCATGATCAGATTGAGTAAATATGATAAGACACCTTTCAAGCTTTAATATCAGCCTTAGTCAAACACCTTGTGTGAAAACAGAGACAATTATTACCGTGTTTTGAGAACTGTGCTATGGACTCCACAGGTAGAAGAACCGAATCTTGCATACCGGACCACTGCAAGCTTTGAGTCTCGCTTACTGACGGAAACTGGATGTTCATTGTCCATCGAGAGTCGATGACCTTTACAGATAGAACTGCAAAGCAAAGCACAGATAGCACAGTGAGTCCTGAGCACATCTATAAGCACTGACTCTGGTTCGTCTACACCATCTGGTGGGTGAACTGATGAGCTCTCAAACCAAGCATGTTTGCTTGCTGTTTGTGTACTTTAACATACGGGAGAACTATATCAAGTGCTATTAATGTCCTGAGAATCTCAAATAGTCATCTTTCCCCATGCATTTGGTAAATTGTGAGCTAGCGGATTGTAAACCCGATAATTTTCAGTGAACAGTCTCTATACCAAATTGCATCCCACAACAAAATACCTTTGTTATATCCAATATTAGTTATAAGTGCATATTCGTTACAGACTGATATCCATAAGAATTTTTTTAAGTTTACTTCGTTATATCCAATTCATTATAACCATGTTCATTATATTGAGGTTCACCTGCTTAAAATGATAACCTATGATCATGACAGTTTATGAAATACTAAGGCTAAGGAATTAATCCATGTGACTCTGCCAAGCATCTTCACTGTGCCTCAAATATTGAGTAAGGGCATCAAGTCACACTGGTGTGCCTGAACATCACAACCCATAAACATGTAGTCAAATAAGCTATAAGATACCATCACAACTTCCACTCGTAAGTTTTATAAGCAAGCACTCCAGGCTTGTTTAATGACAGCATGACTATTATTACACAGAACTTTGCAACAAGGACTCACGTATATTAGACTTGACGACGGGAAAGAATGACTCGCTCGAGAATGACTCAGCCAGGAGCAGAGCACTCTCTTCCAGGGCTGCCATGAGCATGGTCAGCACTTGCTTCTGGTCAGCGGAGCTCAGGTCCTGCCACGCTGGCCTCTGCTTCAGTTCCAGCAGGTTGCTGGCTGTTTCAGAGATGGCCTGTGTGGGACAAGAAACATGCATCATGTGTCAATGATACTGTGATAACCTGTATCATAAAATGACTACCACTGCCATGGTAAGCATAACGTGTCACATATGAGCAAAACTGGCAGAGGCACTGCTCAGCACTTCGCTGCACTGTTCTCTATGAGCAGTTTTTGCTACTTCACAACTACGGTAAATGCCACATAACTAATCAGAACTCGTAACCTAAGGTGATGTGCCTGCACTGCCATGCAGATTTCACAATAAATGATTGAGCAATGCAAAAACAATTTGTTTACTCTCAATGGAGAAGTCTTTTTTTGCAGTTTGAAAGCAAAATACGAAATAAATGCTTGACAAATGCCATTTGCCCAAGCCTTTCCCGTCCCTCATCTATTGCTTCTGTTAATTGCCAAGATGCCAAGCAACGCCTGGCTGTGTACGTGTAAATGTGTTGCACACCAAACTCAGCGCAACGCTACAGCGTTACGGGCTGCAATATAAACGAATTGTAGAAAAATACGGGACGGAGCGGGTGACGTTCGAGTCGGGGCCCCAGGGTGGAGTCACGCAACTCAATTCCGGGCGCGCATCACCTTACGAGCTTAGGAGGGTTCGATTCGAAACCAGCTGCTTCAAAGCCGCCCGACCCGCCCCCCGCTCAAGAGACAGGGAAGATCCATCTGCGGATCATGGAGAACACCAGCTGGAACTCGCGGAGAGGGGTGGGTGTACACCCGTAATAAAGACGCGATCGAGAGGCGAGGCCGTGACTCAGCGACAACGCGCCGGTATAACCCGCCCGAAGGTGCAGCAGCAGCGGCAGCAGCAACGACGACAACAACACAGACAAAAAGGATATCCCGTGAGCGGCGCAGGAGACGAGAAAACCGACGCTGCCACGGCCAATCACCGTTGGCTCGTCCGTCGGTTCATGCCAACGCCCAGCGCGCGCACCGCTTCATGATTAATAGGTCCGAGTCGAGCTCGCGACGCGGAAACCGGTGTACCGTGGACGAGCTCTGGGGGCTACAGCCAGCGGCACGGACTAGCCAGGGGTAGTACGTGCGCGTGACTCACACGCGGTGTGCCCGGCCGCGTCGTATGTGTGCTTCGGGCGCGCTGTTGCAGTATACTGCTTGCCTGATATTGCCGCTTTAGCGCGCGCATATACGCGCTTATGCGTCGCTGTCCGGCCCTCGTAAATGGATCGTGCGTAAAAAGCTTTCCCGGGATCGAAGCCTGGCGCTGGCCGCGCCGGCGGCGTGCACGGTCCGATGCACCGGACGCCTCCTAGTTCGGTGCACCGTCGCGCGGTGGCGCGGGCGCGCCTTCTGCTCGGTTGTGTACCGCGTGTACAGAAATGGCTGACCGCGCGGAGAAGTGGGAAGAATTCGGGGACGGGGCTGGCACCGAGGCGGCGCCCCGTGCGGCGTCAGACTTCGTTAATACTAAAGCCCCGCTTCGTAATCTGGACAATTCATCTCATGTCCGGCCCCGGATTACGCTAGTGCTTCTGTTGATATTATGGGACATGCGAGCCGTCCAGGAGCAAGAAGTCCCCACGCGTCGTGTGTTCTCGTGTAATTGCCTCATCTTGTGCAATGGTGCACGCACCGCACCGTTTCGTGATAGTACTAGCCGCCATGTTGTAGCGACTAGCAGCCTGCAATCTGCGCAGACTTACTACGTAACGCACTTTCGATAACACTCGATTAACGTCAGATAATTTAAGGCGCCGAGTTCTCGCACCTGAGAAATTAGGACTTCCTAGACCTAGCGAAGTCACCTATGTCTGTGATGGCGCATAGACAGCGTTGTCTAGAAGTTACACCTTTAAGATATGGCTAAACTGAATGGCCTCGGCCAAAAGTTTGCCAAACGCCAGCCCTGCTTTCTGTCGTGCAAGGGAACATAAACACTACGTACACGTCGTTACGTCTGGTCGCGTCAAGTACATCTGACCGCAACACGGCCATTACGTCCCCGCATTCGATGGAGCCGCGACGGCCGCACACGTTTCGGGCTCAGTGCACGGAACTAGCCGTACCGCGAGCTTAAAGGTGAGCTATAGGTGCGCGCACACCCCCCCGCGCGGTTCGTGTATAAAGAGAAAGGAAGCGGGGAGGATCGAACACTCCGGCATTATCCTCCAGCGCCGCAGTGTATGCCGTTGGCGGCGGCCGAGGGTGACACCCCATCCACGTGAGGTCACCCCACCTCTAAAAAAAAAAAAAAAAAAAGCAATACAGAAATACATGGAGCTACACTACCAACGCCCGAAGGCATGCATTTCGCAGGCGCCAGATCGGTGGAAAGAGGGAGAGTGTATCTTAATATATCAATTTTTTTTTTTTCCGGGAGAAAAGTCTGAACGCCGAATAAGCACAACACTCGATCGGCTGCAGCATCTGCGACTCACGTTACTCACGTTTACGTCACAGCGCGGGATCCGATACAGATGGCGCTGATTGTCGGCCAGCTAGCCCGGGACGCGCCACGGGGATAAACTCCCGCTAGCAGCCGGGACAGCAAGGCGCGAGTTGAGTGGTGACTACGAGCACGGCGGGGGGGAACGACGGCGATAAGGACTTCGGCGCCTCGCGAGTTGGGACGCGTGCGCAGTTTAGCGTATAGACAAGATTAAAGGAACAAAAAAAAATAATATGTTTCTCCCTAATGTGCTACTCGAAGCGTGTTCCTTCCTCTCCCCGTCTCCTGCCCGACCCACCGTTTTCTCCTGGAAAAAGGGATTTGTCAGCGCGCAGTGGCCGCCAGTTCTTTAATGTCGTTACCACCTCTTGGCACGTCCGCGGGCGACGAGCACAGCGACCCCTAGCGTGGCTAATCACTGCAGGGATCGGCCGGATATGGACCATTGGGCCGTGGCGTAATGTTATCGCGACTACCTATATTGTGTGTTTGCTCGAGCTCTCTATTTGCGCGACACTTGCTTTGCCGACGCATCGCGGAAGGTGAGGGGAAAAAAGATTGAAACAAAAGCGAAGGAATAGTGAAAAAGAATGAAGCAGAAGAAACGGGGCGCCGCGGTAGTACTCGCTTCCTCAACTTCCCGTCGGTGATTTGTAGATGGCGCTAATGTAGGATTATATCCCAGCTATAGGCCGGGGGATCTTGTCGTATTTCATCCAATCTCTCGCTCGAATTGCTACTTGCGTCGTGTGCGTCGAAATTCGTGGAAATGGATACTTGAAAGAAATAAAATCAAGGTACGTCTCCCTCGGACACTTGTTACGGTCACGTTGATAGAAACGTTCGCAATCCGCGTGCTTCACCAATAGCCTTAAAGACTAGCCTCTTTAAAAGGAGTGCGGAAGTCGCCCTAAGAAAACCAATACAGCTTTATGGTAGCAATAGAAGTGAGTAACTCATTTACCTGCGCAGGAAATGCCTAAGAAAACTTAGCACGTGGAAAACTTGAGATTTCCGCACAATTATAATAAGCGTGAACGCAGAATTGCTTTTACTGAACCGACTTGAAAGAAACATCGTTGCGTTTGAAATAAAATTGTCAAACTGGTGTCGAAGGCATACTTTTAATTGAGCATTTCACTTTTTTTACGAATCTTGCCGAAAATTGGAAAAGGAACGAAAAAAAAACAAAAGTAGCGGATAAACTGATGCGTTTAAAGAATCGCAGCTGAACACAGAGTCACGAGATGTCGCAACCGGCGCTGCTGCTCCCATCTACGTCACCGGGTCACTACGTAAACAGTATTGCGCGTACGCACAGACTAAAAGCGAATATATTTAATAAGATATATGTACGACACACGAAGCAATACTCACGTCTAGCAGTTCCTTGAAGACTTGCTCCCTGTGCCAGGCATCCAGGAATGTCTCCATGCTGCTGACGGCCTTGGAGAGCATCTGCTGCACAATAGCCGCGATGTGTTTGACGTCCTGGCTGAACAACCACTTGGTCTGCGTCATCAGCGACAGGTCGATTGCCACGCTGATGATCGACTCGCCGCTCTCCAGCTGTTGGGGGAGAACAGAATGAACGCGGCACGAATTAGCAGCACTCCCAAACCACTGAGTGGTTTCGTTTAAATAGTTCTTGAAACACTGCCATCTGGCTCGTGGTGATGACTGTCGTCTGCTACTGAAGCATTTACTTACAAAATTGGTTCTTTTTTTTTATCGATGTCGTCTGCTTCTAAACCTACGACAGATGAAAACAGACGAACGCTACGACAGCGGGAGCTTAAGCTTGGTAGCCAACTACGATATGCCTATTCACGTACATGAACGAAACAACAGCTGGCAACAGCTGACCCGACTCGAGTTAACTGCATTAAGAGAGAAAGCTGAACTGCATGCAAACTAGTGGAAGCAGAATTGTGATTTCTGCTCCCAGTTCCTTAAAACAGTCCAGCTCAACTTTACATTCCTCGTTATTGTCCCTTCGAAGAGGTCCATGGAACCGGAGATGACGCCATCAACGGAAAGACCAACTGAGTCACCAAGGGCACTCACCCGCTCGCGAAGGTTCTCCACCCAGAGGGATCGGCAGAGGCGAAGGTCCGGTTTGTCCGGAACCCAGCGAAGACCGACGTGACTGCACTTCCACTTCGCCACACCTGCAAAGGGACCAAAAACGGGCTCGGTGAGGCAATTGTGCATAACTGAAACGAACACCCTAAAGACAACTGCGCGTAGCTGCAAAGGAAAAGCTTCCGCGTGGCCATTTGTGTTACATAGCACATCAATACGAACACACTGTTTGTTTGCAATATTCAGAAGGACTTTGCATACTGTCATCCAGAGATCTTAAAAAGTTCTGTGATGAGCACATTGAGTTTGTATTGAATAAGTAGTTACTTTCTCAATTGAGTTTATACTGAGTAGGAAATAACTACTGAGTCTGTAATGAGCAGGCATCGCGTACGCATCGTCATTATTTCCAGACGAACAACATGGCGAGATACTTGTTAAAGAAAAGCTCGTTTGGTAAAAAGCGACGTGTTAGGGTTTCATGCCGCTAGGGCACTCGGAATACAATTCAACAGACCTTTCACACAATCTACGAAAGGCAAACATGTATATAAAATCAACATAAATCAATACAATGTAAAGAAACTGATGTTTTATAGCCGGCAAGTAACGAAAGACGTATGCACGCTCTAACGTGTTTCTCGGCGCTCGACAAAACTGAACCGGGCGTCATAATACTCCGGCGGCTCGGAATAAGTTTCCCAAACTCGCGCAGTCCACAACCGCCAGTCAACTTCGGGCGCACCATCAAAGTTTCCAGATCGGTTAGCGCGAAGCCGAGGTCGGGTCGATCAACTTGCAACTACCCATTACAGTGTAAAAAAAAACAAAAGGGCGGTGGCGGAGGTGGGGGTGGGGGTATACCCGAAGATGACTGGCTTTCACCGCCAGAGGGTGTGCGCGCGCGCGTCGCAAATGACGTGCGCGTCTTCTCGTCTCGGGGGAGTTTCGGCGCGAACACAGTCGCTGGCGAACGGCGCACCCCCTTGCGGAACTCTGACGTGACGACGGACGGGCAGGAAAAGAAAAAAAAAAGTGTATTATTAGCGCGACATCAATTACGCAGGCGCGACGCGATTACTCCGCTCGCGTCCGTTAACTCGCCGAACTCCTTTTGTTGCTACGTCCTTTCTTTTCGGCGTTTCTCCCCTTGTTCTACATCGTCGAAGATGGGAGTTGACGCTGCGGTCGGGGCTTCAACCACAGCCTTCTCCTGAAGGAGGTTGCGCATCTGAACGGAGCGGACAAGATGATCAAGATGCAGGGCTGATTATGGCCCGGGAGACTTCGCGAAGACGGGTCCCATGTTATATGTTCCGTGAAGCTTTGTAAAAGTAGTTGAAAAACGACGTCTCTTTCCTTCCTTTTGATTGCCGTAGCGTGATTTAAACCGTGTTTGCGCGCAAGTACGCGTCTTGTCTTTAGCTATCCGTCATACGTGAACCTTCTTGTGCAAAAAAAAAAAAAAAAGAAAGAAAGAAAAGAGGCGAAGCTTCCCGCCTGAAACTTGGAGACAACCGCCATTCGCCGAGTGCGAGCGAGATGGCGCCACGATACCGCACTGCCGCAAACACCGAGGCTTTGCCAGGGCGCGTTGTCGGTAGGCTACTGCTAGGAGCGCTCATTTGCAATCAACAATTTTAGTCACCGCGCGCTTGGGGGGGGTAAACAAATAAAAAAAAAGTAACGAAAGATGGCCGATTGCGTTTGATACGCGAGGTTTGGCGACCCAAGGCGACACCGGAGGTACGAGAAACGGCGCAGTGGAGGCCTCCGGATTTTTTACCTACCTGGCGTTTCCCTGTAACATGCTCCCTCTACGTTTGGGACACGTGTTTTATTTTTATTTTTTTGCATTCCGCTCCTGCCGCAACGCGGCCCGGACGCTTGTCGGGAATCGAACGTCCGACCTCGTTCTCGGCAGCATAACACCCTATAAACACAGAACTCATCTGTTCCGCAGCCGTGGGTGCTCGCTAATGTTAACTCTGGACAATCCTCCCTTCACACCCAAATAGACAGCGGTCAAGCCAGGTGTCTCAGGTTGATTTCTTTTTCTTTCCTTTCTTTTTTTTTTTTGTTTTGTTAGCAAGAAGACCTCAGCATATTGGCAGCTAAAGGTCGGTAACCCCCCCATGACGTCCTCGCAGTTCCGCGTACGTCATTGCTACAAAGGCGGCAACAACAAAAACAACAACAACACTGAGATGAACGTCCCAGCTTGAGTCATACAGTATATCTTTGCTTCGTCGTCATACACACGCCGGCGCCCTTCACTACCGCAGACCTTTATTTGCAAGGCGCTCACGCAGTTGTTTGCCGCGCTGTTTTCTGCAGTCAATTAAGAAAACGTTTCGTCCCGGCTTCGCTTGCGTTCCGTTTTTATCGTTAATGCCCGCGGGATGTTTGCACGCTGGGAAAGAGTGACTCTGTGCTCACGCGCACGCGTGTTCCTTGCAGTTGCTTTTATTATTTTTATTATTATTATTATTGCTTTCCACGGGTGGCGGCCTTTTTGCTTAATTAATGAAAGAGAGCGCGTACGCGAGACGCGATCGTAAATGCGACGCGAGAGAAGGCGAATGCGTCAGCGCAGACGGGAGCATAACATGGCATCTTTTAACGCTGGCATTGTTTTTATTTTTTATTTTTTTCGGAGAGGAGAACAGAGATGATGTTTGCTGCTTGCTATAGCGCTAACCGATTCGAAGTTTTCGTACTTTCTTCTTAATTGATTTTACTGTGCGCGCGTTCAGAGCATCAGCAAATGAGACGTGCTGAGTAGTTTGCATTGCTGCGGGAAGCCGCTGTTTAGTATTCCAGCGTTACCACGGGCTTAAATATAACACGAAGGACTCTAGATTATCTAACCTTTCATGAATACATATCTGTCGAAGGCATCGTATCAGCCAGTCACGCTACCCCCACCCCGCCTTTGCTTCTTTCTTCTTTTTTAGTTAATAAAGTGAAAGTTACACTGAAACTATACTGGCTTGAATACCAATTAGCTGTTCCTTCCAACAGTGGACGCGCAAGCATGCAGGGTCTGCTCTTAAAATGGAAATAGCTTATTAGTATTCAAGGCATTCGCAGGCAGCTTAAATTTGGAATGAATTACGCCCGCCGATTAATCTTTCACTGCGTCGCGATTCGCATTGCGCACGTTCTTCCTCTTTTCCCACCAAACAAAAAAAGAAGACTTCATATCGCATACAATAATGAGGTTTTTCTCGTAATAGTTGGCAACGTAGCACATAACAAGCGTACATGTTTCCCAGCAGTTCCACAAACGCAAGTTCCATAAACATTGAAAATCCGATTCTTTCTCTATCTCTTTTCTCTCCTCACCCACAAGTTCCGGTTCACCAAACAAAACATTCACGTTAGAGATAATCGTATTGCAAAGCACTGAGCAAACTTTTTCTTTTTTTTTTCCCAGAAGATGGTTGAGCGAGTTGGCTCAACACTACGAAACTTGAATACGCAGGCACAACATGACACAGACAGGGACGCAAACGACCCACAGACAACAGACGTACGTCGTCTGTATGTCGCCTGTCTTTCTGCTTGTGCTGTCGTCTGCTTCCTAATTCAGGTTTTACAGCCATCTCACCCCCCACGCGCGAAGCATTTTAGCTGCAAAGGTCACATCAATTTGCCCGCCCTTTCCTTTTGCTCAGAGCGCCTACCGTTTACGGTAGAACTTCGATAATTACTCAAGAGAATTAACGAGCGGCCACCGGCTGATAAGTGTTCCATATACTTGGCTCGTCGGGCCCGATCGCAGACTCGCTATTCATCTTTCCCCTTGCGAACCAGTTAAGTAGCGTTGCTTCTTCTGTTGACAGCAATTTCCCGCGCCAGCTACTCTCTTAGTCCCAGACCTCTCCTAGCAAAGCACCCGCCATTTTTCTATTGGCGGCAATTTTCTGCGTAAACACTGCACAAGAAGCGGACTCGTCGTAACAAATACCAGTTTTCGCTGCCCTTATTTTTCTTTCTCTCCCTCCCTCCCTCGAAGCAAGCTACAAGCAAAAAAATATATATATATACATATATACATACGTATATATACAGAAAAGATTGCGTGACGACGCCGGTCGTGGCGTCCATTCAAAATTGATCGCCGTCCTACAGCAGCCGAGCGGCCATTCACTTATCCTTAATTTGCGAGAGAGTTCTCCCGTCCTCTCGTCGGTGCTACGGGCCGCCCGACCGCCGCGTTTACAACCCCGGGAACCGCCGGGCAAGCTGGAAGCCTAGCTGCAACGACTTCGTAGATTGGCGCGCGCTACACGTCGGGATTGGGGCAAAGGCTCAATATTATAACAGACCTCGAAGAACGCGACAAAAGAAAAAAAATAATAGTAATCATACGACGCGCCGGCGACACGAAGGACTCGGAGAAACGAGGGACGTAAAAACATGCGCTAAGCCTAACGACGAGGCACGGCCGTCGAAATACCCGCGTTTCGTCCGCTATTAGATGCGTGCAGGCTTGTGGAAGGCATGTGTGTACGCGAAGCGAATCGGCTCATTCGTTTGGGCGCAACATAAAGGTGGGTTGTTCCTGTGAACTTCAATAAAAGGTGGACAGATTCTTTGACCGAATCACCGAACCTGCTGGCAGTGACATCATGTGGAGAGAGAATTTCGGCGTCGCGTTATAAGCGAACCAGAGAGCGAACGCGGAACCTGTAGCGGATCTTTACCATGCCAAAAGCCCCCCTGCCCTCCCATACGAGAAAAGTATACTGAAATCCTTACCACTTGTAAACCTAAGAATCCGGTGCGAGAAACAACATTCCTGGTGAAATTATCGATAACGAGTGACAAAGACAGCGTTAGCGTGATTGAAATCAGCTCGAATATTGTTCAGCTTGGAAGCCTTCCTTCCTATAGCAACCAATCAGCACATGTGACTGGTTGCAATAGGAAGAAGCAAACAAGCAAAAGCGAGTCCTATATACACGTCAAACCCCAGACTGCGACAAGTACTGGAGCATTCGCACTGTTTCTTCACCACGGACAGCAGTGGCGATGGCTACAGCGAGCACGAGGTCGCGGGTTCCGCTTCAGCCAGGTTCCGACGGCGACGAAATGTAAAGGCGCTCGCAACACTTCGATTCAGGTGCACCAGAATGAACGCCAGGTGGTCAAAATCAATCCGCAGCCATCCAGCGCTACGACCCTCAGAGCCCATCTATACTGTGCAGCTTCGGCACGCTTTCAACCCCACAATCTACGGTCACAGATTGGCGACGCTGCGTTCCCTCTCTCCCTATTGGCTGGCAGCCAGTTCCAGCTTCTACAATACTGTACGGTATTAGTGTCGCTGGCGCTCGGGCTGCTGGCCAGCGCGGGAGTGCGCCTCCGCGGAGGCGTCGAATAATGAAATATTCAAGCATTTCATGGGCCGCGCGGTCTCTTGCTCGGAAGGTCTTTTTCTTTCCTTCTTTTTTAAATCAGCCCAGGAATGCCGACGTCTCTCGTAGTGGCCTCGTAAAGCACGCGCCAATATATAGGATGGAACGCGAGCGAGCGCGTACGCGTACAGCGTGTGTTCGCGAGACTCCCGAATAATTGCGCTCATTATCGGCCTTCATTAATCTCTCTTTATTAGCGCCTTTATTTCCCGGTCCGGGCGACCGGACGACGCCGTGTGCTTTTTTTTTTTATCAGCTCTGGTTATAGTTTCCTTTTAACTTTCCCTCTGTGTGTGCGTTCTCTCTCTCTTTCTTTCTCTCTTTTTAATTTTTGCCTTCGCCGACGTTACATAGTTTCGGATCAGCGGCTGTCCTCGTTTCATCTTTAATCACTCGTGGCATTTTTTAAAATTTATTTTTTATTAATTTTTTTTTTTGCGACGCCATATTAGCGGGTATTAATCGCGGCTCGGCAGACCGACGTTGTACGTCACTCTGCATTACGGCACGGAAATTTGAAACGCAACGATCAAAACAGCCGTGCCTCTGGCAGCCGCAGGCACAGTCTCTGCGTAACTAGGAAACGTGCGCTGCGTTCCAGTTCGAGCGTCGATTTTAAACACGCATGTTAGCGGCACATCGCGCGTACGGCTTCATGCACGACTTCGCTATCTTACTGGCTATCGTAACCTGCCTGAATTTTCGCCTCGACACAACACGACTGGCGTCAGTCGAAGGTGCGCGCGTAGGACTGATCTTCGTAGCTTGTCGACCGAGTGATGTAAAGGTAGCTCATAAGTCAATTATCAATGATTCGCCAAGTATAAGCATTACTGTTTTATGCGAAAAATGCATCATGCTACCTGTCTGCATTTCTGTCAGGTTATCGTTTTTATTTGTTTTTTTGTTCTTCTACCCTTTCTGTTACTAGGCGACGGTGACCTAGCCTGTATCACCTGGCTATTTTCGCCACTATATCTAGTATAATCTAGCATTTATCCCGCATTCCCTTTATCTCGTAATGTTAATTACGTGTCCCTGCGACGATCCCCTTCTTGTTTCCTTCCTGTATTCTTTCGCACCAATATTCCATTCGTCCCTAGCTAATCTCCACCGCTGGCCAGCTTACACTCCGACTGGCCTCGAACCCCACTGCTTCTGGAAAGCGGACGTTCTTTCCAGTTTTGGCTATGTGAATGTCTTCGCATTCCATTACAATGCACGGTGTCGTTTGCGATTGTTTTTTTTTATTTTTTTTCCCGCTATGCGTTTTACGCGTCATGCACTACGCGTCGCGGTTCACACCCCGGGTTCAAAAAAGAACGTGCGGTCCGTCCGCAAGCGCACTGTATATACGCACCGGTGGCTCCGCCGGGACACTTTTGCACAGCCGTGTTTCCAGCTCTGGTCCAGTTCCACGAGAGCTCCCGGGAGGTGGTGGGCGCGCAGTACTCCTCGGCGCCGCCGCCGCCAGGGGTCGCCTCGAACAATGGGTCCTCCGTGATCGCGGCTACAGCGCCACCTGCGGCGTAAAAAGTGGAAACAATTATACAAATATGAATGTAGCGCTTTTACAGACAGTGCGATAGTTTAAGATGTCGAAATGTGAATACAGCGAAAGTCCTGGAAGTTCTCTTCGGCTTTCGCTGTATTCCCATTTGGACGTTTTAAAGTCGCCTGTGCACCTATGTCATCGTGATCTTAGAACACAATGATACAGGCCCACAGCTGACTTACACATGGTGTTCTGTTTATTGTGTTCTAGAACCAGGAGGCATGCGCCGTTCCGTTCTGCATGCGGTAGGCCTTCATATCCATTATCCTGTATTCCGCCCCAGTCGCACCACGATCTCGTTAAGAACGAACACTCGCCGAGGGGCTCGAGGAAAGAAAACTTGAAAAAGAAAAAACGGAGGGCCCATTCCCTGTACTAGAAATTAATGTATCATGCCGTTACTTCCCCACTTTTTCGCTAGTACAATGTTTAGACGGGGCGGCCTTCTCAAACAAGGACCCCCGCTCGACAGGAAAGAAAGCACCGCCAGGCCACGCGTTCCCAGCTTCCCCCTCAAGTTTGTGTAGAAGATGCGCGCCGGGCGCGCTCGGAAGCCGGGAGCGGGGATGTGCTGGAGGAGCGCTTTCAAACAAAGCCAACCCTTTCTACGTCTCGACGACGCGGACAACTCAGCAGCATGAAAACGAGCAGCAAGCGGCCGGGGAGCCAGCCGCACCACTGCTCGCGCTCATACGACGAATTCTCTTCCGGCGACGAGACAGCGACGGTGAGCTAGTTGAACAGTCGAGACCCTTCCCGTTTCACTCTGCTTTCAATTGCGTTTATTTATGTTTAGTCTTTTGTTTGTTTTTTAATCTCCGAGAGAGCGCTGGAAGTATTCAGTAGCGGCGCGCTCCACGCTGAGCTGGCGGCATGCTCCGAGTTAAAGTGAGCACGACGGCGCAGGGCCGGTCGCATTTTTGGATAGACAAAGAACGCCAGTGTATACAGAGCTTCTGAGGGAGCGGGAGCGTATTACATGCGCGGCAGGAGCCGGCGTCAACGAGGCCTGAAAATCTAAGATTAGATAGATAGATAGATAGATAGATAGATAGATAGATAGATAGATAGATAGATAGATAGATAGATAGATAGATAGATAGATAGATACTTCCGCATTGTACCGGTGCGTCGACAAAAATGAAAAACGTAACATGCAACGCCTACTTCCTTCTAGCACTTGTAAATGCATCGCCCTTCACCCAATCTTCGCCAATTCGTTACCAGCGCCACCTAGCGACGCTTTCCTGCGCAAAAAAAAAAAAAGAAATAGAGGAATGGCCAAGTTTGCCTATGTATAGGAGAGAGGGAGGTCACAGGCTGTTAACTCCGCAACGTTCTGGACATGGTGAAAGCGTAAGCGCTGGGGCGAGCGCGCGAACCAGGCCACGGAGAAGAGGGCTCTGAGCGCCAATCTGGCCGCCGGGCGTATGCGCGTTTGCTGCAGAGAAGCGCCGAACGAACACTATAAAGCGTTCGCAGGACTTTATTCTTTCTCTCTTCTTGTGCACCACTGCGTGTTCCCCTCCTTTTCGAGCTGAAAGCTATCAACGTTTGTGCCGTGGGATCCTCAGAGTGTCTTTGCCTCGAGGGGAAAAAAAGGAACATAGGGAAGAAACGAGCGAAGGCGCGTCGCATAAATAATGAGCGTCGACAATGAGCGTGACGACGAGCTATATGGCGTGGCGCTTAACTCACTCACTTCCTCCTCTCTCTCTCTCTCTCTTCGGTATCTCACGCGTTGAGCACAGAGCCGCCGCCTCCGCTCAGCTCGGTTGAAATGTGCGCAGAAGAGACACTTACGTGGCACCATCACCTAGCGACCCCCTCCCTACCTCCCCATTTTCTTTTCCCTCGCACCGTTCCCGTTTTTTTTTCTGCCTCGGCTTCGAGGCCACCGGTTCGGCTTTCTCCCCCCCCCCCCCTGCCCCCCATTTTACCCCGCTTCCAAACCGTCGCCCATTTGACGACAATCTCGTCGAGGAACGGGAACGTCGCGAGCTAGGCCGAAGGAGGATGAGGGTGTTTAGCCTTGGGGCGACCGGGGTGCCGGCACTCCGGTGCCCAGAAACAATGCGCTCGCAATCTCGTTTTAATGCGCACCCGCCTCTCCTATCCTCTTGTTTCTTCGTCAGGCCCGAGGTGCTGCCACCAAGCGGCAGCGCCACCCAACCTTATTTCACTCACGTCGTGTCTCTCTGTTCGCTCATCGCTTCATCCCATTTGCGACGCCCTCTAACGGTTTTCGCTGGATGCATCTTCACGTGCGCGTGGAGTGCGGGAGGGGATGGACGGAGGGAGGGCAGTTTCAAGTCGTTTAACGAGGAGCAATGTGAAGAGCCTAAAGGAACGACGGGGCCCAAAGCCAGATTCCGAGCAAGAAAGAAGGCAACGACTGGAAAAAACGAAGGAAGCCTACAGCCCTTCGATCACGTCAGAGTGGAAGCAGTGAGCTGATTGTCTAACAAAACAGGACCTGCTGCCTGTTAGTGTGCCGAAATTTTGCTCTCTACAACGTGTCGCGTCGGCCGCGTTGAGAAGAAATAACTTCATAGTGTTCTCGTCTGTTAAATATCGGCACCAGGATGACAAATGTCTTCAGCGTCTCTCGCTTTTCCCGACAGGTGATAGTTACAAAATATCTCCAAATGTCTTTTGCGTGTGTGCATATACGAGTTCATCGCAACGGCCTTTATGTGCGCTGTGTTTCATAGCGCCATCTGTTTCGTAGTGTCGTCTGTTGCACGGCGTCGTCTGTTTTACCATCCGTCACGCACATCCATAGCTTGAACATAGGCACCTCTACAGCGTCGTCTGTTATGTGGCGGCATGCAAGTCTTAAGGATCCAGACGACGACCTCGTTTTATACACGTCGCGTCTACTGCAGACGACGCCTCGTAGCCTCCTCGCCGAAAGCGGGGCATACAAAACGGAAAGAGCACGCGGGAGTTCCCAGACAACGAATTACTAAATCGGGAAAGAGACGAAGCTGGGATGGGTCCAGACACAATGGGTGACGGCAAATATGAGGCTCTACCAGATTTCGGGAGCGGTCGAGGCGTGCATCTCCCAGCGGACCGGCCGGCAGTACCGAAAAACTGATCGAAGCCGATGCTACAGCGGCATACAGATACAACTTACGGACATATATCCACGGCCTCACTGCATGCGGCCATAGATGCGTACTGCGGACTGGTGTCGTGAGCCAAGCCGGGGCCGCTTATCGGCGTACCTCTGGAACAACACGCGCCCATAGACCGCGGAGCGGGGCTCTGTGCCTGCGTTTGTTACAAGCGCCAGCTCTCTCTCCCCTCCTTTCTCCGAAGGGAGGACGGAGCGACGGAGGCAGCAGCGGAAGAGATCCGATGACGCGATAACGGTCCAGGAAGAAGCGGCGCGGAACGCCGATCCGTTGTTCGGCTACAATGCCGAGGAAGCTTCGTTGGGCTCGCCACCCTCTCCGCCAACAACGCCCACCGCAGCGCCTCATAGCGTATATAATGACGCTGCGTACCGTTTCGCGCGCCTCACCCACTTTATGCTCGTGTTTTTCGCTTTCTTTTCTTCTTTTGTCTAAAAATTGAAACAAAAACCCGAACACCTCCCCGCGCGCATAAGCGATTTGTGAAAGTCCCTCCCAGCCCGAAATGCGACCCCCTGCCGCACCTTTGCTCTCGCCCGCCATGTATGCATTTCGAGAGATACGAATCTGCGAGAACGACCCGCCGCGCGTTCGAGGCGCGATATGCGGATACACACACACACTGCACGACATGTTGCTGTTCCTAGATGCTCCCCCCCCCTTCCTCCTCCACCCCCCTCCAACTTCGTTCTAGCGGCGATCGGTCGCAACTCGGCGGGGGCGCTTACACTGCGAACGAGAGAGTACAGAGAGAAGTCTTCAAAACACGGAGCGGCTTTGTCTTGAAACGAGATGGGGGGGACGGAGAGGCTTCCTTATCTTCTCGCCAACGTCCGCTACTCTTATCCCCCGCTTCGCTGTTTTCCTAATCGAGTTTCTCCTCTTCGTCGGTCGGAACAACACGGCCGTGTCTTTGATAGGAAGGCGAAGCGAGGCGCCCGATTTGTATCGGACCTGCCACTGGGGATACGCTTCGTGAAGAGAAGTCGTTCGTTTGTCTCGCGATTTGCGCGTGCGGGAGTACGTGACTTGCCCGTTCTGTCTTTGTCTCTCTCTCTCCCTCTCTCATAACGCTCAGTGCGCGTCGATATATATGCGGAAAACAGCGGGCGATCCTGTCACAAGTCTTTGAAACCTGTCGGTATCGCGGCGTCCGATCTGCCGATTCGCACGATACTTCCGCGTCGAAGTGGACCCGCACGTGGGCATAGCCTGGCTATTCTGGCCGGACGAAGGCACCGGGGATGCTTCTTGAGACGCCGTGGAAGGTCGTTGCTGTGACAATATATGGCGTCTATTGTACTGAGCAAGCGCTTTTCTTTTTGTTGCTGCTGTTGGTGGTGATTTGTTGCGCGTGTCGCCTGAGCGACAATATGCTATTGCCCGACCGCGCGGCTTCCGTGAGAAACTTGAAGTCGCAACGGTCGAACAAATCTATAGTTGGGCGGTCATGTTTTCGCGCAAGTGTTAATGCAACGGCCAATTAATCGCCGTATATTAATGGTCACTCACGCTACCAATGTTATGTCAAAGTGGGCTGACAGGGCGCAATAATCTCTTTATCAGTTTCAAGTCAAACTCGCAAATTGCACGACAGGGCCAGAGTGTATAATCAAGGCGTGTCTGTGTGAAAAGATGAACCTAAAGCAAACCTCGTAGCTTAAGAAAAAAAGGACTTCCAAGTGGGTGACTCGGCCCAACTTCAGTTTGATAAACTACTATGCAAAGTTGTAGCCAACAGGTGGTGCATTGGTGGCTTTTCGACAGTTGGCGTATATAGCGTCACGCTACTGACGAAAACTGGTACCTAAGCCTAACAGCCGTTGTCTACCCCGAGAGGACAAGCTGCCTGTTGTAGCAATACACCCGCATCGTGTCTTCTGCAAGATTCCTCGCCCGCAGATATCCAGGGGCGCCCTAATCACTATATTTAATAGCTATTAAGGTATCGCGTGTTCGGGCAAGTTGTCCTTTCCCAACACGAGCAGCCGGATATTCTCACCTGGCTCTCCCGTGGCGAACGGCGTGAGTTCGTGCCAGGGCGGCCTCGAGTCCGGCGTCGGGTACCGGTTCCTGTTGAAGTCGCGCGTGTCCGGCACGGGCCTCAGGTCGTCTCCCCCGACGTCGGGTCGCATCGGCGGCGCCGTGGTCGACGTCGGGCGCGGCGTCGTCGGCGGGGGGGTCGACGTCGTGGTGGTGGTGGTCGTAGTCGTGGTCGTCGTGGTGGGAGTTGTCGTACTCGGCGCGGGGCGCCTCGACGTAGCCGCAGGGCCATACCCGTCCTGCTTGGACCTGCGACCGCAAAAACGGAGAATGTTGCTTGCATTCCGAGCAACCGAGCAGGTTTTTCCCGTCGCACACAGTGTATGACGGGTGTCTGTTGGCTCCGAAAGATTCATAATCTGATAATCGTCAATTATAAGTTAAGGGTGATTTCCGCGCATTACATAAAGAGGGGGAGGGGTGTAAACAATGCAATCATGCACGGGAAAGGTCTCTTGCCAATACCGGGTGACAGTTTCTTCATTACTTTATTACGATTACTTGACTAATTGATAATTGATATTCATAATATAAACTGCCCCTGAGGCGTATTACACGAGTATAAAGGGTACAAACAACGAATTCAATATTACACATTTAAATACAGCTGCGCATTACAATGGGCTCCGCATCCGTGCGTTTGGAGTTACGCAACATGTGGGCTTTATGAAAAAGATGCCGCGGTTTAGAGTGCAGTCAGGTTGACTCAACTTCCCGGAGTTCTTTTAGCATGCCCAGTATAACAACTACACACACTGGTTATGGTTCTCTCTCTCTCTCTCTCTCTCTCTCTCTCTCTCTCTCTCTCTCTCTCTCTCTCTCTCTCTCTCTCTCTCTCTCAATTTAGCTTGTTTAACTAAACCCACGCGGCGGACCTTAATCAAACCGTAGACCTTGTGTATCTAGACGGTGGTGTGTCACAGGGGCTGGACCCAATCACGGCAGCTCTTCCCTGTACTGCAGTGTTCAGGTGTGAGTACTGGCAGTATTAATACCTGTGGATGTTGGGGACGTCGAGATCGGAAGCCCCCGTGGGGCGGTCTCGCGGGCCCAGCTGCTGCGGGTGGGAGGTGCCGTTGGTCACCGCTGGTCCGTGGAGCGGCGGCCTCGGGCGCTCCTTGGCGCCTCCAGATGGCGTCGGAGCAGCGGTGGCTGCAAAGAAGATAAAAAAATATATGCAAGTTAACGGTTGTTTCTCATTTGTATATACACGCGAATGAAAAGAGGGAAAGGGAGTGTGTTTTGCTGACCGCTACTTCTGTGTCCAGCTACCTCTGCTGACACCATGAACGGCATGACTGGTGCAGACACCGTCCTCAAGCTCGCACACAAGCTCTCCGCGTGACGTAATCAGCTTGGATAACTTTTTTTTTTTTTTTGAGGGGGTTAGCTCAGCGACCACGCGGCGGGTCATCGTATGAACAGGGGGGGGGGGGGGTGATGAAGTGTAAGATTCCGTGATGGAAAAGCTACTTTCTATGTACTGACAAAATTGCTCGCGAGGGCCAGACGCCCGATTGGCTGAAACCAGTACAATAGCTTCCACAAACCAGCACCGTTTTCGCGGAAGGATGTCATGCACGTCACAGAGAGTCGTTTATTTTTGCTATCGAACTCCCCCACAGTTCCCTCTCGCTTTTTTTTCTCAGGACTGTTCCTGGAAGCATCGCATTTGTTCTCCGGAGAACGAAGTGAAGCGTCCTATCCGCGCGCCCAACGTGCAAGGAACGCGCACAGACACACATGCTGCGTACATCCTACAACGCATTTCCTCATCCTTCAGGAAGCACTTTGCGGCCGCGCCATTTTTTCCCAGGCAGCCGCAGCGGCAACAGCGGCAGCGAAGTATTGATGCGAGAGAGGCGTTATGTCATTCGCACACTCTATTTGTTTCCTCACACGCGGCGCCTACGGGGGCCCCCCGTCGATTCGAGGCCGCCGCCGTGTCTTATCCTTTCTAGCTCATGTCGTCTGTACAGCCTATGGCGTCGTCTGCTGCCGTCTTGAGGTATTCACATTACTTTTGTTTTCTATATATATATATATCTCAATCTTTCCGGATTCGCCGAAACAAGCGGTAGAGAAGAAAATCTTATACGGTTCCACACTAAAGAAGTATGCAGCGCTGGAAAGGCGCAGAAGTGGCTTCTGTCAGTTAGGAGAGAGAACGTTCGGCGATGCACCGAATTCTTACGTGACGCAATGTAGATATCCCTCCCTTCAATCCGACGCCGTCTGCTGTTTCAGAAGATATGCGGACAAGAAACTAAAAAAAAAGGTGAAAATAAAAGAGGCGTGACACCACCTCGAAATCGTCTGTTTAAGACGTCCGGAATGCACTGCGGAATTTCACAGCATTTAAAATAAGACTGGAGATGAATACGTTGAGCGTTAATTATGGATGGTTCATGTCTAAGCGTAATAATGCCTATGCCCATGTGAAATCGGTATTACCGTTCTCCCGACCTTCATGTGTGAAAATTTGGAGCAGTGCAATGCGAATGTGTTGTCCATGCACGAAATTAGCGTCCAAACAAAACTCTTTTGCGACGAACGCAAGAAGACCGTGAAAAGAGCCTACGTGAGATGACTTGCTTGGTTGACTTATACGGACGAACGCAGTCCCATTTTCTCATGCGCGTCCGTATAGATCGCCTCTGCGCATAACGACACCATGCTGTCCCTGTTAACCTGCGCGCGTCTTCGTGTTTGGTGCGGCCTTTCTATACAACGAAGAACCCATACAAGAGAGAAACCACTCACTCAAATTCTTTTCGACGTTCGGCGGCGATACAGAGTCTGTGTATACCTCCGTTGCGAAACATGCCGTTCCGAAAGGAATGGATATAGGCAAAGCCGAAATGATATAGAAACGCATAGAGGAGAATGCGAACGGGATAAGAAAAGCTGGGCGGGCGCTTGCGGTCGGCTCAGCGCGCGGCAAGTCATCTCCTCGGAAAGCGATGAATAATAGAGACAAAAACGACGACACTGCGCCCGTCGTCGAGAAGACGGTAAGAAGCCCTTTCTCGACTATGCAGACGACGCAGACGACATCTACCGTCTGCGTCGTCGGCGTGGAGTGGGAGGGAGTTAGGCTTAGCGCTAGCCAACGTAGCAGACGACACCGGCCTTTCGCTCTTTCTGCCACTTTGTTTTTTTTCCTTGCCTTTCAACGTCGTCGCCGTCACTGCTCGTATGCATACATGCATGCATAGACGAGAGGGTGGGCCGCGGGTGGGAACGAGCGGTCCTCCGCTTTTATATCTTCTCGCCCGACGATAGCTTTCTTCGGCGCGCCGAGGCGCACTATAGAGGGAACTGCGCGCGGGCAACTTATATCCGTGATGGAAGAGCCGCTATATCGCGCGTGTGCGTCTCCTACCCATCCCGTATAAAGCCATATAGCTCCCGGACAGCACCACAGGCCTATAGGCGGGGCTGCAGGAACGCAGCGGTGTCGGTGGGAAGAAAGAAAGAAAAAGAAAAAGCCGAAGGAAACAAGCGTGGACGTCTGTTTTTGCCCGCTAAATAAGGAAGGCGTCGGGAGAACGGACAAGGTGGCGGTTATATAGGAAGGACAGGGGCGGAAGCCCCTGGATGGCGGACGCGAAACGCGTTTTGGCAGTGATCTGTGGCCGCATGTATGTGCTTGCAGCTGGCTCTGGCGGAATTGTCAATCTCTCTCTCTCTCTCTCTCTCGGCTGCTCCTATCGCCACGTAGCGGTGGCGATGAATCGGTCGACGACACTTCGTTTTGAGGGGCCGAATTTATGGGTGGGATGTGTGCGGCGTCGCGCTCGGAGGGATGATAACGAAATCGAGCATCGCCGAATTCTCAATTCGGTCCTCGTAGTGATCCGCTTCAATATGGTAGAGAATCAAAAAAGCTGTTTTCAGTCGGTTGCTATAGCTACTATCTATAGTGAATAGAGCAACCGCGGGCTTCGAAGGCTTACGCGCTCTAATAAACGCTTCTGGTGGCTGGAGGTACAGAACTAGTAGCTATAGGCGTAACTATACGTCGCTAACTAAACTTTACTATTAAAGACACGCTAAAGAGAAACACTCAACCATTTTATACAAGTGACCTTTTCTTTCACAATCGTCTCCACATTTTTTAGCGCAAAAAGAAAGAAAGAAAACAAACGAGGGGGCGGAGGTAACTATAAGAGGAAGAAATGACAGCCGCTCTTTCCTTTTGGATGTCATGTACGTGAACGCGACGTCACGGGTTTTACTATGTACATTTTGCATATTGCTGCGCACCCTGCTAATCTAGCTTAATGCTTTTCGGTGACCCTTCAAGATATGTGACAGACGGCACTCACTGTGTGTTCTTTAGCGGCGTATGGTGTAAAATCAGCGACTTCAGCTGATGGAACCGACGTGTTCGATCTGGTGATGATTATGTACATGCAACGAACGATCGTAAACTCTTGATCTGTAATTCGTGATTAGCGCTGTGCAGTTCACACATACTTTATCGTGCGCAACCTCCTTCGTGTAAAAAAGAAAGAGGGGGGGGGGGGCGAGTAGAATATCATATGGTAAAGGTGTCTGCTACATGGTACTGCGGTAGCATCATGACCCCAGCACCAATATTATAGCGGTTTAAATATCTCCGTAATTTGACGGCAACCTGAGGCTAACGCATCGACTATATGACAAGTAAAGGTTAAAGACTGCATAACTATTCCACGAAACCATCATTGATCCAAAGTTTAATTACCAACATTTTGCAGACGCCGCAGAGGGAGCGCTAGTCATAATTAGCTTTCGAATTATAAATCACTTCTCCTATACCGCGCAAGCCCGAATAGAATCCCCCGCATCGATCTGCCCTTTCCTAAACTTTCCAGGCATCGATTTTTGGAAGATCCGGCAGACGCCCAGTGATGACGGCGCCGAATTTCTGCGCCCTCACCTAGAAGACTTTGTAGTAATTGACCCGTCGAATTAGGCTAAAGGCACGTCAACGTGTCAGGACCGACAAATCGACGGCGCGAGAAGCAAGAAAATGACGCGGGGTCGGGATGGCTAACCAGACCAGGACCCGGCCTCCCAAACATACATTGGTAGGAGCGATATTGCCACGTCTGCTCGATTATAAGCCCCGCCGTTCTTCTTTTCTGCGATATATGCTGAAGACAAAACTGGACGGTTTGCGATATCGAATTGCAGTTCTAGGAATTCGGGGCGTTACTTGGAACAACCACTGATGTCGTAATCACGTACAACAGTCATGATAGACGTTATGTTGCATTTCTGTTGCCTTTATGTGCCACTGAATATACTTTCTGTTTAAATGCAATTTCATATAACAAGTGATTTTCGCAATGGATAACAAGGCGTGCTATAATCGGCTGCTGCCGAGACACGTAATCTAGTTGGCTAGCATTTAAAAGCGAGCCAGATAAGCTCGGTCGCACTATCCGGGCATTCGAAACAATTCGACACATTTTCTATTACTTATTTATTTTTATATATATTTTTCGGAAGTGCAGCGTTTCCAAGGCACTTGACTGACATGAAGTTTTTGCCTCCCCCCCCCCCCACATTTCAGGAAGACACCGACAAAGAACGCAAGAGATGCTTGCGCTTGATGACAAGTAACACGCGATAACAACGTGACGTCGCGACAACGTCACTGGCTCTTCGACGCCAAATTAAAAAAGTGAAGTATGCAGTTTTCATTTCCTGCGCTGAAAAGCGACCATTTAACGCCTACGAAAACACACGCGGCGTACTCTTTTATACCGATTCATTATTTGTCTTTAGCGTCGATTTAATTGAGAAAGATTGGCATAGAAGAGGAAAACCTGCTGACCGTACCCTGACTGTCTAGCGCGCGTCTGACACCTGGACAACCAGTCAGCTCTGTGGGGGAAGAGGAGACGCAAAGAGATAGAAAGGAAATGAGTACTAGGAGCTGGCTACCATGAGATGACCTGCAAACATTCGAAGGGATAGTTATATTCGAGCGCATGCGGTATGAGGAACTCGCGGCGAACCCGAACCCCGGCGTCGTCTGCTGAGCTGAGTGCAGGAATGCGTGTTCAACCCTGTCGACGCCGCGGGAGGGTTGGGGGGGTACCGGCGTTCAAACCGCAAAGCTTAATGTCGTCGAGATAGCCCAGCGCGCGGGCGGTGGGCAACGCATACCAGGTGGCGACCGGTGGAAGCGCGGGGAGGGCGGTGAAGTTTTTGAACGAGTCGACGCGTGGAAGGGAGAAGTGGCGCGCCGTGGGTTCGAGAGAGTATATGAGAATGCGGTCGAGGAGAATGAGAATCCGCGGTGCACCCTAACTCCTGCAGTTTCGATTAATCTCATCGGTCATTTCGAGATAGGGGAGGGGATCTGGAACAGCTGGAATTCGCTCACCCAGCACACACCTCTCCACTCGCCACGAACCTTTCCTGTCCTCGTCACACCGATCGAAGGAGGCGAGCAGTTTCGGGGAGAGTCAGAGAAGTTGGTTCATTTTCAACTCCGAAGTGAAGAGCGGCGAGGGGGTGTGTGCGTCTGTGAGGTATTGAAACGAGAACGCCCGGGGTCACGAAGGTAGTGGAGGAATTGGAGGCGTCATCTGTCGCCTTTGGCGCGGGCTGCGGAGGGCGACGCAGTGGATGACATGTTTAATACTTCAGGCAGTCTCGACGGGACCGTGCAGCGAAGCCGGAGGTACAGGAACCCGTCGATGAATGCGCGGCAGAAATTGTAGTTCCACCGACAAAGAACCCCGGCCATGCGTCGCGCGTTCGCAATGTCGTCTGGTTCTGCTTTGAAAAGCAGACGGCGCTGCGTCCCGGATGCCCGGTTCACAGTGTAAGAAGTAGTGGCCCCTGTTGTACAGTACCGGATCCACACCGTCAGGCGTCTTGCGTTTGCAGCGCCGTCTGCTTGTGCTTTGGAAAGCAGACGCCGCGACGCGTCCTCGGGTGCACTACGGATGCACGGTATTCTATAGCTCCACTATATATGCGTCGCGCGTTCGCAGTGTCGTCTGCTTTGGAAAGCAGGCAGCGACGCGTATTGGAAGTAACCTTACGTACGAAGTACCAGCCAGCTCTCTCGAGTACCTTGCTCAAGTTTCTGGCTTCCGCAAGGCTGTATACCGTTTTAATGAGAACGGGGTCGGAACTCGGGCCCTGACAAACCGCTTCCTCCGCTCCTTTCCCCTCTCGCCCTTTCGCTGTCCCCGTACATGTCCGGAGTCAGATTCTCCCCGTCCAACGACCGCGACGTCGACATCGGCGCTTTGGGGAACGTGGTTGGACTCTGCGTGCCTTCGCTCACTGCCGGGTGCATTCCCGAGCACCGAGCGAGGCCGAGCACTTGAGCGGAGTCCAGGAAGGAGAATGAAACGGGGCTCAGGGGCGAATGCGCGGGAAAGCCGGAGAAGAGGCTTTCCTCTCAAGGGGTTTCTCCCTGTGTGGAGCGTTCGGTTGCGGATCTTCTCAAGAGCGCCTGTGTGCAGCTGCGGCCTTCCTGCGAATGCCGTCCTTGTTGGCGCACGATCGAAGCCTTTCTTCGAGGAGCTGGACTACACACAGCGCAGCCCCGTGGTCACTCTAACCTCCCTCCGCCCTCCCCAACACAAACACACATACGGACGAACGCCCATTCCCGACTGCTTAGTTCTTCTTTCAGAAGAAAGTTCTTTCTCTCGCGCTGCCCAACACACCAAAGGTCACCGACTCAGTCGTGTTCGATTTGGTGCGACTTTCAATATTTTTCCTTTTTTTTCCCCAATATGAGGGCGGAAGAAAGATCTTGCGATAGCAATCAGGGCTCCTTCTCTCTCTGAGGCAGGATGGGTCGATCTGCCCCGGAGATTATTAATAACCATTGCACGACCCGTCGCGCACTGTTGCGGATGAACGTTAGGCGGAAGCTATAGGCACAATGCCGTTCGCCCGCGTAAGACGCCCGTTTTGCTCCATCGGCGCGTTCTTATTTCAATATACGCACTTCCGAGTTGACGGAAGCTCTGGTTTCGCGCAAGTCTGCTCATTGATTGATCTCCTTGCCGGCATACAACTCGACTGTATTGAACGTTCACGAGACAAGAAAGGCTAAGTTAGGACAAAATCCGCTCCTGAACCTGCATGTCCATCCAGGCAATGCAGCCTACGCGAATATTTTTATGCCCTCTGGTTGAACTCAATCTAACGGCGCAAGATGGCGCCACGGGCGCTGCCGTTTACATCATTCTGCAAATGGTGGTAAAGCTCAAACACTCTACTGGCAGGACAGACTGTCACTTACCGAGTACGCAGTGGTACTGCATCTCCAGGTACTTGAGAGTACCGGGACAAGGATCCCCGAAGAGACTGCTGGACACGTGCGTACCGCAGCTTGACTTGTGTGCGCACCTGGAAGGATTTAAGAAAGCGATGATGTGGAAAAGTATGCGATGGCAACGCGAAAGCAACTAACTCTGCGCAGTGATGCTTCAACGTGCCACGACTTCTTCGGGGCCAGCAAGCCACCTAAACATGCAATGCACGCGTCCGCACAGAAGTCTGAGAACTTCCCTTACACGGCCCTCGCACACCCTATTACAAGTATAACGGGATCAGAGCAGCAGGCACCTTTTCTTCTGCTATCATGTATACGCCGAATGTGCGTATGCATGTAGGTATGCATTTACTTTCTTTTCGGTCCGCTATTTAGATTGACCGCTTTATTTTTTTTTTAAGGTTGAAAGTTGTTGGCAAAGTTTTCACCGACGTTTGCACAACGAGTAGTTGTTTGACGGCGAAACAAATGGAATCCGAGTCGATACCAAGTGAAGAAAAAGAGAGAGGCACTTGTTGGGAATGAAGCACTAACTAATTCAACTACAACAATGACATGTCAAGGTCTCAAAAGGCCGACTCGAACTTTCACAAACGTGGTTTTAGATAATGCGTCTCTCGCGTTCCAAGAACAAAAACGGAAGAAGCCTTGTTTTATGTTTCTCCCCTTTCTCCGTGGGTTCATCACGCCTGTAGCTCCCGTGAGAGGAACGCCGCCGCCGCCTTTCCGGCCAATGTATACGACCGGCGTGTCACCTGCTCCCGCAACCTCATTTGCAAAAGAGCGAGCCTTTCTCACCTGTCCTGCATGATGAGGAACGACTTGTAGGACATGCAGTTGACGCTCCAGTCGAGCCGACCGAAGTCGTTGCAGATGCCGATGCTGAGCCGGCCGTAGTTGGCGCGTACCAGGTGGATCTGGTAGTTGTCCGGGCACGATATGTTGAGCTCACGGCCTTCGCATGTGTACTCGGTCGTGTAGCGGATGCGCTCTGCACGGGCAAAGAAAGAAACGCGCAGGGCGATTAGGAACAGCATACCGGTTCTACAACATTAGCGGCTTATATATGTATCACGCGACGGCGTTACAGTTAGTGGGTGAGAAACAGGAGGGAACTGACAGCCCAAGCGAAATTTCACGCAAGACTGTCTCTCGGAGTTTGCGAAATGCACCGCTGAAGTTAACGAACGTTATGTGGGCAATATTAACGTCTACGCTACTAATAAACCAGTAGCAGAAACCTTCATAAACAGCCTATGGGAGTGCACATAGACGTTATTCGGACTGTCGCATACGTAAAATGCACGTACAATGCAATTGGTTATAAAATGTGTGTGGAGTGCACAGTAGACGGCTATATGGGATAGACTATACGGTCTTCCTATATAGTGGTTATGCCGATATACTTTAAAAGCTATTGCACACACGTACGGTAACCACATGCATTCTTAATCTACCCACAATACTAAGTATGCACTAATTTTACGTGAGTCAGCGCTGTTTTCACATACTTGCCTTATATTAGCGCTTTAAATCTGAGCGCATATATACAACGAAAGCTGCACGCAATAGGCATGGCGCTTCCACCAGCAGCACAGAACAACGAGTTGTTAAGGCGCGCAACAACGCAGCACAAATATAAAGCGGAGCAGAAAATGAAAAAAACTAATGCATCAGCCACCAGCTATAACACATGCACGCGCTTCCACAACAGCAGGACAAAGTGCTGCTCTTTTTCTTTTTTTTTTTTTCGGCTGTATTGCACGGAATTGCCGCGAGCTGCAGGCGTGACCGCATTCAAGCATGACAAAAAAAAAAAAAAAAAAAGGCTCGTGCGCCTGAAAGACAAATAACGATCGAAAAGGGCAGAGGGGGGGGGGGGTGAATAAACGTCACTCGTAATTGTTTCGTACACAACAACCAGCAACCCACGGCGAGGACGAGTCTTTCTCTTAATCAAAAGGCGACACGTCGTTTCGTTGCTCAATAGGCTGCAGGGGTCCGATTGTCTGCCTACATCACACCGAGTGCGCTACGAAGAGAGGCCCTGCTCCGCCGCGCTCCTTCTCGCTTTCACGCATCATCACAACATCGCGAGCGGCGTCGATCACGACGCCGGAAGATTGCCTGGTGCGATAGCGCCACCATACGAGAGAGGCGGGAACTTGGGAACAGTGGCGGTGAGGGGGTACGAGGAAGGGGTGTAGACCATTGAACGAACGGGTTGTAATTATACGCCTACAGAGATACCGCCACTTCGCGCGAGTCTTCCAGCTGACCCGTGCATCGGATCGTCGTCGGTTTCCTTTCTCTCGTGAAACGACGCGTTGTGTGTATGTAGTTGTTGCTGCGGACGCTGCCTAGCGCGTTGTTTACGCCGTCGTTCCTTGTTGTAGCTGTTGTACAGCGTATATCGCTGGCGTCGCGCGCAACGCACAGGGAGTAAGTTGCGGGTGAACGAGGGTTGTGTAGTTGTGTTGTTCGGCGCGCGGCGGTATAGATATGCAGTGATGGCCTACTTTAGGCTTCGCCGCGAGTCCGCCGCTTCGCGTTGCGCACCGTTGGGAGATTATATGGTGCGCGCGGAAGCGAGCAGGTGGACGTAAATTACTGTGTAGCTGAACCTTTTTATTTCAACGTTTATACGTCAGTTTCTTTTTCACAGACCAAAAAATGTTCCTCTACTGAAGAATCGACAACTTGGATAGTTGCCAAGTTTAACGATTCAGCTTTGACTTCAGCAGCGCTTCTGTCTTCCAGGCGTCCCTCAAATCAAATACGCTCCTTCGCAGTCTGCAGCGATTTCTATGTCAAGCCAACGGCACTTTCTAGGCCCAGTAAATTGCGTCTCAGTGAACTTTTCCTATGACAGCGGCGATAATAGGCGATTTCTTCGACGCATACTCCGGCACTGAGTGCCATTTTCATTCCCTTAAGTTGCCACAATAATAGTCTCGCGTTACGTTACGCGTTTTCAGCACCGTCGTCTGCTGACACTGTTTCGGAGAGCAGACGACACTGCGCCAGAAATAAGGAAAAATGGAACTCAGATTACACATACGTCGCTAACATCAGTAAGTTGCCGCGGGACCTTGCCGAGTTTACTGTGGTGGATGTGTCGTGCTTACGCGTGACTGAGCCAGTGCTACGGTTGCTTGCGAGCTCCCGTGACAGGTCACGTGGCAGCGAATTTAGCATTTAGACTGCGAAACTGTATTCCGTTTACTTCCCGCGTGTATACACGGCTGACCAATACAAAATAGGTCATCTTATTTGCAGTCAATGTCCCTGGTCGTCCTCCGCTGAGCGCATGTCAAATTAGGAGGATCGAATTCGCACTTCTGCAACGATCACAGATACAATCTTTAGTAGTTTTGCGACCTACCCAGCGATCGAATGAATTAGAAGCGCGATGAATTAATAGAAATGAAATCAACATTCGTTGTGGGACCCGTGTCCTGTACAGTTTTGTAGCCAACTGTACATATTTCGTATAGTCGGGGGCGCCACTCGGCGGCCTCTGCAGGTACTAGTCAACAGCAGGAAAGCTGTTCCGGCACAACAAGCTTATGTTCTGCATTGTTGCGGCTATAGCGCTTCTTAGTGTGTGTAACTTCTACAACGCTGCCCTCATTTACATCGACGCGGTTGCGCCATTAATCGCGGCTGCCGTTTGTTCTAACTCGGCTTCAGCTAAGCCGCAGGTCGCTGGACAATCACCACCCATTATACATGTTCCTTCTCGCACTGCACTACCTGCACCCTACAGAAAGATAATAGACAGGCTCGCTAACAGATTCTAACCGGCTCGCTCGCTTGCATATCCTGGTTATACGGTTGACACATTAACTCGGCTGCTTCTATTACAATACTGAACGCACTTATTTAGACACGGGGAGGGCATTAACGCACCGCTGTGGTTTGTGATCAGTCGGCTTCAGTTAGGTCCTCCCTGCGCCCCCCCCCCCCACACACACTCTTCGAACCCCTCCCAATGACCTCGTTGCATACAGCTTAGGCGTGAACACGGCGAAGCCCGCCATTTTCTCGGCATATGTCTGCCCGTGTACTGAACGTACGATCATCTGTGATTCAATCAATATAACCGCCGCCTTGCGAGCCCCGATGCATCCGTGATGTGCAGTCGAAACCGCGAACGATCGGATGGAGTGCAAACTTGATTTCCGCCTGCAACCCGGCCGGAAGTAATAAAATGAAGTAAGAACGAAAGCGCGCGCAGAGGCGGAAGCACCGAGGGAGCAGTCGGGGAAAAAAAAAGTCGATCACGGTACTTCGACGCACGCGATGGCTACACACGTGCTACATACATCCGCGACTTCCTGAACCCATTGTTGCCTCATCATCATGTGGCGTAATTCACGGTGTCTCGTTTATCGTACGAGAGGCCATCTATCGGCCGGTGTGAAGGTGCAGCGGCGAGTTGGGAGAGCCCTACTTACTCCGCTCTCCATACTATGACCGTTAGAGGGGGTTGGCGGGAATTGACGACCAAAGTAGTAGTGGCAGACGGCCGGTTAGCCTTGTGGTTGAACTACAGCCTAGGTCGGTAGAGGACGTCCGAAACGTTTCACAGTCTCGGCATGCAATGAATCGGTTGATGCACTGGCATACAGCGCCACGGAATGCTAAAAAAAAAAAAAGAAAAAGCCCACCCTGCCTATACCTGATTGTGACCTCACTGACGACTTCGGCAAGTGTCGACGGTTTTTCATTTGAAGTGCCAATCGTGAATTTCATTCTGGGTCAGCGGTCGGTCGTCACTCGATCACGCTGCTGCTTTGAACGGTGTGGTGCGCAAACTATGAACTTACGAGGAAAGAGGGAAGGGAGAAGCGGCTATATAGAGGGCGCCGCACAACAAACCGCACAGTGCGAATAGGTCGCAAGGCAGAAATGGCTTACGGCTGTCACTGCCGTAATCATTATTATTGTTACTTTAATTTTTGTTTCAGGGTTGTAATTTTTTTGTTCTTCTCTAGTCTGCGGTAAGTCCATTCTGTAACGCGCTTTGGGCCACCCCCAATTGCGTCCCTCGCCCCATCGCACACGCAGGTGTCGAACGGGAGAACACGGCAGGCCTGACAGGTTGACCCCCTCCACGCCGAAAGCGCGCGGCGCCACACATTTAAGAAGCGCATCCCGCTGTCTCCCGAGGCGAGTCGCCGATTTCGGGTGCACCCATTCGCAGTTCGGTTCGGAACGCGCCACGCGAAGGCCACGACGACCTGATGTTTCGGACAACGAAAAAAGCGCAGAAGAAATGTGGCGACGAGAAGAAGCCAACTACAGTTGAAGCCCGACGACTGAAGTTCGTGCTGTTTGTGTTTCCGCGTTAGTTGCGGCTGCCACTGCGATTGTGTGTGTCCACAGAGGCGCACCAATGCTTTGACGGGCTTAGTATTTCTCGTCTCGGTCGCCGCTACCAAAGAAGAGAAGTCGCGGGGCGCTACGCACTGCCTCAGTTCGACGAGTCCAGCTTCTTGTTGTTGCTGCACCGACTACTCTTGCGGCCACGCCAACGGGTTTTGCCGACTGACCGAATGGATAAAGGGAGGAGGTCCCAATTGATTGACGCCAGTGAACATCGCGGTCGCTCTTAGGGGAGGGGAGGGTCTTTGTTTAGTAGCCGCAAGCTGTATAGCAACGTGCACAACGCGAACACGGCCACTCGGTGGCAGCCCAGCAGAAGCGTTCTCCGGCCAACTTCCTCAAACTCGGCTGCTGGACGAGAGGGACCACGAATGATGCGTTATTGGCCGTGTAACGACGGACGAACGAACCCGTCAACGCCGCCCTCGCTCCTGGCTTTTTGTCTCTGATTGAGACGGCCGCTGTTATGGCTCGCGTCGCGAACCGTTTCGCCTCGTGTTCGAAGAGGTGCGCCTGTAGGTGCGCTGCGCTCCCTGCCTGCGCGCGTTTTCAAAGACAATGAACGAGGTGAACCGCACCGCGGGCGTCCTTTCCTCCCAGTGTTTTTTTTTTCTTCTTTCTTTTACGCGTCAAGGGGCGTTTGCTTCGGCGGTTGCACACGGAGTGCGTAGCGAATCGGGGTCACACATCGGAGCGCAAGTCGTCGTCGTCGCGGTCGGCTCGCCTTTGGTCTGCGCTACACCGTGCCTGCTTCAATAAGCAGGCACCGGTCGTTGGTGCACACCTACCGGTGCGTTCGTTCGCTGCTTCCCCACGAAAAATGACAAGGCGCGCGGAACGACGATCCAAGCGAACGCGATTACAGGCTTGCGGTGGTGCTGCCCTCTATCCAGTGTACGTGCCTGTGCGTATGCGCACGCGCGTGTATGTGTTTTTGTGCTTGCGTTCGTGCGTGCGTAGTCGAGTAAGTGCGTACGAAACCCTGCATAACGACTTTCCCGATTAATAACGTGCGTGCACACACACCACGTGTTTCGAAAAAATTACAGATGCTGGCTCCGCTTATTATCGCCCCTAATATATTCGCGCAGAGCAGCGGCTGAAGAAACGTTTCGCGTGTAGCTCTTAGGACAGCTTCCGTAAAATTTAACTGTCTTGTCTAGACTATCGTCGATCGATTGACTGACGCCCTATACCTGAGCTACGCGGGCGCTAATGGAAGGTTCCGGGTTAGTGCCGACCGAGCGTGCTCCTCGAGGCTCCGTGTACAGGTTCTATCTTTCCTCTCTTTTTCTTTCTGCCTGTATACTTCACGGCGAACTGCGCGCGCCGCGACGGGGGAATCGAACCCGCAACCTCGTGCACAGCAACGGGACGTCGTGCCCTCTCTAGAACCACCACAGCGGGCACCATCGGCTTTCATCACAGTATTCAGTCCTCGTGCTTGGGTATGCATGCGTGTGCGTGCGCCTGTGTGACGGCGCGGGGGGAGGGGGGGGGCGGCGCCAGTATTAATAGGGAACGGCTACACGCGCTTCGTGACCTGCGAGGACGGGTTGGTGCACAGCCGACGGCGCTGTAAGCCCGGCGCTACATACACGTGAGCTCTTCGTCGTAACATCGTGCGAACGCCCTTGGCTGCACGGGATGTGTAGCCACGGCTGATGACCCCGCCATGCATGTGTGTGTGTGTTCATGCGTGCGTGTGTGCGTACGCTGTCATTCATCCTTATACGCGCACTTCCACAGGCATAAGCATGCGAGCTTTAACCTTTCCTCGCTACGCAGTCGTTCTTCTCTTTCCTTCCCTCCCCTGTCGTCGTGATCACGATCTTGCGGAGCCCCGCGGCAGAACCTTAATATAAACATCACTCAGAGCTACCGTAATATATAAGCTGCGCCGAACGTAAGCGTCCCGCTTGAAACCGCGGCGCGGTCGCGTGATCTGAATTTAAGAGTCCGGACTGCACGACTTTTCCACTTCACCCCGTAGGGATGGCGGTCTTGATCTCTATACATGGCGGCGGCTCTGTTACCGAGCCCGAGGTTGCAGGTTCGATTGCCGCCGACATACATAAGGGTGGTGGGGGCCCCGATACGAAGCCCCAGTTAGCTAAAATAATGCGGCGCGTAAAGGCGTCTCTTAGAAACCGCCCGTTACCACTAGAACGGCAAGCCCCACCAATCCTACATTTTCCGTCGCGAGACATAATGCACCGAACTGCTCCAAGCTCGAACTCCGAGTATACCAAGGCTAATTTGCCACAAATAGAAGAGCCTGCCATTGGCTATGAACGTTCGTTCGTTCTGTTGTTTGTTTGTTTACGACCCTCTCCACCCTTGCTTTGCTTAGGCCACTGAATCACCCTGGTGATTAAAGTTCATTCTCTCACTCTAATTTTGGACACGCTGATCTACGCGCGCACGCAATAAAAGCCTCGCGAGAGATAATTGCCGCGGTAAGCTTCGTGCTACGAAACGCTCGGCGTTTACAACGCGACGCGCTGTCGAGCAGCGTGTTTGTTTCCTAGGAAGTTCCTCGCTGGTTTTCATCCTTGCTCTCGCTCTGAACACCTCCGAAAAAGGTCGCGGTGTCACTGGATAAACTGTATACACAGCCCGACCCTTCTACAGTTGCACCTACCGCGAGAGCTCTACAGTAATGGCAAAACAAATAACATAAACAGGGAGAAGCTGCCACGCGAACCTGCAAAAAAAGCCCACGACGTGCACGGCCCGGTAAACCTTCATCCGATCCTCACGTTGTTGCATCGGACACCGGAAGCGTCAGCGAGCGTAACGTCAACGCCACCACGCCAGCCCAACAACAGCAACGCTGAAGCATCAACAGGAACTGCAGCAGATACAATGGCATCAACTTGCGACGGGATGAAAAGGGGGGCTTCCACGGCACAACGCGCCGAGCGTGAGGAGCGCGTGACGTTTTCGCTAATTGTTAAAGTCATTAGGAACTTCCAGGCGCATCGCAGCCCGCGCACAACGCTCTGCCGCGAACGTTGTCACCACGCCCCGCCAGGGGGCGGTAGCGAGCGGCAACGGCCGCAGCGTCCCCTGGTGGGAGCGTAGGAGAGGTGTGCTGCTCGCACGGGTTTGCTGGCGTGACGCAGGCTCCCGTCACATCCCGTTTTACGAGTAGGAAAAGTTCAGAAAAAGAGTAGAGCAAAAAAATAAAAACGACACCACCAACAATAAGCGTCAATCGAATGCGGTCCTGACGCCGCTCGTGCTAGCGCGCAGGGAAGCGCGAACTCCAGCGGGCGATGCGGCGAAGCAAGTAAAGCGGGCACATAAAAAAGCACGCCGTGCCTTGCTCTTTCATCGTGCAGTACGAACGAGCTCTCGCTTTCGTAAATGACTCGACCGAACTGTAGGCATGGAAAGCGTGCGCTAACTGCACTCTCCTGCGTGTAGACAATAAGAGGAAGAGCACAGTGTACATTCAGAAGTGCAAAATCCAAAGGCACAAGCACGGCAGCAGTAGCAACATTACTGAAGCAAAGCTGTATAAAACTTGGGTGTTAGCGCGCGCAGCGGGTTGGGTAAAGGGGGGAGGAGGAGGGGAAGAGGGTGACACACAAATGCCCGCCAGGCGCAACGGAAGAAGAGAATGAACAGTTGTTAGTTTGACAGGATGAGAGAAAGAAACAGAAGAGCAAAACAAAGCGGAAACAAAAACTTTGGGGTCTTTACCTCTGCCCAACTGGGGTGGCCTTATTGAATAGTTGGGTAGGGAAACTGAAACAAACCAAACAAAGGAGAACAAATGAATAAATAAACGGGTGGGAAAACAGCAATTGGCACAGACACGTGTTCGTGAAAAATTCAACGAAACGCAATACACCCGACACTGTGACGACCGAAATAATCCACACTGGCGGTGGGGCATGCAGGCTTGCTACACAACGAAGCGAGTACACCAACTCTGATCATTAGCGCGCGAACACGTTTCCTATCGTGCGCACAACTTTCGGGGGGAGGGGGGGTTGACTTCAATGGAAAGGAGATTTAAATGATAATACATATGCTGCTTCCCCCCCCCCCCCCCCGTGGTGCCACGTGTCACTCCTAGTTGTGCCTGCTGCGTGTTCGTTTTCAGCGTTGGCTTCAGTTTCGCTAGTTGCTATAGGTTGTATTTCACGTCTGTCGCGAAATTGTACAGTGCGTTTCCTGGTTGCGTGACGAGGTGTCACAAGCTGAAGTTGGTGGCCTACAACTTTGGAGACTGGTCGCCGTTAATTAATGCACCATCATTTGCAGTCATGGACTAGCTCGCCCGTTGATTTCACTCAAAATTGAAATAAAAGTAAACGTGCTCTCCGGTCTCATTCAAGCTGGTTTTGATTCATTACTGGTGAGCGTTATAATCTACACGGCAAACGCCGACGAAGTCGACAGGACAGGAGGGAGCTTTCTTGTCGTGTAGACTTTAACCAGAGCAGTTTCAGTCTAACTATGTGCTTCTACAGCGTTAATGATGCCGGCAGGCTACAGAACGGCATTCTTCAAGTCCCGATCTTGCCGGTTTGTTTTCTCTTTCTTTTGTTGTTCATTCAGAAAACTTTCGCACACGTAACACGATTTTTAGTTTCCTGTTTATGGCATTACCATAGCGCGGAAGCACCACAGTTTTTCTCAGCACAATTTTTATGGCAATATAGACACTCTCAAAAGAGCCAAATGTGCTGCGTCGGGAAATAGAATGGCTTAAAACACACACAAATACACATACATATTATGAAGACAAGAAACACAACATATATACGCAGCAAACATAAAGAAAACAAATATCGGCGAAGGTGCCGTCAAAATAAGAAGGCGTATTGAATACGGATGTTTCTCTTCCAGATGTGTCTCGCATTTGCGTTGTCCGTGCAAATATTACATTTATATTTATTCACAAGTATGAGCTTGATGCAACGGTAAAGAGTATTTGGTCAGATATATAAGATAAAAGGATGTTCCACAATCCTTAATTAAGTCTTTATTTCTACCACTGCAGTTATTGCAGCAAGATTCAAGCACACGAAAAGAACTGCGTAAGGACGCCACACTGTGTCTAACCCACGACTTGAACGCACCACCAGACACGACAAAACGTACACAACGCATTTTACACATCACTGTTGGTGTCAAACGTTCTTGAAAAGTAATTTATGGCAGACAGACACTGGCACAAGGAAGTACATTCTCTTGCAACAGCTATGCCCGAAGATGCTTCGACCACGTGAATGGTTCACGCCGAGGACATAGGCCTACGCCTAGCAGCAGCAGCTACGTGGCATCTTTTCCTAACGTCACAAGGCGGCATCACAAGGAGCAAATGTAGCACGTACGCGTATAATGGCATACGCGTCACTCTATTCGTCCTACTACGACGTAACGAGGCCGAGATTGCAGAGGAAATAAAAGACACTACACAATTAAACCGCTTTTCTTTGTCTTCTCGGGCCGTCGATCGCCTATCGGCTCTGCAATCGTCTTCGGGCCCCGCTGACATCCATACCCTAAATGTCGGAACAAGCGAGGCAAGGAGTGATCCACGCATGCCTCCGAGTCTCGTCTTTTGGACCCTCTCGCTGGATTCACAACAGATCCACAACAGGTGCACGTTATTTCACCCATATCGGGACATCAACGTCACGACTGTTACCGACATCGGACGGCGGCTACATAAACACACAGCGCGGCACACAACGCACGCACCAAGGAACGCTGAAACGGGAACGAGATAGCAACTGCGTCAACGAGCCACGTAGCTGGAAGAGCGATAAGTTAAATACAAGGCACGGGTGACAGTTTCAGGTTGCTCTCCGTAGGAGAGATAATTGTACGAGTGCGCGTCCGCGTGGTAATATGCGTGTGGCACGCGTTCGGAAAGAAAGAGACACACCTTGAGATGTCTTAACAGCGCGGCAAGAAACGCGAGGCGGTCGCACGTGCAAGAAAGAAAGGCGTGCGCCAAGCCATCGATCAGACGCGAGCGGACCCTCTTGCTTGGAGCGGCGGCGGAATGTGGGGCAAAGCAACCGAAGCCTGGTATCGCGTGCACGCATAAGCCGCCGGCCCCGTCGGCAAGTATACCACAGCTCAGAGACAGCAGGGTGCAAGCGTATGTTTTTTCTAGCGAACAGCGAAGTATGCGAAGCGACACCGGACCAGCGACGAAGGACGCAGCCTACGTAGCGCTGAGCTATATGGCGCATGGCTGTATGGGAGTCGTAAAGATTTAACTGTGGAAAAAAAGTTTCGAGGGCGGCACTTTGGGGTACAGGGCGACGCGACGTGGCAACCAACTTTCTGTCGCGTGGTATATGGGACCGCAAGACAAACAAATACGATGCGGAACTGCGCTTTATTCATTTGAGACGCAACGCGACACAACGACTGCACGGACTTTGTGCAGAGAGACTAAGATGGAGCTTTTTAAAAGAAATTTTTAACTAGCTACACGACGCGTTTAAGCGTCAGGTGAGGTCAGTGATCTCAAAACACAGGTGCGCAATTTGTAAGAAGCCGCGCATTTCTCTCCTCGTTAACATAGGGTACATTCGATTCGCCTGCACTTCTTGAACTATAGTGTTCTGAGGGCGCTGCACTTAAGACGCCAGTGCAACATGGCGTCGTCCGCACGCCGCCATTCGTTTGACCCACTGCGTTCGGGCTACGTGCAGAAAGGTTCACGTCATTCCCTGAAGTCGCGAGAGTGATAGAGCACAGGCTCCCCGCACTGTGCCGTAGGTAAATGCCTCTGCAAATGCCAGAACTACATGCAGCGTTTTGGAAATGACGCTCGTTTTCCACTCTCACTTAAATATCGGTTTCATATTTCACGAACTTATTAATACTGCACTGGGCGCGGTCGCTCTGCAGCGATAGGCGACCGCAATTGCTACGCCAAGTCAGTCGCGGCCAGAGGGTCCATGCCGACTGACCACTGACCACTGCAACTGGCGCCTCCGGCATACAGAAAGTGAAAGCCCGCTTTGCAGACCAGCCAACCCAGAAACCACCAAACCGGCATAACCCGGCGAGCATTCCAGTCCCATCCTATTCAGCCCGATCGTTTCCTCTATTTTTTTTTTCCCCCTCGGCCCTATCTGGCTCGCCAGCGCACCATCGCCTCTCTCACGAAGCAACAACTGCACAAAACACGGCCAAAGCGTGCCGCTGACCCACACAAGGCGTCGTATAGGCGCGGACAATGCGCGATTGTTGGGACGAAAGAAATAAGAAGAAAAAGAAATGAAACCGATCGGAGCGGCCGTTTATCCACTTTGCGTCTCGCCGAGGCAGGCACCAACCGCGCCTCCTCCTCCTCCTCCTTTCCTCTCCTCTCTCTCTCTCTCTCTCTCTCTCTCTCCACCGCCTTCAACTCACTTGCCTCGGCCTTTTGAGATCGAAAGCGCAGGCCGAACGGTAAAGCTTTGGCCGACGATGGCTGGCTTTGCTGCGGGGGAGTTGGTGCTCTTGTATCGTGTAGCGGCACACAACACCGTCCATCGGGTTGCACGGAGCCGGCGTACAAACGCGGTCACAGCTTTCGCCGATGGAGACGCCGTTTTCGTGGGAGTGGTCGAACGCGGCGACGAGATTTCACTTTGCAGAACGAGGGCAGCCGAGCGTTACAGTGCGACGATATAAATCTCTTGTCACGTGACTCGCGTGCGCTGGCTTATTTTATTCATTTATTTTATAAGCTTTTATTATTTATACACAAGCGCGCCTTCGAGACGGCTTGCTTTTGTGTTTACGCCGCACGATCAAGCGTGGTATCGGATAACGGCATCCGGGGATTTCCACTGGTTGACCGGTTATGGTGTTGGAAGTGCCCCGCCACACATTTGTCGATGGCTTCTCTATACGAATGAAAAGCAAGTGAATACTTAAATAGAAAGTAAATTCGGGGGGGGGGGGGCAATACTTAACTCCTGTTAAGTGGTTCGATACCACGTTGGAGGCAAACAGACATCTCCGCCCTGAAGTGGCCAGCCACATGGAAGCCGCATTCAGAGCGCAAAAGTATAGCTTGATGCCGTGGCGCGGCCTCGGAGAGATCTCCAGCGCACGACGCGAGATGTAGGAGGCCAGTGCGCTATGCGACTAGCTCCTATAGCAGCAATTCACCAAGGCCCAAAAGTGCGGTTGCGCCTGAGACGAACGCCGCCGCTTTTCTCCGCGTTCGTTCCCTGTGTGGTCCATCCTGATATCGGGGCAAGAGACCATTCCAGTTTATCAGCAAATGAAGGTCACGCCCTAGGAGGGCGCTACATTCCACAGCCGGCCTGCCGTGAGCGTGCCCTATCTTATCCGCAACGGCCGCCCAAAGCGACTGCCACACAAAAAAACTCTTACGTAATGACACTCCAGCGAGTAGCCGGAAACGGAACACCGCGAAAAATGGACACACACGAGCTAGGAAACGTAACGTCATGACAGAAAGAAAAACAAACAAACAAACAAACAAACAAACAAACAGACAGACGCACAGACTCGCCTCGAAGACAGGCAGCGGCCAGTGTAGGGGGTAAGACATAAATCCCCGCGCCAAAAGGGACACGTGGAAAAGCGCAGCCGATAAGGAAATGGGAGGTCGCTGAAGGCGAGCGAAGACGCGCGAAGAAGAAGAAAAAGAAGACTAGGAGTAAATGTGGGAGAGAGGGGTTGATGGAAGGAGTCGAGGGAAGGAGCAAGAAGAAGTATGCTTTTACAGCCGCGTAGAAGTTACCGGGAATCGAAAGTTGCGAAAAAAGGAGAAAGGATTATTGTTCTCCCGCGCGCTGGGTGGTACGGTCGACGGTGTTCGTTTGACTCCGGCGGGCACACTCGGTCTCCGGCTGGCTCGCCATTGGCCTCCCCTTACGGTTCATTTCCTGGCGCGCCTTGGGTAAGCCGGAAATTAATGATGGGCGAAGGAGGAGAAGGGGGAATGCGGACGCAGTTGGCGAGAGCCACCGCAGTGCGAGAAGAGCTCGATGGGCGCCCGTTAAGTCATTCGCTTTAAGCGGGAAAGCGAGAGAGCCGAGAGAAGGAAGAACCAGGGCGCCAGGGTGTTCTGGGAACGCGATAGATCTAGCTACGTAGCGCAGTATAAAGGGCCGGAATCGGGTCTCACACCTTCCGCGGAGGCGCGAGGGGGGTGGCGCTGCTATCGCTAGACGAGATCGGTAGCCCACCACCGAAAGTCATCGAAGACGGAGCACCTACCTACATGTTTCTAGAATATCCCTCCCTCCCAGAGATCGAGGAGTAGCGGCGGTCAAGAGAAAGAAATTAAAGAAGCATGGGAGATGGGCGCGGAGCGATTCGCCCGTCGGAAGTCGCGAATTATCGAGGAATTTTCCTCTCGGACGACCCGCCCTGCTTTCTTTGCAGTAAGAGTGATGACCCTCTGCCGACCTGCCGTACCCTGCCATCAGTGTGTAAATTGTGTCGAGCGCGGTCAACGATTGAGAGCATCCGTGAAATGATAACTCTGTCCCGGAGTTTCGTGGAACGCGAAGTGTGGTGGTATGCGTTATCGCTTCCCGCCCGCAATTGACGCTTGTGCCTTACTCAGCTGCAGATTCCCGTTGCGGTGACTCTTAATTTAGGAGCAGCGTTGACATGCGCACCCTTTTACGCATTCAGCCATAGATGTTCATTAGTTGCACTGTGTGAAAAAGCTACATGCTTCGGAATCCAGTCACCTCAAGTGATCAAAATTAAAACGAGGAGGCTTCACTTCCTTTCACCCCTTTCTTTAACCCTCTCTTACTCCTCTTATATACCCGGATACATATCGCTTGTCCAAAGACTTCAGAAGCGCTCGAGATGTTCACGAGCGATGATGATTGAGGGCAAAGGCGCCAACGTCTTGTTCTTCGCCTTCGCCAACGGGTCATTATGCGCCTTTGAAGTCGCCCGCCGAACGAAAACACACAAACACATGTCACTTCGACGGCACCGCGACGAGTCAACTGCCCGAAGCGTTCCCCGTGAAAACCGTGTGCTCCACCAGCACAGTCACAGTTTGGGGCTCCATACGGTACCAACAGGAACATGCCTTTCTCAGCGCTTTCCCGCAGCCTGTAGTGTACATACGGGCAGTGCGCGCCATTTCGGTGTGCCCGGGACAAACAAGGCGCGGTGCCGATAGAGATAAGATCAACAAATACCGCCGCAGGGTTTGCGAGGAGGTGGAAGAGAGAGAGAGAGAGAGAGAGAGAGAGAGAGAGAGAGAGAGAGAGAGAGAGAGAGAGAGAGAGCCCGCAGGCGGGTTTCGGTGAGCAACGGGCGCGCACACTGCGAACGACCGCGACTAATTTGGACGATAAACAAAATCGGGCGCCGCGTCTCGTCGGCTTTGCACACGAGGCCCTATCAAAGCCAGGCCAAGCCAAGCCGAGCCTATACAGAGGCGGTACTCTGAGCAAACACTGAAGGGAGGCACAGCGTGTCATTCCCGTCCCCTTTTTGGTGTCCTGTCGTCAGCAAGGCGTTGTTTTGGCGGAGTTCAAATTTTCTCTATCCCTAGTGTTACACGTCACGCGACAACGGTGAGGGAACCGTGGCTGCGGTACTTTAATAGCAGCGATGTAACGTAGCCAGTGCATGGCTGTTTATTTGTTTATTTTTTACATAGTAAAGTTGGATGAAACTGCAATCGACGAGAATAGAAATGAAAGACACTGATTTCCCTATCAATTTGAATTGCTATAATCAAACGCATGAGCCAGACAAGCTTACTTTAAAGGAATATTCGACCACTGAAGCTCACAGTAAAACTACGAAAGCCATGTGCGAGGTGAGGCACGTTGAAGATGGGCAATCGCACGGTTGTAATCTATAGACTGAACCTTGTCTATATATAGTCTAGTCTATAGGACAGTCTGTGATGTGAAACAACTGCACTGGAGCGAGATGTAAGCGGCGCTGAAACAGGATGATCCAAGAGCTGTCGGCTATATGGGCCAGGTCTTGTATACAGGTACCCTATGGCCGGAAACAATCCCAAGTGCGCGGTCGTGTCGGCATTCGTACGGCAAGCCCTCTGGTACTGAAATGAGTGGAGTCCTGCAGAGATGAATTTGCGCGGGCTTTGTATAACTGCAGTGCGGACTTTCACACGCTACCGTCGGCTGTGGTCTAGTTACGAACGTTGCAGTGAACAGGGTTCGTTTATGGCCTTCGGACATAACCAAAAGCGCTGACTACGATAACCTGGGTGCCAGATGACGCCTGAAACTTCCAAAACTGGGTGTCAACTGTCGCCTATTCACAATAAGCCTTGCCAAACGTAAACATGCGTGCCCGTGCACGCAATGAGCGCTTCGCGTAAAGCACGTTTTTTGTTGCACGTGAATGCTAGTGCGTACGTCGTTTGCCTTTGGCGTAGTGCTGACTGAGCTACAGGGCGTAGCGTTCACTGTAGACAGCGTTGCCAAAAACATCTTGCGGGGGTTCTTTCAGGCACGCCCGTTCAGCGCACACACACTCAGCAACAGGAGTGCACGACAAACCATATACGGGACGAGCGGCCGGGCGTCAAGCGAAAACTCCGTGAAGAGCGTTTGTCGACTCGCTCGAACCACACTTTCCACTTTCTTTCTTTTTTGAGGGCATAGCCCACGTGAATAAGAAAGAAAACACTCAAACGGGCCGGAGGACCAGAACAGAAGAATAACATCCGTCTCTCAGCCTACCGGGCAAATTCTGCGAGAAAAATGGCGCTGCTGCCGTGCATATGCGTTCGCGGACATGCTTACAAAAAAAGAAAATGAGAGAGAGAGAAAAAAAAGAAATAAACTTTTCGGGCGCGGAGGCGAGTTAAGTCTACACGTTTTTACCAAGCCCACAGCAGCGGAGCGTAGGGGGCGACGTCTCGCGGAGATTGGCGTGACAGCCGGGGAGGGGGTGCGGTCTTGACGCGCCGGAAAGGACACTAGAAATGTTGAACTTGATCTCGAAGCGTTCGCGAGAATGGCAACACGAGGGAGCAGAGACCGGTGAGATTCTCTCAGGGGCCGGCGAGGCGAAAAGCAGAGTGCTTCTTTGCACACGCACACACGGGGCTTTTACAGCATACACACCTCGCGGGCCGTATAGGGTCCGGGCGCACGGTGCGTGGCAGTTCTTTCTGCGCATACTGTCAAACATGGAGAGCGTGAGGAGCGCGGATTTTGACGCGACGCGCAGCTGCCCCTCTTAGTGTAAGGCATAGTGTATACGGCGGACAGGCGAGGGATAGTTGAGTGCGAAACGACGTCTCGCTTTGATCGAATGCAAACGTCCTATGCAGACGATAAGCCCTCTCCTGAAGCAGACGACGAAGACGACAGACGCTCGCCAGCGCCACCTTCCGGGACGATTCCGTAACGTATTCAGCGTTACCTATTACTCTTGTTGAACGGTTTCTGTTTGTTTTTGTCGGCTTTCGTACGACGTTCCTAATACCTCGGTGTGTTTTTTTTTTGTTTTTTTAATCTATGGTACGCAGAATCTTTGTGGAGAAACGGCCAACGATTTTCGGTAGCGCGACTGACACAAAGATGGCGGAGAGACGAAACGGCACTATGATAGGTATTACAAGTCAGTTTGATCCGACAAGGCTGGCATGTGGTGCTGTGATGGAGTCGGGACATACGTCAGCGAGAATGTTTTCCACTTCGTACGCAGAAAAAAAAAAGCCATGAAACAGCGCATACTGTGAAGCCACGGCGATATGAATGTCTGCCAAGAAGAAAATAAATCAGATGCAATATAAGGTACAGATCTTCCATCTGAGAGACCAGCTGCAAACTACGAAAAGTTATGTCGGATACATCGGCGCAGGTGTGATATCTGAAGTTAAAGTTGCTGTATATATGCTATCTGAGGCGGCATAGAGCCGACATCTGTTTGGGAAGCGAGAAGTGAAACAGACGGCGAGAAATCATTCCAGACGACAGCTTCTTTGTCGTCCGCTTTCGAGATCGGTATTGCGTTCAGAGGACTCGAAAACAGACGCGCAGAAAGGTTCGCGATAACCGGCTTTCTCAGCCGTTTTGAAAACGATCACCTTAGGAAGCATCCAATAGAAAGAACTAAGTGTGTGTGCGGGCCACAGAAGGTCGCCGCTCAATTTGCAAAGCAAATCGCGGCAGAGATAAACGTCTAAATCGGCTCCACAATTGGTCGCAGAAGTTGTGGCTTCTACACAGAACAAGGGGATGCGACCCCTCATCCATCGGTCCGCTGTCTAACATTGTACAACTCTCGAACAAAGCAAATGGGCGTGACGAAGCATATATATATAACTTACCATGGCGCGGGGTCGAACGTGACGTCTGCTTAGTTTCGGGCGCACACTAAAATTACGCCATTGTCTCTGCCGCCTTCTAAAAAGAATCCAAATGACACGCGCACGCGACGAGTTCAACAGAATAGATTCGAATAGACAAGAGCTCCGAATAGGCTAGACGCAAAGTGAATAAGAAGCGTATTGTCTAGACGGCGCGTTGCGAAACGCGTGCCGTGTCACTGCCTGCATAGAAACCAACCCCTCAAAGCCACGGCGCATGCGCGACGTGTGTGTCGCGCCGTTTCACCCTTTGTTTCAAAACACAGGACGGCGCGCCGGCTCATCTCCCGCCGTAATCGCGCAGTTAAGTCGGCCGTGCCCTCACAGACATCGGCGCGTCGGCGACGGGGCTAATTGCCTCGCGAGAGGGGGCTTGAAAGATGCGCGGCACGACGAAGCCGGCCGAACGTGTGTGTGTGTGTACGGCTACGTATGTACACACGACCGCCGGCAGCGGCCCCGGATTGCCTTGAAGCGCCCTGCGTGAATGCATCGCCGAGCTTCTTTCTTCACGAACGGCTAAGGCTTTCCGGTCGCATTCCCGAACGTGCACGGGCTGGCCCTTCGAATAAGCCTTTGGAAGAAGGGCACGTGAGCGCGCAGAAGTGCAGCAGACGACCTGACGCAAGCTTGCAGACGAACGCCGTTGCGACGTCTGCAACGATATGACGACTGCGCGCACGCAGTAGTGCAGCAGACGATCTGTCGCACGCGTACAGACGAAGAACGCGGCGCCATCTGCAACTACACAACGACCGAGCTCGCGGTACCGCCCGCTGGTGTTCGACGACTCATTTGCATTCATCGGCAGCTTCTCGCTGCCTTTCGAGGCTCGAGGGGTCGCCGCGGTTCAAGAGGTGCGATTAGAAAAATGACGGCGCGGCGTGTTGCGTTTCGCCTGCGACACGTGGTTTTGCCGGCGCGACTGCGGCGGGGCGGCAGACATTTTGGCCCGATCGTCGTCGCCGCAACACTCATCGCCAGGTGTTTCCAGGCGCGTCTGCGGCGATGCGACCGCCTAGGGATCATCCTCGCATTCCAGTCATTGTGCCCGAAACAGGCGATGCCAAAGCAGGGATCTCATTCCAGTTATTGGGCCCGAAACAGGCGATGCCAAAGCAGGGATCTCGTTCCAGTCATTATGCCCGAAACAGGCGATGCCAAAGCAGGGACCATCTTCTCGTTACAGTCATTGTGTCCGACCGGCAGCGCCACGACAGGGTGCTACGAGATCGTGCGCAGCGCCACGACAGGGTGCTACGAGATCGTGCGCAGCGCCACGACAGGGTGCTACGAGATCGTGCTCGACATGGTGCTACGGCATCGCTACGACAGTGTGCGTCACCATTAGCCCATTGTACATTCACGTGCTCGTCTTTTGAGGGGTTCCTTCTTGCCCTCAACTGCGAGAGTATAAAAACAGCTGCCCCCGGACGCCAAAAGGAGGGCTCCGATTTCTTCTGTTGAGTGAAGTGCTCTCCCGTCTCTCTACTTCGGTCAAACCTGACCGCCAACTCTTTGCGATGTTAAAATAAACAAGTTGTTTCGTTGTTACCAGTCGACTCATGCTTTGCCGGGACCTTCGGATGCTTCCAGTTGTACCCCAGGCCGCCAGGCCAACGCTACCCTTGGGGCTTGCGACCCAGGTACAACCACGGGCGTCAGCGCCGAGTTCCCAACAGATCGTACCAGCAGTGCGATCCAAACATCTGGTTGGCAGCGGTGAGATCGCCTACGACTTCAAACATCTGGTTGGCAGCGGTGAGATCGCCTACGACTTCAAACAACTGTCTGCCAGCGGCGAGATCGCGACAACGGAGGCCAGCAGCAAAGAGATGCAGTTGACTGTATGCTGAGCAGCTCAACGACGATCCGGGAGCAGTGCAACGAGCCCTGTGTGACGACTGGTTGCCTGCAGCGGAACGACTGCGCGGAATTCCGGCCTGCGAGGTTTGGTGAGTGCGGGACTTTCTTCTTCTGAGCTTTGCCAGGCTTTTGTTAGTGTTAGAAACAGAGCTGGTAATTGTGGTTGTCGTTGCTGCCGGGTTAGTTTGCGGCAAGACAATAGTAAGCAGTAGAGAAAGCAGCATTCAGAGCAGCCATGGATTTGAAGTCGTTGCGCAAACCGAAATTGTTGGAGCTTGCAAGAGAGTTGGGTCTGGATGTCTCGGACAAACTCAGAAAACCAGAACTGCTAAAGGCTATTCTTGAGTTAGAGGCTGAGGATGACGAGCTGTCGGAATGCCTTGAGACTATTGAAGAGAGGGAGACTGCAAAAGAAAAAGAAGAGCGTGAACGTAAAGAACAGAAAGAGCGAGAGCAACAAGAGCGTGACCGTCAACACGCTTTGGAAATGAAGCGTCTTGAGGTAGAAATGGAACGCGCTCGTAATGGAAGTCAGGCACACGGTGCAGGAGAACGCGTATTGTTCAAAATGACTGACCTGATGCGGCCGTTTAAGCTTGGAGAGGACATTGGTTTGTTCCTGGTTAACTTTGAGCGAACGTGCGAGAAGCAGGGGTTCTCTCGGGAAACGTGGCCACAGCGCTTGCTCACTTTGTTACCCGGCGAGGCGGCCGACGTAGTCGCTCGCTTGGATAGAGAGGAAGCAGAGGATTTCGACAAAGTAAAATCGAGTCTTCTAAAAAAGTACCGGCTGTCTGCGGAGGCGTTCCGTCGGAAGTTTCGGGAAAATGAGAAAGGCAGAAGTGAGTCATATACAGAGTTCGCGTATAGGCTTATGTCGAACATGCAGGAGTGGCTCAAAGAAGAGAAAGCGTTTGGTGACCACGATAAAGTTCTGCAGTGTTTCGGGCTAGAACAGTTTTATAGTCGGTTACCGGAGAACGTGCGATACTGGGTCTTGGATAGGCCAGACGTTTGTACGGTGGCTAAAGCCGCTGAGCTAGCCGAGGAGTTTGTGACGCGTCGGGCTCGCGGAGCTAAGGACGGTCAAAAGGGTGAATTTGGCTCGAAGTTTGAGAGGCCAAAGTTCACGCCCATGAGATTGAAGGGGGACACGCGTAGTGAGGATGCGAGTGAAAGCAGTCCGACCAAACGTAAAGAGACGGCGGCAGCCAAACGCAGAAAGCGGTTCGAGATGAGGCGAGCGCGCGTTTGTTATACGTGCCAGAAGCCGGGTCACTTTTCGGCGCAGTGTCCGGAAACAACACCAAAAGTTGTGTTTTTTTCAATAGGCAGCACTGACGAGAACATGAAGCTTCTCGAGCCTTACATGCGAGACCTCCTCGTGAACGGGAAAGAGTGCCGAGTGCTTCGCGATTCCGCAGCTACGATGGATGTAGTTCACCCATCTTACGTAGAACCCCATATGTTCACGGGCGAGTGCGCATGGATCAAGCAAGCCGTGGAAGCTCATAGCGTGTGTCTGCCGGTAGCAAAAGTGCTTATTGAAGGACCTTTCGGAGCGCTTGAGACGGAGGCCGCAGTGTCATCTATGCTGCCACCCCAGTACCCGTACCTATTTTCAAACAGGTCCGATCACCTCCTGCGCGAGAAGGGGCTTTTGTTTGGTGAAGCTAGTGTTCAGGCCTTAACCAGATCGAAGGTTCGGGAGCTCGCTGCAAAGGCGGTAGTTGCGGGGCCGACGTTATCAAACAACGAAAAAGGGTCAGAGGCGCAGCAAGCTGATATTCAGAGCACGCCCGAACTGAATAAAATTGAGTCTGTAGCGTTGAAGGCGCCAGATACTGGAGAGGAACCGCCCGACACGGGAAAGTTAGAAGAGCTATCTACAGATTTGCTCATCGCGCCTACGTCAGACGGACTTGATAGGTTGCTAAGAGTCAGCCGGTCGGCTTTGATAGCCGAGCAAAAAAAGGATGGCAGCCTGGAAAACGTGCGCTGCAATGTCAAAGAAGGTATCGCCAGGAAAACTGCGCGTTTTGTGGAAAGAGGTGGAGTCCTGTACCGGAAGTATCTAGACCGAAGAGGAGTGGAGTTCGATCAGCTGATCGTGCCTCAATGCTATCGTCAGGATCTGTTGCGCTTGTCGCATGGGGGTTCGTGGTCCGGACACCTAGGAGTTAAGAAAACTAAGGACCGTCTCTTGCAAGAGTACTATTGGCCAGGGTGTTTTCGGGACGCAGACCATTTCGTGAGGACATGTGACACTTGTCAGCGGGTGGGCAAACCAGGGGACAAATCAAGGGCGCCGTTGAAATTGGTACCTATCATAACGGAGCCTTTTAGACGGCTCGTTATTGATACAGTGGGACCTCTGCCGGTAACAGCCACGGGGTACAGACACATTTTGACTGTGATCTGCCCAGCGACAAAGTTCCCTGAAGCAGTGCCGCTTAAAGAACTCAGCTCAGTTGAGATAGTCAATGCACTACTGTCCATATTTGCGCGAGTTGGTTTTCCTGCAGAAATTTAATCAGATCAGGGCACAGTGTTTACTAGCGCTTTGACGACAACTTTTCTCGAAAGGTGTGGGGTAAAGCTGTTACACAGCTCAGTGTACCACCCACAGTCGAATTCCGTTGAGAAGCTCCACTCCGTCATGAAGCGCGTGTTGAGAGCGTTGTGTTTTGAACATCGAACTGACTGGGAGCTGTGTCTGCCTGGGGTGATGTTTGCTTTAAGGACCGCGCCGCATGCGGCTACGGGGTTTTCGCCAGCTGAACTGGTGTACGGTCGCTCGCTTCGATCTCCGCTTCGCATGCTTCGAGAATCGTGGGAAGGTAGGGGCGACGACCCAGTCGTGGTGGAGTACGTACTTAAGCTCCTCGAACGCTTAAGAAGGGCACAGGAGTTGTCAGGTGAAGCAATGACAAAGGCCCAGCAGAGGGCCAAGGTTTATTATGATCGGACAGCCAGGGCCCGTCGTTTTGAGGTTGGCGATGAGGTCATGATATTGCGCACATCGCTAAACAACAAACTAGACGTGCAGTGGGAGGGCCCAGCACGAATTGTTCAGAAACTGTCGGACGTTAACTACGTGGTAAGTCTGCCAGGAAAGCGGAAAGCACAGCAAGTTTACCACTGTAATCTGCTCAAACCTTATAGACAACGGGAAGCAGTGGTGTGCATGATGATAAACGTTCCTGAAGAGCTTCCAGTCGAGCTTCCGGGACTAGGCTCAGTGACGAACAGGGAAGACACCGGTCAAGTCATTAGTGACCTTATCAGTAAAGCACCGCTGTCGCCTGAGCAGAAAACCGAACTACACCAGCTATTACAAGAGTTTCAAGGTCTGTTCTCTGAGAGGCCTGGTAGGACTTCGGTACTTACTCATGATATAGAACTTACCTCCCCAGAGCCAGTACGATCCAAGGCGTATCGGGTGTCACCCCGCCAGAGCGATATTATGGAGGCTGAGGTAAAGAAAATGCTACAGCTCGGTGTTATTGAGGCAGGTGAGAGTGATTATACCTCCCCTTTGATTTTAGTTGAGGTACCGGGCAAGGAACCTCGTCCTTGCGTCGACTACCGCAGGCTTAATTCCATCACTAAGGATCAAATTTATCCGATCCCTAACATCGAGGAGCGCCTTGAGAAAGTTAGTAGCGCTCAGTTTATTTCCACCCTAGATCTTGTCAGGGGTTATTGGCAGGTTCCACTTACAGAAGAGGCTAGTAGGTATGCGGCGTTCATTTCACCAATGGGAACATTCCGTCCTAAAGTGTTGAGTTTTGGTTTGAAGAACGCGCCATACTGTTTTTCAAGCCTCATGGATAAAGTGTTGCGGGGACAGCAAGAATTCGCTTTACCGTATCTAGACGACGTAGCGATATTCTCCGCATCCTGGTCTGAGCATATGGCACACTTGCGGGCAGTGCTAACCCGCCTGCGCGAAGCGGGCTTGACAGTCAAGGCTCCTAAGTGCCAGTTAGCACAGGCCGAGGTTGTCTACCTCGGTCACATGATTGGTCAGGGTCGTCGCCGCCCCTCTGAAATAAAAGTGGCCGCTGTGCGAGACTTTCCGCAACCGCGCACAAAGACCGATATTCGGTCGTTCTTAGGTGTCGCCGGCTACTATCAGAGGTACATCCCTAGGTACTCTGATATCGCGGCTCCCCTGACGGATGCTCTAAGAAAAACAGAGCCTCAAACAGTCGTCTGGGACGAGACAAAGGAAAGAGCTTTTAGCGCCCTAAAGAGTGCCCTAACAAGCCAGCCTGTGCTACGATCGCCAGACTATACAAAAGGGTTCATTGTTCAGTGCGATGCTAGTGAGCGAGGCATGGGCGTTGTACTGTGCCAACGGGAAAATGAAGAAGTAGAACACCCCGTCCTGTATGCTAGTCGTAAGCTGACCAGTCGTGAGCAGGCGTATAGCGCCACCGAGAAAGAGTGTGCGTGTCTCGTGTGGGCCGTTCAGAAATTGTCATGCTATCTAGCCGGCTCGAGGTTTATCATTGAGACGGATCACTGCCCTCTCCAATGGCTGCAGACCATCTCTCCCAAAAATGGCCGCCTCCTGCGCTGGAGCCTCGCTTTACAACAATATTCCTTTGAGGTGCGTTACAAAAAGGGGAGTCTCAACGGTAACGCCGATGGCTTAAGTCGAAGCCCCTAACGTAGGAATCAGCCTCAAAATTGTTTGTTACTGATGTTTTTCTTCCTGAGGCAGGATTTTTTTTAACATATTGCTTTTGTTTAGTGTTTCAAAGTGATGATATGCTTTCTAGTGCAATTTTTCAATTTGTGGACGCGTTCTGAGTGATGCTAGACTACTGTAAGGAACTAGGCAGTGGTATAAAAAGGGGAAAGAGCCTGGCAGGGCTTAGTGAGGGTTGTGCCGTGCTTGCTGACTGAGCGGTTGAGTTTTCAGCGTAGTTCTAACGCTTGCCGGGAACGAGAACAAAAATGTGAACTCTCCCGAAGTCACTTTGCAGTGTCCCGTGCGAACCTGAACGAGAGAACGAGGCCTTCTCTGTGCGCTGCGCTCAAGAAACGTCAAGGGACGCCCGACTTCGGTTATGAGCATCATCGAGCGACATCCCTCCGGACAGCGGATGCAGTCCCCTGTCCATCGGGATCTCCTTCCCCCGGCGGGGCGGTCTGTTGCGTTTCGCCTGCGACACGTGGTTTTGCCGGCGCGACTGCGGCGGGGCGGCAGACATTTTGGCCCGATCGTCGTCGCCGCAACACTCATCGCCAGGTGTTTCCAGGCGCGTCTGCGGCGATGCGACCGCCTAGGGATCATCCTCGCATTCCAGTCATTGTGCCCGAAACAGGCGATGCCAAAGCAGGGATCTCATTCCAGTTATTGGGCCCGAAACAGGCGATGCCAAAGCAGGGATCTCGTTCCAGTCATTATGCCCGAAACAGGCGATGCCAAAGCAGGGACCATCTTCTCGTTACAGTCATTGTGTCCGACCGGCAGCGCCACGACAGGGTGCTACGAGATCGTGCGCAGCGCCACGACAGGGTGCTACGAGATCGTGCGCAGCGCCACGACAGGGTGCTACGAGATCGTGCTCGACATGGTGCTACGGCATCGCTACGACAGTGTGCGTCACCATTAGCCCATTGTACATTCACGTGCTCGTCTTTTGAGGGGTTCCTTCTTGCCCTCAACTGCGAGAGTATAAAAACAGCTGCCCCCGGACGCCAAAAGGAGGGCTCCGATTTCTTCTGTTGAGTGAAGTGCTCTCCCGTCTCTCTACTTCGGTCAAACCTGACCGCCAACTCTTTGCGATGTTAAAATAAACAAGTTGTTTCGTTGTTACCAGTCGACTCATGCTTTGCCGGGACCTTCGGATGCTTCCAGTTGTACCCCAGGCCGCCAGGCCAACGCTACCCTTGGGGCTTGCGACCCAGGTACAACCACGGGCGTCAGCGCCGAGTTCCCAACAGATCGTACCAGCAGTCAGATCAAAACAGGCGTCGCAGGGCGAGGAGGTAGAGGGAAGAGGGGAACATGTATAAGAGACTTGATAGACACTACACGACGCGAGCTTCTTGCCTGCTCTCAACAGGCTTGTTGGTTGTTACGTTGCTCACCGCGAGGAAGATCTTCAGTTCGATTTGCGGTTGGCCTTGCCGCCGTCGTCGAATCGATCGTGTCGTGGGGGTCGTGTTCATTCGGGCGAAGCGAATTGGCTGGGGATTTGTACGATCTTTCTCGTTGATATAGTGGGATGCGTATACGGTTGGAGGCGAGCGCAGCTGTAGGTAATCCTTTTGCCATGAATGCGAACGGCGTCCTTCTTTCGCTCAGAGGGGCCCACACGGGTGCATTAAAATGATCATCCCCTTCGACAAGGCGCATTGGACAGTGTTCATATCGACAGGGACCCGGACCACCATGATGAAGTTGACTTAGGGCGCATGAAGGCCAACCATTTCGCATTGAATGCACAAAGATATCCTGAAATCTCCCATACTAACGTTGACTTAGTTGATTTTATTATTTATATCGGGCGCTTGTCAGTTACACAGCAAAAGCGACAAATGAACAAAAGAAGGAACGCAAGTTAGTTCTGCTCACGGTGTCTTTTGACCTCTAATCAACCGTCTCATTAGCCTCTGTCAGAACGTCGTCTTGAGCCATGATGATTTGCAACGTCCTATAGCAGACTGTATGCGAGACTCCCTCTTGGAGCTACACCTTGACAGGTCCCAGTCATCCATCACAGAGGACCACACACATCAGGGCGGACGCATAACATTTCCTTCTTACAAAACGATCTCCATCCGGCCCTTCAGCACCTGTCTCCTTTCCCCCCTTTCTTTCCTTCTTGTGAGGCTTCGGTGAAAAATGACAGCGTCCAGAATCAAACGCACAAGACTGCGACCTGCATTAACAAGTAGACAACGGAAGACAACTGCCTGCCTGTGTGCAGCCCAACACTAACGCAGGGTATAAGCTTACACGGCCGCAGAAAAAAAAAAAAAAAAACCCGGAGGGCATCGCGTGCTCGCGTCGAGATTCATGAACAGGCCGCAGCGCGCCAGATAGCATCGCCACCACCGACTCGCATGCATAGAATAGCAGCCGCAGTGTCGTACTTCCGAGACGCTGCCCTGCGCGCGACGGACCGTAGCGTCTCTGAGCGCATCTCGGAGAAAAGATGAAACGAACAGACGAAACAAAAATGCGAGCCTTCTTTTCAGCTCAGCCGGCAGTTTGTTACGCATGCCTGCAAGCATTAAGGAAGCGAGGAAAAGGGGCGGGCAGCAAAAAAATAAGAATAAGGATGAAGTAGCACCGCGCCGTCAGCGGCGCATGCGCAGTAGCTAACGAGCCAGGGGCTACTAACTTCCGGGTGCATAACCTCGGCGCCGAATGTCACTCAGCCTCCTCTACGCGCCCGCAAAAATTTCTTACCCAGCGTATGTATCTGCAAGTCCCGAATATGTATCCGATAGTGCCATTGCAGCAAGGGAAACTCAAGCTCTATGCGAGAAGCCATGGGTATGATTGGCGAGAAAGACGTGACCCTGGGAAAAAATAAAGCGAATACTTGCTGCAAGAAGGTCCTTCGCCTACTCCAGGATGCATGCCGTCCGAGCGTCGTACATTAAAGTGGCCCCACAGTACGCGAATACCAATTGAATATGGATTTGTAGGTCCCTTATACCGTGGTGACGTTGGCTACCTTGGATACGTTCCCAACTTTTTCATGCACATATCCTTCCGGTGACCACCAATAGACAGACAGCGCCTGTTCCCCGAAACCCTGTAGCTCGCGCTTTTTTTTTTTTTCAATATATGTTACGTACCTTCTCGTTTGCACGTATACATATAGTTATTAAACAACAAATGAAATATGGCTGGTGACGCCACCTTGAAGGAAACAAAATAACAAGAACGATACATATTCACTGCGAACACCAACTCTTGCATAGATAACGCGATATTATAGGTTGAAATGGGTCACTTTTGAACGTCACAATGCCGTTAGAAGCCAGAAATCCACGTATCGCCCATGAATTTCAACGCTGACTGAGCCGCACACGTCTAGCTACAGCAGACACCAGCGCCATAGTTATTTATCTCTAGCAATTCCTGCAGAAAATTGTGCGGGGTGGAATAGACACCGTCTATAACCTGTGGGGCCGCGACACGGGCACGAAGGAAAGCCGTATACAGCCATTTCGGTCGCCGGCAGCCTGATAAGTGACCACTATACCTTACAATCTGGTCCAAAACACGCGACACGCGTTCCTGACATTCCTTGAAAACCCGCGTCGCCTACAACTAAAGACTTTTTTTGTTATCTACCTCCTATATCTATAAAAAAATAAAGGAGGCGATGTCTACATAAACATTAATGGCGATTACTGTCCGAATGGGTGGGACGGCTCGGCGGTGTCGATGACGATGTCTTCATTGCTGAAGCCGAGGTGTTGTAAAAACCGCGCCGCATGCCGAGATACAAGTCGCCCGCCTGCATGCGTTGAGTGCGCAAGGCGGTACTACGGCCTTATCTGATCTATCGTCCCCTCCGTCATAGGTAGCCGTACGCCGAATACCTCTCGAAAAAAAAAATAACAATGATAATAAAACAAAAATAAAGGCGTTTCAGGGTGATAGTGGACAAGCAACGCGTGGGACGGAGGTGGCGCTTTCCGACGAGAAAAGGCCTGTAATACCGATCACAGGCAAGCCGAAGAAACCGCAACCATCTCCTACACTAATCCCGCAGCTGCGCCCCTGGTTTTCGGAACACGGTCTATTTCACGAGCGATTAGTCGCAGCTCGTCGCGTATCAAGTCACACAGAAAGAAAGAAAGAAAGAAAGAAAGAAAGAAAGAAAGAAAGAAAGAAAGAAAGAAAGAAAGAAAGAAAGAAACAGCACTCGAGACGCTTTTTTGAAATGGGAGGGGCAGGAACCTCGCACTGCGCGCAATCGCTATAGACAAGAGAAGCAGCCTTGGTTCGGCCGGCGATAGGCTTTGGCGTAGGCCGTCCGAACGAATTTGCCTCCGCTTCATCAGCTTTCCTTTCTAATACGCCGTCGGGGCCACTTGTCGGAGAGGCAGTGCAGGAGTGGCCGCCGTTGCACGAGCTTTCTTTTCTTTTAAAGGCGTCCGCTTCGCGTTCCAATCCGCGTTCCTCTGGTCCAAGCTTCGGCTAATCTGCTGCGCGCAAGAAACAAAACCAAAGCCACAGAGGACGTCCGGCTGCGACACGCCATTAACATATCTGTCAATATACGCCGACCGCGGCAGTTGTCACGGAACTCGCGAGATCGCGCGAGAGAGTTTTCTTTTTTCCCCAAGGCGCCCATTGCAACGCGCTCGTTACGGGAGGCAAACCTCGCCAAGCGGGAAAAAGGCAGCCGTGAATAGTTCATGGCGTGACGTTGTGTGGGAAACGCCGCTGGGCTCGAACAAAGTGACTCTATACGCCGATTGTTACGTGTGACTGGAAACAATGTCCTTGCCTTAAGGTCCGTCGTCGTGTCAACGTGGCCTTCGCGAGTAATCGAAGCTCGAAGAACGCGATATGCGAATACTTCTTACGCAATCGCGTGTATGAGTTTACACGCAGCTCGAGGCACGCGCCGCCAGACTTCGACCCTGACATGAGCGTGTTGGCTGTAGTGTCGTATACACGAACGACAGGGATAACGCCGGAGGGATGCAATTTCCAAGAAACGTAACACGCAATCCGTCCGTACTGGTCATTACGAGGTACAAGGTGGTTGTTTCTCCACTTCCCCCCTAGAGTGAGCAGATTCTTGCAGATTTGCTCGAAGGCTGACAGCACTGGTGATGTTTATGTTGACTCGCCTACATTACAGGCGGCCAAAACTGGTTGACTGACTATTCGACAATTTCATTCATGAATGTGTTATACCAGCGACGCCAGTTAAAACAACTCGCTAGAAACATCACCCGAATCTAGTTTATTTAAAAACTGAGATGCGTTCGTGCCCCTTTTCCTTGAGATTCGTTGTGAAAAAGCGCGCAAGAAGTTGGCCAAGTCAGCAGTGACTTACGAGACCAAGCGTCGAACAAGGCAGGCCCCAACCTAACACCACACCTGGACGACTGTTATGCGGTAGCATCACTATAGCACCAGTCCTCCCAACAGCCTCCGTGATCGGCTCGAGTCACAAACCGAAATAAAGTCATTGCGAGTCATTGCGTCATTAAAGTCATTAAAGTCATTGCGTACGAGGCTGGGTCCACCCATTGCATTGCCTCCGAAATAGACCGGCTTTACTTATCGTGAACATCGACGACCAATGCTCCACGGGCGCCTTTTACGATGATATCGCGTAAAACGAACGCGTTATAAAGGAGTCGCGCATAAGAAGGCAGTGACGATGTCCCTACATACATCGCGACGTCCTGCTAACGTTGTCCATGTTCGCCCACTGTTTGATCATGCACGTTCATTTCGACATTTCCGACGCCTGTCCTGTGCATTTCATCCGATACTGTTCTTATTGCCACTGGCACTGTTTAAGACAATCAGTCTTTCTCGCGTACTTCCTGTCCGTGCGTCCATGCATCGTTACGAATGGAAGTTCATTTCTCCGCTCACTTAACATAAACACGCAAGGCGCCGCGGTTTTGGTCCACGTTCTCACGCCGCATGCAAGCTATGGCAGCTGCGTGCTCGCGCTTGCAAAAATGCCATCGAGCGACCCACCCCCTGCGGTGAGTTTGGCCAGGGATTCGAGGACCCTTCCAGTTGACCGGCCGCAACACGCATGCACGCGAGACACCCTCTGGCGCGCGCTTCTGCGCCGAGCTTAATATGCATGCCGACTCCTGTCGCCTCGGTTATTCGCGCGCCGCATCGCCGTCGCCTCGGGGGTTTGCAGGCGCAGTATAGTGGGAGAGGTTAGCGCGGCGCGAGCATTTAGAAAACACCGTCCCGCGGCCGCCCTTGTTCTCTCTCTCTCTCTCTCTCTCTCTCTCTCTCTCTCTCTCTGCACCAATCGAGGCGACGTGTATTCGCGTCGTCGCGACGCGGAGGAGTCGAGCGCGAAATTGCAGCGGCAGACGCGAGATTGCGGCGCGAACCTGCACGAACCTGGAGACGCTATAGCGCAGGCGCTCCGCTCCGATCCCTTTTCTTCTTTTTCAGCATCCCGCTTCCCTTTCCGCACCACACTACCGTATTCACTCGCGTAGTATCCGCCCCTGAGTAACACGCTACTACTCTACATAGAACCCGAACTTTGGGGGGAAACAAGAAACGGTTCCGCAAATTACATCAGTGCTTGCGCCCGATGAGAATACATCTAACTTCATCGAGGGTATTTGAATGGGGGTATTTGTGACGAAAGACTGCAACGAAGACTAAATGTGGAGGATGCCACGATGGAGAAGGGATACGGGTGAATTCTACTCGCCCGGAGTGCCCTTAATGTCCATCTGCATTTACATGTACATAGTTCCGAATTAATTTCGTCCGCATGGGAACAGGGTCCGGCTTTCAGAGCGCGACCTCGTACTCAGAAGGCGAAGTATTGTATAACTACTGAGCCACGGCGAGTGGTTGGCAACGAAGCCTATTGAATAGCAGTATCTGTTTCCTAGTGGCAATGTGCTACGTAATAATTGAGGTGTCATTGGGTAATGAACCATAGGGTAATGAACCAAAACAAATAAATAAGGGAGTGCAGGTCTTAAGCGAGTCACTACGGCATGTACTCCTTTCGGGATTCCTCGAGGAAGCTGCAGCCAGACCCGCTATCTAGTTGGTTCCCGTCGGCGTATGCGCGGCCCCGCGTCGTCAGCGGCGTCGTAATATGCGATGCGCCCTCCGCGAGCGAGCGCGCGCGCGGCATATAAAAGACGCGAGGAGACCGCGTGCTTCGCCTGCTAACACGGAGACCTACTAACTCCTGCGAAGCTCGTAGCGTGCCCGCACGCTGCCAACGCAATGAGAACGCGGCAGGGGCGGAAGGAAGTGCACGAGCGAGCAAGTGGATGGCACCGGGTTCCCGCTTCTTTATTCTTCCTCCTCCTCCTCCTTTTGCATCCGAGAGCAGGAATAAGATGAGGATGCGGGACCTGCGACGCAACTGTATGGCTTCTAACTCATGCGCGAGCGCGCCCGTTTTTGCTTCGAATAGTGAAGCCTCACCGCCTCGCCGGGCTTGGTTAGCTACGTGGCCTCGGCTTATGAAGGTTTCCCTTCATAAGCCACGGCGTAGCAGCCGACACACGAAAGAAGCAGACGGACTGCGTCTGGTTCCTCCGCACCGCTGAGAAGCAGAAGGAGAAGCAGACGAACGAAGCAGACGTCTTACGAAAGAAGCCACCCCAGCTCCGTTCGTTTATTCTCTTCCGCCCTGCTGAGAAAAAGAACGAGACACAAGAAGAAGAATCGGCGCGTGTAGCGTATGTATGTAACACGGTGCGCGTTAACGCGGTCCCATAGCGGCGGGGGAGGTTAATGATAAGCGGTTTCCGTGAGCGCTGCCGGGTCGGTTGGCCCATACCGGCGGACCAAGCAAGCCACGCGTGCACCTCGCGAAGGCAAGAAGGCGTAATGCGACTCGTTTCTCGGCCGTGTTTGAGAAAGAAGCTCCGCGCTTCCTTGACACACTTCCAGTGCCCCCCCCCCCCCCCCCAACTTCGTCTTACCGCTCGCACGCTTCGCCGCCGCACAGCGTATTGCTAAGGCTTCTTCCGGCGAGTCATACGCTACCCCCGCTGTTGTCCACCTTGTATAACTGTGGGAACGAACCTTCGGCGGGGATGAGTTGTGCGGCTTGCCTGTGGCACACTGAGCTCGCTTGGCTGCCGACGCGCCCGTCGCCGTTTCGAGTTGGAAAACGCCTTCTTTCTCCGTTGGAGTGGCGTTTGACGTCCGAGCCGGGGCGTCGTGTGTAGAGACCTTCTATGCCATCGCTGCGCGAGCATGCGCGCCACGCACGCGTGGCTTAGCCTGTTCTTCGCTTTTTTTTTGTTTGTGACCTCCACCGCGAAAAGCTTCGGGACAATGGAGATGAGATTTCCTACGTTTGTTTGAGTCGTCTCTTAGGACAAAAGCGATGGGCGTGCACGTGCTTACTACGTACGGCGAGCGTATAGCTGGGGATTGTAGTGCTCGCCCGTTCGGGGTCAAACGGAACGTGACACGCTTTTCCTCCGTACGTGTATATGTGCCGTACCGAAGGGCCGCGCCTCTCTTTACGAAGAAGAGCTGAGTCACGGCGGCGAGCGTGTTGGCAGCGGTGCATTAGAGAGCAGTACGTATATCGTCACTTTATTCCAATGTATAGACAATTTCATTCCTGGTTCATGGAAGGCGCGCCGATCTTCGGCTTTTATGCGAATGATTGCTCAATTTTATACGCTCTTACGCGGAGTTTACATGGTACTGATGCACCGAACTCGTCTGGCCAACCACTTTCCTTCACACGAACCGCACATCAATCGATTGCAGTCATCATTATGCATTGGCTGTTAGTTCATGAGCGCCCCAACACTTCTACAAAATACTCCATGTATATATACATATACCAGCCGGGGCCTAAACACATGGAACGCACCTCCAACATATTTCAGGCGCTAGAACGTCCCACGTGAATATGTCGCTCTCTCGAATCTCGCTCCAAAGTGCTCCTCGCTGTTGCTGGCGGAAAGCATGTTATGTCGATGCACACATTTCAAAGATGACTATAACAGCCTGATTATAATGCGCTGCGCATAGATGCCCAAACATCGAACAACGCAGCGCCGAAAACACGCCTGAAATACGTTCCATAAGGTTTTGCCGTTTGGTGCAGATGCGCACCCTGCGCATGCGTGGATTATACGGCGCTAACACTATCACAAACGTTATCGCTGTGGTAAAATGTTTGGTGTCTGTATTTGTACGTGCCGAACTAAACTGCAACTATGCAATAAGGGACATATAAGTTTCAATCAATATATACTCCTTACAGCGGGACCTTCCCTGTGTTTTGCCGTATGCTGCGAATGCCTTGGCATTAAAGAAAGAAGACGAAGGGGGATAAAGAAAAAGACGGGCAAAAGTAAAAACCACTACACCGTGTCGCACTTTTGGTGCGACGAGGTCATCCTCACTTGACATATCAAGAACGATACCAACAAATAAAGACTATAGGTACCAAAAGTTGCGAGGCTAATTTGTGTCGCGGCTCAGGGAACGCACGGCACCGTACTTACACTTGACCTCTTGCGTGACAGATACCAGAGAAACTGCGTAATGACGGTGTGCTTTTCTTCTTTCGTTTTTTTTTCCCCCCACAGAATAAAGCTTGCGGGGGCGACATCGCCTTTATGTCCCCCTTTATGTGCCACTAGAAGCCGAGACATGCCCAGTGATCGCCGATCGACTCTTATAATTTTTTTTCCTTTTTCTGTCTGTCGAAGTATTTCTAAGCGCCCATATTCGTGGCGGGTGCCGCTATACCCTCTCTCGGTAACCGTGACTTCTTGCAGGACCCCTGTCTGGGCGCGGAGCCGCAAGGTCTTGCCACCGGCGACGAGCGTCTGCGAAATACATGCTCAGCGCACAGGGTGTCGAGTGGGGCCTTCCATTCAACGAGGCACGTAGCCGGCAACGCCGCCTCTCCCCACCTCCCACGTTACGCTAGCAGCCCGCGCCTCCCGGCGAAGAATAAAAAGGAACCGATCAAAAGGACACAGCAGAAAGAGGGAAAGGACATGGAGCGAAGAAAACGGCCACTGCATCACATGTTCGCTTGACAAAACAGATGCCCGCAAAAAAAAAATATACAAACAAGGGAGGCCCAGAAAGAGAGATTGAGAAAGAAAGCAACGAATCGAAACAAAGGACTCGCTACAAATCGGTCTGTAGCGATGGCTCTCGGCGAGACGCGAATACAAAGAGAAAGGCGCAGCAGAAGCTGAAAATCTTTTCTTTCTCAGCTCATCGGAGAGGACGAGAATAAAACGAATGCGACGGAACCACGGGGTCGGGAAAGCGGAGGAAGGGAGGAGGGGCGGTTGGTAGGCACTGGAACCGGCGACCTATACCAGGAATAGGCCCGCGGCTTCGCCAGCAGCCATAGGCGCGCGCCGTGAAAGTACGCACGTAAAAGCGCGCCGAGGCGCGCGCGTACGTGTCCTGAGAGCTGACATGTACGGTATCTATAAATGCGCCCCGCCGCGACGAGCGTTTCGAGAGCGCGTGCGGAGCTTGGGCCCCCGGAGCGCTAGCGCACGTCTGGTACCTTTCCCGACCTCCCCTCTCCTCGCTTCTCTATACGCCCGCCCGAAGCATCGGTCGTACGTGACATTCGGAAGGGAAAGGGCGCGAAGGGAATTAGGGATAGAGTAAAATTTCGTGGTGGAGAGGGAGGGAAGGGGAAGGCTGCAATTGGGGACAGGTGGTTACATCGGGTTGGTGACTTGTGTAGAACGCCCCCCTGTCGGCCGAAGCGGCCGCCAAGCCATTGCAGGTGACTCGACAGGACGAGATGACGCAACACTTCTAACTGTATCCGTGCATGGTGAGATCCAGCCGGTTTCGTACCGCGTGTTAACGCTAAATGTCTTCAGCGCGGTCCGGAGCACGAGCACCGTGCGTTCTAGAACTGCAGTCATGACTTCCGTACATTGTTTCGGACAAACAGCGCGTGTATCCGTTATACCACGGGCGACAAAGCAGACGGCAGCTACAGTGTCCCTCGCGTCCCATAAGTTAGCCGCCCGCAAAAGTATTCCTGCTGCGAAAACTACGACGAAGGTCACGTGTTAGATTTTCCTCCCCGAGGGCCACATACGGAAGCTGAGGCCAAGGCAAAGCCGATGAGGAAGCGAACGAGCAAATAAGCGAACAGCAGCGGGAAACCGAAACAAGGGATGAAGGGGCAAGGCTGGGGCAACTATAGAAAGATGTCGGGACACCGTCGCATATTAGGGAAGGCAGCAGCGGCAAGAAGCTGCGCATTTCGATGCTTTCCCCGTTTGAGAAAAAGAAACGAAAGTCTAAACGTGGAAAGGACGACGTATATAAGGCGCGATGCGAAAGTTTTCGAAGTGATTTGCTGCAAGCAGGCGTTCGCCCCGAATCTTGAGAGGAGACGAGATTGGGGAAAAGTGGAACGGGGTCTGAAAATAGGGATGAGAGTGGGGGATGCAAGGGCGCGCGCCAGGGAATTTGCCAAGCCGCGGGTCCCGAACGGCGACGTGCCCAGACTGCCGGTGCGCGCGTGCGACCACCTTCGATGCTCGTTGGCCTTTTGAGAAATTCGAAGGAGCCGGGGTCGAGCGGGGAACTCATCCTTGGGGATGAGGGAAGGCGTATATACTTCACAAATGCGCGCGTTGATATTTAGGAGAGGCATACAACGAGGGTTTGTGAGAAGTACGTGCAAACTGGCTATCTTCAATATAGAGACTAAAAGAAAATACACACGTCATGTGGTCTCGCAGTGATTTGAGTGGTTGTTTCGCCTATATGGATGGGCAAATTTGCTTGCACCGCCCTATTTGCAAAGTCGCAGTTGAATTTTCGAAAATTGCGATAATGAAACTGTCGAAGCGCGTAGGACTCGAATAATCAAGACTTTTTTTGTATTCGTTCTTTAGAATATTTGCGCACCTAGTTTATAATCGATCACGATTGTGTTACTGACAGCTGAAATGCCACATAACACGCAACGACCCGCGCTAGCACTTTAGAGGCTAAAGGACGGCGAAATCGACAGGTGTCTACAAAGTCAAGAGTTTCACTGCTTGGAATTCACGATTCCACCGGAAGCAAGTTTGATAGTTACAACACGTCTAGCTGAGGTCCTCCTATACATCTGTCTATACTACTCCGAACGGAGACCGTTTAAAGTTTCACCGAGATACGGAACCGAGAAATGATAATTAAACCACCTCTGCGTCAGAGAGTTTCCTTACGTCTACTATTCCTCTCTTCCAGTCGGGGTTTAAGATTCACATTCATGCTGCGTTGTCGAGAGCACAAATGTATCGCCGCCGAAGAAGCTCTTGCGGCGACGGAGAATCGAAGGCAGCCAGGGTAATAAATTCTAGAAATAGAGGCATTAATTGGTAGCGCCTAAGCGCGACGGAATGGGAACTTACACCGGCCTCTTAGTCACTCGAAGCCAGTTTAATTAAACCGGCTTCTCTTCCACTGGCATCAGCTTTTCTTTTTTCTGCATAGCAGCTATCGCGTCTCAGGCGCACTATCGCATTCATCTGAGCGACTCGTTCGAACGCAGAGTCAGTTCAAGTGCTACATATACTTGCGCAAATGCAGATAGGGCAGATGAAGTTAATGAAGCTAAGGCAGAGACGCGAACATGCCTTTTCGGAGTTGTGACACAGCAACCGAAACGACTTCGTCGCTTGGTTCTTTTCTTCTCGAACGAATCGGAAGTTAAAACACGCGCTTCCTTCTTAAGGGTCAATTGCATCGCATCCTCACGAAGTTACAGCTTGCGTTTCATACCTATAGGTCAGCCGCAGCTCCATGACAAGGATAAACATTATGAAGTTTTACAGAGCAAGGACGATAGGAGATCGGGTCGGGGTCGTCGCCTTAGTGGTTCGTCAACAGCACTTAGTTAATGCCACTTAGTTAAGTGCTGGTTAATAGGTTAAGACATAGAAAAAGAAGGACACAAAATGAATCGCCATTTTACGCTTTACATCAGCTAATTCGATGAATGCTATGAATTCCACTCAATCGAGAGTTTTCTCTCGAACCTTGCAATCAACTCGATTTATGATTATGAGGTTTTAGTATACGTCTGACCTTTCGCCAACTCAATACGCGGGACGATGGCGAACTGTGAGCGATGAAATGCAATGCTGAAAAGGTATATCACCGAGCTATACGCGCGCACATGTAGTGTAACCTGGGCGCGACACGTGAGAAAATCGCGCTTAGCTCAGGAGTTCCGCACCTCAAACACGTTTCACATGGGTCGTGTTTTTAACGTACGCTTCGATATATAGATTAAAGGGAGGTGGAGTGGAAGGGAGGGGGGGGGGCGATAGCACGCCAGGGCGGCGTCCGAATCGCACGTGTACGATGTTGTTTCCGTGCCTCTGCCTAATTATACCGATCGGGTGCGCCGGGAAGAACAACCGCCCTTCCATTCGCTTCCGCCTGTCGCCTCTGCGACGATGCGCAGCTTCGCCCACTAAAAAAGGGCGCCACTAACAAACGCAAGCAAACACGCGCACTTATACAGAGACGCACCAGAGACGTGCGGCGTCGGACTGTAAGAGAAGTGGCAGCCAGCGGGCGGCACTCCTTATCACCGGTCGACGAGCACGCCATGGGGACGATGCCGCCGCGTGATCTGCATTCGTCGCGCCGAGATCGACTCGACATGCCCTGGTACAAGGCGGTGCGCAGTGGAGCGTCTCCCTACCGCGCACACCGTAACCCGTCTGCTCCACGACACGCCCAAGCATGGCGGCACGAACGCGGCTTGTGTGGGCTCGCATGTCCGCGTCTGTTCGTCTGCATGTGCGTTCGTCTGCTGTGCGCTCGTCTGTTCGTCTGCTGTGCGTTCGTCTGTTAGCGTGAGGGTATACTCGTCTGTTGGCGCGCATTCGCTCGGACTTCTGTTCGTCTGTGTACGCGTATCAGTACGCGTACGTTTACATGCGTGCGTTCGTGCGTTTCCGCTTGTGTATTCGTCTGCATGCGTGCGTGTGCGTTGTAAGCTTGTTTGGGTGTGGATTTATTTTCTTTTCCTTGTGCGTGCGTGCGTGCGCATGCCTGTGACGAGATGCGCGCCGCTCCCCTTTCTTTCCGGACTTCCGGCGCGATGTGGGAGCGCGCGCGTGAAAACCCGTGTCGCGCCTAATAGGAGTATCCGCCGTGTTAATTCGAGCTTGACGAGAGTCGGCGGCCGCTTTTTCTCGACGTTTTGACAAAACACGTGTTACTGTATATAAGAGAAGCACGCGCGTATTGCATGACGGGACAAGAGGGCCAGTTTCACGTAATACTAACCCCATATAAGCTGCCAGCTCGGAGCGGGCTTTGATGTGCCATGCTGGTTTTGCTTGCTCATACTGCTTCTTCCTTTAGCGCTGATAGGCACTCATCACTCGCCTACATGTCACCGTTAATCAGGTTCGACCATCACCGACAGCTTACTCGGCTCTCGCACCGACGAAGCAGTGGCGCACTAACGGTAAAGAACTACAGCACGTGCGAAGAGCTAGCGTACCAGAACCTTGCCTCTGCGCATGCGCACTGTCACTGAAGCTGTCTTTCGAATACGGTAAGCGGATTGTGCATCCGCAGTAACTATCTCTCTCCAATGTCCAGCGTGCGATCAGACGTTCAACACCGACCTCTAATGAACACACATCGCATACAGAATCAGTAGGTGGACGACCTTCAGTGAATCGTCTCGGAGTGTGCACCGCGAGTGGAGTCACCCTACGGACCAACACAGCGCCAGCGCCTCGTATTAGCCGAGCGCCGTGCTAACGAGGTTCGATGGCGCGCGCGTACCAGCTCCTCGGTCGAAACGACACGGGTCTCTTAACAACGAAAACCGGGACGACACGCGACTAACACGAGCAGGACCCTATTTGCTCGAACAACGCGGCGCGGCGTTTCGATTCGACGTCCGTCCGCGCTACGAAAACACCCGAGACGACGACTGCGCGTCCAGCAACGCGTGCATGTTCTCGCTCCCGTGTCGTGTCTTTAATGCACACGAATTCGTGAGCAACTCTCCAAGATTGGGTTCAACACGCTGACCCGCGAAGCAGGATAATATAGAGAGGAGCGTGTTTTTCGCAAACAGGCTGCGCGCGAACTCGGCGCTAACACCGCCGACCTGTGCATGCGTGCGTGCGTGTCTGTGACCCGGAAGGAAGCAAGCAAGGAGGCAATCAAGACACGACGGCAGGAAGGAACCGAGTCGTCCCTGTCCTCTCCGCCCCCGGACTGCGTGATGACCGCTGCTCATCGCGCGAAATCAGGACACGACGAAGGCGGGAGAAAGGAGGGTGTAGGGGGGAGAGAGAGAGACGAGGGAAGTCTGGCCATCACGCTCATCGGCTTGCCTTGCGCTCGCCTCTGATGAGGAGGCAAGGCGCCTCGATCCTGTTCGATTGTCGAACCACGCAGGCGAGACAGGCGCGAGGGGGGCTCGCCGCGGGGCTGATTGTATAAGCGCGCGCAAGGTATACCGTAGTAAACACACACACGGCAGTCGGGAGGAGATGCGCCAGCCTTAATTAGGGTCCCCTCTCAGAGCCGGCCAGCCCGCCCGCCTTGGCCCCTTGCGCGCGAGATCTCTCGACTCGAACGGTAGTATGCAGTAGGTCTCCCGTCGTCTGCTGCCCGGTCGGGACCTTGTTCTTCGGGGAGCACGGGAACGCGCGCGCGCGCACGAATCAGGCAACCGGCGCGTGCTTTGCGTGCTCCCGCAGACCCGAAGGCTCTGAACGCGCGAGCAAGCACGCGTCCGCGTTTCTGACGACGTTCCGAGTGAAGGGGTACAACTTGGGGAGTTTCAGAGGCTCGTGTGTGACCGGTATACCGACGGTAATTGCCGTCGTCTGCAGCGACCGAAGCTTCTTTCTGGTATACGACCGCACTATCCGACGTCTGCATGCCTCCCCCTACCCACCCTCGCCGCGTCCACACACAGACGTACGCAAAATGCAAGTTATTACAAGTCCACTTGTTTGCATCATTTAGGGTCTGGCGAGAGTTCACTTAGTCACGCGGCGCACTGAAAACGACGTTCCGGTGACCTAACGATAATTAACTACTTAACATCAATTCCTTCGTAAATCTTGAATCTTCAGCTCCGGGTGTATTTTTCCTCCCGCCTATCACTTAATGCTTTCACGAACGCAGTTTGAACTTCTGGACCTCCTTTATTAACGTTCGCTTACGCGTTTCTCCGTAAAACACGAAATAATGAAAAGAAAAGAGAATGAAAGAAAAAAAAAAGCGTTTTATTTGAGACAGGCGAACACTGAGCGAGCGAGAGGCACGTGAACTGCATGTCGGGAGCAAATCGGAAGTCCGCCGAAACATGTCTATATGAGAGCGGCAGCGTCTGTACCGAAGACGCGAGTCCTAAATGGAACGGTCCTTCCTTCCGTGCTGCTTCGTTTTGATGTCGACGAGAGAGTCGCGTACGTACACAGACGTGCTCGCGGTGCGTAATGGAGTGCCGCGCTGATTGACACGACGACGCAAAGGAGAAGGCGGCAGAAGAGCTTCAAGGAAAGCAAAGAAAAATGAAAGAGCGGCTGGCGCATCTAAGGGCAATCGGAACGCTGACGAAAGGCTCTCTCCGGACTGAACGAATAACGGCGCGAGTCGCAGACGACAGCGACGGGTACCGTCGTGAGTGCTTCGCTGACGACTGCGATTGGGTAATGAGGTCCGTCGAGTATGTGTAGTGCGAACAGATTTTGAGGGAGGGTCATTTTTCGCTCTGTACGGGTGACTCGTAGCGAGACTAGTTTGAAGTAGTGACGGCACGTCTTTAAGAGACCGGATGCGTGGGGCCTGCGTCTGTTCGTCTGCTTTTTACTTGTCCGCTCGTGACAGGCTGGACGACGACGTGCAAAGACTAAGTGTCTGCAGGCTAGGTGGTAGATCACATCTACTTAAGCAGTGCACTTCAGAGTGCATTGCTACTAAAAGTATTAGTTATGTCGGCAGAGGTTCTTAGCAGAAGTTTCACTTTCTGCAGAAGACGTCAGCAGACTTGCAGATTACGTACTTTCAGCCTACGTCTGCAGATGACTCCGTGAAGACGATGCAATCGCTGAAAATGACATCGAAGTACGAAGAGCGGCGGCAATGAAGAGAGTGATGTCGAAGACTAAAGTCCCGCGACGATTGTCGCTAACATGCCCTGCTGTACCTCCTGCGTTTAGCCATACACGCTTTCAATGCGTATATATAACAGCCAACTTGCGTGTTAGAACGAATGTGCGCGCAGAGCAGACGACATTGCAAGAACGGTGGAGCGGTACGTCGCCTTCTGCACTTCATCCCCCCGCCCCCTCGGACTTCCAACGCTATGAATCACTGCAAACAGCCGACGCCAACTAAAGAACGACTAGACGTTTCTCGTATATATGGCAACGTGCTATCATCACGGCGAGAGATATATATTGCATATATAAATCGGAGTACGCAAATGGTTGTCGTTAAAAAGTCATCTTCTCGGAGCCTTTTCCTCGCAAAATAGGGAGTGTGAGAAAGAAGGCATGAATAAGAAAAACGCAATACCCCAGTGACTTCTTTAGATACTGCCGTAAGAAGCAAAACATATTCGCGAGAAAGGATGCGAAATTTTCTGAAAAAACGTATTTGCTATAGTTAGAGCTTTCTCCGTTAGGTTTCTTTATCTCATTTTTTTTTTCTCCTCAAATAAGGCAACGGAGGTTTCCCTTCTCCCTCGAGGTAGCACCATCGAAGAAGCGGCGCGCAGACATAAGCATTGCGTCGGTAAAACTGTGCAATGTTGTGAACAGTACGCCTCAAGTCTTGTCTAGTCAAAGGCAACACTCAAGAAGCTGGCGGGCGCGTCGTCCGTGTCGATACGTTATGGAAAAATGAGATCGACAGGCAGGCATAGTTGTCTGCAGTCTTCTATAATACAGACTATATCGTTTTGCTCTTTGTACAGTATAATGTATGCTGTGCTACAGCATCCAGACTACTACTAATGTATAATGTCAATGGGACTATACAAATACAACAATTCATTTCGCCACAAAGAACATCCAGAGGTATTTATAAATAAATTTGATAGTGTACCTGTACGATTTCTGTAATTAGCCGTACGATGCCTACGGATTACGGATGGGGAAAAACAAATAGGACTTTCGCAGGTATGAAAAGTGTAATAGTTGCGAAGGTAGCTTCCAGAATACTGCACGCTTCTATAGGGACAGAAATGCAGATGGGCGACCGTATACATAGTCGCGCATTCAGCGTCGTTCCAAACTTGTTTATTATTATTATTATTATTATTATTATTTCTTTCCTCCGAACTTTCCTCCGCAAATACCCATTGCTCCACTATCATTTCCAACAAGTAGTTACTGCGGTCGAAGACGGAAACAAAAAAAGAAAGGGAAGAAAGGAGTTCCGTAATAGATCCGCGGAATGGGAACAAAATATGACGAAATGAATCCATATATACAACACTAGCGCACTCTTAGGTATCGCAAATTCTAACGCTCGCTCGCCTCTGTGTATACAGATAAGAGTTATGACGTGTTACCCGCTTCTTGCATAATCTAGCAGAGAGAGCCAGACAGCGGAGGGGCGCGCGAAGCTCAAAGTCTTTTTCTGAGCAAATTGGCAATGAATTCGGAATGAGGATTGCTCGTCCGCGCGACGTGAAGACAACGAGGACGACAACGTTTCACACCATTCTCAGACTACGCTGTCCTCGCGGACGTTTATTATCATTTTGCTTTCTCTTTTCTTTTTTTTTTCCTTTTGCTCTGGTCTTCGCTTCGGGAAATGAGAACGGAGTGAACGCCTCGCTGTGCGTAAAAGGCACACCGTTGTTGAAAAAAAAAAAACGAAAAAGAAAAAGCAATCGTGATAGCAGGAAACTCGGGCAGTTCTGGAAAACGCTTATTTCCGTGGGATGGCCGGTTGCGAAGAAGCGCGCTGTCGCCAAGGGGCATTTCGTTCGGCCCGCTAACTGGCGTCACGTCGTGTCTTAAGCTATAATAGAGAGCGGTTTGTTTTGTCCTTTCTGTCTACGCGTTAAAACCTTCCCTCTGGAGAGAAGAAAAAGAAATGCATCCATGTTTGGGGGGGGGGGGGGAGGGTTCATATTTTTGCACTACAGGAGCACTTGATACCAATCTTGACGCTGGAATCAGGAGGGATCCGAAACTCGGTCATTCCTCAGCCGATGAAATATTTAAAGGCCACCGCGAACTGCTCACAGAGTAAGCCGCGATGCAATATCGATGAGCCGTAAGTTGGATCGTACATATCGTACATATATAGGGGATAAGGGTACCGAGATGTCTGATCTAAATGCAAAGGGTTCTTTTATCTCTCGACGCAAAAGTGGTCTCCGTCGACACCTTAGGTATAAGACGAAAATCGCATGGGCGATATGGCGCTGCTACAACGCTGCGTCGCTATCACTGTAAGCGCCTCCTCAGCTCTTAACTTTCTCAACGACGCTGGCTTATATTATATATATATATATATACGCACGCTGTTTTCATGATACGTCGCACTGAACCGACCATCAAAGGTCGGTTATCACCATTTCCCTGCCACGCTGTACACAAACCGGTTCGACGCCGCCAACATTCCAGCTTTCTCCGAAGACGAAGGAAACGACCTCGAAAACTGGCGTTTTATATGGCACTTCACGGCGACGTAGCAGATAAGTGCGAAGTTGGCCAAAGCGCGCCGTTGTACATACGACTGCGACGAGCCGTTTATGCAGCTTAATCATACATTTGCTTCTCTTTTTCAGTAATTTTTGTTTTCTTATTCTTGCGTCTCGCGCTGTATAAGGCGACCTTGCGAGAGGCCACGGAACAAACATGTTCATGAATTTTCTTTTTTGTTTCCCTTCTTGTCGAGAACGGTGCTTTTTTACGTCCACGCGACGTGAAGGCGAGAAGCGAGCGACGAAGCGTCGTTTTGAAACGATCTTTGCGCCACATGCGCATCTTTCTTGTTTTGTTTGTAGTGAAGTTTATGCTTTTTTTTAATTTTGTTTTTCACTTAGAGCCGTCGGATGTCCATATTGCAATGGTGTCCCGGAAGAGGAAGGAATATAGCCCGCTTGTCGCAAGAGCGGAGACAGAGTCGGCCTCTTTCGCGGTTGGCGACATCCGAGGAGACCCGGAGAGACATTTTCGCACCGCTGCTCACTCATTTCTTTCTTTCTTTCTTTCTTTCTTTCTTTCGCTCATATTTATCTAGTGCTTTTCGCTATCTTGTATTCCTCGAGAGCCCAGGGTCTCAGGCTAAAGAATTAAAACAAAAAATCGCAATACAGGGGAAGTCCTGACGGAGGTGGAACAATAAGGAAGTCGGGAATGCGGCGCGGCGTCGGCAAGAAAGGCGTAAATTTTGTTGCTCCCTTATCGTCCTCGCGTCCTTAGAAGCGAAAGGCCACCTTATATATTTATTCCATTCTTCAACTTTGTTTCCTTCATTTTTCTCTTGCTTAAAAGCACTGAATGTTCCTAACTATATATATATTGTTGTCACCTTCATTTGTTATAGTTCCTAAATCACAGCTCCGCATCAAGGGAGCACCTTCACTGGTTCGGCGTTGATACACAGACCTGTGATCACGTGTGTAGGCCCCGAGAGGAGACTGGCAAAAGCACGCGATAGAACAAGATTGCCGTTATCCAATTCACAAAGGGTGGCGTTGAATTTCCAATTGAGAGAGAGAAAATAGTAAGTGAAAGACGGGGAGGCTAACCAGGACTGAGCCCGGTTGGCTACCCTACAGTGGGGGAGGGGAAAGGGAAGGGAAAGGTTGAGAAAACGTTCACTGTGGATAAAGCCGAAGTGGGTTCTGCTCGATATCACTGACGGTACCTCAGTCTGGATAATAGACGGTCGCTTTCAAAAATCACAGCAGCGATTTTGTGGCCTTTCGTGGCTGCCATATGCGAGGCCATGGTCCCAACATCTTGTCATCCCAATTGCCAACTTAAGTACATATTCAGCTTTCTATACAGGTGCAGGGTAGGTACTGCCGGTTTCGCGCTAACGCCATGCTGAGTGAAATTGAAAAATTTAACAAGACTAGATCAGCTGGATGCCTGTTGTCATTTTTGAAAAACATTCGCTAAACGTCTAATGTTCTTTTTTTTTTAAGTTATACGGAGTTACAACTAAACTTTCAGTTCATTTCAAGCTAGAAAAGGTTGGAGACACCTTGGCTGAGCTGTAAGGAAAACGTCAGTATTGCAGTCATAAAAAGAAAAAAAAAAACGTGTTAAGAACACCGGCTATGCTTAACACTCACTACGCACAGTTACCTTTTCATCTCTCTTCTACTGATTCTGTATTAGTTTAGGAGGCTCGACACAATGACGATTCGGCAGCCCGAATTTTCGTTAATGCCAACGTTACACACGTCGCACGAATTAAGAGCACTTTCTTTAGGCGACGGTGGGAAATTTCGGAAGCCGATGTTTTCTCTACTGCCAACGCCACACGCTTCAGAAAAAAAGTAAAGGAAGAGCGACTTCTCTTCTTTCGCAAAGCGTAGCGTACTGCTTGCCACCTTTACGTCTTGAAACAACCGAGTTGTTCCTATGTATCTTTTTTCTCGGCTCGCTTATAATCTACTCTACATACCGACTGTCCGGCGAGGCCCCGAAATTCAGCAGCAGCTGAGAATAAACGACAGAGGGGGCACGGTTTACGAGAACCGGAATTGCAAATCTCGGTTCTTTAACTTCGGAGTCTTCGTGTTCGTGTACGGCTTTCCTTTCTTCCTCCTCTCATGCTCTTACACTCTCTATTTCTCACCGGTAACAGCGCTCGCCCCGAACGCGTCGCATAAGTAAGCCTTTACAAGAGAAGGCAGCGTGCGACGACAGCGCCACCACAGGGCGGGTGTACGGTATCTACCGTTTTATTTCGCCACGCTCGCGAAATGAGAAAGCGCTGGCCGCGCCTACAGAAAGAACGCCGGGGGAAAAAATTAGGTCGTTACTCTAACGAGCTCACGGCCGAAACAGAAAAAAAGGACCTTCTCTCTTCTAATCTTTCTTTCTTTTGTTATCATTCTCGCATTCCTTTATGCACGCGGGGCGATATAAATGGTGCGTAAAGGGCTCTATAGTTTATCTGGTCGACGGCGGGGCGTCTGGCTTATTGTCCCGTTTTCTTATAATAGCGACTCGTTTACAGCAGGCACACATTGTGCGAGCGTGATGACGAAGGGACAGGAGTGTGCGGTATACGCACTGCCCGCTCTAGTATATATATGCATACGTTATTCCTGGACAATAAAGAAAAGAGGAACCGCCAAGGCCGAGATAGTAGAAGTTTACTTCGTTTAGCGTGCTTTGAAACAAGCTTCGGAGAACCACACAGCGTGAACTAGATTTCTGGATGGTTATGCGTAACAGATTATAAGTCAAGGATGGTTCGACGATTCTGCTTCAGTTCTTTTCTGACACGGTTCTATTTGTCCGTCGCTGTTAGTCAAGCGCATTTCGTACGCTGCATGGATCGGCAAAATCGGTGAGCTGATACGAACATTCATGGACGAAACTGGAATTGTACGGAAAGCTATCGCCAAAAGTGCCGTATGGTGTACGTAATCGTTAATATATTACCGTTGATACGGGAAAACCGGATGCAACGGAAGCGTTGGTCGCCACAACTTCGTAACACTGCGCGTGTTCAACCTCCGCGCGATGGACTCTGACTGAAAACAGGTGACCTTTGTTAGCTTACATGCCCGACACAAAGGTACCGGCAAAAATGCAATCTGCAGGAACAAATTTCCGACATCTCTCTTTCTCGTTTGATCCCAGCGAAGAGCCGTGCAATTAGAGGGCGCTGCTGTGAAGCATGCTAGTCTAGGTAATACAGCCGAAAGATGTCGCGACAAGCGCTGCTATTCTGCTCGCGGCGCCATACACTATCTGCTCGTAGTAGCCGCACGAAGCCAAGTACTAGAACCGCTGCATCTTGCAAGGCAAGTAGGCCTAACCGTACGGCCAGGCGCTCTTCCGTGCAGTGATGTGCAAGGAGGAACGTCTTCGAAGCCGTGCCGATTACCGTCCCTTCCGTGTGCCGTACCAAGCAAGCGGCGGACCGCCGCTTTTGACCTTGGGGCTTCGACCGGACCGCGAACAAAGCGGAACGCACGTGTGCATTGGCGATGGGCAAAGTGTGTGTGTGTGGGGGGGGGGGGGGGGCGCCCACCCATCCATCTTTCGGCCGTGCCATGGCGCAATGCTTCTGGACGCCGGTGGCGAAGAAGGCGCACAGAGATGATGGCGGGAGGCATTTGCGAAGTTGCACGAGCCCGCATTGCTTGCCCGAAGAAGAGAAAAGAATGTACCGCCCCCCCTCCCCTTGAAAGGGGGCGAAAACGCGAAGGGGTTTTCGCCCTGATCGCCGGAAGAGTTGCAGAACGCCGCACGCTTTAACGCAATGATTACGGCGTCTGCGTTTCGGCTGCCCCGCCAGTTCTGCGGGCATCAAAGCTCTCGCATTTGTTGAATAGCGACGAAGCGCGCGATGCTCTTCTCCACTATGTAGTGGCGCCGCGGTGCTTCTCTTTTCGTGAAAGGAAGGCGTTCGCGTACACATCGCCGGTGGTCGACGTTAAGAACCAAACGCGAAGGCGGCCGCCCCTCCGTTCCGCGACTGTGACGGTCAGCGCACAGCAGACGACGGCCGCAGCCGTCGTCTGCTTTGCATTGTTGCGCGCTGACAGGCATGTATGTAGTTCGAAGGCGCCGACGGCTGGCCGCCGTCTGCTTTTTTAATTCTGCCTACGTGTGGGTTCCGCGAGAAGAAAGCAGGCGCTCGACTTTGATGCTCCGCGGCACCTGTGGCGAACGACTAGCGAGGGTGTGCACGATGGCTTAAAAACAATCGACGTCGATGTAATCGGAAATGTACGTCTTGTTTAACTCCCCAACAACATAGAGCGAACTTTCACATAGGCGACAAGTTGTCCATGGACCAAATGTTATCTGTCGATGCTTTGTACCCTTGATAGTAATGCTTTTTTTTTTTCAGTGTTATGCAATCACTGCTTCCATTATTCATTTCGGACATCGCGGTGCGGTGTGTTATACACATCCCGGCGAGGGAACAGAACTCAGGACAATAAAAAGTAAGGAAGAGGCAGAAGACGAAAGCGCCCACGAGTTTCACACGGCTGGAGCACGCTACGCAGCAGCGAAGAGGACCGCGCAGAGATGCGCCGACGCCGCGCGACCTTCACGCGCATATAGCGGGCGAACCACACGGCTGCCGGCGGCCCAGCGTTGAAACGACTCCGATGCTTACACGGTCGCGTACGAGTTCGCCACCCGGCCTTGGCGCCTTGGGGCGGCACTCTTCCAGGTCCGTACGGCACGTTGGGGAGGCATACGATCCCGACAGCGTGAAGTTCGTCGACCGCCCGCCAGGCTTGTGGAGCGGGCGACGCCAGAGTTCGCGACTATCGGATTATCCTCGACTTTCACGCTTCTCCGCGGGCGGACGCGACGGGATAAGCAGTTGCCCGCGCTGCAGTTGACAGGCGTGCCGCAAATGTGCGGCTTAACGCCCATATAGCCTCGCCTCGTAACACACGTTCGCCAAGCGCTCTCTTTCTCTCTCGGGGAAGACGAAGCACGCAGGATGCAATCACGTACACTGCACCACGCGGTCGTGCGTGGAACGTTGCGTCACGTGGAACTCTGTCGTAAGGGGCAGCTGCTCTCTCGCCAACGGGTCACGCCGGTTGACGGGAGCGTTGGGAAGAGCGAGAAAGGAGGCCCGGATGTGCGCGCACGGCCAGATTTCGACGCATTTTGTCGCTTATGCAGTGAACTCTCTCTTTCTCTTTCTTCTCTCTCTCTTTCCTCTCTCTCTCGTTATAGCGAAAGTCGCTTTATTAGGGAGGAGTTCCCGGCCCACGCCCGCTATACGAGGCCCTCCCGCTAAGCTGCCACGTCGACGGCCAGTGTTCAGAGAGGGAATGTGATTACATCACACTAAAGTCGATGTATAAGTTTAATACAGCAACGTCGCATGAGCCATTAGTCCATTGAGTACTCATCATCACTGCCTTGGCACTCTTTGGCCACACTTGGCCCTTGCGCCATTAAGCACTACATGCCATAAAGTTTAATAGGGATCATTATAAGTTAATTTACTTCCGTTGCCTTGTCATAGACTTGACCCCCTGACGATATAGAATGCCTATCTACTGCTAAATACGAAAGCCATTAAATGTCTGTTTTCTTGGTCCACTGTAGCCCACAGAATCCCGAACGTGTTGCTCACAGAGAGTGGCGATAAACAAAAAAAGCGTAAGGCGGCACGTAAGCAAGCCATCTAGTACAGACATCCTGTAGACTTCCTATAGTTAAACCTCTATAGTCTTTCTGTCGACTACTAGCTCATTTCGTTTTTTCAGGCTCGCGCTACGAGTGCGGGCGTTGTAGAATGTGCAATGCTAGGGCATGAAATGACAATAAGAGACTAAGAGAGAGAGAGAGAAAGATCCCCTCTACAACACAGGACAGCCTCTATAGCTATGCGAAGACGCTTTTCTGTAGTTTTGTTATAGCTTCGTCGAGCGAGACCCGTGAAGTGTGCGAACGTTTCCGGTAGGCGGCACGCGCTGCGGTGGCAGTGATACACGTATAATTTCAGAGGACTTCCTGCTGCTCGTCGACTGCTTTGCCATGCCTGTAGCGTTTTTTCTCTTTTTTTTTTTTAAATACAGCGCGCACCGTGGAGTGCGCGCAACAACGCCGCTGTGGGTGTCACGGTCCAGCTGCACGCGTTGTGGAATCGTACTGTCAGGCGTGCATGGAAATGCGGGAAGCCGTTCTTACTGCTTCTCGCTTTCCGAGTCGTCGCACTCTTGCCGAGCGGCCGCTTTCGCGGGTGCAATACAACCAGGCCGTAACTGGCCTAGCGCGGGGTCTCGCCCATGCAACGAAGTTCAAGGTTGAAAGAAAAGGGAGATTAAAAAGCTTATTCTCGCAGGCGTGCCCCACCGGTCGCGTCAAGTAGACCTGTAGAGGTGCCGGTATCCAGATGGATCTCGTACAAAAAAAAAAAATAAAAAAAAACCATCGAGAATCCATGCAAAATCAAGACATTTATCAATGAAATTGTCAATCCATCGAATGCTTGGGACAACTGCAATGGACTTACGTGTGTATAGTGCAAGGAGTGTCTATACACAGCAAATAGACCTATGAACTTACCCTCTAAAGCAGTATCAAAAGTATAATAAGTTTAATAATATATTATTAGATATAGGGAAATACTTTAATCGTCTATAATATGCCTAACTCTATAGGAAACCATCAGCAAATGAAAACCATCTGTAAGATATCCAAAGAAATGTATAGATCGTCTAAGTACTTGTGCACAGGGCACTCGGATAAGTTCCCGCCTCTACATAGCGAGATGACGCGCACTTATTCACTTTTACCAAGAAGACGAAAGAAGCTACCCGCTGAAGAGCCACATCGTGTAAAAAAAAAGAAAAGGAGAAAAAAAAAAAGACGCGCGTTTGAAAATTGCCAATTCAGCACAGCCTAGCGTTAACGAAGAGCGGCACGAGATCTCCGCGAGTGGCAAGCAATACAAGGGTCACGTGTGCCTCCTTCCCACGACAGGAAGGACACCGCCGAGGCTCCAGCTACGTGCCGTGACGAATCGAAGCCGCAGCTGCAGCCGGCAAAAAAGAAAAAAAAAAAAGTGACGGCGGCGACGGTCAAGAAGGGAGCAACGGCAGCACCAACGTCAGCGAATCGATAGCGCACAGCCGTCGAGCCTCGCAAAAAAAAAAAAAAAAAAAAAAAAGGGGGGGGGGGCACCTCAAAATCGAAACCTGTCACATTCCAATTCGGCGGAGGCCTATCTCGGCTCCCGCAGCAGCGCCAGGAGCCAGCTCGCCGACGCGGAGTCGGGCGTCCACAAATAACCTTCTTTTGCCGCTTCTTCTCACTCGCTCGTTCGCCGTGACAGTTGAGGAAGTGAAACGGGGCTCTACGAGCTAGCTAGCTAGCTATAGGTTGCCCTTTGTCCCGCTGCCGAAATTTTTGCTTGTTCCTCTTCGTCGGCTTGCTCTTCTCCTAAGACCTCGAACGGTGAAGAGAATGCGCACTCCTCTCTCTCTCTGAATCGCTACGTATATATATATATATATATATATATATATATTGTGTGTGTGTGTTAGGCAAAGTGGGAAACACTTCAGCGCAGAAAAGTCGTCTATAAGACGTCTCAAGATACACAAAACATAGATGTGGGTGTATCGCGCAGGTTATAAGTGTACACGCATAAATATCCTCCCGCTGCGACTCGCGCACTATCCCATTCCCTCCAATCCCGTATTATAGGCTACAACAGCACGACCGAGAAGACGACGACGATATCGCACGTCGGAGGACGCTCTCGAATAAAGAGCGGCGCGTCCTCCGGAGGGAGACCGCGGTCGACTCCCCCCGCCCCGCCTCCACCTGGCAACGCGTGCGACGCAGACCCTGGGAAAAAACAAACGGGCCCCAGAAAAGTCTATCGAAAACGATAACCGAGCCCGAAAGAAAGCAAGAGAATGAAACGAATTTAGGCTGGCGCGACATGCGGAGCGGCTGGCTGCGCTGTGCCGAGATTGTTGTCTTTGTCTCGTCTTGTGGGAGGAAGGGGAAATGACGACGCTTGATGGCAACAGCCGCGGCGATCACTTGTGGGTTCGACGCTGCTAGCTCGTGGGCATACACGGTAATCTTCGCTATTAGACTTGAACGTCTCTTACTGGTGGCCGTCTATGTGTGCCTGCATGGTGTTAAATAAAAGTATCCTGTTATACGAGGTGAAGACTCTTCGCGTGGTCTTTAGGCTTATCTCAGCTTCTTAAGCTTAAGTGTCTCTAACTTTCCTCATAAAAAGACGCTATTCAGGAGAACCTTTGCGTTAAGAAGTTGACGAAGGAGACTCGGAAACAGCGACTCTGTACATCTGCAATAGGATGGGGTTTATGTGAGTTATGATAATCAGCATGCTAAGTCGCGGCCATTGTTTTAAGCGTCAATTGACGCCTTTCTTTGATATGATGATATGACAGGCCAGGAGCACTTAAGCGCGCCCCTGGTGATCGGTAATGGCGGCCGTACCCTGTCGTGCGACGGGAGGACGAACGTCGCATTTACTGCGGCGAGCAACACACTAGCGTTGTTGGCCAACTACCACTGGCACGAAGGCTGCTATCGCGCTGAGACGAGCGCCAGTATGGCGTGGGAAGCAACAGACGCTACGCGGAGGACGACAGTGGGACCGGAGGACGGCGTCGAGCGGATATTTTGCTGGCGCCGACTGTATAACCGCGGACACCGACGGCGGCAATGGGATTCACACCACACTATACTACAAACGAGCATGTAGGTGGTACCAGCGGGTCTACCTCGCAGAGACGCCGAAGAAGATGCAGTAGAGAGCGCAGGAGCAGTAAAGAAAACGAGAGAAAAAGAAAACAAAACCGAACAAACAATGTACTAAACAGGAAAGGTAGCCGCCTACCATGACGAGGAAAAGAAAACAACTAAAGGAAGGTTCCAGACGAAAGGCTGGAATGCACGCAGTTTATGAGCAGAATATGGGAACGAAGAGGAGCTCACAGAGAGAGGGAAATAAGAAGCAGTAGAGAAGGGAGAGGGAGAAACAAGATGCATCGCCAGAGTGCGCTGGCGTCGTCCGCGGGAGAACCATATAGCTCTCTCTGAAGAGACCAACCAGTCTCTGGCCGGTGTGCCGTGTTGGGCCCAGCGGCGATCTGTAATGCAAAAAGGTTCCTTCGCCCCCACCCCCCTACCTCCTACCTTTTTCTGCTAGGAACCACAGGAAGTATTACAGTGGACGCGCTGGCCGGCGTCTTTTCGAGAAGGAAAAGCGTCTTCCCCTCCCTCTCTCTCAAGACATCGGCAAAGCCTCGCGCGGGCTCTTTCTCTCCCCTCCTTTCCGAATGCCTCCCGGGGAGAGGTTAGACGCATGCACTCCGCGGGGCGCCACCTGTGGCGGTGCCATTATGCCCCATTTCGAAGCTCAAGTAGGGACAAGAGAGGGCGCTGCTGCTGCTTCTGCGAGGCGGCTGAGCGTTAGCCGTCTTTCTTCTTACCGGTGGGCAGCGCTTGTTTCTGCTGGCAAGAACGTAACGTGCGTGCGTGCGTGCGTGAGGACCTAGGGGCGCCTACGTCCTCACGTTTGCACGCACATAGTACATGCCGGCGGATGAGGCCCTTCTCGAGTACGTGAGAGTCAGTTGGTTGCCTTCCTTGCAGCTCCTGGGAGCGAGCGAGCGTTGAAATGAGAGGACCGCGAACGCGTTCATCAGTGTACGTCTTCGGGGAGACGGGCCGGACATACATCGCCGCCTTGGCTCTCGTGTCCCGCTTTTGTTTGTTTGTTCCCTTGCGCGGCGTTTCTGGCCGGTGTAGTTGTTGCACTGCTGGTGCGCGCGCAGTGGTGGCGGAACTTGCGTGATCGGGGATATGGCGTCTTAGCGCTGCGAGAGACCGCGGCAGTAGAAAGTGGCAATGCGGCCGAGGAGAAGACTTGCGATAAATGGCCTCGGTCTTTCCTTTCTCCCGTTTTTTTTTTCCTTACTTAGCTTTTTCTTTTCTTTCTGAGTGTTCTTGGTCAGTCTTCTGCGTTGTTCGCACGCGAACGTTTTCTCTCCGGCGCAGAGGCCAAAGTTACACCGTGCGGCCGAACAGAAACGGCAGTCCCGGGAGAGGAGACGGTAATTCCTGGTTCGTGCTCCTCTTGGCGAGCATTTCGGGGAAATCGTTTGCCCCGGCATCAATCCACAAATCTTCGAGCCGTGCAAGGGTCGATAGTCGGGTGGTCGAGAAAACGATTATTTTCTATTAAGTTCTTCCTCCCACTGCTCCAGGGCTTCCCTATCAAGGGAAGAAACACTTGCACAGGGCTGTACGGTAAATTGTTAAAGGGAACACCTTAGTATATCCGGTCTGATTACGAGTAAGTTTTTTATGTCAATGCATCGGTAATATACTTTTTTTTCCCACTATGTGTCTACAAGCTTCACATGAAGCACTTTTTCTGATGAAATTGATTATTCGTTCAAGTTAAATAGCTCTGAACAGAAATTGGGTGTTCTCATTATAGTGCACAGTACCATACACTGCTGAAGCAAAAATGCATCATGTCATCAATTTGTCCATTGGAAGCATGTGAGTTGCATATACTGGTCGGTCGACATAAAACCTTTCAGAAATGGCTTAAAGAGCTAGGCTTCTACTACTAAGATGGTTATTTGACGATTATAAGCCGCCTAGAAACGCCATATTAGAATTATAAGCTTGTATTCGTTATTTACTACTATCAGTAGACTTTCTACAGGCAATCCCTTTCGGTGCGTACAGGATAGGAGCTGGTCAATATGAACTGTAGGTTGTCTATGAGAACGGGCCTATGGAAAGAAAAAAAAAGAAAGCTGTCTACGAGACGTCTATAAATCGTTTATACACTGTCCAGCGGAGGATTTAGGGTAACGAGCTTCAGCAAGCTACATGGCGAGCGGTAGACGCAGTCAGCGGGCAGGACCGCACGATGCAGCTCCCATATCGGACCCGAAAGCCTAATGCGCATCACCGTCGATTTCGCACGAGTAATCCGTAGCCAAGTTATACGCAAAAGCCTTTCTTCCATCGCAAACGAGTTTCGACACTCCGCGTTGTCTGGCGCGCGATAACACCCCGATCCTGGCGAGAGAGAGAGAGGAGAGGGAGGGGGGGTGCAACAGCCTCCGACTTGTCTCGACGGTGCGCGTGCCCGTCGAGTTGACGAGGGAAGCGGGTCGGCTTTGTTCACCTCAGCCTCCGCGCACTCGGTTGCATGCGCCTTTCGCTGTGTGTCCTGTGCGTATGTGTGAGATCGCTCAGGGATGTCATTAAGACGGGGCACGCCACCGAAGCGCCCCCCCCCCTCTCCTTCCTACTCCTCTCTCTCTCTCTCTCTCTCTCTCCGATCTCCTAAACGGAGTGCTCTACCGGCTCGACGTGCACTGCTGGCTCCTCCGGCGATTAATTAAAGGAGCGTTGCACCGCTAATTAGGCCTGCTGTTTGGGCGTCGTCGAACTCGCCCGCCCACTCGACTGGGGAAGGCCGTCCGCCTAGGCGCGCGCGCGGACCCTCGCCGTAGGTTTGAAAAATGCGCCCCCTAAAACAGCGGCGACGAAACAAAGCCCCGGGCTTAATGTGCCGGGTCCCGGCGACGACGATCAAGGGCTCGTGTTAGTGTCAGCCGCGCGTCGACCTACACGGTGTCGTTCCTCTCTCTTCCTCCTGTGCTCTCGCAGGGCAGGTTGTTGCTGCGCGTTGTTGTGCGAGCGTTTTCCGTCTTGGTTTTATTGACTACCACCGTATTTCTTTGCGTGCTTTGTTCCGTTAAGTGCTTCCAAATTTGCGCGGACGTCGCCCTCGTCAACAGTTTGACTGCAGAGGAGCCGGCGCGACGCGTGAAACGCTTGCAGGGGGAGAATCGAACGATGTGTGTTGCTCTTGACGCCCAACTGAATGGCACAACTCCGAACGCTATTATAGGCCGCGTTTGGACGCATTAGCCGCCGCCGGTATTTATTACACCCGGCAGAACGGTGACCGATATCAGCATCATTATTTCAGAAAACATCGCCGACCTTTTTTTTTCTATTTTTTCCTAAGTCGAGACTTCTCCATGCCACAAACCCCATGTTTTTGGCTGCATGTGTGTGTTTTGTAACAATCTTGTATACAGGAGTATTTCCGTCGTCATGAAACCATGCTATGGGGCCAGGCGAGAAGTCTTTTCCGAAGCCGAATGGCTTCGTAACTTTCGAGAGAGACTGCGCGCCTTCATTTGCAGCGAGTCTAAATGACAATAGAAAAGCGTCGGTGGGTAACTGTCTTCGCGGGCAGTTCTTAACACGAACACGACACAATCAAAACGAGCCGCGCAAGACCAAGATTTAAAGACGCAGGTCTTGTTAACGTCACACCACCCGTTCCACAGAGCGGTCGCCAGCTATCGGTCTGATCCCATCGAAAGAAGCGTCCAATGCTCAAAGCGGCAGCGTCCATAGAAGAAGCTTCGAAACTCCCGCTCGCCCAGGTTCCAACGCCCTTCACCCAAGCACAAAAATCAAGAGAGAGAGATCTGAAAACAAACCAACCAAGGCAACTACAAGAAAAAGCCAGAAGAAACTTAAGGAAGTCAGACACGTACGCACACGGGCTACACACTCTGCATACCCACCCTTGCCGCCGGCGCCGTCCTCAACCGGAGTTGTAAGTCGTCGAGCGGCCTCAGGGCTCGCCCCCCCCTCTCCCCCTCCCCCTACTTTTGTCGACCGCCATCGCCTTGTATTCGGAGTTAGCGAGGCATGGCGTTCAAATTGCGCCCGCGGAAGAAATAGGCTCGGTCATCCGTGCTCAAACGCCTCTCCGGGGCAGATAGTGTTCTCTGCACGGGCTACGCCCGAGGCTGGCTGGCTTCTTTGCCTCGTGCCTTTAGCTGTCGAAGTGAACCACGTGCCCACCCAGCTTCATCTTCTCGACTTGCTGATTTTGTTCCTTTATTTATTTAGCTTTTTCTTAGCTGAGTAATTTCTTGCGAGCCGGGAGCACCCGAGGATGTGTGTGTGAAGTCGTGCTTTCCAGTTTTGGCCATTTTTCTTTCGCGCTCGCTGGCGCGAGCGTATTTTTAGCGTCGTTTCAACACGTTCCTTTGTTCCCTGCCTAACGTGCGCTATGATTCCTTTATTCCTTGTTTCTTTCTTCTTCTTCTTTAGTGCCTCTAAGTGACTGTCCCGTTTCATTTTATTTTGTAAGTTCGAGGTACGTTGTTCGTTTCTTGTCCCCCGCCCCATACTTGCATTTCTTTGAAAAAAAAAAAAAAAGCGCGTAGAAGACGCGAGTGCTGTTTCCACTCGCATAGTTGCCCGAAATACCAGCGGTATAGGCGTACTCGATGGCTTACAATGGCAAAGCCAGCGAGCTACTCCCCCGACGCAAGCAAGCTCAAACATCTGTACAACTGTCATGTTTCCTGCAACCCGTCGGGGTGGCTTAGCGGCTGTGGTGTTGCGCTGCTATAAGCGCGAGGGCGCAGGATCAAATCCCGCGGCCGCGGTGACCGCATTTCGATGGAGGCAAAATGCAAAAACTCCCTTGTCCCGCGCATTGGGAGCACGGCAAAGGTACCTTCGTGGTCAAAATCAAGGTGGAGTCTCCCGCATCGCCCCCACCCTCCACCACGGCGTGCCTCATTATCAAATCGTGGTTTTAGCACGCGTACGTAACACCCCAGAATTCATTCACGTTTCCTGCAAGCGAACAGTATACAGCTAGTTCGCCGAAGGAACTTTTATTTCCAGAGCTCGACACGCCGTAGTATTCGATTACGAACGTCTATTGCAGCATAGCGTCATCGGAACAGGAACGTAGGCCAACGAAACATGTCAGAGCAGCATTAAGCAAAAATTTAACATCTATTGCTGACTGCAAGTACTACGACTCATAGCTTGTTCATGGTCACAAGAGGGCGCTTCCCACTAGGGACGATACGTTATCAAAGGCGAAATCCTTTCTTTATGTTCTTTCCACCCCACCCCTCTCACCTTTTTCGCCGGTCCCACTGTATTACATGTTTTGTGGTCGGGGCTATACGTTCGTTGCTGTTGTTGTTGCCGTTGTTTCTAATCTTTCCCGCGAACACGCCTTGTCGTTAAAACAAACACCCCCAGACGTCGCCGCCAGCGCTATTCCGGCATTACGGAAAGGGTACTTCGAGAACGGCCGGGCGATAAAGCTCGCTAATAATCCCGGATTACGCCATCGCAGCAAAAGCTCTGAGCGGAAGTGGAACGCCTTTTGCCGATTCCGGCGTTGCGCCCCCTCAAGAGGACGAAACCCCGTTCGACTGGAAAACCTGGTGACTGTTCCCTGTGTTTTGTACCGCTAGCCGCCGCCGGCGCCCAGATCGTTAGCGTTGTCACTGTGGTGTTTCGCTGGCCGGTATACGGGGGGAGGCTCTTACTGGCCGGATGATTGGAGTGCCACCTTGGGGAATCCATTAGTTGCGCCGAGAAGGAGATGGGAGACCGCGGCTGTGATCCGCAAGATTTCGGAGTCCATAGAAACCGTCGCAGGGTTCTGCAATGTGCGCCGTTTACCCATTCATATAGAGCGCTCCGAAACGCGCGTTGCTAATTCCCCTGGAGGTTGTCGCCGTAGATTGCTTCGTAATTTACAGGCACTGCCACGTCTCCATCTGCTACGCGTGCTAACCGTTGTCCCAGCGGACTGGCAAGTGACAATGAAACCGAGAAGACGTGCAAAAGAAAAAAAAAATGAAAAAACACTAAGAAAGAACTATCTGCGGTCGACAGATTGGAGCGGCCGCAGCACTGTAGCTGTGTATTTAGACAGTGTTCTAGAAGATGTGTCTAGACACATTATAAAAAGCATATGGATGCTTTATTCGAACCTCTGTTGATCGTCCGTGGTATCTTAGGACTTTACGGCCTCGGACTTTTTCGAACTAGTTCTATAGACGCTACTTCTATAGATTCCTTCTGGAGACTACAGTGTGTGTGTGTGTGTGTGTGTGTGGCGTAGACACTCTGCAAATAAACCGTTTTGAACGAACACACGAGAGGAAATGGACGTGTCGACAAGTAGTTTGCGTATCTAATCTGAAAATTTCGGATACGTAAAGGTAGACTGTTGAAAGATTAGATACATACCAACAGTATAAAAGCTGTTTAGTATAACACTTGTGAGGACTCTGCCAAGACATTTTACGTATTATCTAGGAATTTTTTTTTCCCTAAGAGACATACAGAATGCCTATGTACTGCCTCCGGACGCATAGCTAAGGGTTAGCTGTCTACGAACAACTTTCAAGTCTGCGGACCACAAGACCAGATGTAGCCGACTTTTTTGTCGACTCCTTTCGTGCATAAATACTGAATATGCATTTCTGAAACGCGAAAACACAAGCTTACGGGCGGCCAAAGCCGACTATACACCAATACGCCCTTAACACAGTCTATACAGTCCATCGGGTGCATACTCAGCGGTCCATCGCGCCGGTGGTCGGTGTCGTCGTCGCCGGCTTTGTAATTTGCAAGCGGTGGCACGCCCCCAATTGCTACCTTTGCGTGTGTTCGGCGTCATTTGCGTATTACTGCGCACAAAAAAACAAGAGCCGAGAAGGACGGCGGGGACGCAATAAAGGGAAAGTATATAGAGCTAAACTATCCGCGGGTAATAGTTTGGCGACCGCTGCGCGCGTTGTGGTAAGTGTCCACTGTGTATACGTATATTAGACGAACTATAGCCGTCTACGCGCCCCCAGCCTAGCCGTGGCTCCTCCCATCCACGACGCGAGCTGTTATTAATCCGCGGAGGGATCCGTTCGTCTAAACTGCGCGACTTGGGCGGAGCCTCGCGCATGCGCGAGACGACGCGGACCAAGTGTCTCTTCCGCAATCGTGCTTCGAGTAATGATACACTCTCGTTCGCATAACCGCGCAAACGCGGTTATCCTATACGGTGGTTAGCGAAGACCGGAAAAAGAAGAAAGGGGGTCAGTGCAGGGCGCAGCGTGGATGCATGGTGCGCCGTCAGCGACTCCCGTCACACGAAAGCACAGGTCGCGAACGCTTGGCAAAAACGATGTTTTAACGTCCTGTAAATAACCTACGCAGGCGTTCTGACGTTCTTGCACAACGTGCACAGAATGTCGTCGACAACCCGAAGACTTATGCTCACTTCATACACTCTTGTCGAATAACGTTCGTAGGTCTGTTGCAAGAGCTCAGCCTTCGAAAGCCTATGTAGCCTCGTGATAGATCAAAGGAAGCTGACTCGTTGATCACGTTTGTCTGCAACTAGTACATGCACATTTTTTAACTAGAAAAGGAAATTATACACGAAGGTTACGAGAAGATCATGGACTATATATAGAACGTCTAAATTTCTATAATGGCATGACCTTCTGTGCTGTGTCGTTCCATGCTATCTTCCCAGTTACTACTTTTCTATTCTCCCTTCCTATCTATAATAACTTCAATTAAATGTAGAAATTTCACGATTTCAATATCATGTTACAGAATTAGTATTTGTTATTGCGATTGCAAAACAGGCCAATGGAGTTTCTATATGTTTCTTTCTACAAATCCCATTTAATGTGGAGAGCTAAAGAAGGCGTTTTGACGCGTTTGCAGAGATTACCTTCGAGCCTGTGAACTTTTTTTCCCATACAAAGCGACGCAGCTGCTCATATGGTCGTAGCAAAACAATATAATCGAGATTCGTCTTATCACGAAGTTTTGATAGCTATACGTTTTCTGATGGCGTATTTTTTCGTTATTTCTATCCCAAATATGCTTACCGGGTGATGTACCGGCCATCACCAGCACAATGACTGCAAACGCCTCCTCGTTTTTCGCCCGAATCTCTCCCAGAGCTCGGAGAAAATGGAGCTTCGACGGTTCTCAGCCGGGTCAGAAATTGACATTCAAATGCGCTCGCGCAGCGCCAGCGGCATAGTTGTATACGCGCGCAACGCGAGAAACGCCTTCGCATCAAAATAGAAGGAGAGTGACGCCATCTTACTTGGCACACATACGCACGTCCGCGAGCCAGCCAGCCAGTCGGGCATGCGTTGGCTCAAATTTTGGCCGTATAGGCGGAATCGCTGAGCAGCCAGCTCCAACCTCGCGACGCGAGTCACTTTTCGACAGGCAGATATCCGCACTTGACAGCGATTTCGGCAATTCCTCTCGCATACACGAACCAAGGAAAGAAAGAAAGGAAGGAAGGAAGAAAGAAAGGAAGAAAGCGAAAGCCAGGACTTAGCGAAAGTATAGAGGTCACGGAGCCGAGCGAACAGTCTGGGTATTTCGAACGACGGGGACAGATAGGAGGAAGAGGCAATGCGCACACAACAGGGACAGCTTAGCGTCATGGCTCTGAAGTTCCGGGCGTGGCCCCTCCCCCCGACGAGGGCTCGCGAGACACCTTCGAGTGTTACACGAACTCTCTCTCTCTGTCTGAATCTGTAGTAGTATTCGAGACGTCGGGCGGCCCACCGTTTTACCCTGTGCGGGTTTTGCGATGCGCGTGTGCCGTATTCCCTCGAATGTAACCAGAACCGTCGCATTGGTTCAGTGTTGATGAGCTGCCGATGACCTCGAGGTCCGCGGATTCGTCTACCGATTGCGGCAGTCCAGTCTTGATAGAGGCTCAATACAGATACAAAAGAACAAGAACTCCCCGTATACTTCGACTTTGGAGCACGTTAAGGAACTCCAGATAGTCCGATACATTAAACAACAGTGTACCGTAGGCCCAACAGCTCAGACGCTGCTTGGGAAGGTACAGGTCCCGAGTTATTACGAATAATGTAGGTCGAAGTTGATTTAGTGAACACTGTGCGAAAGCTAGAGAACCCACTTGTGACCAAAGTGACCCACTTAATATAGGGATCGACGAACCGGTACACCTGTACTGGTTGTTATTTAAGTCGATCGGGCTTTAGACGACCAATTCCGACACAACTGTGCCCCCCCCCCCCTTCCCCCAAGCTTCTGAATTTACCTCACAGCTTTTCTCAAACACACGACACCATCGCCCGTCGCGTGCGAGGGTTGCTAAGGCATTTGTTTGGGAGAAGCTTCACTCAATTGGCAGTAACATTTTGGCTAGATTTTGCATGGGCTATTAAGGATAAGCATCTGCCTGCGTTTGAATGTTCCTCTCCTTTATTTAAAAAAAATTCTCACGCGATATTGAACTCGGAGAAACAGATCGACATTCGCGGCCGAGCTATATCCGAATAAATACGGAACATACGCGTAGTGTGCGCGCGTGTGAGGTGCATAATACTACACGCCACACTTTTCACGCTCGTCGCGGCGGCCGTCGGATTACCACGAAGCAAAGCGAGTCGCGCTCGCGCGACTCCGTGAGACCTAAAGCCCCGAACACGTCACTCAAAAAAAAAAAAAAAAAAAAAAAAAAAATGTGCACGCGTACACGCCGATCGGGAGACAGATATGCCACTTGTGTCGTCCGCGCGACTACCACGAAAACCGGGTCATCCCCCAGACGCATTTTATACACTGTGCGGTTCGTTCGTCTGCCGTGTTTGTTTACTTGCTCTTGGAGAGTCTGCGCTTTGTGAAGACTGCTTGTCTGCGGAATCATTCTGATGGCTGAGGGGGGTGGGGGGAGAGGGGTTTACCGTGCGCCTTTCGAAACGTTTTTTTTTTTTTCACTTGGAAGGGAGCCGTCAAGTTTGTTGTCACGGAGGAACATGAAACGCGTGACTTCAAGTACGCCACACTGAAAGAAAACGCCGAAGCCGCATTCCTATTTGTCTGACTAATGGGATTAAGCGTTCCTCACGCAAAGATTACAAGAGGAGCAACGGTCCCTGCATTCTTTTGACCACCTGGAGTTTATTTATTTATTTATTTATTTATTTATTTATTTATGAGTGAGTGAGTGAGTGAGTGAGTGAGTGAGTGAGTGAGTGAGTGAGTGAGTGAGTGAGTGAGTGAGTGAGTGAGTGAGTGAGTGTGAGTGAGTGAGTGAGTGGGACTGTTTGCAACCACTGCAGCATGTCAGCGGCTTCTTCACAACGCTTTGCTGTGCGAAAAAAAGGATGATGATAGGCGACGGGAATCGCTTCACCTGTTTAGCACTGTACTGCCATACGTGGGGCAGTCACTTGTAATTAACCATAAGCTGAACGTATGCGTGACTGACTGATAGCTCGACTGGGTGATCGGTTGACTCAAGTAAACGAGAGTACTTGCATTAAGTTCGCAATAGGACTACGGCCGCATGTTGTCAGCATTCGAACAAGCGACCTCGTGCTCAGCGGCCGAACCAACGTAGCGACTGAGTATACTGGCCGATATATCTTCTGTCTCGTGACTATTTTTCGTTGTCTGGTTTTTATCTGACATTTTATCCGGACCTTCATATGCGCAGCGCTTGCCCACAGGCTGAGCCGTCACGTGCGATCTTAGAAAACGCGCTTAGGAGTCAGCGCACGAAACTATAACGTCACGTAACTAATTTCTTTGCACTGGTACAGTGGAGCTTCTCAGTGACTACCACTGCAAGGAGGTCAAGCCCAACTTCAAGGCGCCGCCCTCCCGGCTCGAGTCCTTCGGAATATCCATTAGGGCAACGAGACCGGACACACAACTACATACTCGCACGTACAAGCACGTTCTCGAAAGGAACGCGAACACGGCGGAGCCGTCCCTATCTGCGGCCTCTTTTCTTCTTTTTTCTTTTGTGCCTGAGAAATTAAGACAACGCACACGTATACATGCAACGTATAGGCACGCGCAGCTAAGCTCTCGCAAAACAACGCGTGCGAGCAAGAATCTGGTGCGGGTTCATTTGCATAACGACGAGGTCTGGATCGTTACCGCAGCTACGCGTGCATCATGACGACGACGACGACCAAGTCGAACGGCGGAACGACGGCAAAGCGCGTTCCCCGCGCGCCTCTCCAACCACACGCAGCATGCAGTGCGCAAGCAAGAGGCAAAATAAGCCTCGCACGCACTCGTAGAACGCAAATGCACAGACGACAGGCACTCACTGTGCCCCGTATAACTTAGCCGGCGCGCTCCAGTGCGAATCTAGGCCGCACTAATCCATGCATATGTGCTGCGCGCGCGCCATCCCACGGGCGTTGTCCACAAGTGCGGGTCGTTCGGTCGGCCGGTCGGTCCGACAGTTCTTTTGTTTTCGGCAATACCTCAGCCGGCCCGCTCGCTTCCATTTCCTTTCGTAATGGATCTCCCCTCTTCCCTTCCAAGCAAACGGTATACGCGCGCCTCCTGCGTTCCCACGAAACTCGTTGGGCAGAGTGCATCGCGAGCCGCGACGCCGCTCTCTCGTCGCGAGAGACGATCTATAGCTTTGCGCAGCGGTGTCCTACATACACGCACCAACTCACACGCGATCCGTTGCAGACGCCAGCAACAGCTATGTCTGGAACGAACGATGGGTCCCGATCGACACGCTGCTGCAGAGCGCGACGTTGGCGACGTCACGAAGCTACGTCACGAAGTTGCGGCGGCGCTGCCGTCGCAAACTCTATCGACAAACTCTATCATCGCGAAAACGCTAGATAAGCAAGCATGACGAGCGTTGCGAAGTTCTGAAAAGTTTATTTCTAAAGGGTGTTTCTCTAAGCGGCGAACCGCGCAGAAGTGTCATCAAAATCGTCCGCTTTATTTGCCTGCACTCCACGTCTGTTTCTTTACAAACGTGCTGCTTGTTTGCAGACGATTTTGGATTAGCTTCACGGGCGCCGCCACCGGTCTGTTACGCGAACAAGTTATCGAAGTTGCGCGCCGATACGTCCATTTAGTGAAGTCGCGAAACAGCGAGCGGATCTGCACAACCGTTTTCGTGCACGTGCAATAGACCGCGTACAACCGTGAGTCGGTTATTCGAGTTTAATTTACCGAAGCGAATGAGGTGCCGCCATATTTACGCTGTTATTGGCGCTGACGTTTTCTAACAAAGCAATTCGTGGTACTACAACTGATTCCTATGCATGAAAACTGGTGCACAGACGCGGCGTTTCCCGACAACGTCGATTTCACGTCGCAGGCGCGCGAGAATCGGCAAATTGTTCGCGTAACAGCCCCAAGATGGCGGCGCCCACGCGGTTCATCGTCTGCTCGGGCCGGCCCAGCAGAAGACGTCGACCGGCGCCGGGACGACCGAAATTACAGCCGCTCGCTCGCGTATTTCCTGCGAGCGCGCGCGTCCGCTGCCTTAATTTCTCACAGGCTACTTCTGCTTACATACCTGCTTTGCTTGCTCGCTTGGCCGGCTAGCGGGCGTGGAGAGAAAGAAATAGAGAGGGAGAGAGAAATATGGGGGGCGTCAGGAGGCACGCGGGGATGACTAATTGAGGCCCCAGATAGGCCGTGGCGTGCGCTCGACGGGAACCGTAAATAGAAATCGGGCGTTGGGGGTTAGGAAACCTCTCGGCCAACCCTCCCCACTCCTTCCATTCCTGCTAACCTATCCTCCTCCCTCATATCCTGCCCCGAACTCATCCTTGCCGGCTGGCCTTCGTGAAATTACTTACACAGTCCTTCCGTGATGTGTGTGAGCAAGAAGCCGACATCGACGGCGATGCGCGGTCAGGAGAACCAAGTGCTAGTTAAATTTAAGAGAAAAAAGAAAAACTTAAGAGCCTAGCAACGCCGCGGGCGTGTTCTGACTACTTCTGACTACGCATGCAACAGGTCTAAACATGATGCGGCATTTGGAAGCAGTTGCTAATCTGCGATCTATACTTACTCGCGATGTGAGAGGAAGCGATAACGTGAGGAGTTCCTAAAACGATGGGAGAGGCGGGGAGTGGCCAATTTTCGGGGAGATAAGGCGTGAGCGAGGTGAGATGTGTAGAGACCGGGTGCCTGCATGCAGAGCGTGAGTACGTGTGGGGGCTATTTCAATGCGCGCTCAGGCAAGACGATCGCCCTCGACTAGAAGCTGAGGGTCCACCGGCTAATGTCTTAATCCGTTGCGTAAATCGACGGGCTGCTGCTTTTATTTTCCTTCTATATGTTTTTTTAAAGCACTGATGATCAACGTTTTGTACTGCCTGTAACGATCCTTGCCGTCACTAACCTAACGTAGTAATTACGGCGCACTCGGAAACGTTATACAAAATTCTACGCAACGATTTTGACTTCTTAGATTCTTTAGTTGTTTTATCGCGGTAGACTATGAAGGAAGAGCAACATAAACAAAACGATAAAGAACGCCTTGTGGCGACCTTCGTTCCGCAGTTGAGCATACAGACGAGAGCGGAACTACGGATAACACAACCGGAGCAGCGAAAACACATTTAAACGTTCACGAAACGAAAAAAATATCGAATTTACAATAAACATCGCGGATAATCAAATCCTGTCATCGGTAAGACAAATATCTACGTTCACTCGACTCATTCCGCGACAAATCGATAGCTGGCTCGTAGTTAAAACGTAGGTCAACGCTGAACGTTTTATTAATTGACCTAACTTGAACTGACTGCTCTATCGAGTAGTTGTTGTTCTTTTTTCTTTTTGTTTTACTAGTACGCTGACTGGCTCATCATTCAAATGAACCCATATTTAGATTTAACGTCACGCACCAAGGCAAGCAGTGCTATAGAAAAACAGTTTTGCACATACACACACAAAAAAAGAAAGACAGTGAAGCATCCGCGAGATTATTCGACTTACACAAGATACTCGCCTTTCTCAGCACCTGACTGAGTGGCAATAAACACTACCTATGCACAAAAGAATTTGAGGGAATGACTTTTAATTAAAGCGTATGCCTTTTCGCCCTGCGAGCGTACCAAGACGTTCAAATTTAGACAGTAAACGTCGCTATATAAGCGGGCTCTCCAGTCGACAAGCACAAAGCACGCGCGATAAATCAGTCGCGCGCTGTTCAAATATTTTCCTTTCGCATACTCTCCTCCTAATTCTCTTTCTCTCTCTGACGCCATATATAGAGCGCCGTTCGCAGCTCCTTAAAAGAGGAAAAGAATCCTTCGCCAAACAACCGCTCGCAGTTTCGCCTAATACTTTCTCCAACGCCTTTATTCTAAACCAGTGGCCCAGAAACACACGAGAAGAAAAAAAAAGTGCAGAAACGACTAAACAGAGCTCGGGCCCAGACGTCTTTCACGCTAGGGTAAATGAAGGAAAGAAGGGAGGACGAAACAATGATGAAAGCGTGCCGCATTTTCTTTGTTTATCTTTTCTTCTCACGAATAAATTTGGCGCCGGAGTTTATTCACCATGCTCGCATAATGGTATTACAGTTTCCGCCTGTGTGTGCGTGTGTGTGTGTGTGTGTGTGTGTGTGTGTGTGTGTGTGTGTGTGTGTGTGTGTGTGTGTGTGTGTGTGTGTGTGTGTGTGTGTGTGTGTGTGTGTGTGTGTGTGTCGTACAGAAAGCCTGCGCTGTTGTTTTCAGCACTATGTGCGCATGTTCTCTTTTCGGGGTTCCACCGGTAGCGTAGTCTTCTCGGCTTAGCTGCACCGGTTAATCAAACGATTGACTCGCGTACTATGCGGACCACTTCCCGCGGTGCGACGCGGGAGGTGGCACGCTTAACTCTCCCTTTCGTTCCTGCTCATTTACTTTAAAGACATAATGTCGCGTGTGTTTCCTCAGTCTCGTCAGAGCGCCATAAACTCCTTGTGAGGACAGCGAGATATGTCGTCTTTTAGGCGACGGACGAAGCATAACCCAAAGCACCAGGTCAGACCGGTCGTCTCCTGCATCGAACGGTTTTCTTGAGGTTCGAAGCACCTATGAGAGAGAGAGAGAGAGAGAGAGAGAGAGAGAGAGAGAGAGAGAGAGAGAGAGAGAGAGAGAGAGAGAGAGAGAGAGAGAGAGAGAGAATGTAATACCGCAGCCACGATTTATAGACTCCTTTTTTTTTTTTCTTGGTTGTGCTTTCGCACATGGACCTGCTAACTCCCCATGTCGCGTAAACACGGCGTTCTTTGCGGCAGAACGAATCCCGACAGCCTTTGCTCTCTGATTGCAACGCGCTGATGACGCAGTCTCGCGCTCATTAGCGCGTTGCACTGGTAGGCGATCCGCGAAGGTTTTTGTTGTTGTTGTTGCTTATTTTCCTGTCTCCCGGATGCAGCGCAAGCCACGCTCTTCCACGAATGGCGCATCGCACCCTTAATTGCATTACCATTCTTGCGCGGAGTGGTTAGAACGTGTAATGCATGCCGCGTTTCGTGTTCGGCACGCGCTAGTTCGCGTAGTGGCTCTCTCTCGCCAAAAATCTCCACCGACGGCCAATAAATCACGTAACGTAAATCTCATTCCGAGGTAGCGGAAATTCAACAGAGGCCAACTGGAATGGAGATAAACCACTTACGCACGAAAAACAAAACAAACAAAAAAAAAAGCCAGCGAGATTATACGCACGATTGCTGGGAAAACGTGCACGCATTTCGCCGAAGCTCTTCGCTCAACCAGATATTCGAGTTCGGTTAACGAAGGCTACGTCGACGGGAGAATTAGAAGAAACTCAAACGATAAACCCGTTAAAATGGAGATAAACGTTTCCGCAAGAGAAGCAGAGCGATTACACACGGCGATTAAGAAAACTGCGCAGACATATCGCCGCCGTTTATCACTCGACCAGATATCGGCGTTCGATATAAACAACCGAACAATGCGCAAGTCAAAAGAAACTCAACAGAAAAAAACAAAAAAACCTGTTTGCAAACGAACGTTCTGCAGCACAAACCGTACAATTATGTTAGCAAAATTGCGCCGCTATTTTAGTGTAGCTTTGGCTCATTAATTGACTGGTGGACTGAATAGCTTTTTTAATGCAAATGAAAGCTCAGTGAGATACTGACGTTATACGAATGATGACTATAAAAGTTACGCAACTCAATATACTGCTTAACTTACGACCGTTGTGCAATTCCGATAGTTGCGCAAATCGCACAGTCCTTTAGCTGCAGTTTAAAGCCCGCCAAAGTTAGACGCCGGTCGTAACGCGGAGAGACACTTACATTTCAATTTGTCATCCGCGCCATTGAGGCTGTCACGTGATACTTAAAACCACGTAAATCACCGCGACGTCATAGACATCCGTTCATCGCATACCTAAGAGACGTACCGGCGCATTTAAGATGTAAGATTGCGCCTGATGAGCTATTTGATATGAAAGATAAAGGGGCCATAAACCGGAACGAAACCGGGAAAAAAAACGAAAGAAGAGGCGCAGAAGTTGGCGAATTTCCAACGATTCCGGTGTTCGCGTGAGCGACAGCTATAAAAACGAACGCTCCCCGCAGATAGTCATGGAAAAGACGAGGGGGGCAGGGGGGTAGGCCGTGACTTTGACCGTCAAGGTCGCGGGACCTTGGGCCGTTCAACCATATATGCAAGACGTTTGCTGGCAGGACGCGACCTGACCGAGAACTGCAGAAAACAGTGCAAGGGGGGAATGTCTCCATATTGTTATCTCTTTTTTTCTTTTAATCGCAGTGCGGTCGACCTCTCGCATATATACGTTGGCGTGAGGAACCCGTATCTCACGAGAAAAATCTTCGGTGCAGAGCCAGGAATTCTCGGGACGATACTTTATGCCGGGAAACAAAAAGAGAGCTAGAAAAACAAAAGGAGAAAAGGTGTGCTTCGCAATTTGTAGCAATTATGCGGAGGCCGTGAGAAAAACAGTGCGCAGGTCTCTCTCTCTCTCTCTTGTGCGAGCAAATCCGCGAGGCGTGCCAGTGTACGCACGCTTCCACGTGACGGGCAGAAAATAAATGGCAGCTCGGAACGGATGCGAGCGTTATGCAAATTTGTGTCGTGTGGGGGCACGCGAAACCCTTTCTCTTCATTTGATTACTTATTTTTCCTTCTTTATTTTTTAAGTGTTTCTTTCCTTCGAAAGAACCATGTTGTTTACGTGCCACGCGCTTAGAGAGCTCGAACTCGCAGCAGCCCCGGATACATTTAGAACAGAGCGAATTTCACGCGCGACGGACTTCTATGGGAAGAGCTATAAAGGCTGATTAGCGAGACCGCCTTCGCCTCTGCGCAGAACGCAAGGCAGCGCAATGAATTAGTTTTCGCGCTTGGATTGTTCGTTCGCTGTTCGACGATACGGTGAAGCGGGACAGACGGGACACGCGCTGAAGTCCTTCGCGTTAAGAGAACTTTCAAAGATATCTTGTTGGGAGAACGCAATCAGGCCGGCGATATGCTTTAAAAAGTCCGTACAAATACAAGAGAAACTCAAATGAATTTCTGACACGCGAGAAGACTTCAGGGAAGCGAAGCTGATTGGGCCCCACGCGTTCTTTCTTTTCTTTTTTCTTTGTCGTTTCTTTTTTTAAGCTATATACCAACATTCCTTCTTTTATTCGCAGAGAATCCGTGGAAACTGGCTATCGGAGAGCTTGTGTTGGAACGGCCGGGGAGAACGGCCACGAAGCGAGCGCGTATTGTGTGAATAATATTCGACATCCCACTTCACTCTTTCTGTTCCCCTTTCCCTTCCCGCAGTGTTGGGTAGCAAACCGGACGCTAGTCTGGTTGATCTCTCTCTCTCTCTCTCTCTCTCTCTCTCTCTCTACGCATCATCACGATCTAACCTTCCCGACAGTGTATCCGCCGCAGCGAAGACGACTTGGTAGTCGGTGAAGTTGGCCGGAAACACGGTGGCCCGAAAGCTTGCACCGAAAGCAACAAAAAGGCGAACGACCGCTGAATCTGGCGTAAACGAATGTCCCACTACACGCGCAGCGCACAGCTGTAATATACGATCACGTGCCTGACTAATCGTACACTATACCCAGCCTTAATAAGCGGAGCAGGCCGCATCTCGCGCTCCCGTGCAACTCGGTCGCGACGCGGCGTTTTCGTTCGCCTGCCTTCCCAAAGTTACACGGCGGCGCGGACACGACGATCATTGCTCGAGCGCTCGCTCTTCAGACGGCGGGACTAAACCCTCCTGGCCCGGTCACATCGCGTCTACGTCGTCCAAAAAAGAGATGGCCGCAGGCAACCTGTAGTTAAGGTGCGCGCGCCCGCCCGCCTGCCCCGCGCTCCCACAGCGCGAACTACACGCAACACGACGTACAACAACAACAACTCGACGCCGTCGTCCTCGACCGACGCAGCTAGGGACGCCCACATGATGACCATGCAATGGGGTTCGCCTCTGCGCGTCGGGCGGCGTCGTGAGCGACCCATCCTAGCTTGCAACTGGAAACAGAGAGAAACAAGACGCGGCGGCGGCTGCAGCGTTGCAGGGCTGGCGTTTGTACTTCGCGTATGGCTAGCTGTACGTGCACGCGTCCCATCGCAGGCACGCGCGTATATATGACGACAAGTCGTCAGCGCGCGAGGCGGCGTCGGCTTCTATGGGAAGGGCGTGGACGCGCCCAAGCCGCGGCGCAGCTTGCAGTCAAAAGTCTCGGCGGCGTCGGCCCGGTCGCGCCGGAGAAATCTTTTATACTCCACCCCCCTCCCACCCCTCCTCCAAGCCGGGGTCGAGAGATGCGCCTGCTCGTCTTAATGGGGACACGAACCTGTCTGGTTTCTTTTTGGGCGCATACATAAAACATCGCACGTGTGTGCCTCAGACCGCATGCATGCTCGGCGAGCGACGGTGAGTTAGCTGGGCGCGCGGTGGAACCGACAGGAACAGCGCGAACTTACAAGAGGTTGCGGTGGTGGGCGTCGGTGATGCTTGCGGGATTTCAAAGCCTCCCGGCGGCCCACTGTTCGGCGGAGAAGCATGCTATGATGTTTTCTTGTTCTTCTTCTAGAGTGTGTGTGTGTGTGTGTGTACCGTGCACCAGGGTAGAAGCTGTAGAGCCTGCTGGCGTCGCGGGCTGTCGCGGGACCGAATTCAAGCAGCTTGTTCGAAAGTTCGGGAACAAATTCGTTGTAGGACACCAGAAAATCGCATAGGCCGGTGCGTATCGAAGCACGACGAACGTCCATCTGCAAGCTCCCACAGGCGCCCATAAACAGTTTCCTCAAAGTGAAAGTTGCCATCGACCCGACAGTACACTACATTGATTATACTGCGAGGTAATGTTCATAGTCACTGTCTATATGCGGGTGGTTTATCAACTGTAAGACGCTATAACGCTATAAAACTGTTTTGCTGCCTATATAGAACTCATCTACGAGCTCTGTAGAATACCAAAAGGAAGGACTAGGAGGATGAAATAGCTGTATTGAAAATTAAGAAAAAACAAAATAAAGAAAATTTTGAAATGGAATGTCGCCTGACAACATACACTCTGCCCATCATTCCATACGACCAGCCATATATTTCTGCAATGAACGGACAGTTTGTCTACTAGCCTGTACATCATCAGCTAGCGTGGTTCTATTACAGAAAATTCGTACGGACGGAATAGACGACTATAAGAACTCCATGTGCGGTCAATACAGGTCATCTAAATGAATTTACGTAACGCCAGATCACGCTGACGAATAACGACGGCCACGACGCGACCCCGGCCTATAGCCGCGTCAGCCCCAATTATAGCAACCGCTCTCGAGAACGAAGTTTCGGCAGTCGGGACGACTAAATTAAGAGCTCGGACGTCGCCCCGGACCTCGCGCAGCACTGCACGCTTCTAGTGGGAGTAGCACGGCATAGGGAAGGAACACAGACGCGCACATCACATCCAACCCGCCCCGCGACGGCCGTAAGAAAAGGCGTCGTCCACGCGTCCACCTCGCGCACAGCGCGCGTAGAGTCGCCCCGACGCCCATATAGCTGACGTCGCGGCGCCACGTTCGCGATCCGCTGCCAGCGGTGAGACAGCCGGTGTACGTACGCACAAACGTACGTAAGAGAACTGTGCGTGCTCGGAGGAGCCGCGGCATTAAAGCGCCATTAAGGGTGGGTGCGTGCGCTTTGTAAAAGGCCCCGCCGAGATAGCATCGAGGCAGCCCGTTGCGAAGGCAAGGGAAGGGGGGGGGGGGCGAAAGACGGAGACCGGTCTGGCTGAGAGGGTGGCCCTCGAAGACGACGTCCCGGCCAGCGACGTGGGATGGGGGCCCTCCTCGAACGCGGAGGCGATGCAGAGAGCGCGCGTCTCTTCTCTTTGTGGCTGACGTTGTTGTTGTTGTTTGGGAGGGCGGGATGACGCTGTGGTGGCAGATAGCTGCGGCTGCATCGCGACGTGCCCCCGTGGTATACACGTCTTCGCGGGCCTGATGGAAGCGCGTGCGTGCCACAACACGCAGGCCTCTGAGCTGGGAGAAAGAGACAGGCGTGTGTGCCTTATAGCGAATAAAGACACCGCTGAACGTCGCCGTAAGAAACGTTGCGGTGAGCTGGGCGAACGTGAAAACTGTGGCGGCGCTTCGGCCAATCTCCAGGGCAGGCGCTTTTCGAACGGTTGAATAGAAACCACGTAATCTTAATTCATCACCACACTATGCACCCACTATGCACCGATTAGCCCAGAAACGAGTGATCTTATGCTATCACGGAAACAACTTATGCTGGGTAGATTGGAGGTTGAAAAACGACACTTTAATAGAATCGGAAAGCCTCTTTCGTAGCTGTGAGATCCAGAAAGACCAGAAAGAGATCCAGATGGACACACATGCCAAAGTGGAGAGACTCCACACAGTAAGAGAGAATTGGAATGGCGTGTCGAGTTACAAAACAAGAGAACAAAGAGCCACGGCGCGGAAACGTCCTGCGTCATGAGTGAGGTGCTCAGATTTGTCGCGGGGCAGCCGCTCCAACATAGAAGAGGCGGAAACCGGCGGTACCCGCCTCCTTTATCTCAACTCAACTCAACTGGGCCGCGCGCAGGAAATCACTGAGCACGGACCCACCGGCTTCCGCAGAGAGCGGGGTGAACCCCTCCGTACGCTCCGGAGCGGTCAGAGGCCACGAGCTGGGGGCAATCAACGCTCATCCTGCTCCCACCTTACGAGCCCGCCGGCATTCAGAGCACCCCCCTTCGTACCCTTGCACCGTCCCCCTCCTCCTCCCAAACCCCTGTGGCGCGCATGCCAGCAATACTTTCTATACAGCGTACGAGGTACCAACCACTCGGCTCCTGTCCAGGGGACATGCGCGGCGTCGAATTCTCCTTTGTGTATCTACGCCTTTTCGACCGCACAACGTTGTCTACAGCTGCGTTGGGTCAGCGCTATCTCTCCGCAGGGTCCCTTCCTGCTCACAGCCCACGGCAGAGACCCAGGTGATCTCTGTTCGGTGCGGACGGCTGTGCCGATGTTTGCCCGGTTGCCCTGCGGGCACAGGAGGGGGTCCCCGCTCCTATACCCTCATTCAACCGAGCCGTACATCAATCCGGGTAGACACACACACATCACATACAGCTTGCCTGCTCCGCTTTGCGCCGCAGGTGATCCCGTGTTTGACCACGGGATCTATGCGATTCGGTCCGAACGCACCCCGCACGTGCGAGGCGGTGGATGAGGGGGTGAAGAAAACCCCGGCCCGTACTGAACACGAGCTCTCACACACCGGTATGTGTAGTAGTGCCGGGGCCAGCGACGAGATAAGGCCACAATGGAGGGCTAATTTTCACGCGACGCCTGCACGCGTATAGTGCGGGCGAGACGAAAGGACAGGTGCTCGCCCAGTTCACCCGCTCGAACGAGCCTGTTTGTCCAACGTCCGACGCGATCGTCCGATAGGCGCCGAAAGGAGCTCGTTATGGCTAGCGTAAGTTGGCTATGAATCGCAGCGAAGGTTTGACAGCGCGAAATCACGTGGGAAAGGTATACGCGGCTGTGTGTGTGTGTCGCGTTTCTTGTCGAACTTGTTCCTTGTGTATTTTACCGCAGTGTAATAGACTTTCGCCGCGAGGTGGCTGGAATGCACTGGCCTGCCGAACGTTCCGCGCGAGAGTTATCAGACAACGCATCGGTTCAACCCTTTTAGCGCGAAGTCGTCAAACACATTACCGATAAGCATCACACGGTGACGGGGCCGGTGGTAGCGACAAATATGGAGAGTGCAGGCGTCACTAAGCGTATAGAAGGAGCCCCAATGTACAGGTGCCGAGGATGAACGGGTATGACAGCACCGGTGTATACGGCTGCGTCGTTGAGAAGATCAAAAAAAAAAAAGGGGGAAAGAAGACGGGCTGGCTATCCCTCTGACGCAAGAGCGTCGGCGTGCTTTAATATCCCTACACCGACACCTGCTCAGAGCGCCCACAACTGCAGACGACCCATACCAACGGAGAACAAACAACTGTAGCGACTAAAATCATTATTACAGTAAAGTCTCACTATAACGAAACAGTATATAACGAAATAATGGATATAACGACGTAAGTGAAATTCCCCTTGAAGTTCCCACAAACTTTCACATTGCAGAGCACGTAATAATGAATATAACGAAGCAATCCTGGATCCTCCTTCAACTTCGTTATAACGAGGTTTTACTCTATTCTTATCATTAAAGAATTCGAACGCGCGGCATGCCTTCTTCGCTTCCGGTAGGGTCGCGCGGACAAGAACGGCGTGCTGGGCCAAGCATCGCGCGCACGTCCCATGTGTTCCTCGCGTGTTTTACACGGAGAGCACTTCCGAGGCCGCGCCCGTCGCTGCTACACGATGTAATTTCCGTCCATTGCTCGCGCGGCTCCGCGCACGGGGCGGAGTGCCCTGCCGCTGCCCCTTGCCCCTGGCGTGGCGGTTGCCGCAGCGCGCGCCGAAAAGTAAGAAAAGAAAAAATGAAGGAGGAGAAGCCGCCCGAAGACCGCTCGACTCCCGTGCGGCGGGAGGAAGACGACGGCGCGGCGGGAGACGAGATAATCGAAAAACGGGCGCCGCACAGGGCAACGCGTTTTGCGGCGGGGAGCGAAGCGCTTGGCGTGCTGCCTTGCGGCGGCCGCGGAGCCGCCCTCGGCTGGCCGTGCGCGATTCGAAAGGGGCAAGAGCTTCGAAAGGGCAAGAGCTTTTGTACGGCGATGTCCACTGCCGCATCGGCGCCCCTATAAGGCACGGCATCGAGCCAGGAGAAGTGCATGGCGAGTAGCTTAATTTTGCCAGTCGTCGTTTCACTGGAATTTGAAAAGTCCTCGATGAAGAAGCGAGCTCGAGCGACCGTGGTTTCAAATCGAACGTTAGCGGACAAAGTTGCGAAGCACCTTTGCGGGGGTGCGAACAAAATTGTACTTGTAATGAACCGTCCGATTGGATAGTAGAACCAAAGGAACCGGTGACTAATTGGTTATCTTGTCGCACCCCTATTAAAGGAGCTGGTATTTTACGTGAAAGACCGTAACATTTGATTACATGGTGTCACAATAGTTTTATGCGGTCACGTGGGGACATGGAATATAGACGCAATCGGACGTTTGTCCTTTTTTTTTCCTTCCTAGTTACGACGATGTCGAACGGCTTTTCAGTACAACAGCTTTGAGATAAATTGGCCAACCTACTCAAGCTACGAGCGTGCCTCATTAAAGCGTTCCAAGCGGATGCTCAAGCTAAAGCAAAACCACTTACGGGCATAGTTGAACTCGGCAACAAGAGGTTGTTAGGAGAGGCAGACACTGGTCTTGTAAACTGTGCGCGGTGCGACTGGCGATTCCTCTTGCAGCGCCAGGCAACGAAGAGCACGCACATATGTTATTGCGCGCACATCATGCCCACACGGACGCAATATTGCAACAGGGCGGGCCGACGAATCGCGGGGAGTTGTTGGCCTCGCCAGCACGCAACTTCGCGACTATAGCCGACCTCTGCGCGTCGCGAGCTACCATTATTCTTTTTTTTTATTATTTTTCGCTGCCCTACGCCCTTCCGTCGGTGCGTAAACATGTGTCACGAACAACAATGGCTGACCCCGGGCGCGCACGCGCGTCCCAGTAATTACCAGCGACGGCTGTCGATTCAAAAGGAAGCCCCTCAATCAGGCAGCGCCACTTCGTGCCTTGTCGCTCGTTCGCTGCCCAAGGAGGTTTCGCAGGGCTAAAAGCCACGTCACGTGACGTGTGCTGTATGGCTTTGTTCAGACATCACGGGGGTTGTTGCTATGCTTTATGCGCATGCGTGCATACGGCGCCTGCCCGACGGTAGCTATACGCGCTCTCCAAGGCTTGCGGTCAGTGACTTCCTGGAGGAGTAAGTTCCTGGAGCGCGACAGAACGCGCATTTCGTCGCGAACGAAAGTCGGGTTGACCCGGACACCACCCAGCAACGTTCGGACCGTAACGCACAATGAGGCCCAGGCTGCCAAAACAGTCAGTTTATTGTTTGTTTTTCTTCTTTTGTCGCGGAACATCCATTTGCATGCGTAAGGCCTGTACATGCGAATAAAATCGCGCTACCTTTTTTTAATTAAGTTGAACTGTCATTAATACACCTCACTTGCGAAGGTGGGCCCCCACACATCTCCCCCGAGATAATTTCCTTATCGTTTGTTCGCTCTGTGAAGGGCCCCACCTGATGACTCAACATATATCATGAAACTGCTAGTTCGTCCGTCCGTCTTCCCCTACACAGGCTCCCAACTTTCTTCATCTCACTGCGATTTGCGTTGTAATAGGCACGTTTCGAACGTGCCCAGCCAGTAAACGTGAACTCAATACCAGGCCTCACTTACCGTCGAAACGTGTGATTTGCGCGCGCTGAACATCTATAACGACGACGCCACCACCCCCTTCTTGTAGACCGACGCTATAGTTCTGCGCCGCATACCCCTCGGAGGCAGCACAGCGGCCCCACGCTAAAAACAAGCCCTCGTCTTCGCGCTGCACACTAAATGCGCCCTCCTAATAGACGAATATGACTTCCAACTGCTCCCGAAACTGCCCACTTTTATTTTCCGGGAACAGACGCGAAATCACAAGGTCGACTCGATGAAGGGTCGAACCCCAGACTTCCTTTCTTTCTTCTTGTTTCGTCTGCTCGTTTTCTGGTTTGTTTCGTCTGTTTGGTGTCTCGTTTTCCTTGCCTCTCTCTCAATCTTTTTCGTCTGCTTGTATTTGCGGTTTTCTTCTTCGTATGCTTCTTTTTCTCCCCAATAGCCAAAATCTTTCTGCGCGAGCCCCATTACGTATATAGGCGCCGCCATATATCTCCTCGGCGCCATTTTCTAGAGCGGTAGTAACGTCTTCCAGGAGCACTTTTCGGAGCCACTCTGGGTGCCCCGGCGAAGCAAATTGCAGCGAACGAGTGCGGGAGCATCAGGTGAGGTCTACGATATACGGGGCCACGGTAATTTTCGGAGTGCACGCAAACTCGTCAGCTCACGGAAGCAATGAGGGACCCCCCCTCGCCCACCCTCTCTTTTCCGTACAAGTAGTGGAGCGTGGCATCCAGGGATGCCGCTTTCCTTTCTTTTTTTGTTCTCTTTCGGTACTGAAGACGAAGCCGATGCCTAGCTACGACTATTTACCAGGTAACAACCCTGCGCGTCGGTTAGCGCACTTGTGGTGAAGTACGGAGAGTCGTCCGCGCGGCCGTCTTGAACCCTCGTGTCGCGCTTACAGGCTCGCTCGGGTAAACGGCAGTTCTGTGCAGTGCAGTTGCACAGTTCTGCAACTTCACACTGCGTAGGCGACGTCAACGGCCGAACTTTCTCATTCTCTTAACCCCTTCCCCCATTTCAGGGTAGGCAACCGAGCTCAGTCTTGGCTGACTTCCCTACCTTTCACTCTCTCTCTCTCTCTCTCTCTCTCTCTCTCTCTCTCTCTCTCTCTCTCTCTCTCTCTCTCTTTATCTATCTATCTGTGAAATGGGGGAGAATGCAATCTGAACTGACCTCTCTGGCAGGTTAGAAAAATTTGAAAAAAAAAACGCAATGATTCGCTGTGCGTTCCGGGCCGAATGACACGAAATGCATTTCGCGGCAGAACGGACGTACATAATGTTTTCGCATTCCTTGCAGCGACTCCTTAAGACCATAATACCTTGACTATAAGGGGCGTACTAGTTGTCGCTACGGCACCACCTAAGGAACTCCGATCGATTTAGTGCTTTTGGTGTTGCAAAGCAATAAGGGGGCAGGAGGGAAGGGGGCAAGAGACACGCTATAGTATTGTCTGTGGTCTTTCTCGATAATATCTCGGCCTAAGACACACTGTCGCTGCTTAAACATGAACAATACATACGAACTCGACCAAATTTACGTTCCGCTAAGCCTCCTCTCACGGCATTAGGCTAAATTAAAACCACTAATATCAGTTTTGCGTCTCCGTTTCCACCGTGCTTATCCTACCCTGCGTCCTCGACAATACTGCGCACAACTAGAGATACTATGTCGATACAAACTTTCTCTAACCGGACGTGCCTCTATATACCGCAAGAGCGAGGAGCGCGCGCATGGGAAGGGGTGGACGCGACGCAAGCCTCGGGGAGGACCCAGACAAAAGACCAAAACCACCGATGCGAAAGAAAGAAAGAAAGAAAGAAAGAAAGAAAGAAAGAAAGAAAGGAAGAAAGGAAGAAAATGAATAAATAAGGAGAAGAAGGACGGCAAAATGCGGGCGCCTTGGTTGCCCGCTGGCTCCGCTATCGTTTCGATGGCGTGCGTTCGACGGTGCCAAATCGTCTTCGCGCCAGAAAGATCAAAGAAGGCAGGTAAAGGAACGAAACGAAAAGGGAAACCGAAAAAAAAAAAAAAGAAGAAGAAAGGAAGAAGATCAACCACGCCACCGCGATGCAGGATTCTACCTCGATCGGCGGCGTGCGAGATGGCGTGGCGACCTTTGCAGCTGTCAGGGAAACGTGCCCGCACGGTCGCGCGCGCCGATATTCCTTTTGTTCATTTCTTCTTTTTTTCAGCCTCCTTTCCACTTTCGTACACGCCGCGCGCGCGTACATCGCCGCTTATATATATAACTGCGGCCGTCGCCGCCGAAAAGTGCTTTCGGCACGATTCTGCGGGCGGATTTCTGGCACCTTCCCTTTCGCTCTTTCCTTTCCTCGGTGCTTCGATTCCTGTTCTTCGTTCCTTTCTTTCACTTTCTCGCTCGCTAAGGTGTGCGGGTGAAAAGGCGCTGTTCTAGACTCCGCGCGCCCGCAAATCAAACGCCCCGAGAGCAGGAGTAAGAGGTGAAGCGGAACTTGAAGCGTGCTGGTGCCCCGGACGGATGGGAAGAAAGGCCGTTGTTCGATCCCAACCCGCAGCGTTCCCTCTTCTCTTAACTTCCGATAGCGTTCGGAGATTGAGCAACGGGATGGCAGGGCTGAGACTGCCTTATTCCTCTTGCGCAATGACGCTCGTCGACGCCGTCTTTTGTCCGGGGTCTCGACCTTTTTGAGGTCTCGCAACCTCGGGGTTGTTCGGGAACGGTCTGTGGGGCGGTCGCTTCGGCTGCAATCGGCAGCGGGTAAAGAGGTTCGTTCGCGCTAAAAAAGCAGTGAAACAACGTAAATCTACACTAAAGTCGTAGACTAAATGCATGGCATGTAAATTTAGCGTTCATTTTATTACGAAAAAGAGAGCTTTAAAAGAACACCTCATCGGCACAAAGCGATTTCTTGTTGCTCCTAGCGCACCTCTTTAGGAGTGGTCACCAAAAACAACCGTACTTTTTCGTCGTCGTTGTCGTCCTATTTACAAGCGACAACCGCGCGCCATGACGTCGAGCATCAATGCACGCAATGTGTGTTCCCGCAAGTCGCACACGGCGCCCGTCTAATTCGTTATGGGCCTGTTTACGCTTGAGCCGCCCATCGCCGCAAGCCGCACCGCATGCGTGCGGTCGCGCGAGAAATTGCACATATCGATCACTTGTGCACAAATTTCCGTGTATACACTGTGTGTAAACCGTACACATTGTAAACCGAAATTTGTGCAGAAGTGTTCGACATGTGCAATTTTTCGCACGACCGCACGCGTGCGGTGCGGCTTGCGGCGATGGGCGGCTCGAGCCGTAAACAGACCCTATAACTCCGACCTGACACAGTTCACTAAGTTGCGGCTAGCACCCCATGAATGGCGGAAGCACGCGCCTCTTTGCATATTTGCTTATCTACTGGAGAGAATAGAACAATGTGGGAGTTGCTATGACGGAGGCGTGGCGTGGTAAACAGAACAATGGCAAAAGAAAAGCAAAGGTAAGATGGTAAAAAAGAGGGAGGCAGGAGGAAGGGGGGGATTGTATGGGAGGAGACGGCTGGCCTCCTTTCACGAAGATCTCGACATGGGATCCATTAAAGGACATCTCACGCGCTAGAGGAAGGTGGGGGAGGGACCTATTTTTCAACGCAAGAGAGATCGCGCGAAGCGCAGCCCTCAGATTCCTCGAAGAGCTCCGTTGTGAAGCGCTAAGCGACGGGCGTTCAGCGATCGCACGACTTAAAGAAGAGCGCAAAAAAAAAGTAAGAGAAATAAAGCAGAAAAAAGTAAAAAGAAAGAAGGGCAATTCCTCTTTCAAAGCACCCAAAAATTGGAAGAAGCAGAAAGCACCAGGGATCGCGGACAAACGCGCAACTTCTTTTGCATGAACACTCAGCCTGAAGCGAAGCAGCAGCCTACAGGGGCCGGCCTAAACGATGGTACTAACGCCAAAGATGGGGATGAGTAGAGGGGGGGGAGGGGAGAGTTAGGTAACGCGTCTCGAGGCTGCCACCATAGTCCCATCCTCGCCTTCACCTTTCCCTTTCCCCGCTTGGAAGAGGACAGCGCTGATGGATCGCTTCCCATTGGACGCGTGACTCCCAGATTTGCGGTCGCCCCCCTTCTCTCTCGCTCGCCTCTCCTGCGCCCCTCACTTCTGCTCGTGGCCGGCGAGGAAGTTGGGCTGGCGCCCGCGCAAGCCATCGAAATGCGCGGTGCCGCGAAAGCCACAAATTGGCGTCGGAGGCCAATCAAGCTGCGCGAGCACGGGCAAATTTAGGCGGGAGAGAGGTACTCTCTCTCAGTACAGTCCGACGCCGTTACAACGAACGCCCTTCGCTACGAAATGACCGATGCAACGAAAGGGACTACATGATGTGGCCAGCTTCGTTTCCTCTTTCTTTTATTTTTTAATTTTGCACATGTATTTGCGGGCGCCGCTACAGCTAATAATTTTTCTGTCTGCTCAACGAAAGAACCTACTACGTGTCCCTGCAGGTGACAGTTTTATTCTTTTAGAACGAAGTAACGACAAGGTGAGGCCAGAAACTTGGATAGTGTTGTAACTCTGCGTTCTAAGCCAGTGACCCTGCGGACACTGACGAACACTCGGCCGCACACACTCTAGTGATGGCGATTGCGAGGCGTTACCAGACTTCAATTCTCCTCTGTTTAGGAGCACGGTAACTTGGGCGTGTTTGTAATTCTGCACGGATGCTACGTCTCGCAAAAAAAAAAAGACGAAAGAAACGTATTATACGGAAGGACGCGAGGAAAGGGAAGAAGCGTTGTCCGTTCCAGTGCTCGTCCCTTCTTTACTTTATACCTCGTGACTTCGTTCCTTCTTTTAAAATTCTTTTTGATTTTCTTTCTTGCGCTTTCTAGCAACCGTGCACTTCACTCAGCTGTTTCTTGCTTTACTGCCGGGACTTCAAGCTGAGCACGCTGCAAGCACATTCGAGCGCATGCAGCAGCCACCCTCCTAGAGCGTTCAGTTACGCCGCACGTCGCTGCACCGAATTAGCGATGCAGAGTGCAGAGAAACGAGCAGCAAGCGGCAGCGCACGTGTCCCCCTCCCCCACCGCGCTTCTCTGCCACCGAAACAGCGGCGCCACTGCGAGGCAGCACTTTCCGGCCAGGAGGACACCAGCGGCCCGCGATGCTCGCGTAGCCTTTGGAATGTGCTATGGGCTCCAAGAAGAAGCAGAGAGCGAGAGGGAGAGTTTACCCTAATGACAGCGGCGTGGGATAGATCACCGAGCCGCATCTACACGTAAGCCTGCTGCTCCTTCAAGCGACCCCCTTGCAGTGCATTTATCTTTCCTTTTCTGGCCTAAGCCGCGCGGTACGCGCGTTATTGGACGGGCGCCTCCCATACTGTTTGCGAGACCGTGCGCCCGCCGGACGTCTCTCCACTAGTGGTGGCCTGCCTCGACACGGTTTAGGAGGAGGAGAGGGTGGGTGCGGGTGGGTTAGGCGGATTGAAAGCGGTCCTCCTCCTCCTCCCTGCGGTCCTGTAGAGGAGAGATCCTCGGGGGTGATCACGTTGGAAAATCGAGCGTTTCGGACCGGACGCGTTACTCGAGATGAACGAGCGCTCGGCAAAGACAAACTTCAGGCTGGTTAAGTAACGTGATTGCGAAGATTGAGCTAATTAATCGATGGGGTATTTGACGTCCCGAAGCGACTCGCGGGTCGTCAGAGACGTCGCAGTGGGGTGCGCAGCGTTCGGAGTAGTTTCGACCACCTGGGGATTTCTTTGATGTGCACCGTAAAGCACGGTGCACGAGTGTTTCTTTTTCGCGCCTGTCGTGGTTCCGCACCGGTCGTGCTTCGGAATCGAGCCCACGACCTCGTACTCGGCAACAGAGCGCCGTAGCCACTAGCTTAGTAAAGACTGCGTTGAGGACTCTGACTGTGCAGGAGGACTTATTTCGAATCTTATAGCCAATACGCTGAGGCTTTGCGCAGGTGCGTCCGATTGTTTTTTTTTTACTGAACGGCGGTGTACATTTGACGGTCTAAACGACACTTTTTCTTGTACATGTTCAATATTCGTTATTACGATCATCTCCTCTTAGTCATCACTCGTGTTTAAGTCCTTTCTTGTAACCTGTGTCCCATCGACGCTTGACACCAGACCATAACCTGACGAGTGACACCGACATGTCGATTCTTGCGAGAACTAAAAAAAAAGCAAGAAAAAAAAAACACCCTCTCGTTCTCTCTGAACCACGCTATGAGTATTAATGTCACGCAACGTTTGTCCTCGAGAGCCAGCTGCTGCCCCCTGAAGTGGTGCTGCCCATGCCAAATAATGTGACAATCAGGCACGTCTGTCAATTCGGCGCACTGCACCTCTTACGTAACTATAGCTTCGCCTCTTAACTTGTTACCTTCGTTTTCCTTTTTCTTTCTGCACTCGGAAGCCGTGCTATCTTTCATAATCATCGCAATCCAATTCTACAGCACTTATTGAGTTTCTGTACACTGTCGGTTGACTTACAAAGCATTTTCTTTCCTTCAAAAAATACTGAAAACTACAACATGTGAGGGTAGAATCACCGCCTCCTTCCATGTCCCTTTGTAACCTAAGAAAAGTACGGGAGATCTAGTGAGAATCACGAAGTCGAGGTAGATGGCTCGAGACATGTAGGACTCACCGGCACCGTCGTCTTTTCATTGCAATCCTCCCCCCTCCCCCCCTACACACACACATACGCGGGGAAGCTCAAACCAAAATACATAAAAAAGAAAGATACAACAGAGGACCACGCAACTGTCGCCAAGTCGGAACTAGCGTTTGATATGGCCCGCGTTCTTTCTTCTCTGTTCGGCCTCATCTTCCCGAGGATTGTTCAAGAAATCTCGGCCGAAAGACGGACGGACGTACCGTACGTACAGCGGATGAGATTACCTCCGCTCAGAGAAAAAAGACCCGATCCGGGGTCCCACTAGTGGCTCCGAGGAAGAAAAGAGATTCGGATTTCTTGCCTCCCTCGGCACCGGCTTTGAGACCGCAGCACGAAAAGTACCGCAGGCGGAGATCGTGGGAGGGGGGGTATTGGAGAAGAAACGGCACTCTCGGGCCAATCACACGGTACCTCAGGGTGAACAACGGACGGAGTCAGTGAAGTGGACCATGTTTCAATGCGAAGACGTAAAAAAAAGAGAACGGCCAAGAGAAGGCAGCGCTGAAGAAAGCGTGTCGCAAAGGGCAGTAAGGTCTCGACCGCACGGACAAGGTGGGGGCACCAAAGACTGTCGACAACGCAAAAAAAGCACCGCCCCGCAACCTGAGCTGGGAAAGGAGGCGGGATGAGGGGGGGAGGGCAGGTCGGCCAGCCGGCGGCGCGTTGTTATACAGCGAGCCGAGCGACAAAACCCCGGAGTCACGACGCTCGCAACCAAAGCCTTCGCTGCTTAAAGAAAACTTGCGAGGTTGAAGAAAAGAGGCTAGCGCTGAAGTCCGAGCTCTCGTGTGTGTGTGTGTGTGTGTTTTCTTTTTGGTCCTTGCTCGTATCTCGAGCGGGCCCCGGAGGCCCCGTTCCGAGGCCAGCCAGGGTGAAGTCGTTCTGTATTCGAAGAGAACGTCGCAAAACTGGCGCCACGGTCGCCAGTTCGAAGACTGAAAGCAGCCTCTGTATTTCGAAAACGCCTGCGTAGCGTGTCTCTGTCTCGTTCTCCCTGTGCTAGAACGATCGAACGATATCCGAAGATGGGATACAGAGAAAATGGGAAGGGAAGCGACGCCCGAAGCTTCGGCTTTATTATTTTCTTAAAGAATAGTTTCGCCGCATCGTCAGCTGTTGACCGGCGAGTCCCTTTAATTTAGGTAGATAACGGAGAACTTCGCGCCACTGGCCGTGATGCACCAGGCCGCGGTCGCCCCGAGTAGGCTACATTGCAGTCGGAACCTCTGCCTCCGTAGCATTTTACAAACTTTGAAAGAACACCGCGAAGTACCCGTTCGTTCGCTCTAGCTAAATACGAAAGAGGTCGCTGTACTGTGTGCGAAAGCTACAGACTGGGAAAAACAGCAGTCTGGGAAGGGGGGGGGGGCGGCATTGGGTTCTTGAAGACAAGCGCCGTGGGCGCGCGGGGGGGGGGGTTGTTGGAGACCGACAGGAAAGGAAAAAAAGAGAAGCCCCCGAGGAAGAAGAAGTCTGAAACGGCGGAGTCAGAACGGACGGACGACCCTGCCTCGTCTTGACTTGGCTGCCGGTCGTCGTCGCCGCGAAGCACAATACCTGAATAATTCAGCGTGTCTAAAGCCCAAAACGTGCCCCGAATCCCTTCCACGGACGGACGGTCGGTCGGACGGTCTGCGATGTGTTTTGCTGCATCTTTATCGTTCTTTCTCTGTTTATTTGTTGGCATGTGTGCATCTCGAGCTCCGAGATGCTGCTGCGTGCCTCTTCTTCATGTCGGCATCGTGCCCTGGCCTCCTCCTCGAGAGCCCGGGCGCCTACTGAACATGCCAACCCACTTCGTGTTTCGCTCAACGCCTAACCCCCTCTCCCCCTCCCTCCATACCTCCCTCACTCAACCCCTCCCACTAGACCTCTCGCCACCTCTCAAACCCCAAAGCTTCTGCGGGAGCTCGCGGCAAGCCGGTTCCACCTGACGAAAAAAAAAAAAAAAAAAGAAAGAAAGATGGCGGACGGAACTCCCGGCGGAGAATGGCCCCCGGGGCCCCCTATTTTATTTTCCCTCGGCGTTTATCGTTTGGAAAGTATGTATTTTGCCTTCCCCTGGACATGGCTACGATTTGTTCCTCTCTTTGCTTTCTTTCGGGGAGCCCTGCGCGCATGCGGGCCAATTTGCTGTTGACCATTGCCTGGCTGCACACGCTGAACACGCGCATTTTCTTCGGCAAAAGTTTCAAAAACGACAAACCTCCGTTACTTCTTTTACTTTCTATCACGGAGATGTACATATATTTTTACGCCTAGTACCGTTGCCTGTCTGGCTTGTTCTGCTGCGCGAAGACGCGAACAAGAACTGCGTGCATAATGCCTCCCGTTTGTTCTTGTAGATTGCTTTATCAACATTTTCTCTCTCTCTCTAGTTATTTATCTCGCTCTGTCACTACCACCGCTTTGTTGACTTCGTCTTCGACGAGGTTTTCGGGAATTCCGTCCCGGCGAGAGTTTTCGAGATTTTTCGACTTGGCTGAGCGTCCAACTCGGCTACACAAGTAGCGCCCGAGCCGCCGCGCTTTCTTGATTCGATCGCGCCGTTCGCCTCGCTTCACGTCGTAGCGTTTTCGATTTGTTCGACGACGCGCCACGGTCGACGTCGGAAGTTCGCGAGCTGCCTGCCTGTTTCCGGAGGTTCGTTTCGCTTTCCTTTATCGTTTTTCGTCCGTCGTTTCTTTCTCTCAGTTTCGGCGAGCAAATAAATATCCGGACTCGAGGAATCGCATATACTCCCACCACGTGCCGCGCTGGAATCGCGGAGGAACGGTTTGCCCCGCTGAGAGGAGCTCACGAATCAAACAACCGCCAGAGGGCATCGCGCTGCGAGTAATTTCATTAAAACCATACTCCTTATATGTATATAGCGAGGACTTGGAAAGGGATAGAGAGAGGCAGGGGATGGGGGTAAGACGGATACGCGAGTTCGTAAAAGGGAGTAAGCGACGAAGAAACGAAGATTCCCGGTTCGGGAGAGCAGTGACTCAAACGGAAGCAAGGGAGAGGGGATGACGTGAAGGGGAGACTCCTCCGGGACAAATCGCGTCGAGTCCCGAGATTTTTTGGAGAAAGTAAGATCGGTAAAATAAGGCGAGGACGAGAAGTGGGGAAAACGCGATTTTCCACGGCTGGGCGAATGAGGGAAAGTGAGAGTGGCACGGCCGACAAAGAAGCGAGCAGCGCTCCATTAGCATGAGCTGCCGCTTAGCGTTCGTGCGTGCGTAAGTTCGTGCGTAAGTGTCACTGCGTACAGTCTACAGCGAGGAGGCGTTCGCTTGCGCACACATGTACTCGCGCATACAGCGCGTTCGCGAAAGTGCGCGGCGCGATCTAGAGTTAGAAACGCTTCCGGATCCCGAGTCGTCATCGGAAGAGCGAGAGTCCCAGAGGCGCCGGCAAACAGAGGAACCGGTGAAATAAAATAATCAAATGTCCCGATGATTCTGTGTGAGCTGGGATGTATGTAGCAGAATGGGGGAGGCTGGCATTGCAGTTTGCGCGCAGGCCGAAAGCGAAGGGCGGTGGCGGCAACCGTCGGAAAGCACGGTTGCCTATGCGCCTTTGAAGACGCCGCCGCGAGGCGGGCGGCACATAGGGCCGCGATGGGCACGGACGTCGAAGTTCGGAGGGGGGGGGGTTGTGGAGGGGAAGAGACGAGAGGACGAAGAGGGGGAAGACGCACGCATTACTCGGTTGCGGCGAGCGCTTGGGCGGTTGCTGAGAGTTGAAGCCATTGGAAATACTCCATACGTATAGTCAGAAGGGACGCTTTCATGGGTGCGCTCATCGCAGGGAAACTCGCGTTCTTCTTTGTTCGATTTTGTTGTTTTTCTTCTTCTTTTACAGCGAACAACTTCAACGCGCACTATCTGCCGATGAAAGAAGAGAAAGCCATATATCGGCACCAGCTTTATTCCGTCAACATTAGGAGAAAATAAACAAAATGTGCGTGCACCTTGATCTGCAGTCGACTATATAGCGCATGTTCCAATAGCGAATAGATATAACAAGGCGCGCCGAGACGTGGGGCAAAAGAGTACATTAATCGTATACTCACGAGCACTTACCTCTGCATCCCTGCGAATCCAGTTACACTATACAGAAGCTCCGACAAAGCGGGGATAGCGTCAAAGGAGCGCTAACGTGACATTTCCATAGTTGAGTCCCTGTCATGACGTCATGATAGCTTGGATGACGCAATGCCCGGCCTTTCTCGAGACCAGTTTTAGCATCAAAACACCTGCTAAGTAGTTCCCAAACTTCCGGCTAGAATGTTTTCGCGAGAGGGAATAGCGTGGTAGTAATATTGTCGCGAAGACAATGTAACGCGGCCTTCTTTGCTGTCTTTCGGGGAATTTTGTGGGGTCCTTGACGCGGGGCAAACCTTTGTACACAAATGACCTCGACGGCGCCGCGGACAGTGCTGCCGCGCGGCCGCCGCCCCCGCCGCACCTGACGTCACACCTGCACATGTCGCGTCGTCTTCTCACGCTCGGCTGTCAAAGGCCAATTAGTTATGGTCAGAGTGCTTTTGTGTACGGAGTGTTGACGCGACCATTTCTTGACCCCTTGAACTCTGTCGCTTATTGGATGATGTCGGCTTGCCTGATTGGTCGGAGTAACGAAGTAGCCCATTGGTGGAGAAAAGTGTCTCTTGGATGCTGGGGAAACTTATTTAAGGAATAATTTGGGGTAGTTTTGTGTGAGCAAGTAGACAGCAGCAGACGGCGCATCTTCACCAGGGGAGACCAGGCCGGTCAGGCAGGCCGACGACGACGGGTATGACATCGTTTTGCTTGTATATATTTTGTACAGTTTAAACTTAAGGTAAATACCAAGAGAATAAATCTAGTTCAAATGCTACTCTCGTCGTCGTACCTGCGAATTTGGACTTGCCCCTGCCAGAGCTCATCCCCATTCATCTTCCGTCTCCCCGGTGAGTTGATGCGTCAGATATCTCACGGCTGCGTCACTTCGCTACAAAGTGGTGGAGGTGCGGGGTACCGAATGCCACGCACTAATATCATGAGCCGTGGCAACAAACCTCAAGAACCTAGCTCTAACAGCTCGAATATAACTGAACCCCCTACTGTTCTCGCTACCATGTCGACCCCTCAAGCTAAACCTTTCGTCGGACCGCCAGTCTTTAGAGGCACACCGGAAGAGTCAATAACCGAGTGGCTGCTTTGCTACGAACACGTAGCCTCCCTCAACAACTGGGATGAAGGGACGAAAGCAAAATTTTTATATTTGGCATTAGATGGCAATGCGAAAAAGTGGCACACCACGCAAATTCTAACGGGTGCCCCTAATACATGGGAAGAGTGGGCGACGCTCTTAAAAACGTCCTTCACAAGTCGTCACTCAGTTGAGATCGCATATTTGCGGCTCCAAAACCGAACGCAGCTGCCATCAGAGTCCCCCGAGCAATACTACTATGACATTGTGCAGCTGTGCGCCAAAATTAATCCCTCTATGACAGAAGAGGAACGGCTACGGCACCTCATGCGCGGCCTGCGTCCAGACGTGCAGGAGAAGATAATCATGGCTAATCCGGACAATTGCTCAACTTTCCTGCAAATTCTGCAGCGGATTAATCAGGCGGCTTTGATGACACGTGCATACCAACCAGAAGCGATCGGCACCCACCTCCCTGCCGGCCAGCAGTCGTGGTACCCACTCGCCGCGGCACCCTTCGCGGGAGTGACCCCCGCCGGGGTAACAATGCAGCCGCCTCCGGCATGTCTCGCTACCTGCGCTGCGGCAGAACATCTTCGCCCGCGAGAGGCCACCGACCGCGATAGGGACTTAAGGGCGATCGCGGACTCTATAGCCACATTATCGGACCGCCTGAAGGCTATTGAAGAAGACGTACGCCGTCCTCCGGTGCCTTGGCCGGCAAGAAATTCCCGTGCCGACGACGGGCGTCCACGATGCCAGCTATGCCGTCGCATCGGTCACGTCGCGCACCAATGCTGGACGCGGTTTCGAGATGACAGAAACCAACAGAGAGGGCCCAATAATAATCAGGGTGGGCAACCCAACCCTTCGGGAAACGAGAACGGCCGGGCCTAGGGAGCCAGTCCGGCCGTCCCGTATGCACTATGTCAGATAGTCAGCTTTTAACAGTACCGATACGAGCAAATGGTACCGACACAAAACTCGTAATTGATACTGGCTCCTCGGTAAATGTCATCTCGTCGCATTTCGCTGAAAAAATATGTGCTTCATCAAAATCAAGAAAAGATGTCTTCATCAGAGGAATCGGCGGAAGCTTGCTCTCCCCCCAAGGTGAAACTGAAATAACTCTTGATTTCGACTCCATAACTGTTCGCGAGAAGTTTTTGATTGTGAAGGACTGTCCCTACGAGCTATTAGGTGGTCTCCCGTTTTGTCGAGCAGTGCGTCTTTTAATAGATTTCTCCAAGAGTGAGCTCCAACTCAACGGTGAAACTTTTCGGTTGCATGTAAATTCGAGCACCCTGGCACACAATGATGCACTCAGTGCGCGGTGCCACGAGCATATTCGCATTGAACCTCGCACTGAAATCGCTGTCCAAGTAAATGTCGCAAGGGACGGAGTCCATCTCATCGAACCGAACAGCACGCTCAAAAGCGGACTTCACGTTGCTCGTACCGTGACCAAGGTCGTGCATGGGACAGGTGTGATTCGGATCGCTAATCCCACCATGTCGCCAGTAAATTTGCTCAGCGGAACAAAGCTTGGATGGGCTACTTCTATCCACAATGCACAAATGGCAGTCATCGCCCCCGAAGACACCCAAGACTCTCGGGATTTTGACGTGGAGACTGGAGACCACTTACGTCCAGGTGAAAGGGCTGAGTTGCTTTCGCTCATTGACAACTTCCGCCACCTATTCACTGGCGATAACAACCCCATTCAGCAGACGTCTATGGCAGAACACGTTATCGACACAGGCGATTCTCGACCAATTCATCAGCATCCCTACCGTCACTCCCCTTTTGAAAGGAACCTGATTGAGAAGCAAGTAGAGGAAATGCTGCGCGATGGGATAATAAGGGAATCTCGCAGTCCCTGGTCATCACCTGTCGTCCTCGTAAAAAAGCCGAACGGGTCATGGCGTTTTTGTGTCGACTTTCGAAGGGTGAATGAAGTTACGAAGAAAGATGTACATCCACTGCCGCGAATCGATGACATTCTCGACGTGCTACAGGGCTCAAAATACTTCACAACACTTGATCTTACATCGGGCTATTGGCAAGTGAAAATCAAGGAGGAAGATAAGCCGAAGACCGCGTTTGCCTGTGGGCCCGGCTTGTATGAGTTCAATGTTGTTCCCTTTGGTCTGTGTAACGCCCCGGCCACGTTTCAGAGAATGATTAACAAAGTACTCAGTGGTCTGCTTTGGAAGGTATGCTTGGCTTACTTGGACGACATTGTAATTTTCTCTAAGGACATGACCGCTCATTTGCAAGATTTGAAAAGCGTATTCTCGGCCTTGGACGCGGCGAACTTGCGGCTGAAGCCGGAAAAGTGCAGCTTTGCGCGACCGGAGATTAAGTACCTTGGTCACATTCTCACTGGCGAGAATATCCGACCGGACCCAGACAAAGTGGCCGCGATTGAAAAGTTTTCCCCACCAAAAAACAAGAAAGGTGTACAGAGCTTTCTCGGAATCTGCAATTACTATCGGCGATTTATCAAGGATTTTTCTCGTATTTCTCGGCCGCTCACTAACCTCACTAGAAAGGATGTCCCTTTCGTCTGGGATGCAGCTTGCGAAGCGGCTATGCAATCCCTCAAAGAGAAGCTGATCACGGCGCCCATTTTGCGTCAGTTTGATCCCGGGAAGCCGATAGAGGTGCACACTGATGCCTGTGATTATGGAATTGGTGCTGTACTAGTTCAGAAAATCGGATCCGAAGAGAAAGTAATTGCCTATGCTAGCCGACACCTTAATAAGGCTGAGATGAACTACAGCACAACTGAGAAAGAATGTCTCGCTGTCGTGTACGCGTGCGGACAGTTTCGTCCGTACATTTTTGGGTCTAAGTTCACAGTCGTGACCGACCAAGCTAGCCTGGCCTGGCTAATGAAAGTGAGAAATCCGAATGGTCGCCTTATGAGATGGTCTCTGTTGCTTCAGGAGTTCGACATAACGTTGCGACATCGCCCTGGCCTGAAGAATGGAAATGCGGACACGCTTTCTCGCATTCCTCATGATCCCGCACCAGCAAGCGAAGAAAACCCATTACCGTTGCTCGTGCTGGATCATGTGGACATCGGGAAAAGGCAAAGAGAGGATTCCTGGATGCAAGAAATAATACAGCACCTAGAGCAGCCGAGTGCGCCCGTTGTCAGAAAAACGAAAAGAACGGCACGGAGCTTTCGGCTGGTCGACGGTGTATTGTACAGAAGAGCGAAAGGCTTTCAGGAAGATCGCGCAGCACTCGTTGTCCCCAAGTGTTTGAGATCGGAGGTTCTGAGGCACTGCCATGACGACATCACGGCAGGCCACCTCGGTGTCAAGCGCACATGGGAGAAAATTCGCAGCCGCTATTTCTGGCCAAAGATGTTTTGCCACGTCACCAAGTATGTCCTCTCCTGCCCTGACTGTCAGACGCGAAAGCTACCACCCGGAAAGCCGACCGGTTTTCTCCAGCCGATCCCACCTGCAGGTCGCCCTTTCCAACAAGTGGGCATGGATTTTCTTGGCCCTTTCACTAAAAGCAAAGCAGGAAACCGCTACATCCTCGTGGTTACTGACTACCATACGAAATGGGTCGAGGCTGTCGCGTGTACAGCGGCCACCGCTGCAGAAGCTGCTAAAGCCTTCATCGAGCAAATTGTCTTACGCCATGGGGCACCAGAAAAAGTGATAACAGATCGAGGGCAGCATTTTGTCGCCAACCTGACGGAAGAAATTTTCCGACTTATAGGTAGCGAGCATGGCACTACTACAGCGTACCATCCTCAAGCAAACGGCTTGTGCGAGCGCTTCAACCGCACGTTGGCCGATATGCTCAGCATGTACGTTTCTTCGCACCATCGCGACTGGGACGAGTTTCTTCCGTACGTGCTCTTTGCATACAATTCTTCTACCCACGAGACCACCGGGTTCACCCCATTCTTTCTTCTTCACGGACATGAGCCCACACTTCCTATAGATGTAGCGCTAGGCGCGGAACGCGGTTTCGACTGCACACTGGACGCCAGGAAAGTGGCCCTCCGGCTGCAGCGTGCTCGCGAGCTAGTGACCGAACGGGAGAGGCGTCAGCAAGTAAAGAACAAACGTAGTTACGACGCTAAACGACGTAATGCAGTCTACTATGCGGGGGACTTGGTGTATTTGTGGACTCCCTTCAGAGCTCGGGGAAAGACAACAAAACTCCTTCACCGGTACCACGGGCCTTTCCGTCTTGTTAGGCGAATCGGCGAGAACAACTGGGAGGTAGTGGATAGAACTGGCAAAAAACGCGACGTTGTTAATGTTGCGCGCTTAAAACCGTGCCACGTCAGACAGTGCTCGGATAATGACGACGCGGACGACGAGTCTGTTGACGGACATCGAGAGGAAGTGTGTGATCCAAGTGGTGCTGTGCGCGAGTGCGATTTGAACGGTGGTGTGCGCGAGTGCGGTTCGCGTAGTGATTGTGTGTACAAGACAGAGACTTGTGAAAGAGTGCGCGTCGTAGAAGACTCGGACGATGGGACTGAACTTTACTCCGACTGGAAGACATTCCACAACGAGGCCGATCCGAGAACTATCACTGCTTACGACACGGACACTGATGTGTATCACAACGCAAGTGAATAACCTTCATTGTTAATTTTATTGTGTAGCGCGCGCGAATGAACTTTGTTTCTTGTCTTGTGCATTTTGTTTCCATTTTGTCAAAACTTGTTTGTTTTGTTTTACGTGATGCTAAATCTTCCTTACGGATACTTCAGTTCTTTATATGAATCCCTAATGTGCGCGTTTAACTTCTTGAGCCATGTTTTATTTTGTAGTAATGATTTGTAACGAGTGGGACACTCTTTTTCGTAGGGGGGAGGTGTCGCGAAGACAATGTAACGCGGCCTTCTTTGCTGTCTTTCGGGGAATTTTGTGGGGTCCTTGACGCGGGGCAAACCTTTGTACACAAATGACCTCGACGGCGCCGCGGACAGTGCTGCCGCGCGGCCGCCGCCCCCGCCGCACCTGACGTCACACCTGCACATGTCGCGTCGTCTTCTCACGCTCGGCTGTCAAAGGCCAATTAGTTATGGTCAGAGTGCTTTTGTGTACGGAGTGTTGACGCGACCATTTCTTGACCCCTTGAACTCTGTCGCTTATTGGATGATGTCGGCTTGCCTGATTGGTCGGAGTAACGAAGTAGCCCATTGGTGGAGAAAAGTGTCTCTTGGATGCTGGGGAAACTTATTTAAGGAATAATTTGGGGTAGTTTTGTGTGAGCAAGTAGACAGCAGCAGACGGCGCATCTTCACCAGGGGAGACCAGGCCGGTCAGGCAGGCCGACGACGACGGGTATGACATCGTTTTGCTTGTATATATTTTGTACAGTTTAAACTTAAGGTAAATACCAAGAGAATAAATCTAGTTCAAATGCTACTCTCGTCGTCGTACCTGCGAATTTGGACTTGCCCCTGCCAGAGCTCATCCCCATTCATCTTCCGTCTCCCCGGTGAGTTGATGCGTCAGATATCTCACGGCTGCGTCACTTCGCTACAATATGTGTCAGTAGACGCTAGCGATAAAGCATATTAATATGGTACTAATAGTATGCTACTAATGTGGGAGTAATATGTGTCAGCCTGACGAAGCCTAAAGGTGGGGGTCAAACGCGGAGAAAGGAACGAATCGCTAACCGGTTGCAAAGCCGTTCCAGACCTCAAAACTTCTCCCCCATCCAATGTGCCAACGTTTCAGACGGCCGACAAACTACAAAGAGGCGCTTACACGCAAGAATTACACACACACGCACACACACACACACACACACACACACACACACACACACACACACACACATATATATATATATATATATATATATATATATATATATATATATATATATATATATATATATATATATATACACACACACGCCACAGAGCTCCTATTCACCTGGTGCCCTCCGACACTCCGTGCCAATAGCCAAGCCGGAATCCGTAATTATGAGGTTGCGCGGTACAGCTGAGAGGTGAGCGAGAGATAGCCTTTCGCAACCGACTTAGACGGAGGCGAGGGAAGGATGGAAGGCTCCCGACAGGACAGCGTGCTCACGCGAGGGCGAAATTGAAATCTCGCGAGACGGGACCACCGCCGAGAGACGAGAAGCGACCCGGATGGGAGCGCGGGGTGCGTGTTAGAAAGCACGCATGTCGAAAAGGTGACGTGCGCAGAGGCGCTGCGCCGCACCGTGACGTCAGGAGAGCGGCGGCGCTGCCGTCGCTTCCAGTGTAAGAGAGAGAGAGAGATATGAAAGGGAGGCAGGGATGTTAACCAGTCAAGAGTGCGGTAGGCTACCCTTTGCTGGGGGAAGGGAATAGAGAGAAGGAAGAGAAAGAGAGAGATGGGGGTAGAGAGACGTACACGAACTTCCAGTGCAAGAAGGAGAAGAAATCTCTACTGGCACGAATTTACTCGCACGGTAGGATCGATATATGCGTGACTAACTTCGGGGGGGGGGGGGGGTTATCTGCCACATATTGCGGTGGGAGCATGACGCTTACGATTGGGTGGCTCAGTGCGTAAGGTCGGTGAAACTTTTGACATCGAGGCCAGTGTTCGTGCAATTGAGATTTTTTTTGGAATATCATATTCCGTAAACTTGTGTGGTCGACTAGCCTGCACAACTTGTTTAGATTACGGTATGCGCCCGGTCTCGGTTCTTCGCACGCTTGCCTCCAGCTGCGCATGCGTTGTTCATGCAAGCGCGTGAGCAAAGAGCATAATGTAGCGCGCTCTTACGAGAAACGTCCGTTAAAGGATATGGGTTCGACAAAGAAAGCTTAGCCCAGAGCTTGAGGTACGACGCGTTATTCCCAATATTATAAGAAATATGGGGACGAGCGTTGGTGACTTGGTCAGCAACGTAGGAAGCTATCTTTCAGGGTTTCTATACGGGTGTTGTTGGCCTCGCGGTCCAAAACTATATTGGAGGGCACAAGACAATATGCCGGTGTACACTGCACGTGTGGTTAGGGGTGCCGTAGCCAGGGATTGCAGTTCAGTGGTGGCGCACGACTTTCGTAAAGCTCGCATAACTTTCGCAGGTGGTCACCTCGCGAGTGCAAGTTCTTCCGAAACTTTGCACCACCTCACCGTTAAATGGCTTCGCCTTTTGCTGCGAAGCTGCCACCGCTTTTTAAACAAGTGCGGGACCAGCTTCAAATGAAGCCTGTTGTCGAATCCCCACCCCGAAAACTAAACACACACACACACACACACACACACACACACACACACACACACACACACACACACACACACACACACACACACACACACACACACACACAAACCTTGGACAGACAACGATGCGAGAAGACATGCACGCAGCTTCGCCTATTGATAGCCGGCGTCAAAGAAGTTTACAGACCACGAAGTCTGAGGAACAGTGAAATATTCAGCTGCCTGGGCACGCATAGTCTGGTAAATTGTTCGGATTTACGACCTGTATGCTATAACACGGGCTAACAACCCAGTATCGTACTAGTTTATGCGCTACGGTTACAAAATGCCCGTGAAGGCAAAGTCACTTCAGGAACCGTGGTCCGTGATCTATTGATGCCAACTGTACGCAAAGGCGCCGCGTAAATTTTCGAAGACGCCGTCGGAGATTCTCTCTCCGCACCGACTCTCGAAAACTTTTCTCAAGTTCGCGAGGCAGCAGGGCATGCGCGCACGCTCTATATTACAATCGATTTTCAATCAACGTATTGGGCGTGTCTCGCCGGCATTATAAGAGAGGGCGAAGAAAGGAGAAGGGGGGAGGGAGTGTTTTGTGAAGGGCGGGGGTATATATCGGGTCGCGCAAAACTTTCAATTTTCATCTGTGCCCTCAGCACGAAAAACCCTCGCCCTTCTCCCCACGTTGTCGTGATTCTGGTTCCTGACGTGTTCTTCATCTTGCCTCTCCCTTGCCTTGCGACCTCCACGTCGCTACTGTGCTTATTAATTTCACCCGAGTCGTTCGCCTTCGAAGCCAGTTCCATTTTTTTTATCTCTTTTCTTTTTCTTTACATCTTTCCTTTGTTTATGCTAGCAAATTGGTCCGTCGAAGAAGCCCAGAGAAGCCGGCCTCGAAGAAATGATTGCAGAGCTTCGTTGCTATAATCCTTTGGCTACGTGATTGACGGGCTATTAGAAGCATAAAAATGACGTTCGACTGACGTCTCACGGACCCTGCGGAGTCATTTCCCCACGCCTGATAGCATGCTAGCTTACCAGAGGTCTCACGAAAGACCTGTACTTTCTCCGTAGCGGTTGTCTAGCGATCGACGCGTTCGAAATTTCGAGAGAAACCATCCGTGTCACCCAGTACTAACGAAAGTATTGGTACGCAAGCACCGTACCGAGGTTAAAGGGAACGAGCAACCAGATACGGGACATGATAGACATAAAGTTAAGAAATTAGCGACTGCATGTGGTCTGTATTGAAGATGTATCAAATGAGACTAGACAGTACTCAAAATGAGATTAGCAGGAAGAAATTGAGTTTATCAAGCCCCGTGATTAATGTAACAGATAACGGGTGTTGTAATAGGGTAACAGTGCGGCCTGCCGAGGGAAGACAAACGTAGTCGATGACGGCAGATGGTGCGATTACGAAATATGCACGCACTGCTTTGGTTGACGCAAGACAAGAGGTAATTCGATATCGCTGGGAGAGGCCGAAGACCTGCGATGGACTTCAAATGGACCTATGATAACGACGACGACTGCAGCATGCCCGCAGGGAAGGAATTAGATCAAGCCAGATTACGAGGTGAAATATCTTAGCAAATGCTCTTTCGACGCACTTCTATAATTGCGTCGATGTTTCGCAAACAAAACCAGCAGGCAATTTGCCTTCAGGAACGTGGAACACTAACCAGACACGCTAACAGAGAAGCCGAATTGCGCAACTCCTACTTCCCCCCCAATCCACCCGCCAAGAAAGAAGAAAAGAAACAAAAACAAGGAAAGCAAGTTCGAAAAAGAAAAGGGGGGGGGGGAAGGCTCTCGTCGGTCTGTGGGTTATTTGAACAAATGACGCTGATAAAAATAACTACCGCGGATAAACCTTCAGCGAGGCATCTCATCTGGGCCTAACTCGAAGCCATCGCGCCAATAATGTCTCATAAGCGACGCGCAATTAGTTCCTTATTACGTAAGTCAAGCGATCCCGTGAACGTGCGGTATATATCGCGCTATACGCGCCGCGAGGTGAGCGGACAAACAAACAAACAAAACAGAACAAACAAATGTCGATCATTACGTGGCGTGCGCTGTCGGTAATTGGGTACACATCGCCCCTGCAGTCATATCGTTAACATTGCGAGCACGCCACGCTGCAAGCGCGCCGGCCTCTACACATCACGCACCTAATTCAATTGCGCACTTCGAAGCTCGTGAGGGACCCCAGCGCTTATAGTAGTGCCGGGAACAAAAGAACAAAGCAACGCAGAAATAGAAGCGCAGGAGGAGGAACGACCCGTTTCCCCCGGAACCCGAAAACAATAAGCCTAACACAGACCGGCACCGTCAGGCCCCGGCTTCTGGCTTTTCCGCGGGTGTCGGGAAGCTGTACACAGCTTTGCACCGTTCCTGTCCACACCCCTGTTCAAAGCGAAGGATCAGCGGCGAACCCTAACCGTTCGGCACAGCGCGCCGGTACGGAGGCGGACGGGCACAGCCTAAAATAAATAGAACCACGGGATAGAGACAGGAGAGACTTCGCTAAAGCGCAATTAAAAGTAATACGCGCTGAACAGCCGCGGCGGTTTTTTGTTATTCACTACGCACGGGAGCCGGCAACCGATGCGCCGCAAATTAAAGTTGCACGAAACGTAAATTAGACGGGCGATGGGTGTGCACGGGCTCGGCTGTGCAGGGAAGGAGGCGAGAATGAGAGGGTGGGGGCGGCAGGGGGGTGGAGGCAAGCGATGGCGTCGTGCCTTGCATTCTACGATCGCAGCGGCGATTTCTTGGGCGCCTCGCGAGCCAAGCCACCTGGGAAGCCGGTGGCTTGTCTTATCGGCTGCTCCCGCGGTGGTTGTTTGTGGTCGAGTTTGGAGAGCGGAGCTCTCGCCCTCCACCGCTTCGTTCTGCTTTAAATGTTTTTTTTTTTTTGAAGATGCGTGCTTTCCTGCTTTGCTTGCGAAGGCGATGGTGCATTGTCCGCGGTCGTGAGAATGGTTACGAGGATCGAGGGTAATGAATCCACGAGTTCACGTTTTCATCGTGATGCAAGTGTTCGCCATTACGCATTCTGCGCGTTATCGTATCGCTTGCGTTGCTTTGTCGCCGCGTCCTTTGCGTTGCAAGTTTACGCTGTAAACACTGAATGTGCAGCGATTTTCGTGCACGTGTTTTGTCTATGCGTGATTATGAGCTATAGCTTTACTTCTGCCCTCAACACAGTACGCGCTGCGTTCTCAGCTTTCTGTCTCTCGCTGCGTTATATTGCGCAACTCTGTTCTTTTTCTCGTCACACTATTTGTTTCGCGTTTTGCTGCCACTTCGACCTCATTCTGAGCGCTCGTAAAAGGACGTTATTTGCCTATCTTGCCTTTAAACTTGACTACAGAAATGGGAATGGGTGGGTGTATGTTTGTGGAAAGGGGGGGGGGGCGGCTGAAGGGGTGAAAAGCGAACTCGGCTGCTTCCGCGAATTAGCAAAGTTCGGGAAGTTGTCCAGACACAGAACAGATGCACGAAATCCAGCGTTTTGTGGCCGCGCGCTCCTGGTTTCCGTCCGCCGCCGGCGCCCCAGAGGAGACAACAAACAAATGACTGGCGCAGCGGTGAGCGAGAAAACGGTTCGCCAAAATATACCACGCAAAATTTTTCAGTATACAGCGATAAAGAGGGTGTCTGCAACCCTTTACCTGGCATAAGGCCCATCTACGATATCCTCTGCAGGCCTATAGCTTTGCTCCACAAAAGTCAGCACTACACAGCGGTGGGTTTCTCGAGTTCCGCTTAGCCGTCGCTGGGACACAGACGCACCACTTATACAGACACGAGAACCTAGGCATAGATACACTCTGTTAAGTGCAGTAACAAAGCGCATTTCGGGCATAACGAGACGTGCCGTATATCAATGTGACCACAGCCGTGAAGCTAACTCATTTGCTTAAAAGCCCCGCCGGTGCTGCAAAACGCAAGCCAACTTTGCAAAGCCCTACGGCATCATCTGTTACACTAGATATCGTCTGTTCACGGTGTTCCAAGCTAAAGCACGCACGTCTGTTTGCGCTGTTCAAAACTAGGGCACGTTCGTCTGTTTACACCGTTCAAAACAAAAGCACGGAGAGATACAGAGAGATGGGGGGGAGGGGGAGGGATACGCTATCCTAACAACTTCCGAGACTGTTGTCGCGGCGAGGGGACGAAGCAACGTGCACAGCAGCAATCACGGAGTCCTCACTTCTCGCGTTCTTAACTTTCACGCGGTAACTCAACTCCCCACGCCCTTGCACACCGGCGGAGGGCCTCTTTTACGCAGCAGAAGGCACGTGCCACGGTCGTAACATCGTTGACCCGGTGCTAAAAGTACCTGACGGGGCTCGGAGGGACCGAAAACCGTGCTGCAGGAGACAGACGGGGAGAGCGGGGGGTAGGTTGAGGTTAGGCTTAGCAAGCAGGCGACCAGACGGCGATCGTGCCGGAAGCACGCATTCTGCGCAAAGGGACGGGAAAGCGGAGCAGCGAATACAGCTGGCGCGCGCGCGCGCGAGAGAGAGAGAGACGGCTATATAGCAGAGTCGCACGCGAAGGCGCGATATTAATGAACGACGTGGTGCAGTTTCAATTAGGGCGAGCGGCGCTTGAAATCACGTACGGCGCTCTAGCGCGCCACCGTTACACACACCATCCGTTTGTAGCGCAGATCCCGAACCGAGCCTTATTTTGTCCTTGTTTCAGGCGGTGGAAGCAGTGCACATCCGTGCCTGCCGGGATCGACACGCCTACTTCACGTGATCCAGCGCCATTTATGCGCTGAAAGAGACGAGGCAAAAGTTGAAAAAAAGAAAGCAAAAAGAAACGGCGTAATGGAAGCGAGCTCGCGGGCACGATCCCGAAATCCTAGCGCTCCCGAGAGCCAGACGGCGCTGTAGTGCCTGGTCCCTAGAGGGCTACACATCACCGTTTGCTTCCGCGAAAAGAATAATCCTGTGCGCGCTCGCGACAAACAGACGTGGATCGCGGGTTGAATCACGTCCACTTCAAACCAACTCGCCAGAAGATGTTTGCGATTTGTAGCTAAGTATAGTTGTGGTTAAGTTCACCAGAGTGAACCCTGTGATGAGTGACAGGTGATTGCCTTATCAGCATCGATAACCACCCTGGTTATACATATTTTACGTTCAGATGAGCTGCGTGTTTTTGCTTCCATATGGTTGCAACTGTGGGACACGAAAGTACGGGGCACGCGCGTTTAAAATTGGAGAGTCACTGCAGGTATACTGGGTTTCAGAAACGCGTATTATTGAGAAAACTCCACACAACAATGTGCGCGCTTAACAACTCTAACGTAATATAGGCGTCTATATTAATCCAGAGTAGGAAAAGTTACACAAAATTTAACACGGCGGCGCAACCTGCCCACTCCCACAAAAGAAATGAAAAAAAAAAAATTAATGAGAAGGGGAACCGAAGATCAAAGGAATCCCAAGCTCAACATCCGAAAGTTCGGAGAGAATGGACAGGTACAGTTGATTAAAACGAGGGCTCCTTCGAACGGAAAGAAATACCCGCAAGTCTTCAAATGTGCTGAGTACGCAGCGCACAGCCTCCTGGCTTCGGCTACCTCTCTTCATTCCTCTGGTCAGTTCAAATGTGTTTTTGCCAGAGGGTGTCGGTGCGGAAGAACAAACCTATTGGCGAGGTGGTAAGGCTTCGCAATTTCCTGTCGGGCGGCCGATAGGACGCCCCTTATCGTCGAATTCCTTATTGGAAACGAAACGATGATTTCCTCGGAACTTTCGGGTCACACACGTACACACACAAAACAAACAAAAGTATCAGGATCAAAGGATACAAAAGGAGGTTGCGCGTTTACCTGAAACCTTGGCGAGATGAAAGTGGGCAACTTTGAAACAAAGACACCGACGACAGCGGCTTCCGACTGCGCTTACTAAAGAGAACAAAGTTCCTCTTTCGGCGACCTGGAAACTGAAGTTAAGAGAGAAACAAAATGAAACTAGAGGTGTAGCAAAGCGCAAGCGCTAGTGTATATAGAGACAAGCAAAACGCCTCTTACACTACTCCCCCCTTCCCCCCCCCCCCCCACACCTCCTTTCCATCAACCCCTGGCACCTCTCGCTGCTCGCAGAGCTATCCAGACTGTGCGTGTATCAGAAAGCACAACGAACTCGAAAGCCGGAATCAAATTCGTCAGGATCGGAGATGAAGTTGCTTTCCAGCGATCCGCGCGCGCCTCGGCGGAAGAGGCGCTGAAAATAAGAAAAACGTACGCAGCATCCATTGCCTCTGATGCGATCCTCCAAACAGTGGCGATCCGTAGAACAACAACAAAAGAGAGAGAGAGAGAGACAGAGAAAAGAAAGGTGGCACACATCTTCCGAGCGAAACTGGAAAGAGACAAAGGCAAACGGCAACAACAACGGATCCCAGGAAACGAACTGTTAGGTGCAGCGAGCGAGCAAACAAGAAGAGAATGCGAACGAGAGATACGAAATAAACGAGAGGCCGGATGGGGTTAGGGGATCCGGTCTCGAAAGAATGCGATACCGGAAGCGGAAAAGCCGAAAAGAAAGTATAGTAAAACTGAAAATTCCCAACAAGGAATGACGGCCAAGTTACGGGAGACGAGGAGTCGATGAACAGAGCAATGTAAAGGCGGAGATGGGCCAACAGCGTTAGAAGAACTATGCGAAGTCAAAATGAAAACTAAGGGAGCAACAAATGGGGGAGGGGGAGGGAGGGGGGGGGGAGGCGTTAGGTTTTTCAAGCGCGAGGCGCTAAGACGTGGGCACACAGCAAAACGAACGAACGGCGAGCGCACATTCTGAAGGATCCCGCCGGATAGTGGCGGGCAAACGTGGGAAACGGTGGAGACAAAGACGCTCGTAAAACGGGACGACGAATCGGGAACAACACAAAATGAAACGGATCTTTCAAGAAGCGGCGGAAAAGGAGAGGGGAGCGAGAAATAAGAGCAACGGGTTTCAGGAAGTAAGACGCGCGCAGAGGATCGGCGGGTTCTCTCTTCTCCTTCTACTTTTTTTATAGATGGATCTATTTAAGAAAGCAAGCTGCATTAAGTCCGGCGCAAGGAAACCAAACGACGTTCACCAAGCTCACTGAGAACGGAAGAAGCGGGTGTGTGCCCGAGAGATACAGAGGCCCCCAGTTCAGAGAACGCTGTGAAACGTCTGGAAGACCGTCGGGTCGGAGAGCAGGCTTTCTGCAGGCCACACAGCGCAACGAAGCGCGTCTCAATAAAACCGTGCAGCCAGCCAGTTAGCGCAACGCTTCGTGAAACTTCAAAGACGTGCAAATGCGGCGAAGCGGAAGCGGAATCAAACAGAGCGACGTTTCTTGCCAATGAAGCATGCGCAAGGTTTCTGGCAAACCTTCGCACTTTGTTCACAGAGCAACATGACGCTGGAATGGAACCTTCGCGTCGTCTGCTCCGGCGATCCAGACTGTGCTCGATACTGAGCAGATGACTCACTGGCACGTAGTCCAATACATGCAAGAACATTGCGTACAAACGGCTGGTGGCCTATGTTGGTGACGAAATAAACGACAGCTAATGGCAAACGCGGCGGCCAATGACGAAAAGCTGCTATACAAACAAAACTTTTCGAATGGAACAATCAGGTTCAGTATTATAGAAGATGGTATTACGTGCACAAGAGATAAACAAACGCGAAACAGATGAGGTCTTCCACGGACGAGGCGGCAATACAAGTGACCTTTCCATCACAAACGATTTCGGGATTGCAGTTGTAGCCGTCCCTTTTGTGTACCGTCACTGTTTACCTTTTGACGTTCCTGTTTTCTGAGTAACAGGTCTTTATTATTCGTAGCATCGAATAAACAAAGGACTCGAATCGCACGCCCCACGCTCTGCAGCGTCGTCTGCCCTCGAGGATGACCACAAACAATATCTCAGAGAAAGAACACTAGTTCCGTTTGGCCGAGAGAAGCGAAAAACAGAGAAAGAAAGAAAGAAAGAAAGAAAGAAAGAAAGAAAGAAAGAATGCAGAACGTTGCACCGTTTTATTAATACGTGAGTGTACACAAGATCCGAGCTCAACGCTCAGTTTGAAGAAAGAATTCGACAGGAAGGTACGAAACGAGAAGCAAGAACAACAACAACAACAAAAAACATATAGGTGGACCGGAGCATTTGCGCCGAGTTCCCAGGAAACACGGCAATGGCGCGGCTTGAGCTGTTTCCCCTTAATCTGCTATTTTCTCCATCGTGTGCTGAATGCACTCTGCGCCCCGCGCACACTTCATGGATCGTGCGCCCTTAACTTGCAAGCCGGCTCGACTCTTTCTATTTTGCCGCCGATTCTCTGGAAAATTTTTGGCTGATTCATTTGACTGAGCTTCCCAGCGTCCCATTTGGCTTCAAGAACACAAAACAGAAAAGAGTGTTTTATGTGTCAGGAAGGGAGTTGGTGTGAGGGGAACGGCAAGGTCTCCTTCAGGAAGTGGTGGCCGGATGAGTAGTTTCAGTTCAACGGGAAGTGTCGGGTAGGACGCAGTAGATCAGGTCCTCGAGGGAGGTGCTCGCAAAAAATGACGGGGGGGGGGGGGGGAGGCAATAACGCTATATATCTGTGTGCGTGCGTGTGTGCGTGTCACAGTTCCAATTCAAAAGCTAACATCAGCAGAAATCGGATTAGCAGCAAACGGACTTTCTGCTGCGCTGCCTCCAGATATACGCTAATTACTCCCGTATATCTTATATTTTACTCGACACCATCCTATCTTTTATTTTTGTCATTCTGCTGCAGCGCTCAGGTGTGCAACAAATTTCTTCCAACGAAAGTTGATTTGGCGCAACGCGTTTTTTCATCGAGAATGATTTGCTGCCCAAGGCGTTACAACGACAAGATTGCGTTCCTTCGTTCGATTTGCAACGACTCCCGCTTCTTTGTTAAAATACATGGCGTCAAAAGTGCCGCAAGTCGGAAACGAGGGCCTACCTTAGAGATAATCAACACTTGTCATCATCTCAGCTGTACACGTCGGAAAGCGAACTCGCGATGTTGGCTCGATTAACGGCGGAGCTATCGGAAGCATCATCTGCCGCATCTCGGCTTTCTTTTTTTTTTTTTCTAAATTCCGTTCTTTCTTTCTATAGCCTTCGTGTGTAGAGCTCGTCGAACGTTCGACAATATCGGCCGCACTTCGCAAAGCCGTTTCCAGGCAGTTAGTTATCCGTCATACAGAAACCAAAAGTAACGCGAGTTTTCACGATATGAGCCGAACGGCACACGAAGATAGCCAGCCAGTTGCGGACGGAAAACTGCCGGAAGCCACCGACGACTGAAGACGCGTTAAGTACGTTCCAGCGTTTACGACTCAAGTTCTTGCGAAACTCAAAAGCAGTGAGCAATGCAGACAGAGCTCCGCTAAAACGGCGTGGCGAAAAAAAAAATTTTTTTTTTTTGACTGAACACATAAAAAGGTCAAGATAGAGATGAGAGAACGTCGTTCCGTGGCCAAATCGTGAGTGCCGCGCGTTCAAAAAAATAAAAATAATATAAAAATCCGGGGAGGACGAGACTCGGTCGCCATAACGAAAACTGGCGCAGTGAGAAGACCTGACAAGACGGCCGAGAGACACGGATTCCCACTTTGACGCTAATGGCCGCCGCGCTATCTCTTCGGGACCCGCGACGTTGTGGTTCAGTTGGCCCGGATGCTGAACTTCGGCTGGGGACAAGCGATGACAGTGCGCATAGCGGTTTGCTATATGACGTTTCACGGATTACAAGTAGACCAGCCCCCCCCCCCCCGGCCCCCTTACCCCATCTCCCCGCAAGCGGGAGTTTTCTTTGCTGCAACACACGCCAACATGATGCAAGAAGTGCGGTCGCAACTGAAAAAAAAATAAAAAAAATAATAATAATATGAAGAACCACGAAAGGAAAAAAAACCGTACGACCCTCAAACCATCCGTATCTAATAACACCATATAACTGTCCCAGTTAACGAGCCCAGCAGTTAACTCTTCTAAAGTATCGTAATCGTATACAGAAACATATTCATCATATACACAATACTATACAGAAGCGCCCTGCGCCACTTAAGAAACGTGCAACGATGTCATTAAGACAGGGAGGGCCTGCGTTTCGTAAAACAGCGCGAGTGCTTACTAAGTGGCTTGACAACCGTATCTCATAAACTTGAGCTGATAGAGATAGAAGGTGAAAAGCCGAGAAGGAATAGGGAGCACAAAAAGACTCAAAATATCTACAAACAGGCGCCAAGCAAAGAGGGCTTCACTGTGGTGCTACAGTGGCACGTGGGGAAGCAAACTGGTGGCAACGCTTGTCTCGAATTTTCTTCTCTTTCTTTTTCACGCTACGGAATATAGAAGAAGGAGGTAGAAAACAACACACCAGGCTGCGAAAATCGTTGAAAGCTTCCCTGCAATTGAATGAAGCAAACCAATAGAGAAAGTCGCGAAAAAATAAAGAGAATACTGTTCGCCTCGAAAGGTTACCTCATTGCAACTGCTGTGACGCACCTACCGTCGCCCTTAGGACTGCTCTCGGCCTGTCGGCTTGTTTTGCAACTTACTAGCGTTACGTACGACTTTACTTATTGAAAGTTTATTGGGTCGTCTGATTTGTGTTAGCAGAACACTGCAACTGTTCCGGTCGAGGCTGCCGTCAGCCTGACTCGGCATCTTTCACGTTTTTCACCCGCAATGATAACACCGACGAGCTCGATCCCTCGCAAATGGTCGCACGAGAGTACTGTACTTTATGCGACGCTGTGCTTAAGCGTCGCACGCTATGGCCTGATGAAGACGTTGAGCTTGCTGTTACCACAAGCCTCGTTAGACGTTCAAGTAGGCGACACGCATCGAAGCACCACATTGCCCTTTGAACTTTGCTTCTGCGCAAGAGATGCCGAGGAAGCAGAATCATAATAAGGCGGGGAGGGGGTTGGAGGTGCTCCGAACAACAACGCCACCCCGCGCGCAATTTTTCGTCGTACGTAAGCCAGCCAGCGTCGCCCGGTTGGCTGGACTGCGCCGGTTGTTTCCTCGAATAACGAGCAGCTCGGAAGGAGGCCAAAGAGCGGTAGCTACGAACGACCCCCCGGTAGCTTCGTAGGGTGCAACAGCGGAGGGCTGCAGGAATTTACTCCCCGTCTAAAAACGTGCAGTATTGAAGGAGCTGCACGGCGGCTAGCTTCAGCCGTCTCGGCGGTTGGAGTAGCAAAAAGTATTCGGGAATTGCCGGTCCCCTTCCTTCCTCCCCCCCCCCCAAACCTTGCCTACGCCAGCTATAAATGTACTACGCGATAATTACTGCAGAAGGGAGTTGATATATGTAATGCAAGACAGTGGCGAAATCATGCCTAGGAGCGTGCGTCTGCAGACTACGTCTTATTGCTGTTCTTGTTTTGCATTAAGGAGCAAAAGTAAACGGGACAATTAACAACAATGAAGTAACTGACAGTAGATGACTTGCACGAGGCGTCGCCGGCGCCCAATATGGAACACCGATTCACACAACATGCAGATCGCTCGCTGTCAGATACGAAGTAGATGTCGGGGAATCAGATACAATATACAAAACATACAAGCTTTTCACTCAGCTGTAGTTCCTGAAACAGAGCGACCGCTACGAATCTTTGGCCACGATGTTTGGCCAAGAACTGTTATGACTCACGTTCGCGCTGCCCGCTGATATTGCGTTTTGTTTAAGGTTGCCTGAAGTCCACCATGCAGGCGAATACCAAGCTGCACAGAGAGGCAGGAGCGTATGGTCGGCAGCGTAATCTTCACAGTTACTGCCACATCCGAGCGAACGAGAAATCAATAAACGTCACTTATTGCTGGCTGTATTACGATGCAGCGGTGAATTTGCGCCCGTTAATAAAGAAAAGCCTGCATCCTCAAGATAAGCAGAGTTTAGTGACTTGTGTACTTTGAAATTAAAAACTCTAGGCTCAGCGCATGCTGCAGCCATCTAGTGAGACAACAGCATGGTGTAGATAAGTCTTCCGACCGTGCGGATAATGGCGACCCAAACGACGCAGTAACTTTCGCAGGCCCTTTCTTCTTTCTCCTTCACGCTGACCTCGTCGCCCTTGTATACTACAGCAGCACAGGGTACGCGTTCGGGACGGTATACGACGCGGTGTTTAACGCTTTTCCCGTCCGGTCACTCTTTATTTTTATTTTTCATTTCTTGTTCCCTTTGATACAACACCAAGACAGGGAGGCACCTCGGCAGCAACCGGGTTGGTTTATCACGGGGGGCACCCGCGTACGAACAGGCACACACCAGCGGCGAGGCCTGGGCGTCCGTTGAAAAGGCGCGCCATCTTTCTCCGCTCTCGTCCAGCGAAGGGTCGCAAACGAGGGCGTCATTAGCGTCGCTGTCGGTGGGCCGCACCGGAAGGAAGTACGCGCAGGGGAGGACGGAAGGCAATACGAGAAAACAAGATTGAAAGAACTTAAGGACGTAGAGAAAGAACGAACGAATCGCCGAAGGAACAAAAGAACAAATGAATAGGATGCTGAAGGAAGGAATATTACTTTGAATAAGAGAGTCAATGAAAGAACCAGTAACAGAATGAATAAGGGAATTCACGAAGGAATGAAGGAAGGCGTGAGTGAATGCATAAAATATAATTGAAGGAAGCGACGAAACAGTGAATAAGACAACCATGAAGGAGTGAAAGAGAAATATGTGCAAAGAAATGGAGGAATACTTGGTCGATTCGCGGCGATTAACATACCAAAGCAACGCCATGGTTATAGCAGACCGGCGGCACCGGATTTGTTGTGACGTCACACCAGGGGGGTGAACTCAAATTCCGACTACACGAGTCTTTTCTGCGCTATGGGCTTCCACCGCAATGCGGCCGGTACTCGAACTTTGGACCTCGCGCTCAGCAACGGAACGCCATCCACAGAAGGCGCGGCGTCCAAATGGATTAAGAACAAGCGAAAAACAGAAGTAAAAAGTAAATAAAAAAAGAAGCAGGACAAAGAGCCCCGCCCCAGGCGCAGCACCCACCACTCTACAAGAGCGCGCTCAACAAACATTGCCTTGACAGCCCACGTGAACTGGCTCCAGCCAGAGGATGGCAATGAAATCGGTGTCTTGAACACCTCCTGGAGTACTACAAAGCCACGGCCTATATCGACTCTGAACGCGAGGAAAATGACTCCGGGGTCACCCTCCCGAACCCCCAAGACGCGCGTCCGCAAGGATAACTAGGGTCTGCAACGAGGACGGACAGAAAGAAGCCAACGAACCGAGGGCCACCCATAAAGCGGGAACCGAAGAACAAACAGGAGCGAGCACGTTTCTCAGACCTCGCGCACGTTCCGCGCCCTCTATCGGAGGCCACAAATAAGCGAGGCAGGGCAGCGAGCTTATCGCCGAGGTGATAAGGAGAAGGTCCTCCAGCGGGGACAGGACCTCCACCGGCATTTGCAAAGCAGGGGTGCAGGCGGGGCGGGGGAGGGTTTCGAGGAGAAAGCAAGACGACATTCGCTCGACAACCGAGGAGACTACGACGTCTTCTCTAGTTTACGGTGTACGCGGCAAAGGATCCGCTCCGAGTGAGTCGCCCAAACGCGCCAGCTAGAAAGCTATATACGGGTGCCGCCGCACCACCACCACCACCACCAGCTGGGGGACTAAATTCCCCATACACGAACGGCCGCTAGCGTCGCAAAGGAACTTGCATCTATCGGAAGCAGGATATGTCCTTTCGCCTCCTTTTCTGTCCTACTTACACGTTTAACCTTCAAGTGAAAAAAGAAAGGAGGAAGAAGCATTGAAGTCAGTAATTGTGACTGGTCAGGGGCGATAATTGCGATGTGATTCGCGACCAAACGGTGGCGCTGTTTGTTGTCGTGAACAGCCAACACTGACCACCGGAAATAAAGAAAAAAAAATAATAAAAAAAGAACATACGTAGGACTGCCCATGTGGATTTGGCCTCCGGAGCTAGAACGTAAAGCAATAATTAGAATTCATCAGCGCATGTTCTTGCACTCCCGCTCGCACTATACCGCCTACGATATCACCCAGACTCGACAGAACGGCACGGCGGGACGGAAAGAATGGATGAGGCAAGCGATTGTTACAAAATGTCGGCGTCGCAGTATACTCTGCTCTATACCATTGCTGGAAGAGCGGACAGAACCCAGGCGAGCACAGAGCTCGGACGGTATGGCTGTCCGGCAAAGACGAAGTAGGTGAAGGGGGAGGGGAGGTCGCCCAAAAACGAACGACCTCACTTCGTCGGTCGCGCTATATAGATGGTACCCCGGAGGGAAGGACAGCCGAGCCGCGGTCATTAGCCGCACCGACGCCACGCTCTTCCGTCCTCGTCCTATAGCTATATAGCCGCGCCGGCCGCACTAGTGGACGGCGAGGACCGAGAAAGAGGAAACTGGTCGACGTCGCCGAGCGATGCGACGACGAGCAACCAGCCAATGCGGCGGCGTTGCCTCTCCAAAGAAAGAAAGAAAGAAAGAAGGGGGGAGAAATCAAACGCGCAAAGACACGTAGACGCGCGGAGCGACCAGCGAGAGAAGCACCTTCTATGGCTTTCGCGATGAAGATTGCGATCGGGTCGGCAACTGATGGGCTGCTCTGCCGGTGAGATACAAGCCCGATGTCGCGGCTTATACGCGATGCATCTAACCCCCCCTTTCCCCCATCCTCCAAGCCCTCTTCTCGCGCGCTCTCGTCGGACATCCATTCGCTTCCCCTTTCGGCGGAACCCACTCCTTTGCGGCAGGAGAGGCCGGACGAGGAAGGAACTGTTGCTCGCTGCTGCCGCTCCCGCGCACGGCTCCGAGCAGTCGGTCCGGATGGTATAAACCTTTGATGCACGAGCCTCGAGTACGGCGCGGTCCCTTTATGCGGTCACGTGCTGTATCCGCGGGAGCTGCCGCGTGTGAGAGAGCTAGAGAGATCGGCGGGCTACTTTGCAAGGGCCAACGATCGGGCATCGGCCGTGCGGGTGTATAGATTTACATCTACAGCGCCGGGGCGTTTTCTCCTGAGCGGGCGGAAGGCAGGAGAGAGCAAGCGAGTCCATTTGTGGCGAAAGAAAAAATAATATAACCAGGCTCGAAGAATGCCTCCTGTCGTCGCAGCGAGACGTAAAAAGCGAGTCTTTGGTCGTGTCGCGTTGCCGTAATAGCCGGGCGAATAAAACGGTAGCCCGTGGCAGTAGCTGCACGGGACAAATAATGTACCTGAGCGATCTACAAATATATTTGCTGGACGGGAAGGTATGCAGTGCGGCCGCGCGCTTTCCTGTACGGCCCGGCTGAAACATTACCAACGAATTTGAATAAAATTAACCCGTTTTCTAAAATATATTCACCATCATCGCTGGCGTCTCAGAAAGGACAAGACAGATGCACGTTTGGAGGGGGTTGGGAGGTGTAGGAGGGGATTAGATAAAGATCGCGCTGTGCAACTGCGTCCCTATCGCACGTCGCACCACGAGCTTGAGGTATCGTTCAAATATCAGCCCGTCCAATAGCGCCAACCTCGGAAAAGCTCAAAGCCAAACTCTTCTGTTTCTGGTACCCTCGGCAGCCTGTGCGGCTGCCGAGGATACCAGGGGATGCCGATATGCCTATGGCGCAGCTTTAACTGACGGTGTTTGACCTGCCAAAGCGACACCAGCGGCTAAGAGAGACGCCCACCGCAGTGGAGGGAGCCTCGGATGATTAATTTTGACCAGCCGGCCATTCCTTAACGTTCACTAGAAGCAAAGCATGCCACCGTTTGGATTCGAACCCGCGACCTCGCCCTTGTCAGCAGCGGAACGCCAGAGCCACTGAAGCAACCGCGGCGTGTAGCAGTCCGAGCCCCCAGCAGGGAGGGGGCGACTTTCGGCTACTCATTACAGCGAGCGCCCATTTGTTCCCCCGATCACAGGCGCCCACAGTCCCGCATACGGGGTACCCGAAATGCGAACACAGCCACGTTCGTGCGCAGCGGACCAGCGGACAGGCAGGCAGACCGAGCTCGAGCCACAAGCCGGATACTGCCTGCCCACAACCGCCGGACACAAGCGACGTGCCGTGCGGTCCACGCACGTCGGCGGCCGTGGAAGAGGGGGTGGCGGACAGGCCGGGAGGGCGGACCGAAGCCACCCGCACAAAAGAAATCGAGCCGCGTGCGCGCTCGGTGCTCGCTCTCCTCCGGCGTGTGTATATTTGTATCTCCCAGCGAGTTTCGTGACACGTTGCGCCTTTATTGCAACCGCAGCAGCGACTACTGCCGCACTGTGGCGCGCGCGCTTCTCTCCTCCCTCCATTCCAGTCTTGCCCGTAGCCGACGCCAGGCGGCGTGGAAAACCGCACAACACGGGGTCTAATACTCGCCGAAGAGTCCGGCTGCGGGACCGTCCGCTACAGGAAGGACTGCAGGCCATCATATGCGCTATGCGCATGCCCCCACCTCCTCCTTCGGTCGGTGCCTTCGCTACGCCATAAACGGAGCAAATTGCTGGAACGTGAAGAGAGATCTTTCTGGCCTGTCCCCCTCTCCCTCTCTTAGGCAACCTCCTCTCCAGCCGAAAAGATAGATGGACGTGGCCCGAACCAAAGGGGCGGAGCACGACAGGAATCAGGTTCTGCAAGCTCTGTACACGGCTTCTATGCTTCTCCGTCGTCATCGTCGGCGGCGGCAGTGCTCTTCCAAGGGTGGGGGGCGAGGGGGGGGGGTGACCAGGATGGAAGAGAAGAAGCTTGGTCGCAGGAGGGCGTTCAAAAAGAAAAGCCAATTACTCGGCGGGAGAGCACCCGGGAGGGCCCGCGAGGCGCACGCTGCAAGAAGGTCCGGCGGCGGCGGCGGTCCGCGGGCAATGGTGGGCTCCTCTGGCGCCCTTTCCCCCGTATTCCTGCTTCTCCTGAGCTTTCCTCTCGTTCTTGAACTTGGCGTTTCTTTTATCGTTGTTGCTGCAGGCTCTGCCGCTGCTGCAACTCGCGGCGCCGTTGCATGACTGCGCGGCTGCGCATGTAGTCATGCGGCGGCCGCCGCCAGCGTTCTTCTCTTAAATGGTCTCGGCCCCGTGAAGAACGAAGCGTCCCCGGCATGCGCGTTCCTTCGGGCCGGAGGTCGTTACTGGAGCTGCGCACGTTTATTGTTGATTCAGAGTTCGCTCAAATTCGCCGCCGTCCCCCCCAAACGTTCACCCCTCATTCTCAAACTTTAAAGCGACGCGCCATGTATACGTTCCGGCTCTCCCTCGGGCTTTATTTTGCTCCCGACTCGCTCGGAGAGGAGGGCACTCGCCTAGGTTTCCCACGCCAGCTGGACCACGGGATGTCGATCGGTCTGAACAGCCGCTACGGAACCGCGATCGCGTCGGTGGTTCGCGCGCATATTTCACGACACATTGTTGAAGTCCAACGACGACGTTTCGAAATGACCCCTGTGCTGTGACTAACAAGACGCTTTGCTACCTCTAACCTAGCTAAGTAGCAAGTGCCTCCATAAGCAGAGCCAATGTTCGGCCAACTGTGTGCGACGTAGCGCCAACATTAGACTTTTCATTCGCCCCTGCTTTCTGCACCTCAAGGGCCACGGTGAAGTTCTGAAAGTAAGCTAGAATGTATATGAACATTCACGTAAACCCTGTTCTCAACAAAGGTTTCAACGGAACGGCGTGAACGTTACTAAGAAGCTGGTGCAGACTGAAAATGCGACTGCATCATACGCTGCAACTAGAGCCGCGGAGCTAAAAGACATAGGAAGGCATGCTTCCCTAAAATCCTCGTTAAATATTCAAACACTTTAATAAGAGTGACGTCAGTTCGGTTGCACGTATCCGACAGCAAGCTGCCGGAAGGACTCTGCGTAGAACGGCTTCAACGTTACGCGCGAAACGTCATGCTTTCTCCTTATCAGAGACTCCCTACTCGAGATGACGGAATAGATTGCCTCAAAGCGCAACGTCACGTGAAGGCTCGTCAGGAAGTGCGAGATGACGGAAGAGAAGCGATGCGTCGACAACACGTGTCCACAGAACCGCGTCTTCGTGACAGCGCGCGTGTAGGACGGGCCCGTTAACACAAACAACGGGAGAGATCAAGGCGCCTAAGAAGCAAGAAAGACCATAGGAACGTCCAATCACTCCCCGGTACTGTCATCACCGCGTTACGCCGTCACCCATCGCTCGGGTGAGCGCGCCTAGACAAAAGGACAGCGCGTCGCCAAATACACGGGCGCACAAACTCTTGCCCCGCGGAGCTCCCTGCGACGTCGGTGCAGGAAACGCCTTCTTCGCGCAAGAAAAAAGTGTAGGAACTAATGCTTCGCTTCTTCTTGTCTCTTAATTCGATGGCCAAGAACAAAAGCCATTCACCAAGTCAAACCCACGGTGACGTGGGGTTCCCACACCGCCTGACAGCGCAAGTCGGTTGACGAGGGAGCCTAGCCGAGTCAAGAAATGGAAAGAAAAAAGTCCCACACGAGAACAATGAAGGGAGCCCGAGCGCCCGCGCGAGCGGTTTGACGCTAGGGTCTCCCCTTGCTCCTTTCCTCAGCATCGCGGAGAACAAAAAGAAGACGAGCCGAAACGTCGTCTGCGCCGCGGCGACTTGACAAGCCATCGTTGGAGGCGCGCACAAGGGCGGCGAGCGATCATTATCGCGCTTCTGACAAGTGCATCGCGAAGAGAGAGAGAGCCCCTACGAAGCCCAGGGCGGTCCAGAAGGAAGGAAGCTTAAAATCGTCTGCTGTCGCTGTCTTCTCCGGGCCAGTACTTCTGTTCCTCTGCGAAGTAGCAGAAGTGGCGCTTCCCTTCCGTGGGAGGACAGACGGCCGTGCGTTTGTGTCGGGTCGTCGCCACGGCGCTAAACGGGCAAGACTCGGCTGAGCGAATTTATAGAGAGGTGGGGCCCCCGCGCTGGGGTGAAGTCGTAATAAGCGGTCTTCTTCATTGCGGTGGCCCCCGGGAAAGACGTCACGGTCGACGCCGTGTCGCCGCTCCGCGCGCGAGTTGCCTCTCTTGATTGGGACCTAGCGTGGTGCATGAAGTCTGCGAAGGCCGCGCCATGGCCGCTTATAAAACCCCTCTGCCTTGGGAACAAAGGGCGTTCCTCTGCTTTACGGCTTTTTTTTTTTTTTTACTTGAATGTACCGCGAACATTCTACCGAAAGCCCGTGAACCCTGATTTTTCGTAAGATAGCTTATTCTATACACTTCTAAGCGACAGGAGCGTGCATGAAGGACTCTTCAAATGTTAAGGTATACAGTGTGCTTTCATCTAGCGTAAAATCAAGCAGTCGAAAGCGACGTCCTTTCACGCCGCTAAAAGGCAGAAGGAGAAGGAAAATAGGCTGCGATGTCGCCTAATAAAGGGCGCGCTATTCCGAAATTTTCTTCAAAATAGAGAGAATTCATAACGTAGCTCATCAGCATCAGGCTGACATTGTAATCTTGAGCAAATAGTGCAAGTGATCTGCACAGCTTTTCCGCGCTATAGCTAAGTTGTATCACCTCTCACTCGCCATCACGCTCCACCGCTGGCCGATGGTCAAGCGGCGGCATGAAGCGTCTGTCTTTCCATTATTTGTTCGACTGGAAATTCGAACAAAAGAAAAACAGCTCTCATAAAGCGAGTCGTACTGACTGCGAAGCCAGACGACAGCTGCTGAAACATTCACACGCACAGTCGCCCACAAAATTTTACGGACCAACGAATCTGAGAAAAAGATTAATGTCTCAGTAATATCAAAACGAAGCCTGATGTTCGCATTTCTAGCCGCTGCTAATATGTGCGAACAACATAGCGATGTCCTGCTTTACTGGCTACTTTTACAAGCTGCCCGGAAATTCTGCGTTTTACGAGATCCCGTGGTCCGTAAACGTTTGTGGTTAACTGTACTTGCGAAAGCATATAGCAAGCACGACCAGAAAGTTCGATGGAAGGGGCGACATGACCGGCGACTTCGGTAGGACGGAAAGCGGCTGATAAGACCTTCCGATGGCATGTAACGAAATCCGAAGACCGCCAAATTCGGCGTACCGACGAACTCTGCGCCATCGCTGGTAGAGTGACACGAATGAAGAAAACACGCATGCACAGAGAAAAGTGTTGTGAAGAAAAAAAAGTAACAATAAAAGACACTATTTCGTGAATACAAGTTTGCCACTCGGACATATTATTGCCTCTTGCAGCAATTTCCAGTCGTCCATCTTCAGTAAAGACCCTGGATAGAGCATTCTATTTTAACCGGGAAACTGCAGCGCCTTTTATCACAACATAATGACGATCGGTTCGCGAAAGAAACATGGTCAATAGTTTTCAAGCGGCGTCCCTAAGAATAGGGACCCCCCAACGTCAACTTCGAATTAAAATGTTTCCAAATAGAAAGGCCGCATGTTGAAGCAGAAAGGCTTTACAAGAAATCAAAGCGGCGTGGCATTTTAAGTATGCTCTCGTCTTAAAAAAAAAAAGAGAAATCGCAGACATGAAGCGCGTGGCAAAATAATCAGTGTCATGTTCTGATCATACAACATGAAATACAACGCCAATGCATCCGGCGCTGCGTTGACGGCAAAATCAGCTGCACAGGTTAAGGCCGACAACTCCGTTGTAAGCACACTTCGCTGTCACATCAAACGCACCGCGACACACATCTGGAAATAAAGTCCCGCATAAAATGGGACACTTGTTGCCGCTTATAAAAACCATTGTATCTCTTTCTTGTATGGCCGCGTGTCGTCCGCAATCATAGAAGTGAAACTAATCGGCGACATCGAGCACGATCGCAAGAATCCAGAACTCACCGGTCAGGACCGCAGCGGTGGCATCGGCGATCAGCAGGAACACCGCGACGCAGAAGGATCGGCGACAGGTCGCCATCGCGTCGCAGGCACTCGCCGTGTATCCAAACGAATCGAGACGGCAAACGGAGGTAGTACGATCCGAATCAAAAGACGTAGCCGATCAATCCGTTCTGGGGACACCCAACACAAAACGACGGGACAAAGACGGAGCGAGGTGCAGCCCTCAGTGCACTCCGGGCCGTCGATGGCCGGCGACAGTCACGATGACATCGGCGACGCCGTCGCAGCAGCAGCAATACCGCGCGAGCCGGCGTTCGCTGCTAACCATCATCTCGCTCCCGGCGTTCGGGAGTGAGTGAGAGAAACTCCGCGCACACAAAAACACGCGCGCGCGCCGCCGCCGCGGTGCACTAAACCACACCAAATCGCGCACGCGCGCGCACTCTAAGCGGCACACGATCAAAGCACGGCCGGAGAATTACCGTACGTGGCCGTTCCACCAACCGGCGAAGGAGCAACTGTGTGCGGAGCAGCAGCACGTCTTCGCGCGGGTCCCGGGCTCTTCTATTTCGAGACCGCGAGGGTAGGCCGGCTGTACGGTGCGGGGCTTGCGGGGGCAAGGCAAGGCAGTGCTCTCGGGAGAGGCAGAGCCAGGTTCTCCCTCGCCGCGAACGGCGGCTCGCGCTGATGCGATGCGAGAACTTGTTCCGTTCCGGCCGCCCTTTCCGCTGCGACGAACGCCCCTGTAGTTTGTTCGTTGCTTTAATCCCCCCCTCCCCTATCCCTCTCTCCCTGAGGAGGAAAAGGGGGGTCACTCAAATTGGGGGGAGGGGTGCCCACGGCAAGGCAGCCCACCACGGCGCGCCGGTGGTGGGGGACCACCGCCACCAAAATCATGTCAGAAGCGGCCGTGATGTGCCTCCCTCTGGTGGCAGTCTGTGGCGGCACGTCGTTCGTTTGGTTCGACGGTTCGATGCACCGGCGGCAGGCACATCGTCGCAGCACGTTTCGCGTGTGTCACGATGACGAGGACTACTGCGTGCGTGAGCGTGGCTGAAGGGAGCGCTTCGTAAGAATCGCGGGTCCTTTTAAGCTGTCCCGGCGAGATGTCGAAGTCGTCGTCTGCTGCTGTTGCTGGCGGCCGCTTCGACGTGTTTGTTTGCCTAGCGCGCGCGCGTTCCTCGTGCGAAAGGGAAGGGAGTCGTGTCCCCCTTCGAGGGAGAGATGGCCGGCCGATCGCCCCGGTGTGGTCTACGCGGTGCGCGACGGATCGAGATGCTGATGGCTCGCACACCTGCTGCGCGACATGGCAGGCGAGCGCTGCTGCTTCGATTTTGCAGGCCCCCAATCGAGTCGCCCGTGCCTCGCACGACCGACTCCGCGGGGATTCCTCTCTCCGAACCCGTGTTTCTTTCTGATGTCGCTCCGTTCGTTGCAGTGCCGCACAGCGTTCGCAGTGGGACGCCCCGCATTTAGATGAGTGCTGAGTTGGGGAAAGGCGCGCAAACGCGAGCGAGCCCGAAGTAAGACGTTGGGCCTCTGCGGAGAGTCGTCGTCGTCGTCCACTTTGTAGGCTAACGCTGACAGGCCATAGGATCGATAAAAGAAGCGCGTGAATCCAATCTTTCCTTTGGTCTCTTATTATCTTCGACGGGCCCCGGTGCGCTATTGTCTCGCCTCCCTGCTCTCACTCCGAAACGCGCACACTTCGTTGAAGTTTCGATGGCGCGCCTCGGCAAAAGTCACGTCAGCAGAAATAGAAGTCGTACCGATGCGTTTCGATTACGGACCGCCCCGGACGGCCCACACACTGTGTTGGCTTGAAAAGGTGGGGAGGCGATTGGGAACGCACGTCCCTCTCGCAGTGAGTGTTCCACTGAGCCGGGCATTATTTTCGCCGCGTCAGCTGCCAATCAAGTTCGACTTCCTTCTTTGAACATCGAGAGGTACGCACAGCTTTGCCAGGCGGGTATATCGGTAGCGAGCAACACGTGGCAGCAGTAGTATACTGTTTGTTCTTTTCTACGTCCCACTGAGAGAGGGGGAGAGTTTTGACTCCTTCTCACGAAGTCAGCACGCTCTAAACCAAGACGTCAGCGGCGCTGGTGGTACGCTGCCAAATCTGTCGCTCCTTCCTCCGTCGCGAGGCATTCATCCTACGACAAACAAGGCGTGCAAGAGCCAGCGAGGCAGCAAAGAGGAAAAGAGAAAATAAACGACGCAGAAAGAGATTCGCGACTCCTGTGGGAGTCGCACGAACCCGCGTCCATGCACTCTGCCGCCGAAAAAGAAGGGAGCCCGCTGTGTTCTTGGGCAGCGGTATATAGTATACTGGTGCGTCTTTTGTCGGCGTACGGGACAGCGAAAAGATGCGTTCGAATGTTCTCCCTGCTCTGCGTGAAACTGTAGGGAGTGCGGCGCTTCAGCGGAGGAGAAAATAGAAAAGAAAGAAACAACGGCAAGAATGGCGGTGAGTCGAAGGAAAAAAAAAAACGGCCTCATCGTCTCAGAGACGCGGAGCCCGTTTCTGGAGAAAGTAAACTCTTGACTCCTGCGCCCGTTCAAGGTCCCTCAGTTGTGTTCGACGTTCGGTTCCTCACAAACAGAGTCGCCCTTCCTCACTTGACAGAGTACCGGAACAAAGAGAAGCTCAGGAGAGAGAGCGAAAAAGAAAGGAAAGAAAGAAGACAGTGTCCGCTTCGCACTCCCTGGGGTGGTAAGAGCCGCTTCGGGACGAACAAAAGCCAAGACCGGGGCCCGCGAAGAAGTCTTTTTCGCTAAGAGCCGGCGCATAATCCTCCTTTACTTCCCTTCGCAGTAAATTTCCGACCGCCTCGCGAGCTCGCCTGCGCGCGCGCGGCTCGACTGATGAGCTCCCAAAGTGAATTAGTGTCTTGGGGCTATTTCTAGCAGTCCTGGAATGAAGGCGGAGTGGGCTCGCTCGGGGCGTGCGAGCCAAAGTGGGAGGTGCCCGCCCCCCCTCCCCCCACGCACACAAACGGCAGGCACACGTGGCCAACCCCGCGAGAGACCGTCAGGAGTCCCAAGACTGCTGCTGCACCTGGAAAGAGGGTGAGCCCATATAAGAAAGAGGTAGAACAGCGCGCTGTTGTCGTGAGAGCGTGATTGCACTGTTTCTCTGTTTCAACCGGAGAGACCCCCTCCTCCTTCCTCGTCCTTTGGGCGACCACTGCCTCCCCCCGCCTCGACGTCCCAGACGTCTGTCTCTTCTCCTCCCGGAGGTTCCTTTCGCAGCGTCGGAACTCCCGAGTCACGTCGAGACCCGACCCAACCCCACCGCCTTCTTTGTCTTGCCGGGCACTGGCGTGTAGGAGCGGTGCTGATCATTTCCAGCTGAGCCGCTGGGACAACACGGCCGTGACTCTCCGGCGTCGAAGGAGGGAGAAGACCATCTCCGAGGGAGGTCCTCTCCTTGTCTGCCTGCCTGTCCGATGTAGCAGCACGCGCTCCCTCGGTCCGGGAACAAAAGGAACCCAAGGGGGTAGGGGTGGGCGGGAGGCGTCTCACTGCGGTGCACGGTTTCTTCTCCCAGAAGGAACGTTTTGCCAATCTCCGTTAACTGGACGACCGCATTCAACTGCCCACGCGGAGACGCAGTCCCTCTTGCGGCACGTGGAAGAACTGATGCGTCGAAAGACGGAAGTCAGGGGTGGCCTTGAAAGGGCAGGCTAGTTCGAAGTGAAGCTGTCATGCTGTATGCATTGGCTGGTAAAAGTTGCAAATCCGTTGGCGACGTGGAAGATTGACGAGGCGTGAGTGTGTAGCGTTGCTGCGATGTATGTATACAATGCGCCCTCTTTTAGAGAAGCTTCTGCGTTCGTCAAGCGCTCTCACGTAGCGAGGCAACCGGACTGACCTGTGCAAGAGTCAGGTGCAGCACAAAGACCTGTAGCAGGTGTAGGCATGAGCGTGCCAAACGGCAGAAGTCAGAAGTCGTGCCATGTGCGCGCAAAGAAAAGGCGAAGTAGAGTTGTCAACCACGCAGTGAGTAAGCGCATGCCCTTGCGAGGAAAAAGAGCGAAAGAGCCGGGAAGTTCACGTTGCAGCGGTGCATGCTGCAAAAGCCCGCCTAAGGAATTCCGCCTCTGTAATCCTTCTTCAAACCACGCGTGTTAATCTAAAGAAAAAAAAAGTACAGAATTAAGACGCGCCTTAAGACAGCCTTGTGCCGCCTGTGAGCGCAGTGAGTTGCCAAAGCAACAAAACCCCGGAGCAGTATGCAAGCACGCGCGTTGGTCAAATATGGCATCAGCGGCGTCTGCTTTCTGCTTTCGCCGTTACAACGCTCCACACTTCGCAAACCAAAGCCACCAGAAGGCACACAACCTCGAGCAAATGACAGAACGATTATTTAGCGCGGGTTGAATAATCGAAGATCCGGTAGCTTTAAATTCAAGCGAAACTTCAACATGTGCGGGAAGCAAAACGGCGACATCGTAGCCTAACAAACAAACGGACAAACAAACGAGCAAACGAACAAACCTAAGTGCAAAGCAGAATCAACACGGCCCTCAAAAAGCGCGTTTCCGGCAAGAAAGTTGCGGAGGCAAATTGTTTCTCCACGCGCACGCATCTTCGGAGAGGCACGCACGGTGTCACGGTGCTTGGCTTGAAACGCGAGCAAGGGGGCGTAGAGTGGGGCTGCAACGCGATCAACACCGATAAGCCTATTTTCAGGTTCGCTCCTCGCTTCGGTGCAGGGAGCGAACGCAAGCTGGCAACACACAAACAAACGACCTCGACGATGACTAGGGGGAGATAAAGCCGAAGTTACATCCTCTCATGAAGTTAGCGCGGAGGTCGCGTTTGGAGACGGGGAGGAAGACGCTCTCCAATCGCCACATCTGCGGCGGCCACCGGCGGCACTCTGTCGGCTCGCGAGCGACGCGTCGAGTGTAAAATCTGGGCGAGAAATCTGCGCTCCCCGCGAGGAAAGCCTGGGCCGGGCGACGACCAAGAAAGTTACAGCTCGCTGTCTCGACCAGGGCTAGCGCCTGGCGCGTCCCCCTTTTGCTCAAGTTCGAAGAGATCTGCAGAGGAAGATGCGTGCGTGTGTGTTTGCAAGGCGACGTCTCCGGTTTCGTCTTTTGAGGCTGTAGCCAGGGCAGCGTGTGCGAGGTGCTCGCAGGAAACGCGCCGTCCGCCCTTTCGAGCGAGTCGGTGAGTGTGTGTGCGCCCGCGCGGGCAAACAAACACACAAACGCGCGCCTCTTGAGTTTGCCCTCATTACGAGCTCATAAGCCGGCCTCTCTGCTACCCGTGCTTGCTGCAATCACTGCCGCCGCCACGCGTCGCCTTCGTCGTCTCGAAGGAAGCGGAAGAGTCGAATTCTCTTCTGCCACTCACATGCCCTCACCACAGTTCAATACACTCTTTGCTTACTCCCCCTTCTACCTTCTTTCCTACGCCCGCACACTGTCCAGTTAAATATGTGCAGCGTTGCGAAGGCCGCGAGACGTTATGTGGCAGCCACAACCGCTGGCTTTCGAGAGCGATTATATAGAACAGGGAGGCTGGTTAGCGTTGAAAACACTGACGGAAACTTGGGTGCGTCTAGGAAAATGAGTAAAAGACGGAAAAAAGGCTTGATGTTCACAAATAGCGCCTTAAACAAGACGTCATTAAAGATGGGACGAAGTGCTACGTGCTGTATATTTTCGCGTCATGTTCCGTGCGCTCCTCGTAAACATAACATGAAGCACTTATTGAGTGTCATGTCGTCTGCTCACGTAGGAAGCCTCATCGTTAATGCGGACGTCGGCGTCACGCTGGAAGGGAATCACGTTAGCAAGGAATAGCGCCAGCAGACGACTGCGAATCAGTGAAGTTTGTATACAGGACGAGTTTATTCTTATTATCGCGAATAACGCCTTGTCATGTGGATCGTTTTGCTTGTGCTCTAAGCCGCACGGCGTAATTACAGAACATAGCTCTCAGTAGCGCCCTCTGCTATCACTGGTCGATGCGCGCTCTACGACTTTATGACCAAACGAGTGCTGCGGGACTCCGCAAGGCGGACGGCGTTTTATGAAAGGAATAACTTTCATTCACCCGAAAGTAGCATGAAGCTGCAAATGAAAGCAAATGGAATACTAAAAAAGGAAAGCATTACAGTTCACCAAAGTCAGTTCTGGTGCCAGGTACCGAACCCGAGACCATACTATACGTCAACCACTACAGGAGCGGCTTCTTTCAGTGCTCTGCACGGCACTATCGGAAGGACGTACACTTCCCCCCACGGCGGCGCCACGTCCTAAAGTCTCTGTCGCCCTTTCTTTCTCGTTCAACTACCGATGGCTCCGGTAGATTTCGAGAGTTCGGGGTGGGGAGAGTAGCGAGTGCGCGAGCTTCTTGACGCCCCCGGGGGCGCGCGTGCGATGTTATCGGGCGCTGACGCCGCGCCGAGAGCTTTCACCGCTAACCTCTCCGTAGGAGGGGTCGTAGTTGCCGTCGCAGCCGTGTTCGGCGCAGGCGGCGGATGCCACTTCCTCCTTTGTTGCCACCGCTGCTTCTTCATGTTCGTGTTGGCTTTATGCCTCCTGGGCGCACGTGGCTATTGGCACCACCGTTTTCACTTTGCCTTCCTGCCTCCCCCCCCCCCCCCCCCCACCTGCAGTACCCCTTGGGTCATCCCGGCGATCCGCCCGTCCGGTCTGTTAAAACTCGCCTTGTTCACACTCGACCCTCAACTTCCCCTTTAGATTTCTTATCTCTCGGGAGTGAATAGGGTTTCAAAAGATTTTTTTTTTCCTGGAAACTGAAGATGACCCCGTGAAGTGCTACGTTTGGAGGTTTCTTTCAAGAGGTTAATTTCCCGCGTGCAGGTTCCATTTTCTGAGAGATGCCAGGGAAGTTCAAGGCCAATGTCGGCAGAGTGCTAGCAACTTTGTCTGGTATAGGCGAGAGCTGCCGGCAGACGGCGCCCGATGCGTTTAGTCGCCGAATTTCTCGCTACTAAAGAAAGCGGGACAACTGTGTACACGGCACGTTTTTGTGCTCGAAAAAGTAATTTCATTCATCGATTTATAGTCTGTTTGCTGGATTTGTTTGAAAGCTGTGGGAGGAGTTGTTATCGTCATAATTCTGTCACTTTTACTTTTAATGTAATGTAATGTGCTTGCAAAGAAAAGGGATTCTACAGGGGGGGGGGGGGGGGTGACTGTGCCTCATGCCGCTTACGCTATCTGAATTAGAAATATGATTATTGTCGACGTATAGGCGGACTAAGTACACAACTTCCAAAACTTACGAACAGTTGGAGGGAATCCACAGTTACACGCCTTTATTATTTACATGACTTCTAGGGTTATATTGAGCTTCAAGACACTGATATCTATCCGTTGCCTGCTACAGCCGGTCGACTTTGCAAGCTTCCTAGGCACTGCGGTTTCCCACGCCTCATATTCCGTGGGGGGCGGGTAGGCACCAGCAAGAACCAGTTCACTTGGTGGCGCCTCGGTTTCTCAAACGCGCGTTTCCGTCACCGATTCCCCGCTATTTTACGAGCGGTAATGCGTAACGCGTATCGCTCTATCTACGTCGGTCATTACGAGCGAATCGCTCAAGGGTCCTCCATCGCGGCGCAAGGAATCACCGCGAGTATGGCAATCCCCCCTCGCACCCCCAACTACTGCTCTGCTTCCCTCCCTCTCTTTTCATATCTGTCGCGGTCTTGCCTTCCAAGTCTTCACCACCGCACTTTCCATCAGTTTCGTTTCGTCCCTCCATCCGGCTTTATCCAGAAGGAAGAGCTTCACCACCTCATGCCCGCACGCTTTAACGCCGCCAGCCTGCCCCGACAGCCTTCACGTCTCGCTCGCTTCCTTCACAGCGCGCGGTGAGTGAGGCGGCCGCGGGTCCGGAAAGGGCGAACGGGCGAGAACACTTATCGAGTGCACTTCGGAGACCTCCCCCCTTCCCTTATTCGCACCGCTATAGCTACAGCGGTCCCGAGAACCCCCCGAGGGGGGATATCGAATCTCCCACACTTTTAGGGCGCGTACAGCCACTCGGCTCTCGTGGAAGAAGGACCCCTCCGGGACGGTCCCAGCCGTCGACAACGCCGACGGCCCTCGCTGAGGGCTCACCCCATGCCGCGGTACGTTTGTTTTTCGAAAAGAAACTCGCTGAAGAAGAAAGCGTTCCCGTTCATTGCCGCACCACGCTCGCCAACCAAAACTCCTTCCCTCGCACTCTTCAGCGGGGACAGCTAGTGCAAGGCTGCAGAAGCAGGCAAACGAGAGGCGAGAGAGAGGAAGGCCCTCGGTCAGCTATGGCAGGCCGGCAGGGCTGTTCAAGTGTCCCACATGTGCGCGCCGAGGGTTGGCGCCTGGCGGGCGTCGTAGTCAGCCGCGGGCACCGACGGGGACCAAGTTTACGACCACGTCCTCCCCTCCGCGGTTCTTCCTTCCTTTCTCCTGCAACATACGCTGCTGGTGCTCTTGTCGAGTCCCGCTCAGTCCGCTAGCCACAATCCCTCCCTCTCCCGTTCCTCCCTTCCTACTCCCGCCTGTTCTCTTCCTTCCACCACTCCACACTCGCGTGCCCTCACCACCTCACGAACAAACAAACAAGCCGCTCCACGAATACACAGCGCTCTGCACAACGCTTCCTTTTGTGTTCTGTTTATATAGCGTTCTTTTCGCTCTTGTTTTCGCCGTCATACAGCAGTTGTTTGCGCCGTTCCTCTACCATCGGCCCTTCCCCTTCCCACGACCACTCTCTCTCTCTCTCTCTCTCTGTGGTGCAACGGTTCTTTCTTCCCGGGAGCAGCCAACCGATGGCAAGCTAACGTTATCGGCTATACCGCTCGACGCTAGATCCGGCAAAGCAATAAGGGGCTGCACGCGTTTATGCTCCCCCTTCCCCTCCCCCGCTCTCGTTGGCTTCGTCCCTTGGTCGTGATCGAACGTCCGCGGTGGGTAGGGGAAAAAAAAAGGTGCAAGTGTCCGGAAATCCTGCTTGGGCTTAATACCGCCACCCGGCGCTGCCACGCGTCGGATGTCGACGCTTCTCTCCGGTCGCGTGCATCGTGTATGGACGCATCGTCGTCCGGCAACGCTAGTTTGTTGCGTCGGGGGTGTGAGGCACTGCAAGCCGTGGGCAACGACGCCTCCTTATAGAAATGAAATTCATGCATCTTGTACATTGCCTGTAGATTTGAGGTAGACCACTTCTCTTACAACATTTTGTATTTTTCTTTCCATAAGGTCTGCAGATTGTCGTAGATGAAAGTCGCTGAGAAGTCTATTTGCCATGTTGCGGCCCACAGACTCTCAAATTTGCGGCTTGTAGAAGTTCTAAAGATATCGGTAGGCAAGTGGTGTGAGGTCGCAAGTCCACAGGACTGTGTACTCCATATTTAGACACCATGTATAGGTAAAAAGAGAATATACATTTTATCTAGTGGACTTTGGAATTTTGGCGGAGTTTTAACGAACTGCCTCGCTATGTCATGGACTTGATTGTCCATCCGCCTACAGAGAGGGTACAGGCCATCTACACATAAAAGTAAATACATTTATCTCGTTTGGTCTGTTGCGGCAAAGAGACTTCGAAGAAGGTTGCATGCAGCAGGTCCAAGTATACATAAGTCGACAAGAAGTGCGCGACATCTCTTGTCCAGATGCGTCCAGTTTTTCCACAAACTTTCTATATCGACTTTCCACAGAAACTCAATAGACTTTTTTTACACATTACATAGCAAAGCTTCCACAGACTTATATACAGACCTATACCTAGATACGGTTTCGCGACGACAAACATGCGTACGCGAAACGGTGTTGACAGGCTGCCAGGAGGATCGAGCGCCGCGCAAGAGACGCAAGACATAACGATGCGAATCGACGATGAGCCCCGGCGGAGAATGGCGGAGCCAGGTATCCTATGGCCACTATAGACTATGCCGGCAAGGAGGGCGTGATTTCGGAGTGGGCCCAAGAGAGAGACCGAAAGGGAGAACGGATGGCTGCTTTGTATATTACATACACACGCCGCGAAGAGAAAACGTTATTGCCTCTGTTCTGAAGAGCTCGCCGGGCGTTATTTGTGCGAGGAGTGGGCGCACATAGTAGCAATAACGGCGGAGAATCTCGAGGTCGACGCACGAAGAAGAGCGCGGGGGACGATCTGCTATAGGAGTACGGGTCTCCACCGCCGTGGACAGAGGATGGCCAATAGGTGCTGAACGATTCTGATTTCATCTGTTTTCTCTCAGGGATGAGACATATTATATAGGGGAGTCGGTCGGTCGTGCGTAAACAAAAAAGTCGCAGTTTCGCCCGAAAGGCGAATCATCGATTGCGATGGCAAAATTAGCGGACAGCTATACGAAGTAAGTATGGTAGTTTTATCGGCAGTATAAACTTGTAATCAAAGGCATACTAACTAAATTGACAAGCGTGGTGTCACGCGAGCGCAAGCAAACATGAACACATCTCACTCGGTGACCGCGGAAACTCGCCGTGATAACGCTGCGGTGGGGAAACCGCGGCAGCAGCAGCGAGCGAATTGACCTTCCTGCATTGCGGATTAAGTCTCGAAAACACAGCGCAGCGCGGACTCTAACCGTCGTAGATGGTTTTCAAGATACAGCGGCCCGGAGTACAACGCTCCCCTTCCCTCCCCTCCCCTCGAAGCCTTGCGCGCGACGGAAGGCGGCGCGCTCTCTCCCCGATTTCGTCCGTTGCGCGCGCGAGATTAAGCCGCGAGCGCCGGCTCACCTACGCGCCTTTTCACTCGCACACACAGCTAAGGGCGCGGGGCGACGATTTTATCGCCGCTGGACTTTATGCGGAACCTCACGGCGACGCCGACGGCAGAAATGCGCCTGGAGTGTCCATATAATTGCTATCGCAATAAGAGCCTTTTAGCAGCGTATTACACACGCGTATAGCGCGTGCCCCAGCTAACGTTAGCCAAGCTGTTCAACGAAAAATAAAGAAGGTGAAAAAAAATGATCATGGTGCACAATACCATTACAAGACGTACGAGGTTCGGTCGTCAGAGGTCTGCAGACCGAACACCATGGGTCTAGTTATATAGCTTGCACCGTGTTTTATTAACCATTTTTTTGTTTTGGTTGAACAGCTTGGCTAACGCTAGCTTAGACAGCCTATGTAGCACGTCATACATTGCATTAGTTCAACGCGCGCACGCAGGCTGTACCACTTGATTTAATCCGGCCTGCCCAGCTTCGAACAAATTTTTTCGTAGTCGCACTGGGTTCCAAACTTTCGCCCGTAAGTGCACATCATATAAAATGCCAGTGGCAAAAACAAGATAAAAAGTGGGACACAGATGTTCATTACTTGAGAAGTCAGCAATGAAACCCAGAGTGAGAAGTCTTTCTCTTGTTTTGTTTGTCACTTTATACTGGTCTCTTCGTAGATCTATATAGCCTTTCTGCCCCTTTTCCTTGCGGAATAATATTTTTGTGAATACATTTACTACAGAAAGCCTCCTTACTTATAAATACTAAGGAGTTCTATCTGTCTCTCTTAATGGAGATGGTTTGGCGCGGCAACAAAGCTTGTACTTTGTATTTTGCAGTTAAGCGATTGCCCCATACCGGATCTAACTTCTATTGTTATTACAGGCAACAATCTCTTATGATCACCCGTTCGATTATTTATGACTGTAAGCATGAGTCAACATTTCGTCAATTCTACTTGTCTTCGTTAGGGGTTGTGTTATACTTATTCGTCATGGACTATGTTACGCGTGCTCATCTGTATTCTTGTTGCGAAAAACCCGGAACGTTCGATTGCAGGTATCTTTGTTCGCATTTAAAGTGGCTACCAGTTGTCCAAGAGGGAGTTCATCCATTCATAGCCTCCGAAATCGGGCGGCGGGCACACAGCTGCCGCCGGATTTCGGAGGCTATGCCGTGCTTCAAGGTCCCTTGCCGAAAAGCTGGCTGTATAGCGACATTCCATGTTCGACCAGCAATCACTTCAAGCCTCTACCTTCCTGTTAACTTTTGTCATGCTTGGATTTGCGCGCATTTGTGCATTCGTGTGTGTGTGTACTTCACACAACTTCTGCAACGTACTATTATAGTTGGTATGTTCTAGTACGGCAGTATACCGCAACGACGCCAATGATCATGCAGTAATGAAAAAGAAATCGCGAAAGAAAAAGCTATAGGACACGGTATATAAGAAACGAAACGACTTCTATAGCAAACACGCAGACAAAACTCGGAGCCCTGTGGGATCCCGTCTCCTCAGTTGCCTCAGCGGCTGGGCGAAGGGCGAGGGGCGGGAGGGGGGGGGGGTGCAGCGAGAGCGCAGAGATTCCACGCAACTAAGCAGCCGTGGCTTCTTCCCATCTGAGGCTCCACAGCGCGTCTGCTGAAGCGACCGTGGGGGCATAAATCACGAACGTGCCCCAAACCTTGCGTTCAGCCGAGTACCGCGGCTCGCTGCAGTGTACACGGCAAGCTGTGTGCGTGTTGCCTGAGGATCGAGCCTTCCAAAGGCCCATCATACGCACAACCCAAGGGGGAAAAATATGGTAGACGAAGTGGCGTTACATAAGGGCTATCCCCCCGCGAGAATCTGCTGCGCGGAACAGGCCGAAAACACGAACCACGTCAGCCGCGGTCAGGGCCCGGGCTTATACGAGACCGCCAAGTCTGCAGGCGCCACGGAATATGGGAGGTAGCGGGTAAGGGGGGGAGTCTAGAGCTGAACCAGAGTCCGGTGGGCGGTGGGGGAGGAAAAAAGTTGTTCGGACGTTCTTTGTTTACGTTGAGGATAGACCGGGGCCATATCCACGCTCCGTAGCTTGGGGCTGGCCGCTCAACGCCGTCAAACTCGAGCACACGGGGAGATTCTCGAAGGCTGGGACGAGAGGAAAGGGAGAGATGTAGGAAAGGGGGGGAGGCGAAGCAGAGTGCGCTTCTCCTAATTATTAACGCCGGCCGGCTTGGCGCGGCTTCGGCTCCGGCACTCTGTACGTCAAAGCCTGCTGGAGAGAACGGCCAACCGCGGCAAGAGAACAGACGGGGACGCGCGTGTGTGTGTTTGTGTGTGTGTGTGTGTGTGTGTGTGTATGGAAGCCTGGAGAGACCCAGTCGCTTCGCGAAGAGCTGGCGAAGGAAGCATGGGCTCCGTGTTGTGGGTTTTACGAGCTTATTTATATAACGGGACGAAGGGACAGGGAGGAGCGAGAGTCGAGTTAGCTGGAAGCAAGCAACGGAGGAGAGGTCGGATTACTCTCCGGCGAACTTAGCCCTCCAGCGCCGGCTCAGAACTATGCGGGGGCCGGACTCCGGTGCCTATAAGAAGGCGTTGGCTTTGTTCGGGGTCCCGGAGCGCGTCATTTATTAAAGGAATAGAGCAAATAAGCGTCGCGCGCGCGCGCACGCGCGCGGTTAGAGGGGAGGAAGCACATGGCCTGTCGAGCTATATGGGAGTTTTCGGCGCCGTCGTCATGTAGTAACGCGATCGCCTGAGAAGCCACGACGATGCGGTGCATGGCGTGCTATGTTTTGCGTCTATCGTCGAATACTCACTGGCGCCCATACCTTTTTCTATTTGTTTTTCGGATGGCTAGAATCTCTCTTCTCGTCGGCGACCGGTGTCCATGAATCTCGGTTGTTTATCGGCGTAAATCAAAGGAAACGCGAGAGGAGACCGCCTGTATATGTGTGCACGGTCGACGGCGCGTGATGCCGCTTCTTCTGTGCAAGCTAAGCAGCGGGAGGGCCCACCAAACCGCCGCCTCTGTAGAGCTGCGCAGTGTTGTGGAACGTACGGGGCGTGGCTGATACCGTAACCAAACTGCGGAAGTTCCAAGTTTAGGGAAAATTTGGATAGCGCATTTGTGACCGCTCAAAGCTTATATGCAAGCACTCATGAAACCATTGCAAGGTTGTCTCCCTGTGCATCTTGACATCGAAGCCGCCTCTTTGTCGTTCCCTACAGCAGACGACGTCGTGGTGACAGATGTATATCCGTTACGAAGTACTTCTACCGCAACTTCTGGTCGTGCGAGTTCTGGCTCGCTCGACGACGTCTTAGGAGGCGTGAGAAAGCAGGCGATCACGAATAGAAAGGAAGCAGAAGTCAGTGACGCACATTGTTCTACATGTCCGTGCTGTTTTCGACTGTTTTTTCTGCGCTTTACAAAACCACGAACAAAAAGGAACCAGAAGCGAGCTGGTAGCGGCTCATTGTCCCACAGTGTCTTTCAATTTCTGTCGGCGATAGTCTGCTTTTCTGCGCCTCGCGAGATGTCGTCTGCTGCGAACGGGAGGAACAGAATGTGCCGGATATCGGCGTAGACCGACGCCAGCGACGCGGGACCGAGGCGCCACAAGTGGTACGCATTAGCAGTCTCCTGATTGGCTTGCGCGACGCCGCAGTTCCGTAATGCTGCACGGATTTAAGCGAGAAAGAGCGAGAGCTTACAGCTCGCCCTTTGCCCGCTCGAGAGAGCGGCGCTCTGTCTCCTCGTGTTCCCGTCGGCGACGGAGGAGCAGTATTTACGTTCCAGGGTGGCAGTGATAAAGGAGGACCCACTCAGGGAGCGTGGCGGCGACGACGATGGCTCTCATTACGAAGATGGAGGTGACGGGCCGAACTTGCTGTTCCCTGCTGCAAGAGATCTCTCGCTATTTTGCGCACGTGGAAGGGCCATATACAGCGACGATGGGCTTCGCTGAAAGGAGCGAGCCGAGTGTTCCTTGCCTCCACGCCACAAAACCGTTCTGTAGAGCAGCACTTTCACGCGAACAGAGAAAACGGAATTCGAGGAACGTTGTCGAAGATCGCGGAAGACAAACAATGTTACCGGGCGTGTCCCTAAGCGTACAAGTGTGCCGCTCCTAGCAGAACATGCCCAGAGGATTACGGAGAACGCGTATCATTGCCCAAACATGTCCCTGTGTGTACACAGGCTCCGTGTGCGAGATCATCGGAGAGATGCGCAGGCGCTGATAATGAACAGATACTATAGAGCGTGTACAAGATAGGGTATGGACTGGTTGCGCCCCAGCTGGCGAGTCAGTCGTTCGGGCCTGCGGTTGGAACAATTAATTCTCTCTGATTGCCACGGCGTCTCGGAGGCCAGGCGGCTTGCGCAAACAAATTGCGAACTGAGATAACGACATGCCGTTGGTTTCAGTAGACATGCCCACCGGTGACTTCAACGCCGTCTGCTGCGAAGAGAGGCGAGCAGACGAACCGAGACGATAAGTTTGTCTAACGGTTACACACGAAAGAAGGCGCTGTATAGCGTCTGAGCACGAATGCAGGTGTTTTGACTATGTGAAGTTCACTACGACCCTGCTGCTGTTTACAACGTCAAGGAAAGATACGGTTTCATGCGACAGCATCATACACGACATTCAACGGCATTCGTTCTCATTCGCAGCATTCGTATAATCAATGGCATAAGTAGGTTGATCTTGATACCAGTGCATGAGGTATCCTTGCAAGGCTTTTATTCAGGTTACTGAAAACGATTCCGCAACTAACATAATCAAAGTCGTCGGTAGGCCGATCCTGATATTGCATTGAAGTCCCTCACGTGTAAGATGAGGGCACGCTATTTTTTTTAACGTACATACGTACATGTACAGCGTGACGACGTTATGCAGTCCAGAAGGCGCAATGAAAACAAGGGCACGGGCGTCTATAGTACACACCAAAGCCTCTACTTCAAGCTGATCACGGACACGCGAAAGAATCACAAAAAGATGGACTGTAGCAGCTACATTGTCGCCCAAACAAACGCAGCTTTGCCGCGCAGTTGGAAGACGTGTACATCGAGGCAGCTGCGCGGGGCAGGGCGTGACTTCGAACCCGCCGCTTTGTACTATTGTAACTGTATATACACTCACACCACGCACGCGCAGCTCTATTCTTCCTCTGGGCGACCGCGCAGGAGGCGACCCGCTCGCCAGTGTCGCCAGGGTCGTCAGACCGATTGACGCCGTGGCAGAACAAAGGACTCGGAAGCGACGGATACCGCGACGCGGCCGGCCGTTGGCACCGTGTGCATCGACGCAAGTCGCGCCTGGCGCGAGCAGCGCCAGCCCCCTCCTTTCCCTCACGCTGGACGCGGACTGCCACGCCCTCGTACAGTCAACCGCAAAAGTTTACGGGACGCAGTATCTGCCAGGAAGCTGAATTTTCGCCAAGCGTGGTCACACAGCCTCGAATTAAATGTTCCAGCATGTAGTAGCCTTCGCTAATTATAGCAAAGTGATTCATTAAATACGAAGTGTCATGCTTTAACAGTGCACTTCACACTTCACACTTGAAGGGGAAACACATTCACACTTGAAGGGGAAACCGCATCCCGTAAACTTTTGCTGTTGACTGTACATCTCCCTTCTTCTAAGCCGCGCGGTATCGCGGATGCTTCGGAGACGCGGTGCGAAATCTGGGGTCCGAATTCAAACAACGTACAGCCGCCGCCTTCCTTAGATGGCATTTTCGCGTTTTCTTCTTTTTGATTTGTTTCGCTTTGAACGAAGGTCCTCGAAACACTAGAAAGAAAGATACCGGCAGGTATTAGACGGCCGCGAATAACTTACTATAATTTCTCTTCTGCCACCCAGTTCCGGTTTTGTTCTCCGGAAGGCGCATGCCTCATGACGTCACGACGCATACGTATCTCGTCCCCGAACAAAATTCGTAATCTGTCTTGTTTTGTTTTCCTTTCTCAAAAATTTGTCGCTCGCTACTTTCCGGTCGAGAATGCAATGTCGACAACGCGCACTCCGTTCGCGACCTGGAAGTGCCGGACGCGCAGCCTTAAAAAAAGGAAAAGACTCACAAGATAGATAAACATTGTTTGGGGACAAGATAAGCCCCGAAGGGTACAAACTTTTTCACAGAGCGCCCTTACACACGCATATACCATTCGGCACGCTCCCTGAACGGCACTGCCTGCAGCTCTCGCAGCCATCATCGCCGTAAGTTACCTGCGACAATTGTTTGTAGCGCTATAGTAGTTTGCGGAGCGCTGCACAATTGCTGCGAGGCGGAACGCCTTTAAAGGTCCGCCTCCGCGGTTTGGCGTTGCTAGCGCCATTTTTCTGGTTTGCTGGAGCGGACACCCTCTGGCGGTGGAGAGAGCTGGTGAGCAAGCACGTTGCACTGAAGCGAGCATTCCGCATGCGAGACCCGCCTTCACGCTTGGCTAGCGCCGGTAGTCAGTCAAGATGTCTAAACGATTCGCCAAGGACCGCGCGTGTCCGCAACCTGACGGCGATCTCGGAGTCTTCCTTCTACGCTTTATAACGCAGCTCATTTACTCATTTCACTATACGTTTCATGTTTAATTTCAGCCGCAGAATTCGTTTCATATAACCAGCCGTGGCCCCTCATCTCTATCCCCAGCGTAGGGTAACAAACCGGATCTTCCCATCTAGTTAACCTCCCTGCCTTTCCCCTTTCTTTGTCTCTCCCTCTTTCTCCGTGTTGGGCTGCTAAGCGCGAGTTCGCGGGAACAAATCCCGGCCACAGCGGTCGCATTTCGAGGGGGAGAAATGCGAAAACACCAGCGTAGTTAGATTTATGTGCATGCTAAAGAATCCCAGGTGATCCAAATTCTTCCGGAGTCCCCCACTACGGCACGCCTCATAGGGAGATTGTGGTTCTGGCACGTAAAGCTCCAGAATATAATTTCTTAATGCGTTTCATATATATCTGCATATCTTTTATGCTATACAATAAATGTGATCGTATGAAACCAACATAGTCATAACCGCGATTCACGATGAATTACCCCGATGGCAACGAGCGAAATGAAAATTGTTACTGCGGTGTGAGGAGCGGCGTTCAAAAGAACTCCAATCTTGAGCATTGCTTATGTGTCATCCCACGTGAAACGTCCGAGACCCCAAAAGTGACCATCGCCGGTTTTGGTGGAACACATTGGGCTAGTTGGTGATGGTGTGAATGAAGTTTCACTAAAGTGTGATCCTCGTAAAAAAAAAAGTTTGATGACGTAAGCGCTGTTTGAAGTTTCCGCGTAGAAGCGAAAGTTAGTTGGAAGTATTCTTTTTCTTTTCTTTTCGTCAAGTGTTAAACCAGCTAAAATGACAAATCTTATTTTAGAATATTCAGCTGACGTGGTTCTTTTATGTGACGTCATGGGTGAATTCGCTTATGCATTTTCCGCTTTCAATTGGCCTTGTAAAAAAACAAGGAATTGTGCGTTTTCAAAAATTTTTCGCTCGTTAAAGTTTCTGTCCCGATGTTCTTCCCTAATTTCCCCCTTGCTATAATTTATGCTAAATTTATGTTCGACTATGAAATCAAGTACCCTTCCAGAAAACTAACTTCATAATTCGGTGGCAAGATAATTTTTTGACGATGTTCAGACCTAAATTTAGCATTAACGTCCTACAAAAATAAATAAGTGAGATATTTCATTTCACGCACCAACTTTTCAGTTTGTGATCTAAAAATTTTCATTGGAGTAAATTTTGTTTGAGGCGAAAAAAAAGAAGCTTTTAAATTCCATAATCGAGCTCACCAGCAGGCACTCCCCAACTTGGGTCTTCGCTGCACAACAAGTACGCGCCGCCGGCTATTTTTCTGGCACGCAAATGAACTGTTGCTATTTTCCAAGCTAACTCCTGCCTTGTCACGTGACATGAATACACCAATGGCGTATGTTCGTCAGTTCACCGCTTCTAAATGTAGGGTGCTCGGGGCAGTCAGGTAGGCGAATACATCATAGACGTGAGCTGTTTTGCAGTGGCAGAAACTTAGCCTCATTCTGTCCTATACAGAGGCAGAATGAGGCTATGTGACCTATGACGTCACATAAAAGCACCACGCCAGTAGAATATACTGAAATAAAATTTGCCATAGTACCTAGTTTCACACATGATTAAAAAGAAAATTTACCTCCAACCAACTTTTGCTTCTACGTGGAAACTTCCAAGAACCCGGTCATTTCTTATCATGCTGTTTCACACCGGATCGAAAACGGCGCTTGCTCAGGCACGCGGACACTTACAATAGATAAGAAATTACAAATTGGAAATTTATTGACATTTGCCTCCTATGCAAACAATAAATCGGCCGGCTGTGCACAACATCTCGCGTCGGATCCGGTACTAACGACGACTTCGAAGCAGTCATGGTATACTTTCATCACAGAAATGTATTGTAAAAGGCAGTTACGTGGGCATTAAAGTTCGAACAGTGTCAACGGAAACTTTACTGCCATTTACTGCGCGTGAAAAAGCATGCGCCCATATTTTATGCATAAGGAATTCATAAGCATCGCTAGAATTGAAGTGCCACCCGCACGTATATTGCAGTGAAGGCACGATTTGGGAGTGAATACCGGTGAGATTGGTGGTGGACAGTTTTCTTTTTTTTCTCGCTGCAAACAAGATTTAGTCAAATTAATACTTCTACATCACAAGATGAAAAGTTGTGTGCAGTGAGCTATATCAGGTATATTTATCTGGAGGGTCTTAATGCTCAATTTATGCTTGAATATCGTCAAAAAGTGATTTTATTGCCAAATTGCCAAATTCGGGAGTAATTTTCTGGAAAAGTATTCGATTTCATAGTCCAGCATTATTTTTGGCATAAATTGTAGCACTCGGGAAAGTAGCTAAAAATACATTGTGGCTGAAACGTTAACGATGTTTATGCAAAAAAGTTCTGAATGCGCACAATTTCTACCTTTCTTACTGAACCAATTAAACGTGGGATATTCAAAAGTGAATTCACCTATGACGTCACATAATAGAACCACGCCAGTAGAATATACTGAAATAAGATTTGCAATAGTACCTAGTTTCACACATGATTAAAGAGAAAATTTACTTCCAACCAACTTTTGCTTCTACGTGGAAACTTCCAAGAGCGCTTACCAAACCATTCTTACACGAGAAAAATGCTTTCGTGAAACGTCCTTCACACAACCATAAGCTAGGCCAATTTTTTGCAAGAGAATCGGCGATGGTCACTTTAGGGGTCCGGGACGTTTTGCGTGGAGTTAGCCTTATGTAAGCATTCGTTGGGTTGTATTTCTATAGGGTTGTCAGGTGATGTGAAGATGCAAGGGCATTGCACTGGAGATATAGCACGTGTAGCGTGTTGGGGACCCTGCGTCTGCTTCTTTGTTATTTTGTTATTTTTGCAAAGGAAGTTCTTTACCTCGACGAACTGTGTGCGTGTTGTTGAGGCGACATTAAATGGACACGAACAAGTTACAACGTTTTAGTAATTGCGGACACCAGCACTTTGAGCAGGTAGCGTCAGCGGATTTGCGCATGCGCAGAGTCCGCGTTCTGCATCAGTTCATGCTGCAGGCACACTGAGAGGATGACATTACACGCACGACAAACCGCACTGTAATGCTAGCCAACAAAGTTTCACCAATTAAACTTTTCAGTCAGAGCTGCACGTTTACTGAGAAGCATGCCGTCAAATGGCACGGCAAATCACAGCGTGATTTCAGGGGAAAAGTGATGACTTAACGCTTTCTGTATATCCTTCACTTTGGGGTCCATGTACTGGTTGAGGAACTGAATCCAAGCAGTAAAACCCAAAGGAAATCACGGGGTGTTTCACCACTCGCTAGAATTGCGAAATACGTCTTCAAAATTTAGCACGAAATGCATTCATAATCCAGTTGACCCTTGTCAGGTCTTCGTTTTGCCGCAGCGCTCATAAGTCGCAACTTAAACACCTTCGCATTTCATCGCGGAATTCGAGGACATAATCTTCCGAATTGGCTTTAGGCACATGATTTCTACTAAGCGGGTGTGAGCGACTTTCTCTATAGAGCCCGGCTTTAATTCAGCGATCGGGACAATGCGTTGAACGAGCAATTAAAAAGTTAATTATAATGTGTTCTTAGGCAACGCCACACTGCAATTTATCTAGCATAAAGTAATGTCCACCTCTTGGAGGAATCAAGCTGATGCGACCTAATCGCACTCATCAACCACAGGCTGGTTTTAATAAAACACCTGTCATATTACTGCAATGCATCTACCCGGAGACGATGGTTTTGATGGTACTACGACCGTATAACCACCTCGCTCGCGTCCGGAACCGCAGTACTAAACGATAAAAGCCTCAGGCGCTGGGTAATAACCTGAGGGACTAGCGGCTGTCGCGTGGCTTGCTCTGCGCAAGATTTAGATTGATGCCAAGCCTTTCATCCGAGGCCGTAAATTTTGATGAAGCGAGCGAGAGGCTGAACAACAACCTAGCACGCTTTTTTATTCTCTGCAGAGTCAAGAACAACAGCGAACGACGGGCTGACGTCCCAAGCGTGTCCCCCTCAAGGTCGAGGCCACACATCTCGCTGTTCTGACCGCCGGCGAAGGTTCTTGTCTCGCAGGCTGTGGCTATAACGCGCTGCAAAGCCATTATCCTAGCCGGTGGGCCCGCGGAAAAAAAAAATTGCGTTCCACGGAACAACAGCCGTAGTGTCGGAGAGTCAAGCAACCTTGGCCTTCTCCTGTCTGCTTTTTTTTTTTTTTTCTTCGTCGGAGCGACTGGAGACCGAGGCGTCGATCTTAGCGACGCGGTAAGAGAGCGTAACGAGTCTGAATGAGGTAGGAAGCGGACGTATATATGAGGTCAAAAAAAGCTGGAGCATCGTAATTAATTCCGCTCTGACTAGCACAGCCGCCGGGGGCTCGCCGGAGGCGATGCGGGTCGGGAATATCCGCGCTAATTGTGACCGAGAACGCGGCATTTAGGGAGGGCGCGGCTCCTTGAGATTGACCCCACAAGCGCTCCGCTTACACGACCTCCCCTCCACCCGCTCCATTCAGTTTGTGGGGGGGCGCAAGACGCCGCTTTGATGTAAGACAGCCAGCCGCCTCCAGCAATCGCGAGCAATCAGAAGACGCTTCCTTTGTCTCTGTCGCAGCTCCGTTCTCTAGATGCGGCCTATTTCTTCACAGCTAGCTCTGAATCCTTAACGCCTGAGAGTTCGTGGCCATTGGTTCCAGCGTAGGATCTGATAGAGAGCAGTGTGCCCGCGCTTCAGCGCGGGTGATGTTTGCGAAAAAAATTTACTACGTCAAATTTGCTTTCAAGGAAGCAGGTGGTCCAAATCTGCATAATCTCGACATTTAGTGCTTGTTGGATTCAAAATTTTAAAACACTGTAAGTGGGACTCATTGGGATCAATCGTAGCCGTAGGTAACAAAGAACCAAACGAACAACAGACACCAGTAAGGAAACTATCGCTATTTCAGCGCTGAAGTCCATAGCGGCTTTGTCTGGTGTCTTCTACGCCAGCCTCCGTGGAAAAATGCCAGCGTTACTTCAGCTATAGAAGGAAGGACGATGTTGGTCACTTCTGCTTCCCTGTCTGTTCGCAGAAGTGAGAGCGCGTGTTAACTCTTTCGGACAACAGAATGCAAATTAGGACCATCTGATGCGTGCTTACGGAATCAAAGAAAATAGCCCTTTACAACAGGGAAAAAGAGCAGACGGCAATGGACGAGCCATGTGTGCACATGTGTCGTCTGTTACATGTCCCGTAAAACAACCGCTGCTTTGTTCTTTCAGGCACCTCCATCGTCTGGTCGCGAGATTCCGAAGGCGCGCGTGTAGAACAGGCACAGACGATCCAGCTGCCAAATCGGAATGCTCGCATAGTACAACGCTGACCTTCTGGATTTTCTTGCGCATGCAGTCGGCCTCGCGGTATTAGCTACCGAACACACAAAGGCGCAACGAAGTTCAACCCCAATCGGGGACGGGGAGGCCCATTCGACACGGTTCCTCCCACTGCGGGCGTCCGAACACCCAACATCCACCGCCACCGCCTGCCCAATTGCTGTTCGCTCTTCAAAACACTGTCCTATACCTGTGCATGCAGCAGCTGGCTATCCTGGAAACCAGCAGCAAGCGATGGCGGTATGAAGGAGGCCGGGGAGAGGGGGTCGATCGGTTCAACGGGCAACTGATTTTCACGGTCTTGGTCGGCGGCGCCGGAAGCGGCCAGGTCCGAGCACGGCAGAAACATGCAAGCCTGGCCACTGGGGCGGAATAGCTCCTCCTCCTTGCGTGCTACGGAACAGGGCGCAACTTGTGTCCCGAGGACCACCGCCGACCGCCTCGGGCGGGTTTCTCTCCTCCCGACGACTCGTCTGGCGTGCCACGGCGTGCGCAGACGCGAAGCGGCGTTGCCGCATGGTACACTCGAGAGGATTCGCGGATGAGGGCAAGTTATAGAAGCAGGAATGCACACGTTCCAACGTGCGTGCGCGCCCGGGCTCACGCGCTCGTCTCGGGGCTTCTTCGTGTTCTTGTACGTGCCTGATGCAGCGGGCTGCAGAAGACAAGAGAAAGCCCGCCCGCTTGGCCCGCGCACCGTCTGGAGCGGTAAAAACAACAGCGTCCTTCCGCAGACGGCCAAAAATCGTGTCTCGTTCGCATCTGGTTTTTATGCTGCTGCTGCTGTTGCTGCCCGTGCCGGGGGCTCCTTGGGCTGCCACATCCGTGCGTGCGTACGCTTGTTTCCGCGGGTTTCCTCCGTTTTTATTCCCTCTCGCTTAAAAGAAGTGGAAGAGGGGGGTGCGGAAAACTTTTCGTGCGTTCGTGCTCCGTCTGCCCCCGCCACCGGCACGGAACACACGCATCGGGCAGCGCGCGCGCGCGGTCATAAAGAAAGACCGGTGTTTCTCGAATACGCGGGGCGGAGCCGGTCGCTGCCGCCGCAGGCAGCCAGGCAAGCAAGCGAAGGAACTCCCGCGCACAACTACACTGCTTCGACGGAGAGGGATTTGGTTTCTTTTTGTCTCACGAATGGAGCGCGCGCGTGCGCTTTCAGGTATTTCGTTGTTCAAATTTGCTCCTGTGCGCGTTCTCCAATTGCTGCTGTTCGTCTGCAAGCGAGCGAGCAGCAGTCCAGAAGTGGTGGTGACGCACGTACCTCGCAGAAGGACGCCGTCTGTTCGTCGTCGTCTGCCGGACGCGCGGCGTCTGCACTTGTTTTCCTCGAAGTACAGTAATTGGGAAACGAAAGAGGAGGGCGCACCTTGCTCTTTTGGGCATCTTGAGGGCTGCCGGCCGTGGCTACCGATGAAATGAGGAGGCGGAAGTCCCTCCCGCTGTTTTTGTTTTATTACTGCCCCGTGCTCCCTTACTTTTGCTGGGGGACGAGCAGGTTTGGTTTATTTTTCAACTGCTTCAGCTGCCAGCTGAAGCAGGAGAAGGTTTCCAAACACGCCATGCGTCAATGTCTGTGCGCCTGATGGCGCTCGAAGAGGTCATTTGCTAAGTTTGTGTTCGTTATGTTACCTCTCTATCCTGGAGAAGCGAAGTTGTACCTGGGCCACCACGTGAGAAGGCCGGGGCTTAATTTAGTTGTGAGTCGGGAACTGCCCGATACCGGAGTCGGCCGCAGTCAGCTGCTCAGGCGCAACAAATTGGATGACCCCAGGGAAGCTTTCTGTTCTTTGAGAGAGTCGCCCTAGCACCAGGTGGGTGACCGTAGCCGAGCTTTAGCATCTAACTCTGCTCGCAAAGTACAGAAAAGTCAGACACGCAAGTAGAATGCTCGCTACTCGGAGATGGATAGAGCTTCCCAAGATAAATACAACTTCCATCCTGTCAGAAGGCAAATACCGGTCAAGGTGAGAAGGTGAAACCACTAACCTTATAGCGTTGCACCCATTCCACGCGCAAGAATGCCTTCCGAGCTCTGACAAAAACACGTTTTGAGTGGGCAGTTATAATCTGGCTACTGACAACGGATACCAGAAGACATTTAAATGCTCAAAGTAATGGATCTCCGTTGTTGCAAAAAGTACGAGTCATGCGCGAAGAAGAACCAAACGGACTCTGACTAAAGGAAAACTTCAATTGACAAGAACAAAACGAGTGTATTAATTGTGCCTCAGGTACGTCATATTAGTGTGCATATACGAGTTTATTGATCTTCCTACCTTCCTAGTCGAAGCGAAAAGCTAACGACCTTATTATATGTGACAAACATCGAGAGAAATCCCGAGTTGAGGCTCTCGTTAAGTCGACCGATGAGTGCACCGTCGAAAGCTAAAGCTTGTGGTCCAGGGTCGTCCTTATGTAAAACTGAATATCTTCCATTGCAGCAAGGCTGTGCATCCAGAAAGTGTCAAGCGTACCACTCGCAATAAACGCTTCAGTTTACCCTATACTCACTCGCACGATCCAAGCAAAAGCACAACGGCACATGCTAACCGGTAAATTCAGCTTTCTACAAACGCAGGCAGTACCACACTGACAACAAACAGACCGGGCAAATTGACGCGTCGAGTATGTCGCAAATGCTCAAACGGAACTGTGTACTTCGTGAGAAATTCCACTGAGCACTCACTGTTCTCCACAATGTTAGTTCGTTCAAACAGCGCATGTCCCCTACCGTACACCTGGGAGAGCTGAAACCGAGAGTATAACGCAATCCCGTCGGGTCGTGAGGGAACATGTTCACCGCCGTTCCGTTCACCGCCTGGGAGTGCTAGGCCGCTCCGCCTGCAAGAGTTACGTCCTACATTACGGCCACGTACTGATGGCACCCCACATAAAACACATGCACGCCTACGCGGGTCCAGATGACTCAACGCCGTACCACGACCGCGAATTGATCCGCTGGAGTCCACAGCGACCAACTTGGACTACTAACCCCCGTATTCAGAAATGCATCTTAATTTGAAACCCATGCTTGATTTGATTTTAACGACGCCTGTCGTCAACGCACCAAATGAAACGCAGTGAGCGTCTTCGACACGTTCGCACCAGGCGTCATTTACATCAAACGAAGCATGAGCTTCAAGTTAAGTTGCATTTCTGAATACGGAGGTAACAGTCGTTCAGAAACAAAGTCTACTTGTTCTCTCTCTCTCTCTCTATCGTTGCACCCGCGATACACGGAGTTTCGTCCTCGACTGTACACCGCCAAAGCAGGAGCATCACGCTGTAGCGTTCGCTCGCTATGACATCAAATGTCTACGGCGCATCAGCAGACGTGCCGAAAGAAAAGAAAACAAAAATAGAACATAGAAGTAAAGGATCGATATTCGTGATACATTCATCAAAGAACCCCTGGTTCGCTCACTAGGCGTCACACGGCGGGGATACAGGAACGGTCAGCATTCCCCAAACAAAGCTCGTTTTTCTTTCTTTTCTTTTTTTTTCTCCTCTCGCAGTGCGGCATGGCTTTCTGGGAGTCACGAAGTATACAGTTCGAAAGACGGCAGAGCGGCGGCTGTCTGCCGGCTGACCCCGAGGCGTTCCCGACGAAACCCAAGTGGTGGAAGTCACGACCAGCTAGCTAGCCGGCGACTTTAAAGCGATGGACGAGAGAAAGCGAGAGGCAGAAAGAAAGAAAGAAATAAAGAAAGAAAGGACACGGAGAACGGAGCGCATCGAAGGAGCGGCGAAAGTCGAGCAGGCGCGAAAACCGGCATTTTGTCCACGATTTGTCCGACCGCTCGGCCCACCGCCACTCTCCCCTCGGCCGTGTCTTGTATACAGCACGTCACTGAGAGAGAGAGAGAGAAGAAGCCCAAGTGATGATGAAGTGAGAGGGTGAGGGGGAATAGAGGACGACAGAGGCGGAGCTAGCAAATGACTATACGCCACCGTGTATTGAGGCCACCGGGCCAAAAAAATAAATAAAGTAAAATAATAATAATTGAAGTGTGTAATCGTGAAGGGAAGGAAACCCGGAGGAAAACTAGAAAGATGATGATGAGAGGGACGACGAAACACGATACGCAGCGGCTCCCGTACAACCCCCGCATATACAGCCAGGCAGCTGTTCGTGATGACTGGCTGCTCAAGGAGAAGCCGCAAGCGAATTAAGGAAGCCTCCTTCGTCTATGAGCGCCGAGGCGAGCGGAAGGGGGCGGCGAGGGAAGGCGGGGGCCCGCTCGAAACCGACACCGCGGTGCGCCCGGGGTTCGAAATTGGTATGAGCTGGGCGGCGACTTCTAGCACGGCTAGAAGAGCGAGCGAGCAAGCAAGCAAGAAAGAGAGAAGGGAAGAATTGAATGCCCCCTGTTATTCAGTGACACGCATCGCTAGCGAGAGAGGACTCGTTGACGGCACGGTCATGGCCAGAGACCGAGTATCCGTGAGAGAGTATATACGGTGCGGCCTTGTTCTTTTGATGGAAAGCTCGAGTTTCCAGTAACGACGTTGGGAAAAAAAGGCGGATGTTTCGGAAACATCGGACAAAGACGCTACTTTGCATCGCTTTAGCTCTTGTCTCCGTTAGCGGGGTAACATATGCCTCGTGTCCGCTGTGGGTGATTGGCGAAGCCTCGGATGGATATTTTCAAAACGGCAGACGTAAGCAGACTTCCAGGACTAATAGGAAAGTCTAAGATATGAAAGAGCGACAGCACGCGGTAACACGAAAATAACGGTCACTACAGAACCGAGAGTCACTATTTGAAAGACACGATGAAAAGAACTAAGGACACAAATTTAACGCAGCAATCGGTTGGTCTCGATAATGAAATCCCGGACGGCTGAGCAAACATTCCTTGACGCAATTCAAGAGTTGATACCCCCCTAAAAAGGAGAGCAGATTCTATCAAGTCCAGAAATGCTGTTTTGGACACCGCCACATCTGCCACGTTGGCGTTTTGAGCCAATCAGAGAACACGTATAGTCGCCTTGCGAGCCAATCAGCTGTGACAAGATGGCGGAGTTTACAATATGGCTGAACCCAGAATAGCACGCCAGGTCGAATGTTCGGAGGGAAATTCAAACAGTTCTTTTCCCATAGCACAGGAGCAAGCGACATTGCAGAAAGAGGCGACGAATGACTTCGTCCTCATTAAAAAAAAAAAAAGGAAAGAGAAAGCACAGAGGGGCCAGCAAAAGACCATGCCTGTGCTACTAATAGCTTTCTTTGTTCGGAGTGTACATTTTGGCCTCGCATGACGTCGTCGAAGTTTGAATTGCTGTGCGAGCATGTCTCCTTCCCTGCGACGGGCATATATACTAGCTGCTCCCGTTCCCCACGACAACCGTTAAACTGAGGCTCAATTGAGTAGTCATGCTATTACTAACTTCGTGAGTACATACAACCAAGCTCGTATATCAAGGCTGGGCGTATCGTTGTTTTTAGAGCGTCATGCAGATAGGCCATGCGCTGGATCGTCAAGAACAGCCGCTTATACGGAAATGAGTTACGTGTATGCTCTCATGAATACCAGCATCGTTAGCCGCACACTGCGTAAGCAGAAGCTGGACATTTGAGAACAAGGTCATCCGCTGTCTTCGAAGCACCAGCGAGGGAATGAAAACGCAAGAATCAATAAACAGCGCCCTTCCGTGGAGGCGACCGCTGACGCATTTATTAGAGAGCTTTAGTTTAGGGGACGCAAGCGGCTTGCGTACGCAAGAGCTAGGGGCGAAGGTACTGCGCATGCGCAGACCCCTATGTCTAGGTCTGGGCGTGCGCAGTACAGTCGCACCTAGCTCTTGCGTACGCGAGCCGCTTGCGTCCCCTAAAGCTCCCTATTACAGACATACAGCCGCCGCATGTACTGAACGAGGCCCATTTACTGACATTCCCAAACGGTCACTTAGTCAGCTTTCCATCTTCAGACATTAAAACGTGTCGTTACGGAAACTTGACGGCGGTCGAGGGTGACGTGGAAGTTCACTCGCTGGAGCCCGTCTGCTTATACTTGTGATTGGCGATTGGCGTGCATTCTTATACAGTTCACCTTCGATCCCTGCGGTGGCGCTACAACGCGTTTATGAACCGCGAGCAACATACGATCGGTTAAGCATTTCGTTAACTATCCGTTCAGGAGGAGGAGGAGGAATAAACTTTTTGAAACAGTATCCCAGGGTAAGCCCCGGTTTCTACTCTCGGTGGGGGGTCTCCTCATTCCAGGAACCCTCTGGCCTTCGCTGCCTCCTTGGCCCTGGCGACGAGGCGTCGTTGTTGTTCCAGGTCCTCGGAGACGAGCTTGGCCTCCCACGTTTCTGTGAAGTCAACCCTTCACACTTTCTTCTTCTTTTATTTTTTAGCGTCAGCAAGTAGGTGCAAAAACATTGTGCAAACAATTAGTCATGAAACTTATCGTGATATTGTGTGGAGAAATCTCGTGAGAAACATAGAAACGACTGAGGCGAGGAGCCGAAAGATTAAGCAGACCTTCTGTGCGTGTGTGTGGGCTTTTCAAATATATTTGCAACACTGTATGTACCATGTATACCGCTCTGCGTTGGAATAAGTTGTGCTGTTTACTTCGAGTATAGAGTTCGAACTATTATCTGTAGAAAGACTGAACGACTATCTCGTTTGTTGGATGAGATTAAGCAAGGCAAAAAAAAAAGAAAGAAACGAAGGTCAGCAGCGATAAAGCGAACGGTGTTCCTCTTGGTTTAAACCGACACTTTACCAGCCGTTCTCCCCAGGGAATCGACCGCAGCGCCACTGTCCCGTCCAAAAGGAAGCGAACCACTTCACTCTGCGCACGTGCGTGCGTCCTGCTGCCATACGGCCTCGTAACGCCAGCGACGCCGTCCCGCTTAACGCTCAGCGGCGGGCGAAGCTAAATGTCGCGCCAAGTGACGCACAAGCGATCTCGTTTTCACGGCTCCGCGCGACCGGTCGATATGCGGCGCAGCCATGCATGCACGGTGCGAGCGCCAGCAGGACTGCCGGGGAGGGGGTCCGAACCGCGGGCTGCGAAGGAGCTCGACGACGAGCTCGCGGGAGAGGGTAGTGGGGAAAAAAATGAAAATAAAGGCGTCCCAGCCGGCAGAGCTAGCGTCGAGAAACGTCCTCGTTCGGTTAGACTGGCGCTGTGGACTCGTTGCCCCCCTCCCCGAACGTAATAACCCGGCACGAAGAGATCCGCGGCCATGCGCGAAGGAAACCGTAACTGCGACTCCTCGTTGCGGTTTCAGTTTGATTGGGAACGGGACGTGGTGCCGGGTGGGCAGAGTTGAAGTGTGAGCGCACGGTTGTGTATGGATTGTGTGCGTCTCGTTTGAGAGCGCGTGCGCGGGCGAGTGGGTGTCTACTTGCGTGCGTGTGCGTGCGTGGGTCTGCAGACACGAGAGTGAGTATGTATGGGGAAGCAAAAGTTAGAAGACCAATGCTGCCCAGAATTTCTTTTTTTTCATCCCAGCTAGGCACGCCTGTCCAACCAATGTACTATATTGAAGCACTTCCACGTTCCGGAGATGTGCTAGAATAAATTTAAATATTTTGATGATGCAATAGTCTCCAATTTTTCTAGCATATGTATGTATGTATGTATGTATGTATGTATGTATGTATGTATGTATGTATGTATGTATGTATGTATGTATGTATGTATGTATGTATGTTGTATGTATGTATGTATGCACGAACATTTAGGTGGGCGAGCTAACGTCACAACGCATCTTCAGTGTGCTGCTTTGGAACTTGTCCCCAAACCAGTAAGCACGTTCCGATTTTGCCAACTCTTTAGAAGTGGACTTTCGTAAACTTTCTTTCTTTTTTTTTCTTTTTTTTGAGTGTGCCAATGTTGTTACTCCTTACGTACGTACCTAAGCTAATAGTAGTAGCCGGCATCCTACATGCTGCCACCGTCCCTTGTGGTATAAGGGAACATAAAGGTTTTTATACGGGATGCACATACGTTGACACAAGGACATACCCTATGTGATATATGGAAACATACCGGTTTTTATACGGTACCCTCAAATGTTCACATGGGATGAAAGATAAAAGATACGGATGAAAGGTATATGATGGTATCATATAACAATATGCCCCCACATGATACATAGGAACATGCGGTTTTAGTGTGCGACCCGTTTATGTTCATATGGAATTGTTGAACATTTGGACATATAGGTTCTTTTTTCCTTTTTTTTTTTTTAGAGAGGGGAGCGGGGCAGGGTAAGATTACGGAAAGAGACGCTGCATTGCAAAGCTTTGCGACCGCAGCCTCCCGCAACCCTATACTGACACGCATACACTCAAAGAACTACGCATGCTTCTTCACACACGGACGCAAACTACGGTGACACGCTGTTGTTTGGAATTACCCCTTTAACAACCATTTCATTTGCCAAGCAACCTCTCTTTTTTATCCGCGTTTTCCGAAGTGGTCCGTGAGATATTACGGCAGATTGAGTGAGTATAGACTACAACCGCAGCAATGGTACAGTCTCTCTCACCATTGCAAGCGCCGTTAGGCCTAATACCAGGGCACGCGTTATGCCTCGTTTCAGCTTTTGACGTCCCGTCCAGAAGTACACTTTGTTCACGGCCGTCGCCCGTCCTGACGTGTCCACCTCCTCCCGCCCCGTCCTTTTTCAGGCGCAAAACAAGACGTCTCCACACTTTCGCCGTCACAGGCCGACACCTTTTAAATGATTATTTCTCTTTGTATTCTTTTTTTTCGGCAAGCCGCATAGTCGCAAGCATGTACGGCTGGTATCCACCACCACCAACGGGCGGGGCGTGTCGAATTGGCGTCTCTGACATACGGCGGTGCGGGCAAGCTGCTCGCCGTCTGCCTGGTTGGCTGTGTGCTAAATTCACGCTAGAAGGTGAGCGCGACAGGTGCCAACTTGGCACCCATGCGCAGTGCCGAGCCATTAGCGCACGTACAACAGCAGCGCAGAAGCAGCGGCGGTAAGCCTGATCCTTCCTTGGCCTCCTCCTCCGTCATTGCGCCTACCCTCCCGAGAAATTAACCTCGTCACATCAGCGGCGCTACTTTTCGAGGCTCAAGACCGTGCAGGCGACTCGGCGAGCAGACGACGCATCGCATATGGCGCGTCGTTTCGCAGCGGGCCGCAGCGGCTGCCTTGACTTGGCTCGGCGCGCGGACGATCGCAATTACGCGGGTCCGAAGAACAAGGCGTCGTAGTAGTTTGGAGGAACGAGTCGCCGCCGCAATGAGGGGGGCGGGATCGCTGTGTAGTTCACAGAGGAATGAGAGAGAGAGAGAAGCGAGGGTTACGACGGCGGTGAGGCGCAACCGTGCAACAACTGCACCTCGCCCGTCCGCTCTCCCCCTCTGCCCCGAGCGTGGTTTTCACGGGCAGCAGTCCAGGCGAGCGAGCGGTCGGTGCTTTTCCCTTTGACCATCCCCGGTAGTTAGGCAGCGTGCCCACGTGGTGCGTGCGTTGTTCCGTACGGCCGCCCTGCTCGTCCGTCCGGGGGCATGTGACCAGCCGAGCGGCGATTATCAGCTGGGAGGAGCCTGACGCAACGCGCTCTCATCTGGCGCTCACGCTCTCTCGATATGTATATACATATTTTTTTTTTCTTTTCATCGCCGCCGCGGCACTCCCGACGCGATGCGTATACGAGCGTATAAGAGAGAGTTTGCAGTGATGGTGATACTTATAAAACGCCGCCGCCGCCGCTCAGGGCCGGGTTTCGTCGTTCGTGCACCTGTCGTCTCACCGGTGAAGAGCTGTGGGTGCTCTCGGCTTGGGAGAGCACCCGCATTTTCGCCCGCATACTGAGCGCGCGTTCGAACCACAAAGGCCTGGCGTCGTGTGTTTATGGGCGCACTCTCGTGTGTGTGTACGCTTCCGTAGAGATTTCCGGCAGGAAGCGCGGATAGGAAACCGTGCGAACGCGCGATTACGCATGTGTGAACCGCGCCCGCGGCGCCAGCTCGGCGACGGCGCGCTGAGCAGTGACCAGGCGGTTGCGCGATCGACTCCAGGCGGTGGCCGGTCATTTCTTTTTCTTTTCTTTCTTTTTTTTCAAGGGTGAAGGATACAAAAGGTCTCGTGTGCACGGATTTCAATTGGCGCTTCATCACACACGTCCGGTCTTTAACATTCTTCAAATCTGGAGAAATTACATTGACGCCACCAACAAAGTTTCTGTCGTCTTTCTTGTTGTCCCTCCCGTCCTAATTTTTTGTCGTGTTCGCCTTTTTGTATCATGGAAACGTAGGGCCTGCTTACAGAACAGTTATCGCCTTAAAAAAAGAAGTCATATACGTACTCACGAATTTACGGTTAGTATGAACCACATGGCTACATTCAAATTTTTAGGCTTCGTGTAAGTCAAATGAACAGAAGGAAAAGACTAGGAAGTGAAAGCACGGCACAAATTATACACCATTTTTTATACCGTACGACATGGTAGTATAAGCATTGAGCATGCAGACTGGAATAGCGTATGAAAGTGAGAGAAAGTGAGATACATTCTTTGATTTACGCGGATATCTTTCTGGCTACAGCACGCTATACTCTAGATTGAATTGAATCGTGCCAAAACCACGATTTGATTATGAAGCATGGCGTAGGCAGTGGGGGACTCCGGATTAATTTTGACCACCAGGAGGTCTTTGACGTGTCCCCACTGCACGGGCACGGGCGTTCTTGCATTTCGGCCCCGTAGAAATGCGGTCGCCGCGGTCGGGATTCGATCCCGCGACCTCGTGCTTAGCCGCGCAACATCACAGCCGCTAAGCCACCGCGGCGGCTCTTCTGTAGATGACGAGAGCGATGCATGATGTGACCGAGTCATACACAGATATGGTACACACGCAAACCGGAACACACAACTATATTGAGTAAATCGCGTATGAAACAAATACGAGGGGCGATATATGTCGTCGATGTTTCGGCACAAAGAAACCATTTTCGCCCACATCAGAATTCGCTGCCGCCCGCGCGTAATACGGTGGAAAATGCGGCTCCCGCGGCTACTGCCGGACGTGCGGCAGATGATGACCGCACCGCGCGGCGGCATCTCCGAGGGCGGCGGCAGTGGGACGCCGCCGCTGCTGCCGCCGCCCTCCCATTTTGCCAGCACGCTCCGTAATGGACGCTCGTATGACTCTCGCTTTTTCTTTTTGTGTTCTTGCGCTCGTCCCAATTAGTCGCAACACCTTGTACTGTACGCGTACACTACGCGGGCCATCGCCGAGCCCGAGCACCCAGCCGCCGAGTTCTCTCGTTCCTTCCACCGTACGCGTGCGCGGCCGGAGTAGCGCCGAGCCAGCGCGTCGCTTCTTTGATGGAGCCGTTTCTAAGTGGACCCCCCTCCTCCACAACGCCACGTCGCTAACCCCTGCGAGACCCCCCCTCCCCCCCCCCCCCCCTTGCGAACCTTCGCGCAGCCAAACCAAACCTATAGCTCTGTTCCGTTCCGTTCGCATGCAGAAACAAGAAAACACGCGTGCGTCCGTCTTCTCTCTTTCGCTGCGTGAGACCCCAAGTATTTTTATTCTTTTATCTTGAAACCCTGTCGTCTAGAGCAACTGACGGGAATGGTTTTGTATAGGGAACAGTTGTCGACGTAATGGCGGGAGCGCTCCATTTGGACGACGGCGGGAGAGGAGGCGGCGCCTCGACAAGCGATGACTTCTCGTGTCAGCTAGCCGGGGCCTCCTTGCGCGCGGGTATCAGGGAGCCGACCCGAGTGTCGACAGGCTCGCCTCCAATTTGGAGTTGGAAGCCGGGCGGCGCGTCGTGATCAGGGGGCATTCGTCATAGGAGCTGCCAGGCCGAAATGGACGTTCGCCGGCGCGCGCTTCGCTTTCTTCTTCTCTACTTCCTCCTCCTCTTCTTCCCCTTTCTTTTTTGTTTACCGCGACGTTCCGCAAGGCGTCGTACACTTGTCGTACAGTCGTCGAAGCTGGGCTGTTCCGCAGGGCTTTCTTGGTTCCCTTTCTCTATATGCGTTTGGCGGGCTCGACACCGTTGGCGGGGCGTAATTGCAAGCGAGCAAAGGGTCGCACCGAGAATTAGTTTAATGATAGAGACGTCATTCTAGGCTGTCTCATTCCCACTTCCGCGCGCGTCGTCTTCTCTCTTCTTCTTTTTTTTCTCTCTCTCTCTCATACACTTGCGAGCACGGAGGTTGCTGTGCGCACTGAGCTATATACAGGCGATTCCACTGTTTGCAAGCAAACATGGTGTCGCAAATTCGCAGTGCGGAAACTAGATAGGAAATGAAAGAACAGACACGAGGACAAGCACCTTCGTTCGCTTCTCTTTCTTCAATTTTGAGATAACATTTATTACTTACTACTACCACTGCAGTTAAAACTCAATCTAGTACGAAACCCGAGTTTACGGAGTTCCCGATCTAACGAAGAAATTTACATTCCCCGGCAGATACCGATAGGGTTCAATGTTGTCATCAACGCGAAACAACGAAACAAACTCGGCCGAACTCGATTTAACGAAATTTTCCCTGAAATAAACGAGTAGGAAAAGCGGTGAATTCTTTCTAATTTTGACACAGGCGTGTTCTTAGAGCATGCGCTCTAAAGCTGTCTCGTTAGAACACCTAGGCGCCATGGTCACATTCCTAGCTTTATTTTGACGAGGCCGCACGCCGCGCCCATGCACGGAACAGCCGACTCAATACCGCCTCGGCAGGGGCGGCGGTGGTTGCTTTCGTTATTTCATGGTATATGGGACAGATGGCTGGATTGGCGGCAAATAGAATGCCGCGGTAGCCCTTGCGTGTCGCTACGCGTTACAAGTTTAGAGTTCGAAGGACCGAAAAATTCCTTTCACGACTTTACGAACTTCCCGATTTAACGAAGTAATTCGAGCGTGGTCATCACTTCGTGAAATCGAGTTTCAGCTGCACTACTACTACTACTACTACTACTACTACTACTACTACTACTACTACTACTACTACTACTACTACTACTACTCCCTTTGAGTGTCCTGTTCCCGTGCTGCGAACGTGTTTATACCCTGCACTAAGGAGAATGATTACAGTCATGCTCGTTCTTTCTGCCAATTTCTAGACAGTGGAACTTTGTCTAAACAGCGATAACAGGAATAATTTACTCAACTTATTTCAGGAGATCGATCCATATTCATGTTTTGTAACAAAGCTGACATGAATATATTCTTCAAACGTCCCTTTTGTTTAGTCTAAGTATTCGGGGGTCCGCGCCGCTCCCATGGCCACAACTTCTCATGCGGCATTTAAAAAATCCCGCTGGGTGGCGACGTTCTCGGGTTGAGGAGATACACTCCTTTCCGAGCGTTGAGGTCGCGTAACATAGCCGAACAGCTGGACCGGCGCTGTCGCACTTATTTTACCGGTAGGTATACCCGTCGGCAGCTCTGCTGTACCAGATGTCCTCCTCTAGCTGCACCAACTTTTTGATAACTGCTTGTGGCAGATAGCAGAATTCTCACTTTTGATTAAAAAAAAAAAGATTACTCGATGAGGCGGCCATTATTTCTACGAGAAATCAATATGCCTAATTGAATAACTAACATAATGACACTAATGAACATTTGAATTATTTGTTTTACATCACACATTTTAATCTACGAATTGTAGCTGGTAAGCTCGTAGGGCGTATGTACTTGGAACTAATTCAATCTGCACTGCACCACTTTGCAGGTACTAAGTTTCAAAGTGTCCCACGAAATGCATTCGCGTGCCAGTTACTTTTGGGCTTGAATGCATAGAACAGCGTTTGCCTTAAAGAGCAACTGAAACGCCAATACATTTCGTCGGAAGCACACACACACACACACACACACCCATATATATAAATATATATATATATATATATATATATATATATATATATATATATATATATATATATATAATCAAACTGCCCTCGTACTAATATTCTTGATCGCATGCTCTGCCACATATGCTCCGCGAAGATCCACAGAAGTTCCGGCGTACTGTTAACCTGACAGGGAAGCAAACAAGCAAGCAAACAAACGAACGAACAATCAAACGAAAACAACGAATTAAGGGGAACAAGAAATGAGTCTGTTGCTCTTTTTGTGCACTTTGTCTGAGCGATGGTCCCCCAGAATATGAACCATTAACCCAGATTTGGACGAAATAAGCACCGGCTAGCCCACAAACACGTTCTGAATTCGTTCTCAAAGACGAATGGAGCAGCCGATGTACGCTCTACCTATATCGCCTCCCCCCCACCCCCACCTCTTCCGCAACTCATTTATAACACAGGACAGAACAGCAATGTCCCACGAGGCGGTGAAAGACATCAAACAAGGAGGCGCAGCTTTTCCCAGTTTTTACATCCAGTTTTTCGCCCATCCAACACAACTCACCTCAAGGGTAGCAGGAGAGTGCCCGTTAGCGCACATTTCGTTATGCATGACTGGGCAGAGAATTCCCTAACCACGACACCGTCGCCGCAAGACCCGCCGAAAAAAAGAAAAGAGGGGGGGGGGGGTAAGGAAAGAACGAAAGGATTCTCCATAGAAGGGAGTTGTTTGCAAGCGGCAAGCGTCTATAGCGAGTTCATTACGTCCAGCAGAACTGCGTCCGGCAATCAGCGCGCAAAACGAAAAAACAAAAAACAAAAAAAACACAGAAACAAAACGGGTTGGATCGAAGGTGAGCGCGCGTGCAAAGCGAGGCTGTCGCCCGAAGGTAGCCCAGCTCGGACGCTGTACACACGCGTATAAAGCGCGCGCACGGCTGTGTGCGTGTCTGTGTGCGGGTCTGTGTGTGCGCGGGCAAGTCCAGTGCGGCGCATACACCGCAGGACAGCTGGAGTACAGTGTCTCGCCGCCGAAGACGCAATTTGCACTCGCGTGGGAAGGATGCCCGGTCGCCGACTTAATCGCTGTCGTCTCCGCGGGCACCTATAGCGGGGGACAGCGTCGCCGCAGATGCAGCATTCGGGTGCATACGTGGCCTTTGGCGATGCAAACTTCACGTGGCCAAAGATAAATGAAAAATAATGGTGACTGGTATACGTATAAATGGCGATAAATTACTCGGTGGCACGTATATAGGTGGGATTTCATCATCACGTCCATCCTTCCCTCTTTCCTTTCCTTCCCTTTCAAATACCTCGGCCTTGGGACAGTTGAGGTGTCTTGTGACAGGTGAGACTGTTACGAAGCTACCACCCTATAATCTTTTTTTTTAAATGCGTAAGTATTTCTATGCCTACCCAACAAGAAATGTGTCCATCACGTAAGACAACGCATGGCTCATAGCCCCGTAAGCAATGACTCATATATAAACGAAATGAGCGCCTGAGCAAGCGACGCACGCCTGAGCCTTAGAAACAGCTCGTTTCTAAGGCAACACCGCGTTCACTAGAGGCGCTTTTGTACCGCTTTGAAGCATCGAACTCGTGGCTCAGTGGTAACGTCTCCGTCTCACACTCCGGAGACCCTGGTTCGATTCCCACCCAGCCCATCTTGGAAGTTGCTTTTTATTTATGAAGTGCCTGCTGTGATTTATCGCTCACGGCCAACGCCGCGGACGCCGACGCCGACACCGACACCGATGACACCGGCTTTTCTGCGACACGAGCTCCTTAACGCTATCGCGTTAATATGTAACGCAGAGGCTACAAGCGCTCAGAAAAATGAAGCGAACCAGGGCAGGCATTCAACGAATTCACTCATGCAACACACAGAACAGCATACGTTTCGTTAAACAAGAAGCTCAAAACTGGAATCCGAAGCATTGCATACCCCCTCCCACAGCAAATGTAGTAGTCGCTTTCCAACAGCTTTGCTAAATTAGTCTTTATTAATACCAAAGGTCGTCGGTTAAACTCCCACCAAAGGCCGAGGGTTTGACTGCCTTTATCCACTATATCTTAACCAGAGAAGTTTCGGCCTGAATATTTATACTTTTGTCCCTTCAAACAATAAAGGCACCGCAATATAATCGTCGTTTGAGTTACCCTCAAGCTCCTCAACAATACATAATATCAAGGCACATAGCGCAATGCCGCTCTCAGCGACTGAGGGACGTCTGTGCTAGAAGTCCCATACGCACTATTATATTCTTCCCTATTCGTAACTCGCAAACGCTGCCTCACTGCTGGTAAACTATAAGCGCAAATTTCTGTTACAAATCTGCTTCCCTAACTACAGCACGCGACCAGTGCAAGCATTCTCTTTACCTTTGAAGTCGCCGTTGCCGTTATTCACTTGATTTGTTGGAGTGCATACATGGATGCATTGCGGAATCAAGAATCGCAAGAGGAATACGTGGATACCCTGGGAAACATCTGCAATGACTCCACAGCTACCTTGGTTCTCCACAAGAAAAGCAGAAAATTACCTATTCAGGCAAGAAGACAATATCTCTCCAGTGATATTCAAAGCATGCTTAGAACATATATTCCAAGGTGCTATTACACTGGGAAGGCTTACGGGTGAGGATCAACGGCGAATATCTCAGCAACCTTCGGTTTGCAGATGACATTGTCCTGTTTAGCAACAGTGGAGATGAATTGCAACAGATGACTGAGTACCAGTGGCGTAGCAACAGGGGGGGGGGGGGGGCCGGGGGGCCGTGGGCCCCGGGTGCAAGGGGGCTAGTGAGGGGGGGGGGTTGTCATATACGTCTGAAGACACCCCTCTTTCCGCCGGCTACACCCGGGGATGGGGGTGACAGCAGACCTATGGGCCCCGGGTGCCAGACGACCTAGCTACGCCACTGCTGAGTACCTTAACCGAGAAAGTGTAAGAGTGGGGTTGAATATTAATATGGAGAAGACGAAGTTAATGCTTAATTGCCTGGTAAGGAAACAAGAATTCATGATCGCTAGTCAGCCCCTACAGGCTGTGAAGGAGTTCGTTTACCCAAGTCAGTTACTCAAAGGGGACCCTTATCATGAGAAGGAAATTTACAGAAGGCTAAAATGGGTTGGAGTGCATACGGCAGACATTACCAAATCCTGACCGGGAGATTATCACTGTCGTCGAAAAGAAAAGCGCACAGTCCTTGCATTCTGCCGGTGCTAACATATGATGCAGAAACTTGGAGGTTGACAAAGAAGCTCGAGAACAAGTTAAGGCCCGGGCAAAGAGCTATGAAACGAAAATTGTTAGGCGTAACGTTAAGAAACAGGAAGAAAGCGGTGTGAGTCAGAGATCAAACGGGATAGCCGATATTCTAGCTGACATTAAGCGGGGGGAAATGGAGCTGGGCAGGCAATGTAATGCGTAGGGTAGACAATCGGTGGACCATTAGAGTTGCAGAATAGGTGTCAAGGGAAGGGAAGCGCAGTTGAGGATGGCTGAAATAAGGTGGGATGATGGAATTAAGAAATTTGCAGACACAAGTTGGAATCAGCTAACGCAAGATAGGTGTGGTTGGAGATCGCTGAGAGAAGCCTTCGTCCTGCAAAGGACATAAAGACGGTCTGCTGATGATGACTTCATTTGTTACGAACCGTGGATATCGAATTATGAAACGCACAGGGTGTTACCATAGGATGCAAGTCAACTTGAAGTCATCGCTAATTCTGTGCCTTCAGCGGTAGCTTCGCGATACAGGAGATTGCAAACGCGTTCGCATTCTGAAAAAAAGCGTTAGTGCGTGTGCAGAGGTTCTAATGAACCTATGTGTTTTAACGAGGCTTTGTGAATAGCTGGTTCTCGTCAGTGCATGAGTGACCCGTCTCATCATTGTATACATCATCTTACTTATCCGACAACCAGAACATAGCATGTCGGGTTATCAGCCAGGCTTAATCTCTGGAGCTTCTCTCTAAAGGCGGCATCTCTCTCTCTCTCTCTCTCTCTCTTGTAACACGATCAACAAATATCACGTGGTATTTCATGCCAGCACTTGCCCAAGCAAGAGCTCTACGTTTAAGTAACATTTTCCCGTATAGTCTGTATACGTGCAGAACTAAACAGTCGGCCAGAAAGGAACGTGCGAGTGCAACGGCGTGTTTATGCCACATTTTTGCGGCTACGGGCAATACTGCGGCGGGATCGACGGAGCCCCACCACTAATAACATCCAACTGCCTGCGCAAAGCCAGTGCTCGGCCAGACCAGTAAGGGCGATGAACGACGACCTGTGGCGTCTCTCAACCAACCACCTATAGGAGCGTGTTGCGTGGGACGAAATTGCCTGTTTTTCACAATGTGAAACAAGTCATTTTTTCTTTTTTTCATTCACCCCTTCTATCTCTCCCTCCTCTTCAGTACCCCGAAACGCGCTGTACAATATCGCGAGAACAAAATTTAAAAAAATAAAGAAAGAAAAAATTGAGGAAGAAACGAACGAATGAGATTCGTTGAAGACAAGTCGCGGGGCGCGCAGACCTCGCGGCAATCAGTCACACCGCCGAGGCGCCGGTTGCGGACACGCTCGACTTGGCGCTCTTCGGTACAGACGCGGGGCCCATTACAAGACAATAACGCCCCCGAATCCAGTTAGTTACTCGCGGCGGAAGGCCGAGGCGCATTATACGTTTCGGGCGACCGCACATCATCAATATACTCGCACCGCCCTCCACCTTCCCATTCCTAAGTAGCGGACACGTACCGGAACGCGTACACACAGATGAGCCGGCCACGCAGGAAGCAGAAGCAAAACAGACGACTTCGCCCCGACAAGGCGTTCGTAAAGAACTACGCACGGGGCGAACTCAACTCCGGAAACGCACGCCTTCGAATTGTGCATGCGCGGTGAAGATCACGAATGCCCGTTGTTGCATGCGCCGCAAAGAAAACCCACGCTCGGATCCTGTATGCGGAGAAACGGACCGCCGGTTTGTGAAGGCTGGTGCAAGCGGGGAGGGTCGTAGGTAGGGGAGAAAGAGGGTTCCGCGGCGAGCAGAAGAACGGTAAGAATACGAGACTAAGCCAAAGCCAAGGCGAGCTGATTTCTTTTGTTCTAGCGTGTCCCCCCTCTCGGCTTTTGCAGGAGTCCGGGGACGCGCGCGCGCCCGCTTACCCGTCCGCTCGCTCGCTCGAATGATCGATCACGTGAACTTCCGCACTGGTATGGAGACCGAGACTGCGTCTCAGCGCGTACTTACAAAAGGAAGCCAGAGGAAAGAAGGGGAGAAATGCCCGCAGCAGCTACGGAATCGCCGGAACGCGAAGGCGGCTACGTACAGTCGAAAGAGGGTTTCTAGAAGGAGAGAGGAAAACAGGCAGGCATGGCATGGGGCAAGAAGCGTAGGTACGTACGCGAGAAGAAAGCTCAGCATACAGAAATGAGAAGGCAATATACGCGCTGCACATGCACGCGGTCGGCAAAGCACGCAGCATCGGCGTTTCGCATTCATCGTTTATTACGACTCGGAGGAGCGCATTTTTCATCTCCAAAAGTACGCCGAACAGCGCTGCCACGCGGTATTCTTCTTCCCTGCGTGATGGCACTTGGTCTGCCGCTCTCTCTCTCTCTCTCTCTCTGTAGAAGTATATAAATGATGTCTAGTACCTCGGGTCGTCTTCCGCGGCCACGCGAGAACACGATATGCGTATCCGCGGAGAACAGCATCGTGGTCCGTTCCTGGCTGGCGCGACCGAGACGGCGTCCGTTATAGGCGTCCGAGCCAGCTTTGTCTGGAGTTTCTCTGGGATTCCCTGAATCCGTTGCCTCGAGGCCCGCCGACTCTTGCGTCACGCTCGAGACGCGGAATTTCCTACAAAACTTACGCGAGGACGGGCATTCTGAACTCTAAATTGCGTCATACTGTCGAATTCGCAATCGATCGTACCGCTTCTGCTTGGCGAACAGGGCTGCTACGGCCACGCCGATTGGCTCAAAACACCGCCATTTTATAGAATTTGACAAAATTGCGGAGTCGGAAAATGTCCACACTCCAGAACTGAAGACCAGCACGCGAAACGATGGCCACTAGAAGGAGTCACTTCAAATTCGCCATTCTGGCTTTTCAAACGCCTTTGCGACTTTGCAACTTAATCATTTTCAGCGAAATATTGCGTTATCAATGCGCCGTCTCGCAATATAGTTACGCACGCGCGCAGATACTAGTTGTCTTGCTGTGTTTGCAAAACTATATCACTGCTTGGAAATTGAAATAAAGCGGAATGATTGACGTCACGGGAACGTCTGAAGCCCCAAGCGGGAACGTTCGCCAAATCCGTGTGACAGTCATCATACCCATTATAGCTGATTAATCGCTGCGCCAGAGTTTCCGCTAGTGTTTGAGACACCGCCGCCAAGAAATATTTATTTATTCATTATATTTATTCAATACTGTAAGCCTATTCAGGCCTATAAAGGAAAGGGCAAACGAGGTACAAGCTCTCCATGTTAACGAAAAACAAAGAAAGAAGCATCATACATTGTAAGCATAGACGACAACAATAGCTGGCGTCAGTATGTCGTCTTGTCGAGCTTGTGAACATGAACCAGGATTTTGAAACATTGGTGGATTGCGAGCAGTGGCCCTGCGTGTGATTTCAAGGGTCTGGTCTGTCCTCTATGCATAAGTGACTCACGGCTGATTCCACAGCAATCGACCGCGCTCGCGTAGACTCGATAATGCATACACTACTAGCGACGCGCGCGCAATCTGATTTGAGGTGAACCTCGTTATAACGTAGTCGCATCCCGTCGCAAAATAGCTTCGTTATATCTGATATTTACTATAAGCATATATTTGACGTAATAGTTCTGCGGAAACCGACAACCTGGTCCCGGGTTCGAGTCCCGGACCAGGACGAATTTTCTTCAGCTGCGAGGCTTTTTCTTTCGAGGAACCCGTATGGGCTTCCTTTGTAGCAATGGCAACGAACGGATGGATGTCTGATTCTCCCTTTATTAAGCATATATTTGTTGCACGCTATCAATGGCACAAATTTTCCATTTATTTCGTTATAGCCAAGAGCACGTCATATACTGAGTTTTGATTGTAGTAACAACGTTCAAGAAATTTCACCGTAGACAAGATCTGCGCGAGCGATAACTTGATAACTGCGATAACCCGATGAAAAAATGGGCACGGCAGAAAGTAACATAACGACGCGTGGCAATATTCTGCGGCGTATACGGATTGTCTGGGCACTTCGGTGCTTTGGAGGTCTCGCCGTCAAGCTCACTGTTTTTCCATCGCTAAAATATAGCTTTGACTACGCTATCACTGCAGGCCATAACTTGCGCAGTTATGATCGTTATATTAATGAGACCCACTTACGCACGGTCGCCGTAATGAACCAACGCCCATTCAGGCTTCGACGAGCGGCTTGGGAACTCGGGCTTGGTTAAACGGCGCTAACTATCCAAACGTTCCCCACTAGCTATTATAGCCCGCGTATAACGCGACCCCACTGACACATGTTTCCCTCCCCCGAGGCCAAAACGCGTGTAATTAGCGAACCGTTCGCGTGGCGTTTTGTCATGCAAATAATGCGAGCGCTGCAGCTCTGGCTGCGCGTACGACCATACTGTGACTGCAAAGACAGTAAAACGCGGTTCACTATGCCGGAAAGCGTTCCCAGAGTTCGCAAGAAATCGTAAGGGCAAGATGAAGACTTCTCAAGGGCGGGCTTTATTGTCGTTATGCTGGTTCTGCAATGAGAATGAATTTTTAAAGCATTCCTTATTAGCTCCTCGGCGTTTTACTCTTCAAATATTTCTGGAGGGGCCCTTTGGCAAGCTTGGCGAGGGCTAGACTCGTCTGCTTGTCCTTTCCTTTAGTGCTAGCGATGCTGAGTTTAACCACAGCAACGCTTGTGATGCCATCTCCATGTTTATATGCGAAACAAAAAGAATTAGGCAATATAATTTTCTATTTTCATATGATATTTTTTCCTTGCTTCAATATATAGTTATTACTCGCTGCATGTCTTTACAAGTTGACTTATAATTGCGCAATTCTAATTTATTAAAACGATCGCTCATACTTATTTTCCTTAAATAATAAAAAAAAAAAGGTTCTCTTGAACCTTCGCACCGACCAATTCACGGCCGATCCCACTGAACGGGTTGCGCCATTTCTCTAAGGAACACCCAACCAACCCACAAAGCAAATGAGTCCCAACAGTAACGCGCGAGTGAGTAATTGACCGGGCGAGGGGCGAAAAAGCCGCGTCGTTTGTTCTGCCGAACTGTATAGCGAGGCAGTCCATTTGCTTTCCCGCGGTGGCCGCAAGAATTTCTCCCAGCTCCCACGACTTTCGCCTCGGTCTTCCGGGGAGCGCCTTGGCCTATAGTCGCAGCCCCGGGAGAAGACGTACAAATCAAAGCTCGGCCTCAAGCGAAGACGACAGCGTCTCGCGGTCCTCGAAATCGGATTAGCCCCGGCAGCGCCGAAACCAAAGTGCAGGGGGGAAGAGTCGCCGAACGAAGAGACCGACCGGTCTCTCTCGCCTTCCGCACTGTGCCTTCCGTCTAATACGGCAGCACACACACACAAACACACAGCGCGTCCACTGCGCCGACAGCGTACTCTGCTTCGATCGGACCGGGATGTCGTCGTCGTACGCGCGGAGTAGGAAGGGCCGAACCGAACGCGACAGTTAGAAATTGCACCCAGTCTTTGGGGACCGTATACGGATATCGTCGATGGCTGGCTCGTAGGCGCAAACGAGAACCGCGAGTAAACGGCTTGGTGGGACAGGGAAGGCGGCGGGATTGAAAGGGGAAAGGAGGTGGTGGAGAGGGGAGAGGAAATACCGAGCGTCCGGAAGAAAAGCACGGAGGAAGCAAGAGAGACAAGGAGGGCGAGTCACGCGACAATCTTGAAGCCAAGTCACAAGAATGTAAAGGAAAGGTTCGTGGGGAATAGGCTTCCCCTGTATCGCGTGAGAGGCAAGCTGTAATTTCTAGCCGCGGAGAGCGCGGAGGAAATGGAGAGATGGTAGGGAAGGGGAACTGGTGGCGTGAACCCGATCGGTGACGAGGGCTTGACCAAAAGCTTCCACACACCAAGCAATGCTTCGTAAGGTCCGGCAACACTGTAGGGCCTACATCCCAAGATCTAACGCGCATATGGGTCCCGAAGGAAAAGGAGGAGCGGCGTCAGTTGCTGGCTTGCCGAGGCTAGACAGTCGTCTGACGTCATGCTCGATCTGAGTATTTCTCTTTCCTCCACGAAAGAGACAAGACAAACGTACCAAGAGCTCGACGTTGACGACTTTGGCGCGGGACCGAGGATGGGCGGATTGGTTGTATCGGAGATAGACGCCGAAGGCGAGCAGAGAGAAGGATCGGAAAAGAAACAAACCGAGGCACCGGCGTGTCCAAGCTACGAAGCGCGAAAGGGCTAGCAGTAAGACAAAGAGCATCTCGGAGCCGATCTGGCTGCCGTAGCAAATCCGGCCGCAGCGGCGGAAAAACCATTCGCCGCCGCCCCCGCTTCCTTTCTGCGCCGATGAGTCGCGAAAGAAGAAAAGCAGGACACCGGGTTATCTGCGGGAAGGATCAAAGAGCTCAGCGGCGGGGTCTCGCGACGATCCCGTTCCGGGAGGAAAAAGGTCTCGCCTTAGCCGGAACCACGGTGCGACAACGAACAGCAAGACGTGGCAGCTGCAGAAGCACTGCTGCAGATCGCTGTGCGGGGGGGGATGGAGGGTGAAGCCGCAGCACCGCGCACACGCAAGCGCGCCGGAAGAAAGACACGTCGTCTTCATCGTAAAAGAAATAAAAGTCCCCATAGTGTAGGGATGGGTCGTGCTAGATAGAGGAGGGTATGGCGAGTACTTCTGGAGTGGCAGTCATAGTAGCCGCATGACACCGGTCACGTGATATCCCTATGAGGCATGTGTAACTAACTAACTAACTAACTAGGTGCACAAACGAAGCACTGGGATAGGGAGCTTTATCGCGAGAACGAAGGTTACGCCAGCGAAAGTTCAAAACCAGAAGTACTTTCGAGTTCCAAAATATCTTCTAGAGACCACATTTCGATGTAAACAGGATTAATCAACGCCTCAGGACATTCAAAGGAAAGCCGTATGGACCACGCGAAACGTCACCAGCTGGCCTGACAATGCCAAACGAGTACGGCTACAAGGGCGTGACAAAAGCGATGAAAACAACCGTGACGACTGTCCGAGAGCGGCAGGATGGCGACGGCGGAGCGATCGACTACGACGACGATGCCAGTGAACGGCCCTGCCATGCCGGCGACAAAAGCATGCATGACGACACGATGTCGAGTGGGGACAAAGAGACGACGACTTCATCGGCGAGAAACCGACATAGTAAACGTGACGATACGCGCGTGCCGAGGCAGTCGTCACCAATTCTGGACGGAGCTCCATTGGCACACGTATACACATATATGCGTGCGTATTGAGAAAATGTCCTCTCTGGATGCGATTTTAGTTGGACGTGAACGGACTCGATCGACGGTCAACATTTGTCTCCCTATTCGTTCGTCACCAGGAATACATGGACACAGGGAGAACCCCTTGTAGAGGTTGATTGGTGTGACTAGATTTGTTGATTGCTTTAAGGGGTCCTGTACTGCACCTTTCTTTTTATTTTTCACATTAAGTTGACAGGACATTTTGGCAAGAAGGGACCTATAAGGTTCGTCGCCGCAGCTCCGATGCCCACGGTAAGATGGCGTCGCCGGCTTCTCTACCGGGACGTAATCTCCACTGCAGCAGTTCCTCCGATAACCTCCTCGGTCTCGCGCCGGTGACTCCGTTCGCTTTCCTTTTTGTCTCCCCGGAAGAGGAAGAAGACAAAAGAGGGAGGCGCAATACCGGGGGTGCATTCGCGGTGTCGTCCTCTCCGGCCGGGCGTGGTGGTGGTGGCCGCGGGTGTATCGATTGACGATGCCCGACAGGCCAGCGAGGGCCGCGCTATACAGCGGAGGTCGTCCTGGTGGGGAAATCCAATAAACTCTTGTAAATGGTATTCCATGAATCACGGTCAGCACCCATTAACCGCTTGGCCAAGCACCGCGTGGGCCGCGATTGAAGAAGGCCGTAGCCGCCGCCGCGAGCGCGCAGATCGCTTCTCCAAAGTCCCTGGAGGCATTCGTACCGCTTCCAGCTACAGGATGTATAAAAGAAGAGGGGGAGGGGAAAGGGGGAAAACGAAGAGAGTAGCGCCTCTGTAGCGCCGTCCTGTCTCTTTTGTTTCGGGGATCTAACGAACGGCTCGTTAAAGCAATAACAACCGCGGGCCCGAGCTCGTCTGCCGGGGCGAATGGATTTCCGGGCCCGTACACAAGAGTCCGAGCTCCGCTGGGATTCGGGTTCCCATCGACGGGCCCGGGGATGCGAAAAGTTCGAGCTGCGTGTTCCAGTTTTCGTAACAGGCCATCGTCGAAGTATCACGGCTGGCAGCTCCTGGGGACGGTCGAGTAGATACAATAACTCTTAATTAAAGCCGTTACCATAATATCGCTTAGCGCCTAAGAAGAGAAAATAATTGCACACGACCTTCAAACGAACAACCTTTAGATCAAAGTGGCATCCAATGAGCTAATTCTTGGGCTATTCTAATGGTAAGCTTTTGCAGATGACATGCACCACAACAATGGAATAACTAGCCCATTGCTCCAGTCGTAGTATAATTCCTGCCACTCGAAAAGAAGGCCACAGTATTTTTCATTCCCTTGATTGATTGACACGAAAGAGTGCTACCCCCCCCCCCCACACACACACACAACCACCCACAACTGCACATCGCCTACTTTTCACTCACCTACGCTGCCAAAGTTAGCCTAACGTAGGAACATCGGCTCAACATTTCGTGTATTTTACGGCAGCGTCACTGAAGTGCACAATCAGGATTTCGGCATACCTTGGACCGATATCGCCGTTACATCTGGCCAACGGTGGTACCGCGGTTACTAATATTGGTAGAACGTTGGAGACACATTGACACGAAGTAGGCTGACGCGGAGTGTGCTTTCCACGGTGTTGCGGGCACCACGGCGCGATGGAGTGAGCGATCTTGAGCGGCGAAGAAACCGCGTAGGAGGCATTTAGTGCGATACAGAGTTCATCTGGCACACCCCTCCACTTCACTTGGCAAGAGAAAACTGTCAGCAGCATCAGCGTCGCGGTCACGATTCCATGCCCCGAAGCAAAGTGAAGAAAAAAAAAATATAACGAAAGAGCGAAGGACAACTTGCTTACACACCTACCTACCAGTATCCTGGGTTTCGAATACAAAGCATTCGCTGACTCATACCCGAAACCGAGCGTCGCGGGTGTACACTGAAGTTCGCTTACAGAAGCGAACCTTATATCCCGTATTGCCTCGAAGAAGGAAAAAAAAATGGCGGCAACGGAAGCACGCGAAACGCCTCGGGCGGCGTGCCCGCTGCGAGCGCAATATGAAGCGAGTTTGAAATGAACACCGCAGCGCGCCTCTCCTCACGGCCCTCGGCCCTGCAAAGCTCTCGAGCTTTTCTTCGGGTCCGTATATACGAAACGTACAGCGCGAAGGCCTCGGGGCGAAAAGCGCTGCGCTGGGTTTCTCTGGAAACATTAGCGGCTGCAAACAAAAGGCGAGAACGACTGGAGGAGAAAGAAAGGAGCGATGAGAATGGGCAAGGAGGAGGGATACAAAACGGGTCGCAGTTTGTGACAGCCCTGGGAAGGACCTGGCAACACTGGTAGTGGCAGTATAACTCGGTAGTCCGGGTGACTCAGCGCGAATGCGCTGTGCGCGGGAGGGATGTCGGGACGACACAGTTGTTCGCTCCTTCGGAAGACAGAAAGAAAGGAAAAAAAGGAAGGAAAGGAAAAACTGTTTTCGGGTGAACTATGCACAAAATAGCCCGAGAAGGAAACAAAACGAAACGAAAGAAACTGTATACAGGCGCCGCCTATAGCAGATTCTAATCCGGTCCCCCCCCCCCCCCCCATGTTCACTGATCCGTTGAGGGGAACCGCGACGAAAACGAGACGCCCGCGCAGCGAAACGGCCCCCTTGCGCGCCTGCTTTGCCTGCGTGCTTGCAACGCGCGAATTGCGGCTCGCGCCGTCGTCTCGCGCTCATGTGCGCGCCCGCGCTGCCGGCGAACGCTGTGCGTGTCGGATTGAGAGCGCGCGGCGAATTCGACGCGGGCGCCTGGGCAGTGCTCCCGCCGGGCGTGGCCTGCAGTTCGGTGTACTGAATTTGCAAGAAACTGAGGAGGCGAGTGGGCTTGGAGGAGGAAGAGGGGGCGGAGGGGGGGCGATGTTGGGTGGGCAGAAAAGCAGAAGGATGGCCGTGGGCCGCAGTTCACGTACGGAGTTTGCAAGATGTGTTGCAAAAAAAAAAAAAGGGGGGGGGGGCGGGAGTTAGAGAGGGAATGAGGAAAATAAATGGGGCGTGGGTGGGCGCAAGGGAGTCGTCAGCGCGGTTTTGTATTCCAGATCCGAGCAAGGAATACTGCATCGTGGGAGGTTATACAAAATGAAATGAAGAAAGTAAATGAACAGATACCACGTACGAACTTTGAACCAGCTTAACCCCCCCTTCCCATAAAGAAAAAACTACGTAGGTAACGGTGCAAACTAAGTCGGAGGTAGCGCCAACAGCGCCAGGGACGCTCCACTTTTGTTTTGCTTTACGCTAGTCTAATAAATGTGTTGGCTCGTGTTCCCCGCAAATCCTGACTCTTCTTTCTCATGTCCCTGTTCACACGATATTCCGCTTAGTGCGACTTCTTGCAGTTATGAAGACGCTGATCATTCGGTGTACAGCACGTGCCATTAACTTGTCGGCTTGTCTTAGTGCCTTTCCCACAGCGGGTCGAATGAGACCATTTGACTTTGTAACGTCCATCGCGCACATTTCAACCGGCTAGCCACTTAGTGGACGACTTCAACGGGCGTTCGAAAGGTCTCATTCATGAGACGTTCGTCACTGACAGCGTGAGCAGGAAAGAACGAAATTAAGAAAAGCTAAGAATTTAACTCCCATAAAACAACATTGTTCCTCTCACTGTCGAAGTGGCTTATTCCGAATTACGAGCAACAATATAGTACCGTGATTGATTGATTGATTGATTGATTGATACAGCTTAAAGTGTCAAACCAATACAGGCGTTACGAAATACACTGTATAGTGGAGGGCTCTTGCATCAGGTTTCATCACGGTGCACAAAAAGTGCGATACACGATGCCGCCGCGCGACCAGGAATCGAACACTATACCTCGTGCACAGAAGTAATGGTCAAGTGCAGTGATAGAACAGGGACAAAACAAGTGGACGCACACTTGAGTCTTCACTGCCAGAGCTAATGCAGTTGAACCTCCTTTAGTAGATACGTGCCATATGTATCACATTACCCGAAATGACAAGCATAATGCACTGGTGCTCGACACCTCTTCTGGAGCGAGTGAATCAAACAGGGTGACCGGTTTTCTAGCCTAACCTCACCTTTTTTAATCTAACAAGGTAACCTGCTTTCCACGGCACAATTCGTTACTGAGCCTGCCTTGAAATATCGCAGCGCTGTGCCGTCAAAGTTCGGCTGGAATCACGGAAGAGAAAACAAGCGATGATATTTCGAAAAGAAAGAAAAAGAAGAAAAGAAAGAAACAGAGGATGCAGATACTGAAACTCGGGACCAAACCAAGAGACGGAGTCAGAGAAACGAGCCCGCCAGAACTACAGCTCATCCCACAAAAATGTTACGCCAGAAAGCGGGCTGCGAATGGCTGCGTCATCGCCGGCCCACATCGCCACCATTTCTCTCTCTCGCCATGTATACTATTTTCTTTCTTTTTTTCATGTATTCTCGGATGCACGGATTAATTGTTCGCCTCCGTTGGAGCGTGACCGATATCGACACAGAAAGTGAGCAATGCCTCGTCCGGCGCACTTGCATTTCCAGATCTGCGCAGACACGCGCATCTCTGGGCGGGGGACGGAAGGTGGGGGGGTGCGGGGCAGTTCCCCAATCTCGCAACACAAGCGTCGTCCGCACTTCTCCGTCACTCGCGGGTACGTGTGTAACGCTAGAACGCTATCAGCGGGAACGCTACTAGCGCAGCACAGCAGAAATGTATTCGGGTGGGAGGGTGGGGTGGGGTTCCATGTACAAGCCTGTGCCACTGGTCAATCTGCGCGTCGAACCCCAGAAAAAAAAAAAAAAAGAATGAGAAGAGGGAAGGAAAGAAAGGCTGGGATGACCGCCACACAAAGGCGAGATGCGAACCAAGGGAGAGAGCGCGGGCGACGCCGGATTGTGCAGTATGCAGCCGGGCGACGCGCAATTAGTGCTCGTGCGTGAAAATCGCGAAGCCCCAGGCAGCGTCACGCACGTATGGCGAAGCGTTTTCCTGTCTTTGCCACACGTTTTGGGCGGGACGAGTAGACGGGAAGTGATGGGCGGGGGATGAATTAAACTGTCCCATTAATCACGTTCCTTCGATCCGGCGAGACAGCGGAGGGGGGAGAGGGCGTTGGAGGGGTGGTAGGGGGGAGATGAATCTTCAAGGTGTGAGTTCGGTGTTTGGTGGGCTGCGTTTGACAGCGAGAGGGCGCTTGGCACGCAAAACTGTGCGGCTGTTAGAGAAACAGCTCACCGAAAGTTAGCGAATACGGTATTACACTGTATATACCGGCTCCTGCAGTAGGTGGCGTCCACATTGCATGCCTCCAAGACGGCTCCTTCCGAGTGACGGAAACAAATCGGGAAGCCGTGCTTTTATACACTGTAAGCACTGGAAGTTTTACTTTTTTATTTGTAAGAGCCGGAAATCGTAGCCGTCGGTTTTAGACGACACGCTTGGCTTTTGCCACCCAGTTTGGCGTGTGCTCACGGCGTGCTGTCGCTAAGGTCGCCAACACCCGTTATATTTACGGATCTTAACTCAACAGATGATGTCCATACTTCTCTTCCTAAAAAAAAACGCTCCCTGAGAGTAGCAGTAATCAATTTGGAAGGCCCCAGCTTAGCCCTAATGCCAGCGCCTGAAGTACCGTTATGGCCGCCATGTTAAGAACACAACTTATTTGCGACTACATCGTACGAAGTACCCTATAGGGATGTCACCAAAACTAGAGAGCTACATGTTGGTTCATATAGTTACAGACCTGGGGCCACAACCCAAACAACAAGGACGTCCTTTGCGTGGCAATTCGGTGTACCCTTTCATAGGAGAATGCCGACGTACTAATCGCCATGTTCATAACCATCACTAGCTTTACGTTTTCTCTTCATCGAAATGAGCGCTTGCCTAATGACGTGGTAGTGTTAGAGTGCGCTGCGAGGCCTGTCCACTGCACACGAAAACAGGAAGTGCTCCGCGGTACCTCTTATCGTGTAACCTGCGAGTGTCTCTAGACTGCAGCTATGGCGATGGCCGGCTAACAGGATACATGAGAGTTGCGTCTGTGAGGTTAGACGAGTCAACGTTGAATGACGAACGTTTCCTGCTGTCGCAGACAGGTGACAGATGAAGAGGGACATGTTACGGGCAGTAAGTTCGTTGCTGCGCAAGGGCATCTCCCTGAGATTTGGCGTTCACATCAGCTATCCGACAACAGAGCTCCCCATATACAGATGCATGTACATTTCATTATCTCACCTTACAATATGGCTCTGGCCATCATCGAGTCTAACTCTCTCGATGTAAACTGAGAACCGGACAACGTGCCTCTGGGTGGTCTTCGTTTGGATAGAAAACTAAATTTGCCTGATCACGAAACTAGATAGATATCTGTTTTAGTAGTCGTACAGTGCCTCGTCACACATAATATTTTAGTTCGAATAACGAGATTAAAAAAATGTCCATTGCTGCTGTAAAAGCCATTAGGGGAGGCCATCGCTCGTTGGAGCCAGTGCCGACGAGAAAGACCTGTCCATCTGATTTCCAATTACACTGCGTCAACCGCAAAAAACTTCGTCTATTCGTAGATTTCAAGATGTCATCAATCGGCGGCACTTCGGACGCGGTAACCCAGTTCTTCTTTCTCGTTGCTTTTCGTAAACTGAGTCTCTGACGTTGTGCCACAGTTATTCGATGTAAAAAAAAAAAAAAAGTTGTCCGACCACTACACTATAGATAGACATCTGTATCCGCGCTATCACTTTCGCTGCGCACAGTTAGTCTACCGCACCGCAATTATACCTTCAAATCGTCCACAGCCTCTGTTGAATCTGCGAGAAGCTATCTAATGCATAGTGCACGTAGAGCGGTTGCTGTTCCAGACGGCTTCTGGAATTACGGCGGCGGTAAGTCACAGCAGGTTGGGTGCGGGATCGACTCAAAGGACGACACCGGCTGATGCGCACTTATCATTATTAACTTACCTTCATGCGTGATCGAACGACATCATTGCGAAACCGCCGAATGGCATTCAACGTGCATGGACAACATAGCCGGACGCAACACGGCGTCGGAAAAAAAGAAAAAAAAAAAACGACAGGCGAGATGGAAACGTTGCTTCTGGCAAACATTTCCGTCAAGCCTTCGCGGTGATCAGCGTTACACCGGGCTCAAGAGGGAGTAAATGTTGCTCATGGGCCCTTGATGAATGGCACATGTGCGCCACGGTAAAGAATCGGGTATACATAGCAGGAGGCTCAAAATAACAAGTGAATGCCTAAATATGCAAGAGGGGGGAAAAAAGGAGAAGAAGCATCGTTTCCGCGGTGTATAGACACTCGATGTTGCGCCATATCTCCTCATCGCCACCGTCGTTGCTCGGGCATTACGCACAGGACTGCGCGCGGAGATATACCTGTGTTCGCGGAGAAAAGACAAACCCATTGCGTGGTATACACGCGATACGAGCGGCGGCGCCATCTGCGCATGCGCAGAGCCGTAACGCGACGAGGAGAGCAAGCGACGGTTGTTCGATTGCAGACAGCGATAGCCGCTGCTAATGATAAGACTCATCTGTATTCATCTGTAGGTAATTGCCCTACGAAACATCATGCCACAGTGTAATTTAATCCAGTCCACGCTCCCCAAAACAAGCTTTAATTACACTAAAAGCTGGTTTAATGTCCGTCACCCATACGTAGGTATTTATTTATTTATTTATTTGAGGTGTTTACAATGTCTCAAATGCTCCATATATGGGGCTCTTAGTGAAGAGTGGGCAAGAAAGTACATCATGTTACAAAGCACAAAAGTATGCCAAAACGCGTAGCACAAATCCGTGAAACGCCGGTTGCAAGCTGAAAGATTTAGGGTATAGAAACCGGACGGCATGCAGGGAAACTCGCTAGTGCGGTCCACTATGTAGGAAAGCACGAAAAGCGACACTAAGCACATAATCGCACAAGTAATAGCAAGAAGGAGATATAAATTCGTAGCGCACATGCTCATTTTACAATGGACGTCAGAGAGCTTTCAGTACATTGACTATATTTGAATAGAAATTTTTAGGTGTGTATGGCGCAAGTAAAGAAACGCTATGGCGCGCAGAGAGAGAGAGAGAGAGAGAGAGAGAGAGAGAGAGAGAGAGAGAGAGAGAGAGAAGAACGCTTAAGACGCCCGAAGACGAACTCTGCTTTCGATAGCCTCAACTATAAGTCGTATCCGAGGCTTCAAGCTGTCCTCACAAGATAAGCTCAAGGCCATTTGGAGCGCGTGGATAAAGACGAACAAACTTGTCTCTCGAGGAGAGATATATGCAAAATATTCTTCTCCATTTGCGATTTTTCCCCGCGATGCGTTAAGAAATATTTCAAGCAAGCCTTGCAGCCACGCACAATCGAGTGTTCTTGCGGATTAAAGGAGACAGAAGTGTGGCTGCACGCTATTACAAAGGGTTCAGCATTTCGCTTAGAAACGACGACCACGCAGCCCTAAATCGCCTCTCTTACACAGTCCGCCTTTAGATAAACATTATTCCACATTCAGCGCGCTGTATTTACAGCACGTGGTCAAGGAAAACGGAAATTCAATACAATGTAAATCGACATTTCCGACAAAGGCGACGCTCCTCCTTGAGAAGCCGTAGCGCGATTCTCGCGCCTCTCGTGGTCCCATTCTTCCCAAACAGCATGCTCGATGAAATATTCAAACTTTCCCCAACCCTCCCCCCCTCTTCCCGCCCTCCAAGAAACGCCTCTCTTCGACTCCTCTTTTTTAGCCCCCTTTCCTGAACACGCAGTAACCGTCGCCGACGTTGTACGTAAGCACCGGGACTTACACCATATGACATGCTGTAAATATTCTGCAAAGGCAAGTCAGGAAGGATATGCGAAGCGAACACAGAGAATCGGTCGTGTGGAGCAGGTTAAAAAAAATAAAAAAATCGCGCACGCGCACGCACGCAGAGAGAGAGAGAGAGAGAGAGTATAGCGCGGCTGCATCGTTTCCGTCACATAAGCAAAACCGCGGCGCGAGGAGCAGCGATGCGACATCTCGTGATGCGACCCGCACCACCCATACAACAACGACGCATGCTATTGAAGCGAACGCGCCCGGCTGGGCTCGACGCTGAGGCCGCGGCCGCTTTGTCATGCAGATTTCTCTCTCGTCGAACTGCGCGACGACGACCGCTATATGCGCTGGCGTGCGTCGTTTCTCTTTGCGTTCTCGAGCGTCCTTTAAGCCGCAAGGAGCACCGCGCACGCGCAAAGCTGTCAACACGGCGCGGGGCGAGGTGTCCATTGTTGAAGGGAACAAAAAAATAAAAGGAAAGTTGGTGCAGATTCGAGGCGCACGTTAGTACCTGTGTGATGCCGAAGCCATTCGTATAATGCGGCTAGTTAGACACTGCACAACTGAATGCGACGCGTACAACTGCGCATATGTCGCTCACAAAAGAAAAGTGCACGAGAGCAAAGTGTACCTGCTCGGTGCATAGAGGCAGACGTTGCGTCAGATGTCACAGGTTGTATACACTGTAAAATAATTCGCACCCTTTCCTTTAGGCACATTCACGCCTTTATTTATCTTAAGGGCGTAAATGATTTTACATCGATGATGAGAAACGCATACATGCGTTTTTGCGATAGACACATCGCATATATGCGATGCCTTAGCCGAATGCCTAAGACACGACATCGATAACGCCAGACCTGGAACACAACAGCGTTGGCTCGACAAGTTGCAAAAACACGCCCACAGCGCATAACTCTGAGGTGGACGGAACGATGAGACGATTAAAGCGATGCAAGAGGTGGAACGCGCTCAAGCGTCGGGTCGTCGCCAGCAGTTCATCACGTGATGCTCTCCCATGTTCACCTACCTTTGTGCCTGATGCAATACAGAACAACGAATAGACAACAAAGATATCAGTCTCGCGAGCAAGACATGGCGAACAGTCACAGCAAACCCTCGATTGAATTTGGAGGGCTTACGTGGCAAAACCACGATGTGATTATGAGGCACGCCGGAGTGGTGGGGATTCCGGATTAATTTTTGCCACCAGGCGAACTTTATCGGGCCCCAAAATGCACGGAACACAGGCGTTTTTAGCATATCACCCCCGTCAAAATGCGGCCACAGCGGCCCGGATTTCAGACCGCGACCACGTGCTCAGCAGTGCAACACCATTACCGCTAATTCCACTGCGGCGGGTAGCAAACCCTGGATCCTGCCACAGCAATACGACGCGTACTGTGCCAGTGCTCTTCGGCTTAGGTTTTGGCCACAGACCGCCGAACGCCGCAGGAAAAGCAATTTCGCTTGCAGGAACAACTGCTTGCTGGCGTCCGTACAAGCAGGCAGCCGTTGTTAATGTTTCCTCTGCACAAGTGGAACATAGTCATCGTGAGGAATCGGCCAAGAATTACCAGGCTTGCACTAATTGAGAAATAAAAGAAGAAGAAGCTTGGAAGAAAAACACTGTTTTACTGGGGGTATAAATACGTGTTATAAATTGGACGGTGTTCAGGGTGCCGAGCTCGTAAGAACATGACGCATAACACCGATGACGATTGGCCAAGAAAGCGAGCAATTGTATTAAACTACAGATTACCCTAAAATTAGTTTCAAGAACGCTAGACAACCAGAACACAAAGACGGAAATAATATAATCCACACAATTATTTCGTTGTTATACACGGAAAGGCGCCTGCAGAAATAGCTGGTGGTGGCAGCGCCGAGAAGCTGTATACCGTAAAATATAGTCTAAATATTGAAATCTGTCCCGCTGGCCGGGCCTAATTCGATCCAGCACTCTGTTGAAGCACGCGCTCGTGCAAAGAGAGAGAGAGAGAGCAAGAGTGGCTAAAGAAAGGATGGGGGGAGGGTGTCGTGTCGTGGAACACACGTTTTGGACGTGCCGCACGCGTCGTGCGTGTTGTCGATACAGAGCAGCATGTGGTGGCGGGTATACGACGCGGCTGGTTTAACGCGATGTGTCTCTGCAGTTATAATGCGTTGTTGTGCGTGCCGGAGCGAAGGAATACGGGTGGGTGTGCGTGCGGGGAGGTGGAAGGCTGGGCGAGAAATACGGGAGGTTCGACGGGCCGGCAGCGGGGTTGAAGCGCTTATCCGATGCACCGCCCGGCCGATTAATTAATGGTGCAGGCACGTGCAACACCCCCCCCCCTCCTCCTCCCCCGAGCGCAGGAGGAGGGGAGTGAACCTCGTGTTAGCCAGGTTCGCAGGCGAGAACGCCGAAGGCGAGAAAGAGTTTTGTGCGCGAGAATGGCGCGCACGCGGGACGGTGCTGCCACGGATTTTCACCCACCGCCGAAAACTATGCACCTAGTCTAACCCATTATCTGCAGCCGCGTGGCCACGTGACACATGTCAGTTTTTTGTTGTTGTTGTTGTTGTTTCCACCAACTATGTGCACAGCAGGCTGGGAGAGGCGATGCGATATGCGCGGCCTGGTTTCAGCAAGCGTTTCAGCAAGTACGTATACCGGCCGCAAGTTGTTGTTTAAGGGCGGAGAGACGGTGATTAAAGAAAGAAAGGAAACCGCGATCACCATGGCATTGGGGCACACTAGAGTATCACAACACCATTGTTGTCCCAAAAGCTTGCGTCAAAGTTAATAAAGGCCTGTATTCGCAAAGTTCTTAAGTTAGGAACGTTCATATATACGCGTACAGAGCTGATGTCATGCGTAATATCAGCGAACGCGGCCAGTCAATAGCAAACGGCACTTTCGAACGAACTGCTTTGTGAATTCGGCGCAAGATATTTTATTAAGTCCATCATAATAATACATAACACAAGAAGTCAAGGTAAGACATGTGGTAAAAATTACGCAGACGGCATAAAAATGCGTATAAAGGAAACCGCGCTGATGTTGCGTTGATTTATTCGGTTGAGTCTTGTTTTCTTGTGATCCCGCTGATTCTGCTCGCGCGTTCTTGGGTCAATAGGTTGCTGTACTACCGACGAAGCTCAGAAAAGTCGAGTGCCCAAAGCACAAGCAGGTGTTCCTGTTCAGCATAGGTTTCGCTTAAAAGCCATACGAATGCGAACGTTATTTTCCCGCCGGCCCAGATTCCCGACCGAGCGCTTATCTTTTTTTTTTTTTCTTGGACAATGGGCAAAAGCGGTGCCTCGACATCGACTCGCGAATAGCAAACGAAAGCAGCGCGCCCAGCAGTATCGAACCTCGAAAACAGCGCCGAAGTGTTTTTGAACGCGACCGCGATTTTAAGGCTTCCTTGGATCCGCACTCGGTCACGCGTCCACTTTCAAAGTTTTTGACATTGTCATCCGCCCGTGCGCCTTCAACGAAAAAAACAGAGATTTTTAGAAGCATTCCATTTATACATCTTGCTTACTGTATGTTGACTTTATCTCACCGACTTTCGACGGCCGGACCCTCCGTGTTCACAGACATGGCCAAGCAAGCACAGGTCGTGGAGGGACCTAGAGGGCAGCCAGCAGATCGACTGGTATATCAAAGCATTTATCACTCCGACCTACCATTCGTTAGCAGCCGCTCAGCATTCCATTGATTTCATGTCGATCTTTGTTCCGTATCCGTCGATAAAGACAGAACACGGTCAACGCAATGCACTGATGACCTTGCGAGCGTACGATTTTCTGTGATCCGCAAGAGTGGTTCGTGGGCCGCGCATTGACTGACATCGAAGCACTCACGAGTTTGACCGATGATTCTGCCCAGATATCGGACAGTCCCGAAACACCGTGTATTGGCCTCGTTTGAATTGTAATATATCAAGCTCTGTGTTTTTGAACTGATTGCCGATCCGGGAGTAACTTTGAAACGGTTCGCTGCATAATGAGTCAGTGAATCGCTAAAACTGCTTTCAGTAATATTGCAGCTTCTTACTGATGTTTTCCGGGGACCTTATGCAATCCTTGAGGCTCTGCCTTCTATCGCACGCAGCCAATCTTGCGGTGGTGACTACCTGCATAAGATGAGACTTTTGTTGTCTTATGCTGACTCGTTGTTCCAAAATTGGCAAGTACTACATTAAGGCGTCACAATAAAGACAGGTCGAGGAATATCGATTAATACTGAATCACTTATCAGTCCGACATATCATTCTTTGAAGACAGACAGACGTATTAACCGCAAGACACCGGCGGCTTTAAGTCTCTTTCAGATTACGCACAATTTTCTTTCCATTCGTTATCGCAATAAGGTCGCATTTCGACACGAATAGCCAGACGAAAAAAGAAATCACACCAAATTACTGCTCGCCCTTCGCCCTTTTCAACAACGCCGTGTCTTATGTGCCCTAGACTGCAGCTGATTTCAGGGCATCTGCAAATACAAGCACGTGAAATTTCGAGTGCACATCTAAATGCCAAACCTTGCGGAAATTGTCGAAGCGCGATCGACTTGACACAGATATCGTTCGTTTCTCTCGACCTACCCGTCTTATCAGGCAGCGTTGGAAGCGGGGCTTGCGCGGAGCCAAAGTACGCCCTATAGCGTAAAAGCAACTGTATAGTGCGACCACTGAACATCACGTAAACTACTGGATTCCCAACGTGGATGTACGTTTGCCTATACAATGGCCACATATGTTTGTCCTACACAGCATGTATATACTTTTTTTTCTCATTGGGGTTTGCCGCCGGTGCTGATCTGTTGGCACAGAAAACGGTGGAACCCGGAGAGGGTGCCGCGACACGGGTTGACCTTCAAGGATCGCAGCGGACTATGTAGGCTATAGAGACTATACGTACAGGCCGGGGCTTATATCGCAGCGGCTGGGCGACAGTTTTGGGGAGTGGGCGTGTGTACCTGCCTCTGCCGATATCTGTAGAGGAAACGCCAGCGTTGATGGCGAGGCGAACTTATATTGTACATGTGTGTATTTTTCCACTGGAGATATCCATGAGAACTAGCAGAACTGAGCGTACTTGCTTTGGTACTGCGGAGGCGTGGTGTTTATATTCTACGCTGCGTGTTTCGAAGGCATTTAAATGACAGCGTTGACCCGGTTGCTTTTGTTTCGTAGCGATGCATTCTTTAATATTCATTGTATACTCTCTATTCTATTCCTTTCTTTAAGATCAATTCCTGCCTCTAGTTCACGTTCTTCTGTAGCTCTTTACATGGGTAGCAAGCCTTTGCGAGCTCCTCGAGAACAGCCTGGCTCTGAGAACGAAAATAATTCGAACCGGGATGACCATAATATATGTGCGCCCTAGCACGAGCCATAAGTTGACCACTTCGTTGAGAACAGGTTATCCTGAGTGAGAAGCGATATACGAGGCCTAAGCTAGAAAGCCAGAAAAGATGGACGCGAAGAGAATTAAGCAGCCAGCAAGCAGAAATACTTTCGAAATTGTCTGGGGGCTGCAGAACAAATATGAACGCGGGTTTTCTGTCTGCAACGCTGTAGTTACCTCTCGTGATGGTTTTAATCTAATCATCTCGATGTGTTTATGAACTTACGTTTTCCCTCCGCTCAAAGATATAGTGAGTTGGAGACCACAATAAATATTACGATACTACCTTTTGTAGACCATAATTTAAATTTATTCGTAACTCACAGCTGCTGGCAGGCGCCAGGGCTACCGTCGGGATTGTGTGGCCCATACTGGAATGTAGCGACATGAAAGTCTAACTTGCAGTAGCGTTTTCGGCTGGCATACTGTTTCCCCCGTTATTGGATCATGGCGACTGAAAGGTAACCAGGCGCGCAGTGCGAACAGTGCAGACTCTTCGGCGCCGTCTATGCTGCCCCCACTTTCAAAAGTCAAGAGCCCCGCGGCCTCCTCGCGACGTCAGACGCTCACTCCACGACTCGTCGTCCGGCCCGGGGCATGTCGAAACTATGCCGTGTCCGGCGGCGCCTAAAATGGCGAATTGGCCATATGGCCGGGGTGCGCAAAACGACGCCAAGAACGCGGCCTATACTTGCCTTCCGCGTTTGCACGACAGGCGCGCCGGCAACACGGAGAGGAGACATGCACTACGCCCAGACAGAAGGCAATACCCGGTCTCCCGAGAAAAAAAAAAGGGGGGGGGGGGAATGTGGGAAACAAAAGGAGTCGAAGCCAAGGCACATAACAAGAAAAGGAATACGCAAAGGAGCTAAAATGAGTAAAGGAAGACGGGGATAAAAAGAAAAGCGATAAAAGGAGCCAACTGCAAACGTTAAGGAGTAAAACAGGAGTTAAAAAGAAAAGAACAAGAATGAAGCTAAAGGGAGCGCCGATGAGAAGAAAGTTGACAAGTAAAGAAACTAGAGGGAGTAAACAAGAACGGTGATACAAATAAAACGGGTAGAATACGCCAAATATAAAACTTAAAGGAATAATTTAGGAGAAAAAATAAAAGAGGAGCTAAAGAAAGAACAGATAACACGAAAGCCGAAAGGAAAGGAGATATCAGGCGTAGAAGAAAGCGTGTTTAAGAAGAAAAGAGACAAGGGAAAAGGGAAGGGATAGAGAACGCAGTAACATAAAGGACGGAAACAAAAGGAACAGAGGCGCGAAACGACGAAATGGATGAGGAGAAAAGCGATAAGGAAAGAAGTTAGACAACAAAAGAGTTGAAAAAAGAATGGAGGGAACAGAGGAATGCCAGCGAAGAAACAAAGGAATCAGCAAGGAAGAACGCGTAGGCGTCAGACGGTGCACGAAAGGGAGTTTAGGGTAAACCCAATCGACAGAGGCTCCACTTGCCTTGTAGATCGGCGCGGGGCCGGGTCTCCTCCGCCTTTTATTGGCTCGGGGACAGAATTCGCGCGCGAGATAGGGAAAAAAAGGGAAATAAAAGGGAACGAGCAACGTCGCCGAGATCCTTCTCATCGGCGCGGGAAAAGAGGGCGGGATTGAGCTGGGATACAACGTGAATCCGTTCTTCTTTTATTTCCATCTCTTCCTCGCTCCTTTTTCTCTATCTGTGGATTCGCTTGAAGCAGCCGAACAGGCTGTGTAATGAATAAGGCGGATGCTAAGGCAAGCGTACTTTGCGGAAGCATTCGCAAGGCAATCGAGAAATTCGCGACGGCACTATATACTGAGACTGCAGGCGAGCGTACGTAAGCGCTAAGTTCTTCTGTTTCGCCTGCGAAAAACCTTGTCGGTGATTGTGCGTATTATATCTGCTACAGCGCGGAGTACTCTCAGCTCCATACCTGCCAACCTGGGTTGGCAGGTGTGGAGCTGTGTAGGATTTCCCAACCTGTACTTTGGGAAATCCCGGATTCGGGAAAAGAAGGAGGAGGGGATAGTGTGCATTCTTTAGAGCTCGCCTTTAGCGTCGACATTGTTGCATGCATACAGACTTTATCGACGATTGTTTACCTTTAGACATTGCACACAAGCAGCAGGAAACTTCGAACAGCAGATACTGACATTTTTGTAGATCGCAGTGAGTTTTTTGAACGCTTATAAACTTACTGGAAGCAAGCAAATCCGCAGAGTACAATCAGCCTGTCTATATGGCTTTCATAGATTACGAAGAGGCATTTGATTCAGTAGAGATACCAGCAGTCATAGAGGCACTACGTAATCAAGGAGTACAGGACACTTACGTAAATATGTTTGAAAATATGTGCAGATATTCCACAGCTACCTTAATTCTCCACAATTAGGAAGATACCTATAAAGAAAGGGGTCAGGCAAAGAAACACAATCTTTTCGATGCTGTTCGCTGCGTGCTTGGAAGAAGTATTCACGCTATTAAACTTGGAAGCCTGAAGGAGTGAGGATCAACGGCGATTATCTCAACAACCTTCGTTTTGCACATGACACTGCAGTTCCTGTTCAGCAACACTGGGGACGAGTTACAACAACTGAATGACAACCTTGACAGAGAGAGTGTAAGAGTGGGAGTTCAGGATCACCAGTCAGCCTCTAGAGTCTGTGAAGGAGTACATTTACCTAGATCAATTACTCACACAGTACCCTGATCATGAGAAGGAAAGTTACGGAAGAATAAAAATAGGTTGGAGCGTATACGGCAGACATTGTGAGATCCTGAGTGGAAGCTTACCATTATCACTGAAAAGAAAGGCGTACAGTCAGTGCATTTTACCGTTGCTAACATATGGGGCAGAAACTTGGAGTCTGACAAAGAAGATTGAGAACAAGTTAAGGACGGCGCAAAGAGCGATGGAACGAAGAATGTTAGGCGTAACGTTAAGAGACATAAAGAGAGTGGTGTGGGATCAGCGAGCAAACGGGGATAGCCGATATTCTAACTGACATTAAGAGAAAAAACCATGGAGCTGAGCAGGCCATGTAATGCGTTGGTTAGATAGCCGGTGGACCATTAGGGTTACAGAATGGGTGCCAAGAGAAGGGAAGCAAAGTCGAGGACGGCAGAAGACTATAGGTGGGGCGATGAAATGAGGAAATTCGCAGGTGGTTAGAATCTGTTTATTATTATTATTATTATTATTATTATTATTATTATTATTATTATTATTATTATTAAGTACCCATCTGGCATATGGCATTGCGTGCACATTAATTTATGTTCATATGCATTTTTGCTATCTCACGTCGACCCATCCTTTAACAGCTTCAAAACGTACTCGGGAACATGACTTATTTTTCGTAAGACATGATGCAACATTCGTAAAATTTTAGAATGAGCCCGAATTCCTAACGTTTGCGAAAGCTTTTGTAGAGTTGGTAGGTACAGAGCTCATACTACAGCCATTCGTTGAGTTTGGACTAACATATGTCGTAAGCACAGCACAGTACGTAAATGGGCTATTCCAGCGAAAATACTGCGAGCGGTGTGGATGAAGCGATGAGCGCTTTATAAAGAAGAAAGAAACATTTGGCGCACGACGTTACCGCGAAATCCTAACGAATTAGGGGAGGGAAGGATTAGATGCCCAAAAAACACATACTTCGTCCGCACAAACATTCCATATCGCTATAAGCCATGGTTTGGCACCGGACAGTCTAAGCATGTTGGGATAACCTCCAGTTCAACAGATTCGCTCAGATGAAACCGTATATATAGACCGTCCACTTTATGAGTTTACGTTATTACAGGCCTTACGGCCGTGATCTTGAGCCTTCCTTTTTCCTTACAGTGGAACAAGGACAATCTGAACGAAAGCAGTGCTGATATTACGCGCAACCACGTGTGGAGGATTATCACGAACACTGCTGGTGCTCGCACACAACAAAATCGTGTTCGCTTGGCGAGCACATGAGTGTGCGAGGAATCTTTAGCCGGTGAGCTCGACCGCGGTCCGTGCAAGCGAAACATCGCCTTAAGAGGGAGTCGGTACATATCTTGAAGACTTTTAATATATAAATTATGCAATATTGCTCTTCTATGAAGTGAGAGAAGGCAGTTTAGTCCTTCTTGCCTATTCTTGCGGTGTTCGGCGCTGCGATACCTTAAAAAAAAGAAAAGGAAAAGTATACCGCCGAACTCATTCTTCGAAGTGCTCTCTTCATGAAGTATACTGACTGTCTTCACGCTTTTATTTTTGTCACGCTTCTCTTTCCGTCCTTATACTTTCCCTTTCCCTTCCCCATGTGCAGGGTAGCAAACCGGAGGTTTTAACTCTGGTTAACCCCCCTGCCTTTCTCTCATTTGCATCGCTCTCTCTCTCTCTCTCTCTTGCGTGTGTGTGAGCCTCACTGTAAGTGACCAACAACCACAGGACGTGAAATCGGTACGAGACGCCTGCCTTGCGCAGAATACTGAGAATCTTGACTGTCCAGTGTTATGTGCACCGACACTTCATGCGATTGCCTACGGAAAAAGAGCAAAAGAAAAAGAAAAGGCTTCTCACAAGTATAAGACTTTGCTCCTTTAGAATGCGTCACCGGTGGAACACAGACGAACGACCGAGGCGCACGTCCTCAAGACACGGCGCTGGACACTGACCTGGGACCACAACAGTCCTCCAAGACCACCGCGGACCACGCCAACAGAAACAGCAGCGCTACCGGGGACGGGGGAGCCAACCCTTCGCCAAACGACCGAAGAGACGGGTTAAAACCTCCGAGAGCGAAGCCAAAGGAGGCTATAAAGGGAAACCAGGAGGGAGAGAAAGAGCGTCTGGTCCACAAGCCGTACAATATACAGAGACTGTGGGGCTCACCGAAGCTGCGTGCTTTATTGCAGCAGCCGTGAAGACACGTCCGCGTGGCGTGCCCGTGTCCAATCGTCGCCTCCCATCCCCGCACTCTCCCCCCCCCCCCCCCCAGCGGACGGGCCGTAATTTCCGGAAGAAAGAAGGGCCAAGCGCCCAGTTTATTGAATAACGTCGCCGAAGAAGACCGGCTAAGGATGGAGAGCGCACGGCGCACGCTCGCGTGGTACAGACCAAGGGGGCTGGTGTGGAGGGGGAGGGGGGGGGGTGGACTAGACGCTGTCCTCCCGAGCCTTCTTCCTCTACTTCCTCTCAGCCGAGCAGGCTATAGAAGCACGAAAGTGAAGGAGACCAAGACCGAACCGTTCGCGGCCCCCGAACAAGGGTTCCAGCTCTAGTACAGAGACCTGTCTCCCAGAAAGCGAGCCAGAGGCCAGCCCAAGGCGCGAACAAACAAAAACCTTCGGGGTTCGAGCCTGTAAGCAGAGAACGCAAACCCGGGCGTTCCTGCAGCGTTCTCCAAGAAGTGGCTGCGGCACTCTCGCTCTCCCTCTGTGTCTCTCACTTTCTCTTTCCTTGCTTTCTTTTCGCCGCGGCTCAGCCGTTTTACGAGGTGATTCTCTCACTGCACGTCGTCCTCAGAGACCAAGATGGAGGAAGGCTCAAACCCCAGCACACCCCAAGCCCGAAGCACACTGCCTCCCCCTCCTCACATTTCCCAGAAAAAAAGAAGTAGCAATACCTAAACCCAAAAACACACGTTCCTCAAGACGCAAGGCCTAACCATCAGTCCATGCATACACCCCGGCCCCTACCACTCCCCCCCCCCCTCCCCCCAATGAAAGGAGTAAAGCCTAAGCCTAACTCTCGATACACTCTGACCAAGATGGCGGAAAGGCCTAACCCACATCGCACCCCCTTACCCTCCGTGGTACCTTTTTTAACCACATTCCTTCAGGCTTCGTGGTAGCGGTAGCGCACACGCACGACCGCCTTTTGTTTCTAACGTTCCTTAGGATTTTATTTCTCCACGCGTCCCCCCTTTCGGTCAGCTGGGGATGGAGGGGTCCGTGGCGGGCGCCAGCTTGAAGACGCGTGTGCGCCTGACAGCCAACCGAAACGCTTTCTTTTGCGGCTCGCACGCGCCGCCTGGAGCGTTAAAAAAAAGAAATAAAAAGGCGCCGCGCTTTGAAACCCAGGGCCCAGACGCGTATTCTGAGCCGGCTTTTTTACTACCTCGGAACGAGCGTAAAAGAACAACGAGGATAAGTATGAGTGGGAACCAGAAAAAGAATTCGGCGGACGCGGGGCTTCTTTTCGTAAACCCGTGCGTGTATGGAGGTCGTTTGTCCTTTTTGCTTGCACGCGCTGCCATTTCCCTTTCGGTTTCCCATACTGCGCTGACCGGCTGTCCGAGCCGCGAGGAATGAAACCTTAATATACCCGCGGCGAAAAACCTTGTGCCGTGTTTTTCGGACTGCAGTCTACGCGACGTAATATGATAGAGACTGCAATAAACACGCGCACTTAATCAAAATAGTAATGAACTCAGCTCGAAGCGAACTTAGAACAATGAGGATCCGCATTTAATAAGACGAGATCGGGAAGGCATTTTCTTTAAACCTCATTAATATTAATTCGGAAGAAATAGGTTGCATAATTACGGGAGAAAATGTAGGGCAGCCATCAATCTTGCTCTACGTTTTTCGCCTAAACGTCAGTGCTAATAAAGAAGCGTCAGTATCGTAGATTAGAAATTGTTTCTCGGATCTGGTTGGCTTTGGCAAAGGAATTGTTCTGGATTCTTGTGAAACGGGGACTTTGACTGTTTTATAACATGGTGTCGTCCACGTTTGCCGTTAAACAATAGGTGACGTCCAAATCTACGCTCCAGTGGTGGCGCCCTCTCGATTAAAAAAATGAAGATCTTAAAGCTTATGCTTTTTTCTGGTTGCATGCGATGGAAGAGATTTCTAGAGCCGCCAACGCGTCATTCAAGTCGGGTTTCGGACACCACCTATTTACTACGACCGCGCAGACGCTGTCGAAATCTGTGACGTCACGGTGAGTCGTTGCGGCAGCTTCAAGATGGCGTCGCCACTAAATTTTAGTTCTCGCTCTGTTCCCGGTTCACCGAGCGTCCCCTCAAGGTACGAGGGCGTTTCGGTACTATACAGATTTAGAACAGCGTTTGTCGCCTTACGTACGTTAAACAGAAGCACCTTTGCGGGACGTTGTGTGCTTGCAAGACTTTCAGCTTAACGTGCGGGAACGCAAACGTTAGGAAGACGTTAAAGAACAGGGCGCCGTCTGGTGCCTCGTGGCAAACGTATCCAAGCCAAGGCAATCCATTAGCAACCACAGTGGCGGTGCTACGCAGACGCGTCTCTTCAGGCCTACGGACGCCGGAATCGCCGAACGACCTTAGAAAGTGGACAGGCGCTCATAACTGGCGTTTCAGGTGAGCTTAGAGGATGTGAAAGCTCGTTCCAACAGTTGCTGGCGGTCAACGAGAGTGAGAGCGTAGCCATCACGAGCATTCAGGGTTTAACGGCAGCCATGGGTGCTGCCACTTTCGACAACGCTATTTCTTAGCGTGCACAAACATTACGAACGTTAAAATCGCCGAGCAACGTACTTCGTCACAGCGTATACGTAAACCGCGGAAACTCAGTAGCGTTCGGAGCATGCGCAGCGAGAACGGTGCCATTTCTTTACGTACGTAATGCGTTTACGTTTGGCTGCAAACGCTATTTTGAAACTGTCCACTGTTGAAGCGTATACGTCCCAATAAGATTGTGTCTAACACATGGCGGTCGAGACGTGTGTACGACCCCGCAGTTACTTCCGGCGTGTGCGGTTCGCAACAGTATAGCCACAGAGATCTGTTTCTGTTATTCAGAGGCAACCGTCACTGGGGAGTGGATTTGTACTCACCTACACGGCCTAAATTGATATTTCAGGAACTACGGAGTGAAATTTAATAGTGTCGAGATATACAAAAACGTCGATGTGGGTTCGGTTCGAGTGCAAGTGGATGGTCACATAGTTGAGATTCAATTGCACAAGTTGCGGTCGAATAGGTCATGCAAGAGAAAAACAGAACAGGTGGTCTGTTATAAGGACAGTATGCGTACGTCCGAATGGAGGAGGACGCCACCTATGACGAATGAGTGATAAGAATATGACATTTCGGCACGTAGTATTTAGTTTGGCAGACGTGAGGAAACGGGTAATTTAATTATAGATCCTGGGCAGAAGCATTCGTACCGCAGCGAATTCAATGAGTCTCAGGTTGATGCAATGACCGCGATAACGATAAATTAATTAGCGTTTCTTTTAATTTAGTGCAGTGTCGACAACTAGATCGTGGACTACCTATTGCTTCTTCCTTGACGACCGTTCCAATGATGGTAGCGGAGAAGCTTTCGATGATGTCTCTCTCCGTTTTCGTTAGTTTGCAGAGAAGCTTGACTTTACGGCTTATAGGGCGAATGTTACGGTATACGAGCCACACTCATGACCTTATACACACTATTATGTCCTTTTTGTTTAGTCGCACGCGCTATCGAGACAGCGTTGCGCTCTCCTTTCTTTCCATCTCTCTTTTATTTATTTTCTCTATCTCTCTCTCTTTATTTCTTTTCCTTTTTTAAATTCGAGTGCTTCTCATCGACTAGCACTATACTCTGGTTACATTTGAAGACAGATGAAAGCAATAAGTTTAATAACTTCCTGCCGGCCAGTTTCTATGGCAATGCGGGAAATACTAGGCGTAGGCTGTTTCCACAACCTTTGCTTCGATACCGGCCAGTCGCTTTTGTCGCCCGACGTATCTTTCAGACCTTTTGACCGTTTTTCTGCCAGCTTACTCGTCGACGTCAGGCTTGTTGGTTTTTTGTTCGACCTGTTCTCTTTGCGAGACCTCAGGCAGCTGTCGATAGAAGCCGGATGTCGCTTGCGATAAAGCCGTCCCGGGTTTATGCGAAACGAATGTTGAATCAAAAAGAGAGAAGTAAACCTCATTCAAAGCGAAACGGAAACGATGATCAAACGCGTCAATTTGTTGTTGTTGTTTTGTTTTGCTAAACTGCTTTCGGCATGCAGGGCGATTTCGACGAGAATGAGTTACGTTCCCAATGCCGTTCGGTTACGTTAAGGTTGACCACTACCTTGTATATTCTACGTTGCATCTTTATTTAGGTGAATGTAGGTTCGATTGTTCGCTAGCGCGATTATGTTCGTTACCTTATTAGCCATCACGGCGAGCTGACAAGCTTGGATTATTGTAGGCCAATGACGTACCAACGCCGTACTTAATAAAACAGGAGGCGTGGTTGGCGCTTAACCGTTGCGCCATAACGTTCCTTCCCAGGTGAATGATGACAACACTACGATACCTGTAGCGAACTGTCTGCAGTATAAGTTGCGGTCTGCTTGTAATGCCACACGTGTTGCCTTACACAAATGGCTCAAGGCAGGATACCATTATATACGGTATAGTACCATTAACTAGGCAACAAAACAGTGCCAGTAACTTGTAAAATGCGAAGGGTTAATAAAACTTGAAGCATTCTTGTTTTGTTCCCGTCTTGCCCTGCGGCTCGTACATCGACTGCACAGGGGATCAGCCAAGATTCCGGGGGAGAAAGCTAACGATTATAAAAATTAAATTTCACTCGCAAATTTGCAAAAAGAAAAAGAGAGGAACAGAGTAAATTCAATGCGGCAGTTGCAAGAAAGCAAACGACGCACCTTGAATTGAGATGTGCGAAACATAATAATAGTAAAGAAAACCGATTTAACTGCACCGTCGCCTGGAATCAACAATATACCCTTGGGGAATGCGGCGGCGCGCAAACATCTCTGTTATACCGTACACCCGAGAGTCGAACCTAGCTTTCGCGTTTAGAGTGCAGTCACCTTCTATGTCTATGCGCAAAAAAAAAAAAAAAAAAAACGCGCGCACACCTGTATACATAGTTCCGCGAGCGGCGGCCAAACAGATGCTGCCGGAATCTCGCTCGCCAAGCAAGCGCGGCGCAGGAAATCGATCATCGCTCTGCGGCGAGCGTATTCGAGAGGACCCGCGCGCGCCGAGGACGTCGCGCATAAGACAAGCAGAGAAAGTGGGAAGGCAGGTTTTCCAGTAAGCCACAGGATTACGAGTCTCTCCGCCCCCCCCCCCCCCCTTCCCGTCCCAGTCGCCGTTCCCCCGAGCTTTCGTTCGCTGCCGAGTGCGCGCACAGTGCGGAATATGGCAAGGCTTTCTTTCTTTGCCGCGCGCTGTATACGCCGCCGAGATACCCATCGCGACCATCAATTACCGAGACGGATGGCATTACGCTGCGTTGACAGAGACGACGCACGCGGCACAGGTTTGTCGGAGACTTGCGCAAGGGGGTGGCCCGTTCGCGGTGTATACCGACCGACCTTGCCCAGTGCTTGCGTACAGGTCGGTTCACGTGCGTCCGCGGCTGGGCCGTGAGGAGTGCGAGCTTTTCGAACACGCCTCCTCGCCGCAGCGGTATAACGTGTATAGGACACGCAATGACATCAAATGATTTTTTTTTTTTTGCAGAAGGGTTGAAATCCGGGCCAATCGGTACATAGCTGAAGGAAAAAAAAAACTAGTCACAAAACACAAAGGACAAGAAGAGAGGTTCACACCCCAGCGACTGGACTATCAACTCTTTGCAGAAAGCTTGAAATCCGGGCCAGTTGGTACACAGTTGAAGGGAAAAAACCAGTCACAAAACACGAAGGACAAGAAGAGAGGTTCACACCACAACGACTGGACTATCAACTATCAAAAACAAAAATTTATTTCTAGGCTTTTACGTACAAGAACCACTACATCGAATTTCGACCAACTGGTGTTCTTCAACGTGTACCGAATTCACGTCACACGGGTGCACGTTTCCGTTTCATAATAAATTTCAACGGAGTTTCATTAAAGGATACATTGATTTTCAATTTATAATGCCGCCGTGGAAGGCCAACATAAATCAACTCTCTCGGCTCCCACGACCCACCGGCATTTTTTATTTATTTTTATTCCTCCGCCCGTCAGCGCTTCCAATTTGCTTTACAGACATCCGCCGAAAAGTATACCGACGCGGAGCCATCGTCGGCTCGTATTTGCAAACACCTTAATCATTCCCGCGCTCCCGCATAGCGTCAAGGGCACCGCGCGAGCAGCGAGGTATACATACACAGCGAGCTGCTTGGCGCGCCGCGTTAAACCGCTGAAAAACGCGACGCGTCGCCGCCCTCTCTCCCGCTGCTTGCTGATTGCCCCGCTGACACGCGGGCGCGCGCGCCACAATGAATAACGCGCGCGACAGACGGGGGACAAAAGGCAAGAAGTACAACAAAACAGTCGCGCAATCCGTCCGCGGAGAGTCTCGGCCCCGCAGCTTTGCTGGCGAGAGCCGCCAGGGCCGCTGGCTGATGCGATGGCATGTGACAGACACGGCGCGCCCGGAATGCGCACGAGCGAGCGAGCGAGCAAGTGAGTGAGAGAGAAGGAAGGGTTGCCTCCTTCGGGGCCCATGGGCCGCGCGAGACTTCCAACCGCCACGCGCGCTCATCTTTCCAATCTTTCCGGCACCCCCTTTCACCCACCCTTCTCCTCCGTGTGCTCAAACCCCGGCCTCTGCGTTCTTTGCCCCTGTTCCAGTTCTTCTTTTTCCGAGGTGCCGTGGCCCGCGCGCGAGCGCTGGAGCGCGAAAAATGGGCGCACGACGCTCCGACGCACGACGAGCTGCGCGTCGGAGCTCGGTGTGGAGTAGTATAGATGACGCGTCTCGTTGGAGGTATGACCGATTAACTAAAGTAAACCCTCGTTATAGCGAAGTTCAACGGGGAAGTGGAATTACTTCTTTATGTCCATCATCTGCAAGCGCTTCACTATGAATACATATGGGGATTTCAAGGCAAATTTTATTTCGTTATATCAATTATTTGGTTGTATAATACCATTTCGTTATAACGAAGTTTGACTGTATATTCATGGCGTGCATACGAAACGTAAAGGAAGTTGAGGACATCACTAAAGGGAACTGAAAGCTAAGGGAATTTCATACCGTCCATCTCTCTCTCTCTCTCGCCGCTTCCTCGAAGAAATCGTGCATCTCTGCAATCAGCGCTCGGCGATTGAGGGAGGCTTCAAGCGGGAGCCGACGCTTCGGCTTCGCGTACGAAAGATTTAGGTGACGAAAGAGGAAGACGAAAGCAAGGGGGAGAATGGGATGAACAAATGGCGACGTGGAACGAGACGATGATGATGTAGAAGAGCAGGAGCGAGGCCAAGGATGGGGGCGGAGAGGAACAGCATAGCGCTAAACAGAAAAGTGAAGCGGTGTCCTTGAGAATGAATGTGTAGATGGGAAAGTTAGGCAAAGTGAAGAAAGACATCGGGAGAATCGCTTGAATAAACAGCGTAAGGCCGAAGCTGAGGAAGAAAAAAATGGATGACGGCAAAGAGGAGGGTGAATAAACCGTGTCTGACGAAATCATCTGGCCTAAATTTATTACTGAGTTAACATAGCTCGTAGCGCGTTTCTGCCGTTGTTGACACCGCCGTGATGTTCCGTATAAAGACCAAACCCGACAACATCATCGCCGCGCGCCGTACGCTGCAAGTGCGAGAGAAAGCTTGCGAGGGTCAGCCGACGATCGCAGCTCAATCTCGCGAGCTCGAGGGAGGAAGGCGGAGCCTAAGACCGCCGTCTTCTGTCGCGCGCGAGGCACAGGGAAGAGGCGAGACAGAGCGGGGGGTGTTCTACTCCGGCTGCTGCTGCTTACGGCGCGGCCGTGCGGGTGCCGTATCTTGCAAGCGATCTGCGATGTGCACAAAGAACGCGGAATGCCAGTAGCTTCGCATGCGCTGTGCTTTCGACGTTTAGTTCGCCTTGCAGCGAGGGACAGCACGACGGTCAATTCGCTCGCTGCTGCTTCCGCGTTTGCTCACTCTTACGCTTTGACAGCGAGTTTCAGCAGTCATCGAGCGAGGTGCGTTCATGTTTACCTGTGAGCGCGTGATACCGTGCTTGTTAATTTAGTTAGTAAGCGAATGTTCGCAAGTTTATACGGCTGATAAAACTAATATTTTGAGCGCAACACATGCCTGACTTCTAACTTCATCATCTCCTCATATCATCATCCAATGTACGTCTTCTTGATCACCAGCACCACAGCTTCATCCTCGTGGGAGTAGCGCGAGCTCGGCTGAGATAAAGCGGTTCCTTACAATATGTTTGCTTCGTATAGCTGCCTACCAATTTGCTGTCGCAGTCGATGTCATCGCTGATCGATCAGTAATCACTCGTTGACGGTATGTGGTACATTTTTGCCTTATGATTTTAGTAGAAGAAAGAAAATAACCGTGCATGTTCGCTGCTAAAGAGCCTGCGCCGACAAACCCCGTGGTGAATGAGCGTACCATTGTCGAGGACGAATCGACGTATCGACGTTTTCTTCGGCCTCCTCCACCCCGTCGTTTACTCAAACGCGACGCCACTATTGGTGGGTGACCGCGAGGGACATCAACGTGGAGCTTAGTTTGAACATTATGACATTTACTTATTGCCTGTGTGTCTGATGCTGTCTCTTAGCACACTTCTTATATGTTCCATCTTATTACTGCCCTCGTTTTCTCAAATTGTATTTATTAAGAAAGCATTTCTTTTTTCTGCAGTGTTGTTTCTAGTGTCATTGTATCCGTAACGAGTTACCCTGCTTCTGCGAAGTAAATTACCAATTGGGCCCACTACTAGCCTCTGGCTACGGGTACACAAAGTGTTTGCATTTCCTGTACGATCATTGAAAGGCAAATAAAAATTAAAGAAAAAAAGGCAGGCGCTCTCGCTGTTAACCATAAACGCCGCTTTCCGTCCATACGGCCTACAACGACGAATGTTTGCCGTCGTAAGTGCGCCTTACAGCCCGCCGTCGGCCCACCATTCCTTTCCCTCTCTCCACGGCGCGGTGCCGCCGTTGGGGAAGATGAATTATGGCCCCATTTGGAGTGATGGCCACGAGACGACTGCGGTGTGAGGCCCGGCCCGGTCGATGGGCATACACGTACGAGTCCCACGACGCCACTCGGGAGCAGTCTTAACCCGTCCGACTGCCACGCTTGTATGGCTCGTACTCTCGTTTAGGTAACGAGTGGGCCGGAGGAACAGCTGCAGGAGCGTCTGATACTGATCAGTATAGCGGCCTGTCACTTGCCTGATGCATAATACACGCAGCGCCAAAATGGTTGGTGTCTTTCTCTCTTTTTTTAAACTGCACAGTGTGGAGTATTTTAGAGACCCAGGAATAGTTAGGATGTTTGCTTTGTTTGTTGGGGGCGATAGCAAGACACGACGGCGTGAGAAAAGAGGTATAGATGAAGGGAAAAAGGTACATGTTCTTGTACAACCTTATTCGTCAAGTGGAACTTATACTGAAATAGATTAAAAAAGAAAAATCAGCGCCACGGGTTTGAGGGCAAAGGTCGCGCACACTTTGTTACCTCGGGCTGAGAGTCGGCCGCATACGCAAATAAGAGGTCACATATTTTTCTTTGTTACCCCAAACGGCAAAGAGGACTGCACACTACTTAAGCACATCATGTATCTTGATGAGCAGCGGACTTGCAGTGACAACTACGGCGGTATCGCAGCGGCTATGGCGTGGCGCTGCTGAGCTCAAGGTTACGGGTTCGGTCCCTGACGCTCAAGGCGGCCGCGTTTCGACGGAAGCGGAATGCAAAAAAAAAAAAAAAACCGCTGGGGTGCTTGGATTTAAGCGCGCGGTAAAGGAAACCCATGGGCTGAAAATCAATCCGAAGTAAGAACTTGCTTATCTTAAAGTGCACCATGGTCTCTTATACGTCTTTTTTGTGTGTGTGTGTGTGTGTCTTCGAAACAACGTATACGCTCAGCGCAGTGTATGCCCTAAGCCAAACGCGGGCCTCAACGTGTGGCACGCTGTCGTGATCTCGCCAATTTGTTCCAACCTGTGGCGCGCGCGTCGCCATCTATCTCTAGCAGAAACGAGGAAGTATAAATTACGCTGACGCAACATGGGACACAGATACACGCTCACCTGAAAACACCCGCCACGTACGTCCACCCCGCAGCCTCTGAGAGAGCCGCGCGGGTTAATCCGAGCAAACGCCTAATGGCCGAGACACCGTGCTCCTCCCTCAACAGCAACGAGACCGTCCGGCGAAGTTAATCACTGCGGGATAAGCGAGAGACTACGGATCGCGTGTGTCTCGCCCGCAGCGGGAGGAACAGTACACTGTCCTTCTAGGCCGCCCGTTCGTCGACGCATCGGTGGGTGGAAGGAAAATCGCCGTGGATTACCGGGCGGTCTCCGAGGCGTGCGCTGCAGATTCGCGTGATCCGAGGAAAAAAAAAAAAAAGCGCTCGTGCGCTCTATACCACAAGTTCGTGCACGCTGTATATACGCTATATCGGAGAGCGCAAAGACCACGTCGCACGCACGCCGACACGGCCCATGTGCACTGCCGGAAGCGAACGAACGCACACGCATACACACATACACACAGAGACAAAAAAAATAAGAAAGAAACAGAGCAGACCGACATAAACCTCTGCGAAACCTAGCTCGACTCTCGCGGTCACCGTCGCGTGATAGGAGGACGCTATACCACAGAGCCCCGACGTGGATTTATAAGCACCTCCAGCCGCGATGATAATCGGCACAGATAACTCCGCGAAAACGGCCGAGCTCTGCTCGAAGGGGCATATATATGTGATCGAAAAAGCGTGTGTGTATATATATATATATATATATATATATATATATATATGTCCTGCCCCCCCCCCCCCTACCTCCCCCTAACACCAAGCTTCCTAAACCACAGATGGACAGCGCCGGGCCATTTGAACGAACCTTATACGGATATAATGGGCGATGTCCGTTTCTGGCCCGAAGGCTTCTTTAGTCATTTCTTGATGTCGTCTCTTTCGTGCCTCCTGCTTGTTTTTATTTTCTTTTGTTTTTTCGGCCGGATTCGGCGAAAACGACGAACAGCACGTGTGTGTACGGAAAGATCGAATGACAGAGGTGGGTGCAAGATTGGAGGGGTTGGGGGGGGGGGGGGGGGAGTCCGATTCGAACGCGTGCCTCGGAGTCATATATACGCGCGTGCGTGCGTGCGTGCGGTTTGGTTGCTGCCGGGCGGCGCGGTTTGACCGCGGGCGTGTGAGATACTGGTGGCCGTGTTTCTTACTTAGAGAGGGCCTCCTCTCTCGGGGAGAGACCGCAGGTATGGTACACACACGCGGCTGGGAGCACATACGAGCGCCGCCAGTATATAGCGACTGGACCTGTACCTGGCCACGGAGTGGAGAGCGCTTGTTGTCCGGGGTCTGCGGATACTCGCCGTCATTCCATCTGAGCAGAAAGAGCAGCAGCGGCGGTGGCCGTGCAGGCCTTTCCTGCTGATAAGGCACACGCAGTCGCTCACTCGCTTACTTACAGAGAGAGAGAGAGAGAGAGAGAGAGAGAGGAATGGCTTGAGCGCGCGCAATAGCAAGATCTGCGGTGTGTGCCCGATTGTGTTATAGAGCCGCTGTCGCTGGAGCATGCGCGCGTTCCTGCATTCCACCGGCTTTCTCGCGAGGCCGGACTTGGCGCCATGTGTGTGTGTGCGTGTGTGTCTGTACGTGTGTGTCTACCTGCGTGCCGGGGAATCTAACGTCGACGTCTTTCTCTCTTGACTTCACAACCGTCTCTCTCTCTCTCTCAGCGGACAAACCACTGCCGGCGCACAGAAGAGAGATATACAGACGTATACGTATGCGAAGTTTACCACTGTTGGCAGCGGCCTTCTCCCAATTTTTTTTTTATTGCTATTGTCATTTTTGCGCGCCGCGATGCACGAGCCCAAGACGGCACCGAGGACGAAGAGATCTCGCTCGCTTCGTTTTCTCGCGCGAGGAAATTTTGCAGTGAAGTGAGGCAGACTGATATCTTCACCGAGAAGAAGCAAGCAAGGAACGGGATTATAAAACGCATCCAGCAGAGAGAGAAAGTTTAAATAACATCCCCCGCTTTTATTCTGGTTCACCTTTTTCTCGGTATTCGTGAAGGCGAAAGTGGCCACAGGAGAGTCGCTAAAGAGGACCGCTGAAAAGTTCTTTTAATTTTCATTTAATTCGTACTCTGAAGCAACAAGTTCGCTGTAATGAACAAGAGGAGAACGCGACGCCTCTATTAGTGCGAGTGTCTTGTGCGTTTTATTTTTTTTTTTTTTTTACAATGGTAGACAGTCGAGCTCTCGCAGAAATTTGAGTATACACTTAAAGATCGGTTACGTTCTGTAAAGAAGTGCAAGAAAACAATGAAATAAAGGCATACTAAAGTAATTTGAAACCAAGAGGTGATGATTGAGGCAAACTGACTGAGGAAGGCAATACCGCAGACAAGTAATCCCTCGGACAATTGGAGCCCAAGGAGCGATCCTCTGAGCTGAATGTGACGTACACTCGCACGGGCGCCTACCATTGGCCGAAAATGACGACACCTGAGCGGGCTCGCCGATTGGCCGAACGGGACGTGACTTCGAGACACCGAAGGGGTCAAAAGGCTGAGACCGGGAGCAGCAAGAGAGCATTCCTTCATTCATCTCTTTCGAGCTTCTTGCCACGGGCCGCAGCGTCCGATTTGCAGCCGGCCCATAATCACTTTATGACTGTTAATTTCTTGGTACTCTCACTGTAAATAATGTAAATAAACCTCCAGTTTTCATCTCAAAGTCCTCCTCAACCTTGGCCAACTCCCGCACCCAACGGCAAGGTGCAAAAATCTGGGGGACAGCAGTTGGGATTGTCCTCCAAATCCAACATCGGAGACCCAATATTGGCCAACGGTGGATGAATGAAAAACGAATATTGATCTCACTTTTACTGATGTTATACGGAGTGCTTCCTTAGTATATACGTGAACTTCCTCAGATGACATTGGAATTATTCACCTGGGACAAACTTTTCAATGGGCCCCTTATTTAGAAACTCTGTAAACGAGACCGAAATGACCCTTCGGGAGGGGCGCGTTTGATTTTGCGTTTCTGCGTCCACGAGACCTCGCAGGATCAAGATTGCTTTCCAAAAAATTCATGCAAGATAACAAATGTCTGTCAATATGTGAACCTTGGAAACCGTAAATTCCGCGGTCTTGACACAGAGGGGATAGGGATGGGGTAATCGCACGAAATGTTTTAAAGCTTTCCGCGAGCTCACGCCTTTTGAGAGATACATATGCACTTTATTAACGATGATTTACCTTTAGATGCCGCCTACAAGCAGATTTTTTTACATCACAGTAACATTATCAGCGACTTTGCAGACTTATCAGCGGCTTATACAGACAAGAAACTGATCTGTAAAAAGTTTGCACGTAGCAAGTGCTTTTCTTGCGTCATTTCGCCATCAGAATACTTCCAATGGAAGCGGTGGAGACCGACGTAAGTGACTTTATCGGGAGCATAATTTACGTCTTGTAAATATAGACGCAACAGTCGTCAAATCGCAAAAACGATCCCCAATTCGTAAACTTTACGAAAAATTTGGGAAAATTGGCAGCTATACAGGGTCCTGCATATTTCGCGGCGTCTGTTCGAGAAAAAGGTTTTGCGCTCACCGCTGCACTGTTCTTGCTAAAATTTTGCTGAAAGATCGCACTTTGCACTCTACATCGTTTAATGCAACACTTGTTCCAGGAGCGGGTAACACGCGATAAACCTCCCTGACCAGCTGCTTTCTGCAGCTGCCAGCAGGCGGCGACGCAAGTTGATGCTAGCGCCGTCACCGCAGCAGCTCGCATCCCCATGAGTGGAGACAAATTCGCACTTGTTTTTCTTAAAAACCAGTCAATTAACTGTGCTATGTGTTACACAAGCGATGTAGACTACAAAATGCTATTTTCCAGCAAAATTTGAGCAAGAAGAATGCAGCGGTGAGCACAAAACCTTTTATCGAACAGGCGCAGCGAACTATACAGGGCCTTGTATTAGAGCGCAGCTCTTCAGCGCCCGTTGCTGCGGCGAGCGTCGGCGTCCTTCGGCGTAACCGATCGCACGAGCACAGCAAAGGATGACAGAGCAAACACGGGGTGCAGCGGGAGATGAAAGACGTCGATAGCGAAGCTAGCGCGAGGAGGAATGCAAAATAGGAGGGCGCAGCAGAACCACGAGGTGAAAAGCGGAGGAGGAGGGTGCGGCAAAAGGCGTGAGAAAAACGTATATTGCCGCGCAAGACGGGCTCTGCATCGACGATGGCTACGAGATGGCGCCAGAGTAGCGCGCATCGTCTGTATGGAAACAAAGCGCTGCATGAGCGACTGTCTGTCTGCGGCGGCTGCTGTGAATCGCGCCCACAAGCCACACACGCGCTGCCTTTCGCGGTCTGCCAATTAGCGAGGCAGTCGCGTCACACTTCGCTCCGTTCGTAACGCGGCGCACGAGACAGATTTTCCGCGCCAGCCAATATATCGCGAAATGAAAACACGTATAGAGTTGCCCTCAATTTTCGCATTAGGGAGTATCGTTATCATCGGAGAAATTTTCAAATTCAATTTCTCAACCGAAAGCCAAAAGAAATACAGCAACCACAAAAATAATATATCTTTCAATAGGGAAAAGACCACACCGCTTCTATAACTGGTTTTGCAGGGGTTTACGCTTTTCTTACAAAAAACGGTTGCAGGCGTTGCGATATAGTTACGCCAGCGCCTGCTCCTAACATCACACACAGTCGAAACATTTCCTCAATCTCGCCCCGGGGTCAGTGCTATCCACTGAGCCGCTCATCGGTTTCCCATCCGCGTCTTCGAAAATCCGCGCTTGTAATGGAGAGACGAGCAACGTGATCTCCAACTGCGTTCCTTTCCCGCCACTTTCTCATAGATAGCTGCGCGCACTCGCGAAATGGAGCGAGCGACAAATCACTGCCGCCCTTGTCACAGGACGCGAGAGAGATTTATATTCGCCATCACATCGGCCGCTACCCCTCCTCCTGCCCCTTTTCCTTTTTTCTCTCTATCTCTTGCCCGAATTTCGGCAGGTATCTCCTTGCGGATAATCACGTAGTGTCGAGTTACTCACTACAGCGTCGGCCTCGGAGCTTTCTATCTATCCTGGACAGCAGCCTCAGTCTGGTGAGAGGACACGCACACACACAAGTACAAATCCGTGCACTATGTTTTTCACAGAGCGGCGATCTCCTGCAGAGTGTATATATACATCGGCGAGAAATAACGAAGTGTATGTGTGCATCACGCGCGACGACAGAAACCAGAGAAGCGAAGGGAAAGGCAACAATCATAACGAGAAAGGCAGAGGACAGAAAGAAAAAAAAAACCGAAAGGAAGAAATAAGAGGGGGGGGGGCTATGGGGAATAGGAGGTCGGCTCGAGACGCTGCAGACGACAGAAACAAACCTCTTCCGAAGCAGGCGACCCGCGGTCGGCAGAGGAAAGGGAAAGCCCATATATATGTGTGTCTGTACGTGTGTGTGCGCTTACTTCTGCAACGCGGCGCTGCCTACCGCCTCTTATCGGGACTAACGACATCTCGCGAGATGGGAGTAGAGAGATGAGACAAAGAAAGTGCCCACGGAAGAAGGGGAGAGGAGGGCAAACAGGGAAGAAAGAAATCCACGAAAAACGACAAACGAGTGACGGAAACAGACGACACCGAGCCGTAAGAGAGTCCGTGCGAGTCTTCCTCGTGAACGGATAATGGTTTCGGATGAAGCTCGCGGCGAATGCAGGGCGACCCCGGCATCGGCAGCAGAAGCAACAGCAGCCAGTGGACGTCTGGGAAGGGCTCTCCTCCTCTTCGCCACAGAGGGAAAGAGAGACGAAATGGACGAGCGAAAACAAGCTCCGCGAAGAGAACACCGACACCATCGCTAGCGCCCCCCGACGCAGCGTTAGAGCAACAGAAACGGGAGCAGAAGACGCGATGAAGCACTCCACTCTTCAAAACGACCGGCTCCTGTCGCTGAGCGGATATATACGTTGTCCACCTCAGCGGCGTGGTCATCCTTTTTCGCTTACGTTGCTTTAGTTTATTCTTTTGCCCTTGCTCTTTTCTTTCCCGGCACGCTCGCGGAACTCTGGAGAGGACACGTACGTAAGAACGGCGTGGCTTATGGAAGGATGAAAGAAGGAGGCGTAGGAGTTCGGCGACACTTTTCACCACGACTGCTGACCGTAGCACAGGCCAGCCACTTCCCTCGTAAGAGCGAGAACAGGGCAGGTGGGAGAGGAGGAGTCATGACCGCTGGGGTTGCTCGCTTGCCGGGCTTTCGTGCCAGTGTGTCTGCGGCGGAGCGGAGCCACTGCGAGTGGAAACATCCGCACTGCTGATTCTTGTCTTTTGTCTCTCCGAGAGGAAGCAGGCTAGAAAGAGTAAGAGGTAAGGGTGCAGCCTCCGGAGAGGAGAAGACATGCAGGGGAAGCCACGCTTCCTACACGTGGTGTGTGGGGCGCTATTCCCCTACAGCCCACTCCGGACCTTAGCCAGGCGGACTCATCATATCAAAGCCCGTACCATCTCCGCCGCGCCCTCCCCTCCGCACTCCTTCCGCCGGGAGTACTACTGTAGTTTTAAAGGTATAGTGAGACACTGTGCGTGATATGTGCGTGCGTGAGTGCGCGCGCGGGTCCGCGACTCGTTGCAGACGCCAGGCAGCCAGGAAAGAAGGAAGGCCCTGGCATGTACGGAAGACCGCGCCGCCGCTCGTCAAGGAGGCCATGTGGTCTTGGCAGCGGCAACTGCGGCGGTATGTGTACAGTAGCGGCGGCGCCCGCAGGGTTCCTGGTACATACGGGCCGCCGTCGCTCGTTAGGAGGGGAGCACTCGTCCAGTCCATAAAAGGCGTAATAACCGCGCCCGCCTGCTTTATTGCACGCGGCCGGGCCCGCGGCTTCCGAGTGCTACGGACAGGGCGCTTCTCCTTCGAGCGCGCTCTGTTATGGCACTGACGCCGCCATACTGCCGATGCTGTTGATGCTACTGCTGCTGCTGCTGTTGTCCTTCCTGCGGCCGCTGCCTATACTGAACCGCCGACCATAACGGCGCGTTTGTATTATACGCGCTTCCTGGCCGTTTGGGCGTGCGCTCGTGAGAGCTCGCCGTGTCGCTGACGTCTCCCGTTTGTTCTCGCACACGCCTCGCAGCCGTCCGCGCGGTTTGGACCGCGGTGGTGTCTGGATCCGCCTGTGGCACGCGCACGGGCAGGTCGGCTTGTGGCTCTCGGCGCAGACGCTCCACCATACGAGGCGTCACGTGACGGATGGGCGGCCATTTGTAGAACTGCCGCGGCCTGCGTTACGTCTAACGACGGACGTCCGAGGGAGTTTGGTTATTGCTGCCGCTTACGATATGGCGATGACATATATAACAGGTTACGATGCTCCAGAGCCGACTGTGCCAAGGCGTCTCATCGTCTGTAATGAGTAGTTCGTTTTTTTTTTTCCTTAACCTGTGCCCCATTTCTACTCATAAGTAAGCTTAGGAAATTAAAATTGCGAAGTGATAAAAAGGAGGGAAATGATAACTGAAAGCAATGCGCACGGTGTCGATACTTCAATGCGCAAATATAGATTTTAGCATAATGTTGCCATTCTACCGCCACCACTATATTGATTGCGTCCATCGCGCATGCGCACTTGGGGCGATGTGCTAACGTTAACGACAGATCGGCAAATGATGTGCTAAAATAATCTAATGAGATACAGCTACCAGTCGATGTAGTTCTACCCCGGTGACATCGGTGGACGTCGAAAAGTGGTCAAAATAGTTTCCGTGATGGTCTCGCACCAAAACAGCACGGCTATTTACTAACGAAATTCTTCGTCCTAATGCGCCTGCGAGCATGCGTATGCAAAGTTCTTGCTAAAGGCAACGCTTTTGGACACTGAGCATCATCAGGCGAACCGACATTTGGCCTACCTGGACATTTTCACCGTTCATTTCTGCACGCAGACGGTGCGAATGACTCCTGCACTTTGCACAGTGCGAGTGGTTTCTATTGTCAACGATGTTGCTATAGACTGTCTGCGCGTATGCAAACTAACAGCTCCTGCACTGACCCATATCTGTACCGACGCAAATGACACGGGATGGCCTGCTACTTCGAAATTCGCGATCAATACCATATAACCAATTTCTATTTTGCTTATCTAAGTGAGTTTCCATGGGCTCCGACATATACGAAACTTGCTCGATATCAGATCAGTTTGCTTTGGATATTAAACAGACTCCAAAAGGGAACATTAAATAGACCTGCATTACTAAATGACGCTTTTGCGATAGTAGATAAGGCCACTTGTTACCACGAGGTGAGGCTTAGATAAGCAAGAAAAGATGCAGAAAGGAGATACGGCTGGCCACGCCGCCCATGATAATCCCCACCGCCCATGATCGTGGAGTTCTGAATTTTGACAGCGCGTAGCTCAGCTAAATGTAAATGTTTATGCCGGTCTACTTTGCATTCTAGAGGACTGCATTTCTGTACACTGCATTTCCTACGGCAAAGCGGTCAAAATACGAGAGAATACTTTGACATCGGTGACGTCACACTAAGTACCGGCGGTGCCCGGTTTCGACGGGAAATAAAAAATAAAAAAAGAGGAAGTGTACATAAATTTCTCGATTAGTAACCGAGCACCCGGATGTAAAACGAACAATTTCTTTATTTCTTCTTTTTTTCCTTTTAAAGGAATGCCTATGTTATCTGCGTGCTCCCTTGCCCTGTCGTTAACACATCTCCCAATTTGGCGAACGTACACTTTCCACCTTAAAGGAATTTCACGGACCATACCTTTTGGGCATTCCAAAAAAAGACCGCCTGTTGTATACAGGCTGATTCTGTGTATCTCTACACTGTTCCTCCATAAGTTCTGGAACGGTGCAGACACCTTTAAGAACCAGCTAAACTGTGTACGCTGAGTTTGAAGTTATAGACAGAGATTCGTCTTCATATGTCCATAAAGCTTCAAAACAAAACGCAAAAAGAAAAGAGACACCGCCTCTGAACTTTTTCAGGTCATCAAGATCGTTATGGGGAGCCAATACTAAGACCCCCTCCCCTCTAAAAAAAAGGAATAAAAAAGAAGAAAAGGCACCTCTTCCACAGATCGACAAACGTACCTGTGCTGCGTCAACAGAAACCTTTGTGCGCCCGCAAATTTCCGATCTCATCGCAGCGTCTAACCCTCTGCTGACATCGGCTATAGGTTTCGCTCCACTTGACGCCCATTTTTGTAGAGCTAATGGGCCCCCGCTTATCTTTTGCTACGCACCGTAACGTGATGCGCAAGATCTCTACTCTTTTCTCTTCATATCAGCCCAGAATGTGTCTACCCGTTTTCGCACTGTAGTACGTATTGGCGCCGCTCTCTCGTTTGACGTCACACTTATCATTTCCCGTTCCGGTCACCGGTTAAGCGGTCCTTATAGCGTTTTTCAAGGTGACCTCGCTGTCACTCAACCTTCGGTCTTGTACTCACTAAGAAAAGTGAAAGGAAAAAGAAGAATGTTTGAATAATCGACACTTTGGTTTGTCCTTCGTAGACTATTTTGTCCGAACCATAAACACTATAGTATATGACGACGGCGGACGAGTTGCTGTGGATGTTAGTTGTCATGACAACACTAAAGTCACGCAAAACAAATATCACGCGGACAGTTCTGGATGAGGCTCATTAATGAACGTGCCGGAATTGCATCAGGCAACACGGTCATCGTCACGGCTGGTCCTGTATATATGGACTGTGAAAGAATGTTTGAATAAATCGCAATCCCCAGTGCAGCGCCGACGTTGTCCTGCAAACCTGCATCCTGGCGTCGTTTTCTTTAAGCAACCATCTAAAACCGACGTTTCATTCATTTGGTATTTCCTAGTTTATTTGCACTTGAAACTGGTAAATTGAAATTTAAGGAGAGTAGAAGGTGCGCAGGTCCTGTGGAAAGACGATGGCCCACGCAAGCCCACGTACCCGCAGAACCCGACCCTGTGCATCCACCCACCCACCCACCCAGCGAACGAACGAACGAACGAACGAACGAACGAACGAACGAACGAACGAACGAACGAACTCAGTACGCGGAACACACTCGCATCAAATCATGAGGAATACAAAGTGTATAGTTCGGTTAGTGCCATGGAAAGATGTTAGATGCCGAGTGAGCTCGCCGTTGCCACGTTATCATTATTAGTTTTAGTAATCGATTTTTGCCTTTTCAAATAATAATAATAATAATAAATAATAATAATAATAATAATAATTGTTATTATTATTTATTTCACTATTTTTCCCGTAGAACATACAGAAATGTGGTAGTCGAGGTACTTTCAGCCTCAATGCTCCCGCGGCAAGCGATGTACAACAGAACGGAACAGCTTAGCCTGCACCTCCTTCTTATATACAAATTCATCGGTCTGGCCATACTCCAAACCCTTCCGTCCCTTCGGCGGGATGCCGCGGCGCCGAATTCGGGACTCGTTCCTTTAGAGAGACTCCATCGCAGGGAAGACGAGAGGACGCGGCCGGCTATCTTTGCCGGACACTCGAGGTTGCGTTCAATGGAGCCGGCGGCGCCGAGGATTGCACGCCGCGGGAGAAAATGCTTTCAAGAAGCGCGGACTGGACCGGGAAACCGCCAGCCAAGAGCAGCTCTTGTAAGCAGCTTACCCTCGCATCACCAAAGGGGTCGCAGATGTTTCCCTTGGCGGCATGCAGGCGGCCGCCCAGTCGCAAAGATGTCCTACCGTCAAGTTTAGGTATTAAAAATTTAGCAGCTAGCTGCGCCCAAGGGGCAAAGCAGTGAAAGCAACAGCAAGGTTCCGCGCCGTGCCGAAGGTTTTTTCGTTGGTGTTATAAAAAAAATACGCGAAGGCAACATGTTGGCGAGACGAAGCGCGCGAGGCAAATGGAGCTGCCGCGGAAACAGCGTCCTGGCAGCTGCCAGGCGTCTCAGAACGCTGGCGTGACCAGCAGTGCCCCCAGCGGCGTTGCAGACATCGCATCTCGATGGTGCACGACATGAGATCGAAGAAAGCCTTCGGCACTTGTAGGTTGACGTTTACAGCTGCACGTACCGCAGGAACACTATATATTGTTTGTGTTCACAACGCTCATGTCAGCAGTGGGAGGCGGCAGTACAAACAAACAAACAATAACGCCCCTCCTCTCCTCTTCCATTTATTATGGCTCATAGAGTATAACTAGATGAGTCAACCTCAGATCAGCCTATTTGCTGTTTCGTAAATAAACTTATCTGTTTATTAATTCGCGATGCACGGCTTCGCTCAAGGATAAAGAAAAATCACTCATTCACCAGCGTTGCAGCGTTAATCTCCAAGGAAAGGACTTCAAGCAAAGAATGTCTGCGCGAGTGAGTACCGCTCGTTATACGGTGACAAGGGTAGTCTGTAGCGCCGCTTCTTGGCATGCAGTACTTTTTCGCACGTTACGTACACACATCCACCCCTACTCCCACGCAAACTTACGCCCACTGTATCCGCAACGTATCAAGAATAAGGGAACGGGCGCATACTCGAATCAATGCGCCGAAGCATGGGTGAGGGCGACTACACCGACAGCACACTAATGTTCGAAGCTGAACGATTTGGAACGGTCCCCTCAGTAAGCGAGCGATTAGCGATTATGTGCATTTGGTAACGCTATTGCAACGTGCAGAACATCTAGGTTACAAGCCTAACTGTGCCCAGCAAGAACAAATCTATCGCAACTGCGCACACCCACGAGCGATCGGGCAGAAAATAAACAATCAGACAGTGACCACTCGGGTAACTTTGCTGAGCCAGAAACGTGAAAAGCCGCTGATCAAAAGTATTTGCTAAACAAACAACGAAGAGCAAACACACTGATACTGTCCAGTTCGTAAGAGGAAAGTTCGGATGGCTTGGAATACATTTTAACACCGCTTTTATTATTACAAGCACCATATAAGCAGCTCGCGCTGTTTGCGTGCACAAAGCGTTAATGAGCTCCGAAAGCGCTTACATGTCCTGTGAAGCCGTAGCCAAAGCTTTGCGTGTCGTCCAGCTAGTCACCGTCTACGATATCCGCCGAAACTTAGGTTTGCAGAGCCTCACCGGCGCCATGTACATTCATTATAAACACAGAGGCAACGGAGGCAGCCGAGGCGAGCAATGGACGCGCCACCACGTGATCAAACATGGCAGCGCCCACAGTACTGCCATGAAAAGGATCAATAGAGCGGACGCCCTGCCATTTTTGAGACATTACTATATTTTTTCTTCTTAGACGGGACTGATATAATAAAGGGATATAACTGAATTCCCATCAAAGACAGCGCGTATTACAAAAACTCACTATGCTCAGACATCGAATGACTCGTCAGGCTTTTCGAGCATCGGACGTTCCACCATTGAGTGCACTCTTTACGGTTCCATCACGACAAAAGACAATTCCTTTTCCTTCTTTGTCGTCCCTCTGGCGCGCGTTGATATCCTTCCAGTTCAACACTTCTATATCTGCGCAACATCGGCGGTATAGCAGATCGGGCAAGCTATACGCTAAAGAACCTTGTCTGCAACACGAAAAATTAGACGCGCAGAAAGCAACAAGCGCTAACAAAGAAGAAAAGCAACAGGAAAGACAACGGGCGCTCGCTTTCGCGAGAAAGTAAAGCGGCTTCAAGAAAGGGAAGAGCACAACGCGACGCTAAGTAAAAGTACACCGGGGACTCGCATTTGATGAAGTATGCGGATGCGCGCACTCTCCCGAGCGAGGAGACTTCCCGAATCTCGTCGGCGCGACGAGATCTCGCGAGGCATCATTGCCGCTTCCCACTTCTTCGGGCAAAGCCTCGTCTCAGCGGAGGCAGTATCAAGAGGTGGTAACGGCAGAAGTCGTTCGGTGCCCTCAGATATACCGAATTTAGTCGAATATAAGCCGGTACACGTAATTTTGTTCCTTTGTTTATGGAATGATTAGACCGTGGGAAAATAAACCACGGAAAGGCCGGCTAATGCAATAATCAAAAGCAAACTCCAGCGACCAAGGAATGTACGAAAGCACAAAAGAAATGAAATAAAAATGAAAAAGAAAAGACGCTCGGTAACGTAAAAGCAGCGGAGCAATAGAGCGTCACATAACTCAGGCAGAGCGTGCCATCGATGTGCGTAGTGACAGCTCGGTGAATCGGCGACGTGCGAAAGTCCTGTAACAGCGTGTGTTACACCATCTGTTCAGTCACGGCTTGAAAAAAGAAATAAAGAGAAAGCGTTGCATGTAATGAAGAATAAAAAGTATACTGCAAGTTCACACAAATGGATCTAAGTTAGATACTGAGCTAAATCCCGACGAATTGCTTTTCAAGGAGACTGCACAAAGTCGCTATCCGGCAGAAGGTCACCAAGAGCTGCGACAGCGCGACTTTGTCTGGACACGCTTAGCATAAGTTTTTCGTTGTACGAAACTATTGTTTTTCTTTAATTGGAAACAGACATTTATCTTATGGCAGATAGCGCAATCTTGTCAAATCAGCTGCATTGTCTTGAACAGGCAGACAATACTGGCTTTACAAAGCGTAGCAAGAGGTTGACTAACCAACAAAGGACCGCTAATTGACATTTCTTGACTTAAGGCACACGAAGTCAGTGCATAATAGAAGCCAAGACTAATGGGCTAATGCAGATTTAACACAGATCCTGTGCTTCGTAACAGTTTCAGTTGGCGTTCCAGCTAACACTTCTACATTGAGGCATAGTGAAGTGCTGGTAAGTGTTGATATTGATAAAGTGTTACCAGACTGATTGCTCTGTTTATTTACACTTTCCACCACGATGCATCGTATCCGAGTGCATGAGAACGGAATGTATATCAAGGGCAACAAAAACCCATAAGAAACACTATTAAATTTCGTTTAACCTTTAAAAATGTCACTCGGAATATTGACGTGCATTTCAAAGCAAAGTTTATCGAAGGCGACACGAACTCAACAGAAACACAAATTCACTTATATTGACCCTTCCGAAAATTATGCGCGATATTTTAAGCGTATCCTAACAGGAACCCTATTGAAAGCAATGAAAACTCGATAGTAACAGATGCATTTCAACGATGACGATCGTAAGGTGCAGCTGCAGTCGGAGGTCGCCCTATATCCGAGTGAACACGGTACGCGGCGCCATCGGCTTCGTGGACAGCAGCGGCTGCGAACGCTTCGCGCAAGGTTTATACTTCACGAACGAAAAAGTGCGCGCGCATTACGTCGCAACGGAGATCAAAGTCACATATATACACAAATATAACGCGGCAGCAGCGCGACAGAGACGGTGTAAGGCTTTTTGTTCGGCTTCCGTTCATCGCGCGCTGACTCTCGCCTTGATTATCTCATTTTCTGGTTTATTTTATTTTGCTCTTCGGTCTCTACCGTATATATACGCGGACCTCTAGCTAGCTGTCTCCCGGCGCGGAGGCGACTTATCTGCGAGAGACAGATTCCGCCGTGAGCCGCCACCGCGGCGACGTCTCGCCTTAGCGACAGCACAATCAATCATGCCCGTTATCGGCGACACGGAACGCTGTTCTTAATTTTGGAAATTGGGCGCGGCGCGCAAGGTTCGACTAGGTTCGGCGGTTCCTCCCCCCCCCCCCCATCCCTCCGTCTCTCTTTCTGACGCATCGCGCGTGATCACTCGTCGAGCCATCGCTGTCGCAGGAGTGAACGCCGGCGAAGCGGCGCGTTTCTTTTTTAAATTTATTTTAGAGAAAATCGAGAGACGGTTTTAGAGTTAGAGCTACGAGCGGCATGCATTTTAGTTCCTTTCTACCGCGTTTACAGATAAGTTCTGCGGGTTCAAACGCAGAACTTGCATCGCTAAACGGGGTCTCATTTATACGCATTGCAACGATCACACGCTTCGAACACCCCGTAGACAAGATGGAAGGCATGACGTCATGTAGATGCTGTGGCGCCACCACTATAGTTTCGGATTGCGAGCAAAATGACAATGATGACCTTCACGATGATAGCGCAATGCGTGAAGGGATTAATTAGGCCCAGCCCCCTGGCCGGCGCATGGCGTAAGGCTCAGTTCCACAAATCTTATGTCAGCACTGGCTGTACTACACTTTTCAGTGGAAGGGCAGGTAGCAGCGATTCCCACCCTCGAGCTTATGCACCTACCTAGAGGAAGATATTCAATCCAATGAACCCGTTAAGGAGATAGTGAAGAAGAATATTAACAAGCTAAGGTACATGCGTTAAAGAAATAGCACTTTGGCAATAGCGAAAAAATCAACGTTCACCGTGAGAGGATGCTTGTTAAGCCAGAACACACGCAAAAGGGACTGATGGGTGGCGACGCATTACTTAGGACGCATTACGACGCATTACGCATTACTGCCTCGGGTCGAGTTAATTGTATACCAGTGGACGAAAACATCGCCTTCAGAGAAATCAGACTGGCAAGTTTGGACAACTTTTTCCTGCGCACGAAAACAGGCTAGATAATTCAAGGTAGTTCAAAGTCAATGACGTCACACTGACTCAGCGGCTATGCGGTTCGGGCGCGAAATGAGAAAACGCGGCTCGGGCCTCAGTAGTTTTCGTTATAATGAAACACTTGCCCACCGAATATAAATGCGAATGTGTAGTTTTGAAAGAATACTTTCACGGTGCCCACGATCAACCCGATGCTCATGTCGTATGTGTTGTGTTAGATAATAAACCCGAATAGACACGATCTCTCTCTTTCAACCTGTGCCTCGTATATACACATCCAATGCACATTCAGTGGTATGATGACAATGCATGTTACACTTCAGCGGCAGTTCATCCACACGCACGAGGATAGAAACGCAGCTACGGCGCGAGAGCGTCGAAAGCGTACGTACGGTTAGCGGGAAAACAGAGACGCTGGGACGAGGGCAGACGAGGAATTGCACCAAACGACAGAAACGAGCACTTGAATGCGTTCTTTCCCTTCTGCGCTTATCCCCGTCCACAGCGCTTTATTTCCTCTGAGTAACGAAGTACAATCCAGCGCAAAGGTATACCTTACTGCGAGTGAGACGTTGCTGAAATACCTCGCGGCAAGACCTCCAGAGAAGCCAAACTTCGACGCTTTCGCGGCGGGCACAAAGCCTCGGTGTGGAGGGAAGCGGGGGGAGGGGGGTGGGCTTCCATGACGAAGTGGCCCTTTTTCACGCCGAGACACGCATCGGGGGCCCGCGCCCGCTGCTTCCTTCCTCAAAACCTCGGGAGCAGCCACAAGAGAGAAGGCCGGGGAAGGAAGGGGAGAGGGATCGGAACACGGAGGGTGACCGCAGGTGCCACTGCCGTCACCACCACCACCGACGCTGACACCGGCGCGGGGAATATTATAAGTGACGAGCCGAGGAAGCCGCGCTAACCCGCGAGCGTCCTGCCCTCGTGCCTCGAGAGGCGGTGGGACGCGAGGCTCTGCTGAGTCGGCAACCGCGACGAGACGACGCGTTCAGCTGCTCGCCTTTTGCGTGCCTCTGCGCTCCCGCGCTTCTCCCTCGCTCTTCTCCGGTCCTTCCGGCGCCCTCTGAGTAGTGACAAACCAAGGCCTGTCATCTGGGCGACGCGCGGCGCCGTTCGCGCTGAAGCGGCGAGAGAAGTGAAGCGTCGGGTAGGAGAAGCCGGAGGAGAACCCCGTAATTAGGGAACGCCTCGCCGCGGCGAAGGACGACGCCGAGCGCGCGCGGTTTCGGATGCTGCCGTGAAATTGTATTCGCATCGCCGAGTTCGCCGCTCCTCCGCTTCTGTTTGCTGTTGTCTCTTCGAAAAGCTGCAGTCATTGCGGCTCCACCACCCCTCTCCCCCTCCTCCAAGGACCCCGGCTCCCGCTTCTTTCATCCCCGCCGACCGACGCCCCTGACCGGGGCTGAGGGCGACCGACTGGTGCGAAATAGAGCCGCGGCGTCGCCACCGCTGTCAGCGGAGCGGACGCCCGCATGTGGCCCGTTACCCTGACGTCGCGCTAAGGGGCGACTGCGGAGAACCTGATTTGGGCGCGCCTTGTGCTGCGGCGCTTTCTAGGAGAAAGAGCCAAGTCATCAAACCCCGCTCCCCCCGCGCCTCTGCTTCCAGGTTCCCGTTCTCTTAGCAGAACTTGTTCTTGGGCTATTACGCGTCACCTTGGAGTAGTCGCTCTCTTCCCTAGATGCCCAATGCACTGGTAAGTTACGTGAGGCTACTTTGAAGGCAAAAAAAGCCTTAAATCTCCATTTTTTCAAGGTCGCGTTGTGAGGTTGAGAAAATATCACGTGACCCAAGGAAGGCCAGAAGCGAACCAAAGCATGTCCAGCCGTGTATAAGAAATGATTACTGATTAGAAAAGTTAATTAATAATTTATAATGTATTTGATTATTGTGGATTAAGGACGATTAAAATGGATTAAGGTAAATTCAAGTCGTGTATGGTAAGCTGAGGTCAGTTAAGGTGTATTAAGGTGTATTAAGGTGGATTAAGGAAGATAAGGGTGGATTAAAGCGGGATTAGGAGGGTTAAGGTGGATTTAGGTGAATCACAGTGGGGGGCTTTACAAGGCTTTCGCCTCGCGTCTCTTAGGCGCTAGCTGCGACGGCTAGCATTTTTTTCTTCGACAAACGCTTATAAACACATCCGCCTGCAGAAGATGTGCCGACCGTGCATCGTTGACGGCCAGCCGCGAACAGAGAGATAATGAAGGTAGGAAGGTCTGAGGTTAACCGGGCTGTCCAGTTCTCTATACAACACGAGGCGCCGCGCGTTCTCTACAGTTTGGGCACTCGAATTTGTCGCGTTCAGATTGTGCGCACGCAGTCGTGTGCATTTTTGTGCCGATGCAGGATCGAGCGAGCCGCGAACGAAAGCGTTCAAACGGCGAAAGTACCGGGTGAGGGAAGCGACACAGTAGGAGGGCGGGAATGGGAGGCGAGGAGATTCGCTTTAGCAGGTTCGCGTCGTGAAATGAATTGCCACTGCCTAAAGGGTCGCGTGACGAGGGGACCTTTGAAAGCTCGACGCGCGTGCGTCAGCACATATGATGGCAGTGCGTCGAGTACGCTTACAGCGACGAACGCTCATTGCTGACGCTGGCCGCACAGACCGCGCTGCTTGCTACACACGCCGTAGCCTCGACATAGAGAAGGCGTGCGGGTTGACAGCTGGATTCGGCATCGACTGCATCGGGAGACGCGCAGGGGGATTTTGATCTGAGGGCAGGAACGATATTCTCGAGCGATCGCTCGCGCGCGTACGATCACTTTCGCGAAATTTCGCGTGATACCCCACTGGACACGTGGGCCGTATGCTCCGACGTGCGTACAATGCCGAGTTAAGCGAAATCTCGCAAGAGCGATCATACGTATAACCCAAAGTGATTGCTTCGGGATCGCGTAACCAGTGATCAAAGTGTAACAAAGTGATCGCGTAACCGGGATACAGATTGAAAGATCCCGATTGTGATCGCACCTTTGGACGGCGTAGCGGCCCTGGGCGTATGTGATATCAACGTCTTAACATTACGTCTAGCTACCTGTAAGATGTTTCCGTAAGTATTACACTCCGGGCGATCTTAAGGTTTTGATTGTGCGTTAGCGCAACAGAATGAAAGGGACAAAAAACATGTGTCGCACATTCAACTCGTCTTCAACGCTTCTACTCGAGATCCTAATTATACCTGAACGTTGTTCACGTAGAGATGCATGAAAGAAAAATATTACTTGGAGTAGTCACGTGTGTTCTTCCCCCTTCAGTTTACTGCCACTCACGTGCAATGAAAGTTCAGTACCAACTCACTCAAACATGGATGAACTTATCTATAGAGCCATGGTAAAAAACATGAATGGAAACTTAACGTCGAACTCTGCACAGCTATTTACCTTAACGAAATGTATGTTACCTTTAAATACGAAAAATGAGCACCTTTATAAAGGTTACCGGTACAAACATTAACTCCATAAATGTACAGGGGGCAACTAATACGCAAGAAGCCACCGATATGAAAAACCAAACGTCTTGAGCTAGAAGCCACGATATCTAGTCAAGGAACGCCATAAAACAGCGACGTTCTTATGACCTCACGTTCTGCGCACTGGCGCCTAGAAGCAGCAAGATGGCACGCACGTGACCCTGTTACTATCTCGGAAAGACTGGCACAGGACCGCGCGGCGCGCCTCTGAAGACGTGTACCTTGTTAGCCGCGCTCAACGCACGTCTCGCAAAAGAAAGAGAGATAGAAGGCCGTTCTAGTTATCTCTTGTTTACCGAGGAATGAGAGAGGAAGAGGCACACCGCTTCCTTCGGTTAGTTTCCTCCCTGTACAGCCAGTTCGAGGCGCCGAGAAAACCCGAGTCTTTCTTCGGCGATCCGTTGGCAAAAGGCTTCGTGCACCCTTCCATTGCCTCTAACAGGCAGCTCGAAATGCTGCGAAGGCTCTAAATCTTTTGTTTGAGCAAATCGTGCATTGAAAACATCCTGTGACCTGGCTGGCACAAACACTTGCAGTGTTGTTAGCTCGCTTCTATATGTCTGCCGGTTCGACTGTGTCAGAGAGCCCGCCTGCTTGGCGACGTCCGCCTGTCTAACTGTCCGCGCCTGGCTTGTCTATGCAAGCCTCTCTGACAATGTGTCAGCGTTTGGCCGTGTAAATATATCTTATAAGACAACGTTGACTAAATAAAATCGGGCCCCTCGGTTTCCTTACTTCCAGTTCATATAAAATAATGTGTGTGTTTGGAAGTTGACTGAATGATTGACGAAGCATAGGTGCTCGTTTCTTTTGAATTGAAATCGAAATACGAAGAATCAACGCAGCACGATATAGCGGAGAAGCATCGCCTTGTTCAACTGCTTCCGTTGTTTTCCGTGTTCAGTTGAAAGCCCTAATGTCATCGTATATTGCCTCTCTGATCCTCGTTACTCTCGGCACGTCTAATCTTGGAATATGGCTAAAATACCCTCCGTATCTGTTATCATCATCACCTTCGATCTGCCTCACCTTCTGTGCACCCCTCACTCGAATACCGGGTAGCCTGCCGGATAGAACACATTAGTTCAGGATGACTTCTCAGCATTTTCTATTATAATAAACCCTTTACTCTGAATCTCGGTCCCACCTATCCGTCTGTCGGCCCGTCCGGAGAATTGCCCCTGTGTCGTCTGCTAATCCGTCTCTATCTTCTGCGCTGTCTTCCAGTATGGAACCCGTAACAAACTAGCGCAAGACAATGTCTTATTGTGGGCATGTTTCTGATCGCCTGGACTTGCTTGCCTATACAGTTGCCACGCTCCTTGCGCTATTCCGCCGCTTTGTCCGTGCTTGTCTTTCTTGTTTCGCCATTTTCTCCGCAGTTCAGCTTCTGGCAGACGACAACGTCCGCGCGGCTATCGCGAAGACGTCGCGTGCGTATAGCGAGACATCCCGAGAACGGGCGAATAACAACAGAAGCGGTGAGCAATGGGCGGCCTTCTTCAAGAAAGACAGGCACGATCCGGCCTGTACATCCATACACATAGGAAGTGAAATAGGAATGCCCCCCTAACGCAGACGATAACGCCACGTCGAGCACTGCAGCGCAAGCAGATTTCTTTCTTTGCTCACCGTCGCCCGTAGGGGGAGCCGAATCAGGAGCTCACTGAGGCGCGCCCCTGCATATTGACGCGGCCGTGTCTCTGCGCGGGGCGAAGGAGACAAACGCGACGTGAGGGCGGCAATGTTAGCAACCCGCGAATAAAAGAAAAAAAGGACAAAAGTGCAAAAAAGACAAAAATCTGAAGAAATAACAGCGCCGAAGGTGTGTATGCTGAAAGAACTGCACGGAAAGAGAACAAAACATGTGCGAGATACGAGCCATATAAAGCGCGAACGGCCAGACAACACCGAGCGGCATTTGAACTCTGTTTCCCTCGATGCCTTAAGGAAGATATATATATATATATATATATATATATATATATATATATATATATATATATAAGGAACACGTGATCAGAAAGTAAAAAAAAAGGATGCTCCCGACGAACTCGTCTAGGCAGAGGCGGAAAGGGTGACAGTCCCTGTGTACTCGCGAATCCTTTCCCACACTTTTCACAATTGGAAAGCACACATACGGAGAACACGTGCTCGCACACGCACGTACAGACACACGGACGATGCACACGCGCGGTGATTTTCATAAGGACGTGACGTCCCGCGTTCTGGTTCAGCGACGCCAAAGCAGCGCCGGATGGGAAGAAGTTTCCCAGCATGCAGTGTGCAGCACTGGCGCGGCTCGCCCGAAAGGACGAGAGAGAGGGAGAAAGAAATCGCTGACTCACCACCACGCCTGGCCGAAGACGTCAGTGTCGCTAGGCCGAGAAGAACGAAAGCCCGCAGTAGCGGAAGACGAAGCGGCGGTATCCAACGCGTCGAAGCCGAAGCCGCAGCCGAAGCCGACGTGGGGCGGGCACCTCCTCCTCCTCGAGGCATCGCTGGGCTCCCGCCGACCCCTGGGGTCGACGCTGCCAGTCTAGTCCGGGAAAACTGCGCATCACACAGAAGCAGAAGGGGGTGGCCCTATTTAGAATTTATTTATTCCGTGGTTCATTCAGTCCTTCATCGAATCACTCAATCGTCATTCATTCATTCATTCATTCATTCATTCATTCATTCATTCATTCATTCATTCATTCAGTGATAGTGTGTAACGTCCGCAAACACCCCATCGGCTGTGACAGACGACTTTGGTCGAGTGCTCCGGATCAATTCCAACCACCGGCGGTTTTCCAACATACTCGAAACAACCCAGAACGTAAAGCCAAGCACGGTGCGTCTAAAGCAACATAACGCGGCACAAGAGCGTTCTTGCATTCCGACTCCATAGCAGCGCAGCTGCCGCGGTCGGGAATCGAACCCAGGACCTCGCGCTCAGCCGCAGAACAACACAGGGACCACGCCAGAGATGGCGAGTAGACCATGTTTAGGACATGCCGCTGATCACATGCAACGCGGCTCGCGACCTTAATAAAGATATCACAGTTTCGCCATAAGGGTAAAGCAACGAATGCGACAGCTACGTGTTAGAATATGCACGAAGTATAAAACTCGTAGCTGTAGTGGCAGTACGAACTGAAGTAAACGTAAGCCGACTAAGTAAGAACGAGCGGTTGTGCTAGGGGTCCTCGGTTTGAATCGTGCCGTCGGAAAATTTCACTTATGTTTATAAATTAAACGAATCAAATTTAAATTACATTAAATTACACTAATCTAAATCGCAGCTTCCAACGTATTCCTTAGCGGCTTTACCACCACTTGTCCGTATCGGGTACATGTTTCAAACCTCTTTCCTGGGCCGATCCCGGAGGTAGTGCACAGCCTCGTCCATTAAATGACATCATTTTCAGGTTTAAGCTCTGTTATTGTTTCGCGCTTGTCATACTTAAGTCTCAGAAGATATTAAGATAAAAGGCATGCGCTGTCAGTGTTTTGTTTCATGAGATTTGTTCGTGGGCTGCGATTCTCAAAATTTTTATGGAATAGGTATGTCAAGAATGTAAGACCTGCCACCAGCAATTTTAGTGATAGATTAGTGAGGCAATCTAACTCGCATGTACCGCACGTCATACAAAATGGCATGACATATACGGAACCTCACGACGACGATGACGGCAAGAATTTTCTTGGAGTGTCCATGTAATTTTAATTGCAATAAAACTTCTTCCGCCATCGGCATATGTCGATTATGAATACTTGTATAGAGCGCCGACTAAAGGTTCACATAACGCCATAATTCAAGCTATCGATACATGCACGGCGTGATGACTCATAACCTCGTATATCGAGTTATGTTGATTGCTGGGCAGTTGTCGGGCCACTGGCATAGCACTATCGCAAAAAAGAGAGAAAAAGCAAGACATGGAACTTTTAAAAAAAAGCACCGAGCGATGCAGGATGACGTTGTACTCCGTGTCCTTCTCCATGGCCCGTGTCGCCTTTTGCACTGCTAGCTACTATAAAATGATCTTTCCTATTCACTATAAACACCATGTAGAGGTCCATGCAGGACCAAATACAAATTTAAATTACTCCGTAATGCGTCTACTTAGAGTATATAGCCTATCTATATAGAGTATGTATCTGACCCGTTTTCAAGCCGACGCATTTTGAAGCTAGACAAACTTTGTATCGGAACACACTATTGCGGTACGCAAAAAACTATTTTCGAGTAATCCGACGCCTGAATTGCAGCAAGTGTTTAATCGACACGGACACATTCTTGGCTGCTTCTGAACAGCGTCCCGTTAAATAAATAACAAGAAAACGGCAAATCGAATTAACGAACATCGAGCGCGCAATATTACAGACTACCAGCAGTCCCCCTTTTCTTCTTCCGCTGTGCTTCACAACCGGACGTGTAAGATGATTTATTAGCTAACCAGACATCGTTAATGACCTGTTAGTGGAAACGAAGATCAAATTTATCTTCGTTACGTCGTGAGAGCCGACCGGCCGGCCCCCCAATTTCTCGTTAAGATCCGAGTGGCCAGCGCAAGGGCACGCCGGCAAAGTATACGGCCTCCAGACGCGCAACCTGTTCCCGGTGTTATACGGCCGAGCGGGCGCACGGACACAGCGATGGGATGTGATTTACGGGAACCGAAAGACGGTATAGAGGTTCGGAATGGTTGTAGGAGGCGAAGAGAGGGGAAGAGGGGGGCGGAGTGACGTAGAAAGAAGGAAGCATTTCAGCCAGCCTAAACGACCGCAGGGACAGAATAACGCTCGTAAGTGAATGAGCGATAGGCGGATGGGTAGGAAGGGTGGGGGGAAGGCGTTCCTTTCTTATCTGGCATTTTATTACAATGACCAATACCGGCAAATAGGCTCAAAGGGAAAGGGAAGACCGAAGATGCGCAAGCCGCCGCTTTTTTTTTTTTTTTTTACGAGCACCGGTGAAATATCCGCGCTCCAAGACGGAAACTGGCGCTCCGCTCTTGCTGCGAAGAGAAAATAAAGGAACGAAGGAAGGCGTCGAACGGAAACAGGGAAATAAATATTGCGGCCTAGCCAAAAAGTTCGAAGGGAAATTGTGAGGCGGGAGAGGGGGGGGGGGAAGCCCGTATCTCGAGAAATGACGACGTTGCAGGAAGGTGTCCGACGTTCCCTCGGCGACGATAAAAGCGCAGTTCCTCATCAGGCGCGCGCGCACACTGCTCTGAGACTGAACACCTTGTCGTACTACAGAGCCCCCACACGGCGAACGCTTGCGAACTACACTTTAAGCCGGTGAAAGGGCGTTTGTTGAATCGCCTGCATCCTCCGTTGAGCCCTGCAGCGGTGCTCGTTCACTTTCGCTTTCTCACCGACCACTACTTATTCATCCTATCCCTCTTTTATCCCTTCCATTCCCACTTTTCCGTCTTGTTTCCTTAAATATTCCCCACCTTCCATTTATCGTTTTCCGCTTTCGTTGTTTCTTCCGTTGTTCTGTTGATTCATTGCTCTTCATTTTTTCCAGCTCACGCCCTCCTTTCATTCTACCTTGATTCACCTCTTCCGTGCTTAATTCGTCATCCAATTCCTTTCCCTCTTTCATTACTTTCTGGGTTCCCTATCCTGACTTTTGCTATTTCTCCACCTTTAGCCATCTCCGCATTCCTTTTTTAACCATTCGTACTATTTGCCCCTTGCATCATTTCTCTTATTTATCTTTCACTGCCTTCGTACTTGAATTTCTTCCTTCTTTCCAGCCTTTCATATTACTTCCCCTTTACTTCTGTTGCGTCTGCCCTTGCCATCTCTCACTCTTTGTTTCTTCGTAATTCTTCCCTACATTCATTTACCCATTCTTTCTTCGTCCATCCCTTCCTGCATGCATTGCTACTTATATCCAATCACTTAATTCTCCCAATTTCCTTATCTAACGATTCCCCAACTAATTCCACACTTACAGCATACTTCCCTACCTCTTCCCTTCTTCCCCTTTCACTATCTTCTTTTCCTTTCTCGTTTGCATCGTTCTATATTTGATTTCCGGTTCGTCGGCTTCAAGTTCTTTTTTGTCTGCCCTTATATCGAATTTTGCTTCTCACTTCCTTCCACGATCCCTTCATTAGTTCAGTTTTCCACTCCTTCCTTACTTCTTTCACTGCCTACCTCCTTCCATCAATCCGCCTTTTTTTCCTCTGCGTTCCATCTTCCGGGAAGAAACACGAACAATCGCGGCGACTCCCGAGCGACTCCCACAAGATAAACGAATTCCATAAAAAATTTACACGGGATTCTCGTTATGCCTTTTTTTCCCCCGCTTCATTCGGTCCTTTCGTTCTCCGCCTGATTCGCAGACAGGCGAACGACGGTGCTCAGCCGATGGCAGCGAGAGAAGCGATCGCCGAGCGAGATCTTCGCGGCTGGGCTTTGCGCAGTCTTTCCTCGCTTCCTTTACAAGGCGTAAAATAGGTTATAAAGTGATTCTAGCGCCGTTTCGATTGCGCACTTGATTCCCTCGCAGAGGAAACAGGCGTCCATTAAGTATTTAGGCGGCGGCGAGCGAGGCACCAGGAGAAAGAGCGACGAAACGGAGCGTTCGCGATCGAGCTTGTATCGGGAGCGAGGAAGAAATTGGGACAAGATGAGCCAGGGGAAGAGACACACACACACGCACGTGCAGACACACAAGCGCAAGAGAAGAAAAAAAGAATAAGGACGTCAGACGAGAACGAAAAGCGACGCCTATAGGGAGCAAACTGTCGAACAAGGCAGAACACTAGGCCGAGAATGTGGCCGCCGATGGGATAAAAAGAAGGCTGCGCTTCATTTTGTTTTCTATTTTACGGTCTCCGCGTGATTGGGTGCAGCACTATAGCGGCTACGGAGCCTTGCTGCGTCAGCTGATTCGCAGGGCCGCTCTAACTAAAAGTGAGTTTAGACAACAGTTTCTCAAGAACGGACAGCCGGGCGATTTTGTCTACTTAACACTGGTTTGGTTTACAAACTAACTAGTTAGTTATGTAGGGTTTTTCCTGGCGCGAAATGTATAACTTCAGGTGTGCTGCTTATAATTAGTTCGTATTATAAAAAGTAAAAGACGTATATTGGACAAACATAACATATAGGATTAGTATTACCAAGAAGCATGCTCCAGGCTATACTTGATTAAGTAATTGACCGACCTGTGTAGATGATAGCAGCAATATCTTTTTAGTAAACAAATCGAGTGGAAATGTACTAGAAGCCCCCCTACAAACGAAACTAATACATTCACGTCTCAAAGAAACTCAAGGAACATATGAAGGATGTCATAAGTGAGGGGCTTCGCATTAATTTTGACCCTCTGGGGTTCTCTGTTTACGCACACGTAGATTAAACCACACGAACGTTTTCTGCACTCTACCCTCGTTGGAATGTCGCAGCCAAGGCGGGTAGTCGAACCCGCGACATCGCGCTCAGCACCATGAAGGACGCCGTAGTTATTGAGCTACTTCAGCCATTCTTTTTTCATTGATTCCGGAGAACTGAACGCGTATTACGAACAGCTGTAGAAAAAATGCACACAAAGGAAAACAACAAACGAGCATGGATTTAAGGAAAAACAAAAAACAATATCAACTCGTCAGTTGGTATATATCGTATATGCGAGGATGTCTACACACAAAACTTGAGAATAGATAACAGGTCTATTTCGTTTTCTCTTATCGTTCACGCACCTTCAAACGTTTTCAAAAGAGCCATAACATCCCAGAGGCTGTCTACAGGCTCTACAAAGAAACATCTACATATTTCCTACGTATTGTGCAAATAAAGTTTTGTCAGAAGAATTTATATAGCTCTCAACCTACTCGTGCGTACAGCAAAGGTTGACGATTCAGCGGTTGCCTTAATTGTCGTACCTGCAGTATAAGGTCCACAGACATTACGGATGCTTTACAGCCAAATATCAATAAAATATTCTGGAGACAGTCTATCAATGTTATGAGGGACTATTAAGGCCGCGTATTTCCTGGACTCAAATGAACAAGTCACTACAGGCGCAAATCTAGTCAATTGGAAAGCCAATAGGGAAGTTAAACAAACTATAATTTGACGTTTCGACGAGGGCAGTCTTCGAGGTAATGCACGGATTTCGCGAGAACCATCGGAGTTTCATTTACGCTAGCGCAGAACGACACCCACAAGGTTCTTTTGTTTTTTTTCCTTCGTTCGCTGGCCCCGCTGAAACTCCGGCTGGACGAAATACGGTGACAACATGAGCAGAAAAAAGTAAGGAGAAGGCTAGAACCGAATAAACAAATCAGCGAAAGTAAAGAACAAGAAGACAGGGAGGGGCGTCTTGACGCGACTGTCGCTGCTGCTGACTCGGGTGTCCGAGAGAGCTCGGAGCTTAAGAAAACGAAGCCTCGGGGGCGAGGAAAAGCGGAGGGTGGTTCGGGCGCCTCTGTACAGGTCTTTCACTTAAGTGGCGCTATAGGCGAAGGAGGAACCGATTGGGAACAACAGTTTTCTTTTAACGCTGCCGTTGCCGTTCGGTTAACGTTGCTTGGTACGTTTGGATGCTACGCGTTGCCCGATGAAAGTAGGGTTTCCGAAAATAAGCTTCATTGGACTGACTGCTTGGGGGGGGGGGGGCGGGGGGGGGCGAAATGCGAGAGATGGACGCCGGGAGGTCGCGCCAGTTTTCGTCTCTAAAGTGCGCCCCTATACAGACCAGTCAAACCTAACATACTCACATCACTTGTTTTGTAAGGAACGATAATATTTATTCATCCACAAGCAACCACTTTGTTTCGCTTCTGTGCTTTTTTTTTCTCCTGATAGTAAGTTTTAGTTTTCGTCGCCCGGGCGTTACGTTTATTATGCTATTTTCGTGGTTATAATTATTTCCTTTTGGTCGAAATCGAAAAAATCAATGACATCCAATACAAACAACATGACGCTGCGCTTGTTCTCGGAAAGTTTATTTCTTGTTGGGGATTGAGCTAACACAGGCACGTGGCAGACAATAGAGCCATACATTACACAATGCGGATGAAGCTCATAGACGTTATTAACAGTATGGTATGGTATGATGAACTTTATTTAATGTCTCGTATTCTAAACAAAGAAATGTATGAATTAAGAAAGCAGGAAGGACGGAAGAAAGAAAGACCAAAGTAAAAAAGATTACTGAATGAATGAACGAATGAATGAGTTCGTAAAAAAGAGTACTAGTTTTGCTTCCCAGCAAGAAAGAAATTAATTAATGAAGCAATGAAGGAAATGGTACCGCAAGCAAATAAACAAGGACAAAGTAACGCCAGGAGAGAAGATCAAATACGCAAATAAACAGTACAGCATCCCGACGCCGAGATCTTTTTTCGAACCCGGTTGATTCGTCGAAGGCACCGGGTGTTGAATTATCTCATTTTCCTTTGGCTTCTTCGTAACAAAGTGACCGCACTTTGTAGCGGTATTCGGGCCTAAAGATAGGTGAAAGGAAGCGGTCTCCAGGGGGCGTACGAACGCGGCAGGCGCGTCAGCGTAATTGTCTCCGCGAAGCGCTCAGCCCAGCTGTCAAAGAGAGCCTGCGGGGACAAAGATTGCAGCTTAAGGTAAGAAACACGGCCGACAACTGAGCCGCAAGGTGCTCTTGTGAGTGCTCGCAGAAAAAAAAATCAATAGACAAAAAGAAAAGGAAAGAAAAAGCCAGTAAACGAGCACACAAACATAAGAGGAAGTACCCTAGATGGGGAAGGGGGCCTTTCGTGAAGAAAACAACTATCTTTCGGCTCCGCCAGGCTGCGAATCACAAGCAGCCATTGAAATTGAAGGCTGTGGTAGTGACCAGGAACTCCGTCGTTTGTTTTGTGAGTAAGTGCACGTCTTTCGATTCCCTCCTTTCCGTACGTGTTACACTTTGTCGCCTCCGCGCACGCGCGCGCATCCCTGGTACAGAGGCGAAAGATAACGGTTATATAAAGAATGCAACGGCTATCCTCTCACAGTTCAGATCTCCTCACCAGAACCCTCAACTCGACCTGGCTGTTCAGGAACAGACGAAGACATACCGGGAGCAGACGGAACGAATCGGCAGACGACGCAACGAGTGGTCGCCCACGTCTGTCGGCCGTGCAGACGCGCCTGGTATACGCGATTGTCGTCTGCAGAGAAGCAGGTCAGCAGACGGCGCCAATGCTGGTGATTACCCAGTCCGGCACCGAACGCTTTAAGTAGCGAGTTGCCCTTAAATCACAGGGCTACGTGGTGGCGGATGCTCGAGTTTTGCGGCATGACGGCGAGCCAGCTGTGTCACATAACAAAGCCGTGGTCCCGTCTAGTTCGTAAGCATGTAGTTAGGCGCGATGAGGTCGCAGCGCAGATACGTCTGCCAACGTTCCACGCTTGCACAACGACATATCGAGGTCACTGGTCGCAGCCTTCGCAACGATAAAGATAGGCAGCTTATGGATCGCCCATGAAGTTACTTACAACTTACACTTTTACGCTGATACCGTTGGCGGCACAATGCTTATATGTGACACACACACACACACACACACACACACACACACACACACACACACACACACACAATATATATATATATATATATATATATATATATATATATATATATATATATATATATATATATATGCACGAGAGAAGAAGGGGAACCGAGGGGCTCGAGCCCTGTTAATCATGACCACATAAAGCCGACAGACAATGAAGCCAAGGAAAGCCTCGGGTAAATTAACTGTGGTTTAAATTGGAATGTAGAGCATAGTGAAAATAATCATTTTCTACATTCCAATTTAAACCACACTTAATTTACCCGATGCTTTCCATGGCTTCATTGTCCGTTGGCATTAGGTGAATGTATAACAATCCCATCGTAGATTAACATAAATAACCAGGAAATTAAGTAGATGGGAAAACGGCGCGGCGGTAGCTCAATTGGTAAGACCATTGCACGCGTAATGCGAAGACGCGGGTTCGTGTCCCACCTGCGGTCAGTTGCTTTTTTCATCCATTTTCATTTCCGTTAAGTTATCATTTCTTTATTACAATTAATAAGTGCAAGTGATTTCCCCCATGCTGATTTTGGTGTCGTTGCTTGTTGGCTTCTGATGATATGAATATATATAGACATATGAATACAGACACAGGACATAACCAAGTATGTTTTCCTTGGTCTATTTTAGTGCACACTAGCGAAGGGGTTGTTTTTAACGTGTATTTGGACAAAAATTTACAACGTATGTCCACAGGATCTCCATAGACAAGAAACATTACGGAAAATGAAGTAATCGAATGGATATAATATAAGCTGCAAGGAAAAAGACGGACGGTATCAATAACCTTTAGTGAGGTAGCTATGTGCACACAAAACGTATTTTGCATTTTCACGCATCTCCAGTGTTTCCACTTTACTGAACGACACGATGACGAAACTGAAGAGTCAAAGCGGCTATAAGAAATTGAATTGGTACAGAAGATGATAGACTGCACGCGACTTCAGATTACGGACTGCGTCATTTGGCGGACACGCATGCAAGCACACGCACGCAAACACGCAAGCGTAGATAACGATGACAACAAAAGACAACACAAAAAAACGTGTTTACAAACAAAGTGCGACCCAAGGCGAGCATTCGCCTATAATATGCAAAGTGGCGCACCCTGGTGTATTGCTACAAGTTGTGACAACAGCATGAAGAAAGCTGCGCTGTTGCAGTGAACTGCATAATGCATGCGCGCATTTCGCACTAGAACTTCCGCCAACGCGCATTCGGCCGACTTAACCGAGCGAACGCAATGTAATGAAAACCTTGATGCCCGCGCAAAATACACCACCCCTTTTGTGAAGGAGCTACCCTTCTTAGCCAGTAACGAAGCGAGGCATTAACTTGCGATGTTAATGCGAAAACACGTTGCAGCTCGTAAACTATTCCAAACCAGCGAAACAGCTTACTGCTCGTAACTTGTTGTGCTTTCTGATCAGAACGTTATGGTATAATAAGTTGAAGTTCTGACCCATAATATCCCTTTATCCTTTCTTCCCTCGCAGCATACCTCTCCCCCTCCTTTTAGTAGTGGTGGCTAAAGCCATATGCTTCTGAACCACTCATGACAAGCAAACAGACATACAGGTGTAGTTCTAAGGAGCTGAACGCCTCGCATTAACTCGACGATGCATCGCCTGTGCAAGTACGTACGCAAACACTTATAACTTGGGATGCGGGAGAATTATTTTGTTTTTGTGTGGGCTCTCGCCGTGTACACAATACCGCGCACGCTCGGCGTTCCATGGCCGCGGAAGGGGCTTTGTGAAGCTCCGCGAACGTACAAACACTCTTTCGTACGTACATAACATAAAACGCGCGCTCTTCCGCCGCTAGCCGCTCCATGCATTACTTAATTCGGCCCCGCGGGCAAGCAAGCAGGGCAAGCAAGAAGACGTTGCGGGACTTCTCACTACTAGGGGGCGCGCGGGTTGCCTGCCTTCCCCCGCGAGCAAGCGACCGAGAGAGCCATAAGCGAGAGGTTGCGCGCGGGGGGCTTCTCGATCGAAACTAATCTTCATTTCTTGACCTCGTGGAATATTAAAGCCTCGCACGGCAGTAGCGCGCGACGGCGACCGGACATCGCAGGGGCGAGCCCAGTTCGCCACCGCTGCCACCATGTTTATAGCGGCTCCCTTCTTTCCGGGAAATTGCCGCGATGCCTCGACGCAGCAGCGGTGGACGCCTCACTCCGCGGGGGCCAGCTGCGGTGAGCTCGTTCGTGGCGAGCGGCCGGAGCGATGTAGGAGCGGACGCGCCGTGAAAATTTTAAAACTGAGATCGAGCCGCTCGCACGAGCCGCATGCGTCGCTGGCTGCGGGTTATGTGGGCCGTTTCCGCAGCCCGACCGAGCCGCGAAACCGAACCGTTGTGAGCCGTTTTCTAAATGTTTTGTTTTTGTTAGCTTTCTGACGCGTTTGTTTCTACCTTACTTTTTCGCCGAGCGTAGGTGAATATAGCACCGCGTTGCAGGCCGTCTGATCGTTCCGCAAATAGTCGCCAGTAGGCCAGAAGATGGAGTGCGAATTTTATGCACCTGGAAGTGTACGAACGCACATTTTCGACGACGCTGTAGCCTCTCTTCCACGCATCTATAAACATACACAAGCTACGAAATGTTATGAAACGTTATGACTTTCCCGTTCCACTATTGCGAAATTCATACGCGCAAGTGTGTAAACGGCATTTTGCGAGCGATGCTGTGTAGCTGATTTATGAACGCAAGCTTCCAAATGCTGCACGCCTCTCCGCCGTTTCGCAGCGGCTTTCTTCCAGCGGGCCTCGATGCCACTTCCTCAAGAATTGAATTCCGAGGCTGGGATTTCGGGTCTAAAATAAGGGTTCTGCGGTCGCACGCTTTATACACAGGCTAGCGAGCTGAGCTTGTCGGTGCGTGTTAGAAGGATGTATTAAAGAGGTAGATAAAAAGAAGGACGCCTTTCTGCGCGAGTTATTCCATCCTTGAGGCAAGGAAAGTCGAAAATAACGCGACAGAAAAGACAAGTTTATAATTACAAGTTAAGCTGTATTGCTAAGGTATGCCTCTGTCAACAGGTCACTCTACCTTTTAGAGGAGGCTCGGTAAGTCAGAAGATATTAAAGAACAGCAAAACATCATTTTGGACTCTTTCAGGTGGGTAGTGGGCGCCATTAGTTTCCCGCCAGCCTGCCTTGACATCAAAGCTTACTGACAGCGTCTCCTTGGGTGTAGCTAAATAATTTCTTACTTACATTTAAAGAAAGGCTGCGCTAGGTACTAAATTTACGAAAGATCCACCTTTCCATCACCGAAATGACCCATATGAGGTAGAATACTGTGAAATGTATGACGTCACGCTGACATATTGGCACTGTAGTTTCCGTTATGTCTCGTAGGTACCTCGCGAAGATAGAACTGACGACAGGCGGGCAGCTCCTGAGCCGATCCGAGCAATTCTGCGCTGGTGCATTGCCTGTTGACAGCTTATTATTTTTTTTTTTTCGGGAGCCCTGTACTCTTCATCTCGCTCCATTTAGACTACATCAGCTGAAGGGGTAAAGCCTTCGCACACATTTTCCGTTTGCGTATATGAAACTGCGTTCCACATAAAACAGTAAATATGAGGGATATCGTTCCACGTATTTAAACGTGGTTCTAGGTAATAGCGTGTGGAAAGTTGTTACGAGCAACAGTCGCAATAGTTCGCTGGAAAACAGTCCCACATATTTATCATAGCGTGTTCGAAAAGTATGAGGTTGAAATGTATGAAACGCCGTCCTATAAAAATCGGGAGTTTCTGATTTCTATGTGGAATGCCGTTCCATTGCGTAAGCGGTGATTACTTGCATAAAATGTTATCTATAGGTGAAACCTAATTGGAGCGAGATTAAGACTTCATGCGTAACGTTAGCATGTTTTATCTCTGCGGAGCAGCTCTTATAGCAACGAAGTTGTGGCGTCACAAATCTTGTATGCATAAGTAACCGCTCGGCCCATGTTTAACTTATAATTGGATGCTCTACAGTTGTCGTACGCCCGCTCTCTTTCTCTCTCTCAATCATTCAGAAGAGTTCTTATACGAAAGTTTTCCCTGCAGCTTGTGGCTGGGAGTGGCGTTCACGAACGCATACTCCTATCGTTTGGGAATGGCCGAGAGCCCTATGGTGCGACTCCTGTGGGTGCGAGGAGACCATCGAGCACCTATTGTGTACCTGCCCTCGCTACGATGTCCAACGCCTCTCTCTGCGGGCAACTTTACACCGGCGGGACTCGAGACCGTTCACCGAGTCAAAGATACTCGGACCCTGGCCACACCCGTCACTGGCTCGAAAAGCGATTCGTGCACTATGGCAATACTTGAAGTGCACCGGCTTAAGAGACCGTTTATAGTGTCCCTGTGAATAGTGACCCTCCCACATGCACTCAGTGCGTACTCACTCCCTTTTTTCCTACTTCTATTCCCCTTTCTCCCACCCCCAGTGCAGGGTAGCAAACCGGATGCTCTTCTGGTTGACCTCCCTGCCTTTCCTATCCTTGTTTTCTATCTTTAATAGCATGCAAGTTATATGTACGTGTATAATTTGTTGTGTCCTACAGTTGCTCCCCCAACTGCATGGCACATGAAATGAATCGTAGGTCGTTCAAGCTGCGGCTCACACGTCCAACATGTAATATTTGGTCCCTACAAGAAAGCGACTGAATCTTTTTTTTTTCTTACAGTTCACACAGATGCAGTTTCTCGGATAGGCATCCAGTTTTGCAATGTAGGATACAGAGTTGCGGGAGATATAAATATTGTATACAGTCTACCTGGACAGGCGACAAAAAATGCGAGAATCACATCACATGTGGCACATAGCCCTTGCTTGGTGTTGAAATACGACGTATATGCTTCACAAAATAAAGTTTAATTTGTCATCACAATGGCATCAACTGGCCTCAGTGCCTCATACAATATGCTTTCGCTGTCGTCTAAAGCGTACTTCCAGAAAACTCTTAAGAAACGTAAGCGATCGAATACAATCATGTTCGCACGCGTGATGCACTCGTCGCCGCTTTAGCTGTACACGCCGTAGTTTTAGACTTCCTGCAGTTCATCGAATAATACTTGCGACATCATTACGCGCGCTGTTGAGAAAACACTGGCCGGTCAGGGTCCATGAATATTTCTTTCTTTCGATCGCTCTGGTCCCGCTAAGCGAAATAGTTGCCTCGGGCGGGTTTGCGATAATTCATCGTTTATGCAAATCGCGGCAGTCGTGCGCGAAGACCAAGCGATTACAATTTCTTGAGTGGATCCCGGACGTGCGAAGACGAAACGTACAAGCTCTACCAGGAGCTAGAAAGCCTGCTATTTCTTTTTTGCGCGCATGTAGTGCTTCTATACTTTGAAGTTCGAGGCAGTGTAAGGAAAACAGATTCACAGTAGACCACGGAGCTTTCCTGCGTTAAGCCTTGCACTGCCTTACCGTCGGTGTACGCGAGGACCTTTCTAGATGCAAGTGTGACACAAAGACGACACCAACTGTAATGAGCAAATCGAGAACAAGGTGAAAGCTGGAGCCAAGCTGGACAAGTGGACTTGTCTTCTTCAAGGCGACACCTTGTTCTTGTTTTGCTCATCGCCTTGAATTTACATCACCCGACTTCGCCCTGTTTTCCCACGATTCAATGTAGGAACTTGCGCAGAAGTAAACCTCAGCATTACAGTCAGTAAGTTTAGTCACGTCTGTGTATACGTGAAGCTATATGTAGGTATAAGGCTTCAAGTCCAATACTCTAGAATGTATACCTCCGTTCCCCACTTCACTTCGGCTCACTCTCGCTCGTTTCGCCTTCTTTCGCGGGCACAGGGACGGTATTTATCTTAATCACCGCTTCACTGATACGGCGGCCATCCACGGGGGACGCCTTAAACGGCTATTTGAGCTGCGATGTCCACCAGCGCGTGTGCTTCTTCGCGTCGACGGCGTCGGACGACTGAATGAGAGGTTCGTTATTCGGGCAGGCCTAAAAGCTGGCCTTCTGCAAGCCGCCACCTGCCCGACGTTCGGAATGATTCGCACTGGAAGAAGAGGGGGGAAACGCGCTTTTCACGTGCACATGCTGGCAGTACTTGTCTTCAGTTTTAACGTGTCCCTCCTCTCGCATTCCCACCGCGACGGCGACGGCGTCGTCAGGGAGCGTGACACCATTACGTTAAGCTGCGCAGCTCGTCCTGCATGCCTAGCGGGGCTCTCGGTGACAGTACTCGAGGCATTCCGCCAAGTCGGGAGCGGCGGCCTTCGCTTTTCTCATTTCCGAAGCGCCTTCAGGAAGACAAGTTCGTTGGAGGTCCGCCGGCCGAGCGTGTGGGCACGTCTTTCTCGTGTCTCTCTCTCTTTTTATTTTCTCCCGTGTCATTTCTGTCCTCTCGTGCGACAACCAAATGTTGTCGAAAAGCCAGCGTCGATCGGAAGTTGCCAGAATTTTCCCATTACCATCTGATTAATCAAATCAACCCCGGCGCGCGGGCCCGACTGAAGACAGCGAAGACGTCGAAAGCCAGCTCCGCTGCGCGGGAACAATTCGAGACTCGACGAGATAAGCGTGCCCAATCAGTGCCACTTGAGAATGACGCGCGTCGTTTATTGAAGAGCGCGGGACCCTGACTCATGATACGACCGGGTGCTTTGCATGGAAGTAGGCGCGGCGTGCCGTTGAGCCAGCCAGTTAGCCAGCCTGCAAGCCAGGTGGTGGCCGCGGAACGGTTCTTGGCTGGCGCGTGAGGTACAACGTTACAACGTCAAAGTCTGACGCTAAGGTAAAAACAAAAAATGTGGAGGTGGTCTCTGAAGCGAGCACCAAAATGCGGGCACGGGCAAGAAAAGTTGGGCCGCGGCTGACGCACCCTCGGCTATACCTTGTCCTTCAGAGTTCCTAATTTAGTTCGCACAATCACGATTCATTTCTTGCTTAGCTTTCGCTTCCCGCTTGGGATTCATCACTGCCGTGCTCAACTTTCGCAATCTTCCTGCGTATTTTTCTTCCAGAAGACCAAGTCAATGTCAGGCTATGATAAACTTTCGAACTGGTCCCAGTTCACCCAGAGGGTCTCGAATTTCCAGACTTTACGCAACCTAATTGAATGCGCCGAATCAAGAACCTCCGACGCCGGCAAAAGCGAGACACACTGAGAACAAAGCATCCGTTCTGTCGGTTCCTTTTGTTACGCAGCAGCAAGAGCTGCTCGGGCTTGTCGAGTTGCCAGCGTCATTTCCTTCGTTCGTAGGGTTGCAGTTAGCGCGGCACGGCAGATGTTCACGTCAAGAAAACCGCCTCGACTCTTTCTTTTTTTTTTTTTCGCAGGAAACCCCGTGATCCTTGGAAGCGCCAGGAGATGTACCGGTGGCAGGGGCCCGGCGCCACAAACCACTACTACGCCGCAAACACCGGCCGCAAGAGGTGCGACGAGGCGCGGGGACTGATGGGAAGAGACGATACCTTGAAGTGGATGAGACCTCACCACTGCTCAGGTGGCCGGGGGAAGAGAAAGGGGGGGAGGGCAGCGCCTTCCACGGTTCGCTGCGTCCGCACAAGACCACCTATCTCCTGGCGCATTCTGCACCGCACACCGCAGGGACGACAACGACGGCTCGAGAGGCTAATTGCAAGCGGCGCGCCGGACGACGAAACATAATGAAGTAAATTAGATGGCTGCTTGGTCCCTCCCACCGCGTTAGCAGCGGCGGCCGCTGCATAGCTAACTCCTTTTGTCTCCGCGACAAAGAAGAAAACAGAAATGAAGAAGCGACGATCTCTGGTCGAGCAGGGGGCAACGCATCGCGGTGGCCCGTGGCCTCTGGCGAGCTTTGCTGTGCGGCCACCCCGCCCGTTTCCCGAGCGAAAACAGCGAAGCGCACACGCACGATGGGACAGCATAGGAGAGAGAGCGCGCTTCTGTTTTTCTTTTTTTTTGGCCTGAGAGAAAGGGAGATACGAATCTCGAGTGGCGGCTACTGGACGCTCGGTCGGCCGCTCTGATTGGGAAAGGCGAATTAAAAAGGGACCGCGGGGTAGGAGAGAGGAGAAAGGATGCGGAGAGGAGGAAAGCCGACTGAACACTGTGTCGCGTACACAAAAGGCAAACGCGACTGTGTGCTCGAGGGCCGAAAGACCGCCGGAGAGAGGCAATGGCACAACAAGAAGCACTTGCGTTGCAACGTCCGTTTGTACGTGTGTGTTGCACACACGCTTCCGTCGTGACTGGTTGATTTCTTAATTCATTCATTCCATGAATGAATAAATCTCTAAAAATTCTTCCTCCACACGCAACACCTCAGCTGTAGAGAGAGAAAGAGAGAAATGAGATGCGAAAGGCGGGGAAGTTAACCAGTACATAGCTGTCCAGTTTGCTAGCCTGCCTCAGCTGTGGTGGTGGTAGTGGTGGTGGTGAGGGCCAGGACTCTAGGTTACATATGAACCACCTGGGGGTTCGTTAACACATGTCCAAGTTTCACGAACGTTTTCGCACTGCTCCCCCTTCTGAGTGTACCGCGGTCGCGGCCCAGAATCGAAACCGCGACGTAGTGCTGAGTAGCAGTATACGCACTAGCCACGGAACTCCAGCGGCGCGCGGGTGCGTGTGTCGTGTTTGTGACAAGTGCACGAGTGAGTGAACGCTAGTCAATTGCGCTCACGAGTGAGCGAGGGTGAGCGAACGCGTGAGTGAGGCAGTCGTGTTTCGTGTGCGAGTGACAGTGAGCTGTTTTGTGAGCGAGTGAACTATATAGTTAAGCGTCGTGGGGGAGGGAGCACGCGCCTTACGCACGCGTGCCACAAGCGCCGTGCGCTTACAGCAACCGAGCTTCTTCTGCCTCCTCTATCTCAATACCCGCCAGACTTCCTTCCCCGTCCCCTCTCATTCTCGGGTCACGTGAGAGGCGCGCGCGCAGACATCGCGACTACGCAGACGCAATCAATCAGGCCGGGCCAGTCCCAGAGAGTAACCGAGCGGTCGTCGCCGGAATGCCGCCGCCTGTGGGGTGGGGGGCTAGGCAGATATATCTGCGCCTTCCCTCGGGGGAGCGGTGCCTCTCTGTGCCGCCGTTTGCCGCCGGGAATGTCAGCGCAGCGTGCTCGCCCCTGGCTGCCGTCGGTGATGTGCTAACGCGCGGCGTCGGCAACGTCGGCGGCAGCAGCAGCAGCAGTAGCGCACAAAACGGGAGGAGGATCCAGAGAACGAACCGAGGGGCCCCGAGGCGCAGTGCCGTTGTAAGCGCGACGCGAAGTGGTGATTCTCGCTCGCGCGCGCGGGCGCGAACACTCCGCGGTTTTGGGGGAACGGGTTCCGTTCGCTTCTCTTTTCGGGAATTGAAAAGTCGAACGACGAGTCGGTATGCCATACGCGTGCGCTAGCGAGCGACATATAAGGCGGGCCACGAATGACATCGTAAGTATAGTGCAGCACACATTACTTTGTCCTTGGATATCGTCGACACAGAGATTGCAACCCTGGTTTTACATATGTAACCTTACTTTAGTTGGTCTCATATATGTGCGCAAGAAATGCGGAAGAAGTACAGAAAAGTTAACAGCCGCTAGCATACAACAGACTGACAAGGATTTGCGATAATAAAATGTGGACTACGTTGGCGCAAGTGTATGTACGCGTACGTGATATGAGAACCATGTGTTTGCACCAATGGCGCGGTGCGTGCGCGCGAGTGATAATACATTTGCATACACTTGAGAGTAACTTCGACCCCAAGTGTCAAACCGGAGCCAAGATTAAACCGGAGCCCTTCATTACGGCCTCTCATAGCCTGAGTGTTGCGTGGGGACTTTAAGACCGACCGACGGACCGACCAATCCTTCAGGAGAACGGCGGCAAATGAAAAAAAAAAAGAAAAGAATAAGGCAAGAAATCATATACTCGTGGTATGTGCAGGTGAGAGAGAGGTGTTGATGCTGATGTAAATACGGCAGAGCTTGTCAACTAGGCCCATGCATTGAACGAATGAAAACAATTTGGCAGCTTCGCACGAAGTAGTACCAGGCATTAATGACAGCGGTAGCAATGTTTTGCGTTGAGCTTGATATTTTTCGGACGGCTTTTTAACAATACGCCGGTGCGACATTTTGGCGCGAACCAGCACGTAGTGCAACTGCTGCTGGATGAAGGAACTGCTGCTGGATGAAGCCTGTTGTTCTGGCTTACTACTGCAGGCATCTGACAACACTGGTATTAAGATGGGCACCGCTCCAACGGCGTGCTTTGCAGGAGTGGCACCCTCGATAGTGCGCGAGATAGGACAGGCGCAAAAACGTCGGTGTTTGTGAGTGATGACGCGAAGCACATGGATGACGTCGGCTTGAGGTTCAGTACGTTTAGGTGATCCGTTCCGCTCAGACCAGTGCTTACACAAAACAGCTCAAGGCAGAACGCTGCTCTGGCTCTTGCAGGTGCGGAGGCCAGATATAAAGCATCCTCGGTGCAGAGCGGGTTTGTGGACAGGACTTGCCTGCTGAATCCATGGTTTTTTACTCAGCAGAATAACAAAGGCGCTTTTATAGCGCGCGAAGAACTCTCAGCGCTACTCTGAGGTCAAAGCACAGGGTGCGAGGCTAAACGGACTACCACGTTAATACAGAGCTTTAGACTCGGTGCTAACCTTCTAATATGCGGGAAACTGTATTCTCTTTCTCTCTCTCTCTTCATCCGTGTACCCCCTTCTTGCAGTGCGGAGTAGCTCTCTCTCTCAGCGTGTAGCGCTTATACAATCCGCTATACTGAGAACGGAGCTAAACTTTGATAGCGATATCCATAAACGGTTTATTTCAAGCAGCTTTATAGTGCCGTCTGTCGCAGTTATCATCACTTTTACTTGCCACAGAAAGGAAGGAAGACTACATTCGGCTTCATCGACGATTCGATCTTACACCTTAACGTAAGGGTTTCAACCAGAAGACAAAGCAGTGTCCTTAATGCTGCATACAATTTCACTGTGTGTCATGTTCACCTCTGAAAGAGGCAGTCCGTCCAACAGCATCGCGAAAACGTTAGACGAGGCCATAAAGGGACACGGGCCAGTTGACAAGGGCGGCGCGTCGCGCCAGCGCTACGTGGAGAGATGACATGCCCTTCCCCCACCCTCACTTCATATCTCCCCCCTCCCCCTTCTCATTCTTCGTCGCTGTCTCCGCCGGGACGTCCGATCGAGCGAGACGGGCCAATGAGAGAAGTCCGCGCACAGTGCGAAGCCTCATTAATAAAGATCAACAGAGAGAGAGAGAGAGAGATCGGCGAAGCAAGACATTGCAAAGAGAACCGGGAAAGTGCGCTCGCCAGCCAGCATGCCATAGACGCGCATAAAGAATGACAAAAGAAAAAGAAAAGAAAAGAAAAGAAACGGCGGGTCACGTGACGAACGCCCGCGACCCCCGCGAGAGGATGTGCCGTCGTTGGCTGCCGCGGGGCGGAGCGACGTAGCGTCGCGTCGCCGTCATGCTAATGCGCGACGTGTCGCGAATTAATAACAATTATCCCGTCCCAACCGTTTCTCTCCGCTTTCGGTTGTGCCATTGGCGTGGCGGCCGCGCTTACGTCCTTTCCGAGCCGCCACCGTCCTCGCAACCAACTTGTTCCCGGAGACAGCTGTGCCGCACTCGTGAGAGGACGCGACACATCCTTTCGCTTCGTTTTCGCGTGGCCCGCGTTGCGACAGTCTCGCCCATTGAAACGCCGGTCACGGTTTATCGAGCAAGTAAGACTCCGAAAGCAAAGAAGTCACGCCGTGTGTTGAAAAGGAGCGCAGTTCGCCGAAGAGCGCGCGGCGCCGCGGACAAATTTCGCTCAGCGCGGTACGAGGGCGGCTTAACGAACCTTTTGTCCCGTAGATTGTCGATAACGGCCTTCTCGGAGACTGTATAAGCTTCAAGGCTTCGGTCGGTCGGGAGAATCACGAGCCGCAGAGTGTGAGTAAATTAACCAAAGGTTAGGGAGGGAGAGTTGTCAAGCAATTAAGGAGACACTAAAGAGTAACACTGTAAGTTTAGTTTGGTAAACTGTTCTGTTTGCAAGTGTAATAACCAGCCCGGGAAAGGGCTGGTTATTAGGAAGGAAGATATGACGCGCAGTATTCCTTCTTGAATTTCAAATACGAACCGGAGCTCCACGGGTTTAAATGTACTTTATCCTGCTGAAGGCTCATCTGTATTGCTGTTGCTTTGTTGTATACGTCGTTTTAATTTATAAGTAGACGTTCTCCTTATTCTGAGCAAAGAAGAGAACTAGAGAGATGGGGAGGGGGGGGGGGGGTTAGGCTTAATACTCATTCATCAACCTAACTGAGATCCCCATTTCCTGTCACATGGTCCCATTCCCATCACCAGCAAATTTTTATGTGGTATGTTCAGAACAGTCATACTGCCCAGAGAACTTGAAATATACTACAATATGACTATACTTATTCTGCGTCCTGTTCCGCAGCATCAATCGTGGACCCTTTTGCTAGTTCGCGTAACGTATACCGATTATTCTTCCGCACATTTTTTTTTTTTAAATACGAGAAAGAAGAGGCAGTGGCTCTGCGCATAAAAACATTACGGATGGGAAGACTTGCAGGGACAAGTTATAGGCGCCCCGGTACCCCACTCGCGGATATGGCTTTGGGCTGCTGAGTTCGAGGTCATGGGTTCGGCTCCGATCACGGTGCACTCATTTCCATGGGGGCGAAATGCGAAAACGCTGGAGTTCTTAGGTTTATAAGCACACTTGAAAGATCCCCCCCTGGGGTGGGGGTGGGGGTCAAAATTAATCCGGAGTTTCCTTGCATGCTACAGCGTGCCCCTCAATTAGATCGCAGTCTTGGCACGAAAAAGACCAGAACTTAATTACACATAATAGCGAGTTATAGCGCCGATGATTCCAGACTAGCACCACGGACGTTTAGGCTATAATTGGCTGAGGCAATTAGAAGTTGATAGAAGCTAGCCAAGCTGACCGTAGTGCAGGAAAGACACATGCCCGAGGGGTGTCCTTCCGCCAATGCTTTCTTCTTTCGATCTTTCTTTCTTCGTTCCTTCGTTCATTCCTTCAAACATCGGTTTCTTTTTATAGAGTCCTTCAACGATTGCAATCAATCAATCAATCGAAATTCATATACAACAATACACTCACAACAATACCGCTCCACGGTGCCTGCGCGTCCTGCCATCCACACTTCTTTCTTTATTGCGTTCTCCCTTCCATCTGTTCTTTTCTTTTTGTTAATTTCACGCTGGGCTCCGCGCGGTCCAGTACCACGCCGTACGCATCTCCCTCGGGCGCGGCGACCTCCTCGGACCTTGAACAGCCGCGACGCGCTCGCCGCTTCCACGCCCAAAATGAGTGACGTGACGCGGAGGCCTTGACTTCCGCGACGCCGTGCTCGCACGGGCGGGCTGCCGCTGATGAGAGAATTACGGAAACCGCAGCACGTATCGACGCTGCGGCAGCGCGCTCGCTGCTGCTGCCGCGGCAAGGACTTTTCTCGCACAATCGACGTGCGCGCCAAACCGCTGTCACACATCGAGTGAGGAAGGGGAGATCGTTCGCCATTGTTTCTTCCTGGCGCGCGGAGCGCAGTGCGCATGCATTTAGCCGCGCGTTTTGGAGGCCGCCGCCGCCGCCGCTGCTGCTGCTAGTGGATGCATGGAGCGAATTGGACGGGGAAAACGTTTATTGAGCCTGCAGAGCGAAGAGGCATTGGGCGATTCGCCCGAGAGACGCGAATGGGGGCGGGCTTTTACGGATTCCCTTTAGCGCGAACCGTGTGTTTTTCCCTTCGCACGTGAATCCGCAGAGAACGGGCGTGCACACACATGTACGTGCACGCCGGCGATGCGGGCAGCGAGAAGACCACGCGCAAGACGACGCTGACGCACGTAAGCGTTCGCCGACCTCGACGCGTACGTGACGTTTTTTCTTCTTCTCGGCTGTTGCCTTTGGATGCCTGTGTGTGTGAGCGAGCTACGCCCCCGCATCGTGAATACACGCGAGAAGAACGCCATTGTCTTCTGGAACCAAACAGTTCGCGCTGCCGTTGAGTCAGCTTGACTTGCCACGCGGTGTTAGTAAGTTTAAAGGCGTACCAGCATCACATTCCGGCTAGTAGTTTTTTTTTTCGCGATAGGTAAGGGTCTAAACCTTCTAATCCTTTGAAAGTGGTTACTGGCAATTGTTAGACGGCCTTAATTTACAGTTTCACGGACCAATTTAGGTACATACCCGGAGAGTGAATGCGCCGCGGATAAGATGTGTCGACTGGCTTTGTTCTTGCGAGCACAGTCTATATTGACACGCAGCCTTCAAGTTTTGTTTTCATTTTAGGGTGCAGCTCTTTTAGGCATAGAGTTTCTCACCATAACACCTAGAGGGAAATCTGGCGCCACCGTCTATGGGAATTTCTTAAGGGGCGCCGTGCCGTCATGGCAATGACGGTATATGTGTCTGCGAGGCTCGTGTTGTAAGAGGCTTCGTCTAGAACGTGGATATGGCTGCACAAATAACGCGTTCTTGAAATTAAAATCTTCATGAAATGTTTCCATTCACGTAAATTCCATCTTTACTCACCTACAATGCATGAACAACCGAAGAAAAGCAAGAACAGACGGCAAACTGGTCCAAAGCGAGCGCGAATCTCGTCGTCTGTCCTCCAACTTTAGCGGCCCACTGATAACGTATCATATTATTGTAGAGGGAAATAAGAATTTCTTATAGTTAAACAAAACATGTTTTTGTGTAATAATAAAGTTAAAACAGCTTTTTGCGTGATGTTTTAGTAAAACATGAATCATTGTGACAGACGGAACAGTGCTTGCCTGGCTCTCCGAGAACGATGCCAATCCGAAGTCACAATATACCGGCATTCCCACACATACCATAGACAGCACAGCAGCGCCAGATTTCCCTCTAGGTAATATGATGAGAAACTCCATGCTTTTAGGCGCCCGTTCCCGGGTTGAGCCTCGGCGTTCCTCGGCGTTTAACCACGCGAACGGGATCGTGCTACACTGCTCGCGCGTTCGTCGTCGTCTCCTTTCACAGCTGACTACGATGACGCTGATCGCGATATAGCGTTCCCATACTCGCAATCAACACAGCAAGCTGAGCGAGTTGGGGACGGAACGTATTCCTAGGGGTGGGCAGCGCAACCAGGACGAAATACAAAAGCAAGTGCTCGATGCGAGCGCAGACTAACAACTGGTTTATTTTTTCAAACAAGTGATTAAATATACAGGGAATGTGATCACGTGATGAAGTGACGCGTACTAGTCGTGAAAGGGTGTCAGCTTTTTTTGCTGTTCAAAAACTCCGCTTCTTTATCATGCACAGAAGTCTGGCTGACGCATGCGCCTGAGTTGACATGACATGCAGTTTTGTCCTTCGCCCGGGTTCCGCTGGCCACCCCTACAGATATGTTCCCATACCAGCTGCTGCTCCATCTGCGAAGGCGCTGACTACGAAGGCGAAGACCGAAGCTCTGACCGCACTGCGAGTCAGTGGGGTGATTTCGGTCTATAATTCCTGGAAGTATCGTAATCATCGGACATTTTTTTATCAGCAACGCCATAATATTTTGCCTTAATGCCACACTATCGACGTTAGCATATTTTACTACGTGTTATGACGTCACAGAAGATGCCCGTCGATGACCAAGTTCGGCACTCCAGGACAACTTTAGCATCAAATTTAAACATCTTCTTGAGTGTTTCCCAGCCTTCACATTTAACGAGTGTGATGATTTCGCGCTCGAGAAGCGCGTGGTAGAATTTACGCAACTTTTAAAATATGCAGTACTAGTCAGGGACCGTACTAACCAGTCAGTCAATAATAAACAGTGTTTCCGAAGCTTGCATGCGCAGCCTTCGCATTTCTACACTGTACTAGTAATCTGCGAACAAGGGATTCTACAGCTTTTTACTCGCTGCGTTCACAAAGCTATTTCGAAATTAAACGTTTTTGTCATGTTCCCTGGTCCGTAAGCTTCTGACGAAGACTGTACATGCCAGCGCCAACCCCCTAAGAAATTTAAACTTAAAATTAAATTTTGGCGCTTTATGTGCCATACCCACTAAAGGATTATGAGGCACGCCATAGTGAGGGACTCCGGATTAATTTTGACCACTTGGGGTTCTTTAACCTCAGCACAGTGCACGGTACACAGGCGTTTTTGCACCTAGCCCCCATCTAAATGCGGCCGCGGTGGCCGCGATTCGAACCCGCTAGCACGGGATTAGCAGCGCAGCGCCAAAGCCACTACACCATGACGGAGTGCTCCTAAGAAATATACAGAATTCAGCAGCAACAAGCAGAGAAATCTCGTCACAACACTAAATAATAAAATTTCTTGTTCCATGTGTGTGCACTTCTTTATATGTATAAATTTCCGTCTCCCCTTACCCTTTCCCCGGTACAGGGTAGCCAACTGGATATCTATCGTCTGGTTAACCTCTCTGCCTTTCTTATCTTTTATCTCCTTTATCTCTCCTTCTCTCACCATATCGTATGCCACAGATTCGGCTACTTGCAACTTTCCCGTTCGCTCTGCGCAAAACAGCATGAAAAAAGATCATGGCATGTCCCCGAGATAATGCGTCGTCATTCCAGACACGGTGTCAGAAGAAGCAGAAAATAAATAAATAAATAAATAAATAAATAAATAAATAAATAAATAAATAAATAAATAAATAAATAGGGAACGATGTGGAAGGAGGTCTACATCAGCGAGCAGCCTTTCACCATGACGATCACACTCGAATTCAGCGCGCGCTGTGCCCCGGGCCAAAGTCGAAGCACCTATCCAAGCCGAGATTCGGCTATAACACGATTCGGCCTAGCGTAACATGTAGCCACAGAGCCCCGAGGTCAGCAAACGCTGTGTCCTTATACAAACAACGACATTTTCCCCACCTATACAAGTAACTAAGGCCACACACACACACACACACACACACACACACACACACACACTACTTCAGAGGCACGTCTTGAAATCGCTCGAGTCTTCGTCGTCATAACATCTTCCTATACACCTACCTGCCTCGGAGCCATGAATCTATTCTGGCTGGACCACGTCGTTCGCTTTCTCGAAGAGGACGAAATGAAAATGCCCCCCCCCTTCTCCTTTCCTGCAAAGCGTAGTAGCCCACTTCTCCGATGCAGTCCTTTCAACTCGAGGCTGCGGAAGTAGCCTGACGTCCTGACTCCGGTTCAGAAAGCAAACAAATAGCAACGACCGGAAAGTAAACGAGAAAAGAAACAAAACCAAACAGAGGCAAGAAATTTTCCTGGTAGAGGAAGACCAACCAACCAAGCAAATTGCGGAGACACGTATAACGAGTCGCCTGGGGCGAGCGATACGTCGACGCGAAAATGCAGCAGAGAGAGAGAGAGAGAGAGAGAGAGAGAGAGAGAGAGAGAGAGAGAGAGAGAGAGAGATCGTACCTACTCTAGCTCAATAAAGCCGTGCAAAGACTTGGAGAGCTGCAGTTCGCCTACAGGCGGCAGCCAATCCCAGCAGCGACTGTGTGCCGAACCACTGCGTTGATCCACGCTGCAGACGCCCAGTTTCCCACATCGTCTTTTACCGAAAGGAGCAGGCGGAGGACATTCTTAGAGGAATGTGTTTCCTGCTTGACCGTTCCGGTTACCATTCGAATTAGTTGTAAACGATACCCGTGAACTGGGGTGCCGTTCGCTCGCTTGACCTTTGCTCGTCGAGCGCTGGTAACGGCAGTGGCAAAAATGGCAAGCGAGAACGTGGCAGATAAGCAGACGACACTGCAAGGTGCAGCGCATTTCCACACGGTGTCATATCTGTCGCGCTTAGCAAGAAACTAGTGTTCCGAATAATATCTAAAGGAAGCTAGATTACACTTTGCCAGCGAGACTATATAGATATACGCTACAACAAACAAAGTGGCACGAGATAGCCGTGAGGCGGGTGCGTTGTTATGCTCCATCGTAAATATTGTTAGTGGGTGGATTGGTGCCGGACTATGGGTTTCAGGCAAAGCGAAAAAAAAAAAAGCTATGTTCTGGGATTATACGAGCCAAAACCATGATATGACTATGAGGCATGCCGTAGCGGGGTACCGCGGATCAATTTTGACCACTTGGGGTTCTTTAACGTGAACCCAGCGCACGAAACACGCGCGTTCTTGCATTTCACCCCCACCGAAATGCAGCCACCGCGGCCGGGATTTGAACTCGTGTTCTCCGGCTTCGCAGCAAAGCGGGAACGACGGGAACACGAGGAACAGACGACACTCGTGCTCGTGTCGTCTGCACCTCGCGTTCAGGGCCATTTTGAGCTGTGCATAGCCACTCATTTAGCACTCATAATTTAGCACTTGCTAAAAAGGGGTGCTCAACAAGCACAAACACGACCACGATTTTTTGTGGCTTTAACTAAGAAACAAGTCGAACAACAATGAGTGATTCGTTAGCGGCAAAGGTTTTCTGGCTCATATACGCGGCATTGCAACATGTCGAACAGCTAACGGACCGGTTCATAAGTGAACTGCTAAACAAAGTAAAAAAAGGTTGGAAAACGTAGCTTACATAAGAGCTAACGTGAGGTTAATCAGGTAGTGACACTGTTAGTGCAAACTTAGTTGTGACGTACGACCATTGCTTATCAGTGGAAAAGCAACTAGCATTACACCTGTTGGATTTATTTGGTCAATATATTTATTCCCCAACGACGGAAGCCGTGTACCATCAAGCTTCACGAGGCTCAAGAGAGTTGTTTCTTTACTAGACTTGCGAGCAAAGCGAATAGGCGACCCCGGAATCGAAACAGCAGGATGCGATACTTGCGGAAACAGGATGCACCACGGTGGAGCTGTATGGGAAGGTGGTCGGGGCACCGCATTGAGGCCGCACATTAGACCGCTCTTCCGCTATTTTTCCACCTTTTGCTCGGTTTTGTCAATTTTATTCAATCCCTCGTATATATATGATGTCAAGCGCAGGCTAACGAAAGTGGGACTGTGGTACTCTTTCAGACTTTCTCTAGTTTTTCTGCAGATTATGCGGTCCCGACTTTTTTACAATCTTTGTAAGCCTTTGCTCCAACAGTCTTCCTTTACTCATACCCCACTAATTCAGTTCGTTTTTTACGCCTGCTGAATGAAAGGGAAAAGCAGGAAATGATTGTTGGGCACTTTCCCCTTCAAATGCATGGTCATGAACTCTTCCAACGTTCGCTACTTATTAACACTCTGTCCAAGTTCCCTTTCCTCGTACCCAGTTTTAATTCCCCTGTCGAATAAAATAAAGGACAAAATGTCTCCCTAAATTCCCTAGCGTATTCTCTAAAAATACACTGCATTCCCAATTTCCCCAAGTAGCTGGATGACACTCCTTATTTCTTTCATCCTCTCCACACTTTACCTTTTCCATAGCATTAATTACTTATATAAATTCTAGGATCTTACGTGCCAAAAGCACGATCTGATTATGAGGCACGCCGTAGTCTGGGACTTCGGATTAGTTGTGACCTTCTAGTGTTCTTTACCATGCACCGAAATCTAAGTACAGGGCCGTTTTTGCATTTAGCGCCCTATCTACATGCGGCCGCCACGGCAGGGATCGAGCCCGGGACCTCGAGCTCGGTAGGGTAACGGCATATCCGCTACGCTATACCACAGCTGGTCCTCATTCGCCTACTGCACAAAATACTATACGCCCAAAATTTCTACATTTCCCTAGCGTTTCCCCATCCCCCTTGTCCTCCCTTTTCCTTTGCTTTCGTTTCCCAAATCTCCTCTTCCTCCCCACTCTTTCTCCCCTACACAATATCGTTCCCTCCCCTCTTCGCCTGACGAAGAAAAAAGAGAAGGGAAAAGAAAGAACGGAAATGGAAGGAAGAGTCCATCCCAAAGACGACGACGACAACGAAGACGCTTTCACTGCTTTGCGCCGAGCGTCCCCGTATATATATATATATATATATATATATATATATATATATATATATATATATATATATATATATATATATATATATATATACACGCCCTTGGGCCGGAAACACTCCACCCACAAGCCAAATAGCGGAGGCAACCAATATGAGGCTCTCGTTATATTTTTTCCCTTTTTTTTTTGCCTCCTGGTAGAAGTAGGCGCCCGTTCAATAAGGTATATCCGGGGAACACGGCGGAGGACAAATATCGTCGCCCGACGAAAGGACGCGCCGCGGTGTGGATGGTATACTATATAGGGAGTCATGGGAAGGCGGGGGGCGGCAGAGGGAGGAGGACAAGAGATAGCGCGCGAGGACCTCAAGGCGCTCGGTTTCCAAGAAGCACACACGGTACGACTACGCAACGCCATCGCCGTGTTCTCGTCATGACCGTTTCGGTAGAGGCAAGCGAAGCGAGATGGAAAAATAAAAGAACAAAAAGGAACTATGGTGGGAAGAGCAGTTGACACCGCAAATGGTGACAGCTCTAGGATGTACGCGGACGTTGTCGGATGACAAGGCGAATCTGCCGGAGTGAAAAAAAAAAATTTGAAAAGGAAAAAAAAAGTGACGAGAGAAACGGCCGGAAACCGTAGAGGACACTGCGTGTTTACTCTGCTACTTTTATTATTTATTCTTTTTCTTGTCAACGGCTGAGTTTCGTTTACCCCGTGTAGGAGTGGACATTATTTGCCGTCGTAATTTCTTCGAGCGCGTAAATAAATAAAAAACAAGGCGCTTCGGAACAACTTTCGCGTCATTTTTCTTTAAGTACTATATATATACACTGCAGACGCTGTTTTTCCACCTTGACGGTTTCCAGTGAGCGATAATTGGATTTACACTTTCGGAGAGTTAATGAAAACTACAGTGCGCTCTTGTCATCATTGGCTCGCTTCACTTTATCGCCGTTGAAAGGTCGATGCCGGATTTTAGCAAACCATATATAGCTACCTCGTCGGAGTCAACACGAGAAGAGGTCTCCAGAGTAATTTCATTGCCCCAGCAATCGAAGTTTACAATACTGGAGTGGTCGCGCCATGAGAGTGCGCTTTGCAAGCGAAATAAAAGAAAAAATAATCACACATTTCTTTACTGCCTTCTTCGCAGGGTAAGAGGAGTCGTACACAGACGGAAGGAAGGAAATTAAAGCACGAAGAATAATTGAGTTCCTTAGAAAAAAAAAAGATAAAAACACGCTAAGGTGATACACAATCAGTGGAGTGATCGATTAACACGTCTGCGTGCCCTCAGTGAAAAAGATTACGATGGGCAGCGTTAAAACCCGGAAGACGTTATGCCGTTGATATCGCTTTATTATTTCATTAAAAGGTCACGAGAGAAGCGAATAATGAGGTAAAAGCCTTCGTTAATATTAACGCTGACACCAAGCTCACCTTCAACCAAGTGCAGCTAACGGAAGAGCAAGTTCATCATACATATATGGGAAGAATCCGCCGGCTCTATCGATAAGAAGATGGAAGATTGTGCTCAATAATCATAGGTTGTTTTTTTAGTGTGGTGGGGTCCTAACTTCGTTGTGCGGTCCACTGATCTTCGTTAGAGAAACAGCAACTGGACGTTTATTGCATTTCAGGGAGCAAAACTTTTTCTTTCGGTTACGTTACCGCGTTCGCATTGCCGCATTCGAGCTTCGTTTCTCACTGTCTACGCGCAATGTCTAGAGACACTTAATAAACGCTACTTCAAAGGATGCGAGCCTTATAGTTGAAGCCTTCGCTTGGCTGCAGCATACTAGTTTTCTGAACGTCCTCATCTTCTCGTTTATCCGCGACGGCAGTCATCGTTTCTCTACTAGGGCCGCTTCATTTTCAACGTCGCTTGGAGCGAAAGCCAAAAAAAGTAAGGTTAGAAGAAGCGTTATTTCCACCCGACAGAATTCTTATAGAGGCTTCATACGAACTTGCTCTAGTAGTAAACAATTTCTTTTTTTTTTTAAAGCAAGTGCTAAATCAAAGACAGAAAGAGAAAGCGAAGCGGCAGATATACGGTGCGCGTCGGGAATATTTGGCGCGGCTGGCGAGACGCGAAGCTTCGTGCAGACGGCGTCGTGTCACGCCGTCGAGGTTTAACAAAGAAAAAAAAATGGCGCGGAATAAGCGGCTGGGTAGGAAACACCTGGGATCCAAGAATGCGTAAAAGCAGCTTCGCTCATCGCGCGTCGGCGCGTTCCTGACGCACGCGTCTCATCTCGTTAGGGAAAAAAAAGGGGGAACGTCAAGGCCGACGAAGTCGAAGCAGCCGCGCACGCTTGCCAAGCAATTTGGCTCCCGAGGCTTCTCTGCTGCTGCTGCTGGGCGCCGTGATCCGAAGCGACCAACGCACACACGCAGAGAGAGAGAGAGTGAGAGAGAGAGACACACAGACACATACTGAGCGAGATGCAGACACACACAGGCACATACCGAGAGAGAGAGAGGGAGAGAGAGAGACATACAGAGAGAGAGTGAGTGAGAAAGGCAGACACACACAGGCACATACAGAGAGAGAGAGAGAGAGAGCGAGATTGAGAGAGAGAGTCAAGCTGCCTTAGGTGCTGAAGAAATCGAAAAAAAAGCGCAAAGTCTCTCTTAAGAACTTGGATTGACCGTTGTAGTATGCACGCACAAAAGAAGACGATACTACTTTTTTGAGCAGCACATTTTTAAAGCGAAGGTTTCTTTGCACAAGTGACAGAAATTAGCTCCAGAATGGCGAAGTATAGTGCGATGGTTAACACGCCCGGCTATACCGATTGCAAATCGGAGCAGCTGTGGTGCGAGCTCGATTCCTACTGGCGACGGTAGGCGAAATTGGGTCTTTAGCTAGGCGACGGTGATTGAGAGTGATTACATGGCGCTTCGAAGGATGAACGAAAGGGGTGGTCCGGACGGAGAGGGGCTGTGTATAGCCAGCTATTGGGCATACTAATTTTCAGAGCGATGCTTTCGTTCGCGTCTTGCCTTCACACTGCGGGCTCTGGGCCCGTGGCTTGGGCCCGCAACTTGGGCCAATGGGTACGAGCAAACTGGCACGATGCATATCGGGTATTTAGACGTTCTTGGCTAATCGCCACAGAATATATAGGCGTGTCATTAAAGCTACTCTGCGAGGGAGTTGGTGCATACTTGTGTTTCGTCCTTGAAGAATGATGGGTGTAACGTTAAGGGATAAGAAGAGAGCAGATTGGGTGAGGGAGCAAACGCGAGTTAATGACATCTTAGTTGAAACCAAGAAAAAGAAATAGGCACGGGCAGGGCATGTAATGAGGAGGGAAGATAGCCGATGGTCAGTAAGGGTTACGGACTGGATTCCAAGAGAAGGGAAGCGTAGCAGGGGGCGGCAGAAAGGTGGACGGATGAGATTAAGAAGTTTGTAGGGACAACATGGCCACAATTAGTACATGACAGGGGTAGTTGGAGAAGTATGGGAGAGGCCTTTGCCCTACAGTGGGCGTAGCAAGACGGATGATGATGATGATGTGTCTTGTCCTTGTTCCTTTCTGATTGTACGTGTTTGCGCTGTTATAATTTTCAAAAATATAGGCGTGTGTCACGGCAGGGTAAGGTGTCCGGATAGACAAGACGCACGCGATGCAAGAACAATTCCCCTGCAGAGAAGTGAGGAAGTCGGCATTGAAAGCAGCTTAGTGCGGAGAAAGAAGTGAACAAAGTGGAACCAAGGGTGCCCGTTGAGCGAGGCGCGTTGACGTACATATGAGTGAAGAAGAAGTGAATACATTACGGTAAACATCGAAGAGAGAGCTTCGCTTATAACTGATTACCAGCTACGTGCGGTAACGGCCACTTCATTTTTCTTCTATAAAGCATGGATCTATATTGGGCGACTGCCTCGAAACATGCAGCGGCGAGCGAATATATACACTGCCTTACACTCTGAAAGGGAGTTGTATAGGTGCGGCAGCCAAGTTACGTTCGCTCATTCGCCAGGCGACACAAACGATGCGAACAACTTTCCATGTCGCCGTTCCTCGGGAACTATAGTTTTTTTTCGTAGCACGGAGGCCCGCGGAGTCGGTGCAGTGCAGTTCTGTGGGCATGCAGAGCTGGTACCGAATTTCTTATGTTCTCATCGAGTACATTCGGGGCAGACAATGAACTTCATTTCCCACGGCTTGATTGGTTCTATTTTCTCTTTTACGGTATCTTCGTCGGTTTTACTGCTAGGTGCGAAACATGGAGGACAGAAGGAAAGAGGGAAAAAGCGGAAAAACAGAGCGTCGGTCGCTGTCCACCGGTGAAGGAAAAAAAAAAAAAAATAGACGGCGCACAAAGCGATAGAATTATCGGAGCGCCTCCGACAGTTCCCAATGAGGTAAAAAAAAAAAAAAAAGAAAAAAAAGAAGAACGAATGCGTTATTAGTACTTTACCCCGGCAGCGTTATATAACCCAGTCCCCGTGCAAGATTGCTAAAAGTACAGCAATAACGTGGACAAAGAAAGTTTCTTTTGTGTGTGTGTGTGCGTGCGTTTTTTTTGTTTTTGTGTTTTTTTTTTACTTGGAACACCTTTCTTCAAGGAAACTGTCATACTTATGGCTCTGCCGTTTCTTTTTTTCCGATAGCATGTAGAAAAAAAAATTAAGAACAATTTCAGCGATAATTTGCTAATCAACAGAAATGTGCTACTTTTTCTATTGTTCAATGTGGGTCCTATGAATAGTAATTGCGAAATTTAAGCGTACGAATGGTGAAATCCTCCGACTGTTAGCGCCCCTTTAGAGATAGATATGCGACCCTAAAGCGTGCTACGATATGCATTAGCGTTACAGTTAAATTTACTAAAACTGCGCCTCTAGCGATTCGGCACGGACTTCTCGGAAGTGCAGCTATATTTAGTGTACTTATGCTAACCAGACGTGACATCACTGCTCCTCGGCTTCAATATCGCAGTTATAACGTTCGCCCTATAAGGTTAGTCATTGAAAAGCGAATTATCATACTTTAGTCAATTCGTGAATTACCGCTGTAGATTTTCTTGCTGCTATAATGTCCGCCTAGCGATTGTTGCGTTTCGCCTGCGACACGTGGTTTTGCCGGCGCGACTGCGGCGGGGCGGCAGACATTTTGGCCCGATCGTCGTCGCCGCAACACTCATCGCCAGGTGTTTCCAGGCGCGACTGCGGCGATGCGACCGCCTAGGGATCATCCTCGCATTCCAGTCATTGTGCCCGAAACAGGCGATGCCAAAGCAGGGATCTCATTCCAGTCATTGTGCCCGAAACAGGCGATGCCAAAGCAGGGATCTCGTTCCAGTCATTGTGCCCGAAACAGGCGATGCCAAAGCAGGGACCATCCTCTCATTACAGTCATTGTGTCCGACCGGCAGCGCCACGACAGGGTGCTACGAGATCGTGCTCGACATGGTGCTACGGCATCGCTACGACAGTGTGCGTCACCATTAGCCCATTGTACATTCACGTGCTCGTCTTTTGAGGGGTTCCTTCTTGCCCTCAACTGCGAGAGTATAAAAACAGCTGCCCCCGGACGCCAAAAGGAGGGCTCCGATTTCTTCTGTTGAGTGAAGTGCTCTCCCGTCTCTCTACTTCGGTCAAACCTGACCGCCAACTCTTTGCGATGTTAAAATAAACAAGTTGTTTTGTTGTTACCAGTCGACTCATGCTTTGCCGGGACCTTCGGATGCTTCCAGTTGTACCGCAGGCCGCCAGGCCAACGCTACCCTTGGGGCTTGCGACCCAGGTACAACCACGGGCGTCAGCGCCGAGTTCCCAACAGATCGTACCAGCGGTCGGATCCAAACATCTGGTTGGCAGCGGTGAGATCGCCTCCGACTTCAAACAACTGTCTGCCAGCGGAGAGATCGCGACAACGGAGGCCAGCAGCAAAGAGATGCAGTTGACAGTATGCTGAGCAGCTCAACGACGATCCGGGAGCAGTGCAACGAGCCCTGTGTGACGACTGGTTGCCTGCAGCGGAACGACTGCGCGGAATTCCTGCCTGCGAGGTTTGGTGAGTGCGGGACTTTCTTCTTCTGAGCTTTGCCAGGCTTTTGTTAGTGTCAGAAACAGAGCTGGTAATTGTGGTTGTCGTTGCTGCCGGGTTAGTTTGCGGCAAGACAATAGTAAGCAGTAGAGAAAGCAGCATTCAGAGCAGCCATGGATTTGAAGTCGTTGCGCAAACCGAAATTGTTGGAGCTTGCAAGAGAGTTGGGTCTGGATGTCTCAGACAAACTAAGAAAACCTGAACTGCTAAAGGCTATTCTTGAGTTAGAGGCTGAGGATGACGAGCTGTCGGAATGCCTTGAGACTATTGAGGAGAGGTCAAAAAGACAGGAGCGCGAACTTAAAGAGCAAAAAGAGAGACATGAGCGCGAACTTAGAGAGCAAAAAGAGAAACAGGAGCGCGAACTTAAAGAACAGAAAGAGAAAGAAGAGCGTCAACACGCTTTGGAAATGAAGCGTCTCGAGGTAGAGATGGAACGCGCTCGTAATGGAAGTCAGGCACACGGTGCAGGAGAACGAGTATTGTTCAAAATGACTGACCTGATGCGGCCGTTTAAGCTTGGAGAGGACATTGGTTTGTTCCTGGTTAACTTTGAGCGAACGTGCGAGAAGCAGGGGTTCTCTCGGGAAACGTGGCCACAGCGCTTGCTCACTTTGTTACCCGGCGAGGCGGCCGACGTAGTCGCTCGCTTGGATAGAGAGGAAGCAGAGGATTTCGACAAAGTAAAATCGAGTCTGCTAAAAAAGTACCGGCTGTCTGCGGAGGCGTTCCGTCGGAAGTTTCGGGAAAATGAGAAAGGCAAAAGTGAGTCATATACAGAGTTTGCGTATAGGCTTATGTCGAACATGCAGGAGTGGCTCAAAGAAGAGAAAGCGTTTGGTGACCACGATAAAGTTCTGCAGTGTTTCGGGCTAGAACAGTTTTATAGTCGGTTACCGAAGAACGTGCGTTACTGGGTCTTGGATAGGCCAGACGTTTGTACGGTGGCTAAAGCCGCAGAGCTAGCCGAGGAGTTTGTGACGCGTCGAGCTCGCGGAGCTAAGGACGGTCAAAAGGGTGAATTTGGCTCCAAGTCTGAGAGGCCAAGGTTCACGCCCATGAGATTTAAGGGGGACACGCGTAGTGAGGATGCGAGTGAAAGCAATCCGACCAAACGTAAAGAGACGGCAGCCGAAGCCGAACGCAGAAAGCGGTTCGAGATGAGGCGAGCGGGCGTTTGTTATACGTGCCAGAAGCCGGGTCACTTTTCGGCGCAGTGTCCGGAAACAACACCAAAAGTTGTGTTTTTTTCAATAGGCAGCACGGACGAGAACATGAAGCTTCTCGAGCCTTACATGCGAGACCTCCTCGTGAACGGGAAAGAGTGCCGAGTGCTTCGCGATTCCGCAGCTACAATGGATGTAGTTCACCCGTCTTATGTAGAACCCCATATGTTCACGGGCGAGTGCGCATGGATCAAGCAAGCCGTGGAAGCTCATAGCGTGTGTCTGCCGGTAGCAAAAGTGCTTATTGAAGGACCTTTCGGAGCGCTTGAGACAGAGGCGGCAGTGTCATCTATGCTGCCACCCCAGTACCCGTACCTATTTTCAAACAGGTCCGATCACCTCCTGCGCGAGAAGGGGCTTTTGTTTGGTGAAGCTAGTGTTCAGGCCTTAACCAGGTCGAAGGTTCGGGAGCTCGCTGCAAAGGCGGTAGTTGCGGGGCCGACGTTATCAAACAACGAAAAAGGGTCAGAGGCGCAGCAAGCTGATATTCAGAGCACGCCCGAACAGAATAAAATTGAGTCTGTAGCGTTGAAGGCGCCAGATACTGGAGAGGAAAATCCCGATTCGGGAAAGTTAGAAGAGCTATCTACTGATTTGCTCATCGCGCCTACGTCAGACGGACTTGATAGGTTGCTAAAAGTCAGCCGGTCGGCTTTGATAGCCGAGCAAAAGAAGGATGGCAGCCTAGAAAACATTCGCTGCAATGTCAAAGAAGGTATCGCCAGGAAAACTGCGCGTTTTGTGGAAAGAGGTGGAGTCCTGTACCGGAAGTATCTAGACCGCCGAGGAGTGGAGTTCGATCAGCTGGTCGTGCCTCAATGCTATCGTCAGGATCTGTTGCGCTTGTCACATGGGGGTTCGTGGTCCGGACACCTAGGAGTTAAGAAAACTAAGGACCGTCTCTTGCAAGAGTACTATTGGCCAGGGTGTTTTCGGGACGCAGACCATTTCGTGAGGACATGTGACACTTGTCAGCGGGTGGGCAAACCAGGGGACAAATCGAGGGCGCCGTTGAAATTGGTACCTATCATTACGGAGCCTTTTAGACGGCTCGTTATTGATACTGTGGGACCTCTGCCGGTAACAGCCACGGGGTACAGACACATTTTGACTGTGATCTGCCCAGCGACAAAGTTCCCTGAAGCAGTGCCGCTTAAAGAACTCAGCTCAGTTGAGGTAGTCAATGCACTACTGTCCATATTTGCGCGAGTTGGTTTTCCTGCAGAAATTCAATCAGATCAGGGCACAGTGTTTACTAGCGCTTTGACGACAACTTTTCTCGAAAGGTGTGGGGTAAAGCTGTTACACAGCTCAGTGTACCACCCACAGTCGAATTCCGTTGAGAAGCTCCACTCCGTCATGAAGCGCGTGTTGAGAGCCTTGTGTTTTGAACATCAAACTGACTGGGAGCTGTGTCTGCCTGGGGTGATGTTTGCTTTAAGGACCGCGCCGCATGCGGCTACGGGGTTTTCGCCAGCTGAACTGGTGTACGGTCGCTCGCTTCGATCTCCGCTTCGCATGCTTCGAGAATCATGGGAAGGTAGGGGCGACGACCCAGTCGTGGTGGAGTACGTGCTTAAGCTCCTCGAACGCTTAAGAAGGGCACAGGAGTTGTCAGGTGAAGCAATGACAAAGGCCCAGCAGAGGGCCAAGGTTTATTATGATCGGACAGCCAGGGCCCGTCGTTTTGAGGTGGGCGATGAGGTCATGATATTGCGCACATCGCTAAACAACAAACTAGACGTGCAGTGGGAGGGCCCAGCGCGAATTGTTCAGAAACTGTCGGACGTTAACTACGTGGTAAGTCTGCCAGGAAAGCGGAAAGCACAGCAAGTTTACCACTGTAATCTGCTCAAACCTTATAGACAAAGGGAAGCAGTGGTGTGCATGATGGTAAACGTTCCTGAAGAGCTTCCGGTCGAGCTTCCGGGACTAGGCTCAGTGACGAACAGGGAAGACACCGGTCAAGTCATTAGTGACCTTATCAGTAAAGCACCGCTGTCGCCCGAGCAGAAAACCGAACTACACCAGCTATTACAAGAGTTTCAAGGTCTGTTCTCTGAGAGGCCTGGTAGGACTTCTGTACTTACTCATGATATAGAACTTACCTCCCCAGAGCCAGTACGATCCAAGGCGTATCGGGTGTCACCCCGCCAGAGCGATATTATGGAGGCTGAGGTAAAGAAAATGCTACAGCTCGGTGTTATTGAGGCAGGTGAGAGTGATTATACCTCCCCTTTGATTTTAGTTGAGGTACCGGGCAAGGAACCTCGTCCTTGCGTCGACTACCGCAGGCTTAATTCCATCACTAAGGATCAAATTTATCCGATCCCTAACATCGAGGAGCGCCTTGAGAAAGTTAGTAGCGCTCAGTTTATTTCCACCCTAGATCTTGTCAGGGGTTATTGGCAGGTTCCACTTACAGAAGAGGCTAGTAGGTATGCGGCGTTCATTTCACCAATGGGAACATTCCGTCCTAAAGTGTTGAGTTTTGGTTTGAAGAACGCGCCATACTGTTTTTCAAGCCTCATGGATAAAGTGTTGCGGGGACAGCAAGAATTCGCTTTACCGTATCTAGACGACGTAGCGATATTCTCCGCATCCTGGTCTGAGCATATGACACACTTGCGGGCAGTGCTAACCCGCCTGCGCGAAGCGGGCTTGACAGTCAAGGCTCCTAAGTGCCAGTTAGCACAGGCCGAGGTTGTCTACCTCGGTCACGTGATTGGTCAGGGTCGTCGCCGCCCCTCTGAAATAAAAGTGGCCGCTGTGCGAGACTTTCCGCAACCGCGCACAAAGACCGATATTCGGTCGTTCTTAGGTGTCGCCGGCTACTATCAGAGGTACATCCCTAGGTACTCTGATATCGCGGCTCCCCTGACGGATGCTCTAAGAAAGACAGAGCCTCCAACAGTCGTCTGGGACGAGACAAAGGAAAGAGCTTTTAGCGCCCTAAAGAGTGCCCTAACAAGCCAGCCTGTGCTACGATCGCCAGACTATACAAAAGGGTTCATTGTTCAGTGCGATGCTAGTGAGCGAGGCATGGGCGTTGTACTGTGCCAACGGGAAAATGGAGAAGTAGAACACCCCGTCCTGTATGCTAGTCGTAAGCTGACCAGTCGTGAGCAGGCGTATAGCGCCACCGAGAAAGAGTGTGCGTGTCTCGTGTGGGCCGTTCAGAAATTGTCATGCTATCTAGCCGGCTCGAGGTTTATCATTGAGACGGATCACTGCCCTCTCCAATGGCTGCAGACCATCTCTCCCAAAAATGGCCGCCTCCTGCGCTGGAGCCTCGCTTTACAACAATATTCCTTTGAGGTACGTTACAAAAAGGGGAGTCTCAACGGTAACGCCGATGGCTTAAGTCGAAGCCCCTAACGTAGGAATCAGCCTCAAAATTGTTTGTTACTGATGTTTTTCTTCCTGAGGCAGGATTTTTTTTAACATATTGCTTTTGTTTAGTGTTTCAAAGTGATGATATGCTTTCTAGTGCAATTTTTCAATTTGTGGACGCGTTCTGAGTGATGCTAGACTACTGTAAGGAACTAGGCAGTGGTATAAAAAGGGGAAAGAGCCTGGCAGGGCTTAGTGAGGGTTGTGCCGTGCTTGCTGACTGAGCGGTTGAGTTTCAGCGTAGTTCTAACGCTTGCCGGGAACGAGAACAAAAATGTGAACTCTCCCGAAGTCACTTTGCAGTGTCCCGTGCGAACCTGAACAAGAGAACGAGGCCTTCTCTGTGCGCTGCGCTCAAGAAACGTCGAGGGACGCCCGACTTCGGTTATGAGCATCATCGAGCGACATCCCTCCGGACAGCGGATGCAGTCCCCTGTCCATCGGGATCTCCTTCCCCCGGCGGGGCGGTCTGTTGCGTTTCGCCTGCGACACGTGGTTTTGCCGGCGCGACTGCGGCGGGGCGGCAGACATTTTGGCCCGATCGTCGTCGCCGCAACACTCATCGCCAGGTGTTTCCAGGCGCGACTGCGGCGATGCGACCGCCTAGGGATCATCCTCGCATTCCAGTCATTGTGCCCGAAACAGGCGATGCCAAAGCAGGGATCTCATTCCAGTCATTGTGCCCGAAACAGGCGATGCCAAAGCAGGGATCTCGTTCCAGTCATTGTGCCCGAAACAGGCGATGCCAAAGCAGGGACCATCCTCTCATTACAGTCATTGTGTCCGACCGGCAGCGCCACGACAGGGTGCTACGAGATCGTGCTCGACATGGTGCTACGGCATCGCTACGACAGTGTGCGTCACCATTAGCCCATTGTACATTCACGTGCTCGTCTTTTGAGGGGTTCCTTCTTGCCCTCAACTGCGAGAGTATAAAAACAGCTGCCCCCGGACGCCAAAAGGAGGGCTCCGATTTCTTCTGTTGAGTGAAGTGCTCTCCCGTCTCTCTACTTCGGTCAAACCTGACCGCCAGCTCTTTGCGATGTTAAAATAAACAAGTTGTTTTGTTGTTACCAGTCGACTCATGCTTTGCCGGGACCTTCGGATGCTTCCAGTTGTACCCCAGGCCGCCAGGCCAACGCTACCCTTGGGGCTTGCGACCCAGGTACAACCACGGGCGTCAGCGCCGAGTTCCCAACAGATCGTACCAGCGGTCGGATCCAAACACGATGTAGCCTGCGAGCAATCGCGGCAGGGGCCTAGATACGAGTATTCTTTCTTTATTTAAGCGTACCGCATAAAAAGAAACACCCTGCATAACCTACGCCCGTCGCACCCCCTCGAAAGTGCACTTTGCAGCCACGTGCGGCATCCTCTAATGACGGGGCCCTTGAATGAATATTTAAACCTGGCGGAGAAGACGCGCGCGCGGTCGCAACGCCGAGCAATACGTGGACCTGCAGCACGAAGGAAAGACGGTTGGCCCGCTCGAAGAGCAGCAGCACGGTAGAATGTTCCACATCTTCTCGCATATAAGCCAGAAATGCCCAGACAAAGTTTCGCGTCGAGTAAAACCATAACAACTTTTTCACTTTTATTTCTGGCCACGGAGAGTATACTTGCGAAAAAGAAAAGACAGCAGTCACGTTATTGTAGTTAAAACTTGATTAATATAGTCATAAACAGTCAGTGATTGAGGGACTTTATTATCACTTCCCGGGGTATATACACTTTCGTCACATTTAGGTGACGTAATGTCTAGCGCGTCGATCATCGTCACTAGTTAGCTTGCACAATGTAGGCGCGCCGACAGCGATATCGGCAAAAGCGACCGACTTAGAATATTATAACTAGTTACGGTGTAATTGGATTCCAGGCAAGGTAAAGCAAGGATATTACCAGAAATGAGCGTTTGACGCTGCCCTCTTCTTAAATCACGCCATAACGAATATGAAACAACTAGCCTAGGGTGGAGGAGGAAATAAAGAGAGAAGGCCAGAAATGTTAACCAGAAGTGCGTCTGGTTGGCTACCCTACTCTGGGGTACGGGAGGCTCTCCAAATGTCACGCGGCAGCTTGCTACAGCGAATACGATCAGCTGTGTGTTTCGACTGTGCACATCCCAACCACTACAGCAGCCAAAGTGACCTTGATATCACTTCTTTCTTTTTTTTGAGAAATCTTCAGTCCCGCAGCATCTACAAATAGTTGCCGGACGTAACGAAACTCTCCTCGAGGCGGCAGACTAGACAGAACGTTTCAACCGCACAAGCGAAATAGTTTGCTTCGAAGTTTACACTCGAGTGCAAACTCTATAAATCTAAGTTATATTCGAGTAAACGCGGTAGTGGGACACACAGGCGGCGGCCTCGGTCGCGTCTTCCATCTCCGCTTCCAAGGCGCAGTTCCGCGAGCGTCGACACCAAGGCGCCGCAAGAAAACGCTATAGCAACAGCTCTCCGACGCCAAACCACCGACGCGATGCCGAGCGCTAACGGCGTTTCACGGCGGCGGCGCCACGCCACGGCGTACAGTTTCCGCAGTATATTACAAGAGCACGCGTGCATACCCTGGCGCCGCTTCCCGAAAGCTTTACTGTCTCGCCCGCTCGCGTTATACGACCGCAGACGCCGTCACGCTAAGGTTTCGGGAAGAGACTAGGGAGAAAGGGAACGAGTGGGGGGGGGGGGGTGCCGTTCCAAGTCATCGGGGAGCAGTTTCGAGAAGAGGAACGCGCGGGGTGGGGGGTCTCACGGCGTGAAATATGCGCGTTGTTGCCGGCGTCCGCGCTAAGGCTGCCTAGAGAGAGGGAGGGATATAGGGAGAGAGAGCGAAAGCAGCGTGCCCCATTGTAGGGGGCGCCTGCGTTAGCCGGCTGCACAGCCTACGAGGAGACCGCGTCGTGGGGCTATATAGAGCAGTTGACACGGGCGCGAGCACCGCGAGAGGCAATCTGCCGCGGTGTGCTCCGTCGGGAAAGCTTTTTTCCCCTGTAGTCCCCTGGGAGAGAGTGTGAGAAAGGGAGCCAGGGTTTTGGAAGTGTCGGTGGCGCGGCACGGGAAATACGATGGACCCTTGGCTTCTTCGAAACCGGGGTTAGACTATAGCAGTCGGCGCCGCGGAGCCGGTGTTCCTGATTTCAATAGGAGCGCCTCTCATTTCGCTCGCTCTTCGGTTGGTATCGGCTCGTTTTCCGCATACTCGGTGTAGGTACTACGGTGAATGCGTCGAAAAAAGAGCGAGGGAGAGGGGAGCATCAGGAGACGGGGGGGGGGGGTTTCGAGTTTGATAGCGAAGCCAGCGGTGTCTGTCTATATGGGCCCGCGTTTGATGGCGTCGGGTGTGTCGTTCCAGTGAGGTCGTTTTTTCGGGGTGGGCGAAGGGTGGGGGAGTTTTGACTGAAGGTAGGTTTGAACGGGAATGAGTTCGGTCCAATCGGCACCGCCGCTGGGATTAGAATTGAAAAGGAGCCGTGCATCTGTTGTGGTCGGTGGTGGCGCTGGCGCGCACACGGCGCTTGTGAAGCGTTAGAGGAGAAAACTGGCGGAAGTGATGCGAGCGACCCTTTGGTGGCAAACGTTGCCGCAAGCAGAATTAATTTAACTTCGGACTATCAGGCGTCAAGAGCACCTGCCTGCCGCGTCTCATGACGGTAACGGCCTGCGCGTGAGATTATAATGAGCGGGCTGGCATCCTAAAGTTCGCAAAAAACTTTTGAGACGGATATGAAACGAGCGAGCCTTGCAGGGGTCAGCAGGTTTGGAACAACAAAGCTCGGCGTCGTCTCGGGTGCGTCGTCTCGGGCAGCGGTGTACCGTAAAACTAGTAAACTCGAGTAATAGTTAAGGTGAGGAAGAACCGAAATTTGGGCGACTTGGTATGCGTACACTGAATCCTACAATGAGCTCTGGTCCCGCGTGCCTTGCTTCTGAGCCGCGTTATTATTATTATTTTGTTTTGCGCACTATCCGGAGTACGAAAAATCAAGGCCATGAAATTAAGCGAGAATAACGCGATGCGTGCCACTGATTCGACCACCAATAAATTGAAAAAAAAAAAAAAAAAACAGAATGACCCCGCGAGGAGCGATGGTATACGGCAGAAGTGTACACCCGTAAAGGCGTACGAAAGAGGAACATCGAATAAGTTTTGGCTAATGAAGTATTTTTAAGAGCTATATTTATTCCAATTCAGCGGTAAGAGCTTGATTTTGTGGAAGAGAAAATAAATGTCAAAATTGAGTGTTTATTTTATTATTTTTTGTGAATTTCGCGCCGACATTTCAGTGCCAGCACGTCAGTGTCACGTCACAGATTTATAAAGAAAAAGAACAGAATTCAGTTGTGGCCCAGTAAAATTTTCTCAGGCCCGATAAGTTGATTTATTGGCTCTTGTGGAACTTACATGTATTTCGATCTTTATTCCAAAAATATATTACTAGAAACTGCGTATTTTTTTTTCAATACCGATCTATATTTTTGTCACTGGTTTTATGATGAAACCTGAACGTCTTGGAAAATTCCTTCGAGGTGATTTTGATACCACTGGTTAGCCAAATGTATTATTTTAACTCGAATCAACGAGCTTAACCTAGGATTTACATTAGCACAGCAAAGTCATTATTAAACTGTGAGCCGGCTATAGTAGGCTCGGCTCTCTTTCAGAAGTGAACAGCAGATTCTGAGCGGTTTGAAGGGTGGAGGAGCTTGTGCTGAATTCTTAGGTTCTCAGCAACAGTAGGAAGTTTGCAGGCGCTGGGTGAAGTCTGCCGCAAAACACAATAATTGACGAACTTCGTAAGAGGCCATGCCGGAGTAGACATGCAGTATAGCCTGCTTCTGGTCATAATAATGATGCCCGAAGTGTCACCGGCGAATGTCTACGAACGGTACTTAAGTTTCACCAACCTCCTGGTCACCAGCTTCGTTGTAACTATACAGCAGTTGTTTCTGCTTGATATCATCCTAGGGCGAGCATCAGGTCAAGTTGCAAAAAAGAAAGAAAGAAAGAGCACAAGTGCTGCGGTATTCAAACTCTGTCAACGTCTAGCCGAAAGGGATATAACAAAATTATAAAGCAAGAATGAGTGAAGGCTTTCCATTAGGCAACATAACTGACGCACGAAGACGTCCGCAATATACGTCTGTGCAAAAGGCTGCGGGTTGGAAGCCAGCAATGGCGGCCACATTAGGGTGAGGTAGTAAGCAATTCTAGAATACGCAGCAACTCAAGAAATTACCGGCAATACGAATCAATCAATCAATCGATCAATCAGTAATATGAAATTGCATATTAATAAGTACAACAGACGCCGCGCGTCTTACGAAGAACCGAAAATCTACGATTGGGGGGCAAAAATGCGCAATAACAAGTAATCCTCCGACGAAAACTTTGTCGAGTTGCTTGTGCCCCGACTAAGAACAATTATTGTGGTAGCAAAGCACTTCGACAATATGACGACGGCGGTCCCTACGTGCTCGTATATCCGTCGTAAGATATGAGAGACGACTCGTCGGAGGAACAAACCAGCACGATATAAAACAAAACTGACGCTTCGAACTTAAAAGAAAATAATAGTAAATAATAACAATAACAAAAAGATCTCCGTGATCCTCCCTCCCCCACCACCACACACCCCTCCCCACTTCTAGAGTTTTCCTTCGCACGATACACACGCTAAATCCGACACGCATATAAACCTACCCGAGATTCACACACTCGATCGTTGCACTCTGAATTGATACACAGCACACGGTCATTCTTTCACATGCATTGTTAACAAGGGACGCGTGTGGGTCCCCAAGCTGCCAACTCGTTTTCCTTTCTCATTCTTCTTTCCTCTCGTTGTTTGGCCAGCGCTCGTTCACTTCTAAAAAGTGCTGCCACTCGCGGCAAGACTCTTCGATTGCGACGTCGGACTATACCAGCCATTGCTTGCACATGAATTTCTCCTAATGATCAGAGAGCAGCAACATGTGCGCGGTTCCTAATGCAGACAGCCCAGTCGATCACGGCGACCGGAAGGACGCGCTCGCGAGCTACATACCCCCCCCCCTTCCCACACACACACACACACACACACAAACACACACACACACACACACACACACACACACACACACACACACACACACACACACACACACACACACACACACACACACACACACACAGCGACAATGAAACAAGCGTCTTCGATACGCGCGTCACGAGATGATCGCGTCTCGATATGCAAATTTCTACTGCGACTATATGTTCATTGCCACGCTAACGACTGTGTCGAGTTCACACGCATGTCGCATGCAGTCATATGTTTGCGATTTTCTTTTCCGGCCGTGACGTTCTCGATACTCGCTGGCTTCGCTCATTTGCATAGGGAACGAGCTAACCACATCAGTTAAGCCATCAAGCGAGCGTAGAGGAACAGGAACGGTCGTTCCTCGATCCACTTGAACATTATGACCGACTGTGGATGAACATTTTTGAAAAACTAGCTATTTTAGAAGCCCCCTCGAAGCCCTAACCCCCAATAATAATAATAATAATAATAATAATAATAATAATAATATCGCATGATTTGCAAACGAAGAGAAAGACTATGCCCTGTGAAATTTGAATTTCGAGCGCGGGCTTCAAAATTTTGCGTTTACAAATCAGACTCAAGCGACCCTTCTATTTTCCGCTGAATCTTGCGTTCTGTACTCTTGCAAGGCTAACTACCTCGCTAAACATTCTTTCATTTCAGATATGATCGGGATGTTTTGCATTTTCATTAGCTTTTTACTTTGCCATTGTCATCCAATCATGTCCTATCATATGCAAGAAAGCTTGTGTCACTTTTTATACAACAACAATACAATCAAATCCACACGTGTCTAAAATAATTTTCCTGAGAAGTCTATGTAGTTTCATGGATGTTGGATGATCCCTTTCAAAAGTCTTGGCCTGCAGACTTCACCCTTCCAGTGGTCTTTAATTTGGGTGCCACCACTCTGCTTTAGCCCCACGAACGCTTCTGGAACCATTTACAATTTCCCGAGCAAGACCGAAGATTTTGTGCAGAAGTTTTATCATTCCTTCTATTCGCAGTTCTTTTCTGTGACATGTACCAATCATTATAACAACTATGCAATACATATCAGTGTAGGTCTTAACTTCCAATTTTTGAGTCACTTAATTTACTTTATATTCCACAATAGTCTTCTCAGATTCTTGACCTCACCTATCCTCCCGTCCGTAACAGAGTTCCCAAAGTGAGTGCACCATTAGGCTGGTCGACCAAAAACTTAGCAAATATGAACACGTCCTGGGTTTCGTCATGGCGAACAAGCATTTACCCTGCCTTGTTTGATCGACGAGGCGACCCCCATCACGCGTCCAGCAAGAACAACCCTCTTGTGTATGTCGACTCCCTCCGTATCACTCTTCTCGAAGACATTCCTTAACTACAGCAGCGTCGGAAACGTAGGAGTGACCGCCTCCGTGTGGAGATCAAACTCCTGCGTTTAGTGCAAACACCTGTCCTTCTAATCTGAGTTCTGATTGACGATCGCAATGTGCAGTCGAAGTTGCGCAACGGATGCGCGGAATCAATTTAGGGCTTACACCGATAATTTCGCAATAGAGACGTTCTCATCGCATGCCACACCTTGAGCACATACAAGTTCATCTTAAATACGTGTCCCGCTAGCCAGGCATCGATTCCTCCACACCTGAGCTTTATTTTCCATCGCTCCCTTTCAATCCTCTCAAGAACGTCTTCAAGAAGATTTCAAACAACAAAAACAGGCACTGCGCTTCATAAACATGTCCTATGGACGTTTTCAAACAAGCAGAATGCATTCGACATTTCAGAAACGTCTTCTAGACGTTTCGAAACAAACAAAACGTATTCGGCATTTCGAGGATGTCTTCTAGACGTCTTCAAACAAACAAGCGCGTCGGGCGTCGCTTAAACTTTCCACGGCCTAAACCTACGTTCAAACAAACGCACACCTGTCTTCGTCGTGGCGGTGATCCGTCGATCGAGTTCGAGAAACCAATCCCCGCGCGCTGAAGGCGACTTACGTCGAAAGACGACGACGTGTAGGCCGTAGCGATAAGAGCTCGGGGGGGGGGGGAGGGGGTAGCCGCGCGCGCGCGCTCACTCGCGTATCCAGTTTCACGCCAAGATAAGACTCGCGTATTAGTAATCCGCGCCGCGCGCTGCCCCCCGCGAACCGAGCTGTACGTAGCGACGCGCACACCCACCACCGCCGAGAAGGCGGCATCCACGTCGAGACGTCGGTATATATACACTCCTAAGACATCGCGAACCGGAGGAGGAGACGTTTGAAAAAAAATGGAGAGTAGAGAGATATGACATAAGATGAAAAAGAAATGAAATGAGACGGCGAGAGCAAGAGGTTTGGAAGGAGAGACGTTAGAATGAGGCGATCAATTCGCGAACGTTTCCCCCCCCCCCCCCGCCTTTCTTCAGATAAGCTGGCTCTCTCGCGGGCGAAGAACGGGGTTTGCTTGACTCTCGGTTTTGCTGCGTTTGACGGGCAGCGCTGCCGCCAAAAGGACGGGGGCTATATAACACGACGTCTCATTAATATCGTGCAGCGTCGTGGAAGGCAGGCCAATGTCAGGCCGGCTTTGTAAAGCTGGTCTGACTCACGCGCTCTCGGCGTAGTTGAAGTGTAGAGTATTTTTATTCCTGTCTCAACTATGGCGCGGTAACTTCTAAACAGACTTCAGCGCATGGACCCTGCGGTATAACCATCGCGGAAACCTTTATTAAAGGCGCGCGTATTAACGCGATAGCGTTAAGGGCCCCGTGGCGCAATAAACCTGGCGTCGGTGCCGGCGTTTCAGGTCGACGAAGTAATCTCGAACCACACATCCCGATCCAGGCAGGCCCTCCGCGCGGCGCATAGACGTTAATGAACTGATTGAATGTCTCAAAGCTAAATGCGCCAGAAAATTCGTAAAGTACGACTTACGAACAACCTACAGACATGATAGCGTCGGAATGTAATTTGAATATACGAGGAAACATTATTCTGTAAAGTGTAAACTCAAACACAAACCCCTTTTAAGGCGACAGCGTTTTCCAGCTGCCGTCTGAAGTCCTTTTTATTAGGAGCGGCGCGGCCCGCTCTGTTCCTTGTAACACCACACACACACACACACACACACACACACACACAAAAGCTCGCCGTCGGGCATAGCGTTCGCCGCCAGCGGTTCCAGGAAAACATCAGGATTACATAAACTGCAGTTGCCGGGAAGCGTGAGAAGCACTTAGGGACCTTTGCATGCTCTCGCGTTCCCCTCTTAGAGGCGAAGCTTAAACGTCCTCCAAAATTTTAACGCGATAGCGTTAAGGAGCTCGTGTCGCAGAAAAGCCGGTGTCGTCGTCCGCGGCGTTGGCCGTGAGCGATAAATCACGGCAGGCACTTCATAAATAAAAAGCAACTTCCAAGATGGGCTGGGTGGGAATCGAACCTGGGTCTCCGGAGTGTGAGACGGAGACGTTACCACTGAGCCACGAGTTCGATGCTTCAAAGCGGTACAAAAGCGCCTCTAGTGAACGTGGTGTTGCCTTAGAAACGAGCTTTTTCTCAGGCTCAGGCGTGCGTCGCTTGCTCAGGCGTACATTTCGTTGTCGCGCCGAACGCTGCGTTGCTCGACGCTCACCGCGTCCGATGCAGGGAGCGTAGTCGCTGCGCCGTAGCCCATTGTCTTACACCCCTTGGCGGGTCTACGGGAACGCTGTCGCGTTCCACTCTTGAAGGCGAAGCTTAAGCGTCCTCCAATTTTTGTCATTATATTGTGGTAACTTCTAGACAGAAGCTGAACAGCAGTCTTGTTGAAGTGTTGGTGTTAATTTCTCGTAGAGTGAACGAGTTTACACGCATCTATTTGAATGAAAATCCAAATAAACAAAGGTCGCAGAGGTAACAGCAAAAGGAACTGTTCTTGGATTGCCGCCGTCTGTCATCTGGCCGATCACCGCGGCCGGAGATGACGTTGTCCAAAATGAAGACCAAGTTTTCTTGGGTGGTCGTGGTTCAATATACGGCTAGGCGATGGTGCTTGGTGGTCTTAGCTCGTATAACTGGTGCCTAAACCCGACGCCCTGCAGCCCAAAAGCCCAGTCACTTATACAAAGCAGCATATGCGTTATAATGATGGCTGAAAACCTGCAGCGGGGCCGATTTATTTTTTTTAGAGATCAAGTATACGTACGTCTTCGTGATCCCACCGGTTAACATCACCTATGTAAAAACAAGGTCCACACGCTCGAAGCACGACGTCAGACAAGTGAACCGACGTCACCAACGCCAAACACGCCGCGACGGAATCATGAGTACGGCATATAGGGCCCATCTGACCCGGTTCTCGCTTTTCTGCGTTTAATATGGTATAAGGGCTTCCGGTTCAGAATTGCGACCTACGCCACGGCTCACAGCATGGAAGCTCTGCGTTTTCAACGAGGTGAAAGCTTTACTGAGCATTTTGTTTGCCAGCAAGACGTATACAGCTTGAAACGAGGCACTCAAAAAAAAAAAAAAAAGAACAAGCCCACTACGGGCGCTAATCGCGACCAGATTATCGCTTAAGATAGTCTACACTAGTCACATATGATGTCGACACTAACAAAAAAAAAAAAAACCCTACTTTCTCCATTCATCCTCACTAAAAAAAGTACAGAGACCTGCAATAAGACCCCCTATCCGAAATTCGGATGACATCCGCTTCGTAAATGACCCTACCGTAAACACGTCAAATGATCCAGTATGATTTCACAGGGGCTACGTAAATGTACCTTATATTGAACTGCTATGTAATGCCTCATTGAAGCCAGTTTGTATTCCACAGGCCAACTAGTTAACCAAGTATAGTTATTCCTTCCGAATGAGATATCCGAGTCATTGATGGAAACGTTCCCTACACGTGCTCAATCAAAAACCTACTCTCGAAACGAGCCCTGGCTTGCGCAATGCTGCACAGATTTAAGCGCAAGATAAAAGGGAACTTTCCCTTTTTCCCTTTTTTGTAGTAGGAAAGGATCGCGCGAATAAGAAAATTTGACAACGGCGTCGGCAGTGAAGTCGTTGGCGCAGAGCGGGAGGATAAGAACAGAACGCGCGAATCCGTTGGGGCCGGCGGCCGCGCTATCTCAGCTAACAAATCGCGCGCGCCCTGTGCTGCCGGTCCGATCTCGCCGGCGTCAAAAAAAGAAGAAAAAACATCGAAGAAAGAAAGTAAGGAAAAGTAAGTGCCTGTTTTCGCTTTTACTCGACCAGGCTGCCGCAGGGCGAGCACCTTGAAGCCACGGCGGCGGGAACCAGCGTCAGCGTATAAGGTTGAAAGGCGTATAGGCTCTCCAGGGCCGAGGGAAGAAGGAAAAATAAAGATAAAAAGAACGCCAAGCGCACAGCAAAACAGGCAGTGGCGATCCGTCGGGGGTTCGCGTCCGATAAAGGAGTTCCTCGCCGATCTCGAACATAAAGGGGCAACTTGAAGGAGAGGCATAGATTGGAAAGTGGGTGAGAGGTAAGAGGGGTGGGGGTTGGAGGAGAGGGAGAAGGGGCAGCATACGTCCTTCGCGGGATTGGCTATGCACCAGGGGTGGCGGACGGGTGTCGCTGGCTGAAGTGGATGCACTTAGCAACATTGCGAAATCTGACAGAATAAAACAAGGCGCATTCACCACGTCTGTGACCGCAGCCGCCGTGGGTTGGGTGAACGCCTGAATCGGAGAGAAGTGGATATATAAAGGTCTGTGCGCATGCATGGACATCGCCCCTCGCACATCTCTCTCTCTCTCTCTCTCTCTCTCTCTCTTATTTTTCTACTCGTGAATTACACAGCAGACACGATCAATGCAGAAACGATCAAACACTTGCTAAAGCAAGTCTAGTAGTCTAAAGACTGGGTTTGAGGATTACTATCCAGAAGACAAAGGTGACGTTCAATAGCCCGGCATGGTAACAAGAATTGGAGATCGCCAGTCAGGCTCTAGGGTATGTACAGGAGTAGGTTTATCTAGGTAAATTACTCACAGGAGACCCTGGCCACGAGAAGGACACTTCGAGAGGAATAAAAACGCGTGGGAATGCATACTGCAGGCACATACCAAATCCTGAGTGGAAGCTTAGCACTGCCATTAATATATATATATATATATATATATATATATATATATATATATATATATATATATATATATATATATATATATATATATATATATAAGGACTAATTGTACAATCGTTGCATTCTACGGGCGCTAACATACGGGGCAGAAACTTAACAGAAAGAACGACTGCACAGCAAAGCGCTGGAGCGAAAAAAAAAATGTTAGCGTAAAGTTAAGAGACAGGAAGAGAACGAAATTCTAGTTGAAATTAAGAGAGAGAGAGAGTGAGAGAGAGAGAGAGGGCCTATTCGATTTGCACGCAAAGCAACGAGCCAAATGCAAAAACGCGCCCTCAAAGAAAAGAGCGCGCTCAGTATCGCACCCTGCGTAATGCAGGCCACACAGGGTCTTCAAGGTGGTGGTCCCGGCAATGAGGGACGAAGCGGGCCACACGCGTACGTTACCATTACTCCTGTTTTGCGCCGTCGACTCTGCGCCCTCGCCGGAACTCGCTCCTTTTGTCCGCGTCGAGAGCGCGTGGCTGTGTACAACGGTAAAAGGGCCCGCAGGCCGACGCCGCCGCGCGTACATTGCACGCCGCTCGCCGACGGACCATTTGTCAGCTTCCACGTTCTCGCCGTATACCATAAGGGAGCAAGGAGGGGGAGGGGGTGGAAGGTAAGAGAGAGCCGAAGAAAAACAACGGGGCACATACGCGGGTGTAATCCGCGCACCGCCATAACAGCGGTGCCTGCAGGTATATGCGCCCCGTAGACGCCACCCGTACAGACGCGTGAACACACACACGGGCACGAAAAACGCTGCGCTGTGCCACACACAAAAGAGTGAAGAAAGAAAGAAAGAAAGAAAGAAAGAAAGAAAGAAAGAAAGAAAGAAAGAAAGAGATCAAGAAAGAACGAAAGAAAGAAAGAAATGAGCGTAACGTCACAAAAAACAATAACGCGCCAGCGGCGGCGGCAGCGCCGAAGAAGGCTGGCAACATACATCATGGTCGCGGATAAGAAATGGTGGGGCCGGAGGCTCGGCTGCCGCCATTTCTGTCGGTCTTTGAGGGCCGCGTTGCTCGCGCGATGCCCGTTGTGAGTGCGCCAGCTTCGGCCGTTTCTTGCTTTACTTTTTTCTCCCCCATGTTTGCGGATATGTGTACCGCGGCAAACACGACACCGCCTCTCCTGCCTTCGGCACCGACCCGTCGCCTGTGGGGTCTCCTTGTTCGGCCTCCGAGAGGCATGTACGCTCTAATAGCCTCCCCTATACTTCCACGGGTGTGTGTACGCTACGCGCGCCGTGTGGCCAGTTTGTGCACGAAGATGCTTTTACGAGGAAACCCTTTCCCGGCCTGCGCCGACTTGGAGCCGTTGCGGTAATTACGCTCGGCCCCTGGCGCCCGAACTCACCCATGTTACAGCGGCTCGGTCTCGACTGACTCTCGGCCAAGAAAGCCCTCCCGAATCGTGCCAATCTGAGGAACGGTTATAACTTTTCTCTGCTAACGTGCAGTTCCACAGGAAAATCCGCTTGCCGCAGAATTCACGGGGGTAGGTTTATAACAGCCAGGTGGATGCGCATGAAAGGCAAAGAAAAAGAAGAGATGAAAAGAAGAAAGAACAAGATTCAGGTTCGCCACGAGGTAATACGGACAGAAGGCATCACTAGCGCCACTAAAGACAAAAATCACACAAACTTCACGTACAGACGGCGGAGCTACCAAGTCAATGACGGCGCTAAGCCGCTTCAATGCCACAAACCCCATCGCATGACATACTAGCCCCTGTCATGTGACCGAACGAGTGTGCGCAAAGTGTGTCGTATCTAGCCTGCCTCATCGCTTAGTGTGTCCTCGCTAAATTGTGTGGTGCTCTCTGTCATCACCAACGAGTGGGACTGCGCAGTTGTCAGAGTATCAGAATAGCCGAAATTCCGTTCTCATAAAAGACGTTCATCATCGAAAACAGGTGGAAATCTGCCAATACACGAGTATCTCAAGGGGTTAATTGTACAGCCTTTATTAAAGACGCTCGCATTAAATAAATAAATAAATAAATAGCCTGGGCGAGATGGTGTGGTCCCAGAACATTCCTATTGTGTTTAAATTTGACTTTATAATATCCGTGAACAGTAATAAACTTTTCGTTACAACAAACAACAGCACCAGTCCCGATTAAAGTATCAAGATTTCTTCCAGCCAACCAGACGCATTTATGGTGAACGTCCCTGCCTTCTCCTTTTCTTTCCCCCAGCCTCTATCGAATTGTATTGCCAAATCATGACGTCCCGAAACAATAGCAGGGCAAGAGCCCCCGCTGTATATGTAAAAGATACCGATACACGGATTCAGGTTGTTACAGTCTTCACTGAACATCTGGCATACTTTTTACAACAAACTTTATATCAACCACGAAGATCGAGTGTCTGCGTTCCTGCCTTCGAATTACTTTGTAGCTGCTTGTAAAGGCTACTGTACACAAACCGCTTGTAAACTTGAACCACTCTACTAAGCGGTAGGCACGAAGCCAACAGAGCAATTCAACATTACACCATCTAAAACGTTGACTCTATACGAAGTGTTCGGAGTGACTCCCCATAGAAGGAAAACTCCCGCTGCAGCGAACGTTCTGGCCTTTCCCGACTGGCTCACAATAACGGGGTTCTCTACATCGTTATTTTATTCTTGCTCCGAAAGTCGAAATGCCGCCTGGAAAAGAGCAGTTACGAGCCGCGAGAGATTAAAACCATTTCAATGAAGAACGGTCCAGGGGGCGCTGCTGAAGGGCAATGCCATAAAGACGGCGCGGAGCATACATCACGCCAGAAGAGGCGCGAGGCCGGCAACAGGGGGCGTTGGGGAGGAAGGGGGGGGGAGAGGGGGGGCAGGCGGTGTTGCGCGAACGTTATGAGTCGCGAGGGCCCGGACCCCGCACTTACAAGCCTGCCTGCGGCGCCTAGCGAGCCTCTTTTCCAACTTTTCCAACAGGCGAGAAAGGTCTTGCCGGTTCTCGCCAGGAAGACACTGCAGCCACATACATATACGTACGCACATACTTGATCGGTGTCTCTCTTAAATACTTGAAGCGCCGTGGCTCAGCTCTACGCTGTCTGGAAAAAAAAAAAAAAAGAAAAGGGTGCAGGGAAGTGGAGGCTGCGAGTAGTTCGAAGGCGGTCTCTGGTTCGCGAACGAAAATGCAAGCGCGAGTTCCTGCAGCGCACTAAGCTCATAAATATTTTAATACCTTCCAATCTAAACAATTGCCTAAGTACATTTAATCCCGTTCTACTTAGGTTCCAGCAATAAGTGGAATATCTTTTTCAAGTATTTTTCCGCCGTCTTAGGTGAAACGGCGTTCCACATAAAGTGGCAGAACACACGAACGGCGAGTCACATATTCAAACTTTTTTTTATATTTAAATTCACATAACAATACATATGTGGAAGTATGTTCCAATTAAATATCAACTGTGACTGGTACCACGGTCCGCATACCTGTACCTCTTATCTGGAACATTCTTCCACACACCTGTTACTGGAACCACGTTTAAGTGTGTGGGACATCGTTCCATACACATAATCATGAATTGCCTGGTTCTTCACCGCCGCCACGATGTGACAATATTCACGGGTGAATTGCTCCGGAAAGCCGCAAAAAACCGAATACAGGCCATCCAAGGCGGGGGAGCTACGTTTTCTTGCGCACTTGCGAGACACGGCCTCGGCGCACTCCGCGGTTTCAGCAGTAGCGCCAGTGCTGCACTGTTTTCACGAAGTCGCGCGTATATGTAGTCTATCACAGTTGCACGCTATGAACCCACCCGCTTCTGCCGACTTGGTAAGGGTGGCGTATCTCGACGCCGACGTCGAGTGGATAGATAGCCCGTCGACGGGATGGCCGGGAGAGCCTTGGGGGAGCGAGGGAAGACCTTCTTCACGTCTCTTACTGCGTTACAGCGGCAGGCACCGAAGGGGATGGGGAGGGGGGAGGAGAAGGCGGGGGGACGTCGTGAAAACGAGCTTTTGACTCATTCCGGACGCGGTTACACGCCATAACTTCTGGCTTCCCCATTTCGCGCGAACCGCCACCGCCGCCATCCCCTCAACGCCATTCCCATAAGGCACGCGCCCCCGTCGTTTTCTATGGGCGCCGAGGCACCCCGATCCAAGAAACGGGTTCGCCCTACGGCTACCGCATTTCGCTGCTCTCGTGTGTGTGTACAGGCGACGCGGTCGTACTCGTTATCTCAGGATTGACAAATAGGGAGACTACGTCGGGGAGAATACGGCCGATATTGCTTATTTAATTTGTCTAGCAATTACGAAACTATATTTTTTTTGCAAAGTCTAAACGGGACATTGGACACACGTACTTGGACCCTTGAATGTCCGGGATCTGGATGGCGTTCCACTAGGAAAATTTTCATGTATGTGACCTGCATTATTTGCATTTATATGTTAAAACGAGCAGCCGGCGCCAACCGAACGCGCCGACCTCTCTTCGAAATCACGTAGTATTAAGAAAAAGAAGAAGCGCTTAGAGCCTTCCTACGGGATACAGGCCACAGTAAGACTAAAAAATTCGGCAGCCATTCCACTCTTCGAAGGTGGATGACCAGCGAAGTTGTGTAGATGGTATTTCTAAATGTACAACAATGAGATACATAAATATTTTGGGGTTGTTTATTGTTTCACTCCAGTTACATTAGCGTTTCGGTCACTTTGATAGACGACCAAAGGTTCGGGGACGACAATGGACAGGTTCTCGGCAACAAGAGCGACTCGCGATTATTGGCTCCTTGGGATCCCTGTAGCACTGCAGCCCGAACAGTTCGAGCATAAACGTGGGCAGCCAATTGCCATCTGACCGCTACACGTCTACGTTGAAGTCGCCAACGACGATGACTGGAATTTGATCGTCATCGGCCGCATCGAGCAGCCGTCCAAAGACGTCGTTCATAGAGTGTCCTACGTCGCGCTTGGAAGAGGCAGGTCGAACGTACACGGTGGTAACGGTCGGTCCCGTCGGCGGTCTTCACGGCACACACGTCGGCACCAAAACGCCGCGCTTTTATCGTTCTTGGGTGGTGGACGAAACGTCGCAGGTCCCCACGGAGGCGGCTACGCCGTTCCTGACGTGCACGGCGACTCCACCAGCTCGCGAGTCGACTCGGCGGGCACACGAGACACCGGTGCAGCCGTCGAATGGAACGAAGAAATTGTACCACGTCTCGGAGACACACAACAGGGATGCCAGTCGGAGAAGGGCGTCGTGGACCACGTCCGTCGCCTGCAGAGGCGTTGAGAGCCGCCAGCGAGACGGTGTACTGCGGGTCGGCGAGTCTTCGCGTGCCTCATTCCACTCTGGTGTACAGTGCATCGGCGTGCAAGTGGGGCCGAGCATCCTTGCAGCATCTGTCCTATAGACAGCGGGGTTGATGGGCGGTCGTCTTCTACATGAGCTGAACGAGCAGCTTGATAGGCACGTTGACTGCCGACGATGAACCACAGTGGCTTGGTAGCCGCGGAAAAGTTATTCCATGTCCTTTCTCAGTCAGGTGGCGTATGGCCTCTGTGATTTCGAACACCAACTGTTCGTGCCGACCTCATAAATGTTCGAGTACCCATATATATATATATATATATATATACGAGTATGTCTATATTAAATAGTGAAGAGGAACACACGTACATTATGTATACGCGATCTCATCATGCGGTGTACCTACATTACAATTTCGTGCACGCTAGACAACTACGAAGAGAAGTTTATTCACGCACTAACCACAATAACAGCACGGGTGACCGCACCTTGCAACAACGAGCACACCCGTACTTACAGGTAATAGAAGAGAATTGCTGCGTTACTTCCCACAATGCTAATGAGCATCAGAAGTTGGGATCACTCACTAACAAGCGATGTAGATTTTCACTGAATAAGCATAACCATCGAGCAACTGGCGTTCTTCAATATAAAAGAAACAACGCAGCAATCTGGAACAAGTAAAGAAACAAACACTGGAAATTACTTGAAGGGCACAGTAGGACGCAGAGCTCAGGGCTAGCTAGCGTGTGTTGCAGTAGTGTCTTTACACATAGCCTTTATATTACTTACTCAATTTCACAATGCATATGTTCTCGTTTCGATATTTTTTTCCCCATTTACCGACAGTCTGTTAAATGATGGCGCCGCTTCAAGAAAAAAAAATGCGGACGAGAAACAAGACAGGGTATAAGCAAAAACGAAAAAAAAAGAAGACACCATGAAGAAGAAAAAGAAGTAGCCAGATAAATGGAAAACAAAGCTTGTGGACATGAGCTTCATTCTCGAACTACACCTAGCTTCCTCTCGCTGCCTTTCAATACGTACTGGAGACAAAGCAAAAGTAAACGGGAAGTAAACATAGCTACAACAGGCATCGCGTCTATGCCGAAGCGAAATCGGCCCCAATCTCCAAGAAAAGATAAATAAAACATAACGTGAAAAGGCAAGTATCCAAGCAGCTCAGAGAAAAGGAACGCAGCAAGGATTCCCGACGTGTGTGTACCAGCGTAGTATCTTTCATTAACCTCTAGGCAGCGGCGACGAAAGCGACCCGGGTCCGGGAAATAGAAAACGGAGGCGGGGGGGGGGGGGGGGGTTGCCTCGCACGCGCCGATGACCGGAGGGTCGTGTGACGGGACTGCTGAAGGGAGAGACCGGCCCTCCATCATTGCGCTGTAATCACAGGACATCAAAATTTCCCGGCACGTTCGGGGGGAGACATTTTCTCCGGCGCAGCGGCCGCACCGGGCAGCACAGGACCTCGGTGGGTGTCGCGAGGAGCGCGGAGGCGTTCCGGTTTCGCTCGACGTACTCTTCTTCGCCGACGAAAAGTCGCGTCTCTTTCCCGCTTAAAGACGCCGCGTGACCCTTCCGATATTGTCACATTCGTGTGTCCTTACCTAGCCCTGCAAGAGAATAAGGGCAAAGCCTTCTTTCGTTGTTGTTTTTTTTAAAGCGAAAGCTTTACTGGCCGCGAACTTGCGATTTCGCCGTGGCGGTGTTCTGAGGAGGCACACGACGTCACAACGCGCGCCTCGCCGCGGATATTTCTCTCGCTCCGTAGTCACTATTGCGCATGCGCCACTAGTAGCACCGAGCCTCAGGTGTTCCGCCGCTGCGCAGAGCCGCGCCTTATCGCAACCGCCGTTTGGTATGACGTCACACGGCATTCCTCGTCGTTGCGCTCGCCTCCGCTCGCTTCGCCAGCTGCGTCGCATGCCTGATAACATGTCGGAGGATTGAAAAGGAGAGATCGCGTGCGCCGCAACCACAGTTGAGGCGGCAGTATGGACCGCGACAATTCTGATAAGCAGGAGGAGTCCTGGAATCGACATCCTAACGAGATGAAGAGGAAACGAATCGCCCAGGAAAAGACGAACAGCGCGCCGAACGACTGGCGAAACGCCGCAACATAGCTAGACAACCAAACCAACCTGGACTTGCAATCGAGATTAAGCAAGGCTTAGCTTTCGCTACGTATATCCTGGCATAGCCGAGCTAAGCCACTGCCAATTTTTCTATAAGCCACGATTTATACGACAATATTGGAAATCGTCGGTCCGTCCATCTGTCTTAAAATACTGCTGCCCCGTATGGGGCCATATTAGGAGTGATTAATGCAGCGTAGGTGAGAGCAAATAACATAAAATATGAAATAAACGCTGAGCGAAATCGTGTCAACTGAAGAAATAATACTTAAGGCGTGTTAGACGCTTCTACTGATTTGTTGAGGGGGCGAAAAGATGTTGAATTGCAATTTACTCAACGTCACACGTCTGACTCCGGCGTCAAAAGCGGTTCTACCTTCCGCGCTGAAAGCTAAATATAATATTCCGGCAGGTGTTCAATCATACACTCACCGACGCATTTACAGATGTATATGCGACTCCTTATATACTTTGATTTATCGTAAAAAAATATTTCTGCAGATATGAGGCATATGCTGGAATCCACGTGAAGCGAAGCTTTGGCGAAGTGGTTAAGTAAATGCTATATGAAACACACAAGTGTTTTTACAGCAATGCCACGCAACAAGTAATATTATGCAATTTTGTGCACCGAGCACCGAAATTTATGTGTGGTGTGAAGTTTGGGAAATTAATTGTTGTTCTACATAGTCGGTACGTGTTAGAGGTTTGTATATCAGGTTTAGAACTGCGTACATCGATTGGGGTATGTTTCACACACTATTGTAATCTATAGACCACGGGGCGACTACAGGCAGTCTGTCGGCTCTGGGGATACCGACCATAGTGAACTTCCCAAAGAAAATGCAGAGACCAAAGAAAGTTGGCGGAAGAAATATTCCGCAAAAGCCAAGCATACGGCTTCACTGCAGCTTCTACATCAGTGCACGCCTTTCTCCGACATCGAAGTTCACAGTAGCGAAGCTAAGAAAAAGCACTGAAGACGGGAGCAAGAAATAACAGTGCAGAAGCAGCTCCTGCTGCTGCTGCTGCAACCAGCGTAGTGGATACCGCGAGACGAATGCCGGTGACCGAGTGCTCCTGTCAGCCCGATGAGCGCTGGACTTGTCGGCCAATCGGATTAGGGCTAGAGCCCCGAGATTCGGCCAAGATCGCTCCGGGCAGCCCTTCGCTCTGCTCGCTAATGACTAGTACCGACCCCGGGCGCAAGACGAGGCGGGGTAGAACCCCGGCGAGCGAGCAGAACGCGCGTGGGCCTGCTTACAGGATGCGCTGCCGCTTTGCCCGCAGCGCCGCCTTCTGCGACTGCGACGCCCCCTGGCGGCTACCACAGGCGCGTAGCGCAGCAGAACAGCATCAACCCTTTGCAGGAAAGAAGACGCAGAGAGAGAGAGAGAGAGAGAGAGCAAGGAGAGGTAAGGTCAGGAGGTCCGTCAGACGAGCGTACGGTTTGCTACCCCCCACCCCCAACGGGGTTAAGGAAAGGGAAAGAGAAATGTGAATAAGGAGTGAACATGCATGGCCGAAGGAAGATGCACATGGTGATATACGGGGCTGTATGGCGCAAGGGTATGGCCGAATCGCGACAAGAAACGGTGATGAGCAGTCAATGGGTCGATGAACCACAGAGGGCGCGGCTATACGGCAACGTAACCGAACATAGACGCCTAAGATCAGTCGCTGGATGAGTGCGCAAAACATATATATCCATGAAATTTAGAACAAATTGCTGTAGCAAGGAGTGCTGTGGACATCCATGATGCACAGGGGGACTATAAACCAGCGCCAAAACGGCACAGTGCACATGACGGGGACAGAGAAGACAAACAGAGCTGAGTGCGCGTCTTTCTTTTCCTGTTCCTGTCTTCCGCGCCGCGTCAGTTTTGCCAGCAATCAGGCTACAAAACTAGCCCAAGCCTCTGCCCTTTTCTGTCATAAACCAATGTTGGCAACTTACCAACAAAGTCGCTAAAATTAGCGTGTTTTTAGTCAGCTTGACGAAAACTTCGTGCCTTTGTCGAATGGTCGTCCATGGAAACGGGCGCGGTATATCCATTGCATGTTTATTTTTATTTTCGTTCTGTCATTTTATCACTGCCTCGAGGGCAACAACGCTGAGGACGCAAAAAGGAAAAAAAAAAAGAACCATGACAAGAGAGAGAGAGAGAGAGCGCTCCAATGTCGAGCAACTGCGTTTACACGGTGAGAACGAGAAGGAAGCACGCCGGGGCGCCACAACAATCGGAAGGCGCGGCCCCAAAGGAACTTCGTGCAGTGCGGTCAAGCCTACACATCGTGCTAAACCAATCTGGAAGCAAACCCAGGGGCAGGGCTCATAACCATACATACTACACTCATCCCGTGCTCGACACCTGCTTAACGGGAGCTTCGCGGAAGAATCAACGGCGCACATAAACTGAAATAGGGTTAACTAACTACGTCAGACGAGACGCACGGAAGACGCGGGAAGCACAATGTATAATGCAGTCTTGAAGGGGACACCTAACTTTATATACACTGAAACCAATGCAACTGGCAGCAGGGTCGACAGCCGGCAAAGACCTTGCAAGAAGTCGCGCATGACTAATCAGTTGTGTTTCAACAGAAAGTCGATTGAAGTAAGAAAATTGCCTCAAAGGCAACAGAATTTTGACAGCCTTTGTCAGGGTAGCGGCAGCATTTTGATGGGGGCGGACTATACTGAAGCATTCGTTTAACGACGTTCGGGTGCACGTTAAATAACACGGCTTGGCGATAACTGATCCGGAGACAACACCGTGTCTCGCAAAGCCCTCCGTTTTGAGCTAGGACGACAAACATAATCGATAAACGAACATTTTTTCACTGTTATCGGAAGAACAAGTAGGCGATAAGAAACGTGTTATACGCTTACCTGCGCGCACAAAGAAAAGAGTCAACGAGCCTTTGTGCCATGCGTTCACTTCAGTCTATTGTGTAATACGTGGGCGTAATATTCTAAAAGCGTGCACTATTGTATCGACAAGTACCTGCATTGATTGATTTTGTTCATTTTTTTTTCTAACCCTGAAACGCACGGATAAGGTAAAGTCACTTGCAGTAGAACTCAACTTGCTGTAACTGCTAATGTCAAGTATGTCTCGTGTTTTATACTCAATCCCTCACGAAGACCTAGATTAGGATAACTTGCATTGTATAATTTCATTGTAGAAAAACCATCGTCGCAAGCTTTACTGTTTAACTGTTTAACAGAGCTCGATCAGAGCTATTCTTGGCTCACACGGCCGGCCCTTATAAGAATAATGCATGTTATTCTACTGCAACTCAACCGAATGCGTACTGAAGACATAAAAAAAAAGTGAACAGAAAGGCCAGGTATTTTTTATGCCGACATTTAAATGGGAGTATTCGTTGCTTAGCGGCTGGCACGGTCCGCATATACCTTTGGCTACACTGAACAGAACTGATGAAAGGAAGTATAGCTACGCACGTGAGAAAAGAGAGACCTATTACGTGCGAAAGGAAGAATAAAAAGAAATAAAGGAACATCAAAACATGGGCATGAACAATTGTGCAGTGGCAGCTCATATTTCTCTGGGAACACGTCCATTTTTCTCGGAACAACGATTTCTGTCGGGGCCCGCAAATTGTGTATATATACCAACCAAGACTAGGAAAACGGGAGGCTTCGCTGCATAACGCCGGCTTGCGCAAATCGTGTTTCCGTGTACATATGAAAAAAAAAGGAAAAAAAAACGGCCGTCACATTAAGCGCGCGGTTTACCTTTGAAGAGTTTTACAGCCCCGTAGCTTCAGTACCGCTTGAGCGCGGGCCTAATTTGCTTAGAAGAAGCGAAATGGGTAGCCTGATTTACCGTAACTGAAAAGGAGCAGTACCGAAAGAACGAGACCGTGCGAGATATTTCGAAGAAACTTGCAAGCACAATCCCGGGCGAGCGAAGTCACTTAACATGATTGAAGCGAACATATGCTAAACAATAGATTGCGATAGCCATAATAAGCGCTAACTCGATCTGACCCGCCGACGAAGGAGAGGGATATGGCTATGGCGTGATCCAGCAGCTGTTCAGGAAGTGAAGGGCTCCATTTCCAATCGGTGGCCGTATCTCAATGGGCACGAAACGTAAAAAAAAAAAAAGAAAAGAAAGAAAGAAAGAGAACGAAAAGAAAGAAATGACACTCACGCATTTGGTTTAATTGGTACGCGTTAGAAAAACCCTATAGTCGGTGACAAAATAAGCATCAAAAAGGTTATGCGTACGCTGTTCAACTGAAAACCAATTTGCATAGATCACAAGGAAATTTATTCACCCGTATGCGCGCGTATAACTGTGGTATATGTATCAGTGCCGGTGCATACATTCACTACAATATAACGTATCGCACGTGCAATACATCGTGCTGCATATAAACAAAAAAAACGAAGGAGCAAACAAAACATTAAATTCTGTCTTCTTGACAGTGGCTTTTTCACTTCCACTTCAGAAACACTACTACAATGTACATGCGAAAAACATTGCCAGCCTCGTAATTCATGACTCTAGATGCGCCAGCACATAATTAGCTTCGCTCATTTCCATGGCACCAAGCGGTTTTGCGCGTTTAAAACGTCTATCTTACCCGTACAGATCTGTCTTTATGTCAATGGTTTTTGGATGAGGCCTGAACATATTGGCAAGCTTTATAGGCGATACTGACGTCAGTGCTCATCGGAAGATTATATTTTAGCTTGAAACAACGAGCTTTTGTTCCTCAGTTAGCTCAACCTTTGCATTAGCAAAGTCGTTTAACGGACTCTCAGTTGGTTCGGCTTATCTTTCAGAGGTGGAAAGAAACTGCGCTGCGTTCTTTTTTTTTTTTTTTTTTTGCAAGTGGAGTTTGTACGGTATCCTCACGTTGTCGCCGATTACAGGTGATCAAAATTAATGCGGAGCCCTTTACTACTGCGTCCCTCATTAACCACTGTGCAGTTTCGGGTCGTTAAACCCCACAATTCAGATTCTTTTTTAGTTCCCAGCACGTACACCCTAAAAGAATCGGTATACACAATAAAATAATTTGCACCCTTAAAAGTGAAAAAGGGTGTAAATGTGTCTATAACTCGCACCCTTTTAATTTACACCCTTAAAAGTGAAAAAGGGTGTAAATGTGTATATAGCTCACACCCTTAGGGTGCGAGTTATAAACACATTTACACCATTTTTCACTTTTAAGCGCGTAAATTATTTTACAGTGTAGCCCCCTCTAATTTTGTCGTTTTGCTGACACATACAAAATCGCGCTCAACCGCCAAACGCACGCGCGAGTTTGGGTTAACGCACGAGAAAAAGAGCAGCTCGGGCACACGGAGATTTGGATATTTGAATAAAGTATCTGGGCCATTGTGCGGCCCTACAAAGCCCCACACATTCCGATTTTCATACATAAAAAGAAAGATTCAGAGTAATACAAACTAAAACGCAGAGTGCACAGCCTGGAGCAAAATTCTTCCTCGGAAGTTCTCTTAGTCCTCTTCCTCTTAGCGGCTGCTTTCAATCTGGATTCAACATTTCCAATTCATTTACTTTTGCTGCAGGACCCCACGCCACAGTACAACGACATAGTTGTCCAGATAGCTTCGCCGAAATAGGCCATCTATGCAGCAACATGTACAGATGAATTAACCTCTCTGTAGCCTCATGAACGTTTTACACTGCCGTGATGCTGATGTAAAAATCGATACATTTTGCCCTAGTCTATTGCGACCGCGCCTCTGATGAACAACGTCGCATTTATTCTCTTCAGGAGTGCTTGCCTAGCGTTCTTTTTTTTTTTACGTTGCGTTCCTCAAAACAGCTAATGGTGAGATAAGGTAAGGTAGCACTAGTAAATAGTTTATCACTGCTGACGATTAGTCACGCCGTCACCTAATCTTGGATTCATTATGCATACGCTTCATTAAGTAGCGCACAGCGATGACTCTACAGTTGCGTAATGTTGCAACCGACCATTTACAAATTACGCAAGCTCCATCTTCACGCGACACTCGACTAAACACGTACATCGCCACGAGTACAAGAGCGAAAGTGATAAGGCCTGCAGAAAAACGAGGGGAAAAAGGCGAAGTAGAGGCTTCGTGCAGAGGTGCGGGAAGGGGGAGGATTTGGGGGATGAAAGGAGCCAGAATCTCACCGAGCACGAGTTTTGCGGAGGGGAAAAAATGACGTCGAGTAGCTGTCACCGAGAGCATCGCCTACGACAACGTGGCTTACTCAAAAACGAAAAGGCAGCTGTGGAAAAAAAGATGAAGAAACGGGAAGGAGGCATCGCTGAAAGACGTTTAAAGGGGAGTCGAGGGAAGTCGAGTGATAAATTAGGCTTGTCAAAAGAGATGAAAACTATGAAGAGGAAGCGAATCATTGGGGAAATATGGGAGAGGGGTTTCTTTTCCCGGTAGCACACTATGTACAAACGCCACTCTAGCTCCTTTCTCCCCTTTTCCTCTAGGCTTCCCCCTTTTTTCCTTATACCTCGGGGTTCGGCTCGGCTTTGAGACAGAGGAGGCTGTCGTAAGACGACGGTTGCGAGAGGAAAAAAATGAACGATATTTCAAAGGAAGAAAATATATTACGAAAAACGAAACACAATCTTGAACAGAGAGAGTACATGCGATAGGACAGCCGCGAAAAGATGTGCAGCTCGCGAAACGAGCGCCAGGACTAACGTCGGACGAAAATCCTCACGCGTGTAAAAGAGAAGATCGAAAAACTCGACTTCCCGAAAAAAAAAAGAAAAGTGAAGCTGTTGCAGCGGGCGAGAGATGAGAAAGCTGTAAGGAAATTGGAAAATGAGAGTTCTTTCGTGGAAAAGGCAGATATGAGGATCCAAAAGTTGGCTTTTCTTTTTCCCGTTTTGCTCCGCCTAGCTGCTTGGTCATTGCTTGTAAGGCCGTGCCAAAAGCGTCGACACGCGTTTTCGTTTTTCTGCTTTGCGGATCCCTTTAAGAAAGTGCGAACACACGGTGAAGTAAGCGTTAACGCTCGAAAGACTATTTTCTATTTCTCTACGAAATAGAAAAAGGTAGGCACGAAATATAAAAAAGGAGCAGCTACTAGGCTGTAATTTAAGACGACGGAGCAATAATTTGTGGAGCTTTCGTCGTCTGCTCGGTTTGGTTCGTCACTCGCGACATGAGTTTCGTACCTTGTCGTCTGCTCCCGTTTTATAGAGACAGACGGTACAGTGTAACTCACAGGTAAGGAAGCATTTTTCTTTTTTTTGGCGCGACAGTGTGTCACAGAGACGAAATCGCCATGCCGGTTGATTGAACCTCTCGTGCGGAGACGAGATACCAGAATTACACAACTTGTTCAGAGAGAGAGAGAGAGAGAGAGAGAGAGAGAGAGAGAGAGAACGATATGTACAGACTTTATTGATAACAAGGAGATGTTAGTCTGGCTTCTCGCCTAGCATTTTACTCCAGGTGCCGAGTGATAAATATAATACAGTACAAAGTAATAACACGACACAGAACAGCAAGAAACAAGCACACACATCCAGAATAAAGCTATTTACAAAGTTTAGTTAGGGTCTGACGACCGTAGGAACTTGTTTTATCATTCGCTTAGATCGATACCTTTGCTACTGAGTTGTGTGTATGAAATCACGAATGAAGAATTGCAGAAACAGAAACATCACGTGTTGACGACAGCAGGAAGACAGAACGCGACTCTTACAGGAAATTTGTTAAATCATTACGACCAGAAACGCTGGCGGTAAAATTGGCATATTATTTTATTGCAGGTGTCCTATACCTAAGAAAATTTAGAACGTACAACGGAGCTGAGTTGGTAATAAGGTGTCGCGTTCCGAGCAGTTCAGAAAGTGTTCCGCAGTGCAGTGTTACGGAACTCCGATACGTCAATAAAGTTTGCATAGCCATGTGCCATTTTTTTTAAATAAAGTGTTTTCTTAAGAGAAAGCTTTAGCGCGGCACCATGTTGAGATTTCCCTATATGTCGAATAACATGAAGAACGCAGAAATGCTCTTATCAGACAGCCGCAGGACAGATTTGATTGAAAGTTTGTTGCATTTGTGAGATAAAGTTAAGTGCTAGCAACTGTAGGAAGCAGATATTTGATTCGTTCGTGCCTCGTACATTTTTCTTTCTTCAAAAATTGTTGAAAATCAGCAAGTTATAAAACAAGTGAAGCACGGAGGTTACAAATCACTAACTTCACCGGAAACAGATGTCACTTGTCCCGTAGTCTGCAATTTTCGCCATGTTCAGTGCATTAGGTCTTATAAATCATTGTTCGTGAGAACTTAGGCCAATATGAGAAGGTGTGGAATTGGGACGTATTGGGAAAAGGGCGGGAGGGAGGAAGGTACGATCGATCTGAATTTTCTTTCTGGATGCCTACGGCATCCTTGAACCCAGGCTTGTAGTCCTACATGAAAAGCCAGTGTCATGACCACTCGGCGTGCATCTTTCATCACATAAGTAGTTGGAAATTAAGATGTCAATACACAGAACACGAAGCGCTGGAAATGGGACACTCACCTTCACAGCAGAAGAGTCATGACGCAGTCGCAACGAAGAATACGGTGGCCGTTCATCGACGAAAAACACTGCGAAAAAAATAAAAAGAGAGGAAGAAAATGAGGCTTGCGAGAATGACAGCACATTTTGGTGTTAATCTGCCTGCATGGTACACGACAGCGCTGTTCGGGAGTGGTTCAATGCTCTGGATAAGGGGGGATATATTGCAGCGCCCCCTTATCGAGAACAGAGCCGCGATCTTGGAGCGATGCCTTCCCACTCAATTCTATGCCACTGTTATAGTACGCCATTGACAGCCGCCTAATCCCACTGAAGCTGCTGGCGGAGCGTCGCTCTGGCCACTTACAAAGCGCGAAAAGCACGAAAAGGAATAGCATCGGAAAAGGCATCGCTACAAAATCGTGGCCCAGAAAACTAAAAGAAAAATTACGCAGATCCAATGCACACGTTAGAATTAACATGAAGCAAGGCTTAACTCAAGTGAATAACTAAATGCTATAATGCCAACGGCAATACATTTGTGCTTGCTTTCATCCCTACGCAACGTCTAATCGTTCGGAACGTTTATATTCTGGCGTCGCAACGGTCACAAATTTATTTTCGTGCAATTTCTATTCTTATGCACTACGGAACTAGCAAGCTGTGTTTAAATGCGAGCTCCAAACCAGGCGCATGTGCAGTGTGAGACGTGCACGCAGCGGCGTCACAGCGACGAATGCTATGTTTACGCAATGATATTTCGAGGGGTTTATGGATTCTGTACCTTTTGTGTCACATGGGGATGTAACCAGTTGAAGCTTCGGAATAATTTTGATTACCTGAGAGGTTCATTGAACATAAGCAGGGTAGACGATGCACTTTTGAAATCAGCTCCCATCGCTATGCAGCCGCTGAGTCAGGAATCGAACCCTCGACCTCGTACGCAGCGGCAGAACGCCATAGTAGGCTGAGCCATCGTAAAAAGCCAGGTCTAAAGAAGCACGAGTTACAGTTTAATGCGAATCGAGAGATCGCCAAATCCATAGTCGAGGCAGCAACCGCGCCAAGCTCGTGATGGGAGTCTTCCGTGACCGCGCGGGAACCGCTTAACGCAAAAAAAAAAAAAAGGTGGCGAGGAGGCATTAGAGTCGCACGAAAGAACGCCATCAAGAGGGGGGGTCGATGAGGGAGAGGAGGTAATAAGAATGGAAGCTGTCGAAGGAGCAGGAACGAAACCACTTTTCCTTCTGAGCTCCAAGCCTATGATCGAAGGATCAAGGAAGGAAACCGATCGAGCTGTGGGGCTCGCAGATGGCTCGGACCCGTAGTCGTCGAGGGGGGGGGGGAGAGGGAGTCAAAAGTCTCGACCGTCTCTGCCACCCACCTCCCTAGGACCCTCTCCGACTCCCTCCGCAATATCCTGGAGCCAACTGCTGATCCGAAGCCGGATGTCGAATTTCGATCCACCGTCGAAGCCGGAAACACATAAAACTGGCGCCCGCGTAAGGAAAGACTGTGGAGACGCGAACTGGGTGTACCGAAAGCCGCAGTCCGCGTGCGCGTGTTCCGGGAAAATGTGAAAGCTAAAGATAATGACACTAAAGAACAAAAAAGAAACGAAAGAAAACGACAACGTGAAAGAGATAAACCGTGATGAACAATTGCGCTTGGCGTGCACGAACGTCATCGTGTGGAACGAGATTACGCTCGGTATCGATATAACAAAATAAACAGGCAAACAATAAAAGTGAAAGGAATTCAATGGGTATTGTTTGGATCCCACCGCTGCCACCAGATGTTTGGATCGCACCGCTGGTACGATCTGTTGGGAACTCGGCGCTGACGCCCGTGGTTGTACCTGGGTCGCAAGCCCCAAGGGTAGCGTTGGCCTGGCGGCCTGGGGTACAACTGGAAGCATCCGAAGGTCCCGGCAAAGCATGAGTCGACTGGTAACAACGAAACAACTTGTTTATTTTAACATCGCAAAGAGTTGGTGGTCAGGTTTGACCGAAGTAGAGAGACGGGAGAGCACTTCACTCAACAGAAGAAATCGGAGCCCTCCTTTTGGCGTCCGGGGGCAGCTGTTTTTATACTCTCGCAGTTGAGGGCAAGAAGGAACCCCTCAAAAGACGAGCACGTGAATGTACAATGGGCTAATGGTGACGCACACTGTCGTAGCGCTGCCGTAGCACCATGTCGAGCACGATCTCGTAGCACCCTGTTGTAGCGATGCCGTAGCACCATGTCGGGCACGATCTCGTAGCACCCTGTTGTAGCGATGCCGTAGCACCATGTCGAGCACGATCTCGTAGCACCCTGTTGTAGCGCTGCCGGTCGGGCACAATGACTGTAATGAGAGGATGATCCCTGCTTTCGCAGCGCCTGGTTCCGGCACAATGACTGGAATGCGAGGGTGATCCTTTGCGGTCGCATCGCCGCAGTCGCGCCTGGAAACACCTGCCGATGAGCGTTGCGGCGACGACGATCGGGCCAAAATGTCTGCCGCCCCGCCGCAGTCGCGCCGGCAAAACCACGTGTCGCAGGCGAAACGCAACAGACCGCCCCGCCGGGGGAAGGAGATCCCGATGGACAGGGGACTGCATCCGCTGTCCGGAGGGATGTCGCTCGATGATGCTCATAACCGAAGTCGGGCGTCCCTCGACGTTTCTTGAGCGCAGCGCACAGAGAAGGCCTCGTTCTCTCGTTCAGGTTCGCACGGGACACTGCAAAGTGACTTCGGGAGAGTTCACATTTTTGTTCTCGTTCCCGGCAAGCGTTAGAACTACGCTGAAACTCAACCGCTCAGTCAGCAAGCACGGCACAACCCTTACTAAGCCCTGCCAGGCTCTTTCCCCTTTTTATACCACTGCCTAGTTCCTTACAGTAGTCTAGCATCACTCAGAACGCGTCCACAAATTGAAAAATTGCACTAGAAAGCATATCATCACTTTGAAACACTAAACAAAAGCAATATGTTAAAAAAAATCCTGCCTCAGGAAGAAAAACATCAGTAACAAACAATTTTGAGGCTGATTCCTACGTTAGGGGCTTCGACTTAAGCCATCGGCGTTACCGTTGAGACTCCCCTTTTTGTAACGCACCTCAAAGGAATATTGTTGTAAAGCGAGGCTCCAGCGCAGGAGGCGGCCATTTTTGGGAGAGATGGTCTGCAGCCATTGGAGAGGGCAGTGATCCGTCTCAATGATAAACCTCGAGCCGGCTAGATAGCATGACAATTTCTGAACGGCCCACACGAGACACGCACACTCTTTCTCGGTGGCGCTATACGCCTGCTCACGACTGGTCAGCTTACGACTAGCATACAGGACGGGGTGTTCTACTTCTCCATTTTCCCGTTGGCACAGTACAACGCCCATGCCTCGCTCACTAGCATCGCACTGAACAATGAACCCTTTTGTATAGTCTGGCGATCGTAGCACAGGCTGGCTTGTTAGGGCACTCTTTAGGGCGCTAAAAGCTCTTTCCTTTGTCTCGTCCCAGACGACTGTTTGAGGCTCTGTCTTTCTTAGAGCATCCGTCAGGGGAGCCGCGATATCAGAGTACCTAGGGATGTACCTCTGATAGTAGCCGGCGACACCCAAGAACGACCGAATATCGGTCTTGGTGCGCGGTTGCGGAAAGTCCCGCACAGCGGCCACTTTTATTTCAGAGGGGCGGCGACGACCCTGACCAATCACGTGACCGAGGTAGACAACCTCGGCCTGTGCTAACTGGCACTTAGGAGCCTTTACTGTCAAGCCTGCTTCGCGCAGGCGGGTTAGCACTGCCCGCAAGTGTGTCATATGCTCAGACCAGGATGCGGAGAATATCGCTACGTCGTCTAGATACGGTAAAGCGAATTCTTGCTGTCCCCGCAACACTTTATCCATGAGACTTGAAAAACAGTATGGCGCGTTCTTCAAACCAAAACTCAACACTTTAGGACGGAATGTTCCCATTGGTGAAATGAACGCCGCATACCTACTAGCCTCTTCTGTAAGTGGATGCCAATAACCCCTGACAAGATCTAGGGTGGAAATAAACTGAGCGCTACTAACTTTCTCAAGGCGCTCCTCGATGTTAGGGATCGGATAAATTTGATCCTTAGTGATGGAATTAAGCCTGCGGTAGTCGACGCAAGGACGAGGTTCCTTGCCCGGTACCTCAACTAAAATCAAAGGGGAGGTATAATCACTCTCACCTGCCTCAATAACACCGAGCTGTAGCATTTTCTTTACCTCAGCCTCCATAATATCGCTCTGGCGGGGTGACACCCGATACGCCTTGGATCGTACTGGCTCTGGGGAGGTAAGTTCTATATCATGAGTAAGTACAGAAGTCCTACCAGGCCTCTCAGAGAACAGACCTTGAAACTCTTGTAATAGCTGGTGTAGTTCGGTTTTCTGCTCAGGCGACAGCGGTGCTTTACTGATAAGGTCACTAATGACTTGACCGGTGTCTTCCCTGTTCGTCACTGAGCCTAGTCCCGGAAGCTCGACCGGAAGCTCTTCAGGAACGTTTACCATCATGCACACCACTGCTTCCCTTTGTCTATAAGGTTTGAGCAGATTACAGTGGTAAACTTGCTGTGCTTTCCGCTTTCCTGGCAGACTTACCACGTAGTTAACGTCCGACAGTTTCTGAACAATTCGTGCGGGGCCCTCCCACTGCACGTCTAGTTTGTTGTTTAGCGATGTGCGCAATATCATGACCTCATCGCCCACCTCAAAGCGACGGGCCCTGGCTGTCCGATCATAATAAACCTTGGCCCTCTGCTGGGCCTTTGTCATTGCTTCACCTGACAACTCCTGTGCCCTTCTTAAGCGTTCGAGGAGCTTAAGCACGTACTCCACCACGACTGGGTCGTCGCCCCTACCTTCCCACGATTCTCGAAGCATGCGAAGCGGAGATCGAAGCGAGCGACCGTACACCAGTTCAGCTGGCGAAAACCCCGTAGCCGCATGCGGCGCGGTCCTTAAAGCAAACATCACCCCAGGCAGACACAGCTCCCAGTCAGTTCGATGTTCAAAACACAACGCTCTCAACACGCGCTTCATGACGGAGTGGAGCTTCTCAACGGAATTCGACTGTGGGTGGTACACTGAGCTGTGTAACAGCTTTACCCCACACCTTTCGAGAAAAGTTGTCGTCAAAGCGCTAGTAAACACTGTGCCCTGATCTGATTGGATTTCCGCAGGAAAACCAACTCGCGCAAATATGGACAGTAGTGCATTAACTATCTCAACTGAGCTGAGTTCTTTAAGCGGCACTGCTTCAGGGAACTTTGTCGCTGGGCAGATCACAGTCAAAATGTGTCTGTACCCCGTGGCTGTTACCGGCAGAGGTCCCACTGTATCAATAACGAGCCGTCTAAAAGGCTCCGTAATGATAGGTACCAATTTCAACGGCGCCCTCGATTTGTCCCCTGGTTTGCCCACCCGCTGACAAGTGTCACATGTCCTCACGAAATGGTCTGCGTCCCGAAAACACCCTGGCCAATAGTACTCTTGCAAGAGACGGTCCTTAGTTTTCTTAACTCCTAGGTGTCCGGACCACGAACCCCCATGCGACAAGCGCAACAGATCCTGACGATAGCATTGAGGAACGATCAGCTGATCGAACTCCACTCCTCTGCGGTCTAGATACTTCCGGTACAGGACTCCACCTCTTTCCACAAAACGCGCAGTTTTCCTGGCGATACCTTCTTTGACATTGCAGCGCACGTTTTCCAGGCTGCCATCCTTTTTTTGCTCGGCTATCAAAGCCGACCGGCTGACTTTTAGCAACCTATCAAGTCCGTCTGACGTAGGCGCGATGAGCAAATCAGTAGATAGCTCTTCTAACTTTCCCGAATCGGGATTTTCCTCTCCAGTATCTGGCGCCTTCAACGCTACAGACTCAATTTTATTCTGTTCGGGCGTGCTCTGAATATCAGCTTGCTGCGCCTCTGACCCTTTTTCGTTGTTTGATAACGTCGGCCCCGCAACTACCGCCTTTGCAGCGAGCTCCCGAACCTTCGATCTGGTTAAGGCCTGAACACTAGCTTCACCAAACAAAAGCCCCTTCTCGCGCAGGAGGTGATCGGACCTGTTTGAAAATAGGTACGGGTACTGGGGTGGCAGCATAGATGACACTGCCGCCTCCGTCTCAAGCGCTCCGAAAGGTCCTTCAATAAGCACTTTTGCTACCGGCAGACACACGCTATGAGCTTCCACGGCTTGCTTGATCCATGCGCACTCGCCCGTGAACATATGGGGTTCTACATAAGACGGGTGAACTACATCCATCGTAGCTGCGGAATCGCGAAGCACTCGGCACTCTTTCCCGTTCACGAGGAGGTCTCGCATGTAAGGCTCGAGAAGCTTCATGTTCTCGTCAGTGCTGCCTATTGAAAAAAACACAACTTTTGGTGTTGTTTCCGGACACTGCGCCGAAAAGTGACCCGGCTTCTGGCACGTATAACAAACGCGCGCTCGCCTCATCCCGAACCGCTTTCTGCGTTTGGCTGCCGCCGTCTCTTTACGTTTGGTCGGACTGCTTTCGCTCGCATCCTCACTACGCGTGTCCCCCTTTAATCTCATGGGTGTGAACTTCGGCCTCTCAAACTTCGAGCCAAATTCACCCTTTTGACCGTCCTTAGCTCCGCGAGCCCGACGCGTCACAAACTCCTCGGCTAGCTCAGCGGCTTTAGCCACCGTACAAACGTCTGGCCTATCCAAGACCCAGTATCGCACGTTCTCCGGTAACCGACTATAAAACTGTTCTAGCCCGAAACACTGCAGAACTTTATCGTGGTCACCAAACGCTTTCTCTTCTTTGAGCCACTCCTGCATGTTCGACATAAGCCTATACGCAAACTCTGTATATGACTCACTTTTGCCTTTCTCATTTTCCCGAAACTTCCGACGGAACGCCTCCGCAGACAGCCGGTATTTTTTTAGAAGACTCGATTTCACTGTGTCGAAATCCTCTGCCTCCTCTCTATCCAAGCGAGCGACTACGTCGGCCGCCTCGCCGGGTAACAAAGTGAGCAAGCGCTGTGGCCACGTTTCCCGAGAGAACCCCTGCTTCTCGCACGTTCGCTCAAAGTTAACCAGGAACAAACCAATGTCCTCTCCAAGCTTAAACGGCCGCATCAGGTCAGTCATTTTGAACAATACGCGTTCTCCTGCACCGTGTGCCTGACTTCCATTACGAGCGCGTTCCATCTCTACCTCAAGACGCTTCATTTCCAAAGCGTGTTGACGGTCACGCTCTTGTTTTTCTTTCTGTTCTTTAAGTTCGCGCTCTTCTTTTTCTTTTTGCTCTTTAAGTTCGCGCTCCTGTCTTTTTGCAGTCTCCCTCTCTTCAATGGTCTCAAGGCATTCCGACAGCTCGTCATCCTCAGCCTCTAACTCAAGAATAGCCTTTATCAGTTCTGGTTTTCTGAGTTTGTCCGAGACATCCAGACCCAACTCTCTTGCAAGCTCCAACAATTTCGGTTTGCGCAACGACTTCAAATCCATGGCTGCTCTGAATGCTGCTTTCTCTACTGCTTACTATTGTCTTGCCGCAAACTAACCCGGCAGCAACGACAACCACAATTACCAGCTTTGTTTCTGACACTAACAAAAAGCCTGGCAAAGCTCAGAAGAAGAAAGTCCCGCACTCACCAAACCTCGCAGCCAAGAGTCCAGCGCAGTCGTTCCGCTGCAGGCAACCAGTCATCACACAGGGCTCGTTGCACTGCTCCCGGATCGTCGATGAGCTGCTCAGCATACAGTCAACTGCATCTCTTCGCTGCTGGCCTCCGTTGTCGCGATCTCACCGCTGGCAGACAGTTGTTTGAAGTCGGAGGCGATCTCACCGCTGCCAACCAGATGTTTGGATCCCACCGCTGCCACCAGATGTTTGGATCGCACCGCTGGTACGATCTGTTGGGAACTCGGCGCTGACGCCCGTGGTTGTACCTGGGTCGCAAGCCCCAAGGGTAGCGTTGGCCTGGCGGCCTGGGGTACAACTGGAAGCATCCGAAGGTCCCGGCAAAGCATGAGTCGACTGGTAACAACGAAACAACTTGTTTATTTTAACATCGCAAAGAGTTGGTGGTCAGGTTTGACCGAAGTAGAGAGACGGGAGAGCACTTCACTCAACAGAAGAAATCGGAGCCCTCCTTTTGGCGTCCGGGGGCAGCTGTTTTTATACTCTCGCAGTTGAGGGCAAGAAGGAACCCCTCAAAAGACGAGCACGTGAATGTACAATGGGCTAATGGTGACGCACACTGTCGTAGCGCTGCCGTAGCACCATGTCGAGCACGATCTCGTAGCACCCTGTTGTAGCGATGCCGTAGCACCATGTCGGGCACGATCTCGTAGCACCCTGTTGTAGCGATGCCGTAGCACCATGTCGAGCACGATCTCGTAGCACCCTGTTGTAGCGCTGCCGGTCGGGCACAATGACTGTAATGAGAGGATGATCCCTGCTTTCGCAGCGCCTGGTTCCGGCACAATGACTGGAATGCGAGGGTGATCCTTTGCGGTCGCATCGCCGCAGTCGCGCCTGGAAACACCTGCCGATGAGCGTTGCGGCGACGACGATCGGGCCAAAATGTCTGCCGCCCCGCCGCAGTCGCGCCGGCAAAACCACGTGTCGCAGGCGAAACGCAACAGTATTGATATAGAAGGACTGCGGACCACTCGGCAGCTTTGCATTCCTTTCGTGAAAGTTTTATAGGGAATACCGTCAATACCACGTTTATGAGCAGCCACGCCCAGTCGAGATCCAAACAAGAAAATATACTTCATAGAAAGGAGGAGGCTTGAAGTTATTAACAAGTAGTACAACAACGAATGTCGCAGAAACCAGCGTCAGCTACGCGTACGTAAACATCGCTAAGGGAAGCAGTTGCTGACCTGACGAAGTCCCCTGCGACCACATTCGTCGGTCAACCACTGACCGACCTGTTGAGGCATAATTCTCACAAACGAGAATAGATTCAGGAGAGAGGCTGTCCTAGTTTCGCCAGCGTTTCGACAGTGCGTTCCGAAATTCAACACGAGCACTTCAGAGCGCACGGCTAGACACGTAGACAGAGAGAGCGACATCAAAGGCTAACTCCCAGGTGTTAATCGCATGTTCCGCGGTCGTATACATGTGCGCCTGTCTGTCGTTGCCGCTTTAGATCACTCATGATGAACTGAACAACATGGGCCGCACCGAGCATTCTACAAGCAGTTGTTACTCAGTGCGGCATGTAACTTCGGAAAGCACGAGCGTTCCCATAAGCTGAAGACTGCTCCCTTGCTAGGCTGATTGGTTCATATTGTACTGCAAGATATTATTGAACGCGAAATGAAGACGAAGGTATATACAAGTGATACGCACTTATTTCTATACCACGCTCGTTGCTCACGTTTCGCACTCACTTATGTTTTCAATACGATATTGAAGCAAGCAGCGCGGCAAGGAGCCACATTGAGTTTGCTTTTCAATCTTTGCTCCATGATTAGATGTGACACACAAAAGGCTTGACAAGATGACGTGACCCAGTGGTAACACTAAGCGAAACTTGCTTCCGCAGGTAGAATGTGAAGGTAGCAAGGACGCCACAAGCGATCGCAAGCCAACTGGCGTAAGTCTATGAGAAAAAAAAAATCAAGAAAACAACAAACAAACAAACTCTGGGTCAGCTCTGCGTAAATCTTGCTAGAATGAAGTGATTGCTACACATTTGAAGCGAAGCTACCTGTTGCAAATAGCCGCTACATTACAAGCTGCAGGCATTGCAAGAGCGCTTAGAGATAGCGAGATGGATTTCTAATGAACCCTGGAGAGATTGGCCTGGCGGCATGCCTAACGTATTGCTCCAGATGGCTGTGAGGAAAGATTAAATGATATGCACGCAGAGGGAAGGCCGACATGCGCTGGCGTCCAATTCGTGAATTGCACGTGATAAGCAGGTTCGGCGGGAACGACAAACGATGCACGAAACAGGCAATAAAATAGATCAAATCTTCCCTTCATGATTTATTACTCTGTTGCAAGAAGACGTTACTAAGCCCAAACGGTATTTGCACCTCTTTCATCCGGGCGCTTTCTTACGCGCTTTATCTTTTAGCTTTTTTTTTTGCGTTTTTAGCATTATATTACAATACGCGCTGCATCTACAGTGGTTCATATCATTTAGCTGTATATTGACAATGTTTCGATTTTCCATCGATCCAACACAGATGCCGTACGTGCGTTATGGAAACGAGCGCGGAGCCAGAATCAAACCAAACGAGAAATAATGACGCTGGATCCCCATACTCTTACACTGAGTAAACAAAGTCGTCGGGGGGCGATTCGATGAAGGCATGCAAACGTCTACCAAAGTTCCCGCTTTCTCATTTTCATCCACCTCCCCTTTCGGGAACCTCCCAACACTACGCGGGAGAAAGAAGGAAATGAAAAAAAAAAGACAAGGAAGATCCAGCCGATACTGGTGCGTGCGTATATAAACAGCACATCGATCCCTTTAACGTAGGGAAATTTCGGTCAATACAGCTCGCCACATTATAGGACACCGCGCAGAACGCGTTCGCAATCATAAAATGATTCCCCAGTTCATAAGCTGCGCGGCCGCAAGCCATCCCCGCGCGCAGCACACTGCCGTTCGATCATCTCTGGTCGACATTCTGAGTGGAGGCGAACGAGAGAATGGTTCAAAAGGTGAACGGCGTGATACCGTCAGTCCCGCAATGCGCAGTGTTTGCACAGAAACAGAGGAGTCAAGAGAGAGAGAGAGAGAGAAGGAAGGCAGGGATGTTAACTAACCAAGAGTCCGGTTGGCTACCCTTCGCTGGGAAAAGGGAGAAGGGGAAGAGGGAAAGAGTCAAAAGAGGGAGACAAAGGAGGAAAGAAATAAAAGAGCGAAAGGGAATTAAGTTCCGGCGATTCTCGCCGAGTGGCGCGAAAGGGGAGTGGGGGAGGAGAGGTGACACAGAGAGGAACATCCCGGGGCCACCACCACCCTTCTCGCAGCCTGGTTCTCGACTCGGACATCGCTCGATAGCCTAACTGTTATTGGCGGCCACGCCATTAGTTCGCCGGGAGGTGGCTAAAATTAAATTCGGAGCCCCGTGGCGGTCGATGGGCGGCGAGGGGTCGATAGCACGCGGGGCGATGCGGCGCGCTGGCGCTCACGCTATCTTCATACGTGGCCGTGCCGTATATACACTACTCGTGCAGAAAGAAAGAAAAAAAGTTCTTGGACGGAAGGGAAAAGGCTTCGCGCATATTCGGCTGGCTTCCTCTTCGTGGAAGTCCCTGTGCCGTTGAAAATTTAGCCGGTTTATTCGGAGCCCGTGACGGAAACATATATGCACCGATGTTTCCCAACCGTTGCTCACGCACCCGCGCCAAACACATGCAGGTTCTCAGTCTGTATATATACGGATATACGGACTCACAAGAGACTGGCCATATATTCCGGGATAAATCTGGCGAGGCCAAATTTATCCCGGAACTTTTTCTCTCCATCACCAAAGTCTTTATTGAAGTCTTGTTGCGTTTTTCGTCGACTTTGTGTAGACGTGCTGCTGGGTGCCATGGCTGATTTTTGTTAGGGCTAACAGGTGTACGCCTGCGTAATTGCCACCCCCAAGAAAACTAGCACGTTGGTCCAAAAAGGGCTCTGCATCTTCCGCACGAAGTAAGTGTTCACTCTCTCCTTCTATTTCTCTTTATACTCCACTTTCCCTTGATCGTCATTGTGCTGTGAATAAAATTAGGTACCGGGGTTTTACGTGCAGAAAAACACGACCTGAATAGTAGGCTCGCCGTAGCGGGGCACTTCTGATTAACCTTGATCCCCTGCAGGTTCTTGAATGTGCACCTAAACCAAAGAACACGCAAGTTTTTTTGAATTTCGCCTCCATCGAAATGTGCTCACCGCGATCAAACCCGCGACCTCCAGCACAGTAGCGCAACGGCTAATTATGCTGTGCTCAATGTATCCTTCTATTAACATTGGAAACGGACACCGCTTGCAACACATTGAGTGTTTGTGTTTGAGAGAGAGAGAGAGAGAGAGAGAGAGAGAGAGAGAGAGTGAGAGAGAGAGAGGGAGAGAGAGAGAGATTAATCAGACGGGAAGATGCGGTTGGCTATCTTACGCTTCGGAGGGAGGGAAGGGTAAAGTGACAAGAAGGAAGAGATAGAGAAAGTAGGCAAGCACAGATACACAGTCGCAGTCGGTCACTGTCACTGCATACAGTCACTACACAGCACAGTAGCACCGTAAATATTAGTTCATGCTACAGCAGCCTGTCCAATTCTGTTGTCTAAACATTGTAACAGAGCACTCGTCGCCCTGAGCTGCGATGGCTTGCGATGTAGGCAATCTAAAAATGATTTCATCTGTTAATAGTCTTTGGACCAAGCGCGCTATCGCGATTGCGAGCGATCGTCTCTGTAAATTGTAGCGAGGACAGTCACAGAGAAGGTGTCGTAGAATTTCCTCGCTACCACACGAGGAGTCGTCGGAGCATGGGATTCTGAAAGCAAAATACTTCGTAAAGGCCACTCCTAGCCACATTCGATAAAGCATTGTAGCTTCGCGTCGGCAAAGTCCAGCTGGAATGCCAAGAGAAGAGTCTAGGAGGTGCAGCCGGTTGCTTAGAAAACTTCCGTGTGTCCCACACGGGGAACGTGATATCCTGGGTGAGCATTCGATTCGAGGTTTTCTAGCGGTATCTGTCCTTGATAACGGCATCGACTCTTCTCGTCTTGAAGAGCCGACCGAGCAACGTCATCGGCGTGCTCGTTGCTCATGGGGGCCGCAGTGACTTGGACGCCACTGAAATACATTGTGAGAGAAGCACCGTAACTATATATCCATTATTTTATGCTGCTGCCCACATCATCGTGCCGCTCTGGTCATCGCGCCATCGTCGTTACGCACAGTTAGGGGTGTTCGCCAAGTGCATCGCGAGACGAACACAAAGTCGGGGACATAACGGTATAGTCGCGGAAGTAACTGCAGAGTCCCAGTAATTTCAGAGCTAAAGTAATAACTGAAGTCTGCTGACTTCTTTTTTTTCCCTGTTGTTACTACGTTGGCTCTACTTATAGATTGCACTGAACGAAGACCCTATGATCGCAGCCACTCGACTCTTTTATCGGCGGAACGCTTTCATTTATGAGGCCCCTTGCCAGCCTACTCTTTCTCAAAGGCGTCAGGACCTAGGGCCAGCTCGCTCTGCGCTATAACATAGGCGTAGCGCGTGTCTTCGGAAACGCGGTACGCGGGCTCGCGAATCAAGCCGGGGGACGTGAAACCCCAGTGATGGAGCATCTGGCCGATCTCAGTCGACTGTAGACCGCAGTTCGCGCGACGTATGAATGCCCCTGCCCTTTAAACGGCGCCTCGGTGACACCAGTTGACGGCGCTGACGGTTCGGGCGCGCGCCTTTTCATCCCGTCTTCGTTTTCACGGCCGTCTCGTTGCACTAGCGTGGCTCGCGGCTCAGCTCGGCTAGGCTAGGCTCGGCTTGGCAGGGCTGTAGGCTACGCGCTCCGCTCTGTTTAGCGACACTTGGGCTTCTCTCTCTGATACAAAACGGCTGCATACGGTCTTCGTCGAGAGGCTCTGCTTTCTCGTTCGTCTTGCGGGCGACCCCGTGTTGATAAAGGCGATGCCCGTAAAACACGGGTGCAAGTTTATGCGCTAAAGGGAGAAATCGTCACTCGTGAGAAACTAAGCATCCTCCTCCTCCCCCCCCCCCCTTCCTTGTCCTTTCCCTGTCATTCTGTGAAAGATCAAAGCAGTAAAATGTACTACAAGGTTAGAACAACAAAATGCCGAGCAAGTTGGCAAGGGTTTATGGTTTAAATAAAGGCAGTCACAGAAAAAAAGAACGCGCACTGGCAGAAGGAACGAGAAGGACAACAGCCACGTTGCGCATAGCTACGGGCAACACCCTCCGATGTGTATAGAGACCAAAAAACGAGCTGCATCGATGTAACGCCTGCTGCAAATGGTCGCACTCCACAACACGCAAACTCTTCGGCCGTACACACATCGAATGCGGACGAAGACGCGATGCGCACAGTGTGAGACTACGCCGCCATGCGGGACCGCGCGGTGTGCATTAACGTATGTATACGCGGCGGTGTGACGTAATCCTCGCAGGGGGGTTTTAGATGCATTCTCGCCGACCGCGTTGGTTAAAGGCGGCCACTACACGGCGTGCGCCTATCACTTTCAATATTTCCGTGGCCATTCAATCGAAAACAAAGAAACAACAAATTAAAGCTAAGCCATGCGCGGGATCCGCATCTCACGTTAAAGAAACAGCGACATAAATTACGGGAACACGGAATCTAAGAGCAAAAGGGGCAAATGAGGAAAGCTGCCACTGCTCTAGCTCACTCACTCGTTTTCTCAGCCTCAACCCACTCCGCTTATTCTCTCACAACTGCCTTAACTTATTCATCTCACTGAACTCATTCACTCACAAACGTACAAGTCAAGCAGTAACTCTACAGCTTTACGTCAAAGGCAAGATAGCCTGCTCGGGTGGAGCTTCCCAAATGATGCGCGTACACACACACACACGCAAAAACACAACTTCAGCGTTAACGGCCGTGACCCAAATACAGCAACACCATCCACGCCATCGAAAGCACGCAGCTGCGCATGACAGGACACGCAGCAGCGGCCCAGCGTTCCCAGCTAGCCAGCCAGCTAGCAAACCCGCGCATCGTTTGCGATATTAAGTCATGAAAAATGTAAGAGAGAGGGGGCCTCTGGCCGAACGGGCCGATGATCAGGAGCAAACGTCCGGCACATCGAACGCCCCCGTAACGGCGAACATCATCTCCCCGAGGCCTGCGCTCCGAAGCGAGCTACCCCGCCATATGGAGCTGCCATGGCGCGAAAAAGGGGTGGCTGCAGCTCCCAAATACGCTGTGCACAACACAAACACACGCGCGCGAGCTTATACGGCATCCCGGGCTATCGGCTGGGCGCACAAAGCGGCAACGCCGGAAAAGGAAAAAAGGCGATCGACCGGCCAGCTGGCTCGCTCGCTCGTAGTACGTTCGTCGGACCGGACGGACGGCCGACCGGACGGCCATGAATAGTTGAGCGCTAAGCGTGGAGCGCTCGCGCTCCAATTACGCCTAAACGATGCCGCCTCTCGGCGGCTCGCGAGGCATCGCTCTTTCCCGCTTTGGCTCCGTCTGTCTCGCGTGGCGAGACGCGTCTGTCCCGCTGTCAGTCACTCTCGATGAAAACGCCACGCAGCGGCGAGCTTGTCTATTAAGGCGAGAGGCAGGCGGGCTGACGCAACAACAACACATACGCGCATACCAATAAGCACGCACGCGCGCAATGTAGGCGCAAACATGAACATAATCAGGAAGACGAAAAAGTATGCACCGCGGTAGGATACCGCTGAAGCGGCGCTTCTTCTTTTTTTTTTTTTTTTTGGGGGGGGGGGATGGGAGAAACGCTGACCCTGTGTGAAACACACCATATGTGTTTACCCCATCGTCGCTATATAACGAGGCCTGGGGCATGAGGCTGTCACGTCGCGGTGAACGCATTTGCAAACGCGTTGTCGAGAATTGCGCACACGAAGTTTGGGACGCCGAACTACTTTAGTTCTAAAATCCGAATTTAAGATTCCTTGCACCGTCAACAGCTACGCGCCGCCATTGCCGCCATCTTGTCATCTCTTACTAGCTCGCAGGGCAGCTATACGGCGCCTCTGATTGGCTCACAAACGCCAACGTTTCGCAATTCGACCCGTGCCAAGAATAGCATCGCGAAACAAAAGCCGGATGCAAAGCCAGCAACAGCTTTTCGGTGCCGTATTATGCATATAACGCTAGCCCGTCGCATATCATACGATGTGCGTAACGCCATGAATTGGTCTCTAAGTGTACGCTATAACGCAACAAACAAAAACGAAACTGTGCATACGCGCTCTCTCCTTTTTCAGTAGAAACACATACGCCTCCTTACCTTATACACGAGCATTTTGTATGTATGGGTTAAACAGCTAAACCTTCCTAACGCCCTTAACGTGGTCGTTCGCACCTCTAATGACCGCACCATTAAAGAGCGCTACGGAGCGCTAAGTCTTCTCAGTAAATTTTCTATTTTTGATACTTTTGCTTGGATAAGCACGGCGACAAAAAGCACCATGATGCGTACTTTCAAAGATATAACTGCATCGAAAGGAATGAAACGTAAAGAAACCTTATATATCCTGCCTCGATAGTCTCAATATGAACAGAAGTGCAAGAAGCTTCGTGATTGCGGAACGTGTAGCTAATGAAGCTCGCACTAAGCGATTTCCCGTAGCTTCTTTGAAAGCGTCTTGCACGAGACAGGGGAGATATACACCCTATGTGTTTCTAAAGCGATGCGACGGTCCATTGCCTTTTGAAGTGCTATATCAGCTTCGGAACGAAAGAGTCTGGGACTGTGCCAGGCAGCCCTAATTACTTGCATTTGCAAAGCCGGGTGGTTGTCAATACGCGTGTATGAGCCAAGAGCTCGTGAAGCTTGGAACGATCGTTGCCCAGCGATAAACACCTGTTTCTAGCGCAAACACTACACGGACGCAGCACGGAGACCTTCACGGACGTGTCCAGTCGTACATGTGTGACATTCATGTCGTCTGAGAAAAAAGAAGGGATAGAGAGAAAAAAATACTCCCACGTACGACACGTCGCATATGAAGCAGCACTTAAGCGACGGAAACACGGTGGCCATCTGTTTGAACAACGTGTTTAGAGTTCTGAAAGAGTTGGAATGAACGGAATATATGGCGGCTGCTTACGGCTCGCTTCGGGATTACCCATACTTATCTCTCCTGGCGAGGTAATTTGCCGGCCTGCTGATTTACATTAAAGATACCAAGTCTTTGTCGGAATAAACGAAGTTACAAGGAACACGAATACCGCTTAGTCATGGGTGTCGCAAAATCACGATGTCAGTGGTGTTAGACGGGACACAATGGCAACATGCTCGCAACGTAAGGGTAACACGTGCAACCTGTAATACGTGCAACGCATACGTACGACACCCGTTCACATTGCCCCGTTGTAGTGACTGTGAACAATAAACAGTACCCATAGGCGTATAGACTAACTATTCATCGGGTCGACTTGTCCTCACAAAGGCTGTGGCAACACTCGAATCACAACGAGAGAGCAGCGAGCATGGTCGTCAATTTTCATGCAACAGCGCAAATCCATACGCTTCTTAAAGGTGTATCACCGCATATTGCAGGATAATAACTAGTACTCACGTACATTCTGCTATTTGCGTCGCGCGCGCAATCTGAATAGACACAGAATTAGCGTCAACGTTCAAGAATAAACCGACCTATCATGGGATGATTTGTAACACTAAGAATACGATGAAACACAATCGACAGGAAAAAAAAAAAAACGCACGTGCTGCAGTATTGCATGAGAACGGTCACCGGTGCCGCTCACTCAGGCAGCATCATCCGCGAGGACAATTATTAAACAAAAGAAGAAATCGGTTTCCACTATATGAAATCGTGGAGCAGGCTGGTTCGCTTCCGTACCTAACCTAACATTCTAGGTTAGGAACAGCAAACGCGTCCCCCACAACGCCCGGAAGAGTTGTATCAATAAGTGCCACTCCTCCAAGCACCCAGCAAAGCGCTTGTGAAGTATATAGCCTCGCTTCCCATAACCTCAGGCTCTCTATGCACCGGCGAACAGGACACACAATCATTCTCATCCGCGACCATACCCAGCAGGCGCACCGGTAGCATTAATTGTTCCTTAGCCCATGCACGCCAACTACCGCACCCAAACGCACCCCATTCCCTGGGGAATCCGCCGTGTAACTCATCCCGGTAACAATCGGACGCAAATAGAGACGGGCCCGTCAACGGTGCCTAAAGACTGCCCAGACCACAGCGGTTATCTACCCCTCCTCTTGTCCGCGCCACCATGCGTAGAAATTAGCCACGCTCCGCTGCATTTATAGACCGGAGGCTGAATGTAGAGACGAGTACAGAAACTTCCCTACCTCCTCCCCACCCACCGCGCCCCCTGCCGGCTGGGCTGAGCTCCTCTCTTACCGATACTGGACACCGATACGGAGCCGCACCGTTCAGAGCGCGCGCGCGCTCTGCAATAAGATCTCGCGCTCGCATCAAGGCAAGCGCACACAGTATACGCCGCTCCAGGGCAGGCAAAAACAGGAACCGGGTGGCTGTCACTGTGAGCACTGCTACAGAACAGTCGCAGAGGGGGGTCGGAGGTTGTGCTGTATCGTGTTTGTGCTGAGCAAACGAGTGGGAAACAAAGGCGAGCGTCGCTGTGTAGCTCGGTCCGAGCGAGCACAGATCCGCAGCAGCAGAAGCAGCCTTTCGCTGGGTCTCCGGTGCACATGCTCGAGCTGCTTGCCGAACCCGCGGGTTCGCGTCCGAAAGAAAGTAATCGATTGCTTTTTCGCGGAGATGCGATAAGATCGACAAGAGGATTCGGTGGGGGACGAGCAAACAGACTCCGGGGCGCGATGAACGGTGAATGCGTCCCGTTCGGAGGCAAACGGGAATGAAAGACAACGGCGAACGCGGGTTCGAGAGGAGGAGACGGGTGCAGGTTTAGGGGTGCACCGGTGGTGAACGAGTGTTCACGTAGAGCGCGAGTGCGTCAGGTCTGTGAGATGAGTTCGTTGAGAGAGGGGGTGAAAGGGAGGGGGGACGAAGAGGATAAAAGTGAAAGGCGAAACAGCCCTGTGTGAACGCCTACCGATTTTGAACGACGATGGCTCCGACGACTAGCCACCCGGACAATGTGGGCTTGACTAGAAGCCACCTCCCCCCCCTTTCCCTTCCTCCTTTCAATAAAGTTTATGACCACCAGAAGAGAAGTTCTTTAGGTCATTCAGATTTCGGCGTTCCGGCCTTCCTGTTGGTTCAACGCGGAAGTGCAGCTACACTCAGAAATATTCGCCTTCGGCTCCTGGCTTCTGTTCTATACCGGCCCAAGTACCCGTGACGTGATTTCCTATAGCGTAAAGCATGCCCGTCTGCAAAATTACTATACACGCTGTATCAAAAAAAAAGAAATAAAAAATAAAAAACAACAACAACCGGGGGCTGATTGCAAGAAGTCTCGTTCATGTGTGAATACGCACGGGCAGAAATACGTCACGCATGAGAGTCACAGTAGGTTGCCGAACAGCCCATTGCCAAAAAAGAAAGTTAAAAAAAAAGTATAGTGACAGTATCCCTTTGCTACCCGACAGCTGACTGAGTGGGAAAACACTTGAGAAGAGCTTTTAGCCGATGGACTGATTGACTGATTCCCGGAGTTTAACCTGTCAAAACTTTATAGCATGTACTGAGATTCTACAGCAGAGAATGGCTGGCCAACATGCTGTGACAGACTGATGACGTGCTCTGCGGCTTATTCATCAGTCGGCTTCGAGGTGAAAGAACTAAAGAAGCCAGCGATAACAAGCGATTGGTAGAAATACGAAAGAGGAGTAATAAAAAGCCACGTCTCGCCACTTCTACACCCCAAGGGTGCGCCACCTCCAGAAAAGAAAATGCCTGAGACTACAGTCGCTAAATGAAGTTTTATTTCTGAAAGGAGGTCGGTCGAGGGCATCTGCGAGTGTTTTACTTCAATCGATACCGCACGAAAGAGGGCAAGGCATACTGCGCCTAATATTGCACCAGCTATCACGTCACTGCTTCGCGGTATGGCCGAAACTGAAAGCTTTGTGGAAGCAATTCAGCAGTGCTAAAACCCGGAGTCCAGCAGCGGTCAGCGCGCCAGAATGAATTCAGTCGCGTAGTTGCCATGGAGACACCACCATAAGGCATAACAATATAAAACGCCGCTCGAACTACACTGGAATCCCGCTGTATTTTCCAAACAAATAAAGGAAAAAGAAAAAGAGAGAAGGAAACTTCCGCGTTGTACAGTATTGCGTTAAATACCGGTTTGTTTCACTGGCACTTTCGTCGCAACTCGAAAGCCACAAATCTTTTAAAGCAATTTCAGACAGTTGCGTTTAGTGGAAACAATGCCGTCGTCTATAGGGCAGCGTGGTCAGCACTTTCGAGCCGCCAGCAACAAACGTCTACGATCCTTCTGCGAAGAGAAAAGTTTTCGAGCCACACTCGTAAAAGCTTCCGATCTCTCGCACACACTCTGATTGAAGCAGTTATTTACCAGCACGCGAAGGAAAACAAATGGATGGAAAAGGAGCCGCAGAGTTACGACTCATTTCAAATATTCACCGATACATCTGAAGGGCCGCCTTTCAATGGTAATAAGAAGAAATCAATCGAAATACTGAGATATTGGGACTCGCGGTCAACGGCCGGGCTATACGAGGTCAGCAGAAGCGAGCACGACGCAAATAAAGCGGTTCAACGAATAGCGGCGAAGTTTACAGGGCTTAGAGAAAAGAGGCTACACAGAAGCACGTATGCCATATGCGGCCACCGCAAGAAAGACAGAAAAAGAAAAGAAAGCTAGCTTAAAAGGCAGCTTCTCGCTTCTACAAGCACGGAACTGACGGCAAAGAGAGCCGCGCACGCACCAGTACAGCCGCCACATGAGAGATCGGGAAGCGCTCACGGATCGAACCAATGCAAACATCGAAGCCCGACCTTCCACCTGACTTCCAGCGAGCGCGTCGTCGCCGTATATACAATCGTCTTCACCGCAGGCACGCACGCACGCCGCTTCGCTCGAGGCGGCAGGAGCGGTCGCGGCTGCCGGGGGATTTCGTTTCCCAAGACTTTTTGCTCCCCTCTTCCCGCGCGAGGGGAACGTTGGGAAAGCCTGGACACGCGCGCACCCGAGCAGCTTGGTGTCTGCATCGATCGGCGCGCGCTTACTGTACGGCTTCGTATACGGTCTCCTTGCCGAGCAGCTTGGGAGCACTTTCAGTAGACTGTGGCCGACGGGATTAAAAGGGAGAAGCGGTGAGGGGAGGGGGCATTTGCTATTCCCCATTTCTCCCTCAGCCGCGACACCCCAGGGGGATCGAGTATATGAAGCAAAAGCTAGCAGAAAACAGGAAAACGACGTCTCCAGGACGTCGTGGACAACCAAGAGGCAAGCGCAGTGCTGGATTTATCCCATGGAGGCACGAGGAAACGAAAAAAAAGGAAAAAAGGGAAAGAGAAGATGACGGAGATACCGAGAATAAAAACAAAAAAAGAAAAGATGAGACGCGCGAATGTACTACGTCGTCTAGCCAGTGTGCGCTATAGCTCCTTGGAGGAAGCGGCGGAGTCTAGGGCGATAAAGGAAAACCGCTAAAGTGCCGACGACAACCCGGACCTCGCAGCCGCTTCACCGTTCTCCACCCCGCCTTTCCCTGGCGCCACGGATACAGCCCAAGAAGTTTTCCCGTCGGGATAGAGGGGAAGAAAATAGGGAAGCAAATAGCAGAAGCAGGCGGGAGCACACACACTCTTGCGACAACTTTCCCCTCGCGCATTCTCTGTAACCACGGCCCCATGCATATAACCCGCGTAGCTTCTTGCTAAGGAACGAAGAAACAAAAATAAGAGATAAAGACGTAATAGGGAAACAACCCTCGAAAAGAAAAGAGTAAGAAGAGCAGGGCGCGGAAGACAGTAAGAGGAAAGACGCCGTCCCGCGTGGAGACCCGACGACCAGCCTAAAATGAAATCAGGGATAGCGTAGGAGAAAGAGTGAACCAGGAAACGAAGGAAGAAGAAAAAGAAGGGGTGTCAGTCGGTGGAGGGGAGGCTTGCCCAACCAGACCTGGACGACAGGCGTCAGACGGGAGACATTCTCCCGTCTTCCCTATTCGCAAAAATGCGTGCGTGCAGCTACGCGTTGTATATAGTAGGGGGACACATACACACACATCTAGCACACATGTGTGCGTATAGAATGCGACGAGAAGGGGCTCGCGAGAGCCTTACTCGCACATGCCAAGGAGTCGGGGGAACGCTTGGAGAAGGACAAGGGTGTACCATATACCCACCCTCACAGCGCCCTCTCCCTCGGCTGGTAGAGCCAATCTTGGGATGACGATGACGACAAACCGAGGGATATAGGGAAGCAGACGACACGAAACGGGGGACGTATATCCAAAGGGTAGGGAAGCAGACGACGCAAAACTAAAACGCAGAAGAACGACGAACACTGAGTGCATACAGAAACCGACGATAAAGAACAAAACACGTAGGATTGAACGTAAAGAAGCAGACGACGAAAGTAGAAAAGACAGATCTAGAAGCATCTCGAGAATAGAATGAAGCAGACGATAGAAAAAAACGAAGATTAAGGAAGAAAAAGGAAATGGAAGGGATGTCGCGGCGTCAGGCGAAGGAGAACACCAGCAGCGAGAAACAAAGTAAAGCAATAACGATTGTATCTTTCCAGTGATATGAGCCAGGCGTCGCGTGCGAGATTCAGAATGCAAATTTCCTGCGTTCAGAGAGGTTTGGCGGGCAGGCTGATCGCGGCGCGATGTGTGGTGCTGTGTGGGCGAGGCAGCAGTACGTGATCACTCCAGCACCCAGCCAACTGCATCGATCACGCTAAAGCACGGACAATATTTCCGGAAACTAGGAAATCTTCGAGGCCGCTGCAAGAAGGCGAAATGTCTCTTCGTGGTCGATTCTCGATGACACGCAACGCGTCCATGCATATGAATGTCAATATTCAATGCAAGGCGCATAAACTTGGAAAATGCCGGGCGCCTAGAATTTGATGAAAGTTGACGAACTACTAAGGAGCAGGCAGGCAGTGTTAATTCAAAGGACAATAACCAGGTATGTGCTAAGCTGCACTAGAGAATCACACTGTTACAGTGAGTCAGGAAGAACGCAGAGAGAAAGAAAGAGAGAGAGAGAGAGAGAGAGAGAGAGAGAGAGAGAGAGAGAGAGAGAGGAGAGACGGCGCCGCCGGCTTGAAGTTCACGCACCATAAAGCAGTGACGTCATGAATTGTGAGCGTACCTACTGGGATAACTAATTACAATTAAAGAATGACAACGTATTCTAATAAAATATAAAAAAACTATTTCTGTCCAGAACGACGCGGCTTCGAGGAATAAACTGAAATCTATGTCGCCACTCTAAAGTACCGAACTTTCGGTTTTGGCATGGCGTGGCATTCAACAATTTCCTTGACATTCAATCCTTGTAGGAGACGAAGACAAACCTAGGTCCAGAAGAAAATACTTGAATGTTGGCTATAAACATCTGCACCACCATCTCCACCAGCGGTGAGCCTTTCCTCGCCAAATGAATTCTGTTTATCTATTCCATAATGCGGACTGATACAATACAGACGATTTTCGAATAATTAGAACTACAATAATTCTAACTTTGTTAGTTATTAAACATCCCTTTTGAACTTCCGAGTAAACAGAAAAAAAGAAGACGGCCTCTCAGGAATCCGGCTGGTGCGATAATGGTAGTGCCGCGTAAGAAATCTAACAGAAATTATTTTGACGAGTGATCCCACTAAAAGAAATAATGTGATGTCGCGGTATTGTTTTTTTTCCTTTTTCCTCGACATAAACACGATACAAATAACCGCGGAAGGTTCGTTGAACCGACTGCCGAAAAATCGTAATGCCTTTTACGACTCCATGCACGCTAGAAACACGTGGGTATTGCGAGAGCGGCGATGACAAAAAAAAGAAAAAGAACAGAAAGGCGAACGTTGGGATCTTGACGCGCCGCGCGAACTCTTTATACGACCCCCGGTCGACAATAAAAACTGCGACCAACGAAAATCGTCCGTCCAGAACTCCCTATAGCATCGGATCAACAAACGACTCGAAACATGTTACCAGCGCCAAACGAAGTCGAACGGGGAACTTTCCTCTAGAGTTCAGTTCAACACCGCGAAACCGCCTCACAAGGCTTCGTCGAGATCTGCATCGCCGATAGAGGCAATAAAAAGGCAGCATTAAAAGACGACAGGCAGCGTGAAGAAGAAACAGGGCCTGTAATTCTCACCCCCCTCGGTATACATGTGAAAGGTGCGAGTACCTATAGCATGCCAGCGCACTGGCCTCAGGGTGCAGGCACACATGGTAGTCTCGGCTGAGCGGGGAGAAGAGGTCACGGTGTGCAGAGCCTGACGCGGATATGCAATGCGGAGAGTCCAGTAAAATACTGCAGAACCGAGAAATCTTTCGCCTTGAACTTGCCGCAAGCGGTCTGGATTTGATGGTTGTACCTGTTGTACGGCACACTTGAACAGGTTTCGTGGGCTGGGCCGTGAGAAATGGATGGGTGCATAATTTGGATCTGAGTATCTAATAAATTGCTGTACTATGTTATGTCATCGTTGCATTACGATTGTTGCATTCTTTTATATTTACTGTCCACGCCCTCTTCCCTTACTCAAGGCCCCCATGAGACTCTAGGGTAAATAAAAAAAAAGTCGAAAGAGAGCAATCGAGAGCAACGTGTGATTCGGATCGTGCATGACGTAGTAGGAATAAACATTACATTAGAACATCTCATGTAGGACATCACGGCCGCTCGTTGTGAACCTCTCAAGAATTATTTTGTTTAACCGAACGTATGTGAAGGGCTAACCCAAACATATTAATAACGTACGAACAAGAAGATAACGGACGACACAAGTATAGTCTTTTAACTGAACTCGTAACAAGAACACATGGCACACAAACAAGCGGAACGCAGCACTAAAGGCGAAAGCCACGAATAATATTACCAAAAGCGCATATAAACTAACACGTGACGTAACACGTGATGCAGCATCACATTTCATGAAAATCCGCTTACCTCGTACGGCGCAGTCATTTCCTGCGGAACTGCATATGTCTACTAGTCTCACAGGATGGAATATTGTTTGGCCCGACTCGCAGGAATTAGTCAATCGCTATTGGCGCCTATGACAAAAACAGGCTGCTGTGAAGACAGGACGCTAGAGCCTACGAGTTAATATTGTTCTGTCACCGTGGGATATACGACAGGTATTTGTGATGCGGCGTAACCTGTGCTCCCGAAAATTTGAATGAAAGAGAGAAAGAAAGAGACAGAGAAAGAAGTCTGTCGTGAAGACAAAAAAGAAAAGAAAAGAGAATAAGCAGAGTTGGCGAATCGGCTACTTATACAGGAAAACGGCAGAATGCCAACAGACGCTCGCCTACGCAGAGCCGTTCCAGTCACGTCTGCACTTACTGCCTTTAGACTGCGCGTCAACCTGCCCATCGAAGGACTGCCCCTCTGGTCGACAGCGGTGGAGGAGCCGTAGAAAATCAACGCCTCGAAGAAGCTGCAGACCTTAAAGCCAGCGACGGGTGAAAGAAGCCAGCAAAACAATATAAAGTGTACTTGCATTGCGGTCACGCCGATATCCCCCGCAATTTGGTGGGAGACGGTAAGGCACTCGCTTGGCAAACGCAGCCTCTTCGCAGCCAACAAGCCTTGCACACCTTTTCCGCTACCGGACGTGTGCGGAAGGCATGTTCGAGCAAAAGATTCAACTTTAATAAACGCTTTAGACGGATGATGGAATAAGGCTCCATAGCAAGGTGTCAGTATAGTTGTGGCTCAGTTTAACTTTGGACTTTTCAGATCCACTTTCATTTCAATACGTTACGCGATTACACATCTCCAATGAACAACATATGACACCTGCAACGGTGGCTCAGCGGTTGTGGCGTTATGCTACTGAGCACGAACGAGGTCGTGAGCTCGAATCTCGGCGGCGGCAGCAGCAGCAGCATTCAGATGAAGGCGAAATGAAAAAAAAAAATGGGAAAAAAAGAGAAGCGGTCGTGTACTTAGATTTAGGTGAAACGATCCACGAACCCAGGAGGTCCAAATTATTCCGGATACTTGCACTACGGCGAGCCTCATGACCCACCGCGGACTTAGCCAACGGTAAACCCCACAAAGAACTCGTGACAAAACACAAGAGGCGTTACAAACCATTGCAAGCATTAAGCGTATCTAGCTCCTTGAAGTAAAGTACATATAGATGGTGTTTCAACGAACAATCTCAAAGTTTTTAAAGGGAAGCTGAAGAGTCTGTCGAATTCAATAAGACGCTCATATACGGATGCGGGAACCTTATAAACCATGTAGGTAAAATTTTGGATTTTTTTTTTCAATTAGGAGCGACGTAATCGTCGGTTGAAATTGCGCTGTAGCTCCGCCCCCCTTTGAGTGAGCGAGCGGAACGGAGACCGGAAACCGCGGTGTTGTGACGTCAACTCTGCTTCGTTCCTTCGCAGCGTCCGCGACCGTGCCTGACCGCGCTTGTTTCTGCGTGCGTGCCATCGTAATCTGCTTCGATCGACCCTGCATTCCTTTGTTGGTGCGTCTGCGTGTATGTAGAGTGGTAGTCAACGTGCGTGGTAGTCACCGTGAGTGGTAATTAACGTGAGTGGTAGTCAACGTGAGTGGTAGTCAACAGATGAAGGTCACTACACGTACTGCATGAACCGGGAAGCTTTTCACGCGTTTAAACCGTCTTTGTAGATTGCCGACAGCTTTGGACAGCGCACAAATGCCGACGATCGCATCCCCGCTTACGTTCCACGAGGAGGCATGCAGGAACACAACACTACAGTTGTTTGACCGGAAACGAGCTCACTAGATCGGCGAAAGATCGGCGAGATCACTAGATCGCTTTGCAAAAAACAGGCTCACCAAAGAGCATTTCCAACACGAGGAGATCCCAAGACTTTCCTTTCGTTCGCGTCGAAAGCACTGCTCGCACCAGCATCATTTGCTTCTTCGAGAGGCCGGCTCTTCGCAATCGGCTCGTACATGTAGGGAGTAACGCCGAACTCCTCAGAAAAACGCAGTCTCTCTAAATTTTCCATTACCGTCTCAGAAAAACAGCACCAAACTACCTGGCACCGCGCTTCATGTGTAGCGGCAGCGGTCGGCAGCGGCAGAGTTGACGTCACGAGGCGCACCGACCAATCACAGGCGGAAACGAGACGCGCGAGCTTTGCGTGTCCGCTGCTGCACTTTTCGTCGAAATAAAATATATTTGCGCTTTCTTTCGCTCAATTTCGATACGATATTCGAATTCGGAGGGTTTAAAACCATTATGTACAGATGTTCACTCATTTTTTCTGGAAAACCTTTCAGCTTCCCTTTAAAGGTTGGCTGTGGCAGATAGCTCAATTAGTTTATGAGCCGATCTACTCGACGCGGCGGACACTGCTTGCACATAATATTGAAATGCAAAACCAAACAATTAAAAAATTTATTAATACCTTTATCGCTAATTACCTCATTACCCATATTGCAATTTACAAATTCTAGCCATGGAGTTCGCAAGGTGGATCCACTTAGAACGAATTTTCAAGATGACACCAGTTTCGATATATAAATTCCAGAACTCTGCGGAGAAATGCATTGGCGTTCCAGTTACTTGTGTACTGAAAACGATGTTTTATTAACAAATTAACTGGAACGCCAATGCATTTCTCCGCAGAGTTCTGGAATTTATATATCGAAACTGGTGCCATATTGAAAATTCGTTCGAAGTGGATCCACCTTGCGAACTCCACGGCTAGAATTTGTAAATTGCAATATGGGTCATGAGATTATTAGCGATAAAGGTATTAGTGAATTCTTGTTAATTTGTCGATTTTGCATCTAATTTTTTATGCAAGTATTGTCCGCCGCTTCGAGTAGGCCAGCTCATGAACTAGAATTGAGATATCTGCGACAGGCAACTCGCGAAGATTTTTGAAAGTGTTCGCTGAAACACCCTGTGTAGATAGATAGGCAAACAACAAAGGCAGAAAGGCCAACCAGACGAGCACACGGTTTGCTACCCCACACTGGGGAAAGGGAAATAAAAAGAGGGAAAGGGTGAGCATTGCGCTGGAGCGCGGAAAGCCGCGTGCGCCAGCGACGGGTGCGGCGTGTGAGTGAGTGAACAGTAAATTGTCCAGCGATCAAAGGACGGTAGTATTAGGAGACATTAACAAAACGTCGCGGGAATAAAGCACGTTTCGTGAACACGCTTAAACAGCGAATGTATAAAAAGTTCACCGGCGATTACGCTACTCCATAATCAGAAATTTGAACGCCGCTCTATACGTGTTTTCATTTCGCGATATATTGGCTGGCGCGGACCATCTGTCTCGTGCGCCAAGTTGCAACGAACTGCGGCGCGACTGCCTCGAAAGCCAGCGCGTGGGTGACACATGGGCGCGATTCACAGCAGACGACGCGCGCTACTCTGGCGCCATCTCGCAGGCACTGTCGCCGCACTACGCTTTTCTTCGCACACTTTCGCCATACTCGTCTCCGCTTTCCGCCTCTTGGTTCCGCTGCACCCTCCTCTCCGTTTTACTCCTCACGTCTTTTATCTCCCGCTGCGCTCCGCGTTCGCTTTCATCTTTCGCTGTGCTCGTTCGCTCGGCTACGCCGAGGCCGCCGAGGCATACCGACGCTCGCCGCAGGAACGGGCGCAAGAGCAGCGCGTTAAAACAGCACGGGGCATTCCGCAGTTAAACACAAGTCAATCAATCAATTCAATAGAGTAACACAAAATAAATGAACACGCAAGGTTACACCAAGTGTTATTGCAGAGGCCCACTGTCACTTACAGTCAAGAAGGTTATTAAAGCTTCCAGAGATGACCGCTTTAGTGATGCGTTATCCCATACGCAACTTTTCTGCGTCACGGTGCCAGTATGTTTTGCTCAGATATCTGCCTGGAAATCGAACCGACTTGACAGTAAGCTGCTCGAATGTAGCGAGACACACGTGGGCAGCGCACACAAGCATCGATCAAGCGGCCGTAGTCAGAACTTTATATGACGCATTACAACTTCGTCCACAGCGATCGCGGATGCCTCGATGCGGGAAGGCGCGCTCACAAAACAAACCGGCAAAACGCTTTACGAGTCCTTGGAAGTGCAGATGGCGACACAGAACGACAGCATAAATATGCGACGCGGACAAAGTGCGCCGCCCAGCAATCGGGACGAGACGGGTGGAGAGGCGGGTTGGACACGACGCCTCGCCAACACGCCCGGGCAATAAATATAGCCCCCGATGCGATCTCCCAGCGCGCAAGCACACGCGCCACTGAGGCGACATATGGAGTTGCCGCAGCGGCGCCCGGCCGGCCAGACCCACTGAGCGAACCGAGACATTCACTTTCTTGTTGTTGCTGATCGAATCAACGCGTCGGCCGCTTTGCGGCACGGCACGTTCCACTCGGGTAACACGGACGACTCGCGCCGGATGTTCGGACTCGTTTGGTTTGCGCGGAGTTGCGAGAGAGTTCGCGAGCGAATACAGTGGCATGCTTGCCCGTGGGAGAGGCGTTCCTCGGGCGAATATTGGTTTTCCAGTTAAACTTTTTTTCCTTAGTTCAGTATGGAAAGAGCAAAGGAAAAAAAATCCATAGAGGTCAGCAGACGCGCTCCCGGTTTGCGACCCTTCGCAGGGGGAACGGGGTTAAGGGATAGAAAAGAAAGTAGATAACACAGACTACCGCCCCATCTGGAGGCGCACGTCGACACTGCAGTTGGCTAGTGAGGTCTGCAGACGTGGTTGTCTGAGCTTGAGGTATTGGTGGTCGGCATGGCGGTGCACCGCATGGGGCACGTATACGCGAGGTCCACGCAGATATATAAATTAACCCTGATGGGGTAACCCATTTCTCGTTTCTGCCGTCAAAGCATCAACGTCACCGAGAAAGGTACCATTCAGCTCTTATCTGTTACATTTGGAAAGAACCGAAACAAGTTACAGTGGGCGAGAGACAGTTTGGCATTGCCATTTGTGTACATTTAGGTCGCAGTTTACGCTAGATAAGCTGGTTTGAAAGTGCGAGTTTTATGGACATAGTAGAAAGTGCGTAGAATGTCAATATAAAACTTCCAAGAAATATTTGGATAAGCCTATAGAAACCCAAGTATTAGGCTCTATATGATATATTTAGCAGACATGCACCAATTCTCGGCAGTTGTGACTCTATTTCATACTCTGAGTAAGGAGCAAGGGCATCGCGAGAACCACGCTTGAGCGCTTTTATTGTCTTGGTTGCTTGTTTTATTTCGAGCACAGCTCTTTAGACGCCCGTTCTTGCGGCGAGCGTTGGCGTAACCGAGTGAACGAGCACAGCGAAGGATGAAAGAGCGAACGCGAAGCGCAGCGGGAGATGAAAGATGTGAAGAGGAAAGTGGAGGAAGAGGGTGCAGCGAAAACACGAGGACGAAAGCGGAGGAGGAGGGTATGTGGTTTGAGAGGCCTGGTCAGGCGACTACTAACGTCGTCTTTAGTCTCCTGCGTCACGACAATCATGTATTGTCAAACAAATAATGAATGAAATAATGAAAATGGTGGCGAAAGCGTTAGAAGAAAAGCGTAGTGCGGCGACGACGGCTACGAGATGGCGACAGAGTAGCGCACGTCGTCTGCATGGAAACAAAGCACTGCATGAGCGGAGATCTGTCTGCGGCGGCTGATGTCAATCGCGCCCACGTGTCGCCCACGCGCTGCCTCCCGCGTTCTCCAGATAAACGAGGCAGTCGCGCCACACATCGCTCCGTTTGCAACGCGACGCACGAGACAGATTGTCCGCGCCAGCCAATACATCGCGAAATGAAAACACGTACAGAGCTGTGCTCAAATTTCGCATCTATAGGGAATATCGTAATCGCCGGTGAATTTATTATTTGTTTCAGTGGGCGGGTCAACACACTGAGGTCCTGTTTGATTCAAACGAAGGTCAGTGAAGGCTACAGCATCAACAGTTGGTTCTTCACTCTACTTGACTCACGTCACTGGCCTTGAACCTTTATGTAATTTTAAGCTAGAATTCAACAAGCCCGCTAAAGAAACTGTAGTAACGCTCACTGAAGGAAATACAAGCTAACACAAACAGCAATCTTGTAAAGGGTTATATCAATAAAATATGCCCTCATCATCTGTTTCTCCGAATAAAGCCTATATAAGATTACTGAACGTCTCTACAAACTTAACAAGACCTAAACAAAGGTTACTTGTTATGCATAAGCATTAGCAACCGCTTTGATCACGCGTCACAACACGGTGCTCTAATTCTTGAAGCGACACGAAAGCTAAGATTAGCTCAGAAAACCGTACTAAGTAAACACCAATGTTCTTTTTTTTTTCATAAGCAGCCAAGCGAATGCTCTATAACAATTATAAAATCTGGCGTTGAGGTTCAACGAGTTCTCCCGGGACGCCCTATTAATTCTCACCGGAAGTAAACGCCAACTCAACAAAATGTCAAGACCAATTTTTATATGGTATGCTACATAAATTAAGCCTAACGCACATGAGAGAACACGAGCCAGGTCAACCTCGATTCCGAGAACAATTAGGCGAGATCGGGGCCACGAATACACTTGTACAAGTGTGTATTAAAATGTTCGAAATGTTCGATTTCTTGTTTTTCAGAAAAAGCTAACGAATGCAAACTAACCATTCAAAACCCTGCGTTCACATTAAATAACGCAAAAAAAGGGGATATTAAATTTCACCACAGGTAACTGCAAACTCATTAGAAAGTCAACTGTCGCTTTTATACGAGTATCCCACATAAAGACAAGCTTCACGTACTCGCGAGAACGTGTGTCGGGTCAAGCCGCACACAGCAATGCAGTAGCAGAGAAACTATAGCGGACACTTCGCTTGTAGAAGACCGCACTAACGACGATCCAAGATTTAGTATTAGCAAGATATTGTGGCAAAAAAAGCCAACGAAACGCAAGCGAAAACTTAGGCTGAGATTAAATAGGTTCTTCGAAGAAATTTTCAAGCTCGCCGAGTCTTCTCGTGTTTTTATTACTGCTTGCCCAGCGAAAAAGGAGTAACCGCCAGTTCAAAAGAATGGCAGCAATGATTTCCATCAGATTTCTTGTCCCTAACCATTATGAAAGCTTACAGCGAAATTTAGTAGGTTCGATCCCCAAATACACACTACTGAAGTTCAACTTATGTAAATGTGTACTCCATAAAAAGTCAGCAGCGATTTCTATACTTTTCGCATCCAACATAAAGATGCGCTTCAGGTACTTGGGAAAAAAAAAAAAACGCGAGTCGGCTAAAGGCAGACTCCGGAGTCCAGCAGCAGATCGAGAGACCACAAAACGACACTCGACTCGTAAAAGACCGCATTAACCACAAGCCTCGGCGATTTCCCTTCCTTTTTTTTTTTCTTTCTCTGAGTCCCACACGGCCGAGCAGGAGAGACAACCTCTCACACGTCTTGCCCGAGCCACACAGCCACGCTGATCGTTAAAGCAAAGCGCAACGGCTCGTTTGATCAAACGGCACATCAAAACGAGGGTATATATAAAAAAAAATATTCGAGAAGAGGTCCAAGTCTCGTTTCCAAACGAGCACTTTCACTTCGCCCTGACTACATATCCGTTCGCCGACGACGACTGGTGCTCGACGAAGCCGTTAAAGAGCCATAAATCGCGCGCTGCGTTTCGACTCGCAAGCTTCTTTTTTAGCAAATGTCGCGCCCTTGAGCGGCACGCCCGTGTACTAAGTGCATACAGACGCGACACACCCGCACAAACTCTGCGACAAGTAGTATCCCAGGCCATATTTCGTCTCGTGAAAATGCGTGCAGCATGGCCAAAGCTGTGGCCGTAAGCCATTCTACAACGAGAATCGAGTAAAAGTGCTAGTCCACTGCGAAAGGCTTTTCACCTGGAACACCTACATGCGTCGCAATGCAGCTGTGTCGACGTCTCGCAAGGTTGAATTGCGCTCGCGCTTCGGCAGATATTGTGAACGGTGTAATGTACAAACAGAATACATTGCACGATACTGAAGTTGTTTTGCGCTGTAGTTGCCTCCCTACACATGGTGTAGATGTCACCTGATAACACAGAACCAATAACTTTTGTTTGGGAATATTGAATTAGTGGGGTTTGACGCGCCAGAACCGCGATCAGATTATGGGGCATGTCGTGGTAAGGGACTCGGGATTAATAGAAAGTTTTATATTGAGGGACACAAGCCGCTTGCGTCCCTTAATCTGAAGCTCTCCAATTTTTTACCCCTGGGGTTTCTCCAACGTCCACCCAAAGCTAATACAAGCGTTTTTTTAATTGCGCCTGCATGAATATGCGGTCTCCGCAGGGTGTGTGTGGGTAGGTAGGGGAGGGCTGGTAGGGGGACGAGCACTAGCAAGGCAGGTTTTTACAAGCGAAAATTCTTTTTGACCCTGTATTGTGTTTGCGATAGCACCGCGCGTACCAGTACTCGTGCGTGTACCTTACACAGTCGCGGTCTTATTTGGCACTGTTTTCTCAAACATAAGATCCGTAACTACGACCGCACTGCACGGAATTGGCGTGACGGTGTATCTATGTCCAACCGCGATAGCCAGCATAAAGACTCCTCCTGACCGGTAGTGATTCCGGGAACAGAAGGGCCGGTAGCCCCCGCGAGCTCTCGCGGAATCCTCGCTGAGCCGTCAAGCGTGCGACGTGTTCTAACGAACGCCGTAAAACGTCCGCTATGCCGCGGGTCCATTGACACCGCTGCTCCGTGGCTGGATTATACACGGGCTGGTCAACCACAAACGAAAGCCTCATTAACATATCATTATGGTTTACGGTTTCTTCGGATGTAATGTTCGGGTGTTCCTGCTCCCTGACCGGACGGATGACGAGAAAGATAACATATCTGAGTTCATCGAGCATTAATTAAAGAAAAACCCAAACAGCGCGCTGTCGAGGGCGTAAGGCGACCGGAAGTTTGCCATGCGAGATGTACGGAGCCGCATAAGGAGCAACTATCGACCGTCTGCAGCACAAAACGGCTAATCGGGAACTTCGTCGGCGTCTTCTGCATTTCAATAACGTCAAGGGAAAGAAGCCGGAGCTTAAACTTATGCAAATAGGCTACTGAAGCAAGCTAGAAGGCAGATCGGCAATTAAGGTGATGAGTCGAAGAAAGTGGTTGCACGTAGCATATTAAGTTTGATGCATCGCCATCACGGGATGAACTCAGTCGATGTGTGGCCCTTCAGTTAATATTGCGTGCGATAATGTCTCAGTTTGGTTATTCTTTCTCACGCGGAAATGAAGATGCGGTATCGGTTACGCTATAACTCAGTCTTCACGATATGAGCCAGTGATTCACGTTAAGTAAACGAGATCAAACGTTTATTTCGGCGCAGGTTTGCATATTCAAAGACCAAGAAAACACAAAGAGGCAGGAAACATCTCGCAATTCATTCATTCATTCATTAGTTCATTCATTCATTCCATCGATCAATGGATAAATCAATCAGTCAATCAATTAATCAATCAACCAACACACTGCAATGGCTCAGCAGTTACGGCGTTCTTCCAATGACTCCGATGTCGACGGTTCGATTCAGGGCCTCGGCGGCCGCTTCGACACACTAAGCGCATCATTAATTCATGCCGTCATTCATTCATTCTCAAAAATGAAAGGCATAGTGGGCGCAAACATAGGCGAACAACATTGAAAGAAACACACGCCAGCTGGTGCGCCACTGTACAAATTTCCATTCAAAGTGCGCTTCGCAGATAAAAACGTGACCGAGAAGTCTCAATTCACGTACTTATGATTCATTATTCGATTCATTCATTCACCTCGATGAGACTTCACACATCCGATTGCTTACCAAACTGGACATATGCTTGGAGAACCTTGACACCCTTTCGTGAATCGAAATGACGTCCACGGTCAAAACGCGCGGAGATGGGCCAGCGAATTGCGATGTTCGGTTCGCGGGACTCTGCGTCAATCGCAGGATTCCATCGACGAACACACTGAGCGACTGCAGGTCCGAATTTACACAGTTCTAGCGTTTCTTTTCGAATTGGAAAATCATCGCGTAGTTCACCGCTTCAGACAAGGTATAGGAAGATAAAGAAAGCAAGACACCCTAGACAAATCGACAGATGGAGATTGAACAAGTCGTTAGCGCAATCGGAGCGTCACATGACATTGATTAAGGAGTAGGATGCGTGATTATGAAGGAGATCGAAAATGACGCCGCGGCAACCGCGGGTGGCTCAACGAGTACACGCCCTCTGCGCGTACACTCGTGCCCCCCCCCTCCCTCTCTCTCTCTCTCCGCCATCCACGAGGCTTTGTCACGTGACCCGCCCTCTACGCGCACGTCTCAGGGTATCTTGCATGCGTGCGTGCCTTAGCACTCTAATCAATTTCGCTCGTTTGTCATCGAAGCCGCAGTCTCTCATTCTAAATAACCGCGCAGCGCGCTATAAGTATAAAGCCCGGCGACTGAAAAGTGCCGGCTCTTTCTGTTTCCTCGGGTTGCGCCTAACTATTAATACCCTCGCCGTTAGCATAGTTCTCCGGGCGTTACCACAGCGGATAGAGTGTCCATCAGTGTCTCTTGAATAGCGCGTGTGCTTTCCTTTCGAGCTTAGACCTAACCGACGACGTCCTCCCAGAAGGACGAAGGCGGGGCAGAAAGGAAGAATGATAAAAAAAAAAGGAAACAATGATACATCGTGTCTGTTTTGCCACTATATACTCTCCTAACGGTCGTCCGTTTTAATAAGCTTTGGCGGGACGTGAAGAAGGCACGGAAATAAAACGAAAAACATAAAGCCCTGGAGGAGCCTTTGTCGCTAACGACGCCCTAGGGTGGTTCATTCTTTGCAAGAGCGCTATGGGGAGAGGCGTGGGACGTCTCACATTGAGTACATTTACTCAGAAATTAAACACATCCGAGAAATCATGAACAGAAAAAGGCGGCGGGAGAAGAGAGGTAAAAACAAAAACAAAAGAAGAAGAAAGACGATTGATGTGTATTCCTTGCTGCCGGGTCGTACACGTGGAAACCAAGCACCATAATGTCAGGCATACATCACATTTATTCGATTATAATGAACGCTTTCTTTTTTCAGGGAACATTTATTTGAAAATGACATGCTCATTTGGATTCCAGTACGGAATGAAGACTACAAAGACAAGCTAACCCCACTGACATTAAACATTTCTGTAATCCAATCCAATTCACACGACACTGCAGCTGTACTAAGTGTGGTAGCCTTGTGTCTGCTCGGTAAATTCATTAGGCTAAAATAAACTCTAAGCGCTATACAGTTAGGATGACATAGCATGTAAGGCATTTAAAGCGCGTTACTTCGAATGTCGCAGACGCCATCACTAAGCTGGGCAGCTGATAATCACAAGGAGGCGTCTGCGGCTTGTTACCGCGTATACAAAGCTCTTTCTACAAAAAAGATCAAGAGATGTTAGTCCGGAATACACTTTAGGCCACGCGGTTGAGGATGTGCAACTTATACTGCTGAATGTCCGTGGCACGCCACATAGAGACAGCGTTTAGCAGATGGCCTTGGACAACAGGCCCTACATATTCAATGCAACGACGAACGCTACTGGTCCTCCTAAGGTTTCTAAAAGCGAGCAATATTGTCGGAAACTACTGAGTAGAGCGTTCAATCTGTGATAAGCTCACAGTATGTGATTAATTTGACACTGCTTTGGCCCATTCAATGCCTGGATTGTCACCTTCATGTGAACCTAAACCGTGTTTTCTTTTGTGCCTTGATTTTAGTCTAATTATTATGCGACAGGATCTTGTGCTAACACTAGTGTACTTAGTTGATTTTCAGTTTTCGTGTGGCATTAGTGCACTTCTGTGACTGGACTTTGTGTTGTTTGGAGGTGACTTTTAATGCGCTTAAGGGATTTCTTTTTGACATATCTGCGTGAAAAAGGAGTAGCCGGCATCAACATCTCCTAAGCACCATGTAATAAAAGAAAAAGAAGGCAACACAACGTCCAACGCTACTAAGAGGCAAAGCAAGAAGACGAAAAATCAACGCTCAAAGGCTAATATGGGTAATGCACGTTCAGAGTTGGGCGGAAGATGAGTGCGCAGCGTACACGTATCGACTAACGCCACACAACAAACTTCCACACATGGTAAGAATTCGTAATCGCCTACACATGATGATAAATTGGAACGTTAGCTTGTTTGTTTGCTAGTGTTTTTTTCTTAGTGAACTTCCGTTATTGACTTTGCTCTTTGAGAACACGACGCTGGTACGCATTCAGAACGAAGTGCGAAACCAGGTGCACGGCACGGTCTAGCGTTTGTCAAAGCAAGGTCGACAGATCTCACTCGGTCGACTGATCCCGTAAGATCAGTCTGTCTCCGACCGTTCATACTAGGTCCTAACGATAAACCTTATCTCAAAGAAGAAATCTTGGCAAGGGCTGAGCGTGTCTCTACACACGCACGTTAAACAAACAAACAAACAAACAAACAAACAAACAAAGAAAAACACCAGCCCGAACGTTCTTTCAAAGGCGGGTGCATTTTGTTACCATGGACGAACATCGTTCGCTTTCCATCGGCCCGACCTATTCATCAGGGACCCTCTTGCCGTCTATGAGGTCGCGGCCATCATTGACCAAAGGCGCTTTTCCTTTCCGACGACTCTCTTCCTCCGCCGACTCAAAAGGACTCCGACGGCGGATGCTCGGGCGCATTGAGCACGAACCGACAGAGTAGAGAGTGCGCCTCCGCCGAGGTTTCTTCGAGACACGGTGCCGGTATGTCGGGGAAAAAAAAAAAAAAAAAAAACGACCGAACTGTTTTGGCGCTCGAATAGGAGGCAGAGAACGTCGCCCGAACACACCTATACACCTGTAACGGTCCGATGCCGCATTAAAGGTGAAAATAGGACCGACACGGCTGGAAGTCGTGCTGGGGCGCTCGACGCGCAATTTCGCGATGCTGTGTGCAGGTTAATACCGGAAAAATGTGCGAAGCAGCGCGGACAGAAGGAGAAAAGCAAACGTGACGCGTTCCTCGCAGCAGTGCAACAGCCCCATATAAACTAAGAACAAACAAAGAAACTATAAGGGACAGGCCAGAGTGCTGACGTTCAACTAACAGTTTGTGCCATGACCCCTTCGATATAAGACGGGGCAACACAAGGAAAAGAAGGTACTAGACAAGATTGCTGCTGCCATCTTGTCTTGTAGAGACGGGTCATTGGCATACATTGGCCAGCTGCCCTCAACTGTTAGCTTACGGTCAGCACGCTGGCCTGTCCCTTCTAGGATTCTTTTTTTTTATGCTTATGTGCGTTCTACAACACAGCTATACGAACACTCCGTCACCAAATGAAGCGCAAGCAAACATTGTTGAAGAACACTAGACGACAGCCCTACTCGTGGACAGGACAGTGCAGTGCCCTGTAATGTCGTGCACCCGAATCCTTCCTTTGGCCCTTGCGTGTTGCTTTGCAGTCAGACGACGTTTTTGTTTTCCTGTCCATTCCCATTTGTGTCCTTTGCACGTGCAAGCCTTTCAGAAACTTGAATGCCCGCCAACTCGTTCAACGATCAGTAGAGTTGCGCTATATGAACACTGCATCAAGCGATACACTTAACATGCAATTGCACAGTGACTTATTATTTCTAGAGCGCGAAGGATGAAGTCTAGAAAAGACACAGAGGCGACAGGACCGCACACTGTCCGGTCGCTGCTGTGCCTCCTGTAGGTCTCTGCTTCGCTTTTCACCAGTACAGACGGCAGGAGTGCGAAAAAAAAAAAAGAACTCCCTCTTGACAGCTTGACAAGGTTTACAGCCCCTAAAATCAATGCTTGGCAGCGACACGGTATCACACATAGCTATCTGCTCCATAAAGCGATAAAAAAAAATGAAGCAATGAACAAAGACACCATAAGAATCCGATCGCAAAGCATTTCTGTTTAACAGATGTGAAGAGGATAAAAATATTTCTTTCATTCAACAAAAATTTTCCTTACATGTAAGCTTGTCTCTTAAGAACCAATTGTGGAACCGCGACATTTTCGTCGTGGTTTCTTGAAGTTACTAAGGGAAGCACAAAGCTTTTTCATGAACTGGCCAATGTAATTAAACCATGAAAACAGTGAATATGTCACTGTCGGTGCATAAAGATTTGTTCTCTAAATAAGATATAAAGAAAGAGTATCTGTCAATACTAACAGTGCTAGTCGAAATTATAGGTAAGCTCAGAAAAAAAAAGTGCCACAATAACAGCTCACTGCCGGCGTATAATCAAGCCGTTATCTAAAAAATGGCAAATTCTCAACTCTGCGTTAGTAATGACAGGTACTGCTACAAATAAGTCAGCGACAGGAAGAAAGGCTGAGGAAAGGCGAGGGTAGTTTAGAGCACATCATTTGAGAAAAGACGGTCGCGCGCATTAAATCCTGCGACGAGTACATTCGTGTCTCGTACTATATGCATACACTGAAAGTAGCCGTTTCTCGGCTTCCCGTACCAAGTCGCAATCAGAACCGCAAAGACCGTTCCTCAAATAGCGCCATCAAGCGCCTGAAAAAAGTGAAGGTTCTTCAATGCGGAATCAGCACATAAGCACGCTAACGGACTTGACGTAATCACTTCCACAGACAACAAAGCGTAAATTGACGCTGTATGGAGGGAGCATCCGCAAGTCTACAAGCTTAGTGTTGAGTCTGCACACTTGGTGACATTTCCTATTTTCCTATTTCTTCCTACCGGCTGAGAACAAGTTCCAGACAATTACAGCGGGCCAACTCATTTAGTATAGGCCTTCTTCAACATCTGCGCCAGCAGTCTTCCTCGGCCAACTTTACAACGAAAGCGCGCAATCTTATGCGTGCATAACCTCACCATCTCTCCCGGACCTCGAAACGTGCCGAATTCCTTCCGCGTGTCCATTCCCAGAATTGTCAAAAACCTCCTCTTTACCTTATCTAACCTTCTCGGCGCTTGTAGTATATAGGCTCGAGAGAGAGCTCAAGCGTGCGCAAGAAGCTCGGCTTTTATAAGAAGTACGAAACTCGTCCTCTGCTCGAATCAGCGCAAACCCGCGGCGCCAGCTGACTCAGGAGCGCCGGTAACGACCGCTGTGCGCCGTCCCGTTATAGGCGTCGTGCAGCGCAGTCGTATTAGTCGTCGTATAGTCGTCTTCTGGAAGCGGAGTTTGCGGAGGCAGGGAGGGGGACGAGACTGGAACGGCGCGGTTTTTATGCCCGGCCATCGAGAAGGCGAAATTTGCAAACCGCAATGCCGCCTTGCACGAGAAGCAAAGGAAAGAAAGAATCGGTGGAAGAGGGGGTGAGGAGGAGGGTATGGCAAAAGCTTCGTTTATCTCCTCGAACTTCATGCCTGAGAAGCGTGCAGTGCCATCGAAGCTAGCGTCACCGTGTGGTGATCAACGGCGAAATCAGGACTGTACCGCGGCAAAGTTGCTCAGTCTAAGCTTTTTTTGGCTCAGCAGCCATGCCTAACTATAATGTGCCAATTAGGCGGCCATAATTCGTGAATTTTCGAGTAAAATATTGCTCGTTAATAATTAGTGTAAAACGTTGATAGCCTCCGGAAATTCAATTGGCTGCGCCTTTCAAATTGTGCATCTTCACATAAAACATGAGTATAAGATGATACGGAATGCTGTACTGATAAAAGGTGTTAAAGACCTGAATTACTTTTTAGGTGCGAAGCACACAGACCCTTTGTCAAAATATGCAGATTCTATTAAAATTAGGCAGACTTACTACAAAGCCATGACGTCTCACCTTTTGTCGACTAGCGACCATAGGCTTTCTATGACAACAAAATAGTTTGGAAATTAGTTTACTTCAATTTGGGACAAAGAGAAAAAAGCTTGTTGACGTCATTTGTCTATACGTGTATAATCTTTATGGCCAAGGCCGCTCTTTATATTGCAAAACAGTCTCCTTGTAGCTTATAGACATTTTACAGATTTAACTTAACTCTTATAGGGACAGTGTAGGTTGGAAGGGTACGGGATTGGCTGGCAACCGTGTGCAGCTGGCTAGCCCTTTTTTTTTTTAATTTGCCAGCCTATAGCAAGTGTCGGCGTTCATCGACTTAAATAAATAAGCAATCGGCACCATTTTATGGCTGCAGCATCTCCTATCACCGATATAAAAACTGAAAGATGTTGTCTAGAAACAGTTTCTATCAATCTCTCTAGAAATACGTAGACTACGCCCGAAAATACGTATAAGCGGGAAGGGAACTATCTCTAACGCTATAACACCACAGACCGACCATGAGGCATGCACTTTAAGGCTTACGCCTGCCTTAAATGCGAAAAGTAAATCGACAGCGGTCAGAGATAAAGATGGCAATTCTGCAGGAAGGCAAACAGGTCTATGAGACGTCTATAGGTCGTTTGCAGGCCACCTAAATGTACAGCTAGCAAAAAACCACGGCACAAAAATGATGTAACGTCTGGAACAACGACACTTCAAGAATCATATGTGTACACACACTAACTTTCTTCGTGACTTAAGCTCCCAGAATAGCTAAGCATAGACTCTGGCGGTGACAACGCTGCACACTTTTGTAGCGAGGCAAAAAGGAAACGAAAAGGCGCTGTAATGATAGGGAATAGCGAGAGGCGAGAGTTCCGGCCAGGAGATCCAAACTGCCGCGTACGCAGCGCGCGCGGTCGGCGGAAATTCCTCGACTCGACTACTGCTCGAATGCGATTGCTCCGGTCGGCAGCAAATTCGCCTCTCCCGCCCGCCACAGATACTCCCCTCACCCTTCCTCCGCTCTCGGCTATCCTCGCTAAAATACAGACACACAGACACACGCGCGCTCCTCGGAAAAGCACATAACACGTATGTCAAAGCCTTCCTGCCACCCCCAAGTTCCCGTTCGTCTGTTCCCCAAACTCCCGTTCGTCTGCTTCCCAAACTCCCGTTCCTCTGCTTCCCAAGCTCAAGTTGGTCTGCGTGCGTGTGAGCGTGTGTGCGTCTGCACGCGCATGCCTACGCTTTCGACCTGGTTTTATTATTGTCGTCTGCGTTTCGTCTGTTCTCCGGAACAGACGACCAGAGAGAGTAAGGCAAACCGGGCGATCCAATGGGACTCCCCTTCCACCTTTTATTTCTTTCTCCTTTTTTCTCTGGCAACCGAGAAAACCGCGGAGGAACGATCATTTAACCGAACGCTGAATGTGCGATTGCCTAAGCAAATGGGGGGATATATGGCGCCCGTGCGGCGCCGCAGTGACGGCGACGGCACGAGTGGCAGATTTGCATAATTGCGATTGGCCTTCTCGCCCTTTGTGGACAGTTAGGCCCTGTGTTTTCCTCTAAGTTTCGCTACGTATCACATTTTTTTTTCTTTTTTTTTATTTCGTTGTTGTTTTTTCTCCTCTTCCATTTGAGTGCTTTTAGTCGGTTTTGCCAGCGTCGGCGTGTGTCCGTGTCACCGCTCGTCGGGGCGACCGAATGGCTGCGCGATTCTGCCTGGCGTTGCGGAAAGCACGAAAAAAAGAAAAACAGAAGTCCTTGCGAGCGCCTGTCGCAGAAGTGAGAGGCGTGACGACACAAAGCGACAAAGCGAATTGTACGATTAGTAGCCACATGCTGCATAGTATACATCTTCCTTGGTTGGCATTGTCCGTGTATCTCACTTCTTTCTTTTCTATTACTGTAGCAGAAATTTAATGGCCGCAGACTAAGTCGGTCGATTCGTGGGGTTTAGCGCACCGAAGCAACACTGTGGCTACGAATGACGCCGCAGTGGAACGATCCGGATTCAAACCAGATTAATTTCCTCGACCTGAGTTTTTATCGTGCACTTAAAGCACACAAGCGTTGTCACTTTTCGCCCCCATCGAAATGCGGCCGTCACGGTCGGAAATTGGACTCGTTAAAGCCTCGAAGCTGGATTGGTAATGTCCGACCGCCCCTTTCCCAGCCACCTATCCTCCGCTGCACGTGCCATCATCATTGGACGAAAATCGTCGCCTGCTAAGTTGTTCTGCATAACAGACGGTGCAGAGCGGCGTAGGAATGGTACGTCGCGTAGGTACGCAGTTAAACTGATCTAAGCTTTAATTTCTTATTAGTTGGCAGGTAAATCGAGATTTAGCAACGCTTCAGCGCTGGACCGGTGCACCGTTTGAGGAAAATATAACAAAGCTTCAACGATAAATCAGTTCACATTCTTTTTGTTCTCCCCCGAACTTCGTTGCGCTATACATAGAGTGAAAAGAGCGATACGGTACGTTAAGTCGTCTGCTCAGCGTTGCTCAGGCGCATGCAGACGACGCGACGAGAAGTGCTCGCCGCGGTAGCGCATAGAAGCACAAACGCACTCCACCGATTTGCTGAGCCCTACCCTGGCACATTCCCAAAAACGCGATGATTTTAGCGTCACAACGCTTAATCACAAAGGCGGTTCCTTCTCGGTACGTCTTCTAGTTTCTATCGCCACAGCTTCTTCGAGATTGCTTGTGTGCGTCTTGTGGAATGGCACTGGCTAGGTAGCTGTGCACGAAAAAAAAGAGCCTCCAGGTAAGGGAGGTGACGTCAGCCCTCTTCTCGGGCCGTTCCGCCTGTTGAACACCGAAGAAGCGTTTCAAGGCTGCCTGCGGCATAATCTCGGGAGTGGCGCCTGGCGACATGCAAAGGCGTGCCCGTTGGCCTAACCGAGCATTCAATTCATTTTCCGCCGAAAATCCAGAAACAGATGTAAAAAAGAAAGAAAAAGTGCGTGAAGCACGCTGTGTCGGCAGCGCGGACGTTCCCGCCGTGACCGCTAATTACTTCGCCTGGGCCACCCGTGCGATAGTACAGAAAGAAAAAGAGAAGAAAGAAAAAGAAAGGGGGGAAAATAACAGGAACTAAGAAAAATACAATTGCTGTCGACTAAAGTGAGCTCATTTACGCGATGAACGCAGAAGGCCGAATAATCGATGCCTTCTTCGAAAAGCCGTTGAGTAAGGAGAGCTGCTCTAGCAGGCTTGTACCTGTAACACGCCCTCTATACAGCTCGATTAATGGAGTCCCGCGGTCAGCTGTGTTTTACATAGTATACGTATGAGCATGACGGCGAAGCAAGGTCGCCTTTTATTTCCGAGCGAAGTGAGCCTTTTCTGAAGGTTTGTAATTCTGCGAAGTATATATAGCGGTCCGCAGGGAGTTCGAAAGCTGATTACGCTTAATAGAGATATTCCGATCTACCCCTTTAATTCCGTTGTCAGGAGATCCGGTTTACAGCAGAGCAACCTCCTGGAGCTCACAGCCAACGCAAGTCGCTCGAGGTTATGTGATTAAATGTCGAATTTTTTAACGCTGAAGCGTAATACGCACGGAATGCAAGGTGCCTCCTGCCTGCATGAAAAAAGAAGAGAAAGAAAAAGGTCATTACCTTCCTCGCCAATATATGTAATTATTCAGACAAAAAATATTGTTAATCTATGAAATTTTGCGTCCGCACTATGACCATGGCACGGATTCATATGCTCTGCATGTATTTCTTGTGTTTTCTCCTTTCTTTCCTTATCTCTACTTTCTTATCACTTTACATCCCCCTCCCCTCTCTCCTATCCCCAGCGTAGGGTAGCAAACCGGATCTTTTCCTCCGGTTAAGCTCCCTGCCTTTCCCCTTTTCTCTCTCTCTCCCTCGCGTTTAAATTATCTAGAACAAACAACTTCAAATAAAAAAAACACAAATTCAATTACGTTTAGTGTAGTTTGTTTGCTTTAGATATTTGTTTAGAGATCAAAGTGGTCTCCTAAAATTTAATTCACGTGCAGTGTCCACATTCTGTCGACAGACTTTAGGTGGACTGAATGTTGGTAATTTATAGATTTCTTTTGAGAATAGAATATACAGTGTCCATAAACAAAACCTGTTTACAGATCTTTCCTCGGCTGTCCAAAACTAAATCATGTGACGACTACCTGCAGCGGCGAATACACAGCGCAATACTATAACAGCAAGCATTTTATTTGTTGGCTTTCCCAAACCACAAACAATTTATCGCAATATGTAGACAATATGTCGTGCAGTTCAGGTATTGACGTAAACCCGCACTTTGAGGTGCATATTGATGCACGTGCGAGTACATTGTTTTGTTTTTGGAGGTTACTGTCCTAATGCAAAGAGCCTCCCTGGAATTGTCAGACAAGTTTATTTCCGGCTATCTAGCTTGACCCAAAAATACGCGCCGATCCTGAAGACAGTGCTGTCTGAATATGTCGGTCGTTTCTCTAGGTATGGGCCGCTTTTCGTTGAACCTATTTGATGCCTTCTTGGGTCCCTGGGTATGATTCCACTGAGCATGCGTGGAATTCGCGGCGGCGGCGCCAGATGGCGCAGCCTGTCCAGAGCGGAGCCCGGCTTCAGTACGCGCCTCACATATGACGCATTTGGGCTCTTTGCATACTTGGATAGCCCTCGTAGAAGGGTTGTAATGAAAAACTTTCTTTTTGCCGGATTCTTTCTTTCTTTCCTTCTTTCTTTCTTTCTTTCACGTTATCACTCGGTGCGAGACGCGCTTACATTAGAAGCACCTCGAATGTTGTCGCCTACTCTATTGCGAAAGAACGTTGTCTAATCAGATTTCGAGCGCGAAGCCAATAATACTGTCCATTCTCGAATGTACGCGAACATCAGCGATCAGTGCGTAATTAATTAATTAAATTTACTTTACTTAAAATATGTAATTACAATTATCTGTAATCAATTACAATTAATGGAAAGTTGAGCCTGTAGGCGTGGCGGACGAACGCAGGTGACAAAGTGTGCAATCGCTGCCGAAAGCCGTAACGCTGCAGCAAGGGAAAATGAGCCAAGCAAGGGAGACGCCACTAGACATGATAACAGCACACGTTCGATAAAAGAAGAAATAACAGTTGAGGAAAGTTGAGTCACTGGGCGTGGTAGACGAAGGCTGCTGACAAAGTGTATACGATCACTGCTGGAAAATCGAGACGAGGAGCTGTGACGTTGCAACAGAGAAGCATAGAGCGAGTAAGGTAGAAGCTAAGCGAAGAGAACGCTTTGCTCAACCTTCTTGATTACCTCCTTAATCTCCAACTCTCCCCCACGACCTTGTACTTATATCACCATTCTCTCTCCCCTCCGCATCTGAGATTACAGGCCTTCCTTCGAAACCTCACCCTTCTCCCTCTTCACCTCTCTGCTTCCTTATCTATCCCAAGAAAAACAGGGAAATAAAGGGCCCCATGCCGACCAAGCAGCAAAGCCGATATCGATTACTCCCTTCGCAGGCCCACACGAGCGACCAAGTCGCCCTCCCGGGGGCGGCAAATCTCAGAAGGCAAGGGGCGAAACTGCACGACGCGAGATCGTCGTGACACCCACGTGAATAACGGGTCGGGACCAAAAATAAACGTAAGAAAGAAAGGTTTCGAGGAGGAGGAGAAGCGTAGAAGGAAAGGGTGTGGCGATGGGAGCGGATTGACAGAGGTCGAGAAGAGCGGAGGCGACGATGACGGCGACACGACCGGATTTATGGCAGCGACGACGGTAAGAACCCGGGCACGGCTGGAAAGGGGGGGGGGGAGGGAGAAGAACAATTGGGAGGGAGAGTGGGGAAGTCTGGCCGCTTTACCCAAACCCTATGGTTTGCACGGCCCGCCGGCGACGTCCGCTCGTCCGTCCGTCCCTCTCTCCTCTTCCGAACGCCTGTCCCCTCCCCCCTCCGAAGCCCTTTAACGCGCGCGCGCTCGCGCCGTTAAAGCCACCGAACTCACGGCGGCGGTCGGGGGAAAGGGACACATAACTCAATTTCATACGTCCCAACGGCGACGACGAGCTGCCGTTGGTAAGCGTGTTGTAGAAGCTTCTGCCAACGCCGCGTCGACGGGCGACAACGCTTCCAAAAAGTGGGGACGACCGGGGCGGGGTTTTGGGATGCGGTGCGGGGGCGAGTGGCCGTTCCTTCCGCTCTCCTTGGGCCGCGATCGCAACTAACCACTGTGGCCCCTCCGGTGGCGTCGCGCAAAGAGTTTTTCCCGGACGCCTGAGACCCCCTCCCCGCCGGGGACTCGGAGATGGATGCCACAATAAATCCAATTATACCCCGGCGCGGACGCGACGCGATGCGACGCGGTCGAAGGAGGAAGGGGGAAGAGCGCGCGGAGACGCGATTGCCGGACGCGCCCACACGATGCGCCGAGGAAGCGACTAGGGCCACTCGAAAACGGCCGGTTTGGCGAGCGAGCGAGCGAGGATGAAAAAATGGTGAGGGGCGAGGGCGGAGGCGAACGACGTCGCACGAGAAGTTTGGACCCGAGTTGTGCTGGCTGTACACATACGGCCGAAGAGCAAAGACGCCGGACACTCTTTTCGCGAAAGTCGAACGAATGTTGGGGAGCGCGAGATGCTGGCGCCTTCCGGTTACAAAATGGCTGGACCAGATTTCGAAACTAAGCATCATTTCATTTACGTCCTTCCTTCCTGGCAAAGTTTTCGGTGGTTGGGGAGGGGAGGGGCGTAGCGAGGCCTTCGAAACTTGTCTTCATATACGTGTTACCGGTGGGGAAGCGAATTAGGGTCGCTCACCGACGGAGAGACGTTTTATTTATCGACTCTTGAAACGGGACACTAACTCGTTTCGGCGAAGGACTCGGAACGCAGTGGATTCAAGAAGACGGCTACAGACACACAAGCAAAGGTTAAAGCAGCATACATGACACATAGTTTCGAAATCGCAGAAAATCTATCAAGCGCATCTATGCGGTTAAATCTATAACAAAGAGCAAATATGAGCCAAGTTATGACGTCACGACAGATATACCTCTTGGGTACCTGAACCGATAAGTGTTTCCTACAAACATTTTTAGAGTGAACATTAACGCAAAGATCTACCCTTAGCGACCACTGAAGTGATGGTTGGTGCATGAATTTGCCTACAATATTACGGCGTGTGGTTTCAAATGTTCTCGTCAGGTTGTTCATTAACGCTTTATCTTTCTAGGTTTGCAGGCACTCGTGGTTTTCCAAACACGCTATGGCGATTTGCTCCTGCGCACATTCATTATGACTGCAAACTTTGCATTTATAACGCAAGCTGTTGCTGAAACTGAAGGATATTGCGAAGTCGCAGAGCCGTATGAAAGGCAGGAGAAAAAATTTTCGGGAAAGTAATTACTTCCATGATTACCACAACGGCCAAACCACGATATTTGCGACTCCCCCTAGACACTATATAACGGCAGAGTTCTCTCCAGTAATTTTATACAAGAAGCTCTATACCGAAAACGGTTCGTAGATTCAAAGAGATCAACGGCATGAGAAAGGCAGGGAGGTTAATGGGATAAGCTTCTGGTTTGAAACCCTGACTCAAGAATCATGGTAAATTATTTAGGGCGTTCTGACGCCTCGCACAATTTTCTTTTTTCTTTTTGAGGTTTAGAAGGATGTGGCCGCCATAAAAGGCACAAAAAAAAAAGAAGGCATGTCAAAACGGTCGTGGTCAAGTCTTTTAAGGCGGGAAAACCGATGGCTTGACGACGCACGCATGCGACAATAGCTACATAACTACGGAGACAGGGAAAGCGCGCTTTGATCGCAGATGACATGATATCGACAAGAGACGAGAGGCCGGATATTATTATTGAAAGAAAGTGCGAACAAGTAGGTACGAAATTACAGCAATGTTTAAAAAAATAATAATAAACGTACACCGTGCCTGCGATGAGAACAGAAGTATAAAGATTAGAGAATGCAACACGCTGTACTTTGTGTATTTTTTCTTCTTAAAGAGTGAACATCACGCATAACGGTATATTGGGCAAGTCTGTAATATCTCGTTATTACCACAGCGCTAAAGAAAGAAAGAAAGAAAGAAAGAAAGAAAGAAAGAAAGAAAGAAAGAAAGAAAGAAAGCGCTCTAATGAATGTCACCCGGCCCTTTGGGAGGTATAACGAAGACAGAGACCAGGCGAGTGTTGTTGGCTGTCGTCTTGCTCGCTAAAACAGTGGCATGTTTAATCCGCAGACCAAACAGCTAACTAAGTGCGAATAATTAATCGACTCTCTAGCAGCCTTAGGTTCCCACAATGTTAAATTACAAAGCCTCACAATCAGAAATGAGCGCTTCTTCGTAATTAATAAGCCGCATGGTCAACTGGTTGGCGAAGTAGCCCTACTTGAAAGGCAAGGTGACTGAGAACAAGGCTTTATCGGCTAGAACGCCGAGACTTTGATACTTTGTACATGAACTAGTTAGAAGAGAAGCTCGTAATATGCATCACATGGCTGGCGACAAGATCTTATATTGGCTGGAGCTTCGAGAGTTTGCTACTTTTCTTGAAGACCTTTGTCGACTTTCACCGTTTATTATTAGCCAAGAGCCAACGCGACTTTTTTTCTGCTATTGCTTGATGGATTGATTTATCTAATGATACTGGGAACATTGGCAACTTTTGTCCCGGACTCTGTCACATCATTTTACTGCCAAATTAAATTGCCTATGTAATAAGGAAACAAGCTGATGAAAACATATGCACACACTCGCATACAATCAATGAAAAGCGCCTGTAGCATCGAAGCTGTTGAATCGATGAGTAATGTAATGATCGCGACAAGACACTTTGTACGAAATGTTGAGGCGGAAATGAAAAGCAAGCGAATGAAGAGGCATGTAGAATAAGAATTACTTGTATCAATCTCTTGAAAATAGGTGTTTGTGCGCGTGTGCGTGCGTGCGTGTGTGTTGCATGAAAGAAGGCCTTGGTAGCAGACGACACAAAATTTAAAACGCGGAAGTGCTCCTTCGGAAGAAAGAACAGACGACACTACGCGATGAAAAATCCGCAGGCGCCTTCAGGCTAACAAAATCAGACGATAGGAAAACGAAATGAAGAACATGGGTAGGCGTTCGTTTGTGGAGCAGAAGTTAAGGAAGTTTCCAGAAAGAAAATCACTTTAAGAACAGAGTATATTGGAAGCGAGAGCGGCGGACCGTGCGGAACGCGACAAAGCCGTTGCGCTATGCGACAGATGGCTACAGGGTAATGTGAAACAAACGCTTTCTTGCGAAATGTAATCACTCATTAGAAGCAAACAAGCGAGAGCAGAAGAGCAATTAAAGAAAACGCCAAAGATAACACGGGCTGGCAAGAGGCACTAGGCGCGATCGTGAGCTCTGGTACTGACGCGCGAATTTCGCATCAATTTACTTCGAGGGTGCAGCGGACAAATGAGCTAATATTAAGCCGGGGGCCAAGACAGTGCGGAGTATAGAGCAAGCTAAATTTAAATCTTCCAATTGAAAAAAAAAAAAAGAATAATAGTGCTTTATTTCTGTGCAGCGCCGAAAATCGCATTAGAGTTCCTCTAATCGATTTTACCGACATTATACGTACTTTTAAACGATTCAGTATGAACGGATATACTTTTTTTTTCGTCGGACTGCTTGCTTTAACTCACACGCCTCTACGGCTAAGTTATGACATACAGTCCTGGTCAGAACAAGGTCACCCGCCCGATTTAGCTTACCTCGGCGGCAGCAGTGAAAGAACAAAAAAAAAAAAGGAAGCCTTTGTACCGAAATTCCTACACGTGTTGTTGGACTTGAAGTTGTCACCTGTGTGCTGACAACAGTGTGTGACAAGGAGAGAGCTTTTACTATCTTCCCTCCCTCCGCCCCATCAACCACGATGGTCAATTATTATTATTATTATTATTATTATTATTATTATTATTATTATTATTATTATTATTATTATTGTTCCTAACTGCTCCCCTCTTCCCATACACAAAGAAAGAGGAAAGAATCTTTATACCAAAATGTTTACAACGCAGATATCCCGACCAGTAAAAGCAACTTGGTATTCCTTCAGCACACATTTTCTATAATACAGCTTTCAACACATCTTTCTTTCCTTACAATTCTGAACTTTTGATCCGTTTCCACAGAGCCCTGATGTATTAGTAGAATAGCTATTCACTTTCATTAGTAGAAGTGTTTAACCCCAAATTGCCAACTAAGTGGGCCACAAGACAGGCAATTCCTGATGCGCCGACAGACGTCGCGGCACGCGCTATCCAACGCACACACATGCACACGCACAGACATGCACACGCACACAAACACGCATACACACACAAACCTCTCTACTCAAGAGAAGGTCGCTCGGAGACGGATCGGCAAGCGAAAGCACTCAAGCTCCACGATGAGGGGCGCGCCGGGAAAAGATGAGAGCACGAACACGATGACACTCGGGGAGTGCGCGCGGGGAATGTAAAATCCGATTCGATCGGCCCAGCCCCTTCTCAGATATGGAATTGCTGCGTGGGGTCTGGCCCAGCCCGCACCGTGGCCTAAACGAGTCATGTATAGAGTTGAACTGAACAGACGGCAAGAGAAAGGGACGCAGAAGGCGGATGCCGCGAAATTCGGCCCTCGCCAGAAAAAAGCGGCCGTCGTCTGCAACCCGTCTGCTCAACGCCGCGATGTTTGCAGTTTGTGTGCGTACGAGAGAGAAGCTGTCACGAGAACAGCTTACACCCGTCCAACAAGTGGAGGCGCTTCGGTGGTGGGTGGCATCGGCGATGAAGAAGGGGCATGCTTTGGGATTTATCCAAGGCGAGGTTGGCGTCGGCGCTGATTCGGCAAAGAAACAGAACAAAAGACAGCGACGAAGTTAATCTCCCTCAAAGGTCGATTTTAGTTCTTACTGCGTACTTCGCTAAGCAGACGACTCTCTATTTGGAACGAAGAGCGATTTCTTGGTGCGTTCACGGTCGATAATTGCAGATGGCGTGGGTGCGTCTCGCGAGGTGTGCTGGGAACGTTCAATATGAAACGCTTCAAGCACACTTATGGGATTGGAAACGCTCGGAGAGGAACGGAATTACTCATTCTGTGGGTCAGTGGCACCAGGTTCGGGCAGCCACATTCCTTAGCAAGGTCATAAAATTATGTATATTGCAAGACCTCTTTTGCCGTTCGTCTTCAACAAGTTGTTTTGAAAGCCCGCATGTCTTTGGGTCGTTCGTGTTCCATGCGGCACAAGCAATTGCTTGAATGCGTCTTGAAAAGGTCACAGGCTCTGTCGTGCCTCTTCACAGGCTTTTTTTTTTTTCTATGTGGTGTCATTAGTATTTGTATTTAGGCTTACCAGGGTTTCCGAGGGAGCATTTGAAGCCCGATAGGGATGGAGACTGCCGTTACTACAGAGTCAGAATTTCTTCATGGGTGACTTTAGTGTACTTTAATGCAATACGCCCTCTATGGGCTGCTACATCTTACCTATTCCTCAGTTTTGCAAAATAGTCACTACTGAAGAGCTAACATTCAGCTTCTTTGCTGGCCTTGACTTTTTCAGCCGTACAAGATGGCGGATGGCCTTCCTTTAATAAAATCATAAATGAAGCAGGAAGATCTATTCGTCAACCGTTGACCGTTATAATCTCAAGAAAGTTAACACCCTCCAGGGCTCATTTTGTTTCGAAACAATAATCATCCTCCTTTCTACTGCATGCATTTGCTTTCTTTAACGCTGAGCGCTCGTTACTTGCAAGGCATGGACGTTATGCGTGTTATCAGTGTGACAGATCACTTTTAACAGGGGTGTAGAGAGCGCAATTTTCAAGAAAGGAAACGCAACCAAGGCAGATGACGATTATTATTCGAGCACAAGATACGCCCCGAAGGATCTAAACTGTTGTCTGAGTGTATCTCTTAGGAGGGGGAGGGGGAAGGCTGGAGAGGGAAATAAAGATGACGTTAGTGTGAAAGATATGCGATCCCAGTCCCGTTTCTCACGCTTTCTTTCCTTTTTGTTTTGTAACCAAGCTCCGGTGATGGTAAAACAACCTTCGTCCCATTATAAAACGAAATTTATTAATCCTGCTCTACTTGGTATTTGCCTTGAGCGCAAATTTAAAAGCAGAATACAACCGCAAGTCCTAACGCATCAGAAGCATGCCCGCAAAATAGTGAGTGACTGCCCCCTATCAGGCAAAGTTGGCACGGCCGATCAGTGGTAGGAAGCGTCGAATGACTGAGCTTGAATTTACATTGCCCGAAAGCGTAGCTGTTCTGCATACCAGCAATACCTGGGGAAGGCTGGGCGATTTTGGATAGCGATGAATAACGTTTACGCTTCTCAGCCTATCTGACACGTACGTGGGGTCCGCCACTGCTAAGGAAATACGCCTCATTAGCATTCCAGCACCGACAGCAGCCTTATAAATTTGGTACGAAGGCCAACAAACTCATTTTGCATTAGCAGCGCGTTGATCAAACGCGTCAAATCGGGCGTTTCCCCAGTATATAATATAGAAATGTTGCTGATAAATCTAAACTGGCTTGTTGTACAGTGTCTTGAACGGCGTAGGCGGTGCAAAAGCTGAATCCGTATTTTCTCCTCTCTTCGTCGTCTGCAATATTTGCAACGTCGAAAGCAAAATTGCACTGACTTGAATACTTAACGGCGGGCTCCCTCCAGGCCTGACGACCTTGTGTACACACACACACTAAACATACATACATACATACATACATACATACATACATACATACATACATACATACATACATACATACATACATACATACATACATACGCATGCGGCCTCGTATCCGGAGCATGTCGAAGTGATGTATCCAGAAGAAACTATAAAACGAGGGCCGCAACAATGATAAAACAACAACAATGACAGAAAGATAACAATGCAGGTCAACGAGCCTCCATCTCTGACACATGTACTTGTGCAAGGACGTCTCTCTCTAAGCTGCATCTTTCGCGATGACCACGCAGACGCCTGCCAATTGTGTTTGCCTCTCCCGGAGACGCGCAGTACAGCAGGGTGTACACGCGTGAACGGGGCCGCGCTGCAGCACTAATTTGCCGTCGCTCCCGTGCCGAAGAAGACAACAACAGGTCTTCTGTTCTACCGCATGGACGGCCGCCTGAGTATAGGTAGGCAAAGGGGGGGAGGGGGGGGGGGGGGTCCGCATCCGATGCTGAGACGACCATAGCCGGGGCACCCCGCAGTAGAAACAAGCCGAGTAGAGAGACAACGCCGCCTTACGGACGGTGAAGGAAGTACATATAGGAGCGGTGAGACGGAACGCGAGCCGAAGACGCAATCGGCAGGCGGCCAGGCAAACGCATCGGACCCATTCGCCGTGCGCTCCCCCCCCCCCCTCCCAAGCCGATGATGGATTGGCGAGCTTCTTCGGGAGCAAATGGATTCACCGCCAGACGGCTTCGTCTAGATAACGGTCGCCCTTTCGGCCGCGTACCGCGTTCGCGCGCGTATAAGGCCTTTCCTTTTGTCCTGCGGCCAATTCGTCTCTGCCATGGACCCACGTAAGAAATTCCAACTTTTACCCGCCTTTACTCGGCGGAAAGAAACATAACTGTGCCGCTTGCGACTAGGAATTTCTTTCACAAGGGCCAATTGCAACACATGTGGCGTAGATGAGAGAGAGAGAGAGAGAGAGAGAGAGAGAGAGAGAGAGAGAGAGAGAGAGAGAGAGAGAGAGAGAGCATGGAGAGGAATGGCAGGGAGGTCAACCAGACGAGCGTCCAGTTTGCTACCCTACACTGGGGGAAGGGAAAGGGGGATAGAAACGATAAAACATCTACCGGGTGACTGCCCAACATACGAAGGTGAGAGGATGGCCTTTGGAATAGTTTTAGGGCACTTAGATGACAGGCCTCTCAGAGATGAGATCTTGCGACCATGGCCTCGTGAGTCTGCGATGTACACAGTCGCGAAAGCGCTGTTCGGAATCTTGAGATGTACCAGCCTCTATGACCACTCGCGATTCGCTCAACATCGAAAGCTTGATTGTGTGAGTACAGTGCAAAATGCGAACTTCTCCATTCCTTCCCGTCTTTCAGTCCCCCTTCCCCAGTGCCGTGTAACCAGCCTGGGGCCCTGTAACGTAAAACTATTCCAATACAGTTTTATTCCAATCTCTTGACGTCAAATCTGCGTGACCGCCGGCGGAAGCATCGGGCGGTGACCTGCAGGGTTGTCTAAAGGGACCAGTCAAAGGCTCTCCTCGTTTATAGGACGTCACTTTTCTTTTCTTTAAAAACGAATAACATTGCATACACTGAGTGGCTCGTCTTATATAATTGGCTGGCAAGAGGCGAGGAGCACGCTCAAATGAACAGGCATTCGATGGGGCCGAGCCAGTGCATTAAAAATCAATAACCGGATGGAGAGGGCGGTGCCAGCATCTGAGATTGGTCCTCTTTCTCTTACTACGCTTGCGGTGGGCTAGTCGAAAATCGCGGCGGCATGCAACGGAAGGTTAAGAATGCCGCTGAAACGGATCCTCAGCAAAGAAGAGCTGGAAGAGCGAGGTCGTAAACGTACCGAAAGTGCTCGAAAACTTTACACGGCCAGGTGAAATGTTTTATTGTAAGCAAATGAACTCACGCAGGTGCGAGTAGCCAGTGTCCGAGCGATCGGCGGCAGCCACCTTTTATTCCTTTCGGAACGGGGCAGCCTGTGGCCATTCGCAGAAATATTCAGTTTTGTTCGGCATATTAATGTATCTCTAACGGATAGACGTCACTCTGACGCGGTCAGTACTCGCGGTGTTGTGACGTCGCGTGACAGTCCGGTGAAGTGGTTGCAGCCCGAGAGCTTTTGACCAATAGCCGAGGGCTAATGGCGAAAAGGCGTTGAATCAGAAATAACCACATCTCCTTTGTTCGGTCCAATCATGCATAATCAGTGTGTACACGTTATGTCAGATGGGGAGCTGTCGCGGTTTGCGTGACGTCGAGTGACCAACAGGTGAAGCGGGCGTTGTCCAAAAATGTTTTTGACCAAATCAGCGGAGGGCTGATTGCATAATTGGAATAGAAAAGTTGGAATCGTTTTACGTTACAGCGCCCCTGGTTAACCTCCCTGCCTTTCCCTTATGACATATCTCGCTCTCTCATTGCATTGCAGAATGTCCGTAGAAGGCATTTCAGGCGCTGGCGCCAAGATGAGGCATCGAAGGCCAAAATTCATTAATTATAGGCATATTATAGGGCTCTACCGGTTGGACCCTTCACGCAAAAAAAAAAAATAATAATAAATAATACGCGGTATAGTTATCAACATTGGTCAAACGAGGGATGCGGTAGGAGCCAACAGTTCGACAAGGGCACTCGTACTTCGTCAGGGCAGGGAGAGCTTTCGTTAGGAGCGCTTACGTATGTGTGAACTCTGAAAGAGCGAGAGCTGGAACAGTATCTGGGCGTTTCTTCACAACGCCATTATTTATTTGGTACTGTATTGGCGTGTAGTGGAAGGGGAGAAAATTAAAGTAATGTTTAACAGTCTCAGAAGAGAACAGCAGTTTACGATAGGTAGCGAGGCACTGGAAGTGGTAATGGAATACATCTACATAGGGAAGGTAGTGACCGCGGATCCGGATCATGAGACTGAAATAATCAGAAGAATAAGAATAGGCTGAGGTGCATTTGGCAGGGATCCTTAGATAATGAACAGCAGGTTGCTCTTATCCCTCAAGATAAAAGTGTATAACAGCTGTGTCTTACCAGTACTCACCTACGGAGCAGAAACCTGGAGGCTTACGAAATGGTGCTACTTAAATTGAGGACGATGCAAAGAGCTATGGAAAGAAGAATGATGGATGTAACGTTAAGAGATAAGAAGAGAGCAGATTGGGTGACGGAACAAGCGCGAGTTAATGACATCTTAGTTGAAATCAAGAAAAAGAAATGGGGCATGGGCAGGGCATGTAATGAGGAGGGAAGATAACCGATGGTCAGTAAGGGTTACGGACTGGAATCCAAGAGAAGGGAAGCGTAGCAGGGGGCGGCAGAAAGTTAGGTGGGCGGATGAGATTAAGAAGTTTGCAAAGACAACATGGCCACAATTAGTACATGACTGGGGTAGTTGGAGAAGTATGGGAGAGGCCTTTGCCCTGGAGTGGGTGTAGCCAGGGTGATGATGATGATGATGCATTGGCGTTCTCTTACCTCATTATTTTACTAAATTTAACGCGATAGCGTTAAGGGTCCTTTTAGCCGAAAATCTGGCGTCGGTGTCCGCGGCCGAGAAAGCCATCCCGAACCGCGCATCCCCAACCACACTGGCCCACCGCCTGGCGAAGAGGCGTTATTGAACTAATTGAATTCCTCAAAGTAAAATGCGTCAGAAAATTCCCCTATAACCCTTTGATCAGCCTCTGTCTAGCGGAAAATAGCAGTTTAGACGTGGACAGAACCTCTATAAACTGTTTCAACATGTTCTTGCATAAAGACGTTGCATAAGCCATGGACAAGCAAGGAGGAAGGAGTGTAATGAAACTAGAAATTTGGAACCTTTTCTTGGTATACCTGCGGTCACAATGAACCACACGAAAGTCGAGAAGTCACACATAGTTTGGGCGTGGAATGCCGACAGAAACAGCAACTGACTCCAGTGAATGGAAGTTTAACGAAAAAGTTTTGCAGGGATGCGACTGAGTCGTGGTGAGCGGTGCAATTGGCGGAATGCGTTGCTCATAATGTGCAAGGAAAGTTGACGTGGTGTATACTGTAGTAACGCGCTTCAGAGAGAGAGAGAGAGAGAGAGAGAGAGAGAGAGAGAATTAGAAGACAGGAAGGCAGGGAGGTTAACCAGACGCACGTCTGGTTTGCTACCGTGCGTTGGGGGAAGGGGTATGAGGATGAAAAGAGAGAGGGGGAGTAGTTCATCGCTGTTATGAGCTACATTCCGCAGCTATGTCTGGCTGCTGACGCAACTTGCAAGCAGCTGCGACTGTGTGCGCACGCCGTGCAGCTGCGTTAACGCTATCGGGAGCCCTCTACATAGGCACTGAAACGCGACACAAGGTAGTTTAAACTGGGAAGGTAATTACTTTAAAACTGTGCCGTCATATTACATAAGGCACAGAAATTTCCCATTACCAGTGGAGAGAAATAATTCCAAAATTACTCCCTTTCCCACGTAACACCCCTTTTTGCTTTAATTTCGCGCTCAAGCCGCAGTAGAGGATACGACAGTGCGTCGTCACGGATTATACAAAGTATAGTTGCGTGCATTTGGACCAGATCTGTGCAGAAAAAAAATATCACGAAAACTTGTTAGGTTTGGTAGTCCTTTCGAACGCAATGCATGCGCTCTTTCTAGCGGCACGATCGGTTAAAGCTGGATTCACACTATAGGGACACGATTCCAAGGACGAGAATCGCGCGGCTCCAGGTGCACCCAATCGCGGTTCACACAAGGGCGAAGCGGGTACACACCGGTGGCGGCACAGTTCGTTGCCGCTCGGCCGCACCGAGCTCGCAAAGCTGAATTCGTTCCGTCGTGTGAATCCAGCTTTAACTGGTGATGTTGGGAAAGAAAAAAAAAACAATTATGGGACGCCACATAAAACTAGTGCGCCAACTTCAGCGCGGCTTCGCCACTGGTCTGTAGTTTTGCTGCTCTCTCATCTTGCTTGTTCCAAAATACTCTTGCTCACAGTCCCAGCGACCGTTATTTTTTTTTTTTTTCGTAATTCGATATGTCTGATTTGCCAGTGCATCCGAAGCGATCGTAACTGTTTAATGACCATCTACGGCCCATTTCGTGCCGCTCGCAGCTTCTAAGAGAAAGTGCGACATATCTGCTTTCGACGTTGCATACGCATGCGCGATGTTTGAGAGGACAGCCGAAAGACCTGACGGCTTCGACCGTCACCGAGCGGCGACAAGTGCTTGTTAGATTCGAACGAACACGGCATGCCCAGAGCCACGGGCACCTTGTGACGCACCTACGGAGAGGCTTATCTTCGAACAGGGCGCGCCGTCGGCCTATGCACTCTGCATGCCATACACACATCGCCGGTGTTTCGGGCCTGACACGCGCGCGTCCCCCCCGTACTTGGCCCGTCAGCCCAATCGAGAAGTGGCGAGGAGCGAACGTCTTTTAGAAGCGTCGCGCATGCGCACTGTGACGCTGCGAGCGCACGAGTCTCGCTATTTGTTTTCGAACGAGCGGGAATGTCTGTGCGACTAGCCCCGCTGATACACAGCTTGATGCATTCGGTGTACATAGCTAACGTACACTTTGCAGCGAGAGATTCGGGTCACGTTGCCCGAATATAAAAACTTGAACACGCGGACTCTCTCGACTGCGAATCTGTACGCTTCGTATACCACGTTGGGTCATGCCATAATGACTTCTCTTTCTCCCATTCTAAACTTTATGTTCTCTTCTCACCTGGGAAAAAAGAAGGTGGGGATAATCCCTCTATCGTTTGCAGTTAGATATTAACGCACCGTCATGTATTCTTATCTTTATTACCATCTTTACAATTTCCTTTATAATTTCTTTACAGCGGTGTTTTCGCTGAAGAGACATGCAGATGCCGAGATATATAGTATCTACCAGAATCTTTCCTCATCAACTCGTGTATAGGAAGCGGACAACGAGCATAAAATGCGAGTGGATATAGCACACGCGCAACAGGGACCGGCCCTTGTCTGGTGACGCGGCGTTTATTGCCGGGATTAGTTGCGGGGTCGCAGGTGGTTGTCGCTCGCCACAGAAGCGGGAAGCCACTCAGCGGTATCGCCTCCTCGCGTCGGCTGTCCGTGCATGGTCGGACAAGATACGCCGAAGACCAGGGGAATAGAGAGAACGGACGCGCCGCCGACGGTCGCTTCGTGGAGGTTATAAATCAGCCTGTCAATTTATGCGTCCTTCCACGCGCGACGTGATGCTTTTCGTGGGTCTACATACACACACAGCGGTTGTTGTCCCCCTTTCTTTTTTTTTAATGTGCGTATCCAGCTGCCCGCGTGCGACACAGAGAGACGAATGGACGCCGATTTCACGGTTCACCTTGAACTGCTAAGATAAAGGGTCCTTGCGGTGAGGCCGGCTCCGTTAGATCAATACTCGTATTCCGATGGTGATGCCCGTCGCTCATGGAGGACATTTGGGCGCAAGAGAGCGCTGATACAGAAGTGGTTTATGGAGCGGCGTCGCTGGGCCGTAGCGGCTGTGTAGGTAATGTTCAAGCCCGCGCGTTGGCCCGGGTATATTTTGTACGAAACGATACATATACGTACATACGCGAGTGAAGCGCGGTTGAAGTGAAGCGCGGCGTTATCATTTTGTTTCTATATCTCTTTTTTTTTTTTTTTTGGAAGCGGCACAAGACCATAATATTGCGAGCCCACGAACGAAACGGGCCGTTTTGCCTAGCGCTCGGCTCGAAATGGCACGAGCGCTGTTGGTGGACAGAAAATGGTCGTGGCCGTCTGTGACGCGTCGTTTGTCACTCTGGAGGCACAAAACAAAAATTAAGTTGAAAAAAAAATATATGTAGAGGCATGCGATGAGAACTCACCAAATCGAAAAATGCGGGTAACGGGTCTTGCCTGCGCCCGACGCTCTCGGAACTGCAAGGAAAAAAAAAAAACAAAGAAAAACATTTTTCGCAATTGATTTGAGATAAGAGAATGCTTACGCACGGTCTATATGAGCGTAATCTGAGTCACCGCTACTGCGTAAATTTCTGCCTCCAAGTGAATCCTTGCCATAGTCAAGGATCTGGACATTCTGTCCGAACACAAAGACATTCCGCTCAAAGCGAATTGTAGGCGCAATTGTAGGCGAATTATAGACACTCTGTAAACTCCTTGCCTTAGGTATATTCAGCATGCATAGACCACCGATGAATAATGGTATAAGCTGTACAATGTGCCGACATATTGCAGACGCATATTTCAGTTCACAGAGCTGTGGAATAATTTTCATAAACTTAGACCAAGATACAGGGATACTAACAGGTGTAGTAGTTCATACGACATACTTTACTTCCTAGAATAATCAAAGAGAATAAGCGGTGGTGGGGGGGGGGGGGGGCGGGGGTGCGGTACAGGTGCTAAACTCTTTACTAGTTACAACTCAAATCAATTACACATCCGGGGAGTGATATTGAAGCTCGGAGGCTAGTTCACGCTTTCAGAGAATGAAAAAACACAGCCTTTGTGCTTTAACATATGTCATCAAATAACACGCCGAGAACACGATTAGTTACGTCTACGATCATATTTATTAACACGTCGTCGTTATCACGCCTGTATAAATAATCGTGTATTAACGCAATTACTGCGCATTGTATACCCCTTATCTTGCATGCATGTAAATGCGGTCAAATTTCTCTACAGCGAACGCCCCTACAACGAGATCACCTGTATAACGAAGCAATAATTCTGTCCCGTTTCTATTATGAGCTGTGCGGTGCGCGACCGTTACAACGAAATGACCTGTATAACGAATGATTTCGGAGGCTCCGAGAACGTCGTTATAAAGGTGTTCCGCTGAGCCGCGAAATATAGATCCGTTAATACGGCTTGCAGCTAAGGATCCAAACAGTGATGCATGCGCCTGCTAATGTTTCTGAAACCGAATGAATTTCGATTTCAATGCCGGAGAAGCGGCAGGCCGCCACAGCAGAGGCAGGTGCTGCTTCTCGATTGAGGCAGCCACGAAAAACGGTAAACTTTTGGCCACGCCCGGTCTGGAAGCAGGCGCGTAGACCCTAGACCGGCCGGGCAAGCATTTGAGCAACGCTCTCTTACGCCCTCTCCTCCCACAACGCCACCGCGCGGTGTCAGAGCACCTGTCGCTCAATTCCACCGCGGCGAAAACAAAACGTGGGCGGCGTCGCGGCAGAGACAACTAAACATGGTGTTTCAAGAAGCGAGGGGGGGGGGGGGAGGCAGCAGCTGAATGCGAAGTGGAGCCGACAGGCCATATCGGACAGGACGCGCATACGAATAGCCACTGCATCAACGCGAGAATGATGTCTCTTTCGAGAAACCTTGCCGTTCCTGTACACGCAGCTTGCGCCGCGAAGGGGCTGATGGGCGAGAAACGGCTGGGCCATTTTACACGCCCAAAAGCGGGAAAAGAAGGTTCGAAGGAAATAAGTAAATGAATAAATGAAGAAACAAAGAAAGAAACAAAGAAAGAAAGAAAGAAAGAAAGAAAGAAAGAAAGAAAGAAGGAAAGTCTAGCGAGAAGGCAAAGCTTTTCGGTTGCTCGCGAAAGGGGGCAGCAAGCAGCCACGCCGGAAGCAGCTAGGCGCCTCGCGTATAGTTCCCTGCCACTTTTTGCCCTCAAAGCCCGACGGACGTCAACCAAAACTTTTATACGCACACACGCACGCGCACGCAAACCCCACCTTTCTCGTATACATACAAACGGGCAGGTTTTTCTTCTTATTCTTCTTTTGTTATAATTCTTTATTTTTCAAACCTTCCCGGACCCCTCCCTTTCGGCGCTGTCGTTTGGCAAACACGAACTACGTGACTAGAAAACGCGCGCGCGCGAAGCCAACTGTCGAGGTGCCGAGGCGCCGCCACCTTGTCCGGCGCCACGAAAAGCCTCGAAGCCCGAGGCGGCGTTATGCGTTCCATGCAGCCTCGAAGATCCGCTACGTAGGCGAGCACTCTCTGTAACACGTGGCTTAGCGGGATGTGGTGGTACGGTGCGCTTCCCCTCGCCCTGCCGCAAAATACCCGCGAGAAAACTCGAACAAAAAAAAAAAAAAGGTCAGCATATAGGGAAACGCGAACGGCAGATAGTGACGTCGCCGAGCCAAAGACAAAAAAATAATAATCGCACGCGCACCGGGACCGCTGGAATGAAGAACGCATCTGACCGAAGGAATAGTATCGCCGGTCCGGACATTTCAAAACATCAAAGGAACGCCTACATGCACTCCTCGAACCATATCCTCAACACACGGCACGTCCACGGAGGAACGTCTCTACAGCCTATCGCAGGAAGTAAAGACCAGCCGACCGTTGTCGGCAATTGGGAGTTGGTCTTTACGTTATTATTTCCTTTTTTGGGTTTCTTGAGGTAGGGTGTACTCGAGTGGGCTACGTGAAACGGAAATGGCGATACAGCCGAACGGTCACAGACCGAGAAGCCGAACATGCACAAGGCCCCAGGTATCGAAGTAAGCCGAGAAAAAAATGCGCACTCGACAGAGCTCGCACTCGCTGGCAGGCAGACGAGGAGGAGGAGGATCGTGGATCGACCCGAAGTCGAGGGTAAAGCGATCCGTCGGGCCGAAATGGAAAATAAAGATGATGACACACCCGAGGGCAGAGATCACGCGATAGGAAGACCTAATGGTATTTAGCTGACTGATAAAAAAAAAAGAAACAGATCAATATAGGAGATTCTTTTTAATGCGAGGGACGGCAACAAATGAGACACGTCAAAGCAAAAAATATATATATATATATATATATATATATATATATATATATATATATATATATATATATATATATATATATATATATATATATATATATATACACGAAAGAGAACAAAGGAGAACGAGGGGCCCGATTTTTATTAGTCATATAAGAAGCCGACAAACCATACAAACCACGACACCAATGACAACATATGGGAAATTATCTGCAGTTCTTCATTGAATTAAAGCAATGATCGGTTTCCTTTCTTCTCGTTGCTTACACAGCGAGGGTCTCGAATCCGGCAGCCTTGATTACTTCAGGTAGCACTTGCGCATTTATTGACCAGTTACCTACACATGAAAAGCTCACGTAGACGTGATGTCTGCGGCAGCAAGGATGTTCCACATTCGCCGCAGAGGCCACAAGTGGTGGCACTGGCTAACACTCCCGGGGTTCAACGTGAGTTCGTATCCCACCTGTGGCCAGCTGTTTTTTTTTTTTCATCCACTTTCGTTTCCATTTATTTATAAAGTTTTCAATTCAATTAAGAACTGCACCTAATTGCCCTTATGCTGTCCTTTTTGCCATTCTTTGTTGACCTCTTATATGACAATATACATATATAGATACATGCCACGAATTCCGCACTACGCTGTTTTAAAAAAATGCGGATGTCGCAGACGACAAGGAAACGAAATGCACACAAAAGCCCAATCACTTTTGCGTCAATCACATAACGAATAAACGAAACTTGTCGTGGTGATGATGATGATGATGAAAACTTTATTTATCCCTCTTTAAAGGGAAGGGGGCAGCGGAATAGAGGGTGGGGGGAGGAACTACTTGAAGTAGGCCTCCTCTATACTTGTGAAGTATCGTCAAGTTTTTCCACTGTCTCCGACATTTCAGTTTGGATAAAACAAGGTGAATTGCGCCAGATTGCTCCTAAGCCTCCGACGTCCTTCTCTAAGTAGTGGCTAGATAATCATACGGTCTGTATCGTCAGGTCGAGGAAAAGTACGAAAATTTGAGAAAACAGAAAATGAGAGAAAGAAAGAAAATGGAAAGCCCAAAGAAATTGGCCTCAGAGAAAGTCAATCCCTGACTCTCTCTCCACACAGCTTCGGCGACCACTTTGCTCGTTATCTTCCAAGAGGGCAGCTACGGCCAGTTATAAAGAAAGCTCTCGGTTGAAGTCGTCCACCCCCTCCGTCTCTGTCCCCGGCTGCCTAAGGAGGGCCCTTAGATTACAGAACGTGTTCTCGAATTTTCGAGGTTTCTCCCCCCATACTCGACGGAAGTGCTCTTTCGTGCCTCTCCGGGCCTCCTTTTCTCGCTTTCTTTATACATATTTTTTGCCGTTCCTTATTCCACGATGGCCTGAACTGACGGGCATCTATACAGAGACCTCGGCTAAGAACTATACTTCGAGTGAAGCGGCTTCTATATGGGAAATTATCATAGTCAGCGCCACTGGCAACATGAAGGAAAAAAACAAAACGGGATGGAGCGATGAAAGAGGCCCCTGGCGGCAGCTATAGGCATCAGAAACGGGACCTCTCTGACCTACACTGATGCGACAAACGAAGTAAAGAGAAAACACCAAAACTTATAAAAAAAAAACAACAGTTATCAAGCGAGGCGGGACGGACGAATCTTTCCGCGCTCGGCCTCTGCAGACATAAAAGACGAAAGCCGATAGATGCCCCAAATTGAATCCGAAATGGTTCCATTACATTAAACGCAACGTCCCCTTCCACGCTGGAGGGGGACGTTGCGAGAGAAAGCTTTCGAGGAACTTGCGAGCGGGCGGCTCCTGATTTTCAAAGGCGTATCGTACTTCGCGGGGTCGTATTAAGCGGCAGATAGCGACGCGGAGCGCGCACGATCCGTGCACTACGACCAGACCTTAGCTTGGCCTCGGGAAACGAGTAGCCATTTCGAGTTTCGAACTGCAGACGACGAGACAGTCGTCTGCTTTGCGTCTCTCTGTTCGTCTGCTTACGTGCGTCGTCTGTTTTGTGCCTTTCTGTTCGTCAGTTTTATATACTTATCGCGACTGTGTGAAAACCGAGCCGGCTCGGCCACGCGAAAGTTCTTCGCGATAAGGTAAAGTGTACACCGGTTCTTCAGTGTACAGCAATAAAAAGAATAAGGTAGGCTTAGTTTTTTTCTTTTTTTTTTTTAGTTTGTGTTGTTGGCTTTGGGGGTCATACAAGCGACGACGTTCGAGATGGCATTTCGTTCGTGAGACGACAGGGCCGACGCACATTTCGGGTGAAAATGCGCGCGGACGTTTTCAGAAGAGTCCTGAAACAACTTGTCAATTGTCGAGATACGGGTATTACGTCGAAAACACTCGATCGACGGCGATATTCTCATAGTCGCTTTCTGTTTGCCTTGGGTCTATTTTGCGGGGCCATGGTAATAGTATTGCCTGGGGAAAAGAAACTGGCTTTTGAGATGGCTTTTCTTACTCGAGAAATAAGGCGCAGTTTGAAAATAGGTATGATTGCATTTAGGAAAAGGCGTTGAATATTAGGGATAGCTCCAACATTTGCTCATCGCGGCTGTTACATCAAAGGCAGTGGTTGTCCGAATGAATGACCTTTATAAATTTTCTTTATAGATTTTCTTTATAAATATTTAGTGATGCTTTGATAATAAGAAGAGCCTGATGACGTAAGACGGAAAATAAAGTTACTACGTATTATAACAAAGACATCGGGAACAGCTAAAAAGGATGCTTATTTTGAGACTCTTCGTAAATTGTCTCCTAGACAACACTCCGTTTGACTAATTGAGCATAGATGGAATATTTCATTTTCTTGGAAGTTCAAGGCAAGGAGAGGACTAAAGTAAGCCACGCCTGAAAGATGTCCCCGCCCCCACGTGCAGCTTAATTAACGGTTATGTTTCTAATTATAATGACCGTCTACGCAAGCAGGCATTGAAAAAGAAAATGAGCACGATCTTACTCACTGCTTTTTGGTCGTAAAGTTTACGTCATAAGACATGGACAGTGAACAATAAACTGTGTTACAAATGCTTGCGCTAAATAGTGAATAGGCAACAGGCCCCAACGGAAGCAGCAAGTCCATTGAGTCGAAGTAATCTATACCCCCGACTGCTTAAACTACGGGTGATCGATGCTGTCCACTCCAGCTGACGAGGATATTTTTCGGTTTTCAGTTAGTTAAACAATAACAGTCAAATCAAAACAAACTGAATGCATCGTGAAAAATTGTAATGTAGGAGAGTCGCGACTGCCAAAACTGGAATCGTTAGTGAATGCCAATAGAGACGTAGCGTTTAAGACACTCATACATTCCTAATGGAAAACGTGGCTGCCTGCAGGCAGCATTTATTGAATACATATCCGAGAAACTTGGCACATTGGTCGCCATACTTTGCGCTGCGGAAAGGTTCGCACATGCCAGAATCATCAGAGGACAATCTTTTAACAAGTTCACGGACAGCGTTAAAGAAATAGATTCAAGATATATTAAGGGCAATAAGTGTCCTACAGTACTAACCTGAGAAACCGCGCAACTTGCTGGAATCGGGAAGAGCTGTGACGGTGACAAACTAACTGTGCGCACGCAATTGACACAAACGGCACAAACAAACACGCACGTGGACAAGCGCACACGTCATTTTTATTGGCCTCAGGTGGTTGCCACACAACAGTCGACGCGTGTGACAATGGCTTCCCCTTGTTCTCCCGCGGGACACATTCGATTCGCAAAAGCAGGAATTACCTTTGAGGCAGTCAGGAATAGAAGCCCGATTAAAGCAGCCAGCTATTTGTTCCGGTTATGCATCGCCTTCTTCTTTTTTTTTTTCTATCTTTCTTCGTGTAGTGGCTGCAATTTTCTTTACGACAGCTGCATCTCGCAGCAGCATGTTGAAATGCGGTATCGATCGTCCTTTCTGACCCGTCGGCCTGCAGTAACGCGACGCGTGGCTCAAGAAGCACAATGCACACGTTTGCGAAGGAGCAAACTCGCTTGCATGCGTCCTGTGTACTCCTTTGCCGGCACAGTTCCGCTTGCCGTTGACTGTTATCACGGTGAGCGAGAGTAAGATAGTGATCGATGATTTACGAAAGCATGCAACGTCCAAGAAAAACAGCACGCCAGCTATGGGAGGCGCATTAGTAACAGGCTCGGGATTAACTTTGACCGCCGGGCGACGCTTAGAGGAGGAGGAGGAAGACGAAATAAAGAGAGAAGGCAGGGATGTTAACCAGAAATGGGTCTGGTTGGCTACCCTACCCTGGGGGACGGGAAAAAGAAAGATAAAGATAAACGCTAACTATGCTTAAACCGCGGATGTATCCTTTCAGAACAATATCTTCCTCCCTTTCGAAGTAATACGTTGATTATTAAAGGAGAAAACGCAGGCCCAGATTCTTCGAGCTGGGCACGTAATCTCAGTAATTTAAGTCCGTATAAGTTTGAACCCCAATTTACAGTAGGAAACCCATGCTTCAAACATACAAAGGTAGGTTTGTTTCTTCATTAGTTTTCGCCTTCAATCAATTTCTACTAACGAAAAAGACCCCGCTCACTGGAACCTCGAACTTTATTCCGTTAGTTGAACGATGTAAACCAAGCTCACAGAAATCGGGGACACCCGTAAATGCGTGGCCGTTTCGAAAGCAGTGCGCGTGGAATGCGTGAATAAATGCCCCGAGCGCCAGCAGTTCGAGGTACAAGCATCCGTTTACATCGACCTGGGCTAAAATGAGTTGCTCCTATCAGGGCGTCGATTTAATGCCCCGACGCCTACAAAACTCTTGAGAAACGTCCATTAGCCGGGTACGTACAGGATCACCGTCAAAAAGAAAAAAAAAAAGAAAAGTAGAATCGGGTAGGAATCGCGCCGACTGTTTTCGCAATTCGTTCCCACGAAATGCTGCCGCCGTGGTTGAGGATCGAACTCGCGACCTCGATAGTGTTCCGCATCAGGTCGGCACGGTCACTAAGCCTCAGAAAGGTGCAGCCCTGAAAAGAATGTGTTTGTACTGTCCAATACAAAGTATATAGATGTGATGGGATGTCGATAGCCTTCCTACAGACTTTCAGTATAGTTCTAGCATAGTATATACAGAAGGCCCGTAGTGTATATATCTCTTGCGGATGTATAGTATTATAGCTTCCAGCATTCGTGCTTTCTATAGGAAGTATACAGACGGAAGGAGACATTTACATAATATTGGGTGCATCTCGTAGACATTCTCATTGACTATAAGGTACGTGGGTGAGACGGGACGTCCATGGACACACAGCGTCATCGAGGATGTTCTGTCACCGCCGGATATGCCCTCTTACAAGGTGCAGAGAGTGACTTCACGAAGATGCAATAGCGATGCGTTCACATTCAGTGGATATATATATTTCTATATAGTTTAACGTTACGAGGCGTTGCCGGCGCTACACTAAGAAGCTAACGCTCTAAACCTTCGTGTTTAAATCTTAGCTGCGACGAATAAGAAGCGTTAACTAAGACTTGCGTATGTATCTGGCTTGCTATTTTGCCTTTCACCTGCGTTTGTGGAAAGGCAACGCTGACCAGCAGCTCTGACAGAGCTGGTGGTCAGTTTCGGAGAACGAAACTGACCTGTGAACTCCCTCCTAACCTCCTACACTGCGAACTCCCTTCTAACCTCAGCGACATGGCAGAGATTAGCAAGAGGCTGAAAAAAAAGAAATGCGAGATTAAAAAGAGGTACTACAGTATTTTGTGAACTGATTCATTCAACATCTCCCCCACCCCTCCCTATCCCTCTATTCCCCCTATCCTATTCACCACCACCCACACGTTCACTCTTGAGTTATTTAAGACCACACAATGCGTTATCGTCCAACCACTGGGCAAAGGTACCGGCGTTAATATACGAGGGTCCGGGAGGGATACTAAGCGCCGTATATATAAGTCTCGACAATAACGCTGAGATCTGTACGCCGTGGGCCATTAGCGCACTAATCGGTCTCTCCTTTTTGACGCGTCGCAAAATACAGCGACCCCCCTCAACGACGCGAAGCGCAGCGCCCGCGAGGCGACGCGGGAGGAAATTAACCAAAAAGAAACAGAAACAAGAAGTGCAGAAACTAAACAAAAGGCCAGCAGAAGGTGATACAGCGTCGTCGCTCTCATCGGCGCGTCTGCGGGCCGGCGGGCGCGCGAGCAGACGGCTCCAGCGGCCCCCATTTAGCCGAAAGTGGGGGAAGCGCGTTGTCTGCTCTAACCCTCCTCAACTTCTTCCTCTTCCTCTCGCGGCCCGCTGAAGCTTCCTCGAAAGTCCTAATGAGTACGAAGATGGATTCGCGCGTCGACGTCCCTGGCACGCCGCGTGATTATCAGCCCCGCCACCACCGTCACCGTTCCAGAAGCAAAGGAGACACCGGATATCATCCTGCGTTGGCCTGGAACAGGAACTAGCAGGTTCTTTCTCATTCCAGGCGACGAACAGACGAACAGCAGACGACACAAAGGCGAAGACGCCGAATAGAACAAACACGAACGTGTTTTCAATGATACCGGCTACAAAAACGAGGGGGGGGGGGAGCAGGGAGGAGGAGGGTGATAGCACGAGTGTATGCATCGCAGTGAGATGCTGCGAGCGTATTATAATGCTCGTCAAACCTCGTAGCGAGGCCTTTTTGTTTCGTGACCACTGTTGGGGAAAAAGAGAAAGAACGAGGAGCGCGGCACTGCTGCAGATGCTCGTTGGCTGGCCCCTATAGCGAGCTCATTATCATATAGATTTCGTGACGCCAAAGAGCGTGTCCCATCGGGCCACGGCGCACGGGTCACTCCGCAGGAGCGGATCATTAGCGTCAGATGCCTGTTTTCCTATGCCTTTTCGTTTTCTTTTCTCTAGTTGCTATCAATGTATACATGCTACATACGGGTGGTGCGACCGCATCCGCTGCGTTTTAAGCGGTCGAAAAAAAAAAAAACAAGAGAAAGAAAGACGGCTGCTATCCATTACGAGGCTGCGAAGAGACCGAATACGAGGAGAAATAATTCGAACTTGACTGCTTCGAGTTTTAACTACGCCCTCTTCCTAACTGGTCGCGAGGCGAGCTGCAGGCATTTGAGGAAAATAGCAAATTAATTTGTTTTCTGCGCCGTTACGTCTTCGGCATGTATGTGTTCGGGCTTAGTAATTGCCGTCGGCAAGGAGGAGCAATGCGTTTTAGAAAACGAGAAGAGGAAAAATACAAAAGGGAAATGACAGCAGAACTATGAATACATTCTAGTTTCGGAACCCCGACGATGCACTGGCGCCATCTAAGAGCAGTAATCTTACCGTACGGAAGGTCTACAACTTCTTTTTCCTTGCTTTCCTCTTCTCTTTTAATGCCACGTCAAGAACTGCATGCCACTAATTAGGGCTAGATACACTGTCTCGTGAACAGGAAGTGTACATTGCACCACTCTCCCACGGTCCTTTGGTCAGGCGTTACTTTCTGCTAATGTGCATTCACGCATCGCGTGAATTCCTAGTAACTAGAACTAGCGAAAGCACTAGTACGTTCAATCGACTGCGAAGAAATGCTGCTGACGGCGTGAACTATCTTAAACGACCGCATGTGTCAATGTTTTGAAATGCGTAGCAACTTGACCCGCTCGTAGGCTTTCTTTTTCTTTATTGTGATAGCAAATATACGGACGCCTGGGACGATCTCGTGCCGTCGCCGTCGTCGTGATGTCCCGGTAATGTCGGCGCATTCGCGGCCTTAGTGTGGAGGGCTAAACTATGTTTGTATAAAATGTATTCTGTATAAAAAGTGCAATGCGTAGACCGGGAAAAGAAAACGAAGCCTCGTGTGGATGGATATATGAGCGCTCCCTTTGAAACGGGGTGTTGGGTCGCGCCACCTTGTGGACGCGTCATCACGCGCCGGTCACAGTGGGCTCTGCCGGAGCCAGGACAGCGTTCTCGCTTCCGCTGTTGGCATGACCATCGCGCGCTCACACACTAACGTTCCCCCTGAACGGATGCGCGCATATCCCATGGCGGTGGACGCAGTAATCTCAGCGAAATGGAGAGTGTTAGCACCGAGATAGCTTTACAATATTTCTCTAAATTCACAAAGATTGGTAAGATTAAAAATTTTTTTAAGCACAAATATTCGTGCTTAAAAATACTCCAATATCTGTGCGCAACTCTGCGCACAGATATTGGAGTTCCACATACTGTATCTGTTCGCGTTTTTAAAGCAGACAAATTTGATATATCAATTGACAGCCTCCGTGAAATTGATATATTGCTTATTATACGAAGGTGTTGCAAAAGCCTTGCTCACAACTTATTAGTGATAAATGCCAGAGCTGCGTATAATATATCGATTTCGACCCCTTTAGGTGCATTATTAAATGCAGTAAGTGTGATATGTTTTTTTTTCTATTGCATAGTTACAGAGTTTATTGATATGCGAGATTTTTCGTTCTTTTTTTTTTCAGTTCAGTTTTGTATAACTTTTGTAAAACACCTGACAGAGTAAATGAAAAACCCGCTTCCTGCAGTCACTAGATCAAAACATCTTTTTTTCTTTTAAATCCGACAAATCTAATCAAAATTGGTGCAGTTGTCCCCTAGAAAGACAACTCCTCCTTTACCATGCATTTGTATAGAAGCCACCGTCTGTGTGAGTGCAACGGAAATAATCATCGTTGAAGATTTTGCATACTGGATTTAGAAATCGCTCAAATCATCCAAACCGAATGAACGATATACAGTCACCAACAGGCGTATACGTGAGGAACAGACGGCATAACTGGGCCGTACACGCGCAACAGACGATCAGCAGACGTACATGCCAGAACGCAGAGGGACAGGCAGACGTACGCTCACTCAAGAGAGGGTTCAAGATCACGTAACGTCGGATCATGTAACGTTGGTTCAACGCGTCTTCGTGGTGCGTGTTGTTTTCTTTTCTTCTGACTGTTGTCATTGCTGCGCTTTTTTTTTTTTACTTTCAATATATGAGAGAGGCTTATCAAGAGGGCCTTTAATTATCCGTCGACCAGCGTGAAACGTCGTATGGGCGTCAGACTCAGCACAGTGGCATCACCAGCGTGTGGCAGCAGATGAAACTAGCAGAAAGTTTAAACGGGAAAGAGCGAAACGAGAAAAAAGTTTCGACGCAAGCGTCCCTGCGGTACAGGGAACACCATGTGTAAAAAAAATAATAATAATAAAAATTAAAAAGAATAAACGGCCCGCTCTGTGTTCTTCGGTCGCGACCTTTGCGAGGAATCCGGACACAATGCGCACACCGTCGAATACAAAAAGGACTAAAAGAAATCAGAAAAGTAACGGAAGAAAGCGACTGGCATCAAAAAGCTTGTCGCCGCCTCGATGCGCGCACACAATAGCGCGGGCGACTCCGTCGTCGTCTCCCAAATCAGCGCGGAGCCAATTTCATCGCAGAACGAAAGGAAAGAGTGAAAAGACTGCAAAATTATCTGGCCACAAAAATCGCCAAGGATGGCGCAACGAATCAAAGTAGAAGCAAAACGAAAGCGCATAGAATAACCTCGGCAGAGATGGAGGCATCAATAGCACGACTTCATCGTTTTTTTTTTTTCACTCGCTCGTTCAGTTGAGCTTTCGTGTTTATTCTTTATCGCAGCTTTTCTTTCTTTTCTTTTTCGAGGGAGAGCGCTATATAGAATCGCATCTCCAAACACGTCTGGGAGAGAGAAAGAAAGAAAGAAAGACGTATAAGGCGCAGCGGTGTTGCCTATATTTATCCTGCATGCAGGCGGTCCGCGGGTGCTACTGCAGCGCGACGTCGCGTCTCTGCCGCCGACGGCCGATGCAACGCGACGCGATTCTCTTTTCCAAACTCGGCCCCGGCGTCACCGAAGAGGCCATAAATACGAATCGCGGCAACAATGGACGGAGCTCCGACAGCGCGTCGTTCGGGACGGCGTCGCCAGGTATATGGATCCCTTCATGACGTCGCCGAACTCGCGCCTCCGGCTCCGTCTATACTTTGAAACACAAAAGGAAAACAAAGATCACGCGCTAAGAATACACGCACGCACAGACTTGTGGCGTAGCCGGTAGGGGAGAGCCTGTTGAGGAAAGCCTGAGCGACGAGGAATGGCTTTACGCTTCGCACCGCTAGTTCTGCGCACTATTGTGGGGTCTTGCGAACGCGAACGCAAACTCTGTCGAGAACGTTATCTCGAAAGGACTGCCCAGGCAAAGTTGGCCGATGCTCGGAGGAGCCACGGAGGAGGCATGTAATATGGGCAAGGGCGATTGTGTTCTGTGCACTGTGTTCTGTTACTTCTGTCTGCCTCATTTGCGCGACGATACCTCATCCTACAGTACTAATAATACGTGTTCATTCGCGCCTGTCGTCTACCAGTGCTCGCGATGGCACAAGACGGAATCGTTGATTGCGGGACCAGGTAGCCCGGTGAATGATAAAGCGCTAAGACACGGGACACAGCAGAAGAATGTCACGTGTTTGCGCTGTGTCACGTGTTTTCCATCCATTTTTATTCACCAGTTACAATGCTACCGTCGCCACGTCGCACAGGACCCGCGCACAAACCCGGGCCCCTTATCCTCCACTGCTTACTACGCAAGCTTTAGCGATAAAGAGAGGCTGTTCGTTGGCACAGTCACACGCTTGATTCGGGTTTCGCACGTTGCGTAAGAACACGTCATCAGACGCTTCTCGATTTTCATGTTCCTCTGTTTGACATTACTGAAACAAACAAACTCGGAACTACTTTCTCGGTGTTCTCGCGCCTTAGCATGCAAAACGGAGTGAACCTTAAACGCCTGCTCGATAAAACGGTTACGTATATCAACGAGTGCATTAGGCGCTTGAACAGCCAAGTCTTTGTTCCGAGTAAGTACTAAATGCCTCCCGCGAAACAGGCGCAGAGTACCTCGCAGTATCTGCATATGCTGCGGATAACTACACAGGGATGGTGTATATATCGGTTCGATCCTTTCTTTCTTTCTTTCTTTCTTGCTTGCTTGCTCGCTTGCGTTCTTTATGTTCTATTGGGCTGTGAAGGCGTACAATAGACACGTTCTTTAGCGCTGAAGAATGCCGAGTGCGAAAGTGCCTCAGGTGAAATTTATATTCGTCGGCCGCGGCGCGAAGCAGACAACGTAAACAACGGAGTTCTTTCGAAGCTTTCCGACATGCCGCCGACGTTGGGGCGTGGTAACAATGACACGTCGGAATTTCGATTTCTTACTCTCCCTATCTCGTCTTTTCATTTAAATCACTTCTTTTTCTCTCTCCTTCCGTTTAGCTTTCTCTGGATATCGACAGTCAGCCGCAAGTCGGGAATGGACATCAAGAAAAAACACGACGCGCGTTCTTAGTTCGACGACCCCTCCGGCGTCGGCGACGAGAGAGAGAGAGAGAGAGAGAGAGAGAGAGAGAGAGAGAGAGAGAGAGATGTCATCCGACGCAACGTAACCCAAATCTACACGCAGCATTCTTATTTTAATAACTCTAAATATGAGTGCACGCAAATGAGCGACGCTTGGAACATCAAAAGAGGTACTGGGCACTGAAACAGTTGTCCGCAATTGTAACAGCGCGAACAAAACGACGATGGAGTGAAAGGGCACAGGACGTCCTCTGTCCTTTCACTCCGTCGTCGTTTTGTTCGCGCTGTTACCATTGTGAATGTATACCAACTAGCCCAACTTTCCACTGAAATATTTGTCCTGTTATCTGCTCTCACCAACTCGCGAAAGTCAGGCACGAGATCCTCAAGACACGCGGCATGAGGGACCTGTTATCAGGCATATCTCGGCTAGAAGTTGATATCTGCGCAACACTACGCCGACTTAGTACGTTGACGAACCGGGATAGTTGGCATTGGTTCGTTTTGAACTGGGCTCAGTGATACTAACCACCCGTAAGTAACACGAATAGACTCGGCAGAAAGGTTAGCATTCGCACCTGCACACGCTCTCTTGACTACAGCTCGTGTAAGGGCAACGTTTCATCGACAATAAACCAGTTGTTAGTTTTGGGCTCTCTCGTCCTGTCTCGCCTGTCTATTTGTGTCACTTACCGTGATCAGCGGCAGCCATCAGGGCGATTCAGAATGAACTACGACGATTTACATTCCGTAATTAGAGAGAGAGAGAGAGAGAGAGAGAGAGAGAGAGAGAGAGAGAGAGAGAGAGAGAGAGAGAGAGAGAGAAATGTTATCCGACGCAACGTAACCCAAATCTAAAACGTCCCACGGATTCCAGTTATAATGGGTACAAGATTGCCTCGCAGTTGCGAAAGAACAGTTTAAATCATGTTTTGTGACTGCTGCTATACAGGGAAAGACATTACGAAACAAATGTAGCAAAGGCTTCCAGCATTACGGATGCGAACAAATCCCTACGATGCGCGGTGACTGAGAAAGACTGGAGAGTTTGCGAACAGGCAAAGGGCACCGCTGTCAGGCTGCCGCACCTGATAGGAATTATACAGGGTGTTTCAGCGAACACTTTCAATTTTTTTTTTTTAACTGCGTGTGCCAAATGACACAATTATAGTCCTTGAGCTGGTCTACTCGAAAGGGCGGACATTACTTACACAAAAAGTTGAAATGCATAATCGACTAATTACCAAAAATTCATCAATTAAATGTTGAATAATTACCTTATGGCACATATTGTAATTGCAAATTCTAGCCAGTGAGACTGGATGACTACTTGAAAATAATTGTGTGGATGACACCCTCTACGAGATATGCGCCGTCAAACTTGAGGTGAAAATGCACTGTCGTGCCACTTACTTTCTCAAGAAAACGACGTTTTATGAATTGAGGCATAAAAGAAACTGGAGCGCCAATACATTTCTGCGCTCAGTTCGAGAGTTACTATTTCTAAACTGGTGTCATCCTGAGGAGGAGGAAGCAACCTCATTTTGTCAATTTGGTTAAGTGAGGGGTGTCATCGCGAGAATTCGTTCCAAGTGAATCCGCCTTGCGATCTCCGCGGCTAGAATTTGTAAATTGCAATACGTGCCACAAGGTAGTTGGCTAAAAACTTAATTAGTGAATTTTTTTTAATATTTAGTAGCCTGTGCATTTCAATTTTTGAGCATGTCAGCCTCTTATAAGAGGCCGACACTATATATAGAAGACCAGCTCATGGACCGGAATAGTGCTACCTTCCACATGAATTTTTTTTTTTTTTTAGTTTTCGCTGAAATAGATGGTGAGCAACTGCGAAAGCCCTGAGCCGCCACCCAGATTTTGAGAGCGTTCGAAGCGATATCAAGGTCGTCAATTTGGACCGGATATCGCATCTGCTTTCATCGCTATAACTCCCCATTTCCTCAAAAAGTGCTGGGAGCTATTCGAGAGCGCCAGACCTTCGCTATGGGTGAAAATTCGACAGATGGAAACTGAGCCATGCTCGAAAACAGCTAAACGCTTGGAGAGCCCACTTGTGTCTAATCTGGGGCCGGAAAATAGAGAAAAAAAATCATGGGTTGAGATGCTTGGGAAGCAGAAGCGCTCGGGAACGCGTGAGACATCAAAAGTACGGCGTACGGGGACAGACGTTTAGCTCAGTCGACCCAAGTGTCTCGCGCGACGCAACCCGCGATTGTGTGTACACGGGTTGAAAGCTGCTGCTATATAGCTGTTTGTGCGCTCACAGTTATAGGGTGTCTGTAGGCGCCTAAGCCAGTATCGAGGCGGCGCCCTATTCACAATGATCCCGCATGCACACGCTGTCTATACGTCTACACACCAGCATACGCCGCCGGCACAAATAACGCGTCGAATCGGCAGAAAGGAAACGCGGCTCAGCCTGCCAGCGTGCCCGCCTGCGAGCCGCGGACGCGTCGACAAAAGAGGTCTGTCTCCTCGGCGCGCTCTAATCGGATCAGACATCGACGTCGTTGAACGCCGCGAGCTCTTCATCCAACAGAGAGCCGGGTGGCTTGTCGGGCTTTCAGTATCGTCTGCAGCACGCAGTCAGCGCCGGCAGAGAGCTCGCGCAGGTCCACGAGACAAACAGGGACAGCGATGGCTGTCTGTCTGCAGTATTATAGTAGAGGTAGCGGCGGCGGCGACAATCTCGCGTCCGCAGAACCACAATCACCCGAGAGCCAAGCCAAGCCGAGCCAAGAGCTCGGCAGGCGAGGCGCCCGAGCGCCGGGGGTCACCCTCGGGGAGTTGCCGACTGCACCCGAGCGGTCGAAAAACGCCGGGCGGGCTGACGGCCCAACACAAGAAGTTTCCCAGACGCGATGACAAGAGGAACGCGAGCCCGCGGAGCGACTCTTCACAATGGCTCATTCACTGCGGATCAGCAGCACCGCCGGGCCACGACGAGCGGAATACGGTGCAGCGTGAGAATGTTCCTGCGCACTTATACCAAGGAGAGTTATAGCTCATAAAACCACGACGACGCAAGACACACTGCATACACACGGCGCTAATTTCAACGGCCATCTTTTGTACATTTACGTCGCCAGATTGCTGTTTAAAGTATCGTCAAGTGCGCCAAGCGTGTATTCTGTTGTCTTCGTGCTTTCTTTATTTGTTCTATAATCGCCTTGAAGCGATGGACCTACAAACACCCATCGCAACCCTGGTCGACTAGGGATTATAGCACTTAAGTCAGAACGGGTGGGTCGCTTTCTGAATCTATATGCCAGCGTTTTCATATATCGCCGAGCTAAGAAGTGAGCGGGAACTATGCAACCATATACGGTCTGAGGCACGATATATCATTTCTGGAACAATGGCTGACTCGAAAACAGAGCACGTACTCGATGCCAGCGCAGTGATAGTGTTTAGACTCCATCCGGCTCCATCACTATCTGCAGTGCACAGAACTAACTCACCTCGCGAGCAACACGCGCTTAGCTGGCGTGCAGCGGGGCCGTGGTCGACGCGTGAGCGACAGACGAGTCTCGCTATCATTCGCCTGCTACTGTGACTTCTTTTGTGTGCATTGAGGCAACACTCACGGAGCCTTCGAACTGTTGGTACAATAGGATACAAAGATACCGTAACGTATACAAATCTACTGTGACAGTTTCGAATAACCCTCCTGCTAATGGCAGGGGCGCAAACCGCTTTGACCATGAGGCGTGATGCACGGAACTACGCGAAGTGCGCGGGTAGGTATGGGGGCCGTCACCAACGCTGCTGCGGGATGAGATAACAGTGCCTCTCGCGCACATTTGCCGTGATGATAAACACAGAAAGAAAGAAAGAAAGAAAGAAAGAAAGAAAGAAAAAAAAGAAAGAGAGAGAGCGTTCTGAATGTCGCACCGCTGAAGACTATCAGAGTCTCTCCATCGCATCGCAAACAAAGAGTCCTGTTGCTTTTCAATTGCTCAATTACGTGGCAGTGTCTACGCTCACTGGGAGCGCAGCAGCCTGCTCAACGAAAATAAGGGGACAGAAGTCGCGCAGATTAGGCCACCTTGAACTTCACCGATAAACAGACGGACCAGCAGACGGATAAACAGACGGAAATAGCAGACAGACCGGCGAAGAATTGTGAGAACCGCACAATCGCGGTGAGTACACCCACCAAAGAATAGAGAGCGAAAAGAAAATTTAAGGGAAAAAAAAGAAGTTTTACGTCGCGATATGCGTCAACGAAGGCGCGTTGAGCAGCTTTCCTCCATTGTTGTGCCGAGGCTTTAAACGACGGAAAGGGGAGATTGAAATAGGTTTAGGAGTGGGGCTCTCACGGGACGGAGCGTGTCAATGTCCAGATCTTGCGAAAACAGAAAGGATAAGGTTTACAACGGCGCCTCACCCGCTGGGTCATTTCCACCCCACCCCCCTTTATTAACGCATGCGAGTATAATGCTGTCTTGATTCGCTATTTGATTATGGTGCCTGAGGAAAGACGCACGTGACCTAACGACTTATGACAAAAGTGAGAGTATATCAGAAAAGTTTCTTCACTAATTACTAAAGTGATGACCCTGTTCCATTCAGAAGAGATATGATAAACAGAGACAAAGAAAAAAAAAGAGAAAAATAGAACACCTGATTTCATATGGTCTGAACTGTAGAACACAGGCTGTTGAGCATAGGTGTTGAAGACAGGGAGCACAGGAACTGTTGAACACTATCTAAAACTGCAGTAAAGCAGCTCTGAATATTATAGCAGTCACGCAACAAATGTCACGCAACACATGAACGTGAGCTGTCATAAGCCTCACATTCGAAAATTGCGGCGACAGAAACAAAAGAAACACAACAGTATTACAGAGGAATTTAGTTGCAGAATCAGGTTTGGTAACAAGAATATTTGCGTAAACTCAAACGAACGCGTTGTTTGAACGTGTGCCCTGTTGCACCCATACCGAGCTCAACATCCATGTAACACACAAAATGCTAATCACATGTTTAACGCGATAGCAGAGGCGTCGAAGCCGTGGGGCTTGGTTGATGCGAACCCGCGCCAGTATTCGCGTAGCTGAGACGATGTCACATGCTGTCAAGCACAAATTCGAGTTAATACAAGTTAGCTTAGGGCCAGTCACGTACGTTCGTTTCATAACCGCTATTGCACCATACACAGCAAACACGCTTTAGCAACACGCCTCCAACAATCCCAACACAGTGCCTTTGGAGTTGTAAACTAAGTTACTTCAGCACTGTACAGCGTTAAAGATCTCGTTTACGTGTTGGTACATAAAGCGCGCGCAGCCCTCGTGATTAGAGCCAGGTTGACTAGTACAGCACGAATACGTGCTTAAAAGAGCGGTCTAGAATCCTTACGCAAGACGAAAAACTTTCCTGGCAAGAGCCAAGGAAGCCAATCGTCTTGATTGAAGCAGAAGCGTCCACCATCCCCACGAAATAATAAAAAGAAAAGCACAGGAAAGCTCGAGGGAGATGCGTTTTTGCAACGCAGGCTACTTGAACGTGCAGAAGACTTACTTTAACATCAAGAAGGCCACATTATAGTGCAGAGAAAAGCAAAAAGGAAAAAAAAGCATTCCCTTGCCCTTGATATAGGAGGAACAGTAAAGTTTGCTTCGAGGTTCAGGGCCCCGACGAGTTTGGAATCATATGCGTATAAGCCCTGGCGGGGCAAAATAAAGCATTCGACGCTTTCCATAATGCAAACACGCATGAAAACACCACGCGTAATACAGTGAAGAAACACGTATCAAGTGGGAGAAAAAATAACAAAGAAAACTAAACAAAGAAAACCGAGGGGTGTACGTAATGGTGGGAGTGCACACACATAGATAGATTAGGAAAACGAAACTTTGAATTTTTTTCGTAACGATATCCCTTTGGAATAGAAGCGAAGAGAGGAGAGACAGAAAAATACAAGGAAAAGACGAAGTGAAACAGTGTATCGCAGGAAGGCAGCACCAACCCACCTCCTCCATCCATCACCTGGACAAGTAAATCTCCCTAGAGGGCGCTAGAAGGCAGAGCCTTTCCCCTAGCAGGGCGGTTTCTCCCGGCATACCTAGACCTCCCGACAAGAAGTGGGAGAGGGGTGTAGGGGATCCACTTGGAGAACAAGGAACGCTGCGTCAAGAATAAAGCTCGCAGCTCTTTAAAAAAGCGTAATAATAAAATAAGAAACGAGTCTTAAAAAATAGTTTTTTTCCGAGCTCTGTAAACCAAAAAAAAAAAAAAAGAAATCAAAGCCCGAAACAAAAGGGAAATGCGCTGCGAATCGATGGAGAACGCGGGAAAGATAGTAATGCGTCGGCATGAGAACAGTATAGAGAACCAAAATGCACATATTGAACGCGGGGAAGGGGGCGCAACAGCAGCTGTAAAAGAGCCCGAAAGAATAAAAACGCAAATAAAAAAATAAAAGAAGAGGACGAAGAAGAAGAAAAGAGCAGCTCGAGAGGATGAGGCGAATGCGGTGAAAACGGTGGGACCCCGAGGATTATCGGGATCATCCCGAAACACGCACGCGGCCTGGCTATGCACCCTCGCAAGCACGCATACGGCATATGCGGCGCGATACAGCGCAGAGCCAACCAGACGACGAACAGACGGACGAACGGATGTAGGATTTGAGGGGGGCGGGTTGCACGGGGTGATGGGGAAGGAGGAGGGGTTGTATTAAATATGTCGCTTTCTAACCCCCACCCCCCTCCTCCACCACTTCCATTTCGCTCGTTTCATGAGCTCCCGCCACCGAGCGTTCTCCCCTCAGTCCTCAGGCCGGATAAAACACAGCACGATCGGACCGGCAGCCTATACCGCTAGTCACAGCCAACGCTAGACGGGACCACCGCTTATACTTTGTTTTATTGCGCCGAACTGGCAGCATGCGTCGTTCCAGGCCCGAAGCGAGGAGAGCGTAGCTGCTACAAGGACCGACTCGCAGATTAGCCTAATCCTCAATCCTCCTCGCACTCTCTCTCACTTTCCCCCATCGCTTGAGCCGTCCTCTTCATTCGCGTATCCAACGCCGCAACCCGGACGGATTCCCTCTTTGCATCTCCTGCAGAACGGCTCCCAAGTATATGGGTCTCCTCCCGGGTCGTATATATGTATATGGCGGCGACATTATATCGACAAACGCCAGAGAAGGAGGCGGGATTGAGGCCGTAAAAAGACCTAAGGGGATACGAGCCCTTAACCTTCTCCTCCGGTGGCTGGCCCCTTGTATATATAGACGTGGTTCGTAGTTCTTTCGTATCACTCAGAGATAAGAGCCATGGGATTTCCCACTTTTTTTTTTCCATCGTTGCTTCTGCAATAACGCGAGCTTTTTTTCACCTCATGGAGCTTCTAGGCGGGAAGCTTATTGGATGCCGTATAACCTTCCGCATTAAAATATCGCTGGGGTTCAATTTGTTTGTTCGTCAATTTAAACGAATCTACTCGAACCATTTGCCTCACAGTAATGCAGGTTCACCAATGGTAGCCGCATTTTGTGTTACCGCTTGTTACTGATTATTGCGAAATTTCCAAGTTCAAGTAAACCTACAGTTTATTGCAGACTGTACAAATCACTACATTTTTGTCAGTGTTTCTAACTCTTTGCAAGCGTGCAGCTTCTCTGGTACAGTAGTGATCATTAAAAAAAAGAAAAATGCAATGAAGACAGACGTACACAAAAAAGCAAAAGGGACACAGCTGTTGCGTAGCGGATCTGTCTCCTGTCTTCGGAGTGTGTGTTTCCACGCCGCCTTTCTTTAAATATGGTCAGGCCCCATATTTCCTGCTTCATCCGGTTAGCCAAGAATGATCCATCGATTGGTCCCCAGTGTCAACTCAACACCCCAAACCAACGCTGGAGCTATGAGAGACGTCGTAGTGAAGTGCTCGGGTGGTTAGCTTTGACTAAATGAGAGTCGTTCTCTAGAAGTACAAAAGGAGACTAGAAATTGCCTGTGAGTCTCTGCCTCCTTATTGATTACGGTCGAGGCAAGCGTCGCTACAAGCCCGTCGCCTGCTTCACAACGTCAATCTTTTTGTGCAAACGAAAGGGTGACGAGATCTACATGCAGGCGAAGTGAATACATGCGGCTGTTAAGCAGTTCGCTACCACACACACAAGAAGCGCTATTGTTGTTTCCCTATACAGGTAGCACGGCTCGGCGTTTACCTCGCCGATACGTCCGGCCAACCACTCCGGCTTCGGCAGCGCCTTTGTGCCTGTATTTCTCAAGCGCGGCGTCAAAGATGCTTCCTGCAAGCACTTTGCTTCGTCGCACTTTGCTACGATAGTTTCGCTGTCGAAGCGCTTTTGTCGTCGCGTAAAGAACAAACAGCCGTGGATGCGCTCCGTTTTTTCATGCCGCAGCAAGCGCGGGAGATTTCTCGCTTGCCGCAGCGGAGGCGGATTGCTTATGCATGCGTACACACACACACACACACACACACACACACACACACACACACACACACACACACACACACACACACACACACACACACACACACACACACACACTGCGCACGCCTCTCCACGTTCTTTCCATGGCAGCAAGTCAAAGCGCCCGCTAAGGTTGAACTTCGTAAAAATAATATAAAAAGAAAAACGCCCTGCGACGTTCGCTCGCTAGCGCAAGTCGTGTGTATAGGCAGCTAACACGACGCCAGCGAGCGCGCTGCGTCATCGCCAGAGTCTTCAACGGGAAACTGTGATTTGGGAAACAGTTTCCAGGGACGTTCGGGAGCCTACACGCGGGTATTCCTTTCCCGAAAGCCCGCTGCGCTTTCGTCAGATGTCGCCTCCCGTGCTGCTTCTTTCACTGTCGCTAGCAAACACTGTCTCTCGGTCACACCTGAACCAGATCTTTTTTTTTTTTTTTTGGATGTAGAGCAAGCAACACGCATACGTGGTGCGCTCTGACGGGGACGATCTCGCGGGGCCTCTGTGGGAAGGCAGAGGCAAAGCGGAAAAGTGCACCCATGTCGTCTTGCATTCGAGCCTGAAGAGGAAGATAAAAAAAGAAGGAAAAAAAGAAAGGCAAGAGGAAGGACGAGTGAAGATCACTCCTGTGAGCTTCGCTCTCAGGCCGGGGATTATGGGAAACGCGAGGTGCGTCGTGTGTGCCGGCGAAGGACGGATCACGGCGGCCCGCGGGTCACGTTCGAGTGTCGCAAGAAGGTACGGCGACGGTAGAAGAAAAGAAAGAAGGAATGCAAGGGCGAGAGCAGGCAAACGCAATAAAGAGAGAAGAAGCAAGGAGCAAGAAAGAAGGCAGGAAAGAAAAGGAAAGAATAAAGCGGGCATGTGAGGCAAATGGCACGAAAAAGAAAAGACCCAGCAGGTTAGAAAGAAACTAAAGCAACGAAATAATGAGGACATGTAAGACAAACAAAGAGAGAAAGCAAGCAAGCAAAGGAAGAATGAGAACGGAAAGTGCGGAAAGTCGTCGGTCGTCCCCCTTCGATATATCCATCCCGGCGCCTCTTCGAACGGCCCCGGCGCAAACGAGAAATCCCGGCCGTCGCTAGGCCTCGCGCGTGACCAAAGCGCGGCGCGCCACGCTTTGGCACGTCCCCTCTCGCTCCATCTCGCCGGGCGCGCGAAGAATCGAGATGACGCCGAAAAGGATTTCTCGTCGGCGCTGCAGTGGTGTATACTCGGATCAACTGGCGCCGAGTGTCGACCGTGCGAAGAGGAACTCTTCATGTCGAGGGAAACGCGAGCGGTGGAGAAGGTAAGCATTGACGAGAGACAGAAGTTAAAGAGCAGACGACAAAGCAGACGCGCTTAAGAAATGGACTGGTAGCTCCATCTATTACATTTATTTTCGCCCGGCCAAAAGCCGTCGACTAAGACGACGACGTTTCGCATGCATGGCTCGACAATAAACTAATAGACGAACGATGCGGGCCCTTCATAGACAGCGGCAAAGAGAGCGTGCATAGTCGTGTCACTCCAAATTGGAAAGCTCTCTCAGACAGACTGGAGCGCCTCCTATGCATTAGAGACGAAGCGGAGGAAATCTGGAGATCAAAGCGAGAGCAATTTTTTTGAGCGAGAGAAATAACTCCCAGCGTTTTTCTTTCTTTCTTTCTTTTTTGTTTAATGTGCGATTTTCGCGTCGCGGTGAGAGCTGCCTAAAAGTGAGAGTTGAGAGGTCGTCGCATGTTGACGCTCTTGAGATCCTTTCAAAGGATGAGAGAATCTGTTAGCACATCTTTCGTTTAGTTCATTCACTCTCGCCGCGGAAAGGCTTCTATTCATATCCGGAACTCGAAAACGACTCGTACTGACGAGTGCCCTTTAGAGAATTCGAGATGTAGAGCTCGGGTGGGCGCAGCTCAAATGATAGAACTGGTAGCAGGGTAGGAAAAGAAAAAGAGAAAGCAGAAAAAAAAGAAAGGCATGGCAGGATTAGCTGGCAATAAAGGTTCCGGAGGAGCGAAGTTGTCTAGACGAGTGTCGAGGCGGAAATCGGCCGCACCCAGTTAATTCAAACTTGAAAGGGCGTAGGGTGAAGAAACGGAACGCACTAAAGTTCGTGAAACGACCCTGATGGTGCAAAACGCTGACTGAGAACAAAATTCGAATGAACGACTCTGTCATGAATTGTTTGGACAGTTCGCCTAAAATATGGTGCGAACACATATGGCCACTCTCTCGTGTCGTCATGAACTCCAAGGCCGACTTGACACAGTCAGGATCGTGATCACAGCAATTACATTTTGCATGGCAACGAAAGAACGATCAGCGTGACGATAGGAGAAACGTTAAGCGTTACAGTAAGCGTAGCAATAAGCGATATCAAGGCGGGAATGTAGAATAGAAATCAGGCTCGGGAAGGTGATAATCTGGCTGAGGTTGAGCGGGAAAAATGGAGCCGGGCAGATCATGAAGCGACATGCTTTTTTGCTTTACTTTGATTTTTAGGCGCTAGATAAATTGATACACTGAAGAGATATCTTGCACGAGTTACCGCTGTGGCCACGGCTCACGTCATGTCACTGTTATATAGTGTTCTACATTCACGATCGGCTACGAACAAAGTGATAGGCAGAAATACACCACCAACGGCGACAAACAGTCAGATGTAGTACATTCCGCTTCCTGCAATACCATTACTTTCTAGTTATCGCAATGAACCGTTTACGTGAGATATGAATCTTCCATTTTTTCAGAGCACGTGAGAACCGAACAAACGTATAAAATCTCTGGTACACTGACACTCTACTCCGTGTGAGCTATAAACAACAGAAGAAAACTTGCAGAATGATCAAGAGAGAGATTTTAAAACCACTTTGCTGTTGGGTTGTGCGACTCTTTGCTTAAGGAAAGTACTTCGCGCGAGATATCGGTCTAACACTTCCCGACAAACCACTTACGATACATTTCGTTCCGTGCAGTTTATGAAGGAAGGTGCACGAGGTTTAAAAATACAAGTCGGCGATCTTGAAAAACGGAGACAACAGCGCCCCAGCGCGCTGAGGGATGAAAGCCTTACGCAAACAAATGTAGTTCGTGAAAAAACCTCGCCCTTCCAGCAGATACAACCAGGCGCCTATACGTGCGTGCCACACGCAAGAGAGTCGGGGCGAAGAAAGCTCCCCCTGGTGGGGGAACCGCGCGGCACGGTAGAGGTCGCTAAGCAATGCCACTTTTTCAGATCACGTGAGAAAACGAAGGGAAAGAAGAAGCGATGGGGGCAAAGATAAACAAAGTGTTCCCCAGCCGGGATGGAGAAATCGGTCCTACAGCCAAGACTACTGCGTCGGCGTCAGGCTTCCCTGCCACGCACGGATCGCAAGATTTCCCTGGAGGCGTCGGCGGTGGCAGAGGCCGCGCCAAGCGACTCGCGTCAACTGCTCCAAAGTGTGCGCCTAGCCTATGTCTGCGCATGTACGTGTTTGTATATGTGCCGGCCAACGTTCAGTGTGTGTGTCTGCGCGTGTGCAGCAGTGTACGGTGAGAGAGCCCGTCGCAGGCCGTTTATATCCGGCACCTGTAGTACCGTATCTATATATTACTCTTTCTCTCTCTCCCTCTTCTAGCAAGCTATACTGTATGGAGAAAACTATACGGCGTCCGAGCTATGCAAGCCACGAAGGCAGACCAGCAAATTGGGCGCTGAGCTGTGTTGTCTCAAGTCTCGACCAAGTGTGCCTTTGATGGGCGCGCACAATCGACGGCGTGTTCAATCCTCAAAAACACAATCAAAATTGTATGATTTATTACTGATCAAATGATATTTTGTTGTTTTCCATGTGGTATGCCCTATAGGGCTCTTAAGGTATCTAAATAAATAAATAAATAAATAAATAAATAAATAAATAAATAAATGACTTCTACGTTTATTATGACTCTTTCGTTCTGATGTCGGTAAGCGAGTTTAGAATGCGACTGCAAGCGAAGTACAACTGACAAAACGTTTGGGTGGTCGGCATGCTATAGTGATGGAAAGCGCTAGCCGGCACGCGTAACGCATGATTTCTAAAGGAAAACCTTCAAGCTGCGTTCACGTTTCTTTCCTAAGACTTGCGTTAAGGTTTTGATGGTCTCTATCGGTTGTTAAATGGATAGTTTGCTTTACATTGCTGCGATGATAATTAAACTCAAACATTAACAAAAGACAGCTTTCAAGTAAACTGAGTTCAAGCAATGGTTCCGTGAATGTAATTCAATAAAAATTCACTCAATGCAAACTCATCGGAGTACCAAACTCACTTCAATGTCAACATATAGTCGACGTAGACTAGGCAGCGTGCGCTAAAGTTTGCCTTGACTAAAGCTTAGAGAAAAAAAAATAAAAGCTATGGTGCGACAGAGATCCGTCATCCTGTCGGCCTTTTACTTCAAGGCTTGCATACGGGAGTTTCGATTCCTCTCAGATCCACGGGCAACACGAGTTTCAAGCAAAAACTGCAAACGGTTATGTGACATAGCAGAGCAAGCGCGAAGTTGACACCGCAAATAACGATATCAAAAACATCCCGTCACGCTATATCCACTCTCGAAGTGAGCAAACAGGGTCGCTCTCATTAACGAAGTCGCCAAGAACGTTCGCTTGTTTGCTCCTTCCCGGAGTAATGTAGTCAGGACCCGGGCTGGGCTTATTGCATCTCCCTGGACCACGGTGCCGATTCCTAACAAGGCTTCCCAAAGCACGCTGTCGCCGTGATGACATCGCAGTCGGAAGAAGGAGGACAAGAGTTCGGCGACAAAGGCCGACGTATAGGCTACACACGTTCCGTCCGCGCATCAACCAGGAGACAAACAAATAGGGAAGCGGCATCCCATAAGCTCAGCTGTGGTCGCGCGCCGCACCGGCGACGTGCATCTTGCATGAGCTTGGCCGGCGTTAGGCTACGTACTAAAGCACAGCGTGGAAAGTTTCCGCGAAGCTCGCCTGTCGCTATAGCTCCTCCTGATCGGGGTCCCTCACCGCGAGCGACTCACTCGATGGCGCCGACCGGCGCCGCACGGCGTCGGGCTATAGATTTTATTCCCCGTAATAAACCACTTCGTAGTAAACGGCCCCGGCCCAGGTAGCCAGCCTTGAAGAAGCACGGCGATTATTTTGTCCATAGCTGTCCTAAATATCTTTAACGTTTTCCTCTCTGTCCTCTTCATAACCCCTATCTCCCATCCCCAGTGTAGGGTAGCAAACCGGAGACCGATATCTCGTTGACCTCCCTGCCTTTCCTCTTTATCTCTCTCTGACATTGATAAAACGAAAATTCTGGATGACGGAAGCACGTCTCGCAGAGGTCTGCAGACTATATAAATCGACACTTTAAAGGGCTAGTCAGCTTTTTATCGACTTTTTGTTGCCTCCTCTGGAACTTGTCTTGAGACGATTGAATAATAAGCATGATTTTTATGAGACAGACAGACAGACAGACCAACAGACAGACGAACAGAAAGACAGACAGACACAGACAGACAGACAGACAGACAGACAGACAGACAGACAGACAGACAGACAGACAGACAGACAGACAGACAGACAGACAGATAGATAGATAGATAGATAGATAGATAGATAGATAGATAGATAGATAGATAGATAGATAGATAGATAGATAGATAGATAGATAGATAGATAGAGATGAAGCGTTCAACAAAATCAAAGCCGCAGCACCCAGCAGCATACCAGCAGCCACGGTCAGGAAAATGCGGGCCCAGACACGGAGATGCCACTGCGGGCCACACGACGCGAAAGCGACCATCTCCACGTGTGTGCACTGCAACGACGCGTCGCCATGGAGATGTACCTCAGTTCCAACCGCGTTGCGGCGGCGACGACAAGAAACAAATGGCCGCACACAATGCGCGCTCCCGTGCTTGAGCTATACACAGCCGACAGCGCACGAGTCCCAGTGTCGGCTCAGTGCGCGGCTTTTAGCTCGAGAAGGAGAAGCGCGAATGACGCGGGCCAACTGTCGCGTCGGTTCTGCATTATTGAGCGACACTGTCAGCTACGACTCTGCCACACACGCGCGCACGCACATAGACCGCGGCAACAGCGGTCGCATGCCGACCGAGCGCTCGCTGTGCACAACGAACGACCGACTTCGACGGGGCTTGGCCGGAACGGCGCTGGCTCGCAAAGCAAGTAGCAGGCAAGGCCATGCGATTGCGCTTTCAGTTACACAAGACCGTTAGTAGCATGATGGCTGCAAGTCGCCGAAGCAGTGAAACGCAGTGACTACAACGTGCCTTGCTTGGAAGGGCACCACCAGCTGCGAACGAACAAGGCCAAGGCTTCCGACACTGCACTGGGCGTTGGGCTCAGTTCCTAATGGTTTCAGCAGACAATCGATCCCTTGCAGAAGACTCGCACTCGCAGGAGATTGATTTTCCTTGGCATGTACTTGTGTTTACGCATAATATAAAGTGCAAAAATTGTCGGCATAAGGAATAGTCAGTAAGAAATCCAAAATCCCTTACGAAGAATAAAAAGAAAGAAGACCAGCAGCCTATAGATAAACATCCACAGACACCTTATGGACTTAGCGCACAACTTTTCTGACGATGCATAGTATAGCGACGCTCAGTAGACAACACTTGATTGAAAGTTCGGAGACATATTTGCTTAGCAGGCATGCGTACACATAAATTTAGTGTGACGTACATTTTTTTAGTCAGGGACCGTGTCTGGTTGCAGTATACACTTAAGGACAGCTGAAAACAGCGTTTTATGCTTTACATATGTACGTGCGCACACATTTTATTGTTTACAAATATATTGCCGATCTTTATAAGCTTGTTTTTTAGGAAAACACGGAAACAGGTGCCAATCCCATCTCAACTCCGTGAACAGACCAAGAAGCGCACTCAATAAACTGAATAGGTTACACGGAAACTTCTCCCATACTGACGTACATTTCTCACGAACCGTGTTGCCGATTGGACGGCACTTGCTTCGTAGCAACAGGTCCAATCAAGCGTCTACTGCCCTGTTTTAGCTATGCGCAGCCAGGCGTCCGCAGTGCCCCCCTACCGTGACGCGACAGTTCGGTTTAGGCTTAACTCTTCTAAGCCTAATGCTGCCTACGCCTAACAGACGGCACTCCGTGGCCGGGGGCAGATTTTTCCCACTTAGCCAGGAACGCACTACTTTTTCGTGCTAGGGCCGTCATTGCCCCCTCTCCCTCCCTTTCTCTCGTCGCTCTCGAGAAAACTCGCGGTGCACGCCGAAGGCCGGCACGTAATTAAGTAAGAGGTTTGGAAAGATGCGCGTCGCCGCCACCGCCTCTGTGGGCGCGGGGCTCCGCTGGGTGGCGCGGCGCGCGCACGCACACCGACCGACCGCGAGTTGGCGGATGAATATTTTACGGCAAGCAAATATGCTCGCTGCATATGGCGGTATACATCTCGCGAGGTCTACACACGCGGCGCTGCAACTGCCGCGCTAGCAGAGAGCGTAGACAAATAAGGGGAAGCAACGGAAGTTTATTATTTAAGGGAAAGTGTATGGCCGAGTGTCGAGGAAGGTTGTAAACAGAGCACTCGGATGCGCATGTTGTATGGCCGAGATTCGGGGACGAGCTTTCCTTGTAGAGCGCGAGCTTTTTGCGCGCACGCATAGCACCGGTGTTTACGACCCCATGCAGCGGACGCTTCTATCTATATTTCATAAAGACATATGTTCATATACGGAGACAGGTTCCAGTACACAGCGTATACAGAGACTGCTTCCGTATGAAACATTGAGCTCGCTTGCAAGCGAAAGCTTTCTGTTAAGTATGAATACACGAAATATGGAGGACCTACCGAGTATGCAGAGGCTCGCTTGCCTGTACGTTATATCAAAGTAGCCGCAGGTCCTCGTTAACGGAAGTGTTGTCGTAAGCCGCTGGCCAACCACTTAACCTAATAACGTGGAGTGCCAAGAGAAGTGGGAAGCACAACTTGTAGCGATGGTTCTTATCATTTCACGGCGAAGTTGCAGAATGTGTAACGAGCTGTTAGCTATAAGTTCGTGGTGTCCAAAAGCTAGTAGGCTTCTATCGAAGTTCAAACAACGAAAAAAAAAAGATCCGCTAGAAGCCATTAATAACGATTGTCAAAGACAGCGCTACAGCTTCTTTGAAATCCGCTGCGATTTGGCTGAGCGCCAGTTTATATGAACTACTTGGGGGGGGGGGGGGTTATTCTGTAAGAGTCCACCTAGTAAACTGTCCATTTCGGCCGCTGTTGATTGGATGCAGCTGTACAAGCGAGGATGATACGAGCGGCCCCAGCCAATCAGCAGTATAGCCGAAATGGACAGACCGCGACCGCTAAGTGGATTCCTACAGAATATCTCCCCTGGAGTACAAAGCAAGAAGCGTGCCAAGCGATCGAGGAGAGCTGCGTTACGCAACACGTAACCCCACCACGTTACCCTGACGACAGCGCGGAATCCACTGTCTGCGGGCTCGGCCTACCTCACTCGGCGAGGAAAGGACCGTGCACATGCGTCAAACCACGGAGAGAAAGTCAAAGAAAGCTTCACTTTAATAAACGAGGTATGGGCTTGAAGTCAATTTGTCGCTGCGAGGATATTTAGTATCTAGCTTTTGGTGTATCTTTGGGTGGCATTTACCAAGGCCAACTCGCTTCCCGTTGGAATGGGGATACGCCCATGTGCTACTCTAGCGGAACTACAGAAACGATTGAACACATCCTATGTATCTGTCCCCAATACGACGTCGAGCGCGAAGCTCTCTGGACAGCACTTAGCCAGCTGGACTTTAGACCGTTTCCGGTAATGAAGGTCCTGAAATCCTGGCCGTACGCGTCGATGGCACAGGAAGACACGAAAGCGCTCTTGAAATACCTCAAGTCGACAGGTCTTGGGGACCTCGGTGCGAACCTTGAACTGTGCGCAAAACCGTGCTTTCTCTCTCTCTCTCTCTCTCTTCATCCCTATACACCCTTTTCCCAGTATAGGGTAGCAAACCGCACTTGCGTCATGGTTGACCTCCCTGTCTTTCCTGTCTTCTATTGCTCGCGCGCTCTCTCTCGGCAAAATCCCGTAGAGGACAGAACCGGTCAACGCCGTACTTGGACTCTGTACAAGCACATTCCGTCGGATAGCGTTCGCGGACAGATACCAAGCGACCATGCACTCGTTTATTGAAGGATTAGATCGCCCCGAAGAAGCTAACACAATATCACCGCTGTTGTCAGGTTCTTCAAGCTGTAGTTGTTTTCTGTTTCTTGAACTACTGGCCGACCGTGTCCTAGGAATAAACGACGCCAGAAGACATGCAGGACAACCAAGGACACATAAACATGAGCTCTCTCGAGCCCTTTGCAAGCCATAGAAAGCAACTAGCGCAATGATATGTTCTGACCGACTGTGTCCGTCCCTTTCAAATATTCAAATTAGATCCGTCATTTGAAACTCGGTGATTACATACGCGCGATCATTGCCGATACCTGTAAACAAATGGAGGACGGAAATGAACTACAGGAGGGATCGTTACGCTGCCTGCAGCGGCCAACCCTTCACTTCTTCCCTCGCAATGACGGCCCAACACGTGATCTTTGAACAAAGACTCAGATTATTGGCCGGGAATGCTCATTTCCCGGCAGTTTTCAATCGACGTTCCATAGTTCGCTTGTCCTGCAGTCGCTAGGACTGCAGAGCGGGAGCATTAAAACCTACTGCGTGCTCTGACGCGTGACGATTACGTGTTGGGTCGACTCGTTTGGTTTCAATCTTGTTTCGCAGTGCTAGCTGCCGATTATTATCTGCCACCACGCCTATACACGTGCGCGTACATCCACACCTTCCACTGTCCTCGACACGAAAGCCTAAACACCCCACTGCAATTACGCGTGTCGGCGCGTGTAAGGTCGCGCCCATGCGCCTGCGCATGCGCGGATGGTGCAGGACAGATCGTACGCGTCGAAGCGCGGCGCGAGGATAGAGAGCTTCTCCAGACAAATATCGGTCTTGGCTGCCTCACGAAAAAATGCGAGACGACGTCTACCATGGCGAAAACGCGAGCCAAGTGGACGCGCGCTGACGCGCGTCTTGCAGGTGTGAATCCGCCATTCCTCGCGTCGAGCTTTCGCGCGCCGGCAAGCGTACGTGTAGTTTGGCCTTAACACACAATCGGGCGGGCTCGCGCTGCCGTCCGCGTCTAGCTGCAACAGCTCCTCGCCGATCCGTCCGCAGCACGTCACGGGCGGGTCTCAGCACTGCTGGCGTGGCCGCCCCTGTACAGTATACACGCGCGCGCGCGCCACACAAACACACACACACACACACACACACACACACACACACACACACACACACACACACACACACACACACACACACACACACACACACACACACACACACACACACACAAAGAGAAAGCGTGGAGCCGTCACTCGGAGCTCGCGCGCCACACCTTTCCTCGCGCAAACACGTCTCGGTGGAAACGAAGGGGGTCTCGGCTTTCGCCGCTGCGTACGCGCGATGATGGAGTGTCGGCCCGCGACTACCTGTAGTCACAACGGGCGTACGTAGCCGAGAGTTGAACCCGGAAAAACAAAAGCGGGCGATACCTGTAAGGCACGCACGCACGCCGCCTGCGATTTACATACAAAGCCTTACGTGACTCATCTCCTGAATGACTCAAGTTTGAGAAACAAAAACAAAAGAAACGGAAAGAAACATCGTGCTGTACGCCCTTTATGTGGGCCGGACGTTGCGCGTGTGGGCGTTTTGATGTCCGAACAGTCGGCCGGCACGTCTCGCCGCTTGGTGCCGGATGTGTAATGACTCAGTAAAAGCCCCTTTTCAACTTCGCCGAACCTTCGGCTGTGTTCCTGTGGGTCCACTTGACGTTAGCCTAATACGGTGACGTCATAGAAGTCCACTGCCATCAGTAAGAAGGTATAGGTCCGTACAGTGTGCCACAAAAGTTTACGAGACACGCATGCACACCACCTTAGTTTTACATACAAAACCCTGTACGTGACTCATGCGAATTATCTCAGAGGTAAGACCGAGAACAAAGAAACAAGCAAAATGCTACACTTTATATTCGCCGGACATGGCGCGTGTGAGATTTTTGATGTTCGAGCAGCTCGCCAGATTGCGCCTTTCCACTGCGCTTACAGCCTCAGCCTAATACAGTAAACTTACAGACGTCCACAGCCGTTACTAAAACCACATAAGTTTGTACATGCAAAAAAGGCCCGGTTCCTGAAAAGTCCAGTTCCTGTGTTACGTTCCCGTGAAGCACCAGTTCAAGTCTGGAGGCGTCATCGTCATCGTACCTGCAGGACGAAAAGGCCCCATCCAGTGATCTCCAAGTACTCATCTAGCTGACCTTATCTTACGCCTGCGAATTTAATGGTATCATCCCGCCTCCTAATTCCCTGCCGTCCCCGACTACCCTTCCATTGGCACTTACTTGGACCACATTCGGCAACTTTAGTGCATCTGCCCTGCGTGTTACGTGTCCTGCTGCCCGGCTTGAGTACTTCCTCCCAATCTCAATTAGAATATATCGACTACTTTCGTTTGCTCTCCAATCCGCGCCGCTGTCTTCCCGTCTCTTAAAGTTACGCCTGCCATTTATTTTTGTCCCGTAGCTCGTTGTGCGGTCCCTACAGGTTTATTCTCTTTGTTAACCCCCAAGGCTGGTATGAAGTAACCCTTCCATTCCGATGCTATTCCTTTTTGCGCTTACTCAGTGGTCCGAACGACCCTTTGCATCACGTTATCAACGGAATCGACCGGTGTGGACTGCGAACAATAAGGTAGGAATAGAATGAAGCGAAAACAATTCTGTACATTCTACCGGCACGAGTTTCTGCATAATATGTTGGTAAAGTTAGAATGCACTGAAAAAAAAAATAGTACTAATACGCGAGATCGAACGCACGTTTTATGTTTACAGTTGTTATACGGGGTGTTTTGGTAACGTTAAGCGTTTTCTAAAATCATCAGTGACATGCTGGGGCGTAACTGTGGGCTGTCCAGAGGGCCCACGATGCGGCGGACGGGCATGGCCTGACTGTCCCAACGTGGGAGCGACCCGCAGCGCGCTGAGTCGCGTACCTCAGAACCTTCATTAAAGTTTTGCATCCATCCATCCATCCATATAGCAGAATTTGCCTTGTTGAGCTAGGTAACACTCAGATTCTGACATTATTTGCGGATAAAATGAAACTGGATACTTCATTGATTAAAAATAATCACTAATTAATTTTGAACTAATTATTTTATGCTACATATTGCAAGTTACGCATTATATCCGCCGAGTTTTAAAGTCACATCCACTTCGAACGAATTCTGAGGATGACAGCGTATTCTAGATATGCGTTCCAGAAATAAGCAACGAAGTTCTTTGGTGCCCCAGTAACTGTCGAATTTCAATGCATCAAAAAAAAAAAAAACATATCGTCGAATAAATAAGTGGGACAAGAGCGCATCTTTACAGCAAGTTTGGCTGCGCTTACCTCAAAACTGGTGCTAGTTTGAATGTATACATTGCAAGTGGATTGCAAGCGTATATCGTTGCATTATGTGCGTTAAAATAATTAGTTGAAAAGTTGCAACTTTTCAACTAATTATTTTAACGCACCTAATGATGATTTCACTAATCATGATTAGTGAAACTTTGTTAATTAGTCATCGGTATCGATTTCCCGTGTATGTAATGTATCCCTCTTGGAGTATTCCAGCTGAGTAAGGTTTGTGTGAAATGCCACAGTTTTCTGTGTAAGTCTATTTTTATATAACTATAGCATTATATTTTACATTGTATTACCATTTGTAGAACTTTTCTTAAGGTGTATATCACGCGATATGTTAGTTTCTTCATATAGGAAGAAACTAACATATCGCTTCTTTTTTTTTTTTTAGTTCTTGCTTACATTGTTCTTTTTCTTTCTTCCCCTAGGTTGCTGCTTTTCTCACGTCTCTCTACATTCTTATTATTAACCGAGCGTACCGTTGCAGTCTCTGAGTGTGGGGCCCTCGTCTGTATATTATATACAACCCATTCAATATATATGTCAACCAGTGATAACTGAAACCAAAACTTGTTGGAATCACCATACAGCGAAGCTTGAAACGCTGATCGAAACGTTTCAATGGGACATTATGCAAAGACACACACGTGACTAACAGTTCGTGTTCGGCACCGCATTTTGCAGCGTAGCGGAATCGTGCCAGCCCGGTAGGACGGCAGTACGCGAATCACGTGACTGCAGACTACAGCGTCTCCGGGATCGGCCCACTTTTGCTATTACACTGTCTATAAAGAACGCGCTAGATATACTATACTGAAAGTCTATATAGGACAGTGTATACACTTATATTTTTTATACGGGACGCCTTCCGAGCAAGCGAAAGCTAGCAACACTAAGTCGAGCACAGCTCAACTCATTCATTGATACTTGACCTCCATCGCAGCCCAACGAAAGACTAACAAGAGGGGGGATGAATGTTGGGCGGGTGGGTTGAAAGGAAGGGGGGCAAATGAGCGTCAGAGGAAGGCAGGGGAGTCTAGTAGTGGTCGTCCAATTGCCGCCACGGAGCACCCGGCTGCAGCGCATCGTCGATGGTTGGCTTGTCGCCGGGTCAGAAACCCCGCCACAGGACGCAGAATATACGGCCGTCCGGTCATTGAGAGGGAGTCGACAGGCCGACAGCAAATCACCGGGGCATCTGCACACGACACTATCGTGGACCCTGAGCAGACTCGGGACACAAGTGCGTCAGAGAGGATTCCGACCGAAAGACTCGATCGGAACGGATCGAGGATAACGGAATGACAGTCGCCAATGCGCAAGGCAATGTCAATGGTCCTGGACTCATTAGTGCCGGAGAAGTCGGGACTGGCTTTAGAGGGATAGAATGACTTGGGATAGGAAGGAACTTCCGAGCTGTACGGTCGAAGGTATATGCGCTGAAGGTATACGCGATACGCGGTGAAGCTGCTCACGGCATCGAATGGTTGTGTGCGAGAGTGGCTTCTAGCAAATGTAAAAATTAACGTTATGAGCGGGAAAACGCAATTGCATACGCTCCTGTACTTCTACTACTGCTCTAGGAAATGTACATGTTAATTTACTCTCTCTCTCTCTCTCTCTTCAGATTCGTGCACCTCGATCTATAGAATGAACAGATGAATGCGATCAGGGATGAAATGCAAAAGTACGCGCTGCAGTACCTCTATCCTGCACACCCGCCATTGTTGCATAGTGGCTTTGGCACTGCACTGCTAAGCACACGCACAAATGCCGGCCGCGGCGGCCGCATTTCGATGGGGGCGAAATGCAAAAATGCTCGTGTACCGGCATTGTGCGCACGTTAAAGAATCCCAAGTGGTCAAAATTATTTCTCAGCACCCCCCACTACGGTGTGCCACAGAATGAGATCGCAGTTTTGACACGTAAAACGCCAGAATCTGACCTCTACTGCAAAAGAACCAAATTCGTCTACGTTTTCTTTTTATAGTTGGCTTAGTTAACAAAACCAATAAATCTCAACCAACACACCTCATATTCTGATAATGATGAAACAAATACTGTACCATATTCTCATTCTGGAATGATGAGATGCATTCTACTAAGTTATTGCGGTACAGTCACATCAAGGATTCGGAGGCAGCGGCTCGGAACAGATTAACTGGACGTTGACGTTGCGAGGGATTAATGTGCCATAGTCAGGATTGCTTCGGGAGGGATGCGGCAGCCGAAATTGGGGATCGATTCGACGACATCGTGCTGAGCAGCGTAACGCACATAGCTTCAAGGGACTGACAGCCAATTCCAATCGCAAGCCGTTGTTTCCTCGTCTAGTCCCAGAATAGCTTTCTGATAGCTCAGATCTTCAGTCGGATCGCCAGCCGCAAACGGATAATATCAGTCACAAAGCAAACTTTCCCCAATCGTGGCTGGACGGTATACGCTCTGAAGAAACGTCGTTTTATAGGATAACGTTTGGTGCCTCAGTTTCGCTAAACGCAAGCACTTTGCAGGGCGTTACGGTACGCGTCTCTTGAGGACATTTAGTATAGCGTACTGGAAAGTAAACGGGAACGTTATTCGTCAAGGCGCCACCTGGTGCTTTGTGACAAATCCGTACACCCCAGGACGATGCATTAGCACACGTATTGCCGTTTCCATCCCGATGCGTCTCACGAAGAGTATATACACGGACGTTAGAATCGCCCAACGGCATCATAAATTCAGCTCGCTAGCCGCTCATGACTCGTAATTCAGGGAATTGAGAAGGAGCGAAAGCTTAAATCACAATTTGCTGACGACCGATGATATGGAGCGTGCCGCCATCTTTGAAAACGCTATTTCTTAGCATATGTAAACACTGAGTCCGCTGATGTGGCCAAATTACGCACGTTTACAAAGCCCCTCCCCTGCAGAAGCCACGGAAACCCAATGGCGTACGAAGCATGCACAGAGAGGACAGCGGTGTTTGTTTACGTACGTAAGGAGTGTACATTTGCTCGGGAACGGTATTCTAAAACTGCCTAATGACGCAGTCAGGCAGCTTCACAGCGCCGCCCAATGCAGGGAGTTTCTATCGAACGAACTCCGGACGACACCATTGTTTTTACTGAGTTACGCGCCACACATGCAAAAAGAAAGAAAGAAGAAAAGAAGAAAAGAAAAGAAAAGGAAAACGCACGCCTCGCTGAAACCCACGATAGGGAGAAGTGAAAAGGCGCGATGGCACGGAATGGGGTTTGCGGCAGCTTCCCGAATCTCGTCGATCGAGTCGCCTCGGTTCTCATTTCCTTCGTGCCATTGTTTTATCCTCCCTTCGGGGACTGCCTTCGCTTCCATTTGTGTAGGTTGTCTCAACAGATGCGTGCAATGCAGCAGAAGCTTGCGTTTGTATCGGGAAATTAGGACCAGAGACGCGACGCATTCCTCCCTCGATACAGAGGGCGGTGCAGTTGACCTTGTGTGCAGGACATTGTGGGGAAGAACTTGTGTGGAAGAACTTGTGTGGAAGAACTCGTGGCAGGGACCTTCTGTGGAAGACGCTGTGATGGGACCTCGTGTACGTGATCTTGTGTACACGAACTTGGGAGGAAATCACTGGGTATATGGTAATGCGCCCAATGTAATGGATATTTCACCTAGATAGTGCTAATAAAAGGCCTAAAGCAATGTGTTGTTTTAAAATTGACGTCAGCAGGAGTAACATTCGCAGCAGCCAACGACACAGAACCGCGGCAGGAGGTGTCACGTACATCGAGAATGTTGGAGGTTATTTGAGGTTAATTATTGAGTGTATAACGCCTCTTCAAATAGGCCTTATCGGTAAAGAACGGTGCTTTCCTATAAGAATAGCCTCTAATGGGCTGAGTTTTCACGTACGATGAACAAGAACACAGACAAAATTGACGCTGCGAAGTATATCCGGAACTGGCCCTTACTTGCTTTTCCGCAACGAACAAACTCAGCACGCCTCTCGGAGCACGTTTTCGGTTACGGATAGTACAGACCTGACCATGCTCGCCCTAACGCACTCGGTTTTTCTCTTTTGCAGCGTTAACTCCTCGTCGTCCCGTTGCTTCCTTCGATGACCTTCCGCTCAGACCCGTGGCGATCCCACTTTCGACGGAGAATGCTGGCGGGAGAGCATCCCTCTTCTTGTGCTTGGAAGCAGCACTCGGAATGGATGGCAATATCGACAAATGGGGGGAAATGCGCGGACACTGTCAATGTTTGGAGGGAGCGCAGGAGCAGATTACAGGAGAGGGCGAGCGAAGGAAGTGGGGCGTCGATGAGAAAACGCGGTACGCAGACAGACGTACAGAGATTGCAGACGCGCTATAGACAGACATACAGACTGCAGAAGCACAGACAGACGGAGAAACAGACGCAATGATTGCAGACGTACGAACAGACAGAAAGAGACTGCAAACGCACGCAGACAGACTAACAAACTGCAGTAGTACCGAAAAACGAAGAGACGCACACATAGATGTAAGAGCTGCAGACGTACAGACAGAAGTAAGGATTAGGGTAGTGCAAATAGACGTAGAGACAGAAGTAAGTATTGCAAACGCGCAAGCAGACGTAGAAAAACGAAAGCAAAGGCGTAAATGTTGCAGACGTACAGACAGACGAGAGAGACGCACGCACAGACAAGGATTGCAGACATGCAGACAGACACTGCGGAATCAAAGCGAATCGACCAAGCCCTTGCACACAAAAATAATAAAGGAATGCACCAAGAAAAATAATACAGAGAAGAGGAACGCGTATAGTGGGACAAGCCAAAGACAAAAGTGCAAGGCGCCGAACTAAGAAGTAGAAGAACAAGAATACAGCAGCGGCATGCGCGGCATATTTCGTGACAGCAGAGATCCCCTTCCGTGACTGTGAACGTCGGAAACGGATTAGGGACGTAATTCCCGCGCCGCCATGCCGCCTGTTGGTGTTGGAGAGAACTTTGGCTTTGCTCTTTTGCGCAGCTCCGCGTGCCTTCCAACATCCGCTACTGCGTGTGCGCCCTTCCCCCCCAGGCTTCGCTTCCATTCGCTTTTACATATCCAGTGCCAACGTCCATCTCATACACCCACATAGAAAGCACAAAGCCGCCAGCAATCTCCTGCCGGTCGCTTCAGCGACTCCTATCTCTCTGATGCGTCCAGGAATGCTTTCAACTTGGCGCACGGTCGTGGGCTGACGGGAAATGACGTAACAAAAATCGCGTCCCCTACAACTTCGGTCCCTCCTGTGTTTCTTGTTTCTCAGTTCACTTGTTTGTTATCATTTCGTTTCTTTCGTTTTTCTGCCTCGCCATAGCAGTGTTTGCCTGAGAATAGATTGAGCGGGTCGGGGACGTTTCGCCAAAGATCGCGGCCCATTTGCGTAATGAAAAAGACGGCCGCGCCCAAGAACGCTGACATGAGTGAAAGAGACCGACAGAAAAAAGTTTAAGGGGAGAAGGTGGGCGGTCCATGGTCTGCGTGTAGCACATCGTCACAGGAAGCAATGGCAAAAAAAGAAAAAAAGAAAAGAAGAAAACAGACACTTCCTCAGACGGGTTAATCTTCGATAATGAATCTAATGCGGGAAGTTCATTAGAATTGTCCTCCACCTTAATGAAATGTCAAAAGAACAAGCTCGGTATTCGCTTGTGTTTTCTTGCGTGTGCGATATATCGGAGGCAGCGCTGACAAGTCTGAAGTCGGTACAGACGAATCGATATAAATCGACAGCACTACGTGTGTACACAGGTAAGCGATAAGAAAGCTGGCTGCGAGCTTCAAACTGCGATAAATGCCTTTGTGGTTTTCTGGAAAGTCCACGACAAAATTACGTCACATTAACCCTTTTAGGCACTGTGTGTCAATTGTGCGCGCTAAGGTAACTCATCGAGAGCAAATGCACAGTAACTACCAATGAAAATAATGATCTTTCAAACACATAACATACATCTTGAAACACTACTGATTGGACCTCGATTTCAAATCTGAAAAAGAAAATATACGCGTAACGTGGTCTAGCAAAACAAGTTGGAATTTAAACGGCCGGTTGTTTGCTTGCGGTGCGTGTACGTAGTCATATATAGCAGGTTTAGTTCCTTCATTATTATAGAGCGCATATCTTAGGCGTCCCTTCCTGCGTTGAGCGTCGGCGTCCCTCGGCGTAACCGATCGCACAGGCACAGCGAAGGGTGAAAGAGCGAACGCGGAGCGCAGCGGGGGATGAAAGTGTGACAGCGAAGAGAGCGCGAGGAGAAAAGCGGAGGAGTAGGGTTGGCGAAAGCGTGAGAAGAAAAGCGTAGCGGCTCGCAAGACGGGCTCTGCCACGACGACCGCTACGTGATGGCGCCAGAGTAGCGCGCCGCCGTCTCTTCACCAATGACACCATCGATAAAGGATGGGGCGAGCGCGTTCACCGATACCACATACGGAAACAACACGCTGCGTGAGCGGAGGTCTGTCGGGGCGGCTGCTGGGAATGGCGCCCACGCGTCACCCACTTGCTGCCTCTCGCGATCTCCGGGTAAGCGAGGCACTCGCGCCACACTTCCCTCCGTTTGCATGTAATGTGCCGCACGAGACAGATTGTCCGCGCCAGCCACGCTACTCTCGCAGTGTTCTCTTCCGAATATAAATCATGTACCTATATAACCATAATACAAAATATGGGTTTGCATGACGAGACATTGGTCTGTTGAGATGGTAAGGCCTTGTGTGTGCATTAATGGCCAGCCTATCTCCTACAAGAAAAATCATCGGTTTTTGGGTGTCATTGTGGACCGGGACCTCTCTTGGAGCCCTCATGTTGCCCACTTGAAGAATAAGCTCACATCTATTGTTCATGTCTTCAGGTTTATCGCCGGGAAAACATGGGGATCGTCAGTGGGCTCCATGCTGCAGTTATATCGAGCACTTTTTATCGGATTGCTACGTTATAGTTCTCCCGTGCTTGCTAAAACATGCAAGTCAAATCTTCGAGAACTACAGAGCGTGCAAGCACAGGCACTACGTGTTTGCCTAGGACTTCCGCGGAGCGCCTCAACAGCAGGAACCATTATAATGGCTCGAGACCATCCGATCACGACTTACATTAGCATCGACACGCTTAGGGCCCATGTTCGTCATGTTTCACGCATGCAGTCAAGCTCTCTTGCCTGCCTGCCAGAACGACGACCACAGGCGTCCTTCTCCAACGAGGTCAGCATCCATCGTGCCTGTCTACCATCGGGCTTCACACCCTCAGCACGTTCAACCTCAGCTTTGTGGTGTTTAGAACAACCTCGAGTGTGTCTCACGGTTCCAGGTATAAGAAAGAAGACCGACCTGCCTACCTTTGCCCTGAAGCAAGCAGCTCTGGATTGCTTGAACACTTTCTACTTTGACCGAGTCCACATATATACGGATGGCTCTTCCACTCAGACCAGCTCCACCGGCGCAGTGGTTATACCATCACGATCAATTAGCGTCCAATACAAGATTTCTCACATGACAACATCGACCGGATCGGAGCTTGTTGCCCTCCGAGGTGCCGTTGATTACATTAACAACCAACCCGCTAATCGGTGGGCAATATTCTGCGACTCGAAGGCGGCCTTACAATGTCTACTGTCATCTCTTCGTCGCGGGTCGTGTGAACAACTAGTGTCGGAGATACGAGAAGTGCACCATCATATGATAGCGAAAGGACACGACGTCGTGTTTCAGTGGCTGCCTAGCCATTGCGGTATCTCCGGCAACGACCTCGCTGACGAAGCTGCCAGGAAAGCGCACGAAGGAGCAACCCTTGTTTCTGTACCTTTATCGCGGACCGACGCATCCCAACACCTAAGCAAGGTAGCGCACCGTATGACATTACAGAAGTGGCACACACCTGAATTCGCCCAAGAACGATTGCATTTCCTCGACCCCTCTATGCAACTGCGGCTGTTACCAGGACTTCTGCGAAATGAAGAAACAATGCTGTGCCGCTTACGCTTGGGCGTCGCATTCACCAATGCATATACGTTTTTGATTGGAATGACTGATAGCGCCGACTGCAATGCCTGCGGTGCCGAGGAAACTATAGAACATCTACTGTGCTACTGCCCATCTTTTCGAAACGAAAGACATGACCTCTGCACAGCTCTCAATCAGCTCGATAGAACACCGTTCACCTTGAAGAAGATCTTGGGACCATGGCCTCGCATATCACAGCTACAAAAGGCCACAAAAGCTCTGCTGCGATATTTGAAGGCTACTGGATTGAGTCAGCGACTATGATCCGGACTGAGTGACTGAACGATATCCCCGGTGGACTTTCTCTTCTTCTTTTAATCTTTCCGTCCCCTTTTCCCTTTCCCCAGTGTAGGGTAGCCAACCGGGCTCAGTCCTAGTTAACCTCCCTACCTTTCCTTATCATTTGCTCTCTCTCTCTCTCTATGGGTTTGCATGTACGCGCAAACCAATGGCACCGTACCCTGTTTCTCTCAATGGCCAGGCTATCAAATACCAAAGTCTCGCCGATTTTTAGGTGTAATTACTGACAGGGACTTTACACAGCGATCCCACTGCCTCTACCTAAAGCTGAGACTAATTTCGGTTGAGCGTAAATGAGATTCCTGCGCGGGAAAACTTCGGGCACGACAGTACCGTCCATGCTGCTGCCACTGTACAGAGCACTGTTACTGGGATTTTTACGGTACAGCTTGCCGGTTTTGGCGAACTCATGTAAAACAAAGATTCGTACCCTCGAAAGTTTGCAAGGCCAGGCACTACAGACATGTCTTGGACTGAGTAGAACTCGTTGCTGGGCGAGTTGGTTGGGATCTAATGAATACATTGTTGCGCCAAAAAAAAAAAGGCAAATAAACACTTGGGAAGGAAGAGTACCAAACGACAGATTGTCGTTTCGTACTCTTCCTTCCCAAATCTTTATTTTCCTTTTTATGGCGCAACAATGTATTCATTACGTCTTGGACTGCCACGACGCGTCTCGACTCACGCAACAATCATAACTGCTAGAGACTACTTGGTTCCAACGCACATAACAATTGACAAGCTTAGAAGCACACATTCGACATCTGTGTCGCGTACCCAGCCACATGAACTCATGATCTCAAGCCACATTTTCCAAACTTGTTGCCATCCATCAAGGCGACCTTCGCTCAGGCTTTACACCAGTAGCAAGACCAGTGCTACCCCTGGGGTTCCTACGCGAGCCACAAGTACGCTTCACGATTCCGGAAATTACGAATAAGACCCGTCATTCAACAGTGGCTCTACGTCAGTTCACACTGCCATTACTGAAAGAGGCATATGAACTAAGAACGCACATTTACACCGATGGATCTGTCTCCACAGGCGCTGTTGTCACCCCGGCCTTACACGTTACAATTACTTTCAAAGTGTCCCATGTAACGACCTCTACGGCAACAGAACGTGCCGCTCTACGCGCCGCTATTAATTACATTGCCCTAGAGAAACTCTGACACTTCCTATACCATTATCAAGCACATATACTGCGAGGGGCCTTCGTTTACTTAATCAAACCAAGACTGAAACTTTGTGGAACACCCCGATTTTCGTCCACTTCCGACCTCCACCGCCTGGATCCTACATTGAAGCTGCAGATTCCATCGGGCTTCTCCCGCCGTGATGCAACTTTACTGTGCTGCCTCTGGTTAGGGGTGGCTTTTACGAAAGCCTACTCAACCCGTATTGGAATGTCCGACACGCCGACTCGTGCAACTGTGAAGAGACGTTGGAGCACGTGTTGTGTTTTTGTAATCTCTATGACAACGAACGCGACGTTCTTCTGAGGGTGTTAAACCGATTAGAAAACAGACCATTTTCAGAGACTTAAGATTCTTGGACCATGGCCCCACGCATCGCAGGCTTACAAAGCGAGTCGGGCACTTCTACGTTTCATGAAAGCGACTGGCCTCTGTGACAGATTATAGGCGTGAAGTTATGGACATCTGCATATACACACACCGATAGGACCTTCTTCCCTCCTCCTCTCCTTTCTTTTCTTCCCCTAAACCCCTTCCCCTGTGTAGGGTAGCAAACTGGACGTGCGTGTGGTTGACCTCCCTACCTTTCGTTCCTTCCTTTTCCTGCTGCTTGACACGCATACTTTTTACGCGTATAGAGCTGCGCGGAAATTTCCCGATAGGCAGCATCGTAATCGTCGGCGAATTTTGGACATGTTTTACTTAATAAAGCGGAACAAGAAACGCGTGTCTACTGCCTTCGCGCTCCATGTCTTTCCTGCATTCCCTCCTGCTCCTCCTTTTTCATATCCACAAGTCTTTTCATCGACTTCGCATTGAGCCTTTTACTGCGTTTGCGCAAACTTAATCTCAACAAATTCTCCCGCGTATACGTGGGCGAGCTAAATTTGGCGCCCCACATCGACGGGTCCGGCAACACGAGGACCGATCGTCGCAATCACGACGCCCCCTGAAATGGCGCACGTTCGAGCCCCGTGGCAGCCATTTTTTTTTTCTCTCTGCAACCACCGCTCCAGCGCTCCTACATACCAACAGCTTTCCCGCGTCAAGTTGCCATATAGACGCGTGGCAGGCGGGTTTCCGAATCGCGAAGAAGCTGCGTTCGGGGAGGCTCAAATCGGCAGTTTCCGCGAGTCCTAAGGAATAGCGGGAGGGGACGAGGGGTTCACAGGAGGGTTAGTCGTAGTGCCACTAGCCGGTGCTGCTGCTGCCGCTTTCGGCACGGGCCTTTCCTCGACCGTTAATGGCTCCCTCTCGCTCGCCTCGCGAGCGGCATCAAAACCCCGCTCCCCGGCCACGTGTTGGGCTTTCCTGCATCGCACCCACGCTACGCGAGAGAAGCAAAGCCCAAGTCACGCAAGGGGACGATCGTTTTCCACGGCCCACTGGGGAGTCGCGACCTTATAGGCTAGAGTTGCTTGGTCGTAACGCCGTAACCCCGCGCCGCGTGCGCGGCTACATCGAGGGTGGGATAAGATGGAGACTCTAAGGTGAAGAAGACGAAGAACGAGACGAAGCCAAAAGCCAAAAAGCAAGACACGTTTCACTTCCTCGATGTTCCGGTATATAGCGTAGCCATCCCCACCCGGCTGCTGTCATTAATGGCGATAAAAGAAAAATAGGGAAGGGGGAGATGGGTGTCCTCTAGCGCAAAGTCGGCGGCGAGCCATGTCACGGGACCTGCTTGCGTTATAAGGCAAGCCTCTCTTGCGAGTCGTAGACGCGACGTATTGTACACCGCTGCACGCCTACGCGCTGCACGGGTGGAAATGAAATTAGGCCCACGAACGTTTTAACGCTTGTACGCTCGCTTCCCACGTAGCGCGCCCTCTGGTGCGATGCAGCGCGGTACGACACGCCACTTCTGTGTGCTCCTCCTCCATGCAGCCATAATGTCTTACGTTCTCCGCGCATGGTCTATTGCTTGGTCTTAAGTTTCGCAGGTGTTTTTCAAGAGTGCCGGTTGCAGATGATATAACTCTAGACTTTGAGCTGGATAATTCAGAGAAACCGGGCATTATTTGCAAGAGAAATCCAAACATATTCAGCTAATTAACAAGAAATCGCTAATATATTTCTTAAACAATTACTTTACGGCACATGGCTCGATTTGTGAATTGTAGCCGGTGAGTCTGCAAGGCGTATCCGCTTGGAATAGATTTCCAGAATGACACCAGTTTGGAGATATATGTGCCATCAAACTGGCGTTGGTAGCGGCGGTGGTGGTGGTATAGCAGATGGGGTTACCTGGAATACATAGCCGGCAACTGTTCCCCCTGATCCTCCCCCGAGTCGAGATCAGGGGTGCGGGCACCAGGTGTCGAAGAGGCCCGTAAGAATGCACTGTTGTTCCGCTTCCTCTCTCATTCGCTTACCTTCTCTTTCTTGTATATCTTTTATGCATTGACACGCGAAATAGAGTGAAACGTCCATGTATCTTGTTCCACGTTTTGGGAAAAGATACCTTAAAACTGGTGTCATCCTCGAAATTCATTGCAAGTGGAGCCGTCTTGATAAACTTACCGGCTAGCATTCGTAAATTGCAATACGTGCCGCAAATTAATTACATAGGAAGTTAATTATCAAATTACTTTGCTTTAGACGAACGTGTGTTTTGATTTCTCGTACTAGCAATGTCCGCCTCTTCGAAAGAAATCGAGCTAAAAGACAAGAATTGGGCTATCAGCCACAGGCTATATTTTTTTCGAAATTCCGTAAAACTTGGAAACGATCACTACGTATCGCGCGCGTTCACCGTAGTACATGTGTTCAAAGTCAACACATTTGCGCAGCAGACTATGCGCACGGAACTTAGCGGAAATGACAAGTGACACCGACAAAATACAACACGTCAAATCAAATCACTTTATTATAGCATCGCAATCCGAAGAGTGCAGATGTTGAGGGCCGCGAACTAAAAGCCACAAGACGGCTCGACGAGGCCCTCGGTCTCTTCAGGGTCAGCACGCTTCCTTTGCTAGTGGTGCGGCACGGCTTCGTTACACGTCAAGTTGCGAGCAAGTTTTGAGCGCTACAGCTCCGCGTTTTCCCGCCCTACGCATGCGCACTGACACCTAAGCGGCGCAGCGCACACATGCGTGGACGAACTCGTGCAATTCGCTCTCACAATTCCAGAACGGACGGTCCAACCTCAGACATTGGACACAATATTCTTTTCCCTCTCTCGATGTCCTCTGATGGACGAGCGTATCTGTGACAAGCGTTACAGATACGACATTACTTTGAATCACACCGGCGTTCGATACGCACCTGCATAACCCATCGCACTCAGCGACACCGCCTGCATATACGTGCGTGCGGATTCTCGTTCGCAAACACGTGGACCGCGACGCGCAGGAACGCATCTCCCAGATTGGCTCGCGAGCGATATCATTCCTCTTCGGTCCATTACGGGGCCTCTCTTTTGAAACCCCCGACAGGAAAGCGAGCCAGTGAGGCGCGCGAGCGCGCGCTAACGTTCCCCAGCTCGTCGTCCGTGAAAACTGCCTCGGCAAACAGATGCGTATAGAAAGAAATTATCCAGGACCAGTGATTTACTGCAACGACCGGCGCACAGACGGCAACGCTAATAAACGCGGACAGAACCCTCGGCTCGGTGTAATGCACGGCGTGTGTGTATACTAAAGCCGCAGCCACAAAACGACGACCAAACAGCGATAAGATCGACGTGAGAAGCTTCCGCAAATCGATTCCCATTCAAGCGGACCCGCCGCTCTCGCGCCGACTGCCAGCAATACACCATCGGCGGGCCGGTCATTAGTGCTGAACGGCGGTGCGGCCGAGCTCATTCAGCCGTGCATATTGGCGGTAGCTCGAGCGGCTATACACACGGCTAGACGAGTGGCTCGCGCTGGATCGTTGCTCTCTTCAGCTCTCAACGTTCTTGGGAGCATGAGCGCAGACTAGCAGAAGACGAAGGGCACACCGGAAACAGACGACAAAAAGAGAAACTAAAACAAAGAAGCCGCCTGCTTCAGCTGCTTCGTCGTCTGTAACGAGCAGAAGGCGTTTTGTTCCTTCAGAACCAGAAGTTAAAAAAAAAAAGAAGATCACGGTGTGCAGCACGTTAGGAAGGCAGAAAGAACCCCACGCAATGATCAGTGAGGACAAGAACCAGACGAGGATACAGCGAAGGAGACAGTTTGAATTAACGAGGCTGGGGATTCGAGGCGCTGAAGCACTCGTACCTACTGCTCCAGCGCGAGTTTAGACCCACAGACACACGTAGTACGTGTGCCTGCCTGTCTGTTTTTCCGTGCAGGACGGGGGGAGTCCATCGACTAGTTCCGCGCCATTAAGCCTCAATTAAAGCGACAAGCCCGTGAGCAGCGTACCTTGCGAAGACGCATTGCTGGCGAGCGCACTCTCCGACCCCGAAACAACGGGGGCACCGGCAGCCGTGTAAAGGCACTGGGAAGAAGAAGGTAAAAAAAAGAAAAAGATGTACGAGAGGAAGTCGAACGAGACTGCGAAGTGAGGAGGGAAGAAAGGGTCTCGAAAACAAAGCGCAAACCGTAGGCAGTGCTTCGCGACAGCTTGCTGAAGCAGTACTGGCCTCCACTAAAATCTACTTCGACAGTACACGGAAAGTCTATACGACGTCTATAGACGGGATGTGCACTAATGGCTTTATTGTTCCAAAATCAAAACACAAACCCCAACGGACAATGCCTAAACAAACTATTGCTATGTATGGGGAGTCATTTGAAAGCCAGTATAAAACGGTGGCTCTTCGGTGGTCAACGGTGGCTCTTCGAAAGGAAAATTTAGACGGTCCTTGCAAGGTCGATACTATGCCTATAGACGCCATCTGGAGTAATGGCTTTATTTAAAAAAAAAAAAAAAGAAGAGAAGATAGAGCTCAACGGACTCCTAAAATACTGCACTGGCGTGTCTGGAAAGTCAATTTAAGCTCGTTAAATGTTAACCGAGGTTCTTGCAGAGATGTAGACGTAGATGTAGAGATGTAGTTTGTAGAAATTGCATAGGCATTAGCGGACAGTTTGGGAGCCTGCGGACCGGAGCGCGACCAATGGACATGTACTTTTAACGACTTCGTCAAATTAATATTCTGTACGTTTTACATGGTCAAAACAACAAGTTTCCCGTTTTTATCTGTTGAGTTTTGCACTATAGTGTGCACAATGTAGTCACCTTAACACTTCAACTACAGCTGACATTGACTTTAGTTAGTCTGAATTAGCGTTAGTTGTATTTTTCTGTACATCAAGTCATTTCTCTCTCCTCATGACAAATATAGGAAAGCAGCGCCTTATCAATCAATTGATCAGTCAACCAATAAGTTAGAACGGCGAAGATAAATGGTGCTGAAAAGGATTGAAAACTGGGCGAGTTACTACGGATTCACGACTTCATTGACAACATGCGGTAGACCTGATTTATTTAGACTGTTCGTTCACAGATTCGCCATGTGACAGGGGTAGAAGTCTACATTTTTTGCGGAGGAATCGCACATGCGGAAGCACGCGCCTAATAATGGATTCAGACAAATAGAGGGAGAGAGAGAGAGAGAACGGTAAACGAAAGGCAGGGAGGTTAACCAGCATTGAGCCCGGTTGGCCACCCTACAGTGCGGGAAGGGTGAGAGAAAGATTAAGAGAAGTGAATCGAATAAAGGGGAAGACGTCATCTGCAGCCCCAAAAGGACTCGTTCCTGGACCTGTCGCTCCGATAGACGGCTTACCGTGAGCGCGAGCCGCCGATCTCGGTGGCGATGATTGACAGAAAACAAGCATGTTTAAAAACTGTCCCCATAGAGTTTCCTGGCAAATTTCCTAGCAAAATTTCGCACCGCGTTCTGATACCCCCGGAGTGATTGTTAGTATGTAGATTTGCTTGATCTTCGTTCTCGCGGCTTCAGACGCCCTTGTGGCTTTTCTTCACTATATGTTTCATCTGTTTATTACTCTATATTTCGAAGCAATCCTAATTTTCGAAACGCCGAAGGCCATGAGCCTCTGCACTTATGGAGGATCACTGCAAGTTCTAACGTTCGTAACGCAAAGCCGTTTGAAGCCAGGAGCACGACGTTGGGGTTACCCCACACACTAACCCGATGTAAAAAAAAAAAAAAGCGGCGGCTAAGCCGTCGTGTTTGTAGCTTCCGCAGTTCACTAGCGCCAGAGTTCCCCCTTGCAGTTTTTGCAGGGAAACTCTTTAAGCTTCGTTTACATGAACTCGACCCGAGTGAGTTGAGTGGGTCGAGTGAGAAGTAGAGCTGCACCAGCTCGACCCTACATGACCGCGTTTGCACGCATCGTGTCTATACATAGCGAGTTGGGCGAGCCAACCTACGTACGCTTCTGGGCGGGTTGACAGAACACGTCTCGACGCTCGCTCGACACGATGCGCCAGCGTTCACAGAAACGCGACTACCGGGTCTCGGCTCGACGAGCCGACTCGACTCGACTCGACCTTGTCGGGTTCACGTAAACGAAGATTTTTTTTTTATCTTGGTCCACACACGGCATGCTCCGAAGCAGACCGCAGTCCTCGTCGTCATTGCCGCTTTCGTTTCGACGCGTGTTGCATTGAACGAACGAAGAACACACGCGCACCAACTGCGGCTCGCGAGCAGAAAGGAAGGAATAGCGCACACATGTGTGAGACCTTAAAGGAAAAACGAGCCGTCGAGGAAGAGAGAGACAATCCATTATTCAAGCATTCACTCACCGGAGGGAGTCACCGCCGCAGAGCCCATCCAAAGAGGGCGAGGAGTAATTTATTACTTAACGATAACAAATGAGGTGCCCCGAACCTTTTCAGCGCTTTTGCCGCGAGCTATTTGCACTGCGTTCCCTTCTTTCTCACGTGACAGTCGAAGGGCGTCGCTCGTCGCTCGCGCCGTTTCTGTATAGGTATCCCGCGGCACCGTTGCGATAATAGCGTGCAGTATTCTTGAAACTGCCCTCGCAGGAACATCCGCCGAAATTCGGCGTAAATACTGACGGAAACAAAGTCAACTGAATGTCGACAAGAGACAGTGCACGTTTTTATGCAAGCAAGTTAACACCCTGCTGGTACCGCGGCTGCAGAGAGCTGAATTTAAGAATGTACTCACGGTTAAGAACGAAATCTTAGTGGTTGTAATGTGGCCGTGACCTGGGAAATGCCAGTATGCAACGAATAAAACCACTCACTTGTAAAAAATATCGTTAGTTTATAGATCACGCGGATATGCGTTTGCCTTACTTACGCCTCACATACGTCTTCGCTTTCCTGTATCTTTTTTTTTCTTTTGTTTTACGCGTAATCAGTACACATCATCTACAGAAACAAGTTCTGCGAATATTGTAAGGCTATATTTCGTAGGCCTACTACAAAGCGTAATAATTGTCTCACACGGAGTATTACCCTGAATTTCACTGGTGTTCGGTATGCATTCTATGGCATAAGACAGCTTATGAAAATATTCTGTAGTAGGTTTACAGTCCATATATTATACAGTGGTAAGTTATATTTGTGTAAAACATATCGTGTCCCAGCTAACGTTAGCCAAGCTGTTATGAGAAAGCGGAATGAAGAAGAAGAAAAAGAAAACATGGTGCAAGATGGTGCATAGTGAAGCAGGCAATGCAGCAGTTGCCAACGTTCAGAATAAATCACTCAAACTCATTCCTTTGAACACCCATAGAGTTTTCAGTCCAGTTTACATGAATGATGTAGGCATTCTATCCAGGAAGCGTTACTTAGAGTATGAAGCTATAAACACAACATTGATTTGGAGACTGCACACAAGATCGGTGGACATGCAGACTACGCATAAAAAAAAAAAGAAAGTGCCAAACCATAAAAAGCCAATAACCTCGTATTAACGCGTATCTCTTGTAAGTTCACTTATGTGATCATATATCGAATATTATATGCGATGGCGCCACTCCGTATTCACTGTAAGAACCATAAGCAGTGTATATAGGAAGCGCCTATGCACAGCCTATAAACATCATATATCGAAAGTTAAGTTCGCACAACTAACATTAACTTATTATATTCGATAGCCCCGCCACACACATTGTGAGGACCAAAGCAGCCTACATAAGTTGGCTACGCGCAGTCTACGAAAAATCAAAATAACAGTAATAATAACAAAAAAAAAAGAAGGTGTAGATTTCTTATAGCCACATTCCTGCCAAGGTTGGCTTGAACGCCAGTTCAAGCTCCCACAGCGATGCACGGTTTTAGGGCGCTGCGATGAACAGAAGGAGAATAAAAAAAAGAAGTAACGAATGAAGAGAACAAAAAAGAGAGACAAGTTAGGAAGTCAATAACGAAAAATACGAGCCATCGAAACAACGCGACGCTCAGGGTCGCACGAGCACTTAGCAGTGCACCTCGCTCTGTTCGCCCTCGGCGATCCGCTGCCCTCTCCGGGCGCGCACACACATACGGTCGCCACTACAGCTCCTTCCTCGCCGACTTCGCTCGCTCGCCCGCCGACTCGGCCTCACCGGCGAGGCAGGCAGGCAGGGCAGACAAGGCGCGCCTCGAGGCTAGAGTCGATTTCCCAGAGACCCGCCGAGCGGCCAGGGAGAAGAGAACCCGGGGCCCGCGCCGAATATTTATCACGCACGAGAAAACATTGAACGACGCTGCCTCAAAGCAGTGTGTGCGGCAACGCGACGGGTGACACGGAGGAGGAGGAGGTCCTGAATACTGACTGCCTCGGCCTCTCTCTCCACTTTCTTGCTCGTTCCTTGAAGAGCCCCGTTTCACTCTTTCTTTCTGCTGACTTCTAGTTTGCGATTGAAATGCATCGAGTTGCCGCTAGGGGGCGCGCGCAGCCTAGACACGGGAGAACGTAGAAGCGAGCGAAGGCAGGCATGGCAGGAAGGAAGGGATGGAGGAAGGAAGTCGGCCGATTCAGTTAAGGTTCCGGTCATTGTTTTGCTAATGGCTTATGTAGATCGGAGAAAAGGATCTCGCCCGGTCGGAGAGGACTTCTTCGCCGCGCCGGTGTGTGTATATTATATACGGACTCATGCGCGGCCGGATCGAGTTCCTTCGCTGTCGCTCGTTGCGTTTCGATTTTCTGTTCTTTCTTCTTTTTTTTACTTTTTTGCGTGCCTGCGTCATGAATTTTCTTAGACAAATAGGACGGCGCACTGGGAGAAGGGAGCACAGAAATTGCGACATGAACCGGAAAAGGCGAAACAGGATGGAAAGGAGCCGGGAGGCTTTGGAGAAACGTGGAAGCACATCTCGAAACGCCGCGCCACAGAAGGGGTTCGGAATAACGTTAGCTGAGCAGGCGATGGATGAAGAAAAAAGAGCTTCGATGTATGAGCGGGTGAAGGCCGTATGATTCATGAGCGCAGGTATATCTATATACCGTGCTCTTTCGACCTTTACACGGCAAAACGAGCAACGAAAAGTCGAAGCTTGTTTTTCTTTCTTTTTCTTTTTTTCCCAGAAATGGCGCGCACTATTTGACGGAGATGGATAAAGGATATGCTTTATGAATCCTGCGAATGGTGGGTGTGCAGCACCTCACCTCTTCTGCGTGTACTACGCGTCGCCATCGTCACGTTTTGTCGAGCTGCATAATCATGAAGAGTTCTTAGATAACAGGAGGTCCCAAACTACGGCTCAAATTCCTGGCACGCCCCTTTGTACCTTTCGCTCTCACACACACACGCTCTACACGTTTGAGGGGAGGGAAGGCTGATATAGTTACTCTAGGTGCTAGATACAGTAACTGTATGCCTACGTACAGTCGGCGTCACTCTTGTGTAGAGCATGCGAACGGCGGCCGCCGGGGCGCTCCGGAGCCAGCCAGCGACGCCTAACGGTAGTGGCTGGGCCCCGAGATTGGAGATGTGTCGGCCGCGCGTGCCCAGACACTTCTTATGTCGAGTCCAGGAGCTACCGCTAGCGGCCGCCACTACCGCGCTCTACACAAGGGTGACGCCGACTGTACATAGCAAGCCTAGGGTTTAATTACCAGACGTATCACCTGTGAGAAACAAAGTGAAACTCGTCACTATACCTATCGTCTACTAAAAACTGCTCGAAAAGGCTAAACCGACTGAAAGAAAAAGAAAGTACCGATTGCAAAGGCCCTTATTTCCTTTCAATAAAAGTACGCTTCAAGGTCTTGTTTCGCAGTGCTAGAGAGAAAGTGGCGTTCTATCTCACGCGTCGTCATCCTCAAGCAGTGCGTCAGTCAGCTCTTACTGGTCAGTAGTACGTTAGCAAACACCTAATAGTGTCCAACACTTATATTGACACAAGAGGCACACACGTGGTTATCAGATCAGTGTGTCCAGGCACTGAGATGAAAGGGAGAACAAAAAACAGAAAGCGAACAGGGAAAAAAACAAACAGGAGAGGACAGGGTAGACACGCACGTTTTTTTTTTGTTTTTTTTACATGAAACGCGAGCCGTTTAGACCAGCATTATAGGTTGCCGCCCGGGTTGGCAGCCCTGTACTCGCGTTCCGATACGCAGCGCCCGGAAGCACGCAACGGATGATGCCACGCGCGCACGGATCAGCAAACGCCAAACAGAAAGAAAACCGAGGCGCGTGCGGCGGCGACGACAGGCGGGGTCGCGCGCTCGGAACGACAAAGAACGCAAGACGGCCCACGCCCCGGCAGAACGACGACGGCGCGGCATCATCACGCGCCCCGTATGTGTATACGCAAACACGGTTCAAACATCACCGTCCCTAGCTGTGTAGCTTCTCTCCCGGCACAGCGCACGCCACATCGGACGCGAAAAGACAAAAGGCTTCCCGGGCCGCCACGATCATTCTTCGGCGGTAAGGGAAGACGACGATCAACGCGTCTTCCTGCTCAACCAACCAACCAACCAACGCCCTCCAACCCTCCTTTATTTCCCATCGGAAAAATAACAGCTCGAGACGCCACGATTCGGCGGTGGCGGCGACGACGACGCGGCACGAAGCAGGCAGGAGGCGTAGGGATTGTTTGTTGGTTGTGGGGACGCGGAATAGGGAAGTGGGGAAAGGGGTTAAGCGACGGAGCAGGCACTGCCTCGCACAGACCCTGGGGCGAAAAAAAAAAATAGATGCGCGCATCCCTTACCTTCCTTCGACGCTCCTCGAACCGTGGCGAAGGCAAACAAACAAAAGAAAGGGGCACCGCTCTTTCACCTCGTCTTCCCACGCACGTGCACCACGGAACCGTCCCGGCAATTTCCCGTTTTTCTTTTTTTTCGCCTTCCCGAATCCCCATTCTCTCTTTATCCCTACGCAGCCGTCGGTATGGGAAGGGCTTTGGCAGCGGTTTCTTTCTTTCTTGCTTGCTTCTGTGGTTGCGAGGCAACGAGCGTCTCCCTTTTGTTTTTCTCGAACGTTATACGTGTCGTACTCGACACAGCCTTCTTCGAGGACAGCTTAGCGTATACGATCACCCCCGCACGCCGCAGCGCGTGCTATATAGACAAACTGCAACAAGCGCACCGGAAGGATCTAGCGCGCTGTTTTTGCGAGGCACGCCGCACACTTGCCCGCTATACTCCCGCAGATGTGCGACGCAAAAAGCGAAAAAGCGTTCGCGCTTGCTTCCCTGAGGCCCGCTGGCACAAGCAACCTAAACGAAAGCAAGACAAGAAAAGAAACCAAGACTCAAAGGAAACGGGGAACAACGTGTACAGGGTGCCAGTGTGTGTGTGTGTGTTCGATGGACGCGTCGTCGTCGGCTTGAGGAGGACACCTTGTCACCGTAACGACATAACGTCACGTGCTATGCGCGCGCGCGCGCGCGCGCCATTCATCGGCTTTTCTCTAGCGGGTCTTTTGTCTTTCGCTCGCGTATGTGTGGGCGTGCAGCATACGCCCGAAGCGTGCGCTGAGCTGCGTGGAGCGCGTGCGAAACGCGCTGCGATCAGGACCCCGAAAGCGAAACAGCCGTGCGTATGCGGTAAATGGCCAGAGACGGAGAATGGTTGTTGTTCTCGTTTTCTTCTTTTCAAAAGCTGTCTCTGTTCTTCCTCCTCCACGACCCCGACAGAAGACGCCTTGTTGCGCGGAGAAGCGTCCAAGCTGTGTGGAATTCTATTCTTTATTTGAACTGAATTGATCTTTGAGCTCCGTTGTAACTGGCCGGCCAGCTCCGGCGTCTTCGAAAACGGGAGGATATCTTTTTTTTCGTTTTTCCCCGACCTGCTGGCTTGTTAAGAGCTCGAGCGTGCATTTGCGCTTCGCTGAGCACTAAGGAGCAGGACCCTTGTTATGGACTGCGTGCAATGCGTCCAGATGTTGTTGCATACTGCTGCTGCTGCTGCTGCCCGATGAAGAAGAAGAAGAAGGAGGAGAAAACGGATGGTTGTTTTCGTTGCAGCCTTAACATGGACTCTTGGAAGAACATTTAACGTTGGAAGAATAGAAGAGACGAGAAGCACGCCATGACAGGGCGGCATTCGAAAGCTCCGGTGGGTCGATTTCAAATTCTGGAGGACCACCGCTTGGACGAGCACGCACAGCACTCGTTGGATTCCGGCAGGTTCGTTGATTTAGTCTGTGGCGCATATGCGGTGTTTATTATACACGGCGCGAATTTCTGAGTGTTGATGATGTCGGGATGTTTTGTGGCTCAAGGGCCAGAATATGGCCAAAAGAGCGCCCAGCAAGTGGTAACGAGTTGTAAATATTGCGGTAAAGGACGAAGTACAGATGTAACATCGCTTCTGGGAGGCCTAAAAGTGGGTCGCTGAATAATATATTAGATATATAACCATGCCCCGCCAGGTGTGCCGTGAACATAAAAGTAGTGAAGGGATGATAAACTAAGGGTGATGCAATCGTAATAGTGCGCGAGAAGCACTGTTGCCTCACCAAGGCCTTTGAACGCAAGGGCCCGTAAGGCGCTGTAAATGGTGTGCCGTCGCAGCCGCAGCCTTTGATGAGAGGCTGTACTACGTATCGCTTGGGTGTATAACCCTAAATATACTATGATCGTCTAAATATAGCATAGCTGACTAAATAAAACGCTAAACTAAAAGCTTCGCAAGAAAGCGTATCGTAAAACTCGTTACGGGAAGTGTGAAATACATCAAGAGAAACGCGGTCACTCGTAGTGCGTGTCACAATGAGTCGTAATATGCGTTGCTTCGACACCGCGAAATCCTTAGTGATAAAAGTATTCAGAGAATGATGGGCCAGCGCTAGCTTTCCTCAACGGAACTTTGGAGCAGTACAAGTAGGATTATAGACGTCCTGGAGTCAGCGTTCAATTGCGAGTGCACTGGGTTCGTTCCTTTTGGCAGCGGTTGTAGGTCACACCACTTAATTGTTTATAACATTGTTCAATAAATATGAGCGTAGGTCAGAAGTGGGCTCAATGTTCATTCTATGAGCGTAGGTCAGCACTGGGTTCAATGTTCATTCTATGAGCGTAGGTCAGAAAGTGGTTCAATGTTCATTCTGTGAGCGTAGGTCAGAACTGGGTTCAATGTTCATTCTGTGAGCGTAGGTCAGAACTGGGTTCAATATTCATTCTGCGACCCAGGTAGTTTCGACTGAATGCAGCCCTCAGGAACAGTTATCTGTGTCGCTTAGGGCATACACCACCGATCCCTAGTGCGATAACCGTGGAAGTTAATACGATGAAAGCATTACTTGAATGCCCCGCATACAGCGACGAGACATTTTGCCGTGAGCGCCAAGTAGACATGATTTGTCATGCTCCGCTAAGGTAACGCTACATCTTTGATTTTATATGCCTTTGCCCGTCAACAGAGCGGCGGCCCTTGTATTCATTGCTCGCATACGTTTCATCAACTGGCCTTCTGGGAAAGCTTTAACCACGGTTCGCTGCATGATAATGTTACGCAGTTGAAGGCGAAGACGTTTCAATGGCATATTCGGATGAATATCGACACCGTCTCACTCGCAAATGTCAATATAAGGTTATACTCGCACAGCTAATATTTTCTAGTTCCTTTTTCACGTCGGGAATCTCAAGTCCCTTCTTCATTGCAGAGTAGCACTACGGCGATCATGTGCCCGTCGTCGTCAAAAATGTCTGCCTCCAAAAAAAAAAAAAAAAAGAAAGGCGCTTCTCTCTCTGAATTTGCATAGTTTTCCCGCAATGATATAGGGACATAAAATGTTCAGTCTATTACACCCCGCAACAGTTCGTGACTACGTGAATTACGCTAACGGCTTGTCGTGCAACATGAACGTTTTATTTCTTCCATCGCTATCTCGCACAAACGCCCATAAAGTAAACACGCCCGCTTGCAGCGTCCGAAGCGCACATTGTAACCGGTGCAGTCAGTATATCACCTCGTGAAAAGTTAAACGGAGAAACGCTCGGTCGATCTAATGAGGTCGCCGTGTCCCATTACGGCAAACAATTCCACACCCGACTGTTAGACAATGACCGAATCAATATGTATACGCCCAGCAACAAAACGACGGCAAAGAAAGAAAGAGAGAGAGAGAGAGAGAGAGAGAGAGAGAGAGAGAGAGAGAGAGAGAGAGAGAGAGAGAGAGAGAGAGAGAGCAAAACACGATGGTTGCCAAACCAGAGGTTCGCTTAACGACGTGCTACAGGGATGATATCGAAATTCAGTCGACACGGTTGCGTAGCCCGGCCGTATACGACAGTGGTCACGTATGGCTTGGTTAGGGTGAGTATCCACGCAAGCGAGCGTTGTGTAGCGTGCTCGGCGACAGTTAGAATGGAGCTCGTCCCATCGGACATCACACGTACGCTGTAAACGCGTTCACTCGCTCGATTGTGATCAGTCTGATGTCACGTGAAGTCGATCCAAGCCGAAGGGCTTGGATCGACGATAGAGCACGAAGGGGTGAAAAAAAAGGCGTGACATGCATGACTTGCAAAAAATTGTAAGCAAGCGCATGCTACGCATACGCCCGACGAAGATGTATGAGCGAGATTATATCGTTTTTTTTTTTAAGCCTCACAAAATTGCTTGTCCCGTTTAACCAAGCAACCACTGCAAGAACCGTGCACGACATAGCAGGAGTGTTGTTAGCTGTGCTGGTTGGTGCAGGCCGGAGGGAATCGAACATTGCAAACGACGAAAGACCCAGCGCTGACTAACAGCACATCCTGTATTGCAAATCCGCAGCAATATATACGAAACGTCAATCTGCGCAGAAAACATAACGACACCCATTTCGCCACAGGCCACCGCTGCCCGTAGGTCATCAAACATTAAATGTGTGATAACCCGAGGAACGCCGCAGCGGCCTGTGATGAAATGGTTGTGGCGTTTTGCGCACACTTCGTTTCCTGCAGGCTATAACACATTCGATAGGTAGATGATATACATTAAGGAATGGTTGATAGTAAGTGTCGTGTCTGCCATCTCCCCTTAAGTATTGCCGTTTGCGATGTTCGATTCTCTTATGCATGACATTCAGTTGCAATTCAAGTCAATACAAACGTCAAGTCAATATAAACTCAACATATTTTTCAGACTACTTTTGTAATGGAAAGCCCAAGCCCGATTTTACATCAATTAGAATGTGAAGAACTTGTCCGCCTTTACTTCTGGCTGCTGAAAGCACATTGGTACGCAAGAAGAAATGAAATGTATTTTGCAGGAAACAGTTATTCAGTATATTAATGATTTAGTAATTGATATGCTGAACTAGCCGCGATTGAAATATCGCCTTTAGGGGAATCAAAAAAGCTACCGTGGTCTTTGGTTAAGCTCATCGCACATAAATCACAATTGTGAGGTATCAAAGAGGCGCGAACAAAAAACAAAAAGATTGGACGGTTAAACTACTCCAAATTTTATTAAACTGTCTCTATCCCTCTCGAATAACCAGTAAAACGTTTAAGCACAGAATCTAGTGCCACATCCTCTTCTTGTATATCTAAGTGTCTTCGACAAATTCCATAAGGTAAATAAAAAAGTATAAACTCACGGTTCAGGAGCCGTGGCACGGCGAAGCCGGGATCATTCTGAAAGGAAATAGAAGAACGATAGGTCATCAGACAAGCTTGGCATATTTCATTCGTTAATAAAGAGTAGATCAGTGCACGCGCGAGAGATTACAGAATGTGCGCAAGCTGAAGGCACGAGTGGGGCCCAAACACACGCGCACAACTGTAATTTAATTAAAGGAAAATCAGACATCCGCCCGTTCGTAGCAGTTGCTACAAAGGAAACGCATGCGAGTTCCTCGAAAGAAAATCCCCACAGTTGAAGAAAAATTCGTCCTGGTCCGGCACTCGAATCCGGGACCACCGCCTTTCCGCGGCAGCCGCTCTACCAACTGAGCTAACCTGGCGGCTAGCAGATGGCAGGGCGAAGTCGAATTCACCAACAACTCGAAACAAAGGCAAGAGTTTTGACGTAATAGTTGGATGCAGTAGTTGGCAATAGTTTGACGTAACGGGTGGATGTCTGATTTTCCCTTAATTAATCACTACTGTGTACCTTGCGAGTTTCCGCCAAACTATTACGTCAGACTGCTAATTTAGTTACGCTAGGCGCAACGCAAGACATCAGAGATGCAGCTGCGAGGCCACCCTCAGTGAAACAGCACCAAAATATTGTCTTTAGAAACAAAATTAGACTTTAGAAACACGTCCAACAAACTAACCCACGCTCTCGCTTCGCTGACACGCGAACGATGCACAATACTTCTATAAACGAATCCTCATTCACTGAAACAAAATTTGACGTTTCGTTAGGGACGAATCAACGTTACTAATACACCGCGAATGGTCAATACTTTGACATTTCTGACTTTGGCACTGTCTATTTCAAATTTACCTCCTTATTAAGTGAACAACTCAGAATCGCAAGTACAACGCCAAACTGCATTACAGCATGACAGGGGATTGACGTGGCAGGGAAACAAAAGCGGCGATTCTGACGTTGCAATTGCTAAATAAATTTCGCGGAAAACTTCCGCATTCAGAAGGGTAGTTTATTTTTGGAAGCAGCAATTCGCAGCGCAAATCCAGCGTCTGCTATATTTGAGCCGAGAGAGACAGACAAGTTGGGTAATAATTATCGCTTACAATATAATCAGACAAACCCACCAACAGCACCTACACGCACGGACACCGTATATACACGAACCAGATATGTTCACAAAGTGTCATTAAGACCTTACAAAAGCCTTTACGAAAATTTTGTTCCGTTCCAAATGACTTCCCGTTGCACTGAAGAGACATTCAGCTTAAGTGCGATTGAATGTCATGGACAATTTTTGAAGAGGCTATGGTTTTCAAGAATACCAGAAGCACTTCGGTTGCCCGTGAAACAAGAACGTTCCGCGAATTGAGCTGCAAATGTGCCAAATGCTGTCCAAAACGTGGCGCATCTATTCGGAGATTTTCTTTCCTCTTTTGCCGAGGTAGCACGAGAACGCCACCAACATTTTTTTTTTCTTTTCCAGCAATCTACGGCTCGTTTCTTGTCCTACAGTGCTTCCTGGCATAAAATGAGAGAGAAATCCTATTGGCCGGAATGTGAAGGAAGGAATGAATCAGGAGAGTGCGTCGCGAAGCACAACTGAAGCCGAGCGAGCTAGCCGAACACGAGATCTTCACGTCTAAGAGCGCGGTAGGTTTTAGCAATCCCGCTGGGGAAGGCAGCCAAATATGTGCGCGCCGGTTAAAAGTTACCGGGAACCAAAAGTTCCTGGCCAATACGGCGAGTTCCAGAGGTCACGTGTTAGGCCGATCCTGCTGGCGAAAGATCAAAGGGCATGGCTTTTCTCGGGGAGTTGGCTTGGCAAGGTTCGCTGCAAGACCCAATGCTCTATTGATCCTACGGTTTATTTCTATGCGCCGTGTTGGCCGGCGTAGAAGTATTCGCCTACATGCTGCTCTGCAAAGGAGGGAAAGAGGGGAGAGAAACGCCCTAGAAGAAGGAGGGCAGAGGAAAGCGAGATGCAAGAGTAACACAACTTGACAATTTAATTTCACTTTTGACGTCTTGAGCGATTAAAATTTTGAGTCCAACTTGTTATCCTGATTTCACTGAGTCCAAATGACAGCTAGAGCTCTGACAGGCAGCCAGTGGATCAAAGGTCATCAAACAAAAAAATTGAGTGCTTGGCGTTGGTCTGGTGGAAAGTGCCAGGTACCTAACACGCGCTTAAGCGTGAAAAGGCCGAGATAAAGCATTTCCGTATTTGTGCGGTACATTTGTCGCCTATACACCACGTATTTGTCATGGTTTTCAGTGCATGCTTGCATGTTGTGCTTTACCGGTTCCACTGCAGCGTGCGACTTGTCGTAACACAGACTCGTATAGTTCCCCCAAAGGCGGACAGACTAGACGATATCAGAGTGTCTCTACACGTAATTCGAACCCGACCCGGCGGCTTAATCGACGAAACCAAAGCATCATTCACTGCCGCCTCGCAGTAGAATAGGTGTTGCGGCGGACGTCTCTCTCGAGATGGAGACATCCATCAGCCACCGTGCACGCGCCAATGGCGCCGAAGAACGGGAAGCGACGAGGCCGAGGCCACACCCAGAAATCATCCTCTCCCAGGGCCGGTTTTACGTTCTCCCTTCGCCATAGCCGTCTCGGGGCGCGCTGAACCAGTGCCGAAGGGAGGAGGCAAAGTTCGTCCACGTGTCAGGATTCTGGCCTCCGCCGTTCACGGTGCCACTTTCAAGCTAGAGTGCTTAGACTGATACAGCATTCTTTCAACACTTTCGTTTCGTTAATTTTGCACTAATAGGCTGTGTTTTAGAAGAGAAAATGAATGCCGAATTCCGATGTTTCGAGTTGCGCGCCTGTGCCCCGGCTCTGTTACGTCAGCCTGACGTCACGAAATTTGAGGTATTTTCTTTCGCATTTGGATCGTTGTGGCTCAGTAATAAGTGATTCCTTGCAGCTTCCCAACCTCAATCTTTGGTTCGTTAGAACACAATGTGGCCCCATTTTTCTTGATAGAGAAACCTACCGGGCGCGAGACGCCGTCGAAATCAGTGACGTCACAGCTATTGCGTTTTCTCTGTCAGCACGTCAGAATTACCAAGCCTTTTCTAACAACAAGCGCTGCTTTGTTGGTACCGTGGGAAAGGTAGTAAATTACCTAGCAATTTACTAATACAGATATGCAAGAATACTTTACCGTGACAGCAGTTATACGGACGCTTGAAGCGCATCATGCGGTTCCATTCATGCGGTTCCGCTGTCAACGGCGCATGCGCGACTGGCAGGCGGACGCTTAAAATAGTCTTCAGAGGAGACGCTTGGTGCGTTTGGCTGCAAACGTAGTGTTTCTCACAATATTACTTACAGGTGAATCTGGCGCCACCGTCTATGGCTGTTTCGTAAAGGGCAATGTGCCGTCATGGGAATGATGGTATACGGGTGATGATAGTCCTGTGTTGGCTGCAGTGTTGAGCAAGGCTTCACCCAAAGCGTGGATATGGCTGCACTGCTAATGCGTACTTCAAAATCTTCATGAAAGGTTTTACTTCATCCGTATTACACGCTTCAAAGGAGTTTTCTCAGCTGCAGTGCATCACCAAGCGAAGAAAAGCGAGAACAGACGACAAACTCTCCAAAGCGAAGGCAGATCTCGTCGTCTGCGGCATCTCCGGCATCTACGAAAGTGTGTTTGTCTCTCATACTCAATAAAGCCTCGGTACTGTCCTGCACGACTTTGGTTGCCCTTGTCGGAGGCATCTGAAACGGTAGATCGTATGTGCCATTTCTTCACGCGTTAAGGAGACACTAAAAGGCAGTATTCAATTAAACTATATTGGAAATTTACACTTCTGGTCACCGTTACGGTGAGCACGGGTTTATAGGAGAGCCAGAACAAAAGAAACACAAGACATATGAGGCGATGCCTCATTGAAGTCAGCGCACTACATCGTCCGGCGACGTCATGAATTTCCAATGTGCGCACTGACTGGGTTCTTAAGCAGGTGAAGGTAGTTTACTAGCTCGCAAAACAAAGTTTTTTATTATTTTTTCAAACGCTTTCTTGAGTTGCACTCTGTAATCGAAGCGCCGGTATCGTCATTGTGAAATCACGGCTTTCAAGATTCTATTTCTCTGTCTTATTGGCATAGTTTCTGAGCGGTGAAAAAAGAAAAGTTATCAGAGATTCCACGGTAAAGCCTTCGGTGCCGTAAGAATGCCAACGTAATGCTTCTTTATTCATCAGCAGTTAACGAGACACGAGCGGAATCGGTCGACGCGTCCTATAGACGTCCCCAGCATAGCCGATCGGCGCCAACTTCAAGTTGCCGATAGCCTCCCGTCTTTCATCTGTGTACTCTTTGGCTTACCAAAAAGGTTCGTTGTCGTGAATCTGACGGTAAAACTTAAAAACAGAGCTTAGTAAAAGTTAAGGACGTGGCTCGGTAAAAGTTGAGAACGCAACTTAGAGACGTTAGGAACCTGACACTGTAAAAGTTTAGAGCGCGACATTGTAGAAGTTAAAAAAAAAAAAAAAACGTGACAGTGTTAAAACTAAAAACGTGACTCGGCAAGCGCTAAAGCAAGTCACAGACGACATACAGCCGAATTTCTTCACAACGCGACAGTCCAGGTGAATAAAACTAAAAAAAAAAGAACAGAAGCTTGACTCTTCCTCTTAATTGAATGTAGACAATAATTCGGCCCTTGATTCATCGACGCCGCAGCGAAAGCGGCCTTGCAAAACACTGCGCGATACTGGGCAGGGGCAGCTATTAGACGCGCGCACCGCTTCACTCGTTGTGTAAACTCAACCGACGGCCCAGGCAGTACGGGATCATTTTTTCTCCGCCCGCTTTCCGAGACATCCATTGACCGCGCGCTCGCCGCTCCTAACACCACCAGCCCGGCAGCGGTGCGGTCCAGCGGTAGCCGCGACGTGAGGTAACGACAAAACGAGCAGTGGGGGCTGCAGACCGCAGGTCGGCATTGCAGTTGACGCTGCGGGTCGCCAGTTGTGGCCTCAATACTGCCCGGGGGGGGCCGCTTATGTACCGGACGTGTCCGACTGCCTGCCACGTTGATTCTTTTGCACCTTTGTTTATAATGTCAGGCCGGTCACGTATTCCAACGCGAAACAGCAGTTTCCGCCAGAGCGGTTCCCAGCTGCCGGGTAGTTTCTGCGTTAAAGCTGTATGCCAGGGAGCCCCATGCGTGGAGTCGAAGTCACGTTAGAGCTTCTTTTTTTCTTTTTATGTGCGTCTGTGTATTGGTGTATGTGTGTTGAATGTTATATGTAACTTTACTGAATGTTTACTGGCGTTTCCTCTCCTACAGAAAGAGGGATAAGAGACAGCAGGTCATAAAGCCCGGCAAAGGATCTTGTTTGCCTTGTAATTCAGTCGAAAGCTAACAATGCATTGAACATAACACACTAAGGAGTTTCGGAAATAGGTTCCCAAGCGGTTTCACGTAACCAAGCACCCTAACTTTCTTGATGGCCGTTAGCGTAATCTTATTGTACTCTCCTTGTTTTCCTTTGTACGACTGATCGATAGCGTCCCGTAACTTTCCGTCTTCTATTTCTAAAACAACCTACTGCGTGCCTTGAAACCACTGAAGAAAAATACAGTAACACTAAACATTAGGTAGCAAGGTGCTAACAGACGTGGTGCCAACTCAGTTTAGATTAGCAAGAAATCCGTCACATGCATTTGTCTCTATAGGCATTCGGTGGTAGAGGGTTCATTATTATAGAAGAAATCGAATAAAAATTCTCGTTTAGATTTTGAGCCGAATGCTCAGCCTGAACAAGTCAGTGTGATATCACTGGTTCCAAAAGCATTTCCTTGCGAAACCCGAATCTCGTTCCATCTTCCGTGCGTGGGCTGGTGTTGCCCGCCCTGAACCTGCCATATGTGCCGCTGAAATGTCAATTCTGAAACTACAGTCGTCCCTCTCGATAGAGCGTTCCTGCCACTGCAGAACTACTTCCTAGCACAGCTTTGCCCTGCCTTGCGCAACGTATCATATACGCCACGCTTATTGAATACCTCAAAACTCTGATTTAATTTCTTGTCACAGACGCCAGACAACAGACAACGGCTGGAGGCTGACGGCGAGTAGTATACCTGCCCGTCGGCTTAATCTGGCACTGCTGAGGCAGAAGAATCCGCTCCTCCACCAAACTGTCGGGGATATCTTGATGGTCGCAACAGGTCAGCGAGCACGATTCAGAAAGACCAGCGTAGCCAGACGAAGTATTGCGCAGTGAAGAGCCGCGGAATTCGGTTTCTTCACTACCACGGGAAGCCTAACGCATAGACTATCGTAGATTATTTTTTTCTGGTGCGCGGTAGAGTCTTCAGCGGTGGATAGTTCGGAAAACAAATGACTATTTAATTACTATGCTAATTAGGCTATAACTGGGGTTTCCCGGCCTTTCTTTGTCTCCATTTCCAGAAGTAAACGTTAACTAGCTAGGTCGAACTTTTTCTTCACGTGGAACTGTATTCGGGGCATTACGTGGATAAGTTCGCAGTCATCGTTCGTGTGCCTTTAATATTAATCTTAAATGCCTCTTCAACGTGTTCCACGGTAGCGGCGGGCAACTCCCCGATTCTTCCGCAATTATGTTCAGCCCAACAAGCGAAAATATGGCCGTGATCTCTATCTCCGTATTCTCAACTTACAGCTGCGATCGAGCAGGCTCGTCTTACTCGCAAACGAGTCCAGCCCTGGAAAAGAAAATGTTCAAGGGACCCGAGAAAAAGACAAAATAATATAAAAAGAGCACGAATCTCTCCTCCTGCCAAACACACATATCGCTTCTTGCTGGAGTACGCTGTTATTTGAGGCGCATCAATTGAGAGATGTGTAGATAGATAGGGAGTATAGGAAAGAAGATGTCAGTCGGAAAAGCAGGAGGATGGAATGGGGCATGGGGGGGGGGGGGGGGGGCTGCTGCAGACGTGAAGAGAGTTAAACGAAAATACTTAGCACTGTGCGGAAGTGAAGTGGGTGTTGCCGGTGAACTGCTATAATGAAGAAAAGAATAAGAAAAGAATCATGAAAAATGTGAACTGAACGGTGTGCCTTTTGAGGGCACACAAAGAGAGGTAATTGTTCGCCTCCGGCGAGAGAAGAGATTAAAAAAAAAAAAGGACTAGGAAAGAAAGAATCCTCGGGATGATCGCGTTTCCTTGAAGAGCGTAGGAAAGGCAGGGTGGGGCGATGTTTGCTGCACACAATGCGGTGGGGATGAGTCACAAAGAATAACGAGCACGTGCGCTAATCACTGTACAGAGCAACGCGCAAGAGAACCGTAGCAGAAGGAAGTTGAGGCCATGAGGCGCGAGTAGCGTCGCAGGAGAATAGCAAGGGGCTGGGAACGCCCTTCGTGCCTGTAATCCTTAACGAACAATTTGCTCAAAGTTGCCCGGTCAGCTATAATAAAGTGCGGAATCGGCGATATACACACAAACTAGTCAAATCAAATCAATGCATGCATGGTGGGACAACAACAAATCAAATCAAATGAGGGGTTTACATCCGCGAAGAAGCACACTGGTTATGAGGGACGCCGCATTGTGTACACTGGGTTGAATATATGAATACAAATCAGCACCTGTTACCTGTAGCCGCTTCTATCTATCTATCTATCTATCTATCTATCTATCTATCTATCTATCTATCTATCTATCTATCTATCTATCTATCTATCTATCTATCTATGTATCTATCTATGTATCTATCTCTCTATCTATCTCTCTATCTATCTATCTCTCTATCTCTGTCTGTCTGTCTGTCTGTCTGTTGTCTGTCTGTCTGTCTCCGCGCTCACTGGCGTAGAGCTTTTTCTCAGCCATTTTCAATGCTGCAGCGAATTTCGACGAAACAAGAGCATACACACACACGTGCCTATCTTCCGGGGTAAAGCCCAACTCCGCTCCGGTTAGGAATGGGAGGAACGACAGCTCGCCCCCTTGCCACTGAGGAATCCCCGGGATGCCGAAGACGGCAGCGGGGCTGGAAACGGGAGACGACACGAAACGACAACAGAAACGGCGAAGAACAAAGGAGTGACTTGGCTCTCGGCAAATCAGATAATAGAAGTAGAGATTAAGATCTGCCTCGCATAGGAGATGCCGCATTCCGATCCCGTAGCAGATTAGGAGGGGGCCACGCACGGCGTCCCTTCAGTCGCTGAGAAACGAGTGCTTCTGCGAACTTGCGCAGGTACAGCGAAAGAAGTGTCCAGAGGAGGACGGGGTTGGGGCGCGGCGACGAGACGTCGCCTGCCGGAAATTGGAAGCCGCCGACGCTGCAGCGCGACAACAAAAGACTTTAAACGCGACGTTTCTTCAATCTCGCCCGAGATGACCGAGGTAGACAGGGGAGAAATATACACATATATTCCGGGGTGTGACGAGCCAAAACCCCGATATGACTATGAGGCAAGCCGTAGTGTGGAACTCCGGATTACTTTTTACCATCCGGGGTTCTTAAACGTGCACCCGATGCACGATACGCCCCCCCCCCCCCCCCGCTCTTTTCTTTTTTCATTTCGCCCCACCTCGACACCCCTGGAAATACGGCCACCGAGGCCGAGGTTTTATCCCGCGACCTCGCGCTTATAGAAGCGAAGGCCACTACGACACCACAGCGGGTCGCAGGAGGATGGAGACACGAGGTCATCGAAAGTGGTCGAAGTAAAGACGTATCGTGTTCTTGCCAACGTTTCGATTAGGATTCCTCAACCCGAGGAATTTTGGAATGCATCATGTAACCGCGTAAACGACAACGGACGAAGAAAGAAACACACAAGACAGCTGCGTGAACTTCAGTTCCGCGCTTGAAGTTTCGGGCTTGAAGTTCCGCCCTTGTCGTTTGCGCGGTTGCATGATGCATTCCAAAATCGACCACCAACTAGCCCGCCTCTCCCTGTTAAACCCGAGGAAGGCAGGTTCTTTTGTCTAACATCCTTCGTTCCAAAGATCGTTTGTTTGAGCACTGTTGTTCACTTTAAACCTGTCGGTGGTAGCATCCCGACCTAGTGCCAATTTAGCGGAAAGCAGAAAGTAGTTTGGATGTTCGTCTCTCTAATAATGTATGTAATGAATGTATACAATACCAATACATTTTTGGTATTTAATTCTGGAACGCTATTCCGTTTGTAATAAAAATAGCACTTAATTCTACTAATGCACTAGAAGAAGATTATTTAAAACAATTGACAGCTAGGTCCCTGACGTAATCAAAGCTTTAAGATAAATGATTGATTTGGATTTTTGCATGTGTATATTTCAGAAATGGAAATAATCAGAAGAATAAGAATGGGCTGGGGTGCGTTTGGCAGGCATTCCCAAATCATGAACAGCAGGTTGTCATTATCCCTCAAGAGAAAAGTATATAATAGCTGTGTCTTACCAGTACTCACCTACGGGGCAGAAACCTGGAGGATTACTAAAAGGGTTCTACTCAAATTGAGGACGACACAACGAGCTATGGAAAGAAGAATGATAGGTGTAACGTTAAGGGATAAGAAAAGAGCAGATTGGGTGAGGGAACAAACGCGAGTTAATGACATCTTAGTTGAAATCAAGAAAAAGAAATGGGCATGGGCAGGACATGTAATGAGGAGGGAAGATAACCGATGGTCATTAAGGGTTACGGACTGGATCCCAAGGGAAGGGAAGCGTAGCAGGGGGCGGCAGAAAGTTAGGTGGGCGGATGAGATTAAGAAGTTTGCAGGGACAGCATGGCCACAATTAGTACATGACCGGGGTTGTTGGAGAAGTATGGGAGAGGCCTTTGCCCTGCAGTGGGCGTAACCAGGCTGATGATGATGATGATGTGTATATTATGTGTTCCTTTCAAAATACGTTTGTACATTGCATATTTGAGTGTATATTTGATTCGATTATACTGTTTTATTGTATACTTGATTTTACATATGATCAAGATACTATATTTCATTGTCCAATTTGCCGCTGTAAAACATAATTTCTTCCACACAAGCTACCCAAGAACTATATGGGTCCACTCAGCCTCCGCAAGCTTTGTGTAAAAAAAAAATGTATATCAATCAATCAGCGAGTCAATAACACTAACACGAATGCGAGATGGTAAGCCAACAACACAAACTCGGGAACACGTTTCACGTAGTAATTAGTCTAAAGAAAGAATAATAAAAAAGAGAAAACACGGAATGGTACATCTCACATACGACGAAACACACGACACAAACATCTGCTTTAATGCGTCAGCGTATCAGCGTTCGCCGCTCAGTCAAATGGGGGCCCGCGGCGGCACACGCGAGAAGCGGCCGAGCCTGGAAACAGGAAATTCTACTCGCCAATTCCTTAATTGCTGCGCGATAGAGACGTGGTTGGCTGCAGAGTAACCCCCCACCCCCCTCATCTTCTTCGTCACGAAGTTTCTATCCGCGATCAAAAGCAGCAGGCTTATACCTAGGACAGGGCGACGCACAAAGCTCGCCAAGCACCGCTCCACGAAACGCCATCCGCTTTGATTCGCACTGCCCGCACCAAATCACTTTCTTAATGAGTACAACATTTGCGTGATGGCGATTGCGGGCGCCTGCCACGATTCTCCATCGCCGCCGTAGTCGCCGCCGTAGTCGCCGCCGTCGTCGCAAAGCGTTGTGGTAGAGACGTCGGCGGTCTCCCATATACATTGGTCCGAAATTTCGCTCAGATTGACTGCTCAATCAAAAAAAAACTGGACGCCCGGTGCGACACAGGATTCTTTCTTTCTTTCTTTCTTTCTTTCTTTCTTTCTTTCATTCATTCATTCATTCATTCATTCATTACCGCGGGGTGTCTGCCACGCGCCGTTGCGCAATTTCTCTGCTTTCCCGGCGGCTTCCGACGTGACAGAAGTTCAACACGCTTTGATTGCGCATTGCGCCGTTTATATATTTTTCGAAGGTTATTGCGTTATTAGACGCGAAACGGTTGATGAATGAGTCGGACGTCTAAAACGGGAAAACGTGAAAGTGAGAACCATTGGGACGTGCATGAACGCACCAGAGAGGAGGAGTACGAGACACAGGATGACCTGTCGCTGTCGCTGTTGTTGTTGCTTTGATTTTGTTGTTGTCAAAACACGATGCAGTCGTGTTCTACGCGAACCGTAACAAGGTGCCGTGGTCGAAGGGGCGCCATGACTGCCCACGGCGGTGCCGGCATACTAAAATATATATATATATGTATTTAATAAACGCGAGTAATTGGAACGGTGTTAATTCTCAAATTTTTCGTACGTCGGCACACCGCCGTGTATATACGCTCTCGGGGTCGCTTTCGATCGCGGACACCCCGTTGCAGCTCGTATCGAACGCGACTGTACATATTCAACAAAGGTATCGGCCTGCTCAGGAATAGGCACAGTACCTCGACTACACGAAATGAACAAAACGAATACGTTAAAGTCATTCGGAATAACACCGAGCTTTCAGTTGGCATGCTGATCATTTCGAAGCGGCCTGCAGAGGGGAATATAACTTGCATTGCGGTGTGTTCTCAGTGGAACATATGTGTGAAGCTTCGCCGCGTGCAGTCGCGAATAAAAGTTTGCAGACCACATACGTCATCAGGAAAAAGAAAGAATTAAATGCCTTCTAACACAGCTCCACAATTAGCCTAAAATCACCTCAATATATTGCATTTGTCGAGCACGCCTACGTAGGCTGTATCTTCAGATTCGAGTCTATAGCATTCCTAAGCTGCGTCGAAGAAAAACGTTTCTTGTCCCCATTCCTCTTCAAACTTTGGCTCGCGAGATTTACAACGTCTACATCGAGACCAATTACTCGTACTGTACTTAATGCGCATACGTAGTGTGTTGTGTTAATATTACCACCTGTCTACTGAGTTCCTCCATCACAGGCAACAACTTTTGCTGCGGTCAAGGGTATCGGGACTTAGCCGTCTGTTTTGATTTTGTTTTTCTCACGACGCACTATCGTTTACCTGTACCCTCCGTAGATCCTCGGCCATTGCATGCCGCCCGACGTGGTTTCCACTTACCTAATTATTAATTCATTTACTTCAAGGCCGCGCACTCTTACTTTCCTCCATCTCAGCTTCAATTACCGTCGCGTTCTCCACGACATGATTATCATCTGTCGCCAAAAGATTGTCAAACTATGCAAACCGTTCAGTATTGACGACAATATAAGCGTACAGGATAAAGTGGATTTGAAAAGAGAGAGCCTTGAAGTGACAGAAACGTAGCCCACGTATACCATGTCAGTAGAAGAATAAGAAAAGCGCCATGAGTAAACGTGGGCGTAAGCAACAAGAAAGCTCACGTCAGCAGGAACCGTCCATGTTTCCAGCAGGAGTAATACGGAGAAAGATGTTTTGATGTACGAAAAACAAAATGTATTTAATTAAATTCTGGGGTTTCACGTGCCAAAGCCATGATTTTATTATGAGGCCCGCCGTATAGCGGAGGACGTCAGATTAGTTTTGACCACTTGGAGCTCTTTAACGCGTACCTAATGAACGGTACACGGGCGTAGCTTGAATTTCAGCCCCATCTAAATGCAGCCGCCACGCCCGGGATTCCATCCCGCGACCTCGTGCTTAGTAGCGCGACGCGATAGTCTTAACGCCTCCTCAGCGGATACATAAAAAAGCAAGATTCAAACGTGTTCTACACTTAAGACAAGTGCTGAATATTTCGGGTACCCGAACTAAGGCGGCTTAAGAATAGCAGTTGACGCGCCGTTACAGAAGGAAGAAAGAAAAAGGGGGACATAACAAAACAAGAAAATAAAATTTCTATTCGTGTAGCGTCACTCACGTTCTCTACATAATCATTCGTCTTGTTAGTCTATAGTTAAGCCTCACTAATTAAAAAGGCCGGACAGTCCTTCTTACTCGTGCTAATGTACAGTGTCGTCCACTCTTAGTCAGAATGCCGCTCCGTGCTGCCGGCGCTCCGCGGGGCGCCTCTGTCGGGCGCCGAAGAAATTATTGCGCAGGTGCAGTGAGAGCCGCAGGCGGGGCTTCGCGCGTCGACTGCTACAGTGCGTCCTGTATTGCGGTGAAGTGGACTTCAAATTTGCACTGCCTCCGCAGAACGCCGATGGGAGAAACGGTTCTGAATAAACAAAAGACTGCTGAGAAGCCTATCAGCTGCTTTTATCCCGTTGCAGCAACCGTAGCAAAGTTTCCTGCGTGCCTGGAGAAGTTGAAACACACAAATAAGCATGCCGGGGAGGAAATGCGCGCCGCGTAATATTCGAAGCTTTATACTACTGCTGCAGCACTACGATCCGCCAACTTTATTTAATTTTTGGCGTCTTGCTGAGTAGCTCGTAATAAGTGTTAGCAGACGACTGCTGTTGTCTGCTGAAATCTCGGCGCAACGAAAATTAATCGGAGCGGAATAGTAATAGTGGAGGTGGAACTACATTTTCAGTCTCCTATTTTACCTTGCCACAGATAGAGCTAGATGGTCAGGTAGACTCATCAGCGTTTGAAAACAGTCCCTAAGGTTTACCAGGACCTAAGTCTTCAGCTTTGCAAGGTTTTAAGCAGTTGCTGAGAGGATATTTATTAAGGCGATAGCGTTTAATTGTTCCTACTAGCGTCCGTCCGTTATATTTTAGGTCGCGTGACCTTAATATCATGCGACATCACGGTGCAGCGCGTCGTGATGTCACATGATCCCTCTGCCACGCTTGCGCCAGCTGTTCTTCTCATCTGTCACGAAAGGAATTCAAGCGCGGCCAATTCAACTCAGTGGAATGAGTCGCAAACGGCTTTCGCCTTCCCGTAGTTAATGAACATATATGTGCCTCCAACGAATTTTACAGTTCACAGGTGGCCGTAGGAAAATATGCCGTACTGTGTTCCCGCTAAGGTCCAAATATGTGGCTGGCGTATTGAAGCAGGACATATTGAATCGGGTATGTGGACAATTTAGTCAGCCGCCTTTCAATCTGCTTCTAACACTTCCATCAGGGCTTTCGGATGAGCGCTAAAAGCATAACCTTTCCTTCGGTTTAACGTGACAGTGCAACTTCCCGGTTGCAAAATTTCTATGACGAAGGTTATCTAAAGACGTAAACCGTCAAGTCACCCAACTGTCTGCCGCCGAGTGCAACTGCTTTCGCGAGTCATTCCGCGATTAAGACTACAAGGACGTTGCCGTATCACCACTGCGGCCCAAAATGTGATTCCCGCCTGTCTAGACCGTGAGCGCAGGCACGTCTGGTCGCTTCAATATTTTCTGCTTGTGGGCCGCACTAAACCGAAATGTCGAGAGTGCCGGAGGACGAAAGACCTGTAGATTTCTGTGTCAGAGAATGCTCACTGCGATAAAGAATACTCAGAGATGTGTAGTACTGCAGCTACGACTACTCTGCAACGAGTCTTCGACTCTACTCAACAACGACCTTTCCGCAACATTTTTAAACTTCGATCCTATTGTATGGGCAACTAATATTCACCATTGGTAAACGAGTGCTCCCATCTTACGTGATCTCGGTGGACTGAATATCGACACTGAATAGGCATGAAAAACTGCGGAGATATTGTCTGAGTCTAATATGAACACTGCAGCAAGGTACTCGCGCAATAACAAAAACAAAAAACAGGCAAATGTATATACCAATATGCTTTACTTCGCAGATATGCACAAAAAACAACAACATAAGAAGCTTATTATTAAGAACATGAAAACGAAGCAAGTTCCCGAATACAATTCTTTTGTTAGCTCAGAAGAAAAAAGAATGGCAAAAAAAAAAGAACAACATAAATAAGGCAGTCTGGAACCGACGGTCAAGCGAGGCGCGCTACCTTGCAGCCCGTCTCGACGCAAGCGCGACGCTGAGTCGTACCCTTCATGGCCTAGTAGCGCGTAACATCACCGCCGGCATCTACGACAGCTCTCATCCGGCCAGGAAGGGAGTTGTAGAGCGATGTGCATAGGTCAACATTGGCCCTTAATGTTTCCCACTGCTCTTGGACTGCTCTCCACAATTGGTCTGCCGACAAACCATGCAGGTTTTGACCCGACAACGCAACTTTGATGTTCCCCCACAGGTTCTCGATGATGTTGAGGTCTGGTGATTGTGGAGGCCAATCCATCACAGCAATTTCCCGGTTCTGCAAATACGAGGCAACCCTCTTGGATGTGTGTATTGGGGAGCGGTCGTGTTGAAGAACGAAGTCCATGTCAGGGAACGGGCCGTCTAACAGAAATGGCAAAGCCACATCGTCCAGTATAGAGAAGTAGCCCTCCGACGTGAATCGTCCGGGTATTCGGACTAGAGGTCCAAGGCCATCCTTCGTCAGGGCGCCCCATACAGTCACAGAACTCCTCCCACTTGCGGCAACTCGTTGTATGAATTCCGGCATATACCTGCAAGAAAGATGGAGTGCAGGTACTATATTTTTGTTTGCTTTGTTGCCGTGAAGAAAACACTGTGTTCTAGTGTCGTAGATGAAGTAATTGTCTTTTGCTACAACGCACTTGTTTCATGTAATAGCATGCCAATTTGTTATATGCATACATTTGTTATGAGAAATATACACCAGCCATCCGAAACCGATTTTCAAGGAAGGGATGCTTCTGAAGGCATACTATGTATTAATTTTGTTGAGTCTGCAAACGGATCTTGTATTCCTACCAGCTAAGACAATTACCACAAGCAAATGAAAAAAATAATGGCTTGGCTGCTTTTTTAGCGACACCGTCTTTGCGTCAGTCGGCTGCGCTGTCAAGTGGCTGAGAAATAATGAAAAAAATTGAGAATTGACGTGCATTTAAACAGTTATTTTATTGAAGATGTCATTAGCAAACTTGGCAAGTATCAATTCTGAATGCTGCCTACACGCTTTAACCTGCACATGTGCATTCTTGACCTGTAGGTTAGCGCGAGCACCTTGTGCACGGAAAAGTATTGCCCTCCAAGCAGTGCACAATGCATAACACAAATTTTTTTACGCTGCCCGTAATCAACAACTTGTTGATAAGACAGTGGTCAAAATCGGAACTGGTTGCGCGCAACTGTATTCAAGCTTGTTTTTACTAGCTTTATAAACATACACCTAAGCCGGACACATCGATCAGTCTTTGCCCGATGCGGTTACAAAAAATGAGCTGCGGCGCATTTGAAAACTACATTACGCAAAGTATACCCATTCATCAGAACGCTAAATTGCAAGCTGAATAATGCTCCTCAAACGTTTTTCAAAATTTCCACCCATTAATTTATAAGAAAGGTTTAGGAACAAAACCACATACCTCGTGTTGATGGGGCGCCAGACTCGAGATCTTTGGTCCCATCTAGTGGAAAAAGTAGACTCGTCTGTGAAGACGACGCTCTTCCAGTTCTCAACCGACCAATCCGCATGGTCTTGGGCAAATTGCAGGCGTTTAGCCTTGTTTTGAGCACGCAGCAGCGGCTTCTGTGCAGCAGTTCTGCTCTTAAGTCCAGCTTCGTAAAGGCGGCGCTTGATTGTAGTGGCAGAAACATGTTTCAAACCCAGCTCCACTTGCAGCTCCCGTACAGACATCTTTGGGTTATCCACCACGGCAGCTACTAGCTGTCTATCTTCTTCATCTGTTGTCACTCTGTGACGAGGCTGCCGAGGGGCATCCTGAAGCCTGCCTTCATTCCGGTATGCATTAATTATTCTATTCACTGTGTCAATTGCACGATTGGTTTCTGCTGCAATTCGTTTCTGCGAATAGCCCCTGAGACTTAAGTCGACAATCAGCCGCCTTTCGTCCTCCGGCACTCTCGACATTTCGGTTTAGTGGGACCCACAAGCAGAAAACATTGAAGCGACCAGACGTGCCTGCGATCTCGGTCTAGACAGTCGGGAATCACATTTTGGGCCGCAGTGGTGATACGGCAACGTTCTTGCAGTCTTAATCGCCGAATTACTCGCGAAAGCAGTTGCCCTCGGCGGCAGACAGTTGGGTGACTTGACGGTTTACGTCTATAGATAAACTTCGTCATAGAAATTTCGCAACCGGGAATTTGCAGTGTCACGGTAAACCGAAGGAAAGGTTATGCTTTTAGCACTCATCCGAAAGCCCTGATGGAAGTGTTAGAGGCAGATTGAAAAGCGGCTGACTAAATTGTCCACATACCCGATTCAAGATGTCCTGCTTCAATACGCCAGCCACATACTTGGACCTTAGCGGGAACACAGTACGGCATATTTTCCTACGGCCACCTGCGAACTGTAAAATTCGTTGGAGGCTCTTAGATGTTCATTAACTGCGGGAAGGCGAAAGCCGTTTGCGACTCATTCCACTGAGTTGAATTTGCCGCGCTTGAATTCATTTCGTGACAAATGAGAAGAGCAGCTGGCGCAACCGTGGCAGAGGGATCATGTGACACCACGACGCGCTGCACGGTAATGTCACGTGATATTAAGGTTACGTGACCTAAAATGTAACGGACGGACGCTAGTAGGAACAATTAAACGCTATCGCCTCAGTAAATATCCTCTCAGCAACTATTTAAAACCTTGCAAAGCTGAAGACTTAGGTCCTGGTAAACCTTAGGGATTGTTTTCAAACGCTGATGAGTCTACCTGGCCGTCTACCTCTATCTGTGGCAAGGTAAAATAGGAGACTGAAAATGTAGCTCTACCTCCACTATTACTATTGCGCTCCGATTAATTTTCGTTGCGCCGAGATTTCAGCAGACAACAGCAGCCGTCTGCTAACCCTTATTACCAGCTACTCAGCAAGACGCCAAAAATTTAAAAAAATGGCGGATCGTGGTGCTGCAGCAGTAGTGTAAAGCTTCGAATATTACGCGGCGCGCATTTCCTCCCCGGCATGCTTATTTGTGTGTTTCAACTTCTCCAGGCACGCAGGAAACTTTGCTACGGTTGCTGCAACGGGATAAAAGCAGCTGATAGGCTTCTCAGCAGTCTTTTGTTTATTCAGAACCGTTTCTCCCATCGGCGTTCTGCGGAGGCAGTGCAAATTTGAAGTCCCCTTCACCGCAATACAGGGCGCACTGTAGCAGACGACGCGCGAAGCCCCGCCTGCGGCTCTCACTGCACCTGCGCAATAGTTTCTTCGGCGCCCGACAGAGGCGCCCCGCGGAGCGCCGGCAGCACGGAGCGGCATTCTGACTAAGAGTGGACGACACTGTACCTTAATTTTGCTGCTGAGAGCCAGCAAATCTCTTGTCGTACGCCGCTTAATACCTTTCCCCGGCGTACGACGAAGCGCGGTAATCTCCAGGGCTTTGAGCTCGTCTCTAGGAAGACGAGTGCGCTCAAACAGTTTACGCGACAGTTACCAGAATTTGCAAAGTGGCGCTACCTGCAGCGACGGCCCCTTCGTGCGCAGAAACAGCGAAATAAAGAACGGCGATAACGAAAACGCAGCAAACCAGCACTTCATTAACGCTTAGTTAGCGATAACAGCGGCGCGAGTACAGCGTACAGCAACACGAACAACGGAAGCAGAGACAATACCGCTCATAGCTACACTGAGAGAGCAGGTCGGCAGCATTGAGAAAAGCGATAGCATGCCGCGATATGAAATAACGTTACCAATGCCGCCAAATATATGCGACATAAGCAAGGATGCGGCAGCAACTGCAGCAACACCGATAGGAGTATCAACATGAGGCTACGCGCGCAGTATCATACAGCAACACTACAGCGCGCTACGACAGCAGCAGCAGCACACGGCAACAGCGGCACAGCAACACGCAACAAAGTGAGCGACCGCAGCAGCGGCAACAGCAGTAACCGCTACACCAACAGCGCAGAAGGCACGTGACAGCGACAGTACTACGGCGACAACAGGAAAAGAAGGAAAGAAAGAAGCGAAAAAGAAAGACAGCATCGATTAGCCAAACGAGCAGCAGCGGCAGAGCATGCAACGACAGCAAAAACAACACCAACGGCAGAGCAGCTACTGGTGAAACGGCAGCAGTGGCACCGAAACATTGAGGATCGGCAAGCAACGACGGCAACAGCGGAGGAACAACAATGCACGAGCGACCAAGAACATCGAGCCAACGACAACAGCAGTGCCGGCGCGGACAGACAGGAGGAAGCACGCTGCAAAAGCAAGCACTAACGATCGAGAAAAACAAGCGTCCGCGGGATCCGACGCCTGAAGAAGACGCAGGGCGACGATCAACGCTATGGAACAGACAGCAAGGAATCTGGGCATAAAAGAGAGACAAAGAGAGAACCAGCAGAAGAGCAAGGGGGTCACGTGAGTACAAAATAGCCTCAACCGCGGCCAGAAGTGCCGGCCAAAGGGAGAGACGTGCCGCTCGCGACGTCGACAACGACGCCGCCTAGCGGTTGCGCCGATACAGAAGCAGCGGCAGCAGCAGCGGTAAGCTTCTCGGGACAACAGCAACAGGAGAAAACGTTTCGCGAGCGCTGCCAAGCAACGAGGTAATTAGCGGCCTTCGCTAGCAGACTAAAGGTGGCTACGTCTGAAGCGCTTAGCGCTTCGCTCTTTTTTTGGGGCATTCGCGCAGCGCCTTTCTTGCCATTCCAGCGGGATGGCAGCGCTATAACGCGCCCTTTGAGCGTGATCCCGAAGTCTCAGCGCTTAGCTGAAAGCTCGCGGGAACAATGAACTAAACACGTACGGGGTACTAATAGAAAAAAAAAAGATACATAGAAGGCTACCAGTATGTTGAATGTCATGTTTCAATTGCCTTTCGGGACCAGCCCTGGTGTGATTCTACAAAGGCCATATTATTTCTTATTTATACAGCTGAAAACTCGCGAGAACAATGAACTAAACACGTACGGGGTACTAATAGAAAAAAAAAATACATAGAAGGCTACCAGTATGTTGAATGTCATGTTTCAATTGCCTTTCGGGACCAGCCCTGGTGTGATTCTACAAAGGCCATATTATTTCTTATTTATATGGGAAAGTAGGCCTACTTAAACCCACCTATCCTGTATAGTTAACACAGCAAAAGAAGACAAGAAAATAAACTGCTGCAATATTCAGGCGAGCGCAACATAAGCCAATGAAGCGGACAGTCGGCTGGATACAAAATATACTGAGAAAAAAAAATAGTACTTTCGGCCAAGTTATCTAGAATTCACAATTTATCCTAAACGCAAGAAAGCACAGCGCCGACAAAATCTTTCAAAACAGCAACAGCCAAAAGTGCCGAGTCGCTAAAATGCATTGGCAGCAACGCGTAATGGAAATAAAATGTAGGTTGCACGCACCCGGAAAAAAAAAACAAATATTACAAATACACAAAGAAACAAAAGCCGTATTCCACACAAAGCACGACAACTACAGTCGAAATCGTAGGCGACCCTTTTTAACTTAGGTGTCTTTTAGTGGCACTCGCCCCTCGGCGTTGGGGTTCTTTAGATCAAGCGAGCGAACGTCTTTCACGTGGCACGATTTGGGAGAGAGGAGCGAGGCAGGACGAGTATGGGTGGATGGACGGATGGATGAATGTTATGAGCGTCTACTTTGGAGCGGGGCGGTGGGTTGCGCCACCAAGCTCCTGTTATTATACTGCCTAATGTCGTACCTAGGTTAACAAAGAAAAAGAAAACCCACGATGAATTCCCATAACCAAAATTCGAGGAGGTAGAGCAGCGCGCACCCCCTGGCGGGGTGTTGCCCCCTAGCGCGCCTTCCGCGCCCTCTGCGGGTGCTGACGTCAGAGTATGTAACGAGCGCGTGCGCGCAGCTGCTACGAGGAAGCGAGTAAGTCCGCACCTGGAGAGGAGAATCGAGAGAGGGGAGTGACGTCACTTCCGCGCTGCTAGGCACATGTTCATCAGTCTATGCCAGGCAAATGTCTGCCATTAATTATCCGGTTAAATATCGTGCCACCTGCTTGTGTGTGACTTCATTAGTAACGAAATTACTCTTTCTACTTCCGGGTTTCCAGGAATTAGGCCAAAGTCACGCTCGCTCTGGTGTGCGGTAATCAATGATTTCTAATTAATTCTAATTATGACAGGCACTTCAGCAACTCAACTTGTAAATAAACTTATGCACTGATGTATCTATAATGAAACCAATAAATTGTGTGCTGTACTATTTTTTTTTTCTATATTTTCTGATTTATTTTGAATTTCGTCCCCGGTCGTCTCAGGAGGTGAACCGGAAATGCTGCGCAAGAAACAAGAGTGTCACTCGATGTTCGTGCCACTAAAATAAAAAAAAAAACTGCCATGTGATGACCTTAAGCTATGGGTAGGTCTTTTATGAACATCCTTCAAGCTCTAAGGTAAGCAATCGCTCACCAAAGCATATGTAAGGTACCAAGTCTAGAGAGAGCAATCTCGCGTTTTACAAGTGTGTAGACGCTGTAAACTATTTTACAGGTCATTCCGCTCACTCACGCTCTCTCTCTCTCTCTCTCTCTGAAACGTCAAGGCGACCTTTTTATCATTGTATTTTTGGCTTAACATTGGTCATTGCGAAAATGTGTCCTTGTGTTGTGCCTTGTTGAAGGCAAATACACAGTGGTCCGCATAAAGCATCGGTGCTTTCGTGGACTACAGGTTACCCTTTGTGGCGCATACAAGAAATTTATTTTTGCTACTGTACATTTTTTCTCTCTCTTCCTATTGTTTCCTCTGTTCTTAGAGCACAAGACTGTGTGATTTAGGCCAGAGCACTGCCCAGTCCCGCTCAAAAGCATCATTGCTTTGGCGGGCTGAGAAAATATTTGACTGTATGTTTTATGTCCTAATAAAGAAAGAAGGTGTGCCTAAAGTCTTTTACTCATCCAAATATGAGAAAATACTTGAGAATCTGCAACACCACGCAAACGCAAACGCCCTTACGAGCGCAGCAGGTATCAGTGGCAGCTAAATAACTTTCTCATTGATTCTTCTACAGTAATGCACATTTTCCCCGTTAGCCTTCAACCTACAAAAACGATACTTTAGCAGCCTATGATACAAAAGTGCGAAGTTGGGAAGACAGTGAATGGCTCATACCACCGCAGGCACGCAAAAAAGAAAAAATGCAATGGCTCATACCCACGTGAGGCAGAGGCTACAAGCGCTCATCAAAGTGAAGGGAACAGTCGTGGGGGGCCCAGGGGCCTGCGTGCCCCGAACACCTTTGTTTGAATAAAGTTTTTAACAAGAACAGCGCATACATTCATTGAAATCATCAATACAACGCACAGAACCAATAAAGAAGAAGCTCAAATCAAGCATCCGAACCATCAATAAAGCATTGCATAACCCGTCAGCAAATGCGGTTTTGCAACAGCTTCGCTGAATTAACCATAATCCACCTTAACATCAAAGGTCGTGGGTTCGAGTGCCTTAAGCAACTATCCTTATTAATTGTGGGTAATTAACTTAACATCAATTAACACCAATGGTCGTGGGGTTCCAGTGTGGTAATGAACTCTTATTCAAATGAATCTTAATTAAAGTTGCCTTATCATGTTCGCTATAGAACATGATAAGCGAGCAACCGACAAGGGTGGATAAGGGTTTATACTGGCCGGATCAAGTCTCATAACATTGATAATGACACCAGGCTGCGTGAAGATGAGCAGGTGGCACTGTGCTTACGCATACTTAGACAACTCCCAGAGGAGCTTCTGCGTGAATTTTGCTCTCTTCTTTTCTGCAATGATTATGGTAGTCCTTCCTGTCCCTTTAATCGCAAGTAATGTCACAAATTTGTGAGGGTTTAGTGTTTGCTGGTAACGTTTTGCTATGACAAAAGTTCGAAGCAAAAATCTTGCTCCCTGTAATAAGTAGACGTCAGACTCATCAGTGCCACTGACCTTCATTTCGAATATCTTCCCAAATAGCAAAAGTCGCAGAGCATAACCTTATCCCAGATTTTCGAGGCGCTAACACGTCAGGTTTAATTTTCGCGACAATATGTCTCCTATCCAATTTAAGAACTACAGAAGCGCCCGGCCACCCCGCATCTATCCTGGCAGTCAGTTCATAGCACATCAAGCAAATCGTGCGACTGACAACTAATGGCGCGTCTACAGGTTTCGTCCTTAATTGTGCAATTAATGCAAGTGCACTGGGTTGTTCACAAAGGACCCCAAGTTCACAGAATCACAACCGAACCTTTTCGTCCTAGTTTCTACATTCAGTCGCGTCATCTTCCGAGGTAATACGTAAATACGGGACTTTAATTAATTTTTTTTCTGTTTTTAGAGAAGAGCGTACCTTCATTCGACCAGGAGTATCCGCTGATCAGACCCACCAGAACAGATTACAGATACCAAATTGTAAAAGAGAGAGTGAGAGAGAACGTTTTGAAGAAATCTGGAGAGCTGAGCCTCGTGGCAGTCTAGACAGGCTGCTCCTGTTGCGATGAGGAATGAAACAAAAGGGACGAATGAAAAAGAAAGAACGAGAACAAAAAGGCATATACACATTAATATATACATGTGCGCGAAATGCATTACCAAAGAAGGTATTTACAGAATCTGACTGCGGCCTTTTATCCTACGGAAATATTATAAGCTCTTATTAATTGTTCCGAGGAGAATCGATGAATGTCAATCTCTCGGCCGTTTCATTTTATGGATGTACGACTAATCTTTTTTATTAGGATACTAGAGAGCGAGAGAGAGAGAGAGAGAGAGAGAGAGAGAGAGAGAGAGAGAGAGAGAGAGAGAGAGAGAGAGAGAGCGACAGGGAGGTTAGCGAGAGCAGACCAGCTGGCTACGCTGTGCGGGGGGAAAGGGGATAAAGGGAAGGAATTCCATAACGCACATTGCGGCGAGGAACAGCCAGACTATAAACTTTTGGAGCGTACAGCGTCGTTGCAAACTCTTATCGGTTTGGCTCGCTACGCTAGAAAGCGTCTAGCTGTTTATATTACCAGTCGGAGCTTGAATGACGTCAGCAACGATAGGCATCCTTTACAGATTGCTGAATCCTTAAACTCATTTTACAGCAATACCGAGTTAAACCTCTAAAGCGGAATGCTGCATTCTAAGGGCGCACTTGAACCATGCTTCCCGCTGCTTTCGTTGCTGAAATGAGAGTTTAGGCTAGTTGAAATTCAGCGAGTGCCTTCCCCTAGTTACCCTTCGTCAACTAAAGCGCCCCCCCCCCTTCCCTCTCACCTTTTTCTTCAAGTTCCGTTGGTTAATTTCTCACTGAGAGGGAATTTCGTTAATACGTATAAGCCGAGAAAAGCCCAACCCACAGCAACAATAAATTTGCGAAAGAACAAAACAGCACAGATCGAAACGGCCTAGGTGAACTGTTCTCTCTCTCTCTCACACGCACGCGCACGCACACACACACACACACACACACACACACACACACACACACACACACACACACACACACACACACACACACACACACACTATTCGGAATAAAAACTGCAGATCTTGTTCGACAAGTTCCAGTATCAGCACGCGTAAGGGAAAATTTATGCGCTCCTGAAAGTCCATATCGAAGGACAGCCCCAGACAAGCCCAGCCAAGCCAACAAACCACACTTCAAACCTTCTGAGACCGAATCTGTATGAGACCGCGGCGTATGCGCGCTATTGACAATGCACTGGAACCACTCCCGCAGCTCTGCCCCTTGCCCCGCCCGACACAATTATAAACAAGCCATGCTTCAGCCTGGCGATAAGAGCCCCCCGAATGAAATATTTGAGAAAGGCAGAAAAGGACGGACCCGGGAGTTACTTGGGCATTAGGCGCGGATATTCAAATGGGAAGCCCCCTTTGCGATCGATAAGCTCGGCGAGGTATGAGGTGGCTTCTGCACAGGAGGAAATGAATGCGCAGAGTCAGCCGTGAGAAACGAGTGCGAAACTGCGGCGGCGCGATTAAAGACGCCGTCCGTGCGGGTATTCGGGTTCACTTCGCTTTCTAATGGGATGCCAATGAAGAGGGTTAGGTTAAACTTGAAATAGTAAATTACGTTTCCAAAATGCCGGAGAGGCCACTTTCGGGGTGAGCGCAGATGAGCCGGAGAGTGCACAAGATAGGTGGCAGTCGAGTGGAGGCGCCGCCTTCCCTTTCTCTCACCAGGACAGCGTGACGTTAGGGGTTTTGACAGCGTCCCCTCGCCTGCCTAGTTTCTCGATACAGCAGGAATATACAGCGCATTCTTAGGAAATTAACGAGTAAGCGTAGGAAGTTCCGATAGCTTTCATTTTGTTTCGGGTGCTTCAAAATCGGTCCTGATACAAGAAACCTCGAAATCCGTGGCAGCGCATTTACGTACCGGCGCTGCTTTCCCGGCTCGACACTACAAAATAATCAGATAAAGAAAAGAAAGCGAGAGAGAGAGAGATAGAGATAGATAGATAGATAGATAGATAGATAGATAGAGAGAGAGAGAGAGAGAGAGAGAGAGAGAGAGAGAGAGAGAGAGAGAGAGAGAGAGAGAGAGAGAGAGAGAGATAATTTAATCTTCATTTGCTCTTTTAATAATGAAACCCTGCCCGCGAAATTAGCGAAAATGAACTTTTGAGAATACTTGATTAGTGTAAAGTGATTTAGGATGCTTATTTAGTGTTTCTTTAACCTCGTAAGGCTCAAACACAGCTCCACATCAAGGAAAACGTGAACATTGAAACCTTTATTTCATCGCATTGAGAGTACGGTGGTGCAAAAGCAGAACAGAATGTTACTTGAGCTATAAGCTAATTATTATAGTAATTAATTATCAATTGGTCTGGCAGGCTATCGACAACAGAAAACTTGCTCCAACGTACAGAAACGCCCCTTTAGGGCGCGCGTTAGGTTCCCCACGCTTCAAAGTATTATTTGGAGGTACCAAAACTGCGTAGCATGTGTGATACCTTGAGGCATTACGCGGGTTGACGGTCTGAAAACAGCTCGCGTGCTGAAAACAGAGAGAGAGCGACCGACATAGAGGGAGAAGGTGGAATAAGAAAAGACGAAGTTGGAAGCGAAGACAACGAAAACACTGACGCTTGCTGTTTCCGGTCTCCTCGCTACCCGCTTTTGTTTGCACCTAACGAGAGAAAACGAAAGTGTTTTCTTCAGACTCGCTCCCAGAAAGGGTGGGAAATCCGCGAGGTCAGCGAAAAAAATGCGGCAGCTCGACACTCTTCTTTTCCGAACGCCCGTGCACAATCGGCAACGCTCGCAGGCATCACGTCCGGTGCAGGGGAAACGGAAGACAAACCCAATAAGCGTGCATAAACAGAATGTTAGCGACAGCCGCTAAAGCGCGCGATCGGCGGCGCTTAGAGAGGCATGCACCCGGTATGAAGCACACAGTTCGCAAAAGCGCAAAAGAAAAGACGGGAAGACGGTACGAAGAAAGGAAAAGAACCAAGGCCAGCAAACACACAAGCAAGCAACTTAGAAAGATCGTGGAGAAAGCGAGCGATGCGACGGTGAAAGGGAAAAAAGAAAGCCAGGAGAGTCGCGATGCCACGCAGTGGCACGCACGAGACGGGCGGCATCCATCGATTGCCGTAAAAGAGGCTCGATAAATGCAAATACGAATGCAAATGAGGCAACCCCACCTTTTTTTTTTTTCTTTTGCTATTTCGTTTCCTTTGTTTTGCTATCTGTCTCTAACTCTCTCTCTCTATGCGCACTGTGCCGTTCTCGTCGCGACGACAACGGCGGTGCCGACGAGGACGACCCGTTCCGCGCATTTTGGGAGGCCGCTGCCACCCGCGTGCTGCTGCTGCATGCTGCTGAGCAGGGGCATTCCACGCGGGGCGCGCGATGCGCTTCGTATAAAGTTTGCGCGGCGGGACGCCCTAGAGGGAGGTTGGGACGACCGCCGGTGTTCCTCCTCCTTTCTTTTTTTTCTTTCCTTCCAAGCTCCGCTGCGCTTAAAAGGGTGCAGCACCGCGTGCGAGCTCGCCTAATGCTGGCCTATCAGCCAAGCTAGACTTCTGAAACCCGGGCGAGAAATTTCTGAACCTTCGGTTCGCTCGACAACTTTTCACTGTTGGCCGGCCTCCACTTCGATATTAAGTTGTTCCTAACAGCAACGTAATAGAAACAAACAGATTTTGTCGGTCGTGAAATGTGCTCCATTGTACCTAGAGTTCTTGCGCCTTCCGCATGCTTGCAGACGTACATCACCGGAGAGAAAAACTTCATAATTTTGACAGTTTCCGTGAATCGCTCAATGTTGTACGTTGCTTTGTCAGCCCCGCGAGTTTGGTTGGGATAGACGCCTCTGCATTGTACCGTTCAGTTAGGAAGCAGTCACAAAGATTAACATTATCGTCATTGTTCTCGTCCATGTGGTTGCGTGGACATGCGCGAACATTTAGTCCGGAGTTCTCGGATTACCCCGACGCCCGCTTATCGCATGTCATGTCCTGCTGGCAAGAGAGAGAGAGAGAGAGAGAATACAGAGGAAGGCAGGGAGGTCAACCAGAGGTAGTTCCGGTTGGCTACCCTGCTGGCGAAGTGTGTATGGATAATAATGAAGCCGCCGCATTTTTCCGCCACTGCCATTCCCAGGAGGCGTGTTTCGGTGTCGGTCGCAGGTTCGACCTCGACCGCACAGGCCGCCTTTCGATGTGGGCGAAATGCAAAGCCGCTTGTGTACTCAAATTAAGGTGCACGCCAAAGAACCCCAGCTGCTTGAACAAAATCCGGAGTCCACTACTATAGGGCATCCCTCGTAATCAGATCCTTGTATTGACGCGTAAAACACCACAGAATTTCGTTAGTTTGTTTGTTTCGGCGTCTGAACAGACCCAGAAATCTCGAGATTTTCCAGCGGATCACCGTTCGATAAACCAGGAAAAGAAAATTACCGAAAGGCTGAAGACATACATCGAAATGTCATCCTACTTATTTGCTAGTATTCTTCTTCTCTTCTATGGCTATTTATAGCATTTCGCCTCAAAGGTCGATCGCAAGCATTTCTGTGTGCGTACGGCATCCATTAGCGATAGCTTCTTCGCTAACACGCCTTTTTTTTTTTTTTTTTTTTTTTTAAAGAACCACCGCAGTTACGTTACTCATACAAAGCATATGCGCGGCTTAAGACGGTGGCGATGACAACCACGGTGCAACTAAAAGGGCGAAGGTTTTTTCGACGCCGTAAGCTCGTAGCTTTGACGTTTTGCTATAGTGGCGTGATGGAGATGCGTAATGGACGCGGGGAATTCCGGCATCGCCGCTTACTGCTTGCAAGTTACGCTAACCGCGTGATTTGCAACAGAAACGTTGGCGCACTATTCTGACGACAGCACACGCACGTCCCAGTCCTCCCTCAACGCAGGAGACGTTACCTTGGCCAAGTTGCGGCACGGCGCTCGCGAAGCTTCGCGCAGCTCGCCAGGTGCCCGTGTGCAAAATAACAGACTTCGCTCGAAGCTTCGACAACACTTGCCTTCGACTTTGCCTTGTGAAAACGCTCACACGGTACTGGTGTTCTCACTTCCATTATTCTAGTTCAGTTCCTCCCACACGAACTCAACAGAGAATGAAGGAAGTGGAAGAAAAGGCAATCTGCCATCTGTTAGAGCCGAGCTTACAACCTCGGCTTGGCGCGTGCGATGCTATATGCCTGCAGAGAAATAATGCATGGCATTCAATTGTATCTCAACAGCCATTTCGTTGAATATCGGAGGCAACAGAAAGTCAATAAAAACACAGGAATATTTCTATCACTTTTTTTTTTTTAGAGGCATGCCATTTCACCTACGGCGACGGCCGCGTCACCATCCACATTCTTGGGTATCTGTGTAAGTGTGTCGTATAGACCAAGCCTTGGGGTCGTTGTACCATCGTCACTTCCGGCCACGGCGGCGTATGTGGAACGTCCTTTCAAGAGTTGTGCTTGTCTTGCGAGGAGATTCGTAAATTACAGGCGTCTTCATCGCTCGAGGCAACGTATCGGCCCTACACAATGCTGCACCGTTTTACGAAGCAGAAATACACGTTCCGCCACGGCGACGAATCGCACATCCCGCTGTGCGAAGCACGTGGGGGTGGGTGGGGGGGGGGGGTGGAGTGCACGGCGACAGGTCCCAAAGCTGGGATAGTTCCAGGACAACTTGTCCGGCGCGCGTAATACACTGACCTCGTAAGACAGCGGCGGCCGGCTCTTCTTATATACGGCGTCTTCGAGACACGCTCGCTCGCTTAGTCGCTTAGGGGGGTCCCACAAGCTGAGAGATGAGCCCGATTACGCGTAATTTGGTTCGCTGTACGATTATACCGTGTGCCTGGCAAGCAAGGCCTCGCGACCTTTCTGGGAGACGCAAACACGTCACGTTCCCGACCCCCCCCCCCCCCCCCCCCGCCCACGGGGATCACACGCACGCATTTGCATAAGCACGAAGCCAATTCTGTAGCGAGAAGTCTGTGAGCTCAGAACTTCGGCGTCTGGGCAGCTTCGCAGTGGACACTGCCGATTTCCTCGAGGCAACGCGTAGGCCAGTTGTAGAGTGACCCGAACAGGCTCGTCGTATTGCTTCCGATAACTTCTCGAAACAGCGAAAAAGGGAGGAAAGACGCGGTATAACGCACACACTGGACACGCGCTGATGACTAACAACTGACATATCATGGTGTAATCAAAGACAGATCCAGAGCAGATAGGCTGTGTCTGCTCTGAATGAGCTTAGTAAATTTTATTCCCGGGGCGGGTCGGCTTAATACAAAGGAATGCGCACAAGAAAAGGAGGACTTGGGAAGGAGCGGGCAGAAAGATACAGAGCCGGGCGTTTCTTAGACCAAGTCTTTCTTCCCTTGCTGCGCTGCATACATATTCCCGAATAAACCCAGTTGCGAGGGACGCCCTCTCTTGTCCTGGTACTTAGTTCACATCGTTACGCGTCCTATTACACCGTAAAGACTGTAAACTAGCCCAGCAACAAGTAGTGATCACTGACATTTTTATTCAAAACTTAGCTAATAAATACAAATAAGGCCGACCTGCGCGCACGTGCATACAATCAACCAAGGGCATCTTCCGAGCACATCTATTTCACATTCAAACAAGAGAACATACAGGATTGATGTGCAATTATCAGACATTAACCAACTCGCCAGTCTGTCCACTCCGGTTCTGGTCGTATCAAGAAGATAACGTAGTGGTTAAACTAGTTCAGCGCGTTCTATAGAGCGAAGGAGCGGATGCTGAAGGAAGAGTAGCAAAGCCTAGGGCGGTAAAAGATTAGACAGATTGATAAGATTCAAAGAAAAAAAATTGTAGGGACAGTTTAAGCTAGGCAGATGCAAGACACAGGTGATAGCTGGATACCCAAAGAAGAAGCTTTCGCCGAGCAGTTAGCTATACTGGCGACGATGATAAGCGAAGTTACCCGAGTCTCCTGTCCATCGTCGTTGGCGATCAGAGCTCTCTTGGATCTCGCCGTGCTGGTCCCCTTCAGTTCTGTAACGTCGTATAACGCACATTCAAATTTATTCCCGACTCATACAGAGTCGTGTTGAAGGCTCCCATGGCAAAAAAGCCTGTAAGCGTAGATTTATTTGTAGGCACACAATTTTGTCTACGCTCCCTGCGCAGTTTGAGCTTTGACGGGATAAGATTTACGCCTATCTGCCACAGCAGTCAGGGAAACCCATCCTGACAGCTCAACACGCGATATAATAAAGATGACCTACCATGCATTTGTTATGCGATTCCAAACGCAGGCCGATAACACGCGGTAACGATGAGAAAGACGCCGTCATGTATAAAGAAGAATGCGCTAGCTGATATTTCAGCAGTGGTTCCAATGAAATGCAGCTTGCTATAGGTCTTGCATACGCTGAGCAGATAAACAATGAAGCAACACAGTGAATGCCTATACGCCAAAGGAGCGTCGTGAAAACGTGATTGCTGCTCGAAGGAAGGAAGGAAAGAAGGAAGGAAGGAAAAAGTGGAGAAGGAAAGGAAGGGAGGTTAACCAGTTTAGCTTAAGCGGTTTGCTACCCTACACATGGGAGAGGGATGGGGGCGATGAAAGATGGGGAAGGGGGAGAGAGAGAGAGAGAGCACATAGCACAGCACACACACATCGTCCGTTAGAGTCCATCAATCTGGCATGGTACGTGATATCCCTGTCACAGCCGCTTGTCCAATCCCGTCTCTTTCAAAAACCGAAGTAGTCCCTTCGTCGCCTTCACCTGCGATGTCTTCTGTCGGCGGCATGTGAAAATCGATTGCTGCTCGGAAAGTATTAATAAAGCATTAGGAAAAAGGCGCTGTGTTACAATGTAGCTGAACTGCACCTGTAAGGCGTATTCAAGTACTGTCTTCGTGCATGATTAACTTCTCATGTTGCGAGTGAAGTTCAGCCCACTTAGTTCGCTGCAAAAGTCAACTTCTTACGCGGTTCGTTCTTACTACATGCAAAGCACCGAACGACCTCTCCAAGAAACGCATTGCATCGTAACAAATTGAAGTAACGTCACACCGGTTCGGGTTGCACATCGCGAACTAGTGCGCTGAGCAAGCTTTGCCTGTCCCTGCTTTTCTCGTAATGAAGAGACAACTTTACGGAGACAGAAGACGAAGCCGAAACGGGGCTTCCTTTTATTGCCACCCGAGTCAAAGCTACACCCAGAATTCCAAAGATGCAGCTACAAGGGGCCCGTATTCAGACATCGCCGCTGTCGCGCCTTATGTACAAGCCGCCTATGTGCCATAGCCGCTCCCAGAGTAAATCCCACCATTGATAGCGCCACACATACTAACCGCGCCACCGCGTGCACAAGCTCCTCAAAGGCCGACACCACAGAATCCCTAACGCTACACGTATACGCACAACATACACGCTTGTAGTTCGGCTTCCGAACACGGGCTGGCCAAACAGATACGCGTCGACAAATCCCCGACACAAAAGGGACACAAAGGAGGCCTTACATGGCCGCAAACACCGGTCGGATGAGTCGGTATCGCGGCGCGTTCTCACGGCATCTGTCGGCCGGATAGAAAAAGGACTTCGCCGGCGGCGATCAAGCGCGCCCTGCCGCTACAGCGAGGACTAGTGGGGGGGATCACGCGCGGAAAAGTTGTCTCAATCGACGCCGCCAGAGGGGGCTAATGCTTGCTTAGCGGCGCGGGAGAGAGGAAAGGGGGGAACAGGGCACCGAGGCGGGTCCCTTTAGGGGTCACTTAGTCACGTGGGACACAAAAGGCGACGCGCAGCGGCGACAGGGCTTCGCCGCTACCGCACGTAGCCCAAGCGACAGCGGCGATCATCCGGGCATTCAGCGGAATCGGCAGCTGGTGTGCTCGGCCTCGGCAAAGGGAGCTCGGAAACCCCCCGAGTTCCAGCGGCGGCGTCGCGGACGGCGGGAGAGTGCGAATGACACGCTATGGGGTTCGGGCCGGAGTCCCAGTCGTGCATATGCCGCATTCCCAGTTTCATAATCCCGCGAACCGATTTCGCGTGGCCGGCCGTTTGAAAGATTTGAGCGGGGCCGCGACAGCCGCTTTCGCCTGAGCAGCGTCTGCGAACCTCAGCTTCGATTTATTCGGTGCAGCGGTGTCAGGAATTCGACTACGATTAGTCTGCATTAACTCTAAATGGGCGGCGCAGAAGAAGACGGTCTTTGTAGTCAAGACTACGCCGAATTACAAGCCGCTTTGTCGCCAAGGGACGATTAATTAATAGTGATGATAAGATTGCTGTTTGATATTCACTTCGACGATTCCAAGCACGCCACCATAGAGTTGGGCAGCCAGAGCTGGTGAATGATAATAGCGGATGGCATCAACTGAATCAAGCCGAACGAGGCAAAAAGAATCATTCATTTCAATACCAGGGTACTCTTCAGTAGTTATGCTACAAGTCGCCATGAGGCAAGTGGCCGAAGATTGAATGAAGCACTGTCCTGAGAAAGCCCGAGCATTAGACAGTGTGCACCCCCCGATGAAGAAGGGAGCTATACACACTCGTGCCTACGTTGCGCTGCACGGAACTTAACAGCGAAACGGAGCCTAATCCGATGACGAATGCCACGATCGAGCATTGAATGCGAAGGGGCACCGAAAAATGCGCGCACGCGTTCGCGCCGCACGGAACACGAGGTGTTAGTGGCGGGGGGCTGGCAGCGTTGGCGGGGCGATAATTGGCTGGTATTGGTTTCAACCACCCCAGCCAGGGTGGCGACCCCGGCCAGACGGGCGACGTGGCCACTCTAGTTCGGGTCACGAAGGGGTCGTCGCCGCGGCCACTCTCTGCTCGACGCGAGCTGTCTCGTCCGGACAAACCATTGTTCCGTAACTTGGTCCGAACGTGAGACTGGCGAACGGGGAAAGAACACACGAACTTAGGCGCGATTTTTTTTCTTATTTCATTCACTGGTCGATACGAAAGGCTTAAACGTCTCGAGCAGGTCCACGTAAGCTAATTTATTGATCCTCCGATATTAACTGCATATATTACGGTTAAAGTGGAGTGCTATAGCTGATGCATATCACGCACGGGAAGTCCCGATGTGGTGGACTTCATAGAAGTTCGGGCGTAAACGCAAGCAGTACAGGTCACTGGCATAGACCCCTTGTATTAGCGTTTAATGCATGCGTAAGCAGCATGTACTGTAACGTGATATACGAATGATTACTTCGCATATGGACTTAGTTCGTCACGGTCGAACAATGTGGATTCCGTAAATGATGATGTTACAGTAAGTAACGAAAAGCCATCCACACAAGTTTACGGGACACCGTCTATGCGAAAACGCCGAGTTCTCGCAAAGCCTGGGATCAAATTCTCGCATTTACTTTGTAGTAGTTTTTGCGATTTAAGCAGTGATTCATTAAATTAGACGCGCCATGCTTTAACACAGCAACATAATTCAAATTTGTCCTGGAACTTGCGTACCGTGAACTCTTGTATAGGCGACTGCGCTTAGCTTAAAGGGCCCCTGAAACGGTTCGGACAAATTTTGTAGACGCGTAGGGTACAGCTTAAGTAGAACATTCGCACCACAATTTAAGTGAAGCGTTTCGTATTAATGGAGCTACAAGCGATTAGAAGTTACCCTCCTCCCCGTCCACGCTTTTCCTCCCCAACTCGTTCGCCGAGCGAGCGGGGCTAAGCACCGCCTTCACTGGTCCTGCGTCACGATGCGACGTCACATCGTCCACTTCCGGTTGTTTTGGAGCCCGCCCCCGCCCGCGCGAGACCTCTCCGCTAGCCGCTTGGCTGTCGACCCCAAGCGAGAGCTATCGAAGCAGCGTGCGTTGCGAGCATTCTGTCGTAGCGCCGAACGTGTCTGGTATTCCGTTAACCACAGGCAAGCTGGTCATTTCGGCAAATCAATGGAGGCATAAACTCAAGCTGATGAAGGAACTTTGGCGTAGAAGTACGTGAGCGGCGTGATCGGTCTACACGGTCCAGACACTTGTTGGCGCAGCGCTTAACCAGCCAAAGAAAGCGCTAATATATTGCTCTAACCAAGTGTAAAACATTTTAAACATTTATAAAAACAACGTGTCGATGATTACATTCCTGCGAAAAATACGCACCAGCAGCAAAGAAGAATACGCTTCGTTGCTGCTACTGTGTATGGTTGCGCTCTATGCCACCAGGTGGCTGCACCGTGCAGACCATTCACATTTGCCCTTCTGCTCATCTCGGCTCATCCCGTTACGGCACAGTCAAGCGGCCAGACCCTGTCCCCTTTAGCTTACGTTTGCCCTAATACGGGACTCGCGAAACGCTGTTGCGTTAGTAATCTGCCGGTGTAAAGTGACGGCCACAAACGCGCAAATCCTGGCGCCGATCGGATAGCGGTAGTCCGATGCGCAGCAGCCAGTTCGCTCGTACGCTGCCTTGCAGAGGGACACGATGTTGCAGCTTGACATATTGCCAGTCGCTACGTTTGCAGTCCACAAGGCAACAAAGTCGAATCATAGTGCTCGCGAAAAGACTGAGACCAACTGTGACCGCGGAGCTCTCGTCAAAATGGAGTACGTTGTAACACAAGCAGACGACACTTGCTGTGTGCCGGAAGTGCTTAAGTGTACTGAAAA